>NC_046335.1:14880625-16171250 GCF_000738735.6 Corvus cornix cornix | reverse complement strand
GGCAGAGTTCATCAGGTTATAACGGGAACCATTATTTAGAAATGCTTTGACCACGGGTTCAAACAAAAAACTTTTCATTATGTAACGGTTGTAGAATTCATCCTTTAGCCCAATTATCTTTCTTTTGAAACGAAGGGCACCTGAAACAGATGTGTTGTCAAAGGAGTTTTTAAATTTAAAAGCAAAATTGCAGAAATTACTGAGCAGTTAGGGCAATTTACAGCCTCAGTTCATATACAGCAATACGTTCAGTTGTTCTCTGCTTCTCAATAGTCTTGACTATACCGCTGATTACTTATCTACTCTATCATAAAGAAATCCTTCATCATAACTGTACAAATGAAATGATCTCTGTTCACTGAAGGATTCATATAGTATTGTTTAACTATACTACTGCTAATATAAAAATCTATTTTTGATTTTTAAAATTACTTATGGTAAAGGTAAAACATTTTCTCAGTAAAAAAACTGAGAAATTTGCTTATCATCCCTATTATTCAAATGTTTGATTAGATTTAATTAGTACTATCTGATTAGGATATAAACTATCTAATTTTAAAATTGGTAAACAACACTTTATTCACGCATATAGTAAGGCAAAGGCTTGATTTACAACCAGTTTAAAGCTCTTTCTGAAACTCTAAAGTGTACACAAGTGAGAAAATGTCCGTGCATAAAGTACAATATCACCTGGCAGCACATTTTGCTTAGCAGCCATGTGTACAGGTTATTCAGTTACAAAATGTAAAAGGTACTTCTTATTGTATGGTACTGCTCAGTCAACTTAAGGCTTTGTTTAACTCTATGTGCACAACTGAACTACAGAGAAAATCTCTTACTTGTCTCCAGAATTAAGTCACACTGCTTTGACACTACTGAGCTGAGCATGGTCAAGAAACTACCATTGTCTGAAGAGCAGCACACTGAACTTCTGTGCAGTTTAATGCAGTCAGGTAGTCACAGTTCTAATTAACTACCTCTGATAATTCCTACTAAAAAAACATCAAAACTTCAACGCTTCTCTTAGTATATTCAATACCAACATACCATCTCTTCAATTCCCCTCTCCACTGAGATGAAGCAAAATCCTTCTTTTTTCAGGATAAAAAGGTATCTAAAACTGCAAAATTATTTACTAATAGTAGCTGATATATCTATAATCTAGTATGAGAAACATAGACTATAACAGTAGAATTTCTGTATTCAGTCAAAAATTGTCATGATCTATGAACAGTTTTTTTCCAGCAGAGTGAAGATATGTATCAGCTCACATTCACAAAATTCCAGTTTATTCCTCAGCTTTCAAACTTACACAATGCCAAGAAAGCGTGCTTTGAGGCCATGAGAACCAGTACCCTTCGCAGGATATCTTTGTTAATAATGTAGTTTTTTATGTGATAGGTATGATGTTCTACACAGAAAGTTAGCAATTCCAGTATTAATGCCAAGAGTTGGGCTGTCTGAAAATCATCTGTAATAAAACAAAACCAAAATAATTTAACATATCTGGAATACTGCCTTCAGAAGCTAACTTCAAATATCCAACTGCACTCCAGTAAACATTTCCAAGTTCTTTTATTTTCCCACAGACATTTTATGGAACATGCTGCAGGATATGTTTAGTCTTTTAAACAGAAATTGAACAAGCTTGTTATGGATTGAGTGTTTTCTATAAATACAGATACGGCAGGAAACTCTCTTAAAATATGAAACCAATTACATTTTTCTTAAATTGGTGTTTGAAGGTTCAGAGTACAAAACTTAACCCTAACACAAGCAGTCAGGCTTATTTAACCAAATCACATTATGATGTCCACACATCTACATCATAAACTATTGCCCCATATGCAGTATCTTAACTGAGTTTGCACCAAAAACGTGATCTATAATGCCTTTTAACTAAAGTACTGTGCAAGAAATATCTTGGGGTCTTCAAACTGCTGCTAGTAGCCAGCATGAACAGTTAGTTCATTACTGATCTCCGCTTTCTTAGTCTGATCTAGAAACAATACCCTCAAATTCAGCACACCTTCCCAGGGGAAATGTTGCAACATTTCTAGTAATCCCTGACCTTAAAAAAACATTTAGACATGTTTACAAGTCTACGTCAGTGAACTGCCCCATGAGTTCCTAAAAATTATACAAGTATTTTAATTTTTGCTAAGGCCAAATTTGCAGCAAAAGTTGCTCACTTCTTAAATCAGGTTTCTCTGCTGAGTTTTATGCCTATGCATTATTCAAATGACTAAATAATGAATCAGCGTTTTACTTTGAACTATGTATCATAATCTCAGACTCAAATTTTTTAGACAGAAAATGTCCTTTGACACTTATTCTAGACATTGACTTTCAACAGCCTTGATGTGCCCAAAATCCAGAGTGTCATTACCTTTGCTAGGCTTGTCCTCTGTAGTATTGGCCAATAAAGGGGCTGTCAGAACATGCATACAATGTTTGTAGAAGAAACCTAAGAACTCTGTCTTTTCTGTTTTCTAAGGAATGAAAAAAAATATATGTAACACATATCATCAAATACTCTAAAAACATCTAACGTAATTTCATTTGAAGGTATTTACTTACATTGGCAGTGGCAAGCATATTTTCTGGATCAACTAAAGTACGAAGCAAACCCATGAGTAGTACTGCCCCTCCAAGTTCTGGATCTGTGTCACAAATCATGTGCTCTATAATGAGGTTAATGAGTAATATATCCTAAGAGGAGGGGGGGAAAGAAAAATCAATTCAAATGGTACTCCCTTCCACCAAATCTGAAATTATACAATGCAACAAGCATCTGTGAACAGGTGAACACTCATCTCACCTAACAGAACTCTTTAAAAAACACAAAGCAGTTCAGTATCCTGTTACCAAATTCCATACTTCTTTGAAACAAGGGCTCATGTCATTCACAGAGTCATAAATATAAACCAGTAATTTCAAACCCCAGTAATTTCAAAAACAATACACACATTTCTGAGGACTCTCTACTTACATCATCATTCTGCTGCGCTTCCTGCATGACGAATTCTCGTACCATGGATGGGTTGTATTCAACCAAATATGAAAATATATCAGTGGCTGCACTTCGTACTTGCGCATCATCCATACCCTGGGAAAGTCAAATGAAACCATTTACGCTTTCTTGAAAAGCTTAAATGGAACCAGAAAACATACAGCTTTAATTCCTTTTCACAAATCATACCTAACTATTGCTAAAGCCATATTCTAAAACTAAGTTAACTCTCACTTCTTCTTTGTAGATTTGACAGCAGTTGGGCAAAATAAATTTTATGGTTTCCCTGCCCTTTGATCGATTTCCCTATTTTCTTACTTATTTGGATACCAAAAAGCAAACAAAGCTAGGAAAGCAAATGAGAAAACAAAAACTGAAGAACGCCAAGGCACTTACCAATGACATATTGTAACAGCTTTTAAAGTTTTACAAAAATATTTTGAACATTCTGAATCTTAAGCTAGGACAAGCTAAATGAAGCAAATAAAAAGAAAAGCACTTGCTGAAGTTTGTGCTGAAGCTACTTTTTTAAAAAAGCCTCTCTGAAGATAAACAAACTTGTTATGACAAATAGAATTGAAATGACTTACCAATATGACTTCTAGTGCAGGCAGTATGCCCATATTTGACAAAGTTTTGAAAAATGCATCTCTGTTTTGAGGCTGAAGTGTTTGTGAGAATGCACAAAACTCTTTCAGAAAATTTACCTGAAAATCAGGAATATACCAGTCAGTAATTAAAAAAAAAAAAAAAGGGATGCACATGTCACTTTGTGATAATTGCCACATGTATATTTTACAGATTTCTTACCAATTCCTGTCTTTTCTCCTCATCTGTGGCTTCATCTGTTAGTTGTGCAAACAAGTCTGTCAGAAATTTTTCATCTTCCTACAAAAGCAAAACAATACCATTTGTTTATTTGACAATATCAAAAGGCATCCAAGTATAATATAAAGTTCTTCTAGACCATGCTTCCTGGAATGAAGAGAACATATGTTTGTATACTGTAATTAATCACACCACTATCAACTTTCTAATTCAATTTTCAAGTAAATTAATATCTTGTTTTTGAGCTTTAATCATATTCATATCACTCCACCCCCCAACAATTCACTCTCAATTACAACGTTTGTTGTGTTGCCTTCTAGTTGCCCTTTTTCTACTTTCTACTGCAATTCTCACTGTTTTGTCTTTGCCTTCTTCAACTTCCTTCCCCCTTGTCACATGCCAGTCCCCCTAAATCACACCAACCTTGCTTCAGCTATTTACATACATTTACAAACATGATCTCCCACACAGCCCTACGCACGCACGCACACTCTCATATATTTATATCTTTGGAATGTTATTAGATGTCTGCAGCAGAACAAAAGCAAGAACACAATAAAGGGAAAGCCGCCTAACAGCAGGAATGAGGTGAGATTCCTTCCCCCTCAATGTTGTGAAAAGGGTGAATTCTAGAGACCAAATCAAAACAACTGTTCCTATTACATGCAGAATTTATTGGGCATTCTGGCTGACAGCAATCAAAACCCATTCCATTATTTTCACACTGCTGTACCTTAGCAAAACTGCAAACAGCTGCAAACACATTACAAATGAGTATTTAGATTGAACGAAGCAGCAATACTTAGCTTTCCATGAACTTTAGTGTCCTAACAACTAGGAGATTATTAAGACAGAAATAAACTTTCTCCCATCCTTTTCCCAATATTATACAATAATAAAACAGCACTTGCTAAGAAGGATTCCTGTACATCAGAAACTAATACATTTTTTCAGAAAGCTGCCAGTGTTGTTTCTTGCGATGTCAGTAACACCATGTGCAACAATCCCTCCATCCCAAAACCACAGTGCCAGAAATCCAAGCTGCTTTGCTTATGTTTGCACTGCATAAAGCAAAACCATGAAAGTACTTCAGATACACACACAAAAACTTTCTTATGTTGTGAATTACCTCAATACCTCATCCAGGCTCACCATGCAGCCTTGCTGAGAAAGTGAGTACCTCAGTTCTGACAGCACACCATGCTAAGGCTGCTGTGACACTGCCACAACACAATCAGGATCTCTACATGGCACTGCACAACAGAGATAAATCCACAACAGGCTGGCATGAGCTACTATATCTCACTGCACTATAATGTAAACCCTACATTTGGAATATGCCATGTTTCCTCTTGTCTGATGCTGAGCTGTGCTCCTAACCTGACCCAACAGACAATGAAGAAAAGCGATTTCTGGACACAAGTTCAGGTGCTATTTCTGTGTCTACTTCAAAATCCAAACAAAAGGAGATAGGAGAGACCTCATTTGAAGTATACCAAAATTCACTCTGGAGGATCAAGCACAGATGTAAATTTTGATTTGCAGATATCAACAGTCAAATATGTTCAAAACAACTATTAAGGTCTTTGATTTCAAGAAACGTACCTTAAGCTTTGATGGGAGAATACAAGGATGTTAGACTACCTGCTATTCAGCTGTTACATGGCTTTCTAAATTTTCTGTTCTAATATTTAACCCATTAGCCACCATAGGTAACGTAAGTAACCCACAGTAGACATACTGACATACTTAGTCACTAAAATTAATTTTAAAAAAACCAAACAAAGCCAAACCCCATAAAATCCAGTTCTTTTGAAGAATATGCAGGTTCTTTTCTATGATTAGCAGTGCATTTAAGAAAAGGCTACATAGTTTGCTTTCATTTCTCTTTTTGCTGTTTCGATCAAGATGTAGAACTAATCTTATCTATGAAAACTATTGAGAAGATGCATGCTTATCCCCAGCTGGAAAGCATAACCCCTATTTCCATTCTCACTGTGAAAGCAACTTTTCACCTCTTCCATAATACCTGAGAGTAAAGGCGAGTCAATACCACAAAATTATCTTAAGAGTGATCACTGCGAAAAAATAATGGCAACAGCAGCAGCAGCAGATAATCATGGCTCTTACATATGTAAGAGCCAGGAATAGTGTACTTCTGAAAAATAAAAACAGGGGTATTAAACTGGGGTTTTTATGTTGTGGAAGGAGGAGACCCTGTACTGTTGGCGGTATGTGGGTCTCATTTATGAGACTTCAGTGTCCCAGAGATGGAGTTCCCTGAGGAAGCTGCACATCTGGCACTATGTGGCAGAGCAGGACAGGCAGAAGCTGGCTGGGAGGGAAGGCGTGGGCAGGACCCCAGCTCAGCTCTCTGACCATATCCTGCCACATTCCTGACCCGTTCAAGATGTGGCTGTCTGCAGCAGAGGGCAATCCACTCACCCTGGTATTGGGCTTGCAAACATATGGGACTTGTACAGGGAACTTAACACTGGCAAGCGATAAAGACTTCAATGCTGGCACTTAATGTTTCAGGAAGAATTTGCAGAAGTTCAGTATGTAACTATTTTTCAGCATTCCAAGTATAGACCACAATACAGTATTTTACAATCCATCATTAAATATAATATTGAAATATTCTCCATGCCGTGTCCTCTCCCAAACTCCATTAAATACTTTGCACTTTTAAATTAACAAGATTACCTGAAATCTCCAGGCTTCAAAACAACCATGACCTATTTAAAATCAGACAAATTAAGATGGATCTGAGCGATTTGAAACATCCCACCCTTATATGGATAATATGCAGTAAATGGCACTTATTCCAAGAAAATAAAAACAACTTATTACTAACTTCACACTTACGGCTTAGCCCTGAAAAGCTTTTAGCATTTATCTCATTCCAGATGCTTAATGAAAGGCAGACAGGTTGCTGTTCACAAGAAATGACTCCCTCTCACATTTATAGAAAAATTGTCATTGCAAAGAACATTCTAAATACAAGATTCTCTCTCTCAAGCTGTAAAATTACTGACAAGGGCAATATATCTGAAGAAACATTTCTGAACAATACTACCAGGATCTGTGGAAATGCACAGTCTGAGAACAGAGTTCACATATTTTAGAAGTCACAAAGCACCAACACTCAATGCTAGAATTACATCAATTTACGTTTTCTTTTTTTTTCAACTTTCAAAAATCCCCCAAAATATGTCTGTGAACACAGTGCAAATGCATAATTCTCTGCAGTATGTGGTCTTTTCACGAAGACAAGTATCAAAACACATTTCGCTGTATCTTAGAAGCTGTGAAGGTCACAACTGTTTTCCAAGAGAACAAAACTGCAAACAATAGTTTATGATGTAATTGTGGATTCTAGGTACTTTCCCCAGGCACAGAAATTATTAAAAGTGCAACATTTAAACTATGTGTATACCAGACACTAAGTATATTCATTTATGCTTTACAAGTTCTAAGTAGATGCTTCTAGGATTTAATACATTTCAAAGTTCATGAAGATAAAAACAAGCCAGGCCAACTACTCACTCAATCATTTATGACTTTAAAAACAAGAAAACCCACAGGTAAGGTAGGATCACAAAAAAGGACACTATTTACATTTGTGATTCAACTTTCAAAGTAGTCCTCCTCCTCCCAAAAGGCACTTAAAAAAGGATTCTTGAAAACCAGGCCTCTCTAGTAATTAACATTCAGTTATCAGATACTTTTGTGTCTGTGATTACAGATAAATGACATAAACCCTACTTTTCTCAAAAAACAAACATCCAAGAAACTCAACACCACCTAAACTGGAAAGAGAGCACACATTCCATCCTAAATTCCACCTTCATATTCATTTTGGGCAGAAACAGTATTTTAGCCCATAAAGTGAAATTTTCATGAAATGTTACTAGCAAACAGATAAATACCACTTCAAACACACATTCCTTCCTGCTACCACACAGAAGATTTCTTAGTTTAAAATCTCCTTCATATCGGACTGCCTTTCCACACATGCCTTCATCATGCATTACTTCCACGTGAATCGACATGCTGGAAGAGTAGTGAGGATCCACCAAATCACTTCTGTAGTTTCTGCACACGTGGAAAATAATTTTCTACAATGAAGAAGTTAATCCCAAAAATCATGAGCATGCACCACTCATAAATGTCTTTCACCAAGTCATTTATTTCCCCCAGAAAGCAGTATCCTTTTACACTTCACTGCAAGGTGAATTTTGCTGGAAGTAAATCCCCAGTTATTCCTGAGCCAACTACTATGAGAAAGAAGACTGGATTTGGGCAAAACTACCAACATGCACTAAACACAATTCTTCCTCTAAAACAACTACAGATAATTATGTTTGCATCCACAGGACTCTGTTTAGAATAAGCAACTACCTGTAAAACCACTTTCAAAAATTAAAATCTGCCTATTGTTACACATAAATACAGTAAAATATACAGATGTACCTAAATGCCTGCAATTTTTTAGCTCTTGGAAAGAGATATAGGGACTACCAGTAATATGATTTTTGTATTTAAAAATTCTGATTTACCAGTGCAATAATACATCTGATCACTGCTCTACCAGGCACAAAAATTATTTTAACTTATGTCCACTTTTCTCCTTCTCTGAAAACTAAAGACCCTGAAGTCTACATGCACATACCCAAAAGTAATCCTAACAATATTCTTTATTCTGGAAGATAAAAACATCACATCATCTTGCTGGCAAAAAGAGCACACCAATGAGAAAAGGGGGAGAGAACAGAAGGAAATAGTGTTTGCTCACTCTATGGCGCAGTTTTGCAAGTTTTTTTTTTATGAACTAGTTAATAATACGAAGGGAAAGAACTGGTGGCCTCCAGTGTGAACATTAGTATGTATTTTTTTAAATTGCAAAAGAGCGTCATATAAAGCAAGAAACACCATTTACCTATCCCACCCCCACTCTCAAAACTTGGCGAACTCCATGTTTCAGCAAGGATTCTTGGTGGCTATGACATCTCAAGACTAGAACAGGTTGGACCCCAAGCAGTAAGAGCATATTAGGAGGGGCTGAAATTGCAAAAAAATGTTATAAACACCTCTCTCATATCTTACACACTGTGAATGAAAAAACCTGTAATTGAGTAGATTTTCACAGCAGTTAATTCTGCAGGCTGGAAATACTGCTTTCATGGCTTTACTATTCATCATGCAACAACAGTATCCAGTTTAGTGGGATGGTGACATGCTCACTTCAATTGACCAATCTTATAAAATCAAATCACAAACTAACCTCCAGTTCTCAGAAAAGCCTATCAATGTAAGCACATTTTTATAAAGCTTATGGGAAAGCTAACCTTCATGAAGAAGGAGGGAAGAATATGATTCATAACCCTAATGCCAAAGGTTACCTATTTTCTGTTTTTGGTTTTAGCACAAAAGGGCAACAATTATTTGCCTACCAAAGAAAGCAAAATCATGGAAGCAAATATCTTCTGTGACTACAGAATTTATTTTTTTTAAACACATACAAAATCTCTCTAATAAAGCCAGACCTCTGAAGAATCAGCATATTCTCATTTACAATATTCATTAATTATAACAAAAACTGACTTTAAATGTCAGTGACCTTTAATGACTGTAAATGGCCTATCTTGACCATAAATGCCTTAAATAAAACACAGTGGTAGTTTTTAGTAAAGTCACTCAGCCTGTCAAAAAGCCTAAGACACAATCAGTACAGTCTTGTACAGACTTCTAGTCACTTCTCTGAAACTGAAGTCTGGCTGAGTTAATTGAGATGAGACTACTGTAAGGTGCCACTTTGGTTAATACACAGCCTGACATGGAAAGGCCTTGTTACAGCTCACTGTTTTTCCATGATGGAGGTAACAGTTTTTCTTTTCCTTTCCTTTACAGCCAGAGAGAGAGAGAAAAGAACAGAATACCCAACAACTCAGTTGTATACATAAGAGTTGCAGTATGTCATGGGATATCAGCTACTCAGGGAGTCTACTTTTATTCTGCCAAGTGAAACTTTCCAAGAAGAGATCTCTTTTTTCACATCCTCAATGGTCCAAGAGAGACAACCTAAAGTCAACAGCAAAGGCATTAACAACCTTTATCATGCATCAACTAAGAACCTGAGATCTCATCCATGGCTTCCAATAAACTACCACGAAGCATCCCAGAGTCTTTTCAATTAATAATGACTTCTAAAAGAAACCACTTCTTAAGTAAACATGTAAGGTTAGTGAGTACCAAGATCTCAGAAGATCTAAAATAATGAATGGCAGGAACTACAGAGAACTATACATTCTTCATGAAGTAACACCCCCTCCACACACCCAAAGTATTGTGATACCAGCTACAGGAATGCATGTTAAACCACACACAAATGGAAGAAAGCCCTTAGGAATTAGTTATAGAAGTGAAAACAACAAAAGAAGTATTTTAGGTCAGTTCTCAGAGCATTATTTATTCTGCTTAAAGAAATGGGAAGCAATAGCATCATACATTTTATACACAGACTATAGGAATGGGGGGCTGAAATGAAACTAGAGTGCAGAGATTTTCAAAAAGTGCAACCTGACCTATTGCTCTATGAATCAATGAATAAATAAATACCAGGTAAGTAGGCTGAAACCTTGGGTTAGAGCTACACTGCAAGAACTTGAAAAATCAATCAGTCAATCAAACCTTTTAAACTCTTAGAAATGCAACGGACACATAATTTGTGAGTATTTTTTAATTCCCTCAAAACCAAAAATTGATCAACAACGTCAAATGAATTCCAACAGATTTTTACTTATAAATTCAGGGAGTTCTCCCTCCTTGCTAGAGAGCTGTACTGTGAAACTACTAGGAAATGCAATATAGCACAGGATGTATTATCTTTCTTGTGTGCTATCATTCTGGGCTCCTCAAAGCTGTGGAAAGCACTTCAACAATTCGAAATGTTTATCCAACTTTGAAATGCAATGTTAATTCTTCTGGCTCCAACATACATGAAGTATACTTTATTCCCAACCATAGAGAACAGCAACAGAAGTGAAGGTAAGGTTAAAAAATCTGCTGTCACACAATAAATCAAAATCAGATCTGAGCCTTTATTTCAACTGTAAACTGCAACTAACAAGTCTGGCAACCATACTAAACCTTGGTATACTAACCTAAACCTGCTCTACATCCATTAACCTAACACAAGTTGTAAGAGACAAAAAAAGGAAACTCATCAGTCACTAGTCCTCAATAAAATTATCTTGGGATGTCTGGCAAACACACCCTTAATTATTTTGCAGGATCAGGCCCTTTTTTTCTTGCCCAGTTTCTCAAGACCCCTCTCAGAATCAGCCACTGTAACCAAGACTCCTGAATAATTCTTCCCCTCCTACTCCTCAAGTCAAAATGTATCATCTTCAGAAATTTGCTTTTAGCAACTGTTGCAAAGCGGGCAAGACATTTTTGAGACAATAGTCATACTGAATGCTCTAGTTGAGATCCCTTAACTTGATCCTCACCAACATTCTCTCAAAGTCAGACTTGTAAACTTCTTCAAATTGGCAACTCCAAAATGATTAAGGCCTTCTAACTGTTTCAGATAAGCAACTGTGACTTTGTTTATCAGTGACACACACACAGACATGAACAGCTTGGTTCACCTGGGCACAAGCTGGGGCCTAGTACTACTGAAGATGGCCCAGGTGTTTCACCTGACAGATTAAAGCTCCGATAGAGTGGATTAAGTAATACCAGTATTCTGATAACTGAGTGCAATGGATGAAAAGTTGTGAGGCCTAGTTTTGACAATTATTTGCTCTATGAGTTTGCAAAAGGAATTTTCACTCTGTTTTGCTATGTTTTCCATGAAATTATACAGGGTACATCCTGAGAGTCAAACTGAAGATAAATAAGGTTAAACCAATCAGTAACATCTAACACTTGGTCCATTTCTCCAGATCAGACAGCCCCTACAAACACACTGACTATTCATTTTTTAAATTCTGGGAGAAATAAGATAACGATAATTAACTTCTACAAACCAAAATACATGTGCTGTAACACCCTGCTGAGTTAGCTGAAAGCTTCAGAAAGCTCCCCTTACTGAGATGTGCCACCCATTTCTAACACCGTTCAGGAAGTTCATGGGTTGGTGCAGAACATCTAAGACATTGGTAAGCTATGTAAAGTATCAAATAATCTCTTTACATTTGCAGTAAGACATACTTAATGAAAAACTGGTAATTCCAAGAAGCATTATTTAGGGACTTATTAAGACAAACTAAGAAAACATTCAAGCACCTAAAGCAGTCTTATGTTCTTAATCTGTACTTTCCAAACAGCTAATTTAATTTACTTCGAAATTAGCAACAGCTACATCGTGGTAGGAGATTATATTGTGAAATTTAGGCAAAGTAATCTTTTTCATAGTAATGTGACAAAAGATATCCCTACGTCTAGTGACTAAAGAGTCCCAAAATAAAAAAGAAAAACTAACCCTCGAAACTTCCATTAAAATCAAAGATTCCAAGTGAAAACAGTACTATTCATTCCAAAGAACCTTATTCAATATTCCACATGTTTGCTCAATTTAAATCGGTTACAGAGAATCTAGTCCAAACCCAGAAATTAAAAAACCTGTATTTGACAACTCAGTACTCAAATCCATGCGTTTTCTGTCACACTCCACAATCACTTACAGAATCACAGAAGTGAAGGTTCCACCGTAGCACCTCAATCTTTCCAGGACTATTTACCCAACTTTCTTTGCCCAAGCGCAAGTAAGAGACTATGAATTTTTGAAACTTACCTGTAACATGCCAACTATTTCCACTTTATTAAAAAAGATGAAAGAATGAAGTGTTGATAGCATATTTTCCTCAAAAACTGAGGGAGTGGGTAGGACCATATCTTGAATATACTGTACTCTGTATGTCTGATGTATTTTTTGTTTCAGCTCTGGATCAGATATAGGTATCACCTCTTTAAATTTTGCTGTCTTAGTCAGAAATTCCCTGTGTTTCCGTGACTGTGATAAAGACGGATCATATTCTAGGCATCCAATTACGTCCATGATACATTCCTCGGAAAACATGACTTCAAAAAGTGCAGTTCTGTTCAAAAGGAAAATTCCTTTAATAATTTCATATAAGTGGTGTAGTCCTTCAATGTTCTCCAAGTCTTCGCACACATGAAAAATTTCTAAGAGCTTCTTAATATAACCCTCATTTTCCAGTGCTAGTGCGAGTTTTTCACGACGTAACGGTGAAGGCAGTGAAGATGCCACAAGTTCTGCGATTTCTTCTAGTCGGCTGAGTTCACAGGATGGCAATTCTAGACCTGGTGATGACATATCATCAAAGCGTTCCTCCTCAGATTCATCAACAAGATCCTGAGTAATATCGACAGAAGGGTCTTTGCCTTGAACCTGAAAAATAAGATGTGTCAAAAAGTGGAGTTTAATTTTACTGCTACTTGAATGCTTTTTAAAAAATACCATTTAAGTATCACACTTTTTCTTTGTATGGGCAAAATAGAAATGCTAATCTAGTCTGACACTGAGCACAGCTGGTTTGGAAAATAACAGAGATAATGAGAAGACTTCTTCAAATAGAAAGCTTTAAAGAACTGTTTCTACATTAGACATTTAACTTTATTTATTTTCTAAAAACAGGAGGAAGAATAAGGAAAAACCTACATTTTCTGAGTACTTCAAATAAAACCAGGAGGTTGCAATTATTAATATGGACAGCAACTTCTTAATAGACTACTGAACTAAGTTGTTTGTTTCCAGTCTTTATTCTCTGCAGACAGATTTTCAAATGCAAATCAGTACTATTCTAGTGGTAGTTTAAACATTTATCTATAGGCTATTAACTGCTCTTGATGCTTTTCAAAGCTTCCACTACCTCAAACAGAGAAGAGAGGCCAGTCTTGCTAACTTATCTGTTGTTTTCAGTCCTGGAGAGCTGCAAGTCAAAATCCATTACTGTGCACTTCCTAAATACTCAACAGAGATGGAGAATCTCCTCTTAAGAACAAAAAAGCTCAAACCAACACTGACAAAAGAATAGCGGAAAACTGACCATCAGAAAAATAATGCACAGGACTTGCAAAGATCTCTCCAGAGATATGAGGAAACTGTGGAAAATATGAATTAGTAAAAAAACACACAGATGCTTGGGTACCAGAGTGTATCAGCTTTAATGACATCTTAATTTTAGCATCTGCCTGGAGTCTGATGTGTCAAATTCAGAGAGGCACTGCTGTGCAGAACAGTAGAAGGTGCTGTTCTTTTTAATCTTGAATATCGGCAAAAAACACCTGGGAGAAAAAATGCTTCATTTCTAACAGCAAGCCTATACTTCGAATGCTGCTAAACCCCACGTATTGTTCTGCTTATACAGCAGCAACCACTTTCTCTATAAAGGATATCAAAGCTTTCCTTTTAGAAGAAGTTTTAATGACTGAGGAAGCTTAAGATCTATAAAGTAAACTAGACACAAATACAACAGCACAGCCTCAAAACAGGATGTAAAGACACTGGTTTCCTACAAAAATATTAGATCTTTACATGAGGGTGAGGAAGCTGGGCTTCCTCTCTGGGTGTTTCCTAAGAACAAAACTTCCCCTCTTCTCCACTTTGTTTCTGTCCCCAGCTTTTGGGCCATCGACTGCTAAGGTTCTTGGAAATATTTCTGTACTTAATTTACATAAGTGGTAAAGTGCTGAAAAGAATCATTCTTAAAAAAAGGAGTAATCTATATGCATGTAATTGTGAAACCAGGTTTCTTCTGCTTTATTTCTGAAATCACTAAGAACAAACTTCAAAACACAGAGTGGGGAGAGCTAAATGTTTGTTAAGAACAGAAAGAGAGTGCAGAGAGAGATTTAGAATAATTTAGAGAAATCCCACACAATGTAGCACAGAATTAAGAGAAGTTGTAATGCTTTGAAGGGAATAAAAAAACCAAACAAGAACTGATAAAGTGGACTAACATCAGTGAATACATTGATTAAACTCTTTTGGGTCAATTGTTAATACGCCAACAAATATTATCCACAAACAACACTGATTCAGTGACTATACAATCATCTGGTTGTAGTGGTAAAACATATGTTAAAATATATACATACTACATATAAATTGTTTGATTTCTTAAAACATTATCTTTAAGGTGATAATACAGGGAAAGAGCGATCTCCTACTATCAGATCGATCTTTCATAGCCTGGAAACATTTACATGGAAAGAAGTTCTGAGAGAAACTCAACATTCCCCTCACCTGAAACAGAAGAATGAGAAATGTAGAAAGAGAAATGTAAATAAAATACGGTTTTATTACATATACCATATATAAAGTTACATTTTACGGTATATACTATAAGAAATACATTTTAAAACTCACTAAGAACTCACATACATTCTTCTCTCTACAATAAAACTTAGATAGGTAATCTTTTCCCTTATGGCCAACTAGAAAAAAGTTAATTATGACATCAATTGTTATGCTACTTTTTAAGCACTCATTTTGAGTAACACTTCCTTGGGCAAAAATAGTGCTAAAAAGTTATGTTAAGCAGAAAGACCTGAAAATGCTCCAAAAAAGTACCCAAAACATAGATTAGGTTTGTATTAAATTTCTGGAGGAATGAGAAAGTTTTCGAATTTTAAAAATGCAAAATTTGGGAGAAGGCTGGCTAAAATGGCAGTTTTTACTTTCTATCTACTGTTGCTCAAATTCACCTCTCAGAACAGCCTAAAACTTTTGAACACAAACATTAAGATAAATTAGGTTGTCTCCATCTTACATTTATCAAACTTACCTGACAAATTTTTTCCCATATTTCATCACATCCTGCTTTTTCTTGAAAGCTAAGTGCCAAATCATAATTTTCAGCTTCAGACCACACAATCAAGGTATCCTTTAAAGAGAGGGAGAGTATTTTCAGGCAATATATTTCAGATCTTACAAACCTCAATAGTATTTAAAGAGTAAAATTTTAAAATAAGAACACCCTGACACCTAATTATGACAGGACAGTATTACAATACAAATGCAACCATCACACTCCATAAAATTTTTGTATGTTCTGAGATTCTTAGGATTAAAAACATTTCTGCATAAATCAGAAAAAAGAAGTTCCAGAAACATATGTTCTTACTTTATGTGATCATAATATTGTAAATCTCAAAAAGGTTGATCTAGAAAAGAATGCACTTGCACCTCAACATATTCTTTAATAAAATACTGTAACAAAAACAACGGGTTTTGTGGGGGTTTATGTTAGGGGCTTTTTTTAATGTTTCCACCGGACCACAAAAAACTGCACTTTTTCTGTAGGATCAAAGTTACAATACATTTTTTCATTTTTGTAGGCCCCAGAAGACACTCTGCTAATGCACAGAACAGCTGTTTAAATGGTAGCTCCAAGATGGCTACAAACTCTGAAGAAGAGAAACAGCACAGTTGACTGCCTGGGACTACACCTACCCGCTACACTGAATCACACATGAGTTTTATTTATTCCAAACTACAACTCTGGAAGGAAGTTTTGCCCTAGATTTCTAGAAATTATTTGAAACCATGCTTAGCTATGTTGACTACCCAGACACTGAAGCTCTCATCTGCTTACTAGAATACTTCATAAGTTTATCAGAGCCCTCAAACTGCATGCAAAACCAATACATGAAAGTGGAAGCTGATGCTGCTAACAGCAATTTCACACACTGATAAGGTATTTGATCAAGTAGTTGACAGAGAGTCTGCTAAGTAACTCTTAGAATAACTACATAAAAAACTAAATTAGTAAAAGAAGAAAATAAAATCAGCATTGTTTATATGTATTGAATCAAGTTTTATCATTAGTCTTTTGTCTTCCTGTAACAGCTGAAATATAGCCCCAGTAAATACATATAGCTCCATGAAACCACATTATTTCAGCCAAGTGCTAAACCATGCATTTACTCACTAGGACAAGAGACATGAGAATTTTTCTACTCATACATAATATACAGAATCCTTACTTCATTAAGTACAGATTTTGCTTATAGCAATACTATAATGAACACTGACAATAAAGAGAAACCTTACATTTAGATTTTGATATGCACTTACTAGAAAACACCTTAAACTAAACTATAATCTAAACAGCACAATCAGCCAGCTCCAACAGGATTGTTAAGGAATACAATATAATCAATTTGCCATTACCAGAGCAGCTATACTGCTTCAGAGGCACTAACGGCTTTACCTTGTAAATGGCAAATAGTTTACCTTTTCCTTTTCCAAAGGGTTGAGGAAGAGGTGGTACACAGAAGAAAGGGATTTAGGAAGACCACCTCCAAAATACAAAAGGAAGAAAAAAATCATAATTAATAGTTTATTCTCTAAAAGACAGGTCATGGAGCAAATACTCTGGTAATAACAGATTGACAGCACCTGGTACTGCTGACTCCAATAGAGCAAGAAAAATCAGTTTACAAAAATCTGAAAAGTGAAGGTCCCCAAAAATTTTTTTTTTTGTTTACCATCTTTTAAAAATAGTATGTACCTTACTGCAGTATTAAATGTAAGTATCAGGTTCAAATTCTAATACATTTATCTCTGCAACTGTATTTCTACTGCAGTAATTTTCAAGGCCTTTCTATCCTTAGGTTCATGCTGAGTAGTGCTTCTTTAATTTAAAAACCCCAAACAACCCTAACACCACATTTTAAGTAGACCCTAGCAGAACTTGCAACATTCCCATCTAATTACATTTCCATTCAGGTGAAAGTAGTTAGATTTCTAAACGAGTCATTTCCAGAAGACCAAAATGTATTTTGTTCTTGATAAACAACATAACTAACAAATGGGGAAATGACTAGAAGAACACAAGCAAGGACAGTGTTATTTACATTAACTGTTTAATAAACAAAAGCTCTAAGTCTCTGAATAACATCCAGCAATGGATCAAGACAGAGGAAGGAAGGCAGGCAGAGAAAAATGAAAGAGAAGACAGAAAGTTAAACCTGCTTTTGAAAACTACAGTCACAGATGTAGAGAAGTGTATTCGGCCACAGCATAGCAATTTTTCCCTTTAACAAGATCATCTACAGAAGTTCACACCTCTGTGCATTCTGGGTTTTAGTTATTTCTTCTTTGGAAAACAAAACAAAAAATTGATAAAAGAAATAATGTGAACAGCAGAACAATAATCTTCCAGTTTGTTTTATCAATATTAGAAAAGTGTTTGCCAATTGCCAACATTAAAATTTAAAATTATTAGTATCTGTTGTCTTATCACAGAAGGGTTTTGTATGATGGTTCCTCAACAGAAATCTATCAATTGCTACTCTCTGGATCTTTAGTAAACTGTATTTGTTTGTACAACCTTTCCTGCATCAAAGGGCTTTTAAAAAGAGAACATGAAACAAAAAGCACTTCACTCTGTTGCATAATATACAGTTTTGTCTAAGTTGAAATTCACTGTTAAATGCAGGCACGTGTGACTATAATTTCATTTTGTTAATCTCACAAAGCTTATAATCATCAAAAATAACAGTACAAGACTTATACATGTATGAAGAAACGACTGAAGGAAATTCTAGATGGAATTAAAGATAGAAGAACACATCAGTAACACTCTACTTTCTACTTTCTGTTTATTTTATTGAAAGAAACCTTTCTATATGCTTGATCTAACATTTCCTCAGTGTAAGCTGAGTCCAGTAACTACTCTGGATCTCTCAACTATGGAATAGGAGTATCTGTTGCTTCCAAATGTCAAACACTACTTCTTGAAACTCCAGAAAGCAACTGAAATTTCTTAAGAATGCCTCCTCCAAAGAGAAAACAGGAGTAAGGGTAAATATGCTTAGTAATAGTGGCTATTGGGTAGAGAGGTAGGGAGATAAGTCTTGCACGTTACACCTTGATGAGGATTAAATCTTCAATTTTATTTGATTCATAATAGCAGTTCTGGTTCAGCTGGATCAAAGGCATGTGCTTTGTTGTTGCATTTCATACAAAATATCAGCATCTACACAAGGAACTGGATGGGATAATTAGAACATCTAAAATTTGTTCTTATCTAGCTCATTGTTAAACAATTAAAATGTAAAACAGCAGTATTAAATCACAGCTAGAGTGTGTGAACTGTCACAAACCTGGGCAATGGTTTTATCATTGAAGGATCTTATACTGAGTTCTCTGCAAGAATCTTAGCATTCTAGCTCCTCATATTTTTAAGATGCATCACAGTTCTTGAAAAAGATCTTTTTAAAATAGGATGATAATTAGGAGGTATTTACGTAGAGTTCATGATCTTATTCAAAGATTGAAAAATCATTTGCTGCTTTGCAAAAAAAATATTTTGACAGTAGTGCCAGTTGGATGTGTCATCACTATCTTAGCCCATACAAAATTTGCTGTCTCCTTAGGACCATTTACATGAATTTGTTTTCTGTTATAACAGTGCTCATTATGATTGTGCAGATAAAATGAGGAATTTTAAAATTTAATGAAAAGTTCTGAGTATGGCCTCGTTTTAGGAGACCTAGGTACTTAACATTCCCATAAAGAGGTATCAATCATTTCCACAAGTGGAGGATAGCTTTGTACACTCTAGTCCTTATAAGGGCATAGTCTGAGGCAAAAATTTGTAATAGAATGGGGGATTCCTGTGCTGCTTCTCCCACTGCTGGCTGCATCAAGCCCTCATGAAGCAAGCTGTGGTTAGAGGTTCTCCAGAAGCACTACTGTGTACTACAGTTTTATTTGAGGCCTCATGTCTCAGCAGCTAACCTGCAATAGTTTAACTCAGGAAACAGAGGCAACTGCACTTGAGAAGGACAGGGTTTAGTATCTACCCTATGACTGTTCATTTTTTGAAACTATTGCCAAAAGGTTTCTGACTTTCCTCAAGAGTAAAAAGTTTTTGATACATACTATCAGTCTAAAGTTCTCACCATAGCACTCACTAAAGATCAACTTTTATTAGACATTAAATCAGTTTTATTTAACTACTAGAAAGCTGATTAGCAAGTCAGCTTTCAGTGTTGTACAGCACTCACACAATCTCCAAAGCAAGCTCTGGGATTTCATCATGAAGAATTTAAGAGCAACTAGTACTTTAGATTTGATTCTGCTACGATTTCCTTCCTAATGTGATTAAATTAACAAAACTGTTACATTACTGTTTGACAGTGGACTCTCACTACTGTTCATGCCCAGGGAGAACATGAGTCTTCTCTGTAGCTCCAAAACATTCTCTTAGCATCATCCCTATGAGATTCAGGCTATACTCAAGAAGTAGTGACCCCTTAAATTAGGTAAGTCTTTCATAAATTCTTGCTTTCAGCCTTAAAAATGCAAATTAATCTCTTCCTATTGGCCCTCACATGGTTCAGGCCTATGACACTTTCCTGGCCCACACAAGGTTCAACATAGCCAGGCTGTTTCTTCCCCTCTTGGACTGCCTGATTGCTAGTTCCTTATCTAAGCCCTTATATTGTTTAGAGACACTTCCCTGGACATGCCAAGCCACCTTTCAGCACCTTGCTATCTAAATATTTACAATCAAAAATACAGCTTCATAATTTCAGGTTTCTCTTTATGAAATAAATTACTCGAACTACCCAGACTTCTTAAGTTAAATATACAGTATTGTGGTAGGTTGTGGCAGAATCTTCAAGCTAAAAAAACCCACCCAAGTAATGTGATATAAAGTTTCAATTCCGCATGTACTTTTCATGTACTTTTTCACCTAGAACCTGATTATGTGCTAACAATTTATTCAAAAAACTTATTAACATGCCAAAGGCATACTCAGATTGTGTTCTACTAGCTTCTACAAAAGCTCAAAAATCAAATACAGCTTTTTAGTTAGTGATTTCATAGCTGCATTCCCATGAATCCCATGGAATAAAATCAGTTTATTAGTTCTGCAGCAGAACCTTGACTCACGGGCCATACTCAGCAACAGCAGAAAAATCAGAATACACAGGAAAAGAGACATGAAGGAAAAAAAATGTATGTTAATTTAAAATAGATGAACCGGCCCACCCCAAACCCAAGAGCAGCTCACCCTTCCCCTTGTTTATTCCCTCACCCCACAAAGCCACACACTTTTCCTTACTATCTTTGCTACAATATGCAGAAATTTTATTGAAATAGTTTCACTGTTGACTTGCTTGTCATGACAGCAAGGGTATGAAGTTCATTTTCTCTGAGCATTCTGTCAGTGCCTTTTTGGATCTTTTCAAAACTTGGCTTTTTTATTAGTAAGTCTGCTCTCCATTATTTGAGGATGGCCACCTTCAAGTTACATAGCTAGTAGATAGTACCCTGGATGAATTTAAGTTTTTATTTTTCTGAGGAACTGAAAAAGAGACTGCAAAAGCAAAGGACACAAGACACCTCTAGTGCAGAAGCAAGACTCTGTAGGTGGAAGCTGTAAGCAACTCAAATCTTCCTTGTATCAGGCACAGAAAGGGATGCAATACATACTTCATCACTGCTTCACAGGATACACATGGATGCATCTAAAAAAGCTGAGGATACAAGTCTTTACTGTTCTATTTTTAAAGCATTGCCAAAATACACTGAAAAGCTATATGCCAGTCCACACCTGTATCAGGTTTCTCCCTAGATAAATGCTATGTGTATAGAAGGTTTTTCTAATCCTTTAGGCTGCATAGGAAGCCTGTATATTAGGACATGTGTTGTCCTAATATACTAGTGCAATTATCCCTTTTCTGAATAAGGATCACTTGTTTAAGGACAGCATCTTTGTCATTAACATTCTGAAGTTTTAATGCCTTAACCCCCTCCAACCCACAACTAAAATACCTTCTACCTTTACTAGAATATTAAGAAAACAACCAATATCAGAAGAGAAAAACTAAGTATTCCATGTGTGACCCAGCAATGCCTTGTGTAATTAAATTCCACCTACTAAACAAAATTTGCTTTTAAGGTGTATGCTACTTACCCAGTAACTAAATCCAGTATACTAACTCCATGGCAAAGTTATAGGACCGTTATTGTAACATTTTAAAATAAAAACACCAACAAAACTTAACATAAAGCTGTAAACAAGAATACAAATCAGGTGCTCATGTGGCTGTACTGTGCACATTTTGCCTTTTCAGAAGAAGTTTCTGCCTACAAGTAGTACCTTCACATAAGAAATATTAAGTCCTTTTTTTGAGCCACAGGACATTAGTTTCTCAAGTTGTTTTCTTTCTAGCTGTTTTTCCTCATATGGCTTCCTTTCTTCTAGTTCTAGTATAAGTAGTGATGAGTTTGCCAGGAAGTACATGGTTCAGAGCATCAATACACTTCCACTGTAATTCTGTGTTGCAGAATCAGATACACAGACCTATCTCTCTTTTTAAACACAGCAGAAGACTACTCTTCATTGTGACAGACTAATTTATTTGACTACTGAAAAGGTAGTTAAGAGACTGTCTTATGAATTTCATGCCTTAATAAATTATTTCAAAGCTCCAGATGGCAGGTAAGTCTGGGAACTAGACTGTGCAAACTGAAGTATCTCAGGTTGATGTATGAACTGGGACAAAATCATACTACAAGCTCAGCTTCACAGGTATAGTTTTTGTTGGGGTTTTTTTGGTGGGTCAGTTGTTTTTGTTTGTTTTTAGTTTCCATGAATGTTTTACACACCAAGGCAAAAAAGGCAGCAAGGCAAATTTGTACTCAGGTCTTCATGCTAGTATTTTGATAAATAATTATCTAAACTATGCAGTTATTAAAATACACATATGTATACCATGAGATTGCATAATTTGTGGCATCAACAATTAACGAGACCATCTGTTTCACAATGGCAGTAATAGAGCAGCATACGTAGAAGGTTTTTTCACCAGTGGAAAGACTTCACTGTTTATCACAAATGTATCTATAGGCTTCTTTTGTTGAAAGATCCAAAGCAACTGGCATAGCAAGTTTCCCCAAGAACTCAGTACACATTATTTCTCCTTGCTTCCAACCACAAATAGTTTCAGTTGGTCCAATAAAAAATCGTTTCTTCTTACAAGCCTCATGTCAGCCTAGATGAAGGCCAGAACTCATCTATTTATTCCATTAGATATTCAAAGTGCTCACAAGCTTACATGCTGTGCCACAGCAGAAACAGATGTGCTGCTACGTACCCCTTAAAATAGCATGGAGGTTCACCCTCACAACAAAATTCTGAGATAAAAGCCCGGTAAGATCATAACATTACACAGCTACTTTGAAGTTTTAAGTCTTAGATTTCTGGGAGATTTTTCTTGAAATTTTTTAAGTGCAACTAACAACAGCAGGCAAGCTCAAAAGCAAGTCTTCTACCTTGGGCTGCCATTTCACTAGTAGTGAGGTGACCTAAGTGGCCTTCTGCAGTCAAAAAGAAAGATCTCACTCACTCTTCCATCTCAGTTCCACAAATGCATCTTGCATAAGGTGGCTTGAAATTTCTGCCAACATAAAGAGTTACCAGTTTTTGAAGAGGGATTTAAAGTACCAAGTTGATTTTCTTGTGGCTTAGTAAGTTTAAGCCGTTCAGAGTTCTAGGAGCAGAGCTGGAAAAAAAACCTACTCTTTCTTTCAGCTGCTAAGCTCCAAACTTAGCTCATATGGAATCAGGTTTAAACTCTGAACTTGCCGTTTACTAAGGGAAAGGATAAGTAGGCCTCACATGAAAGAAAACAGGCTACAAAGCAGATTTAATACACACACCAAGAAACATTTGGTATTTCTAAGGCTTGGAGTGGAGCCCCATATTCAACCTATATTAGAAACTGGTTTGCTTAAATAATATTAACAATCCACCTGCAAATAAAAATTTCTGTCTACACAGCATTTGAAAGCTTTAAAAACAGCACTTTTCCTTCTCCAGAACAGAGAATGTACAGTGCTATTCTAACGGGACAGATTCATGTTTAATATTTTTATTTCTCTAGCCATATTTTCACAATGACCAGTATGATTTATGCAGCACTAGATTACAATACATGTCTGGCCCAGAGTAGGAAATGCTGTAGGAAAACCACCACTGACAGGCATGTGCGATGGTTTGCACCAATCTTGCAATTTTATGCCTACTTGAAGTAGGTTTCATGTCTGATCTGGTACACAGCCTATTGATACAAAATTCACCCCTCAATGCTCTTTGAACAAATTTAACCCAGCAAAGCAAGTTCACACCAGATCAGCACTTTAAGCCATAGAGCTGTGAAATATTCAGTGTCACTTCAGGAGTTTTAAAGCTCAAGTTACTGTATCATAGAATCATGACCTCAAGCTAGTCAGGATTACAGCTAAAACTTAAGTCTGCTTAGCATTTTTGCTGGTCTTGTCCTTTCTCACTCCCTGGAATTGATTCTCCAGACCCACACTGGCCTTGTCAGTTGTTCAGTATGGGCTGCTTATACAGTGCATTATGAATTCTATCAAGAGACAGACATGGGTTAAATTTTTCAAGGAAGGGTATTTTTAACCCATACTGGGTTCTCCCCATTCAGTTTAAAATACGGTCCTACAAACAGCTGCAGTTACACAACTACTGGGACTACCTGTGAACAAAGCAACAGTATGTCCATGCCTGTAATAAACTATTAAAGCTAAAAGACTGAAGAGTGTTTTAATACACTAACTATACCTGAGAAGATTTTAACAAGTCTGAGCTGACCAAACAGGCAACAAAATACAATCAGGTTCAGCATTTTTAAACCTCTAAGGGCAGCAAATAAAGTACAAATCCCACACAGTTCACTTCTCACCCATCTCATGAGCATTCTTTAGGGGATCACAATATATGGCTTAAATAATTGAAGCAAGATGCAAACTAAAGGTGAGAAGCTGCTTTTATGCATACAGAATGCTTTGGAACAGTAGTAACCCATACCCACCTTCCAAGTAAAAGACAAACAAAGGTTAATATGTAAATAGCTTTAAAGCCTTCTAGTCTTCCCTTGAATAAAAATACATTTAAAATTATAGCACCTGAAATATAAAGAAGAAAAAAGCCAGATGATACTAAGTTTCAGATACTATAACCCTCAGGAACCTCAGCTACTTTGTGATTTTCACAACTATGTTTTGCCTGTCTCTTCCAAAGAAACTTCTGGTACAAAACAGAGTGCAATTTAACTGTGTAACTTCACCAAAAATGCAGAGAAATAACACATGATCATGTAATGCACAAAAATGGTGCACACTACTTCGCCTATTTTTGGCACAAGATCATAAAACATCATTTGCAATAGAGGTAAAAAAATTATTTGCTACACTGTTGCTTGAATATTGTTAAAGAATCTGCCTTTAAACATGAGGAAAAGAAAAGTATGTTTACCTGTTGCTTCTGGTACGCAGTGTTCGGGTTAATTTTGGACTCCAAAAGAAGAGAGCCTAGAAAAAAAAAAGTTCCACTTATTCACATATGCACTAAAATTTTAATCTCCACATGAATTTTCTGATCACTCTTTCTTCAAGCAACACTAAGTCTCTTAACCCCTATACTTGAGCTCGATATTTCATTTGTCCCTCAGAGATATTGTTCACCCAGTACAGAATAATTAAGAGTGCTCTGAGGACTGAATTTTAAACCCTTCTTATTCTGAGTAATGACTTTTCCACAGAAAATCTTTTAGAGATGATAAAGTCTGCAGGTCAGCACACCAAAAGCATCACAACTGCACTCCAGAGATTATCTATGGTTGTTTTGTGTGAAATTTGTAATCATGTGGTATTTGTTCTTAAAGGTTAGCTAAAACACTTCTTTTCCTGGGAAGCATATCTAGAAACTAATGCTTAGAGCAGCAACCACTGTGACTGCTAATACCAAAAAACTTCACACAATAAACTCAGGAACAGTGGTTTCACAGCAGGTTTTACTGATGTAAGACACAGAACAGCAATTCCATTCTCATGTCTGTGTCTTCTTTCCCTTCTTTTTGCGTGTTAGCATTATTTTGTCACATTTAAATGATCTGAAGGGTTGATCTATGCAAAAACAATCCTTAAAACTGATTTTACTCTTGGACCAATCACTTCCCTCATCCACCTTGCTACTCAGCTGCACTAATGCTAGAGTGGGACTTAAATTTACATATCTGCAGAGCTTCACTCAGCTTACATGAAGAAATACTGATAAATTAACTCGCATTGTCAATCATATAACTAAAACATAAGGTTGCAAGCGCCCCTTTAAAGTGGCATTCTCCATTCACTTACCTGTTTAAATTTATTCTTTAAGAAAAGTCCAAACATTCTTTAAGAGAAGTGTTAACTTCTCAGTTTCATCACTATAGTTCTAAGGCAAACATACTGCTAGAATATGGGCTGCTCTCCATCTGTTCATCCCCTAGCCTGGACTGATACCAGGGGCTGCCCTGACCCAGGTGCAGCACTTGCACCTCATGAGGTTCACAACGGCTCACTTCTCAAGCTTGTGCAGGTCCATGTGGATGGTATCCTATCCCTTGGGCATGTCAACCACACCACTGCAGCTTGGTGTCATCTGCAAAACTGCTGAGAGCGCACTCAGTCCCTCTGTCTGACACTGATGAAGATATTAGGCTGGGGGATGTGGAGGAAGAAGAAGATCACAAAACTTCCCTTGCCGTAAGACTGGTGTATCATTAAAGAATTACCTAAGTATCAGAACATTCTGTTGTCTGATAAGAAAGGTTACTACTTAATGAATTCAGAAGCTTTACCAATGGTTTTTATATCCATTAGCTTACTATAAGTAAGCTTACTTATACTTACAATTAAGTATTTTTTTTAAATTAATGTACCTGCAAAGGCTGCTGGTTCCTAATTTTTAAGTCTGTTGTTCTACAAGAGGCAGCCTTCACTAATGAAGTTGGCTTGAGAAGCTATCACTCTGTCTCAACTGCTCTTGGAGTAAAAGTTGTTTACAAGCTCAGATACAATTCAACAACAAAACTGAAATAAATACCCCTCAAGGGAAAACAAGACACAAAGAAAAAGCTCTCTTGCCTCAAGCCCAAAAACACTATTCAGGTTTTTTTGAGTTTTTCCAGTTTTCTAACTTGCACAAGCTCTTTTACCAAAGCAGCTTATTTGCTTAAGTGTAACCACATAACTAAAGAAAAAAATAATCACAAACCATAGAGCAGGACAGAGAATGAAAACATTTAAGATGAGGTTTACCAATGAATCCAATATATTGCTCATACTTTGGCCATACTCTCGAGCTTTGAATTTTGGGTTTGCCTAATGAACATCTAAAACCAGCATTTCCTTTTCCATTACAATCATCAGCTACACAGTCAGTCATGCTTTCAAAATCCCAGCTTCTACTACATGAAGTTTTAGAATATTACTTGTGCTATTAAATTAGCTGACTAACTTCTAGAAAGTCTTTAATGTCTAGAAATATTTAATACCAGCAAGTATGAATTGCAATCTTCTAAGAATCAAAAGTAATTGATAATTTCACCATCGTATTTCAATGGCTGAACACAGACATACAGAAATGTAAATCCCAACATTAGAAGAATATCATACATAACTTGAATGCCATTTGGCAAAATACTATTTTAAAAAATTGAAACAATTGAATGCAGACACTTCATCTTCCAAGCTAGAAGCAGACACTAGAGAATCACTTCTTTACTAGACTTATCAAAAAAGAGCATTACTTCTCTACTAAACCTGATGCTTGCAGGAAAGACAAACCAAGCTTTGTAAGGTTTGAATTGCTTCTCACTACTACATGATTCAACTTATTCCTCACCATTTGGGACAATAACTAGAAAAATATTGATCTGGAGATAGAAACATACTGAAGGGTAAATTGTGCTCTATGACTAGTAACTGCCCCAAATCCATCCTTCTGGAGAATATGATGCTTTATTTGTGCAATAAGTTCCCCAAAAAGGGTTCAACAAGTCAAAAATCAGTGACTATTCTACTAGTTAGTTCAATGAGTTTATTTCATACCCTAAGTTTTATAGGATCAAGCCCCTTCCTGGTAGGAGGCAATGTTAAGTCTTTGCTATTGCACGTGTAAACTAGGCAGTAGTAACAGATGTCTGAAACACAGATACAGTCTTTAGAAAAAGGTTCCAGAGATATAACACACCACAAATAAACACCTTTTCCATTCAAGGTCATTATCACTTGTTTGAGATGCTTTTGTCATAAGCATTACTTTCTATGTAGGTATTTTTCCATTGGTACTATCCTAGAAAATGCTAAGACTATCCAGTCTACTTCATAAAAATACACCAACAAAATTTCATCTTCATTGACCCAATGACTCTATTCAAAGTTAGGTAAGACCTGAAAACTCACCTTAATACAAGCTATGTTTTTAGTAAGTGCTCCAAAATCATGCAGATCTAGTTATTTTTAAAATTGCAGCCTTGAATGAATTTGTAAAGGTAACTGCAAAACACTGGTGCTAAAAAATAACATCTGAAACCACCAATAAAAAAGAAAACTGATTTGCAGAATTCTGTTACCTTCCACTGTAATGCAATACAGCACAGCTGGGGGTTTTGTTAGTAGAAAACACCATTCTGTGCTGCAGAAGACATGTGTGTATAGGGAAAGACTTGCTCAAAAGAGATTACATACAGATTTTCAATTATATTTAGAGACATCAAATATCCCAATTGAACAGTCTTAAACAGCAAATTTGTAGATTTGTTTACAAATATGCATATGGAAGAGACCAGGTAATCTGGAACACTGCTCCTCTCCCACCAAACTGTTATATGGAGTCTTCCTCAAAAGAAAAAAAATAGTGCTGCTCATTAGCCCTCACCAGAATAAACATGTTTACATTTAAATGAAAGTTTCAATTCAAGAGCTGTTTCTTGCAAGATGCACACAGAGGTTTAAGTGGGCGATCAGCTCTGCTGCAACCTAATCACAGAAACTAATCCTCAAAAACTCAAGAAATGGCTCAAACCAAGGCACAAGAAAATGTTCTACAATTGCAAGAAACTATTCCTGAGTATAAGACACTTTTGGAGGGCCAAACCCAAATATTAAGGAAAGGGGAGAACCAGGAGAAAAGAAACAAACCCCCCCCCCCAATTCATCCTCCCCCATGCTTTTTTTCATTTTGATCTAAGATAAATACTGTGCTGCTTTCCTAAAAACAAGCCAACAAAATCAGTCCTTTGAGTTTGAACAAGGTAAAACAAACTTAAGCCAAATTTTGTCTAAGCCTTCTGCTAGATGTACAGGTTTACTGATACCTGCACTACAGAAACAGCAAGGATAGGTGCTTGCCCTGTGGCAGAAGTTATTAACATACAGACTTCAGAAGAAGCAAACTACAACTTCTGAATGAAAATTGTAAGAGTTCCTAAAACACAGCTCGCAAATATGGCCTGCAATGGAGGGGTTAACTTTGGCTTGTCAAAAAGTTTAGATACAAGACCAGTAAGTTTTAATTAAAGGTTTAAGCCTTCAAATTAACACAAATTACTTGAACAGAAACATTAACTTTAGAGGTCACTTCAGTCATCTGGGCTCAGAACAAAAAGAAGGCGATCTGAAACCATGCAGTAAACCCCAAGAAGCACAAAGACCTTTTAAGAACAAGACAGGCCACAGCAACCTAAAATACCACGTCAGAAATGGGTAAGAAATTAAAGGCTTCTGATTGCACACAGAAACTCACATGGAAGGCGATAATTTGTAAGAAAAGATTTCACTATTGCTCTGCAATTCAAGTAGAATACACTGCAACTAGGAATCACACAGAGAAACTTTTCAGGGTTTAAAATAAAAAGTGAATAGCTATTAAAGTGTAAAAAAATTACAACTTCATGCTTCAAAGCATAATATACCTGATATGAAAGCAGTTCATGGTATTTCTGTTCTAAAATTGTCTCCAAATTGTCTGCCAATGACTCTTAACAGTTCAGTGCTGGGAACATTTAGACATTCAGCTAGCAACACAAATCACTTATCTGCTCTAAATTATTTTCTTTTAACTTCTGGTTAAACACCAGCACAAGTCAAAAAACCACTCCTACAGATAAAAATCCCTTTTCTTGAGTTCTTATTCCTCCAATTCCAAATGACAGCTTACCTTGGACATGGCATACTGATTGTATTTCCCTTATCTGAACACCCTGTGCTATAAAATCTCAACCACTTGTAAAGCAGCCTACTACACCAAGTCACAGCTGCAAAATCCTAAGATTGAACTATGTGCTAGCCCACGTGGTCAGCCAAAGAAACCACTGGTAATTCTGCTGTTGATCTGTGCATAGCCAAACTGGTCCTTTAACAGGAGTGGGAATTTCCCACACACATCAGGAACTACTGCTCACATCCCCACGACCTCCTCCACTCAGGAAATGGAGCCTGCACCTTCAGGCAGATCCCGAGGTTTTCTGTCAGCTTCCTGGAGTAAATCAGTAAGAACATGCCAGTGTGCACAGGATGAATCTCAGCTCAAAGGCTAGGAAAAGCTGGTTTAGAAATGCAGGAAGGAAGAAGTTTCATTGTGGAAAGAGGAGGAGCTGACAAAGAAAGACAATACAAAAATGCAATGGAAACAGGGAGGCAAATGGTGTACAGGTCCATTCCTACTACTTGTATGTCCTTGATAACTGGGAAAAAGTTAAAAATCACAGTCAACTACTTCATTTAGTTAAGAAAGCATGCAAGGAAACACAAATTGCACAGCATATAAAACCCAGGTATGGCATTACCTTTTTCCAAATAATTTGCTCACATGTAAAAATGACTATTTCCCTTCAAAATTAGCCCACAAACAATAGACACTGGGAGTAAACAAAATATAAATCAAATTTTATGAGGTGTTAACACAAGCAAGTTAGAAAAACTAGCTATTAATAGAGTGCACATTTATCCAGGAATGATACTACCTACTATATTAAGAACTTTAACTCTGTATATTACTCAATACTTCGAAGTACGAAGTATGCCGTTTGAGAGAGGTCTAAAGTGTGCATCCTACTAAATAAACATCTGTGTATTAGGTGCAATTAGTAAGTTTGAGACAGTTCTGCTTTGATTAGAGTATCTTAGCTATGCAACACAAAGCGATGACTTAATTTTAGTTTTTATACCAATTTCTATCTTCCTTCTTATAGATGTTCATTTACAGGTGAGCTGGCAACAAAAGTCCAACTCAGGTTCTAATCAGTCTGAAGCACACATATCCCACTGCAAGTTAATAAATGGATTTTAGTATGAATGATCTATTTCTTCACAAGCAGGTTAGGAACTGCAGTTCTTTTGACTTCTTTTCTAAAACAAATTTAAAAAAAAAAATCGGAAAACTTTTCATGTATAGGAAACATAACAGTTTTTAAACATGACCCCCATAGCCATGTAGGCAGCCAGGACAGTATCTACAACAAAACATACTGTAAAAATTAGTCTAAAAATTTGGTGATAGCTTTTTAATTCCCTTCTCACGTTGAAATTAAACTAAATCTATTTCCGTTTTAAATGTTTTCTCTTGCACTATGAAGCTGCTCAAGGTTTAAATGCATCTTCCTCACTGTAAAATAAATAAAAATCAGGTATCAGTTTAACCTTTTAAAGTATAATCAAGAAACTACAAGATCTCTCTGGGGACTTATCAGAAGCTCAATTACCAAAATCCAATCTAGATGACTGATTCCTCCATATCAGTTTATGAGCTTTGCTGTGGAGGTTACATATTGTACAGTTTGTCAGAACTTTCTCAAAAAGTAAGGATTAATGATTCTCAAGTTGCTGTTCATCCTACTTCCTACAATAAAAAAGCTTAATAAATAAAATTACAAGGTCTGTTGACAGCCACAAGCTACAACTAGATCTACAAGTCACTATATACAGTAGCTATACATCTAATGAAGTAGTAAGTCATGCACTGACAGACTTTAAAAGCAAAATGGTACAAGCTTGATATTGTAAAGTACGCATTTTAAAATCTCTGATCACAGCAGTCATGAAGTCACTTAACCAACAGCCAAGACTAGCCCAAACATGTAGCTACAGGGCTAGATATTACTGCTCAACTTATACTACTGACATACATTGCCAGAAAACGTGAAAGAATAATCTAACATTTAAAATTTATTTTCAGGAAGACCTAGAACTGCTGAAGGACTGAGAAGTCTCATTACATTAAAAAAAAAAAAAAAAGCATCTCTGAAAATGCTGTTCTGTCCATTGTATTGTCTTTACTACCATAACTGTATCTGAAAACTGTTGATAGCTGTTATAATGCCTTACATAATTCTAAAAGCTACCAAAGAAAAGAGCAGGTGGAAAAAGGAGGGTGTTAGCCATCCAACGACTTCCTAAAAACAAATACTACAAACTAAGATCTAAGTTTTGAACAACAACTTTCATGAGGGGATCGCTTCCAGAAACATCCAGTGATCAGTTCTGAAACTAGACCACTAGATATCCAAACCCATGCAAGATTTACGACCAGATCTGAACGCATTTTGCAAGCAACACTCTGTATTCAGTATGAACCAAGTGCCTATTATGCTTGCACTTGATGGCAATCTTCTATTTTTCACTTTGCCTAGCACGAATGAACCCGGGTTAGCGACTACTTGCTTTTAGGAATACCACTTGAATTACGCAGCAAAACATTAAGGCAACAGACACAAAGCTACACCCAGTTCCCTTTCTGGGTAGCCAGAGGAAAGACTGTACCTTCAGCCGTACACACTTACCATCACTCTCAGCCCTGACTAGCAGGGACATGCCCTTGAGCCTCTCCACGTAGCAAGAGGACACATGCCCCGTGCCTCGATCATCCCACTGGCGGTCCTCATTTAGCGTGTACACCTTCACCCTCCGCCGGGTGTCCGTCATCCTGCCGCCTGCCACACCGCAGCCACCACTCTGGCTTGCAATCGCTGGAGGAGCAAAAGGCTGGTCGGGGGCCAGGCCCCCCTCAGGGGAGGGGAGCGGGAAAGAAGGGAGCAGCCCCACACGGGCACGCCAAGCAAACTCTTCGTACTCCTCTTCAGTGCCCCAATAGAATCCTCATTATCGAGGATAACAGAGGATTTGGGAAGAGGGGGAAACGAGGTGAAGATGTGAAAAGGGGAGCTGCTCCTTCAGGTACAGTCAGACGCTGCACAAAAGGCGAGTAAGCCTAGGCAGGGAGAGCCGCAGAGAGGAAAGAGGCTCTTTGCAGGGCGAAGGGCGGGCAGGAGAGGCGGTGAAGAAGGGATCCCAGAGGAGAAGGGGATCCACGGTAGTGAAAGCCGCGGCGGACAGCAGCCGGCCCAGCGTGACAGGAGCAGGCGTTCCTGGAAGCCGGAGCCCTGCCGAGGAAAACAGGGGGGAGGCTGGTAAGGCCGGAGGGAAGCCGAGGAAGGGAGGCAGGCGGGAGAGGGGCCGCTCGCCCCGGCCTGTAGCCCGGCTCTATTGTGCAGCAGCTGCCCAGGCCCGAAGCCCCTCGCTCGCCGTCCGTCAGCGCGGGGCTCCAAGGAGCCGCCCTCCTTCCCGCCGGGGCTGCCCGGGGCCTGCGGACACTGCCCGTCCCGGGACGGGGTGAATGCCCAGCCGAGCTCAGCGCCCCGTCTTCCCCATGGGCTCCGGTCGCAGGCGGCGGCTTCACTCCCAGCCTAACTCCGCCGCCATGTTGTTCTTCCTCCTCCTCCTCCTCCTCCTCCTCCTCCCGGTGCTGCGGCGGCTCAGTCCCGACTCCCCAGCGCACCCTGCGACGTGGCTGCGCTTCCAGGCGCTCGGCGGCCCAGCCGGCAGAGAAACGCTATGCCCTGCGGAGGGAGGGGGCGAGCGGCAGCGGCTGGTGCGGCCCAGCTCCCTCCGGCCCCGGCTCCGCCTCAGTCACTGCGCGGCCGCCATCTTGGTTTCACCTCTCAGTGGAGGCGCGGGGTCTCCCAGCCAGCGGCGGCACGGGCCGCCCGCCGGCATTTAAAGAGCCAGCGGCTCCGCGCGGGGGACGCGCGTGTGGCTGTGGCCGCGCCGCTACCGTGGGCCTGGGGGAGGCGCCGGCGGCCCCCGGCGGCCCCCGGCTTTGTGTTTTTTTTTTTCCTTTCTTTCTTTTTTTTTTCTCTCGTGTCACACCTTGCCGAGTGATCCCAAAGTTAAACAGCTTTTGGTTCAATGTCTGTTGGATCTCCGCAGTCGTAGATGGGATCAAACAATTCCCATAACAAATAGAAGCTGTCGAGGCTCTGCTTCTGCCACTGCTGCCAACATCTGAGCATATGTTTGACAGATTTCCCTAAAATATGTGAAAACACTGGTGCATTTGGGACCCCACCAGCACCACTGCAGAAGAGAGTCCATTTCACAGTACATTCTAGATACACAGTGTACATGGGAGCACACTGCAATATATACTCTGTTATTTTATGCTTTTGAACAAGTACTGATACTTGTTTATCAAAGTGAGTTATATTCCGGGTGGTTTGAGACAAAACCACAGATTTGCAGCTTTCACCTCAGAATTAATTATGTGTCACAAGGAAGGCTCTAGTCAAGCCATGTTTTTCCTTTGTCCATCTTCTACTTTGTTTGCCCCGTGAGAAAGACAGTGTTTGGTTCCAGGACTGATAGCCAGCTTCCTGAACGAGCTCCGCAGGGTCACAGCACCAGCTGGACAGAGTTCAAGAGGTGTTTGGACAATGATCTCAGGCACATGGTGTGACTCTTGGGGTGTCCTGTGCAGAGCCTGGAGTTGGATTCGATGATCCTGGTGGGTCCCTTCCAAATTAGAATATTCTGTGATTCCTGATGTGCCCAGTTAAAGTCATTTGGCCTTTGCTCTGATGCCCCAGGGCTGGTTAAGAATACAAGAGCCTTCAAGAGTGTTGTTTGGGTGCCTGTGACATAGCTGATTGTATGTTGTGCCTGTTGTTCTCAGCATGGTTCTCAGCTTGGCTAAAGCAGCGACAGGTTTGAAGAGATTCAGATGTCTGAGAACTGTGGACTGTGGGCCCAGCTGAAGGGGAACTGCCACACAGCATGTGTACAGAAAGATGCTTGTTACCTTCCTTTGGTGCCCTGGGCAGCTCTTGAGGGGATGTTCCTGAGCAGGTGCTGTGCTAAAACTTTTCTCAGGCCAGTCTGGAGATGGATTTTTGTGGCTTCAGAAAAGGTTGATGTCACTTAGTGAAAACTCTGTAGGACTGTTATATTCGTATACCATTTACAAATTGTACCCTCTTGTGGCCATCAGATTAAGTAGAGACCACACTTCTCACTGCAGTTTTGATTTTTTTTTAACTGAAAACAAGAACTTAACCAGATTTCAGTTTGCATAGTTTGCTTTATGAAAATGTTCAGCTCAGCTTCTTTTAATGGGCCTTGTTTTATTTTGATACCAGTCTGAACAATGCTCAGTCCAACAATAGTGGCCACGTGTCAGGTTTTAACCCAATTCTCATTATATTTGGCAAGGGGTTTGATTTTTTCAAACATTTCTACCCCTGTCATTCCAGAAAAAAAGGTTGGGCATTGAGAGCAACTTCCCATGCTAGAAAGTAGTTGTGAAAGAAAGAAACATTCTTTCTTTCTTTCTTTCTTGGAGTAATGAGTTATAAAGCAAGTCTGTCATGTCACACCTCAATTCCTTCTCTCCATTTCTAGCGGTTTGACAGTTTGTGTCCAGAAGGAAATACCTTCAGGCATCATGAGAGGCTGCTATTAACTGAGTTAAAAGGTTTAGGCCCCTTTAGTTCCTGTAAATAATAAAGGACCTAGCCCCGACAGAAACTTTGGCCCACCAGGAATTGAGTAATAAATGATGAGATGGAGTACTGAATACCGTTTTAAACTTTCATATTTCTAGGAAAGTAACTGCACATGGATCAATGTAATAGGAATAAGCCTGAACTGGGTTTACCATACAGAGCTACTTTCTTGCACAGTGGTCAAGACTAAAGAACAAGATAACTTTTCTTTCGGTGTCTAAAAATAATTGTGGGGAAAAAAATTGCATTGTTATTATGAAGAACTTCAGGTCACACATATAACTTTGGTCCTATGTACAAAGGCATTATTAGAGCTCCTAAAACTCCTAGCTAACTATTTTCTGACAAAAAAAAAATTATGTTAGGGAAACTAGCAACTTCAGAATTTATTATGGTGAAGATTATCGCTAGAATGAAAGTCTGTGCTTGCCTGAGTATATAGTTATGGCTGTATTCAGTATGTGAAAACAAGGTTACAATCCATAATACACACATGGACACTCGCTATGTCTTCTTGTTCCCAAGGTATGTATTCTGACTTGTGCCCCAAAAAGCTGTGGAAATGAATGACTGAGTGAAAATAAAAAATTATATAGAAAAATTATCATAATAAGGGGAGTCTATAAAGAAGAAGATGTCCATAAAGGAGTCAGAATATCGTGATCAAGAAAGAGGGGAGATTCAGAAAAAATACGTTTCTAGTTTAGTGGGGAAGCAAACACAGCAGTTTGAAATAAATACATACAGTAGACAAAAGACAAACCTAGCAATCATTACAAGTTATGAAGCACAGAAAAAATGGATAAGAATGTCAAGAGTTATGCATAGTTGGTAGTTTTAGGAACAGCTCATATTTCCTAAATCTTAACACTATTATAGGGCTATTCTATCAAGATTTTTAAAAATGTTGATATTGATACATAAAAAAAATTAGAATAGTTTAATAAATAAATTTGTTCTATACTTGAAAGAATGTGTGAGGTATTTGCATCATATGATGATGACTAAGTGCTTTCCTGGTCATTATTGAGAAGGATATTAAACAACTTTTCTTAGAGAGAGACATATTCAGGTATGCATGTCCTAAAGAACTTGAATTTGAGAGTCCTAAAGAGGCTTGCATGTGTGATCTCAGGAAGCATGAAACCTTATTAACTTTTAATAAAGCTTAAATTATTGCAGAAAGTCTGCAAGACATGAAGACTGACTATAAATATTCAAACTGGACAAGTGAGAACCCAGATAATAGTAGACTGATTTATCTGACATCAGTCACAGACAATAAATGCTCACACAGAATGCAATAAAGAATTACAAGATGGGCATATAGTAGTAGCAGCTCATGTGGCTTTAGGGAGAAAGATGTTTAATTTATTGTTAAATTACAAAGTTGCTCATAAGGGTAATGGTGCAGATATAATATACATGAATAGTTCTCAGGTATTTTTCTGGAAAGTCAACATTGTATTCTGTGAAGAAATACATTGCATGGGTCAGATTTGAGGTGACTGGCATAGCTCAAAAGAAATTATTGATCAGTGTAGATGATCCTAGATGATTGTGAGAAATAAAGAGTAGGACTGATGCTATTTAGGATTTCTTGTAATGTTTAGAAAGTCAATGTAAAAGCTCTGTACATAAAGCTGTGTATGACTCAGAGAGCCTGGAAGAATGGCAAGAAATGGATGAGGACATAAGGATCAGAAACAGACAGGTTCACTTACTGAAGGTGCTGGTGTAGAATGGCTTAGCCTGGGACAGCTGGGAAGGTTACTGGCAGCTGCTTCTGGCTTATTCCAGCTTTACAAATGTCTGTGAGCTCATAAGTGCTTCCCAGTAAGCACTGCATTTTTAAGGCAAGCAGTGACACTTTCACTTAAAATTTTGAGCTGTAAACAGTGTTTGTTCAAGACCTGATGAATGAGCAGCTTAGGCAGCCAGGGTGTGGCCTGGTTGTGCTCTGACCTACACCTCCTAAATGGGACCCTTCAGATACAGCCAAATACAGGGTCACATCTATGGGAATAAATAGTAAGGCAGCTCTGAAAGAAGCAAGGCTGCATAGTAAACAAGCAACCCAACACAAACTTCTGATACTGCTCTGTAAGATCCTATAATATACCTTTTGGGTGTATTGTAAACTAGCACACTGTGAAAGAATGTAACATCAGGAATAAAAGAAGCTTTAATGCCACATTCTATAATTCTGGTGTCCTCACAGTTAACACATTTTAAGAAATTGAAAAGGATCAGAAAGGACTGCTCTGAAGAGCTTTATTTTTTTGCAGATCCATTTGTTGCACTCCAAAATCTCAGATTCCTGCAGCATGCACTCTTTTGCAGCCATACCCTCTGAATCATGTCTCAGATACTGTGGCTCAGCTTTCACATCCTGCCACAGATCCCTGAGAAGCAGTAGCCCTGTTCTTGTACCTGAACCACAAACATGAACCTGTGAAGGTCAGCAGTTAAGATTCTGTGACTCTTCCTCCTACATAATGTGCATACGAATCCCCTTCACAGAAATGTAATCTCTTTTCTTTCAACTCCTATTGTCATCTCAATTTTCAGAGTACTGAAAAGACCCTTATCTTCCAAGAAGAGCTTCCTTTTAAGAGTTCTCTGCAACTGCAGTCATGCAAAGTCTGTATTTGTTTTGAATCCTGTATGCCTCTCTGGAAATGCTATGTTTTATCTAAATATGTAGGCCTCATTATCAAAAGACTGAAGAATTTCAAAGCACTGATGATGCAGAGAACATGCCTGGGTCATTTATTCATCCAGCAGTGAAAATTCCCCTCCTTCTGAGAGGGGAACTCCAAGATGTCTGAATTGTGCTAGCTGTCCTTGTGCAGTACATATTTCTATTTTTACATGTATTATTTTGCCCATGGACTGTGTTTGTAAAGTTTTTAGTAAGAGTTATTGAGTCCTTTTTTCCCTTTTTCTATGGCAGACTTCCTATTCCTAATTTTTGCTCCCATGTATTTTTTAAAATAAGGTTTCCAGTACTTTATCCATAACTCAGACTACAACAGGCTTCTCTTAGACCCACACATTTGATGGTCTTTTGAGAAAGCGATGGATAGAGAGTCAGGAGTATGGATCCATGTCATAACCCTTTTTCTAGGAAGATTTGAAAGTCCATCAGAAACCCATAAGGATAAAAACGATCTCTATTTTTCTATTATATCTCTATCTAATCACCTAAAAATTACTATCTGCTGCAATACTCTCATTAAAATAAATTCCTCGTTACCTTAGGCACATGCTGAGGTGAGTGTAGGAACTGTTAAAGGTGTTTCCAGTTTGTGTAAATAAGAACTACATAGGCGGATTTAGAGTGAAAAGGGAGAAAGGCCAAAAGGGGTAGAGAAGGGACATTGTCAGAACCAGAACAAGACAGCAGCACATGGACACAGGTAGGTGGACACTCATCCACACACACGCACAGAGTCTCAGCAGGTTGGTACTTCAATTGGAGCGGCCATCTGGGATGACTGGACTAGACCTGTGTAAATTTAGGATCAGGTTCCTGGACAAAAGCTAGTGAAAGTTACAATACTTCTGTATGTAATAAATTGTAATAAATGTAAAAATATGTCAGACACCTGAAAAAATGTCCTGAAAAAAAGGAGGAAGATGAGTTTTTTGAAGGAAGTAATTTAGAATCAGCCATTGTTCTGACAGCAATTCAATATAAGCTTGTTTTTTTCAATTTTAAAAAATATGAGTCACTTCAGTGTTTGTGACAATGATGGCCTTAGAGATGCAAATAATTCAAGACTTGCACAGAACAGGAATGATTGTGGTGCAATTTGCAACTGAGTAATATAAACAGGTTGGGAGCACATCCAACTACTCAAGAGATTACTTTACTAATTATAGTTGGCTCTAGTGTCTTCCATTCTGCATATGAAGCCAACAAAGCACAGAGGTGAGAACGCGATACCAGGCTCTGTGGAGGAGCTCTGCAGTAACAGAGGCCAAGCATTTAGGGAGGGAAACGTGCAGTGTCCTCACTTTGCATCCCCTCTCTAGCTGAAAGCAAAGCAAAGTAGACCAAATGCAAAACTGGAGGTTTTGCTCTTATTGTTACCTAGAAAAAACAACCTAAATTGTTATGGAATGGGTTTGCCTCAATAGCAACATAGAAATTCCTCTGATTCTACATTCCCAGCGTAGTCTCCTCTTTTTCCATATATATTACCTCCCTTCTGGCTGACACCAGAGATAGGATTTGGGCTCGCACCTGAGATAGGATTTGGCAGACATCTCTAACATCTTGAAAGGCATGAAGAAAGTTAGCCAGGGTCAGTTGTTTAATGTCCCCTCCAATATGAGAACTGAGGAGCAAGAAGTCCAGCAAGTGGGTGGGATGATCAAAACAAGAAAAATTGTTTTTTCATTGCTCATTGAAGAAAGTGAGGGAATCCTCTGCTGCAAGGTGACATCGATGCTGAAGTCAAACTTACTCCAATGTACTAATCTACTATGAGGGTCTCTTGCAGAGCATGGGTGGCCTCGAAGCAGAGCTCTCAAGTCAGACACTTCTGTGACTAATGGGCAAAGGCATTAGAGGCATGTGGGCGTTATCAGCGGATGTACAGGAGGAAGAAGGTGTGTGGGCCAGTAAGGTCTGGAGCAGTGAGGTGCAAAGGGGATCTGGCAGCTTTCACGCCCCAGTGTGTTGAAGTGTGGGGTGACTACAGTGACACAGCTCTGCTGTGCACTGGCTGGTGCAGGACAGTGGGACTAAATCCACAGAGAGGATAAACAGTCCTAAATAAATACAACTAGGACTACATTTGGACATTACTAACAAAGACAGTGTAAGTGCCTACAATTTCATTAATCATCACTGCAGCTTTTCACTGTACAGAAATTAATTATACTATTAGAATAATAGATATTAAATATTCACTAACAATTGTCTAAACTAATTAACATGCCGGATTTATTTGTGACATTTATGGTTTTCATTAGTGACAGAACCTGAGAAAATAATAATGAGAGAATGTATGATCTATAAGAATATATCTCAGTTATATGTGTTTATTTGTGTTTAATACTGACTAAAAGAGTATGGTGAGAATTCTTTAAATTTTCTGAAATCTTCTGCATAAAAAATCTTGTAAACATCTGCTCTATGATAGGTGTTTGAGGTTCCTTGATGTCAAGACATTCTCGACTGCTTCAGATATGTGGTGTAATATAGCCAGTCAGTTTAATGTGCATGTATGGGGACAACAGAATTGCCAGTTGACATTTGCTGAGGTCCCCTGGAACAGCCTTCATCACTTAAAGATCTTACAGTGCTTTCCAGCAATGAGAGTATTCTAGGGCAACTAGAGATAAAGGAAAACAAGACTAATTACAGTCAGTAAAGCTGAAACCTTGATCCCTTCCTGCTTTCCTCTGTGCTTCTCACTTCTCGTAATCCCAAATCATTGGGATTATGATTTATACTTTCCTGTTACCTTTTATATATGACATGGACCAGCACTAAATCCCTTCCCTGACCTTCTCAATGAGGAAACCATGGATCCGAGCAAGCTCATCTTCCTCCTTTACTCATACAGCTGCCCTCTTTATTTCTCTACTGTGTTCCTACCAATTCCTTTCAGCACACCCAAATGAGTTGTGCTTAGGTTATGTTCTCACCTGCCATCCTGCTCATAGCTATCACTAGTTTGAAATCTCTGCTGTACCATGTTCCCTGCTGTAGGACTACTCTCTATGCTTGCAAGGTCCTGCATAACTTGGTTCCCCCTCAAGCCAGACACATTTTTAGAGGTTTTTTCCTATCCTTCTCTTTCCTGTCTTATACTTGCCTTGAAAGCCTTCCCCTATCAATCAGCATGTTTATCCCATGTGTGGTGCTCTTCTTCTTCACATTACAAATATTGTTCTCAAGTTTCTCAGGAAGTGACTTTTTGGGGATTCATTTAGTTCAGTATAACCTCTTTGTAGGCATGAGGAGTGGAAAGGGGGAAAAAAGATCCCTGATAATATTGCAAAATAACTGTATAGAGAATCCACTGTAGCCACAAATTATGGTGAAGGCATGGACATGGGAAAAGTAACAGTCTGGGGGGAAAATCAGAAATATGAGTTTAATAGGATATACAAGTTTTGTTAATCAATTGCATTTTAAGCACAGGACATGCTAGGCAATTTTATAGTAGTTTAAACTCAAATCCATGCATTTCACAAAATGAAAGAAAAACTTGTTAGCAAAACAAGACTTCAGCCATTTAAAGAGGAGATGGTTTTGGAATGACAATTAAATGGCACTTTTCTAATTGCCGTACATTGAATGGTATCAGAACTGGGAACTGTGCTGTTTCTTGCCTCCAGCTATCTCGTTCAGCTCTTTCATAGCAGAAGAACTTAGGGATCCTGAGGGATTTTTTTTCCCCCTCCAAAACACTGTACTGGAAATAACCCCTTAGGAGGTCATAGGGTCACATGGAAAATAGCAGTTTAATTTATTAATCCTAAAAGCAAAAGCCAGATTTTAGCATATATTAAAAATACACTTATTTTATGCACTTTTCCAGTCTAATGTCAGATTTTGCTGTTGATTTATTTCTGCACAGTGTATTCTCCTTAAAGAAATTTGTAGGCTGTTGTTGATAATTTCTTCCGATAAACGTGCGCAAAAGAATAGACAGGCTCATGGTTCTTTTGCAAAAATAAATGCACGAGGTAGGAAGTTCTTCTCTTTCTATATCAATTCCTAGGCACCACCTAATGGTGACTCAGCTTTCTTAACAGCAGTTTTTGAGGAGAGGAACACCATTTTCATCTTTTGTGTATCTTTCTGTAGCCACAGTTCAGCAGTCACTGGAACTGGAGGAATGCAATGAATTGATTTCCTACATATGCTGCCACTCTTCTGTGTTATAATGCATGCTACCATATCACAAATACACGAGGTTTCTGGGATAATGACAGTTGTTGTAGATTTACCCTATAGATAGCTGTGTTGTGAACATAAATTAGTAACTTCCAAAGCAAAGATAGCCATTTAAAAGAATGCAGTGAATACCATGTTTGCACTGACATATATTTGCATTGCAAAATTTGCTCCTCCTGCCTACTAATCTAGTGCAAAGGTATAAAGGGACTTGTTTGAATTTGTTTATCTTGGAACCACTCATTTCAAAACTGACTTTCACCTTCTGTAATGCTCCTACAGTAATGATCAGAAGACCATTTCATTGATTCTTCTTTCTGTTAGGAATGGCCTTAGAGTGTACTTAGGTGTCGTTGAAGAGTTCATGTTCTCCATTTAATGTAACAAAGCCTGATTTTGTTAGTTTGCAGTGTATGTGGAAAGGCCATACTTTTACCAGAGTATTTGGGAGAAGCAGTTGCCAATTATGAATTGGAAAACTGGTAACAGAAAAGATGTGGACAAGTATGGTACAAGCAGATCACTGCCACACGATTGGTGCTGATGTTATTTATGTGCTTGCATATTTTTAGCTATTGGCAATGCCTGTCACAGTAGAGAGGGGTGGTAGATACAAATGGAAAGAATACTTTGAAAAGGATGTTATTTTTATACTGAGCTTCTCATATTGCTCAACTGATGTTGCCTCAACATGACACTGAACACAGTCAGAGAAAAAGTGTCAGCCACAAGACTGTAAGAACTGCCACACTGCTCAGATCAAAGGTCCATCTGTTTCAGTGTTCTGTACAACTAAGTGACGTGTAAAAGAGTTTCCTTTTGTTTGTTTCAAATTACTATACAGCTTTTGTGCTTCTGAGAAACAATGAATTACCATAGTTATACCACTGATTTTATATTCTCTACACCTCTCATCATCTTTTTTCCATGAAGAAATGTGCTATTCAGTTTCCCTTGAATAGAACCTATTCACTATTTCTGATCCCTACTGCTTAACTTACCTGTATCTTATCTGGTGCTACTGCACTGGTCTTGGAGATCAATAACCGGAAGTGCACGTATTTGAGATTCAAGGTTGGTACAACATCATGATGTTTTCCTGGTTTGTTCTCTACTCTTTTCATGAGGAAATAATTGTAATGTTCAGTTTGTCTTTTCTTGTCACAGGGCATGGTGTTGCCTATTCAAATAACTCCCAAATCCTTTCATGAGTAGTTACAGCTAAGAGCTCTCTGTTTTGTATTTTTCTTTCAAGTGCCTGTGTTTGAATTTGGTAAGCATACATTGTATGAGAGGTTTTACTGTCTGACTGCTCAGCATTGGTTAAAACTTTCTTCAAATCCTTGCTGTCTGCTTTAGTTGTGACTTTGCTGCACAACTTTTTATCTTTGCAAACTTTCCTGCTTCAGTATACACCTTTATGTTGTCATTTGTGAATAGCTTGTACAGCAGGGTCTGGACAGCTGTAGATCCAGTGGAACCCTGTTTTCTTTATTATTTGTGGAAAATTATAATTTCTTTGGATCTCCCATCCAGATGTTTGCCCATGGATTATCCTTGCTCCCATTCCATGAGAGGTTAACTTCTTCAAAAGTTCTTAGTGAGGTACCTTTCTCAAAGAAGCATTTTACAAATCCAAATACATAAAAATCACCAGCTCAGCCTCATGATTGCTACATTTGCTATGCAAATTCCTTTCTCAAACACCATATTGATTGTTCCTTCGTATTTTAATTTACTCAAATTACTACTTGTTCTACTTACAATAATTTCAATTCGCTTGCCGCCCATGAAAGTCAGACCGTAGGTATTGTAGTTCCTCAGATAACCCCTGCGATTACTAGTTTTTGAAAACTAGTGACATGTCTGTCATCTGTTCTCCTGGTTGATTGAAATGTTGCGTTAAACACCACAGTTTTCAAGTGAGGAATTTCGTGTTTGAAATTCTTGAATGACCTTTCCATGCCCTGGCAGACATTTACTGTTTCTTTAACTGATTCATTTCACAACCTTTCCTTATGACAAATCAGCATAACAGAGTTCTCAGATTATTTTTCAGTTCTTCAAATGTCCCACTACCCATCTAAGATTTCCCTTCTGTATCAAAGTCGTTCCATTCCATCAGAAGGCATTCTTACAAAGATTGATCTCACCCAATGCCTATAGTTTGATTTCCTTCAATCCTTCTGAACTACATCTCATGAGATATTTGTAATTGAATGCACATCTCTATGGAATAAAACAGAAAGACCAGAAAGAAACTGACTATTTAGAGGAAGATATGAAAGAATATAAGAAATAATAATAACGTAACAAGATTGAACCAAAACCAGAAGAGGGACATTTCCTTTACCTGAAGTTTAATAAAGAATAACATTTTTTGAACAGTTTTTGTTATGTAGAGGAATGCTTTGTTGATGTATATTAATATACTATCCAAGGACTGAGAAAAGATAACCAGGGAATTTCAGTAAAATTTTATAAAACTATTTTTTACACTACATAAAATAAATAATTACTTTTCTTGACTCAGTCAAAATGTAACTCTCCCATTTTCCAAAACTATTCAGAATAAAATAATACTGTATTTGAACAACCATTCAGAATAAAAAAATGTGGAAGCAAAGCCATTGATCAGAATTCATTTTTTTTCTCTTAATGGCTTGTAATGGATGCATTTTGTAAACGTAATGACTTTGCTACAAACAGAATTCCAGTGTGTAGCTATCAATTTAATCCCAGTCCTCTTTTGCATTCATTTCCAGTAGTGATTGATTGCCAACAATAAGGTTTATTAAACACACTTGGAGCTGTAAAATTGAGTGAAAAGCAAAGACGTGTATTTAGTTCTCTATAGTTGAAGCAAATCACAAGGAAAGGGAAAAAAAATTCAAACTCTAGAACTCACTTCCATTCAAAGCTATATGAATGTAATATGGAAAATTTCTTCATCATAGCTGTGCAGACTCCTTCCACAAAACCAGTAATTGCTTCTTTGCCAGTTTGGCTGAAGTTACAGAAGTAACTGTGGAAGGATATTTAACATTTTTTTTTTGTCTGTAGCCCTTCCATCTCCACTTATTTCATGCTTTAAAATCTGTACAAAGTGTAGATTTGAAAGTTTCCTTTCTGACTTCAACTGCTCTGAGCTTTCCAGCCCTCGGGTTTAATTCTTTCTTACAAAGCAGCTCCCATCCTCTTTTTGTTGTTTCTTTTTTAACACGTACACGCCCCCCCCCCCCCCCATCCACCCACACACCCATCCACCCCCACACCACACACATTTCTTTTTAAGTTTAACCATGTTAATACATGAAAGAAAATACATGCAAGTGTAAAGGAAGTTCTCGCAGCTGGTTTTCTTTGCTTTGATCTCAGTGAGGATTTGGGTACTAAAAATAGGACTTATCTGAGTTTCAAGAACAAGAAGCTGAGCCTGGGGTCAGAGTTTGCCTTTCTGTTTGGCCTTCAAATTCTCAGTGTTCACAGAAACACAGAATAATTGAAGTTGGAAGGGACTTCTGGAGACTGCCTGGTCTAAATCCCCTGCACAAAATAGAATCTACTAGAAAAGGCTGCTCTGGATCTTGTCCAGTTAAGTTTTGAATATCTCCAAGGATGGAGAGTCCCCAAGTGGTATTTATGCATCCTCACAGTAAAACAGGTTTTTCTTATGTTTAATTTCCTGTGCTTCCTTTTGTGACCATTGCCTTTGTCATTGTGTTTTTTCAACACTTGTCTGAGCATTACCAAGTCTGCTGTGGCCTATGCAAGTAACTTCTCAGCTCCCACAGAAGTTAATAAGGATCCAAACGTAAGTGGAGTGGCACATCAATTTCCTAAGGAGATCTCTCCGGTTGGCACATGTAGTTAGGTGAAAGGAATCATAGGTGCCCCTCTTCAGTTTTAAAATGTGTGTGTAGCTACTTTAGTTTTCCAAAGCCAGCTGTTGCTGGATGTGCTGGTTGTTGGCAGTACAACTCTACTAGTCAGAGCACTCACCCAGAAAGTACAAGCCCTGTGTTCAACTTCCTCCACAGCCTGAGCCCAAACCCTGTCCTCAAGAGATAATCCTGACTGTTAGCTTATAAAGCTGGGTGAGGATGTGGCTGTTTCCATCTTTCCTAGTGCAGAAATACTTGCTCTTACGCATTTACACAGGTAAATGAAGCCAGAAATACAGCATGTGTGAGGAAGCATGGTGGTTCAACCTGTAACACTGCAGCAGGAAGAGTGTCTTAAGTTCCTGGCTGATGGCTGGAACTGGTTTTGATTTCCTACTCCAGTGACCAATAACAACAGCATCAAGATCAGAGACCAGAGTTCAACAATTAGGCTACAAAGTCATTGTGCAGTGAGTGAGAACACAGAATGAAGGGCTTATATGCAGAGGATGGATTCATCAGGTAGCTATGGGAGGGAACAATTCCAGCCAGAATTCCAGCCACAGCAATCAATGCAAGACTATCAGTATATTTGTAGAGTAGACAAGCATCAGTGGCAGCAGCACAGTTGTTTGTTTTTCCTTTAAGAGGGAGAAAAGTCAGACAGGTATTACTGAAACTAATAACTGGGCCTGAAATTAATAAACCGACTATCAATATTTTAGCATTCTTGAAGGGTACTGTCCCCGTTTGAATGCCAGGGTCGTGGGTTCAAGCCCCATGCTCATGGAGCTGAGCAGAAAGCAGGAGAGTGTGTATCTGTGTCCTTGAACACAAAACTGCTTTGAAAAGTTCGCCTGGCTTTTTTTCTTTCTCTCGGACCCAGTTTTAAAGGCACAGAAAGGCAAAGGATTCATGTCTGGGCATAGAGCAGGTGATAGGGGATACATATCATAAAGTCACCCCAAGACACGTATGCAGACTATATAAGCATCTTGATAGGTCACCTACTCCCATCATGATCAGCTATAAATCCTGGTCTTACTCTCTGATCATCAGCAGGGTGCTTGCTCAGCATAGGATGAAGGACTGACTGCTGTGTCAAGAAAACCTTGAATTCTTTCCTGCCTCCCCAGACAGGTTAAGTGTAGCTCATATCACATCAGATGCATGGAACAGGATTTTGTCTCCTCTGAGAGCTGGGATTTTCAAAGGTGTTCTTTGGGATCTAAGAGCATAAATTTTGCAAATTTCTTAAAGGGGCCTGCATTCATAAATGCTGTAATCTTTAGGAAATACATCTTTGAAGTATTTTTTCCTCCTGATTTAGAATGCTAAGTTCTAGTATCTAGATGCTGGTTTCCTTAGCGATTTGAGCACCACTAATACCATTACCACATGCTTGTCTTTTCAACAAATGGTCACTTGGGGTAAACTCCAACTTTAACTAGTGAAGGCCAATTACTGCAGAATTACCCCTCTCAAGTCTGGGTGGGAGATGTTTATCTTAGTGATTAAGGCAATCTCCTCCTAAACAATTTTATCATGCAAACTGTTACCAATAGAAATAACATGCTTTACAAGACATATCCTACCAAAATCCACATTTTTTTCACACAATTAAAATAATTATCAAACCATACACATTGTTTTGTTAGAGTAAGGTTCTGTTTATGTACTGATCTCTGTTACTTACATTCACTTTGCTTCTGTTCTATTAATTTGACCTATTCAGTGATCTGCTAAGCACCAGCTATTTAAGAAGTTGTGTATGTGAGTGAGGGGCAGTAACTGTGTGCACATGGAATAGGAACTGTTGCCTTGCTGGAAAGGGCTGTTTACAGCAATGTTCTTTTGAACCTCATCAGGATTATGAGCTGACAGAAGATAAGAATGTTACAAATTTACTAGACTTGTAGTATTGGTAGGTATGGAAATCAGCTTTCAGTAAGAGCAATATAAAAACAGCCTGAGCTTCTTTCTGGAAGAGGCAAAATCTGAGGGGCCTCTGCCTCAAAGTCATGGGGAAAAGTGGAGTACAAGTTATGCCCAAGGAGTAGAGATTGGCTGAAAGGGAGCGTTGCCTCAGGGAAGGTGAAGTAGAAGGAGTAAGCAAAAACTCAGAGAAAAAGGAGCAATTAGCCAAGAAATAGCAGAATGAACACTAAGTAAAATGAGGTATTGAAGTGACTTGTGAGCTCATAAAAGATTTTGAAGTGCTAATAATCACTTTGCAGTTGACAACATCTTATTCTACTATAGAATCATGGAATCGTCAAGGTTGGAAGAAACCTTTAAGATCATGAAGTTCAACTGTAAACTCAGCACTATCATTGTAACCCCTAAACCACTAAACCATATCACCCAGCACCAGATCCAGATGTCTCTATAGTGACCACTAAATACTATAGTGATTTCTAAAATGATTATACAACAATGTTCAAAGCATATCACAAGTAAGAAAAAAAAATTAAGGGCCTATTTATTTATAGACAGCTATAACCACATTTATATGCATGCTTGATATAAATGGGAAATGTTTATGCATTTAAATCCAAATTGATATGAGTTTAAAAGCTTAGGTTACAAGCTCAGCAGAAATGTGAGGCAGGAGCTTCTACTCACAGAGCAATAGCTTCTGACATCCCTTACTGTTCACAACAAGACCAGGCTGCTTGTAGCATCCTGGGCTGTGCAGTGACATGATTCAGCAAGGACTTCTGTAAATCTTACTGTTGCTCAAGGAAGGCAAAGTCATGCAGGGTACCAAGATCCACTGACTGCTGGACTCAGCAGGGGTTTTGGCACTTCAGCTGTGTAACCAACCCGCACACCCCTGCAATGGACGAGAGGTCAAAGAAGGGCAAACCCCAGTGAGTTCAGGGAATAATGTAATATAAAGGAAGCTGAACTTATTTCGATACCAGGTAAACTGGATGGTAACCTTGGTTTTAGTTACAGACAGTTGCTTCAGTGAATCATCAGGTTCCAAGACTATTAACAAAGAGCAATGTCTTTGTGAGCCAGCCAGACCCACACTGGGGCATGGGCTGGAGGTGGTGAGGCAGTGCATAGGTAGCTTGGCACAACATAAAGCATAAAAATTGGACAAATGATAAATTTTGAAGGGATTAACAGGCTTGAGCTGGCTTCCATCCATTTATTTTTCCAGGTGACTGGGGATGCCCAGTGTTATGATAGTGAGCATACAGGGACCAGTAATGAGAATCATATTAGAACAGAGATTTAACTACAGCTGAATATTGCAACTGCTATATTATGCTTGTGTTGTGATTTCAACTGATTGCTGCATCACTCTGCTAAATTGAACTGCCATGTAATACCAACTATACCAAAGAAGTAAATTTGATATTAAACGCTCCTCATGTGGAGTATCTAAAATCACCTGGTCAGAGAGTATTGGGCTCTGACAAACTGCCAAGAAGTAAATTTTGCATCTATAAGGTGTAGGATCTTTTGAGTCCTGCTGACTTGTGAACTGAGGAAAAGCTGTGGTCTGGGAGCTGCTACTAATTGTCAGAGATGTAAAATACTGGAACTTGCATTTCACATGAAGCTTCCAAAGAAATGGTGGGCCTATTCTGAATAGGAAACAGTGGCATTGCAATACAGGACCACAATTCACAGCTTGAAATAAGAGGGAACATATATTAATGCCCCCTTTACTGTAACAAATTAATGACTCATATTCAAATGCATCTGCATCTTACTGAGATTAGAAAGGTGGAATGCAATACCAGTGTCCTCTAAACCCTTTATAATAGTTAACAAATGTTTATGCAGGGACTGCTCTCTTCAGATTCAATGGGAAACTTCTCCACAACAGTTACAATCACAGAGGAAAAACAACGTGAACAGTGTCCCAGTGAGAAGTCTGTGACTACCAGAGCTGCTCCCACTGGCCAATAACAAGAAGTATAATTTCCTTATTGTTTTGGATAATTCCCTAAGTAAAAAGTGTGTGTCTTTCCTAATATTTTAAAAAAATTTAAAGAAAAAATTTCTGCAGTCAAAGCAAACAGGCAAATACCAGATGTGGATGCCAGGTGACCTGCACAGATGAAACAATATTTGAGAGTAGGTCCTCATAAGCTCCCCACAAGCTGGTGGGACAGGCTTAGATTCTGTGATTGTATTTCCTTTGCCTGTCTGCTGAAAAAGACAAAGAGTGATTACTTACCTTCTTTCTAGCTAATAGAGTTCATATAGCCTTGTCCATATATATTCTGCAGCTATTGCCCAGTTATTGGCAGAAGGTCCTAAGCTGTTCAATAAATGAAACAGCTGTATCAAATTCAAACTAAGAAGCCACACTAGAATTGTTTATAGTCTGTCTCTATGCATAGACATAGCTAGGCTATCTGCATGCACATACACACAGAATACAGTTCCATAATCTTTCTTTCTTATGCTAGTACTCATAAAAAGCAGCAGAAGTGTTTTTTCTTTGCTAAAATGCATAGTAAAGTATCTTGTGACATCTGAGAGAGCTGTTTCGGAGCACACATTCATGCAAGGTAGTACATACATTTCAGCTGACATTGCCTGATCCTTAAATAGGCCAGTAAAGACAGCAAAGAATGTAAAAAATTTCTATACAATGACATCTGAAATGTACAGAGGAACCATTTATACAAAGATTTGTGGTTTGGGGAAGACAAAAGATGTGGGAATTTGTTACTTTTAAATGGCAAAATTTCTTTAAAAAACCCCAGTCCTTTAGAATGTTACAAAGAAGGGTAGGCTATTTGAACATTATGAAGGAGAGAGTATGATGGAGGAATAGTGTTAAAAGACCACCAAATTTTTACTCTGTTGATTTATCACTGACTGCAGTAAATGCTGCTAAGCAGTTTCCTTAAAAATCCAGCGTGGGATTGAAAGCCCTGTCTCCCCTCCATGTTTATTTGTACTTGCACCTACCTCTAAAAATTTGGAATATATTAAAAAAAAAACTGATACAGCCAGAGAGAAAGATAAAATACATCCGTTTAACAGTGGACACACTTGAAGAATCACTTCACACAGGCCCATGATTTCAAATTCAAGGAACTCTTGTGGAGGAGAAATACTTATCTAATAAATAAGAAGATAGGTAGAAACCATAGAGCATCTACCTATTGAAAATATGCAGCTTCTGAGAAGAGTTCAAATGATTTCCTAGAAAGGGGTAGCTAAGGATACAAATCTCTCAGGACTGACAATGCCTGTCAAACTGATTTTGTCAGCAGATATGATAGATTATAAGAAGTGGTGGTAACCTAAGAGATTTTCTCAGGTAGTTTTGGTATTAATAATCTACTATACTCACTGATGCTATGTAACTTACTGTTTCTTTTTGTGTGTGTCTGAAAACTTCTGATAAACTAATAACAACAACAACAATAATATACAACTTTAGGACTGATAACAGAACTATTTTGTTTAGGCTGAGTTGCATAAATACTCCATTACATATGGCATCTATTTTTTCTTTAGCTCATCCAGGAAAGGATCTCCTGATTTTTCCAGAGTTCTGTATGAATCGTGTAGGTGACTAAGTGTCCTGGTTCCAGCCAGGACAGGGTTAATTTTTGCAGTAGTCAAGAGGGGGCACAGTCTAGGACATGGAGGTTATTCTAGAATGCCTCATGTAATTTTCTGGGTATGGGGGAAGGGAGTCTTTTGTTCTTAATAGTGCTGCTGTTACTGGTTGTTTTCTTATCTCATTGCTGTTCCCAGTAAATTGTTCTTCTCTCAACCTGTGACCTTTGCCTTTTGTGCCCCCAATTCTCCTCTTCAGCCCTCCACAGGGAGGAGGGGAAGGGGGAGTGAGTGAATGGCAGCCTGGTTTGGAGTCTCAGTGGGAGCACTAAATTGGGGAGCACCATTCCTAAACCAGAACACTAAGGAATCTATGAATCTTTGGAACTAGAAATAGTGATACTGATGTCATCAATACTGAGCTAAAAGCAGACCCAATAGTTTGTGCTAAATAGGCTGTGCCCTTGCTTTCAGAACTTGTTTCTTTCAAAGCAGAGGTGCTTTGGTGAATCAGAATTACTACTGGTAGATTTGTTTTGGAAAAGCTGAAAAAGTAAATATTGATAAAGAATGTCATATTTGGCCATATTTCCACAATCAAATTGTGAATTTTCATGTTTGCTAGAACATTTATTATTTGCTTACAACTTCTAAAACAACATATCAAAAAAGTAAAAATAGAAGCTATGAAATATTTGGCCAACACTCTTTTCCTTGTTACTGTTTGAAAGTATTAAATACTAGCATATTAAGTATCCTCATCTTACCAATACTGTATCACTTGGCCTTTATAGAGGTTATGAATTTTTGAGCTCTTGATACTGCCTCTCCTTCTGGTTGAACTATGCTCAAAAAGTATTATTTGCTGCTCAGTGATATATCATGGGCACAATACAAGGTCAAATAATTTATACTTCCTAAAAGGTCCGAAAAAAAGGTAGTTAGTTATTCTCAATTTCTACTATTATTATCATATACAGCACTGTCTGCCTATGCAGCAACACCGAGCTGTGTTCCAAGGGTGAGGTGAACACTCAAAGCCCTCTGCAGCAGGCAAGTGTAACCTGGCCACACGGGCTGGATGAAAAAGCCTCTTCAAGCACACTCAGTTTGGAGGGAACTGAAGAGCAGCTACAAATACAGAGGTCAAATCATTCTCTTTGTGGTAGAAGGGGGACTGGTACTACAGGATTCATAGTTATCTCTTACCTGAATTTTACTCTGACTGCATTGCTGTTGTCACCCAGTCCAGCTTATTTATTTAAAATGTACACGCAGCTGTATATATGTAATGGCCTGGCATTTCTTCATACAATAGGGATATTTTTGATGCAATTCCTTGCAGAAATCAAATCTTCTTGAAGTTGTGTACAATGACAAGTAAACTGTTCCTTGCAGATTTAAAGGATATTTTACAACCCTTATTTGAATTTTTTTGACAGCTGACCTCCACTAATTTTAAAACATTTAGCTTCTTTATTTCCAGCCTATCAGACTTTGACATACTCAAAAGAGCTAGATGCAAAGCTCCCAAATGATCACAGTACAAACTGACAACACTTGCTGTTAGTCTCAGGCCTGGCATATGTTTCCAAAATTAGAAATTTCCGAAATTAGAAATAAATAATCACATGAAGGGAAGACAAAAGTTGTGCTGCTTAAGATGATACAGAGTAGAATTGAGGTTCAGTGCTTCAGTCAGATCTCTTGCTTTGGTTTACACCTAAAGAAATACTTTCAGAGCAAAATAGCAAGGGGAAGAAAAGAATCTTTTCCGAGCAAATCGAGAAGTTAACAAAATAGAATGTTTTTTCTTAAGATACCTGAAAAGATACCATGTACATTATCCTGCAGTGGTCATTGGAGTGGATACTTATATCTAATAAATTCAAGAAGGTTCTACAAGAATAAAGGGTTTTGTATCTGTATACTTACCTGTAGATTGGAAAACGTAGGTCTCAACTCAAAGCACAGCAAAAATAATGGTGAAATTCCCATTGATTTCAATAATTTTTTATGCACAATTTCCTTCTTCCTAAAGTGGAATTTATGTATGTACATTGAACTTGATAGGTTTCTTTTTATAGTAGAGGAGCAGTGAGCCAAATGGATTTTAATTCTCGCAGAACTTTCACCACACAAAAATAATGACACATTTTATTCTCCTTCATTGCAAAATATAGTACCAAAACATTCAATTAAAATCCACTCTTGGATTAGTGAATCACTGTTCTGTCACAGAAAGTGACTTCTAAAGAGTTCTCTCCTTATACAGGCTAACTAGTTTTTGTCAAGTGAAGAGATTAATTAAAAGACAGCTGAATTAAATCTATACTTTCCTGATATCATCTATATAAGCCAATGTTATCCTAGTATGTTATATTTAGCAAACTACAACAAATGGAAGGGGAGAAAGGACAGTCTCTCTGTCAAGATTCAATCCATACAGTGACAATACATGAGTTATTTAATTACAGCCATCTGCATTCTGTAGCAGATGAACAAGGAATATATGGTATATGACTGATGAGCTTGCTATGTCCTTTGATGACCTCTCAGCAAGTAATGAAGCATGACTGCTCATGCTTAGCATGGTCACAGACTACACTTTCCTTGTTTGTGTGTCGGTATCACTGTAATACTTTGCCTGGAGCCTGCTGCTCTTCAACTAGGTGAAGGATTGTGCTTGATTCTGCCAACTACACAACTAATAAAGCATATTACTACTGCTTTCTACAGATCTTGTCTCTTTATCAAGTGTTCTAACCTGGAACTTCACTCAGAACTTACTAACAGGAAGAATTAATGTTTCTGTAGAGAACATGTTCATGGTAAAACAGCATTAACAAAGTATGTGTGAAGACTGGCTAATGCAGGAGCTTTTTTGTGTAGCTGTCATGCCGTGCTTCATGGCAAAAGGAGGTTTAAATTCTGCACCTGCCTTAGGGAAGAAAAAGCTTCCCTTATTGCTCATGAAGGTGACTGAATGACTGTACCATATTTGCTTTTACAATTTTTTAATCTTCAAGATTTAATAACTGAAAACAATTGCCTCCATCACTAGATAGCCACTCCTGTTAAATAAATATTCACTCTGAATTAGTACGTATACTTAGAGGCAGAGCCACTGAAGAGACTGCTTTTTAGTTAATTAATATTTTTTGAAAAGAGTACCTGTCTACTTCGTCAAGTGTAAAAGTGCCATTTATTTTCATAATTGTCTGTAAACTACTGTGCATAGACTGAATTGTCTGAACACAGAACCTCATTTATAAAGAGACCTCTCCCTGTTGATCTGAGATTTCTTTGTAACAAAAAATTATTTACAGACAGCTTCTTTGGTAATCTCTACAAAACCCTAAAACGAAGGATTTCCACACTAAAGATCAGTTTCTGCTCATGGTACTGATGCTGAATAACTATTATTTTAGAAAGTTTCATAATTTAAATGAGACCGCTGATAGAAATGGTACAAACCCTGCAAAACCATGAGGTCCAGTAATTGAAAATGCATGAAATTAATAATTTTGAGCTTGGTTCCTCTCTAAATTCCTCTGGAACTTTGCCAAAATGGCTATAACAGCAGATTTGGACCCCTTACATCTTTACTACTTAAGGGGGAAAAAAAAAGGTTACATTACATTCAAATTCAAAATTACTTTCTTTGTATACATACCTCATTTCCATAAACAGAGAGAAATTACTATGTGAAAAAGCATTCCATGTGGCAAAAATCTGGTGTTTGGAAATACAAACCTTGGAAATGTGGGGTTCCAGTTTGTGGCCTCCTATATTGCAAACAGGAACCATGGACTTGAGCTGCAGGAAAATAACACATTAAGCATCAATAGGTAGTAGTATAATGGCCCTGCAACTAATATACAGACTAGCAAGAAAGTAAGAGTAGACTATACTTAAGCTAGGAATGAATTTAAAGTCAGGAGAAGGCAAAACCTACACATATGTTGGAGAAGGAAAGCTGGAAATAAAAAGGCTGCTTTTTCTCAAGAGCTGAATAACGTTGTTTGCCATGAGCTATCCAGGAAAGGCTCCTCATCCCTCCCGGCCATGCCAAGTGTCGCAGCTGTCCCTGGATGCAGCAGCAGGTCTGTGCACTAGGCGGCGCTGCACAGCGAAACGATCATTCTACGAAAAATGAAAAGGAATCAGTAGTGATTGAATCTCTTTGACATAAATCTATAAATCATACAAGTTAACTTTCAGGCAAATATAAGAACAGGCAAAACGAATTATATTAATTGCATTTGGATATAGCTAGATCATTTAAAAGCTTCTCAAGGCAAGAAAGATGGAATCTGGTCAGCACTCCGAAAAGACCTCCAAAAAAATAGCACACGAATTATTCTTCTACTCAGGAAATGGAAATCTCTGAACATAAACAAACAGCAGCACCAGCACCACCCCCCGCTGGAGATCTAATTATTCTGACTATACAGAAGCTCAAATCTTTGTTCATTCTGTTTAAAAACATCCCTTTGCATTCTTATAAGAATATTCGCTGGTAACATCCCAGTCAAATTCAAGTAGCTGCAACTGAACCCCAGGGTTACAATTTAAAGTTGTTTGGCCTACCCTAAAATGTGCACTCATTCTTTTCTGGGCAATGCATATTCAGTATATCCATATGTCTGGAAGTTTCAGCTTCTAGCTTCCCACACATACTTGTTTCTATTCTGCAACTCACCTCTTTGAAATAAACAGCTGCCACCTGCTACTATTCACCTCACCTTCAATTGGCTATCATCACATTTCTTACTCTAGCACTGAACTTCAAAATACTGTATCAGGAATGAAGGAATGAGAGTGGATGAAGCCATATTTAAACATGTAATTTCTCTTGTAATGGTCTCTAATTTTGAGAAACTTGCAAAGATGCCTAGTAGACAAGACAAAGAATAAATGATAGGCAGGGTATCTACATAGGGCCATGACCTGTGGCAACACAGAAAATTAGTGAAACAAGTGTGTCAGCATTGTCATTAAGACTAGTTTACAACTCATGCTAATCACATATATACTGGGAAAAACTGAGCATCGCCTGTCCTGTTTCATTTTAAAATGGACGATGCAAGAATGGGTGTTTTTCATGATCTGTTTGTTGGAAACAAGCCCTGCAGAGTTATACATCAGTAGAAACTTCCTTCTCATTTCCATATTATTCACCTCATTTATGCTATATTAATAATAGCTGGTTTTCTTAGAAAAATACATGTTTTGCCTTGAGAAGTCTTCTGATATTCTTTCATTGCAATTAAACTGGTAAAATACTTCACAGACTTCATAGATGAATAACTGATTGAATTGGTTAAATTCTTGGTACACACCTTTTTTTCCTTGAAAGCAGATGTGCCGTAGCAATTCTAGGATCACAGAGGCCATAATCTTAATGAAAACAACTACATATACATCATTACTTTCAGTCTGAAGTTAACATATGCAAGTTATGTGTTTTATGCAAAAAGACAAATTTCTGAGTAGAGAACATTGAGGATCAAATTGAAAGTCATAGGTTGCAATTAATCAAAGGTGACAAATATGTATTTTCAAGGTGGAGATTTAAGTTTCACAACCAAAATCAGGGTGCAAGACTGGTAACTGCTGAGCTTGCTACTGGTACAGAAAAGAAACTGTAATGTAGTCAGTGCCATGGCAGGGTGAGTTCATGCTCAAAATACCCACAAAGGCCTCTGACTATAGAGTCACAGAATGACTGGAGTTGGACGAGACTGCTGAACGGCATCTAGTCCAACACCCCTGTTCAAGGAGGACCACCTTGAGTTTGTTGCCCAGGACCACATTGAGATGCCAAGTCCAACAGCAAGTGCATGTTTCCAGTTATATTTTTCATTGAAAAACTGTATGACAAGTACATGACTGAACATAAATTTTGAGACCACTTATTACCAGTCACATTTAATTAAGTAATTCTGTTCAGTTCAATGAATTGCATGCTTCAGTTCAAAAATTTTGTAAATCACAAACCAGTTTGTGTAGTAACTTCTCTCAACAGACTAAATAAATCTTTAATAATACTATTACTTCAATAAAGAATGGGCATATAAAAGAAAATCTATTGTTCTACACCTAAGAAAATCTACTTTTTAAGTGACATGTGGTCATCACCAAAATCAAAACAAAGCCTGCCTTTCAAATGTGCATTAATGTACATTAAGGTTACTAGCACAGAAAGAAATACATTCCATTTCAAATTTGCTACTGGTAATGCCCCCCTGATACTCAGATCCTCCTGAGAGTAAAGGATATTGACTCTGTCTCCTTTCACCCCTTGGACTAGCAGTCTTGCCTCAATAGCTTCAGTCACTACAGAGCCAAAATTCACCTACATTTCACTTCTGACCCTGTGAAGACCAGCAGCAGCAGTTTAAAAAGGCTGACAACCAGAGCTGCCTGCTGCAAATCTCTCCTCCTGGGGAATTAACACATCTCATTTCACCTTGGAAACAATAAGATGTGTGCTCACAGCCAGCTGAATGGAGGGGTCAGCAGTGTCTGAAGCAGCCCTCACACATCTGCTTCCAATAATCTGTTCATACTGTTAATTGTTATCAGGTATGTTCTTCCCTCTGAAGGACTTATGGCAGGTTTTGTATACTCCAGGCCGGACGTAGCAAGGAACAAAATTTAAAGAAAATAACTAACACGCCTATTTTTTTTAAGATGTAATTTCTTTTAGAAGTATCCATATTTATCCTTGTATAGACAGTGAGTAAAGATCACAGCATCAGTCAGCTCTGAATGCTTAGCATTTTCTCCTTCTTACAGAACAGGGAGCCAAGTGTGGACAAACAGGTTACTGTGCCATAAACAGCTGTGCAGCAATACACTGCTGACATGACTGTACTTCTACCAGCTGGCCAAACGCAAGTCCATAGGAAAGCCTTATTCACAGGTGATGGTATCAGCATATCTAAATTTCTCCTCTGCCCTCCCAAGTTGCAAAGGAAAAAGCTTCAAATACAGGGTAATAAAACCAGGAAATAATTCGTCATCTGTGGCAAACATCCTGGAACAAAGTGCAAAATGAGGAAGTTCAACAGGTGGAAGCAGAAACTGAAGGAATAAAATCAGTAGTGACACTACTGCCCTGCATAGCATACATATTAATGTATATGTATACATACATCCAAAAATAGATATTTATAAAACATCAGAACAGCCCCTTAAGTCAACAGGACTGCGAAAGTCACAACAGCAGTAAGTCTTTTACGATTCTCACAACATACACATTAGAACAACTTAACATCTCTGTATTACAATGCTCAGCTCATAGAGTTAATAGTAATTGCAAGTAACACTTGCAAATATGTTAAAGTACTTTAAAAATGTCAGCAAGCTGAGTTCCAACATGCCTGAGAAGCAGACAGGCTCAGTCTGATGATGAAAACGAGATACCATTGTGAAAACTATTGTCCCTAATTTACCTAAAAATGTCTCCAACATAGCCAGGAAAAGACTTTTAATCTCAGAATTTCAATTTCTGATATCCAACACTGATCCAAAGCACAATGGTAGTCTGTAAAATGGTTTTTATGTATTACAGAACCTGTTGGCTCACCCTCTCAAAAATAAGATCATGTTGTCATTATGATATCAGTATATTATCAGTGGAGGAGGACAGTGCTTGCCAAATATAGTGGTGCAAAAGCAATGATAAGCCAGTAAAACATGACAATCAAAATAAGCAGTGGAAAGTTGTGCTTAGTAAGGAAAATTGCCACTTAAAACAGCAGAAAAGAATATTTGAAGAGAAAAAATAGAAATAAAGGAAGCTTTTATATTAAAGAGAACTTTAATTCAAATGAAAGAAATCACTAGTTATTATAATAAGAATTATCTTCTAAGTTTAGTTCTCACCAGAAAGTTAATAATGAAAAAACCCAGCAATCACTGGGAAGCATAAAGAAGGTCATAGCACAGTCCATACTGCCAAACCAATTTCTTAGTCTCAAGGAAGCTGTGAGAGCTTTCCAAATACTTACTGTAAATAGCATGCTCCTTTCCTATCACAGAAATCTAAAGGTCAGTGGTGTCCCCAGGTCTAATCTCCATAAGTTTCCATAAAAGCCCGGCTGACTTTTTATTTTCTAAATTCCTTGCTACTACTGGGTGCTCTCTTTGCATTCCTGAGGCCTGAACTGCTTAGCAGCAGCAGAAGTGCAGCTTCAGAATAATATATGCTTCCCCCCCCAACCTAATCTAAAAGATCTGATGCTGAAAGAAAAAAGAGTTTGTATAAGTTGATATTTGTGATAATGAGTCCTTACATTGCTGTAAGTTTTTAAGAAGTGCAGATTTGTTCACTGTGAAATGGGTCATGGCCAGCAAGCATATTTCATAGAATCAAATACAAACCTGTAATTGGTAATTCTCACTGTTCTATGCTTCTTTAGAACTGGTGGTCTAACAGTCTAACTCATTGTCAATCCATCAGCATCCAGCCCCCCACCCTATTGGCTAAACATGGATGACATCTGGAAAATTTAAGACATCTGTGTTTTAAGAAGAATTTGGCTTTCTCTCAACATACTTTTTCATCATACTTGACCCTGCAGTAAAACTATAGCAGCAAACCTCATTTTGCAAACATGGAACTCAGGATCACTGTAGACTCAGCCAAATGAGAAAACAAAGGTTAAGGAGATACATTTCTCTTCAAATACACTTAGCTCCAGAATTAGCAGAAGCAACACAGGAAGTGCTTGGCTTAGTGCATCCATTTAAAAAGGAATTTTTTTCAAAGTTCATTCTAGTGCTAATAAGTGTTTCTCAGCTAATGCTGGAATCATCATTAGATGGGGGAGAGAAAACTTTCAGAATGTCCTAGGTGAACTTCATCAGCCCAGTTATGTTCTAACCATTCTATAATTCTATGTTAAAATGGAAAGAATTTTTTTGCAATGAAGTCTTTGAAATTTATGAACCTTCAAACTGTTTCTTGGGAACATTAGGAAATGGCATATTACTATTATTTCTTATCTCAGATTCTAAGTTCTGTAGGAGAGGCATTGCCTCTTTATTGTGTGTCTTTAGCTGAAACTTGGCAGAACAGAGGCCTGCTCCCTGCCTGGCCCTCATCTGTGACCTTTAGGTCAGTCAAGGGACAATTTGTCATTGGCTTCAATGGGCCATAAATGAGACTCCTCAGTAAGAGAGAATATGATCCTTAAGGAGTAATACCTGAAAAGAGGGTCTCGATAGGTTCTAAATGTTTATTTCCAGGAATGATCGAAAGTGTCTCTCTTGTCAATCTGGGTGCTAGAAAGATGGAGAAGTCAATGAGCCAACCCAGAAACTATCTGTTTTGCACATGTGTATGTGAATTGTTGGAAGCACAGGGCCATCAGTCTTCCTTTTCAAGCAGCATGGAAACTCATTTTTTTCAGCAAATGAAATGGCATAACGAAGCCTTATTTTTAAATTGTACTTTCCTTGGACATTAAAATTAATACCATCCTGACAGTACATTTTGTGACCTTAAATGGAGGGAATTCCTTTTCAAGGAAGATCAGGAATTCATTCTGCCAAGTAGTATTAAAAATGGGATGGAAGGCAAGAAAAAAAAAGGGATGGAAGGCTTAAAAGCCTTCCTGGACAATGGGGTAAATTTGAACTAGCCTAATGTAGTTGTGTATCTCCTTGACGTAAGACAAAGACTGGGCTGGTAAAGAGAAATATTTCCCAATTCATGTCTGTTCTGAGGTAGGTCAGAATAGTGATTAAATCTGTGTATTTCCAGCTCATCAGACAAATGCATCATATGGCTCCTTACCAAAAACTCTGTGGACATCATAATCCAGTTCTGTGAATTGCAAATCAAAAGAGACTCCTTATTCATACCCTCTGCAACGAGGGAAGCAGCAGGTTCTCTCACCTGACTGAAGGCAGCAACATGTGCTGAAATTGCCAAACCAATTTGAGAAGGCCTAATTCCCTTTGAATCATTTATAAGAGGATACAGGGCTACTTATTTACCTATAGGAATTGCTTTTCTTGGTCGGCAACTGCCTAATAGTGGTTGTTTCTGCTTTCAACTTTGGCAGTCCCTAGAGTGGTGCTGGTATCATGCCATTCCCCATTTAAGACTGGAGCTAACAAGCAGTTTGCTAAGCCCACAGAGCCCAGTGCTGCTCAGCACCACTGCGAGGGGGCACACGCAGCCCCTGAAGGAGCGCGGGTGGGTTTGGCAGCCCTGATATCTCCAGTGTTTTGTGGGCCACACCTGGTCCTGCCGCCTCAGACCAGCACCAGCCGCTGCTGGCTTCCAGTGCGGCTCTGGCCCCATGCTTAGTTTAACAGATAATAACGGTATTAGAATACATTAAACTTATCACTCTTAGTGTTTATTTCCCCCCCAAAAAGAAAAGAACAGTCGAGGAGCGTGAGAACAACCTGTGAGCTGGCTTGGGAGTGTGTTGATGTACGAGCCTGGATGGAGCCGGTGCTGAGGAAGGGGGCGGGTAGTTGTACTTTCGAACTGACCACAACGGGGCGGGGGAATTAAATCTGCCCTCAAGCCTCCCGATTTATCCGAGCCCCGAGACATGGTTTCTGACAGTTCTCCACAGCAGCCACTGCGTGGCAGGAGAGATCAAGAGGATGGTTTATTTTTCTGCGGGCGGCCCGGGAGGAGCGCAGAGCGCGGCCGCCGGTGTGGGACGGGCGCCATCTTGTCTCCCTGCTGGCGCCTTGTGGGCACTCGGGGGCCGGGCACCGGCGCCGGCGGGGAGAGAGCCACGGCCCGCGGGCCGGGTGTGCCGCTGGCTGCTGGTGGTTAACATTAGCGGGGCGAAAGGACCCGGGGACAGGCAGCTCGAAGGGGACGGGCAGAGGCACAGGCTGGCACTGCCGAGGGCGGTGGCTCCGGCCTCGCTGCCCGCCCCGCACAGAGCGGGGTGGCGGGAGAATCGTGCCCGGGGCAGCTCCGCCGTGGCGGATGCGGGACGCGGATGCGGGCCCGGGCGAAGCTGGTTCTGAGAAGGAGCTGCCGGGTTGCGCGGGACAGCTGAATATAAAATTAATCCCCTCAACAGAAGATAATAAATAAAAGTCCCGGGAGTTCCTCTTTGGCACAGTGAGAAAAATTAAATGGCTTTCCCCCTCCTACAATCCAGTAGACTAGGGAGCTGTATTAGTAGCAGATACTAGATTTTCTGAAAAACATTCTCTCAGAACATAGCAATTATTAACAAAATCACACGCCACTTAATAAAAAGTGGGTTTTTTTGAGACCCAAAAACAATACAGAAAAGGACTATATGTGTTATTGCTGCAAAATTGAGACAAGTTATGTTTCATTTAAAATTTGATTTTCCAGGTGATGCATAAAAAGAAATAAACTGTTTTGTTTTGGATTGACTAAAATGTTTTCCATTCTACCCAAACCAGAATTATTTTCCATTTGTTTAGTTTGGCCACTGAAGTGAGAAGCTAGTATGTCACTATCCACACACAACAGCAGGAAAGACATCTGAAGGACAAATAGGATTTTAATTAGCTGCACTTCAGTATTTAAGATTGATGCTGAAAGGAATTACAGTCACAATATGTATGTCCTGGCCAGGTGTTTAAATAAAAAATGCTAGGTTTTTTAATGTTAATTTTGAATTAGATACTAAAAGCTTCAGGAGTGAGTCAGGGCCTCTTTGAATTAATCCCACACATATAGAGGAAAGATGGCATCGGCCGAGTGTGCTTCTAGACAACAGATGTAAACATAGAGTTGGGTAATACAAAATAAAAGAGAAATATGATTGTTTATGATGTAGAGTGTGTAATAAGCTACAGTCTCAGCCATTTGCTTAAGTATTGACATACTGAAAGACAAAACCATACCAAAACAACCCAAACCTACATCACTTAAAAGAAGTCATTGTGCCAAAACACACTTGAGGCGATACCAGACTGTGTTTAGACAACGGTGTTGAACATTACCATGGGAACAATTGATGTTGAAATCCAAGACTACAAAAAAGCAAAAGCACAAAAACATCCATATGGATTTGCAAAAGTTTCAAGAAACATGATCCGAATGGTAAGCAATTGTTTTTTGATATAAACTCATGAAAATGAAAAATTTAAGGAATGCAAATACAACTATTCACTCCTTATTTGCTCATGCGGGAAATGTTTAGGAATTCTGTAATGGATCTGTGGTTTATACCTTGTCTTGAGAGGACATGTCTTGCAAACCTGTGCAACGTTTCAATGGCCATTTCAATCTCCCATTTCTCCTGGCAGTCTTACAGAACTGTGATATTAGTTCTGAAAGGCAATATGCATATTGCTTGGCTTTATAAAACATGTAGACTGTATTTCCATGAATGTGGGCATTAGTCTCGGTGGGGCTATTTGCTAAAAACTTTGAGCTGGCCTGCATAAGACTCTTAAGTCCCTCACTTCCACAAGCAACACCTTTGCACTTGTTACAGGTTAAACAGGTTTGCAACTAAACAGGAAAGGACTGTAATAAAGTTTAATGTTGATCAACTGAACACATTGTTGCTGCAAGAGATTGTTATGATGAGACTGATCCTACTTCTTGGACACCTGATTCTCTGGCTAAACTTGAAGAGAGAGCTTTGGGTGTACATGGAATGAGGAAGCAAAATCCGTGTCAGAAATGGCCAAATGGAACAAACAGAAGATCCTAGAATAAGGAAAAAACCCTAAAAGTGATGCAAATTTACTGAATTCACAATGAGCTATTCATTCATGTGATCTTTGTGCATAGGCCTCTTAAACTGGTAGTCTTTTGAGATTGGTTTTCATTGTGCACTGCAAAGTGAAAAACAGAGAAGCACTTAATAAACAGGCATCGGCCTATACCCAATTTCTGCTCATCTGTTCAGTTACAGCCCAATTTTGAAGCTGTAGAATTTGACAGTGAATCTAGTTTTTTCCAGCTACCCTACCTTCCCTAGCCTATGGAGCAGTTCATCAGCCTAAAGCATGATACCAACTCGGTATACTATTCACATGTCAAGAAGTTGAAGGAGAAACTGTTCATTCCATCGTATCTGGATATCCAAATGCCTCCACTATTAGCTGGTAAAGCTTTGGTTTGGGGACATAGAAGAAAAAAACTTTCAGTGCTCGTATGCTCCTGTGCCAAAAAATGTGCAAGAGTGACAATTACATGGGGAATTGTTTCTTTCCCAAGAGGCTGGAACAACCCCAAATGTAATTTATTTGGCATATACCTTCAGGATCAGCATTTGGTTTGTGACCTCATTCACCTAAGGGTGTTACAAAATGTATTTTAGTGTTATTATATTTATTATATATTTATTATATTCATTATATATTATATGGATATGATATGAGGTGATATGAGATTATATATGATATGATATGAATTATAGATTTATTTTATTGCATTATCTTTGTGTTATTATATTTAATAAAGTGATAAGATTGATGAAAAGCTTGGTTAGGCTTTGGCTCTTTCATCTGCCAAATGATCCAGGACTTGCTATCTGAGGCATAGATTTGCATCCAATGCCAAGGGTGGGCTAATGATTTCTGCTAGACTTAGCATTCTGTACCACTTGGGGAAGGGGTGCCTGGTTTTCTAGTTCCATCATGTCCTGCCTTGCCTCTGTTTCATCTTCAGAATCTGTCTTTGCCAGCTACCCTGTGAGAGCAGAACCTGGAAATTTCTGGCTCTGGGCACTACTAGTGGCCCCTTTGTATGTTTTTCTGATGAGCACAAGTTTGCATTTTAAACAGGATGATTGACTTAGTCATTAACCTCCCACGTCAGCATGTTGATAGAACTTTAATCCTTTTGCATGTTTACAGGTCATGACAGTACATCACCAGGCAGGCTCCAAGCCCTCTAAAGTGCTCAATCTTCATACCACTCTATATATGTCTTACCTGAGTACTCTCCTGGGAGCATTTCTTTGCAGACTCATGTTTATAAGAAAAAGCACTGAGCATTGACCCACAGTAGCCTTGTTATTTTGAAGATACATGTGGTTTGTCTTTTTTGGGAGCTGTGTAGATACATCCATAATTACCACATACAGAGAAATAGTTGCACTGCAGTGACTTGTTTCACTGCCTAGGCAAAAGGCACTGATTGATGGCTCAAGTGGAAACTGTATATATTCCGGTGATGTCACAAATAGAAGAAAGACTAAAAAAAAGTCACAAGGAACCTCAGAAACCTCAAGGATCTTTGTCACCTCTGCACCTCATCTGATCTCCAAGCAAAATGTTTCATACAGGCAGGCCCATGTCTTCAGCTGGGTCAGAAGGTTTTCAGGAACCTTCCAGCACCCAGTGTGGGACCTGGTGATTCCACTACATTTGCACTGTGAAATGTAAATTACTGTTGAGAACTTCTGACGTGCCAGATTACAAGAGCAGCAAACCCAGGGCCACTGAGGTAGAGTTAAGATCCCATTTGTCTCTTAAGTACAAATGATCTTGAGGTTAGTATCTCTGTTAAGTATCCAAACACCAGCATGTACATGTAAAATAAATGAAAAACTGAAATTGTTGGAGAGATGGGCAAGAACCATAATATCTTTTCCTATATACAGTACTCAGTATCTAAATATATAGCAAAAGTTAGTATTTTAGAAAGCAATCAAGCATTGAGTAGGCATGGGAAATCTCCCTCAAACATATGTCCTGTTATGAATTACAGCATTTATCAGCCTACTGATGATACAGTTTATTGTAAGTCTGTTCTTTCAAAGTGAAACCATATGTTGAATGGGAAAGAGTGGAAGCCTAATGTAAGATAAGACTGTTTATTAAGCTATGCTGATGGATATTTTGTGGATGAACTTTCTTTACAATATAGTTTAGGGTTATATAAATTGTAATTGGTATATGCAAACAAATGTGCAGACACTGGCTATAACATGATTTAAGTTAGCTGTCAGATGACAGTTCTGGAAGATAGTGGGACCAGTACTACCAGTGCCAAACTCCCACAATATCAAAACCTTGTATAATTCCCATGTTCCGGTGTATGAATAATACTAGTTTCAAAGGAGCAAGGAGAAAGACAAGTTGATAGTAATTTTTATTTAATTGCTCTTGGAAATTTTACGTTGCAGGAAAAGGTATAGAATCTTGGAATACAAGAGGAAGCCACATTCCCAGCTATTCTTTAAGAGTTCCAAAAGCTAGAGTCTAGAAAATGTCATCCTGCTGGTTCCTTGGAGCCGTACCCGAGGTTTCAGGTTTGGCTTGTGACTATGTCTGTCAGTCTTCTGTCCTGTCGATTGCCTGCAGTGCTTCCTTGGAGTTGCAGTCTCCTTGCAGGGAGCAACTCCTAATAGAGGACAATGAGTCATTTGAGCTACAGCTCCCATAGGAAGATATGAGAGTATTTCCAAAGTGAGGCTTTTCAGTTTTTGGCTAAAAGACTGTTTCTGAGTATTTAATTAGTTAATTTAAAAGAAAACAAGATTTTCGCCAGAAATCAGTCTTTTTTGTTTAAAAATGTGCATTTAATAAAGATCTAATTTTCCGCAAAAGCTGTTTCAACCAATGCTGGGAATTAGTTCCTGACAAAACTACTAGAAAATGGATTTCATAATGTAGAGTAAAATCCAGACAATTTTTTCCAGATGACTTTAGAGTGATGTTGTTATTACTCCTAAACTAAAAATGATAAACCAAGGCAACTTGTAATTAAGATTAATGAAAAAGTAGCACATTAAAGATATGAAAAAGACCTCATTTGAGCATGAAAATTACTTTGATCTCTGCTTTTTCATGCTTTAACTTGATAGTTATGAAAAAAGGTTTATTTGGTTTGATTTACTCCAAAGCATCTTAAAGCAGCCAGAGCACACTGAATAATCAAATAGTCTTCAGAAATCATTGGTATTGCCAGAGTAGCACAAGTGTTGAGCCAAGCTCAGCTCTATTGCTCGTGTGTCAGCTGCCTGCTACCTTTCAGGCTTCTCTGTTCTTCTGGGGGCCTTACTCTGCACACAACTATCTTGTGGTCCTTCTGCCAGTTTCTTCTACACTTCCTTCTGCAGATTCCTCTGTAGATACACACAAACCAGATGCACGAACTCACACAGAGAAGCACGCATCATCTTTCTACTACCCCATACTCATTTGGGCATGGCTTATTCTTACGTCTTCTGCTTTTTTCTTATTCCGTCTTTGTGGAATATACCTAAATATAATCTATATAGGAATATATAGGTAGAGGAATATTAGGAATATTACCTAAATGAATAGGTTATCAAGAAAATCAATAAAATCAATGATGATTCTGTAATTTCTTCGTAACAGACATATTCTCCTAGGAAAAGAACAGCATTGGAAATGACCTTTCAGAAGTAACTCCATTGGTTTCTAAGGGCCTAAGACCTTACCTTGAGACCCAAACGTTTTACAAAAAATTAGAACTGGAACTAAATAATAATAATATTTTGTTTTGTCTATTCCACAAGATAACATCTTATGAAGAGAACATGACAATAAGTACTCAGTTAAGTCACTTAATTCTGTTCCATTTTTCATGCAGAGCTTCACATACAAATCTTGGAACCATTTATGGCCACTGTTCTTTTTATTTAAATTAATACTCATACCAAGGCGGAAGGTCTAAGTAATTAGAAAATAAACTAGATCATCCGCATATTCATTTTCATCTATAAAAATATCTATTCATGACTTCTGTTTTGATGTTTTTATTGCTGTAACACAACCTATGCATTTTAAAAGCTTTCTGTGCCCAGAGGAAAACTCACAAAATCAGCTGAGCAGAGGTTGTATCACAGGTGCTATAAGAGCACCTAGCAACACTGCACAACAAATGGAGATGGGAAATTGCTGACCACATTAAACAGCTTTGGAAATTAATTTGATGCTTACTAAGACTAAGTATGGTTATCATAATTGGCCTTTGTCCAGAGCATATATTTATAGTAGTTAGGTATTTCATTTATGAACCATAAAATTTGTTTATGAACAAGAACAAAACTTTTATTTAAGCTAAAGACAGAAAGGACATTTGGGATTTTATAGCAGAATTCTTGCTGAAATTGATTAAAAAAATTTCTATTCTGCTCTGTATCTCTGAGAGTATCCGGGGTTATTCGTGAGGCAGGTGCTCAAATGATGTCAGAGCTAATGCTTAGCATCATCTTCTCATAGACCAAATCCTTTCACACCCTTTTTAAACAAAAAGTTGGCATTAGACCACACATTACTGCAAAAGGAGTCAAGACTATATGCCATTCACACAGTGGCACATTGCCAACAGGAAGCACTGTAGAAAAAAAGAAATGGTTTCAATGTATAAATGAAGTGTAATAAAATATCATAATCAGAAAATCAACATTAGACATGGTAGGCCCAGTCCTGTTATACCTGAACTTGTTTGGGAATCAGCAAAGCTGCTTGCGCGTCAAACTCTTAACAAATATGACTAAACCGCTTTGAAATTCAGGATGTGCTTAATCAATTTCATCTGGACTATACTACAGACTATACTATAAATGTGGATAGGTTGGGACTGAAATGCAAATAAGTTAATTTTAAAAGTCTCCAGTGGTGCTGCTTGAGTTTCCAACTATGTATTACAGATACATAAGCAAAAGCTACCTTCTTAAACTTTACCCCATGTGTCCCATTAATATAGAATGTGGGGGTTTTTAAATTACCTTTTACTTGTTACCAAGTCAAAACATGTTCAAGTTCAAAGCAACCAACTGTTCACCAAGTTAAGGCAAATTCAGCTTAAATCCAGTAACAGGCTATATTTTCTTGCTGCCAGTGTTCTGTTCTACATTATTAGCATAGCTGTTCTCTCTGACGAAGTCCTTGCCATCCCCATAGACAGAAATATCAGATTCCAGCTTCTGAGTGAAAAAAAACCTAATGGTACCATGGGATGAGACTTAAAAAGAAAAAAACCCTCAAATTTAAAGCATTTTTACTGATTTCAGTATGGTCCCATTTGCTTCAGGAGAGGGAACTGGAACAAATTCAACCCTGGTTGTATACCATCATGGTTTTATTGCAGGCATCTTCATCTTGTTTCATTAAAAGTCACTGTTAATAACTACACTGATGAAAGTGGGCTTGGGCAGTGAAATTCACTCAAAGAGCTTCCAAAATGAGATTAGAAAACAACACTTGCTAACCTTTTTCAATAGTACTTCATAAACTCGTATTTCTGGCTGGTGGCCTGATAAGGAACCCCGTGCATACTTGACACACCCCTTGAAATGAAAGGTGCCCAAGGAAGGCGTGATGAGGCCCCTGACTGAGGAAGTCAATGAATCTTTGTTTTAGTTTTTTGTTCATACCTGATGTAATGGAAAGCTTTTACAGGGCAAAGTTTGTGGGACAGAACGGACAGTAAGGAATTAGTGGATTAAACAAAAGGTGGAGGTGCTGTGTTTGCTGAAAGTTGTGCTTTATGGTCATACCAACATTATATTTACCATGTAGACCATTACTGTATCAGAAATAAGTATCTACCCAATGGGTGAATTGCTCAAGGTTATTTCCTCATCAGCAGTGAGGGCAGTGCATCACATTCCCTTTGCAAAATTAACTTTTGGTCAGTCTTACTTCTGAGAACTGCCAAACTTTCATGAAAGGATTAAAAAGCCAGTCAAAAAGAGATACAATTTTGATGTCACTAAAAACTTCCCATATATAATTTTTGAACTGCTGGTAACTGTTTTTTAAAGACTCTTCTGCAGGACAGCAGAATAAAGAAGTAAAGAAAACCACCTTCTCATTTATCTTCAGTAATGGTCAAACTTTTAAGATACTCAGGTTGTATCTGAGAACATGCTTTTTCTTCAGTATTTTATAGAGATGGTAAAATATTGCTGAGCCATTTAAAAAAAATCAAAGCAGGTATTTTCTAGCTGAAACTTCCTGGTAATCTGTGATGACATGAGTATTCCGTTCATCCCTAGTGACATGGAGAACAGTCAATCCTTGTCTTCCTTTTCCAAAAACATTTGCATATTAGAATATTAGAATTTTATCTCAATACTTACTCTTTTCCATCTTCAATCACCCAGTACCTTACTCCTTACTCACAGGTCAGATTTTCTTGTTCTTGGTATCATAATTTCCTTTAAACTCTCTCCATTTTGTTCTGTATCTGTCTTGAAAGGTGATGACTACAGCTCAACACTATTCTGCAGGTGGGGCTTTCCCAGTAGAAAGTGAAGCAATGCATAACTGTCATCTGTGCAAAACTCTTAATTATGGTCTCAGGATGGTACCTCCCTTTTTTTTTTTTTTTTTTTTTTTTTTTTTTTTTTTTTTTTTTTTGGCATCAGTAATATATTGCCAGTTCAAGAATCTTTATTCCGAAGCACAAAATACCGGGTTCACCCTCTGAAAATGTATCCTGGAGTACATGAAGTTCCTTGGTAATTTGTATCATGGATTGGTCTTCAAATGATGCATCATTTTCCTTTCCTGGAAAACTGCCTTAGTCTCAAATAAGCCAGGAGCTGGATTTGAAGGAGCTGAAGTCTCACATGCATTTTAGTGAGGCAGTCACTAAGAAGTAAAGCAAAATATTCTGCATTTAAAAAGCAAGATGTCCTGGGTGATTTCTAGCTGGCATTGTAAGACAGTCAAAATGGAAATAACACCTGCTGAACAGCCCATTTTACAGGCAGTTTTACCTGGGATAGTCCAGTTTCCATTGCACCAGCTGAGGATCTACACCTGAATACTGGATTCATGGCTTGTACTGCCAAAATTCTGAAGTGTTGATGCAGTTGGCATGGCTCATATGCATTTACTAGTGCTTTGATCTTTTCATACAGAGGGACATGCTTAAAGAAAATGTCCATGCTTTGAGAAATGTGTCTTTAGAGAGACTGTCTTGAGAACTGGTATTGCTGGAATCATGATCAGCACTGACCTGAAAAGATTCTCTGGCCTGTGGCAGAGCAGAGGAAAAAACAGCTGAGCCCCAGGGTCCAGAAGCAGCAGAGCTTGCTTTCACTCATTTATCTTCCAAGGTTCACAATAATTTTTGAGCCCATTAGTCATTACAGCCAAATTTGACTGATGGCAGAGATGTCACAGATAATTCTGTCTCCAAAGGTTCTAAGAAAACCCAAGAACATTCAGGTAGGAAAGGGAGAGCCAGTTCCCAGTTTCCTAGGTGAAAGAATAGCTGCCATAAGCTCATCTCGTTCTAGAAATGAGAGAATCCATCACAGACAGAAACTGTAATTGTGTGATGTGCAGCAAAAAGATGGCAGAAGTCTACCCTGATTTGCACACCAAAGTCAATCAGCCACAAGGGATGAATCCATAGGAAATCAGGCATAATTAGGTCTAGAGCTCAAAGGTCAATGAACACAACAGAATGAAGCACCATATAAATACAGAGAGAATCCAGTCTCATGCCAGGAAGTGTTGGTAGAACTTAAGCAAATACTTAAATGCGTAATCATCTATCCTTAGTCATGTCAAATAAAAGCTTTGTCAATAGTTACGGGCATGTTACATTGCTTTGAAAAGCAATGTTTTTCAAAACAAAAGCACTGCTTTTATTATACCTCCTTCACTACCTCCCTTTTAACAATTCACCACCCAACTTGCCCTTACTGCAGGAAAAGAGGAAGCTAAGCATGCATAGTTCCACCTCAGTATTGAAAGGACTAATGATTCCACTGCAGAGGAAAGCCAGCCCTCTTTCACGGTGTACATGCCCTTTTCTTCTGCTGTGTATCACAAAGTAAGAACCCACTCCTCTCCCATGACAAGTGACAAAGCTTGGCTATATTTAAAACTACAAAGTACATTCCTATGACTGTTTTTTTCAAAGACCTTCAAGATCTTTTAGTCAGTTCTCTGCTTCACAGAAATATGTGAACCATATCATTCCTCCTCTGGAAAATTTCTCTACTGAGCCACTCCATAGCTCCAGAAAGTTTTGCAAGATAAGGATAAAAATACAATGTGCATCTGACAAGGGATCCCAGTCCCCAGGCTAACGAGTGTTTCCCAGATCATACATGGAGGAGGTACAGGCCTCCCTCCACCTGGAGGTGCACCTTTTTATGACTCTTCCTTGAGCCTTCCTCTGTCTCAAAGGACTATGGTGCCAGTCAAACAACACTACTGTCCTCAAAGGTCAGAAGCAAAAACAGTTTGCTCCTTCTCATCACATAAAATGATTTCCTAAGGTAATTTTTGGAGGAGGAGAAAGGTAAATAAAGATACCCAGGTACACATAAAAAATTCCAACTAATTTGTCCCATTGTTGTATTCAATGGTGATAGATAACACAGAAATTTGGGGAGCACCAAAAGAACCACACCATTGAAGCTGTGAACAAAAGTAGCTCAGAAATGTAGAGCATCAGACACAAGCCAAGGCCTGGAATGAAAGCCTTCTTCTGTTGCTAGTTCTTTAAACAACAAATTACACATGTATAATGCTAATCCCAATACTAGGTAAAGAATGGGGAAACATTACTAGAAATGCAGAAAGCTAACTGCAAAAACCAGACACTCTTTACAGACTTCTTTATGCTGAGGGACAAGAGTAGTCTACAGTCAAATCAAAGGAATGAAAAAACTGCACACTTGAATATGGGGGAAAAATAAGCACAGAGGATTTATTTTAAAGACTCTGAAACCTATGGGAAGAACTGCATTACATTAAGATATGCAGATCCACTTCCATGCTATTCAGTTTCTACAGAAACATCACTGTGAAGACATTTTAATCTATTTTAAAAATAGATACAAAAAAGAGCTGTGTGTAACCTTTTGTTAGATAAATCATACCATCACTAAACCAGCTTTGAAGACTGGTTGCTTCTGCTGAACACAGTGGGAGTTCTGCCATGGACTGAGAGACAATGGCCTGTTCCTGACCGCAAGCTAGAGAAAAGAATGTACATGTGCTGGAGCAGTGTTTGTGGAACATGGTGCTGATTTTACTGATGGCTTTTTCTATGCAGCAAGCATGAGATCATGTACAGGGCTGTATTTACATGGTGATGTAATTTTTGCAGCAGAAGCTGGAAAAACAAGGAGGGCATATCATGTCCAGGGTGATGTATGCCAAGCTTTCCACAACTATGCAGCCATGTCATATATATGTTGGCAGGATGAAAATAAGACGTGGGACAACCCTGCCCCAAACTTCTAGACAAGCTTATGTTCTGGCTGCAAAATCGACTCGTAACTCTAAAAGGAACTTTCATCAGGCAAACAATTTTCAAGTCAAACAGCATATGTACTTAATTGAATGCTTACAAAATCACCTTTTGTTTTATACAGATGTTCTGCCAACAAAAGGAAAAACCAGAGATGCCTAATAGATTTAACAACATGGCTCTATTTATGTTGTGATCACATAAGATCGGATGCTGAAATACAATTATTTTCCAAGTAATGTTGTATGATAATGCGGTTTACAAACTGTTACGCCCACTCATCTTCTGCAGTAGAATATCACTTTTTTTTCCTTAAAAAAATGCCATGGCATGTCACTGAGACGTAAAAACTTGAAAAAGAAGTTTGTTGACCTCGTTTACATATGGAATGCTATTAGCCATAAATAAAAAAACCAGGATTGTTTAATTAACCAGTGAAATTATACACACACTTTTTGGAAAATCTGATCAAGTTTAGTCTATGATTGGTTTCTAACTATGCAGGCACAGATCTCTGTATGAATAACATTTAATATAAGATCATAACTGTTCCTCCAGTTCATCCACATCCATTTGGGAGCTGACAAAAATAAAACTGGTGCAGCTCTGAACCTCTGCTGCTTTCATCAGAATTGTTTTTGGTTAGGAAGCTGGGTGAGTCACTAAGTAGACGCAAGAACAAATCCAACTATAAACCACGTGTACCTTTTATCTACAAATAAAGTGAACTGACAAAACAGCTTTAACAGTAATGTAAATGACAGTAAACTTGGATGTAACAACCGAAATAGTGACTGAGGATGCTTTAGAGGGACAACATACAGCTGTGACCATTAGAAGAGTGCCCCAGGACACCTCTTTCTTTTTTCTTGCATGTATCCTGGAGTACATGAAGTTCCTTGGTAATTTGTATCATGGATTGGTCTTCAAACGATGCATTATTTTCCTTTCCTGGAAAACTGCCTTAGTCTCAAATAAGCCAGGAGCTGGATTTGAAGGAGCTAAAGTCTCACATGCATTTTAGTGAGGCAGTCACTAAGAAGTAAAGCAAAATATTCTGCATTTAAAAAGCAAGATGTCCTGGGTGATTTCTAGCTGGCATTTTAAGACAGTCAAAATGGAAATAACACCTGCTGAACAGCCCATTTTACAGGCAGTTTTACCTGGGACTGGTGCTAGGAACATGCGTGTCTCCCCACGTCTCATGGTTTTTCAGGACTGTTGTCTAACAGACCAACCATACCAATAAGCTCTAGACTCAATGAATCACCAACAAAAAATGCTTTATGTGACAAAAAGCACAACTGTTGACAACAGTCAACTATTAAGAACTCATTGAATTCTTACATGAATGCACACAAATGCAGAACATGCTGAAGCCAGGGAATGAGCACAGGATGAAGCAGCGCCTCAAAGCAGCTCTTCAGAGTGCTGCAGTACCTGTGTGCATCATGCATGGAGAAGCCTTATGTATCTCCTCCCTGTGGCAGCAGTTAACTCCCCTACAGGCAGCATTACATGAAACAGAGTTTGTTAGCTGGCGTTTTCTCACAGAAAAAATGTAGCTTCCCACTTGCAGCTCAGAAAACTAGTCCACAGAAATACTCAAGCATCTTGTAGGAGTGTTGACAAGGATCACAGTAAATATTCCTCCCTTCCACCTCCTTCTTCCCTGCCATATCAAGAAATCCTATTTAATAAGACAGATACAAATGGACAAGGCTTGTTGATCATGAAGCTGTATTTCAATCAGGAAGCACTAAAACTGGGAACATAAATCATGGATCTCTAGAGTAACTCTGCATCAGTCCAGACTATAGGTGAAGGTTGTTTTTCCCATTTTCATGTGAGATGCTGAAAAATTTCCAGCCTTGAACACTTGCTTCTGAGACCCTGATGCACCCTACTGAAGCTTTCCAAGAGATGAATAGCAAGTCACAATCTTCTTACATTTTTAGCAGAAGATCGGAGTTTAGCAGCATCTCAAAGTGAAGTTCAATTCCTACTTTACATTGGTATAAACAATTGGGAAAAAAAGAGGAATGTTTTCTGTTCATAGCTTTTATTATAAACAGATTAAATATTAACATAGAAAAAAAAGAGACTAGTTAGGCCTTTAGAAGGGTAGGTGTCCTAAAACAGCCCCAGAAATCCATTTTACACAGTATCCACTGAGTTGGAAACTGTAGAACCACTGCTGTAGTAATTAAAGTCTGCAAAACACTGGGATATTCCCTGTCCTCTCTTTTAAACAGAATGGCATTCTGCATCAGGAAAGAGTTAGTTTGCACAGCTTTTTTACTGACACAATGAATAATAAAATGTTCAGCCACAATGAAAAAAAAAGATCCATGTATTCAAATAAAGATACTCCAAAAATATCAGGTCAGCCCACTTCCTTTTTTCATTTTACCCAGCAGGCCAAGCTCCTCCTGACTGTTGTAACTGGCTGAAAATTATCAGTGTCAGTCAAGATCTTCTGGGCCTACTAGGAGCTTTGCAAAGAGTAAGAGCTAGAAGTGATGTTTGTTCTCCAAGTGATATGCAAAACCTTTTTTCAGTTCTTTTAAAATGACTGGTCGAAAAGCAGAATATGTCTGAGTCTGTAAAAATCCTTCTGTTTTCAAAATACCAAATTTCAACAACAACAATCTGGATGGTTGAAGTTTAAAAAGTTTCAATTATCAATTATTCAATTTTTTAATCAGGTAGTTGAAATAGTGCAGAGGTCTGTGCTTTTAGATTTATACATTATCAATTATATACTTGGTCTTTTCCCCCCTTAAAAATAACTGTGAATAAACACCTGAAAATATTGGAACTAACAGAAAATATAGTATTAGGATTTTGTTTGAAAAATACCATTTGCAATAAAAAATATAGTCATTTCTTCTTAGTAGAAACAAGTAATGAAAATGTACTCCCACACGTAATTTTTTTAGCATCCTAGACATGTAACAAATACTTCTGCAGTAGCAGCCCATCCTTTAACCACAGTCTGAATCCCTTACAGTGCTGCATTTTAATTAATATAAAAAAGCACTTACGTGAGTAAATCTTTGCTTACTCCTTTGTACATATTAGCCTGTGTTTTGGCAATGTAAGCAAATGCTAGAGCATGTTGATTAGATAGGAAGTGGTTTACATATAAGTTTTCTATGTAAGAAACTAATCTAAAAATATTGGCTCTGATCCTAGGCAGGGTCATTGCCTCTTTGTACTATTCCATTGATTCCAGCCAGAATTTACCCAAACAGAGTAAGTCTGGAGGGCCCCTCTTTTAAAGATCACTAAGTCAGAGAAACTTTTATCTTTCCATCTCTCTGTTTTGAGAAAAGGATGGGGGCAAGCTCAAGCTACAGGCTTCTGAACAACCCTTCATCCAAAATGGAGATCAGAAAAGCCTGTGGGTACTGCCTTACTGTGTACTTCCTTTTACGCCTTCTCCTACTGCCGCAGCTTTCCCACTTGCTTGGACATGTGTTACTGTGATCAAATGGTGTCAACAACCCCAGAGGCTCACAGGTACCCAGAATCGAGCCACTGACCTGACCCATACCCTGGACTTTGGAGTCTGCCAAAGACAAGACTGCAGATGAGCATGATGTCAGTGACTAGTGTGAAACAGAGTTGATTCAAGCTGCTTCTCTCCAAAATTGAATTTCTGTGCTTTTGTGAAGCCCAAACGGGGCAAGCATCTTTTTTTCAAGATGGATTTTGTGAAATCAAATGAGCACTTCCTCTGGTTCCTAAGTCTTCTTTGTAATAATATTTAGCTGGTATTTCTCTTGGTGAAACTGAATCTTCCCTGTTTCCACAGAGGCATAATGCAGTGGAGGACTTCTGAAGAACTTGCATAGACAATATCTTTCTTTTTATTTATACTATTTTAGACAGCATATGGATTTTCGTAGAAAAATCAGTTCTGAATTTCATCTCCAGTCTTCAAGATGGACCAATGCTGTACCATTTAACAACAACTTTTTCAGGATTTGCAATGGTATCTTTCCACTGCTCTACTGCTTCATTGTTGCTGCTATTGGGACTTAACCAGATCTGCATTAAGGAAAAAAAAAAAAAAAAAAAAAAAAAAATTAGAGTTTACCTGATATAACAAAAGCCCAGCCTTTACTGATTCCAAATAAATAAAGTGTAGAACAAGATACAACGTATAGATTGTGACCAAAGCATAACAGCAACAAATACAGTTCTGCTAGTCCTAACACATCTTGGCTTTCAGCTGGGAACACAAGGAGTCTGTGTTTAAATTTAGCCTCTCAAATAGTTTAGAGAACCCACTACATAATAATGTTTCTGTACTTAATAAGATGTTTTAAGTAAAGCATTCCTTGCTGTATTCAAATGCACGTGCTGGGGTCAGGGGCTCACCAGGCCAGTGGTGGCTCTGTGTGTCTGGATACAGTTGGCTCCAAGCCATCCAGCATCCGGCACGAGCTGTCCAGCCTTTCCATGAGCATTTAAAATTGCACACTCCCACAGCCAGGGCCAAACCTGCATTCCACAGAGGTTACTAACATGCCCATACCACACATAGTCACGTAGTAAGAGTCCGTTTCTTCTCAGTATTCAGTTAGTGGATAGTGGCCATTAAAGAAGGAAATGAAGTACAACTAGGAAATTTTCCCCCTTAACATTATCACCAGCCTCCATTGCCAGAAGAATTCTGCTTATGTAAGTAGGTAGCATTATTTACAGGACTCTCTTTCCTCAAGTCTTCCAAGAATGAGTCCTTTTAAGACTTCTCAGAAACCTTGACCATGAAGTACATTTAGCCTATACTGCTGGGGCATGAGTCCTCCAGAAGTGAGAATAATGTCTTCCAGAATACCACAGACAGCTGATGTTTCATCCATAGAGATTCAATGTACATCTTGCTCATGATTAAAGACATGCCTGTAAAAGCAGCCTAATCTAAGTATTGTCTGCTTAGAACAGCATCCAATTAAACATCATTCTCTGAAGAACAAAGTTAATGGATCCAGCTATATCCTTTTTTTTTCCAGCTACCCAGCCAATTGCTCAAAGTACATTTTTCCCTGAGCCATATTTTATGTCTTCATGTGTTATGTGGCAATGTCTGCCTTCATGAGCTAAAACAACCTTTTCCAAATAACCTCTGAGGAGCACTAGTTTTCCTCCCCTGAAAAATAATATCCACGATTAAATGTAACTCATCAGATTATCTCACATATTGCTAAGTGACTGCAAAATCATAACCAGTTATTTTGCCCCCAAGGTATTACAAGTAAAAAGAACAATTTTTTTTTCTTTTCTGATTTCAAATCTAATTCTACCAACAGCAAGATGGGACAGGTGCAACATGAGGCTACAAAAAATGGAGGAACTTCACATAACTCTTGCTGGCACATCATTTCTATAGCTTATAGCACAAAGGCATCTTCTGTAGCTGCATGTCTTCAGCAGGCAAAAAACCATCACCAGAATGAGACAGTGTAATTTTTTGTACCTAAGGACAGCACAGTCCTCCATTTGACATGAGACGTTACAGTTGGGGTCTCCAAATCAAGTCTACATTATTAATTTATGCATATATTAAAATTCTGTTACTGCATCTAACTGGGTCAGGAAAAGCACAGAGCATTAAGAACAGCAATGGCTCACTATACCAAGAAGAAGAGGAGAGACAGAAAGGACAGGATGATGGTAAATTAGAACAGGCAGGGGAAAAGGATGGAGAGAATAATGAGACCAGACTACTAAGTTTTATGATGGTTAAATAAATATGATCACAGAAATGCTTTCAAAGAGATACTACTGAAGTTGTGTCTGTTAAAAAAAAACTTTAAAAAAAGCGAAAAATATTTTGTGTTTGGACACTTATACTATTACTTGATCATATATAGATAGATTATTGCACTGACTTTAGCATTGTTTTACCCAGGAAAGCAGTCTCATTGTAGCTGTGTACACACTGTACCATTGTACACATCCCTGTTGTGAGTGTATTGTTATGGCGAGCCAACACCCCCTTGCTGTACAGGACACTGTAGGTTATGGAACTCCTGTGGGTGCTACGTTTGTTTTCTTTAGCTTTAGAAAGCTAAAGGCAAAGAGGAGATCCTATTTCTCTTGGAAGGAATCTGTCACATAGTAATACTCCACATAAAACTGACATTAGGATTTCTTTTTGAAAGAAAAATCAAATGTCAACTCCCATTCTGATGCTGGTGCATGTTTAAGAGCTCAGTACCATTCCTGCTTGGATTACATCCAGAAGAGTTTAGTAGAATTTACTATTTTGTTATATGTTGCCTCATTTAAAGTATTTTAAAATTCATACCAAGAAACCTATGGAACTGGATTTTTAATATCAGGCTATTTAGCAGAAACCAACCTGTCCTAAGAAGTGTTTTCTTCTCATCGAGCTTCTGCTGTAGAGCTTGATGAGAAAGCTAATTCCTTGTTCTGCTTGGCTAACTGGAAAAACCATCATTTCTCCCCACTTCACTTGGCCATTAGTGGACTTCAGAAGGCGAGTCTTCTTCTTATAGATGATCCCCTCTGTACTGAACATTCCGATTTTCACAAAGAAATCTAGCACAACAGGGAAGGAAAAAGGCATAGCACACAAAGGATTACTGACAACACACCCAAAAGGGAACCAGCAAGATCCATACGTATGGTTCAAATTGCATCAATTTCTCAAAAGTCTGGCCAAAAGAACCGTACAACAGCTTTCCTGACTAGTCACACAGAGTATGTTCGGTAATGTTGAACTGATAAACACAGTATCCAAACAGCAAGTGCAAGCTAATGCTCTTGTATGTCAAGATTAATACTGGGATAAAAATCTTCCAAAATACATAAACACGTATCTTCAAACCAAACAAAATATAATCAAGTAAGACATCTGGGGAAACAAGCCTTGGCAATGGAAATCTACCACACAATATGTTAGTCTGAGGCTTGTAAGGAATGTTATGAATTGCCAACCCATTTGCGCAGCAATTTACCTGTTACAAATGCTTTTAGACAGGAGGCATGAAACAGCTGATGTAACTTACTTGATGACAGCGGCGTAGATGAAACAGGAAGGTTTTGTGCTTCAAGAATCTGTAACTGTATCCTCCTGTTTATTGCTTGAAAACAAGTTCCTATTTGAAGTTCTGGACGGCACACCTACAAGCAGAAGAATGTTGCCATAACATCTGGATTAAGTTGCTTATAAACTCAGGAAACACAGGAATTTTGTCATATGTTGGGCTCCCACATTTCTGTCTGGGATTTCCTGGAGAGAAATGTAAGCATGTGTTGTATACAGAACCTGCAGATGCACAGTAAATGCATCTTGCACTTGTCATAGATGCAGTACATGTGCTCCACTGATGAGCTGCTTGTGTGTGGTGCACATACGGCCCTCGTGGGCTGTGGCCAGGGATACTGGGCAAAGAAACTAGTCCTTGGTTTTCACCTGGTACAGATTCTGCAGTGGTAAGAGCAGGTACTCACAGGGGAAACCAGACATGCCATTGCAACTTTACTAAATCTGGGTGTGGAAGTGAGAGACTGTGAATGCTCCACTCACACAAAAACCTTCAGAGTTCCCCCTTCCACACTTCTGAATTTCGCAATATGGAGATATAAGAAATGTTTTCCATAGATACTGTCACTTAATGTCATGATTGCTTAGGGCGACTGCATACTGTGTAGTTTCCTGTGTTATGAAAGTACTCGTGTTTTACAGGCGCACACACATAGTATATGTATCGAGATCTCCAGTCTGATTCTTGGGGGATTTTTTTAGAATTTTTGCCAGGGGCAAAGTTGCACTGAGTCATCCTCATTGCTCTCCTGTCAGACTCTAATGTCCTCAGAACACTGTAAGAGCAGCAGGAAACAGCCAATAGAGACCCACCTTTCCTGACAACCTTCATTTAAATGGAGTCTGCTAGTCTTTGTTGCCTTCAAGTTTTAATGCACTTCAATGAACCAAAATGCACTAAGCAAGAGAGCAACAGGTCAGATAAAGAAAAGTCAGGCTCCAATTCATCAAAGAGACCCAAATTCTCTTTCTAGCTCAGCCACAAAACTTCTGTGTCAACTCTGAGCTTTGGCTTTCTACTGGCAGAGAGGGTAGTTTGCTGCCTCACAGGGTAGTAGGGGATGAATCCCAGAGTGTCTGGAGGGCTCTTGGATATAATGGTGAGGAAAGCCAACACAGACTGAGAAACTATGAGATGATTCAGAAATTTACACTGAGATGAAATGCTTTATAAACCACCTTCCTCTGTCACTTTATCTTACTGCTTTTGAAGCAATATGGTTTTTCACATTAGAACTAAAAAATGTCAAGCGTAACTTATGTTAGAAACCAAGAGTATCATTCATATTACTCAGACACACTTAAATAAAATTTGCTTTTGAATTGCTAATTCAAGTTTAATTTGTTGAAAATACAAATGTCTAGACACAATCTATAAAAGAAATAAACAAAGTGAGGGTAGGGGGAAAGGAAATCCCACTGTGAGAACCACCTGCTTCTTATTACATTAATGGAAATGAACTGTCTGAATTATTACTTCACAGCATGCAATCTGAACATTAAATATATGGCTGTCTTTGCAGTTTCAGGCCACTGGAGATCTTAGCACTTTTCTTCCATAAAAAAAGCAGATGCCATTTGCTCTGAGCTCTTGCTGTGAGTCCTAAGGATCTTCTGATGCTTTTTTGGTCAGAAAAGACAATTACCCGGTGTTCTTTGCTGAACATTTCCCCAGAATGCCCCTCCCTCAAGCTGTGAGCCATGGTGTGGAGGAGCTTGCTCCAGCTCTTTTCCTAGAAACATCTGCAGTTTATGACCAGAACAGTTATGTGCAGAGTTCAAAAGTCTGCATTTTTTCCCCATCAAAATGCCTTTCTCCAAGGAAGTAGGGTAAAGGGAATAAAAAAAAAGAACCCCTCTAGTTTTTACTCCTGAATTATTTTACTTTCATTTCCAGCAACTCTTTCTAGGTGAGATAAGAACATACTTCCACAGTATTGGCACTTACAGGTGCTTTGGAAGGAGGAGATATATCCAGCCAATGACTCGACTCCTGTGAGCTCAGCTCCCGCAGTGCCAAGGAACATTCTCCAATAGTTTTTTTCCTGGGAGTCTGTGTCTGGATTTTAAATACCAGTCTGACGGCCTGCAGGCTTTGCAGTTTAATAGCAAAAACAAAAGTTTCCATAAATTCAATGTCCTAGAAAGAAAAACAGAGGAGTAACATCATCATTTTAAGAGAATCCCACTGAGCCCAAAACCTAGAAACCAAGGCATCCTGGTTCTATAGCCACTGCTCCCGACTACCATTTTAGGTTGCCATGGAAAGTGTGCTTTTATAGTGCAAAGTCCACACACATTCACCCCCTCATTGTCACACCCTGACAGGGGTAAAGTTTTGGATTATTTTTCATTACCACAATGAGTTGTGGCCATCTCTTCTGGAGCTTTACAACAGCACACACATATTGTCATAACAGATTCTCTAGCCTTTTGCTACAGTCTCTCCAGCTAATTTTATTTTCTTTCACCTTTGGTTCATATTATGGGAGATTTATGTTGCTTTACCTTCTACCCCCTTAAAATTCCTTTACCGCCACCATCTGGAATCTTGTCCCATGTGACCAATTTTTACTATTTTCTGTAGCGACCAAAGTGTGAATATTGTCTCCTGACAAATCAGAGGCAGTACATCAGCTACCTTCCCTGGATGAGTGTGTACCTACAGGTATGCCCTGTCTTCCTCTGGTCCCGCACCACGGAGGTGCTGAGGCCAGCAGCTCATGGCTCAGTCCCCTATGAGCATATCTATCCTGCCAGCTTGTGAGAGAAGGAGGGCAAGAGTACAATGCAAGAGAGGATATAGGAGGAGGAAGTGGAATAAGGCTTTTAATAGGATTTTGAGAAGTTGGGGAAAGTACAACACACCTGGGCAGCTACCAAGGCAAATATGGCATAGGAGTGGATGTTTGGTCCATTTTAAAAATCCATTTACATGTCATATTTAGTTTTTGTGGGGAAAAGTATTTCTCAGTGTTTTTCATGCCTCTACTTACACTGCAGCCCTCCTTGGCAGAAGATTTGAAATGCACTGGCTTGGGCAGTGTGAGAATTCCCTTGACACAGATAGGAGGATTTTCCCCACAGCTAGAAGGCCAGCTCAGGTCTTTGCACTGCAACATTGAAAACAGTCCGTTTAGACAATGCAAGACTTTTACCATTTGATGTAGTTACAGGGTCTACTTAAAGTTCCATTGCCTGAAAGTTATTCACAGTTCTAAGAAGTATATAAAACAACCAGCATAACCGTATCACATTTGCTAACAAAAAAGCCACAGGAAGCTAGGTGTTCTCAAAGTTGTGTTAGGGTTCTGCCCTGAAGGAACTGTTAAAGTCATAGAATCACAGAAGCCACTTAATTGCTGCCTCCACAGTTGCTCCCATTTACTGCCTTCAGATTTCCACAGGAAAATGTGCACAGCAGGACGAGCCTATGACCAGCTCAGCTTTCTAGTCTGTGCTGAACAGTTCCTCTCTTCACAACCAGAGTGCATATTAACATATGTATAGTAACACAAGGAGATATCTACTACTTCTTCTTACTGACTGCAGCAGAACAGAGACTGCAACAGAAAAAAAAATTGAAGGAGAGGAAGATGCTTTGAAGCCTAGTATTACATTTGACTGAACTTCGTTTATATTAACACAATTAATTTTATTTTTTTTAAAGTATTCATTAAAGTAACAGAGAGACAAATTTTATGACAATTACCACTTAGCACAGTAGAATAGTCATTTGAGTAAGTAACCAACTTATTTATATTTGCTTACATGTAAAACTGTGATCCAAATCTGTTCTACAGAGGAAACATAACACAACTTCACATTCAGTCTTCCAAAGTCTCGTTCATCACCTGATAATGTAATAGTATCTATGGAAGAAAGCCAATTAATATTTTTAGAAGTAATGCAGTATCTTAAAAGTTCATTCCAGAAATAAGGGAACTCAATAGTAGGTGGGCTGCTTATCTCTGCAAACATCTCCCAAAATAAATTTGAAATATTTTAACACCTACACTTTAAGGACAAAATATCCACCAAGTCCAGTACCCTGACCTTCTGCATAGCTAAAAGCCTTCACATTTCATAGAATAGAATCATGTAATCATAGAATATCCTGAGTTGGAAGGGACCCTTAAGGATCATAGAAGTCCAGCTTCTGGCCCTGAACAGGAGACTACGCCAAGAATCACACCATGTGTCTGGGTTATCTCAACTGAATTTAATAACTTGTGTTATACTCAAACAACTTTTAGAAAGAAAAAAGGCATGTTCCTGAGACACCCAGAACACATTTATATCCTATCACTTCCCTTAATCTCTTTCACTGTTAAGTTTATAAATTGGCCTCCTCTTTATCTTTCTCAAACTTCTAGTAAACATTTTACTATTATGCTGTCTCCAAGTCAGAAGAGCCATTTAGTACCCAGCATTTCTCTGTCATGACTGGAACCAGGTCATTGCCTCAGACTTCTTTTTGAGGAGACTGGGTCAAACTGACTTCTAGCAGGGTGACTTTTGTGGGGACTTGATTAATTTTTGAGGGTTTATTTTGCAGTATCTCCACTCCTTCAGCATTCTTTCATAAATAAGGATACTGGGTTTGTATGCAATATTCTTGTCTAACTACCACTGTAATATGGGTATTGGATTTCAGGCACTTCACAGAGAAAAATACTGATACATGAAAAAGGACTAGACCGGGGACCTAGTGCTGCATCCTATCCTAACAGAGGGTCTGTAATTTCTTAGTTCACTTGCATAGTAAATCGAGGTATGAATTTCTCAAAAGCATGAGAACTTCTCAAAGTCTCATTTGCTCAATCTCCAGACAACAGGACAGTGCAAGCCCAAAACTCTTAATTTCAAATTGCCAAGTCATCTCCAGCTGACCTGCTACTCAGATTCATCTCAAAAAAACCCCCCAAAAAACCAAAATCCAAACAAAAACATCAACAGTAGAGTAGAAGCAGCTTAATGTTTCATGTGCAAAGGGAAATATTTCATTACAAGGTAAACAAACAAAACATTACCCAGACTCCTGTTACTGCCTTGTGAATCCTTCCTGGAAGAGGTACTGCTAGGTACACTGGAGACTGAATCATATCTCTGGGGACAGGAAAAAAAGAGTCACTAAATTCAGAGCAACAGATGCAAAACCCAGAAACTATACCATCAGACAAGATATGATGAAAACAAAATACTCAATTTCAAATAATTGCCTCATTCCCTGCTAGTTTCTTGATCCAGCAGCATGCAATTACTATTTTGATGCATTAGAGGACCCATTTGACCAGCAGAGATTTTTTCTGCTCATGGAATATACACAACTTCATTGCTATGTAAGACATGATTACTAAAGAAGAAATAAATAAACACAGTGTTTTGTGTCAATGGAAACTTCCAGTGTTCCACATTTCAACTGATGGAAGAAACCACAAGATGATGAACCATGACATGCTGTCTCTCCTGTCCTGCCTAACAGCCTACTTGGGTTTCTCAACAGCCCTGCTGGGCCAGAACAGCAAATGTCAGAGGAGACACCAGGAAAAAGCCTCTTCAAGTTGGTCAAGATGTTGAACTTTTCCTTTTAGTCCTCCCAGTGCACAGTGCAATGCCCTCCAGTATTTACTTTGCAAACACAATGCAACGGGAACAGATACACGGAGTAAGCTGAGTTTTCAGTATAATCTTGGTTACAAGGGAACTCACCTTCATGAATCGGTGAGGTGGGCTCCTGAGATCAAACATCGAACGGCTTACATCAAGTGAGCCAGGCAAAGCACTGGGTCTTAAATCACTAACTAATAAGACAAAGAGAACAATAAAAATCACGTTAGCTTAATTGCTAGAAAGAAAACTCAACTAAGAACAACTTTCACAAACTATTGGAAAATATCTGCTCAAGCCTACAGGTTACAAATGACCAAAATGCTTTAAAGACAGTATAATCTGCTGTTTCTAGTAACATTTTCCAGGAACATGGGGATGGGGCAGGGAGGAAGAGAGGCTTTTTCAAAAAATTAAATTTTTAATGGAAAAAAAAGTCAATTTTTATGTGGGAAGTTGTTGATAAAAGAGCAGAAAGATTTTAACCATAAAAATATGTTGTTTACCAATAATAATCAGAATTTCAGAAAAACATTTATGAATTTATTTTTCTGTTTGTGTAGAGTTTTTTTTTAAAGATGAAGAGAAGGGGCTTCACATTACAATTCAAGACTTTAATTTCGTATCTTCCAAATAAACACATTCTGTAGTTCTAAACCCACACACATGAAAAATATCATAGCACTCACTGCAACAAACTAGGCTTAGAGTTTTGCTTTAATAGTCTATACGTGCACATGAAATTCTAAGTTCTGAAACAGCTGTCAAAAAACTCTGGAGGAAAAAGGTGTTTTAGAACTGTACTCTAGACACTCTAGAATAACCTTTCTTGTGTTTAAACTTACTAAGACAAAACTAGTAAAGTGTTTACTTAGTTTGAAGAGAAATGGAAAAAGAGATGATGAACTGAAAGGAAGATGTTCAAGACAGTTTAATAAAACCCATTTGGCTCCCACCACAGGTGCTTACAAAGCCTAGTAAAACCATATGTGTTAAAGGCTGCTAAAATTCTATTTGTGTTTTGTTCTCTTAAAAAAAGATACAGAATAGCCTTCTCATGTAGTCTCTATGGTGATTCAGAATTATTTTAAAACAGGACACAGACTAAGACATTTTTCCCCAGCTGAAAATAAGCACGATATGCCATTCTAAATAAAACATCTTTAAAAATGCGAGCTGTTGCCAGCTTCTGATTTCATGGAGAGGGTGTACATTTCTTGGAGTGTTTGGAGTTTTCTGAATGCATTTGCCATAGCAATCACAAGCAACAACTACTCATCTACTTCAGTCTGAACAGCGTTCTTTATAGGATACATACACCAATGAACAGCACAGAGGACAGTATTTACCTAGATAGCCAAACACCTTCTATCTAAACTTTTACTATCTCACAGCCCTCCCTCATTCTTACACACAGAAGTGGGGACATTGCTGTAGCTTCAAAAGCGAACTACAAAAAAATCTGGCATATAGCATCATGCCCCATTTTGCACCTGTGCTTGTCATCTGCTTCTGAATGTTTTTTGGTGCTTGTTCCTCTCCCCATATATGTACTCCTCAGGCACGCCTCCTACTCAGCATACTGCCTGGCTTCCTTTTTCCATCTCCCTCACTCTTACTGGTAGCTGAAATCTCCAGTACTGCATCCTGGTTTGGACTGGAGGCAGCTATGGTATCTCGTTTTGCCAATTTGTCTACCTTTGTGTGATGCATGCAATCATCACGTTAAGCCCCCAAAAGACAGAAAGTAACAGTGCAGCTGAAAACTAAGCAGAGCAGAGCTGAAAACTAAGCAATTCTGCAGATTGGTTCACCAACCAAGAAGTGTCTGTAGCACACAGACCGGCTTGGGAACTGCTATAACCAAACAAGTCTCCTGTAGACTAATGGCTTTTATTCCTCTTACCTATAAACCCTGAAAAAGGGAGGAAGACAGAAAAGCAAGGGTGTGGGCCTTCTCACCTGACCCATATAATTTCCTACTATCTGATTTTGCTTGGAAGCGCCTGATGAGGTCTGGCGAAACCCGATGCTCCAGATAGAAGGGGTTGTACACGTCATAGCGGGGCCACTGGTACACGCCGTGCAGTTCTGCCTTCCGCTCACCAAGCGAGGTTCTGGCTGACTCTGTGGAGCACAAGTAAACATCAAATGCAAGAGTTCCAGACATAACGCATGCTGCCTGACTTCATAAGGCAGGCAGAGTGCCTTCAGGGCAAAGGACAAAATATTTCAATATTATCTACTTCGGGTAAAGGGAAAAAAAAGAAAAAGAAAACACACATTCACGTTATGTCAGGTTTCCACAGTGTGTGAGCAAACACTGGAATTAAATTGGCTGTAAAAAACTATGCATACCCTGTCTTGGGGCTTTGCAATAAAAGCCCAAGTAGTTAAATACAGAAGGCTCCAAAGACAGACAGCAAGACAGAAGTTAACAGGAAAAGTAGCACCATGGGTACAGAAAACCTCCAATTTATTTAGTTCCCCACCCCCAGCATATTCTTACTGAACTAATGGATCTCCAGACCTTGAGGAAGATCTCGTACAGAAAGATAATGCAGCTTATGACTGCAGTCTCCTTATCTGCTTTCCATGGGAAGTCTGTCCTTGGTAAAGTCACTGGTCCAAAATTACTTGAATTGTTGGCTGAGGCGTAAGTAGACATATCTGAGAATGCTTGAATCCCAGCCCCTTACTCCGCCCCTAATCATTTCAGAAAAAACACGTATGCCTTGGTCAGCAAAATGGTGAAGAACACTGCTGTAGTGTTCTTTACTGCCTGGAGTGAAAAGTAGCCATGTGTAACAGCACATTAGAGAATGGGGCGACCTGGATTCTGCCAAACTCTGATACTTGCTTCCTTCACTTCACCTCCCTGGACTTCAACCTATCTCTTAAAAAGTTCTTTACCCCGCAATAAAGGGCCTTCGGTTCCGCAAGTGTGTTGCACCGTAAGAGGCAAAATATCACTGCTCAAGAGTCCTCTCCTGCATGTTCTAGTAGTAAAGTAAAAAACTAAAACACTGAGACGGAACATGGGCAGTGATAAAGCAAGAACTCAAGTGCAATGAGCTTGAGCATGACGTAAATCGGGATGAACACTGAAAGTCAGGCCACAAAGAATTGCTACACAGCAGATGATGGAAAATCCAGTGTTCCAGACCAGGAGCACACTTCTTCCTGCTAGCTTACTTCTGTGAGAGCATGAGACACACTGCAGTGAGCACTGAAGAGAAAGGCTGCCAGAACTTAATTGCTTTCAGAAGGGTTGCCAAGAGCTTAAACTGAGCATGTCCTGTTTCACTAAAGGAAAATGGCCAGATGTGCACAGAAAATGGTGAGGAACTGAGAGCAGAACTTGGACTTCTACAGATATTTAACAACAGTCTAAGAAAAAAGTATTTTAAAGGCATTTTTTGAGTATGCTGGTGCTTTGACTAATGTGAAGAAAGAACGACAGCACACTTCACTGTACCTAGTAAATCTCCCTAAAAAGTAAACACTGCATTTTTAAACATAACTAATGCAGCTTAAAAAGCTGTACTTTAAAAAATTAGCATTTATATTTGGAAAGAGAAATGAAAGTTTCCTACTTGACATAAGAGTCACTTTTCAAATATCTGTTCAAACATTTAAAATATTTGCTCAAGAGAGACAATTATGAATAGTCAGGTCATCCTGCCAGAAGATCTACCAGCTTGTACCCTAAGGGCCACTCTGTATACCAGGTCCCTCAGAAATGATCAGGAAGCAGAATTCTCAGTGTAGACAAGTCACTGACTGTTAACAGCATGAACAAGGAAAACATTCATCTAAAGACACATCTTCCTTCTCTCTGGAGAACATCCATGCCTCAGAGTCCTTGATGAACTTCTCTGTACAATATCTTGAACTTCTCTGTACAGTATCTTGAGGACAAGATACGACGAGATAAGGCAGAGCCTAAACCTAGACCCAGTAAGGAAGGGGATTATCAGGAGCATGTCCTGCTTTTCCATAGCATATCCAACTGTGGATTTACAAGAACTAGCTCCTGAAATAGCAGGCAAGTGGGGGGCTGAGGCTGAGAGATGAGGGGGCATCACATGTTCCACCTCCAGCTCTTTAGTTGCTGTTAATGGCTGGTGAGACATCCCAAATAAAGCCCACTAGAAGTTGGGGCACAGAATGGCCCATCTGTACTGAACAGCTCTGCTAGGCTGCTTAGCTTGGCTATGGTGCCAGTGGTACATGCAACAGTGGGTAGGGAGGAAGTCTGGTAATAGGCCTGCAGGAGCAGGAAAGAAGCAACAGCAGGGACCTAGTGAGAAGAGGGAAGGGTGGGAATAAAACCACACAAAGGCAAAAAAGTTAGTTAGGTAGTACTGCATTAGTTATTATGCAACATATGGTTGACTTCTTTCAGTTATTAGGGTTTTCACCTTCAGAAAGGAAATACAGTTACATGGGACTAAGAAAGTACTACCAGCTTATCATATCCTTGAGGCAAAGCAATTCTAGAGGAAACAACTGTTAAGGTATGTCCCTGTGCCAGAATTTTCCCTTACCAAATTGTATGCATCTCCTGGCAGGACTAAGAGCCTAACAATAGCATATGCTCTGTAACTCACGTTAGTGGGACAGGATCCTATTCTTTTAAAACGCTACCCTGTCTAAATTGCACATACCTCATTTTGGCAGTTTGAGTATGGCAGTAACAGAGGTTGAAGCACAAGACTGCTGTAAAGCAAAAAATTAATAGTATCATATGAAACCTCATATCCGGGGATCTGTGCCCCCTGGCCTCCAAAAAGCAGCAAAAAGAGCAGGAAATAGTAGGGACAAAAAATTCAGCCAAGTAGTAGCACAAGCCATCTATTGGCAAAATTTGAAAAGCAAGATGTGTTAGTATGTTAAAACATACCAGAATATTAACCATGAAAACCAGAACACCCTCCTCCTTTTACTTGAATGATCTGGAAGCTGGGGATAAGTTAGGACTTTCCTTGTCTCCAATAAATTCTTTCTAAAGATTCCATTTCCTTTAAGTGTCTTCCATTACTTTTGAGTATGAGCACTGGTGTGCAATCCTCCCATTCAGTTTATTCATGCAGCATCACAGAGATTCACAGTGGGATGACATAGTTCCCAAAACTTCTCTGTGTGTCCAGAGAGAAAAGAAACAAGCTTCCCAGGCTCCCCAGGGAAGTGGTCACAGCAGCAGCCTGACAGAGTTCAAAAAGTGTTTGGACAATGCTCTCAAGCACATGGTGACTCTTGGGGTGTCCTTTTCAGGGCCAGGAGTTGGACTTGATGATCCTTGTGTGTCCCAACTCAGCATAATCTATGATTCTTTGAAACAAGACCAGGCTTCTAGAAAAGTTCTGCAAACATATGTTTTCAGTAGGAATACTTGACAACTTTCAAGGAGTAGCAAAAGTTAAACAACTATTTCAGCAATACCATCTGTATTTTACCTTTAATCCCTCCAGTATGTGAGATACTAGGAAGGTTCTTTGGCTGTATATAAGCCAATTTGAATGGAGGGACCACAAATGGTACCTCCTGACCATCCAGGGGCAGTTTAGAAAGCAAATAATCCTCTGAACAGCCAACTTGACGCTTCACTGACACAGAAGACAATGGAGGCTTCTCTACAATAGTTGGCTTGCTTGCAGCTACTGCTTCAGATTCCTGCACCATGGAAACTGCTAAAAATAAAGAGCAAGAAAAACAGACAGCACACATGTGCATTAATTTTTGAACAATACTATGAACAGATCTCTTTTATTTAATAATATCTCTGCTCGATACATTATTTAACAGCTGCTAGCATTCAGTTTTACAGCATTCAGGACTAGCACCAGGAAAAGATACTCATCCTCCTGACACCTGTCCTGATCCAAACTCTTTGTTGCCCAAGCTTCTTTATTTATAGCTACCTTCCTTTTAAGTGAATTTTCACAAGAGCTACACTTGTATCATAGAAGAGTTCTTTGAACAAATAAGACACCCAAGAAAATCCTAACAGAGTTTAAAATATCCACAGAGAAAAAAAAAAAAGAAAAAAGAAAAAAAGAAAAAAAAAAAAGGAAAAAAAAAACGCGTTGAATTTCTGAGAGTCTGAAAGATATAAGACCTTTACACAGCCTTGGGTAAAAAAGCTGGCTTTTTTGGACAGTATTCTAGACTGCAAAGAGCAGACTTCAGAGAAGTGTTATTTCTCAGTTCCAATTCATAACACTAACAAGCATGTGTTCAATCTCCAAGTGGAGGTACGGAAAGAATTTTGGATGTTGTAAGAGAAATCAAGTTTATCAGGGTTAACACGGTCACTTTATTAATGGGAAATCTAAGAAAACAGCGAAACTTTTCTTAAATCCTCATTATGTCAGAACTCACTTACTTTCCTTGTTCATGCAGAAACACCATTTACAGCAGGTTTTTATACATTCTGTTGCCATTGTTGTCAGTGTTATAATTTAGAGGGGACCTCAATCAGTGATCCAGTGCAGCTATCATACCTGAAAAACACAATAAAACAAACCACAGTAGATGGGAGTAACCGAAATCAGAATGCAGTATTATCAGCTATTTAATATGCAATTGCTTTTTGGACACAGGATCAGTCAGAAAGTTACTTCATAAAAGTATTAGAGCCATCAGATTTCTCTCACTGAGACTGATCATTTTTATATAAAAGCACAAGGAAAGAGATAATTTTAACATATGGCATTCAAATACTTTCAGTGATCCACTCAGACAGATCCCTGTCTTTTGGAAACCCTAAAATTCTCATACTTGTGTGTGCCACTGGGCTTTAGAGTTTGCTCAGCTTTACAGCTGTTTTGACATGGTATTGTCAAGTCATTTGCAAGATGTGTTTTTAATTCTGTTTCCCTTGTTCATGTTTCTCCTATCCTCTTTCACCCCCCCTACTATTTTCACATACATCTATATGTGTTTACATTTTTCACTTGACATACTCCATACTTTTAACTTGAAAACAGGCTTTATGAATGATGCCAAAACTGCCTTCTTTGAGAAACTACTGCTATCTCATAATTGTACACACATGAAACTCAAGACCTGGTTTATTATATAATTGTTTGCTGTGCACACAGAAATAGAGCATGCTGACTTTCAGCAAAATAAGAGGCATGTAATCTACAAAAGAATGAGAACAAGTCTCTAACAGCTGGTTAACGTTTTAAGAACTTTATGACAATGGTAACTGGCCTCATTTAAATGTCTTTATTCATATCCTTATGTTCTCTTTTCAGAGGGACACAGACAGCTGTGTTGCCTCCTGTCCAAAACTTTAGCTAAGTCTAGTCCTTTTACATCTGCTTAAAATACACAAGGTAGAACACATCCAGGACACAATTCTAACTCCACGAAGGTTAGAAGATGCCAAACAGAACGTGAACATAGGTTGAAGGGATGGGGAAGACAACAACTAGGATAGGGGGGGAAAGCACAGAGAAAATATGCAATTTTACCAAAAAATGAAAAATGGACATGTTTGTTATGAGTTACTTCAAATGCAAGAAATTTCTGAAAGCATCTGTGCTCCAACACAGAAGCCATTCCCACCTGCAGCTTGAACAGCGCTGTAATTTTCTTTGTATATTAAAAGACAGCTAGAGAAACACACAAATTCTATGGAAATAACTATAATGTCCCCCAAATCTTTCTTTCATTAAAAGCTCCTCAAAATTTTGCAGACGTCAGGTGGAGATACTACACCATGGACATTCACCTAACTCAGACACCATTACTCTGTGCAGAATCCCTCTCAGTACTTGCCTTCATCTTAAAATTGCCCATGAGCGTAAGTACAACATGAGATCTGCATCAAAAATCTTCAGTGGCAATGCCACCAGCTCCAGAACCTGCTCTGCATTTTCACAGAAGCACAAAAGGAGGCATGGGAATTTCTCATTAAATTCTCCATGGTTCTAAGGACCAGATTTTCACTGCTGCTCCTCCCTTGGAGGCACACTCATGATAGCTAAGGCTGCTAATTTACTTTGGGTTCCCTTGCAGTGATTTTCCTTCCCAGCTGTTATCAGTACACAGCTGGAGTTAATATGCTTCACTCTTGTTCACCATGTTTAAACTGGACTGAAACAGCTGCTCTGTTTGCTCTAAGCTTTGCAACAATGGTATCTAAGCCTCAGTGGCAGTTTGCACAGGCAAAACAGACTTTTATCTCAAAATGTCCAGATTGAATTTATTCGCTACTGCTGGTGAAGAAACCAAAATGCTAGTACTGCCCTACTTTCTAGCTACATAAAGTGGAAAAATTTGTTTTTCTGCATCAGAGAAAATTCAGTTAATGGTAGTGAATTGTTTAGCTGGAACCATTAATGTGAGCAAATAAACAAATGGAAATCATCTGTCACAAGCAGCTGCCTTTCCTTCACAGGGGGTGAGTGCCTTACCTAGAAAGAAAGGGCTTCATACGGGTAATGAGGAAAACAGTAATAATGCAGTTCTACACCTTCTGTTCTTCTATCATTAAAAAGACCATGTTTTTCACAGTAATGCCAAGTCAGCTGTGATACTCTTTAACCATTATCTTTCTTCCCCATTTATCAGTATGCAAATGTTCATACATTGTTCTTCTATCTGAAGACAAATATAATGCAATTCATCACTGCCTACTGTAAAGAAGAGTAAGGATTACAGATTGTTCTTTAGCAAGGCAATATCAATAGTGAATGCCAAAGTATATAGACACATATCTTAGAGCCTCCATTTCAGTTTTAGCTTAATTATATGAGTTTGAGAAGAAAGTTCCATGAGTAAGAGACTAGAATACTATTTACCCTTTCTTTAAGCTTAGAAATGTAATGGTTTCAGTGACAAAACTTGCCCTTGGGTCCCTCGACTTACACCACAGCCACATCATTAAAAAAATGACAGCATTTGCTGAGAGACAGGCCATGTGGACACAGTGCTCCCCTGTTCTGCTTAGAGCACTTTGCTTTGTTCATGGAATCCCAACGTGGATGGCCTCAATTACTTTTAAAAGTTTAAATTCACTTAATTAAGCTACAGTGATAAATACTGGGTTTTTTTGTTTGTTTGTTTGAGCAATCCTGGCAGTAAATTAGATGGCTTGACTCCCAGTTAATATATTTTCTTGTATCTGTACTTTCCAAGCTGCCTACAGTTATTTATACAACTTTCACTGCATGCAAAAGTTTTCTCTTAACCATGTGGGAGAGAAAGAAATTTAGCAGGTTCTGTTGTATATTTTATTAACTGAAAATGAAGAAAAACATTGTACAAGACTAAGCAAGTATTTCATGACCTTGACAGAAGCTGACATTTCTATCAAAGGTTAAACTTATCCCACATGCCAGATCCTTTTGCTGGTGCTGGCTACCCAAAAATCCTCAGTATGTAATTTAACAGTTGTTAAAAGGTTGTACTAACATGAATTTATCTGGGACTATATTCATAAAATAAACCAGAACTATAGAGACATTCGTTAGGTGCACCACCAAATCACAAAGAAATACTGACTTCCCAGCAATGTCATCCATTTTAACAAGAAGTTAAGACTCCTTGACACTATCTCTACTTTTTGGGGTCAGTTTTTGTTAGGCAATATGCACATAACAAGGACATCCTCCATTTCTGAGATTCTAAACTGACAAAAGGAAAGGGAGAAAGAGAATTATCCCTCATTTTCAGACAAAAAACAGAGATAGAGAAATCAGTTTGAAGACTGAAGTTGAAGAAGAGGGAACTGAACACAGATCTTGTCACTCTCGCGTAGAATTCTATCTTTCTTGGTGTTTTTCACCAAATTCAGTAAGCCATTTCATTCCTCTCTTCCCAGTATAAAGCCAAAGTAAGATAAGCAAATGTAACTCAGCCAAAGGACTTCCACACTAAGGCAAAAAGAGAGCCAACCTTATTAGAACATCCTGGAAATGACAGTTTAAAACCTAACCACACACATACACTGAGCCTAGAGAATTATAATCACTATTATTTTAATGGGTTTAGATGGAAAACATAAATTATCTTAATGATTTCCAGATTTCTCTGATAGAAATTCTGACCGAGCTAAAATCAGATAAACAGAGTATCAAAGACTCTAGTTCCAGATGCCTCCAGAACCATTTCAAGACAGAGATGTTTGGAGAAGAAAGTAAATATTTTCAACAACTCATTAAATAAAAAGAACATGATAGAAAACGGATGATTGCAATGTTAAATATTAAAAGCTGAAAGTAGTCTGAAAAGAAATGTCAGGTCTTTACTGCCTTAGGACGAAAGGGTGTGTTTTGCAACAAGACTGCAGGCTGCCAATGAATTTTACTGCATTTAGTCACAGCACTGCTCCATAGGAGTTGAACAGGTAACACATTTATAACCACACAATAGAAACAAAGGTGAAATAGCTGTTCTCAAACAGGGAAAGCTGGCTAAACCAGTGGCTTCAAACATTTTGAGATTTATTGCCAGTCATAAATGTATACAACGCATTCTCAGATCTGCATTTTAGAAACGTACCACAGCAAAATTCTAGTAACAGTAAGTTCTCACACAGCAGGATGTGTAAAACAAAATATCCGGAAATAGGGAGCATCAGTTGTTATAAAGCATTTGGGCCAGATCTTCGAATGACATAAGCGTCTACAACTCCAGGAGCCCCAGCAGAGCCAGGACACTTCGCAACATCTGAGGATCTGCACTCTGGAGAAAGTGAGCTCAAGCTTGCTAGTTCACACCTCAGCCAAACACCCCATTTATGATACCTCTTATGCTACCTGTTATGCCACCCTATGACTTTCTGCCTTTTGGATCCAGAAGATGCAGTCAATCTCAGTCATATAAATCCTTCAGAGAGCAGAACAGCACCAGCTCAGGTCTCCAGATGTTTAACAGAAGCACAGCGCAGCAAAAGCTGCTTCTGGTGCAGGTCAGATGGATTATCTTTTGATGGTGCAGATGCTGCCGAAGGCTTAACTTCCACAGCCAGCTGTTTTGTGGTTTTGCTTCTAGGGGAGAGCATCTGGGAGCTGTGCACCCCTCTCAGCACAGCTCTTCAGCTGAAGAGGGATGGCTGGTGACCACCATACCTCAAAACTGGCCAACACTAGTAAAACAGCTAAATGGTTTTGAGACATTTGCCGCCAGGTATTTTGCTACTATAGCAGCAAGGAGAGCACACGTACCTACATACACTCACCAAAGACATAAAGCCCACGGTTTAAAAAAAACCAACTATTTTTTTGGGGACTGTAGGCAGGTCTGACTTGTACCACCCACACAGGAGAGACAGGTACTTCAAGTGGATCTGAGCATGTGGAAAGAGAGGACATAGCTTTTGTTCCCATTCATTATAAACTTAAGCAGTAGCAGGTTGTCTGCAGGAATAAAAAAAAGGAAACAAAAAATGTCATGCCAACACACACCTACCAGGTGCATGATAAGAAGCTCCTTTCTATATCTGTTTCTGGAAGAACCCCACAACAGTGATATTTGCAGTAACTTGTGGGTGGGGGTGTGTGTACATACACCCTCCTCTGTTTAGAGCCACAACTCTTGGAAGAGCATGAAAACTCTGGAAATTTGCATGCAGATATTATTCCACTTCTGCCTTCCAAGAAAATTAAAATAATGTGAAGCTTCTCTTTTTTGTTACTGGAAAGAAAAAGGGATTTCACCCTGAAAGCAGTGGATCACAAAGAAGATGCTGAAATAACACAACAGAAAAAGAGAAGTTATGAGAACGCTTTTGAAGGACACAACCAGAAGGGCATTCCTATGAGAGATACCTTACAAACAGTTCAACAGAAACATAGTGAAGAAATGCAAAACTCTCCCAGTACAGCAAATGAAACAAAGAGTGCAATTACATATTTAAAGCTGAAGAGAAGACCATTCATCGTTAACCTAGTTCAGCTGATGGGGATTTTATGACAGACCACTGCACAGCTTTCCTGGGGCACAGAGGCTCCCAGCGTTGCTTAAGCAGTTATGCAGTTGAATCGGGTAACAGAAATAGATGGTAAAGTGACACTCCATGATGCAAACAAACCACCAACTGCCCAGGCACAGGAAGCACCTTCCCATGCTGGTAAATGATGACACAGCAGCCCACCAGGGAAAGTTTTATGGGTTCCTCTCACTGATCACAAAAACAGGAAACTGAATGGAATAGATCATGGGTCTGAACTGTCATAGTCCTATGCTGCAACCTCCTCTCATTCACAGTTTGCCAAAGCAGAATTTTTCTTTAGAAGGCCAGAAGACCCATTATGAGCCCTTGTCCCACTCCCCTCAGCTTCTGACACCACTGGATTTCAACCAGTTACGCTTGCACTACACTAAGCAACTTCAGCAGAAAGACATGTTTTTATTTCAGAAAATACTCCAACAGCTATTCCTTCACTACCAATACTTTATCTCCAGGAACTATCCACCTCAGACTCAACAATATCACAGGATAATCTAAGGTGAGAAAATATTTCATTAATTAACACTTGAAAGGGCAAGACTGCTCTTGCTCTCAGAGCATTGTATTGACATTCCAAATTGTTACCAGTCCACCCCTGGCTCTGCATTCTTCTGACTGTATTTTGAGCAAGTGAAGGAGGAAGGTGGGAGCCTGCAGACAGCATCTCCGCACTCCCTTTGGTGACTGCCATAGCATTCAGGTAAGATACTGTTTGCTGGGCTCTCCTACAGGTAACAGTTGCAGGTAAAGTTTAAAACTCTTGTAATCAGCAGGAGTGCTTAATATGTCACTGCTGTCAGTCAGGATGTGACAACTATACAAAAATATTATTTAACTTCAGCAAGCTTCTTTTGAGGGAAAGGAAAGCACCTCAGAGACCAGTTCTTAGCTTGGGTGTTCTCATAGCAGTAACAGCAGAACTCACTGTGAGCCCAAGAGCTGCTCCGCATGTTCTCCTGCCAATGAGGTCTAGCTCTAACTGTACCAAGGCAGAAACTTCTCCTGGAGCAGCCACATCTTCCCACATGCAGTTTTGAGAGAACATGCCATGTCCCACTCCAGCTTTCCCTCCTCCCTCCAGCTTCTCTGCCCAGACAAAGATGATCTAATTTATGTCTCTCCTCATGCAGGCCCTGAGCTGAACCCTAAAGATCACTTGTGCAATCTAGCTGTGGTCTCATTCAGCTCAGCAGCTGCTTCTTCCCAGGGCTCCAGCCCGGAGGAGGCCAAATGGCTTTCAGCACATCTGCACACGCAGCCCAGGCACAGAGCACCACAGTACATCACAAAGAAGAACTAACTGCTCCTGCCTACTTCCCCGAAGAAAAATAAAGCTGAGCAGGTGTGTGTGCTTGAGCTATTGTGCTACAGGAACAACTGCTTCTGCTTTTCAGGCACCCCTTGGAGAAGGGGAACAAACCCTGGCATGAGTACAGGATCCAAAGTTGTCCTTCTGACACGGACCCCAGGGACACCCTGACTCTGCTTCAGCATGATAGCCTTGCACCTGCAGCCCTTAAATACAGATTTAATCCCATCCTACCCCAGTATACAAAACATTAATAATATAATTTACAAGGGCCAAAAGAAAAATTTCCATAAATCTGATCCAGTTTTTCTTGTGTGAGATTTATATTTGAATTAAGAAAGAAACATTATAAATCTATCCCATGATAAAGCTTAAAACTTGGGATTTTAATGTGCTGAATCCCCTGTGCTCTGGGCTGTAAAAGTTGATATCATGTTTCTTCCTAATGCTGCATTAGGCAAGTAACCAATTCATCCAATTACTGATCTGACAACACTGTTCCTGTGAACTGAAGATAAATTCACTGACTTGGACAAGAATGTACAATATTGTATGTATTGGGGCAGTAAACACAAAAGAATAAATCCATTATGTTGGACTGCAGACCTTTCTGGATTCAGATGGAAAACAGCAAAGCAAGAGTTGAAGTCAGGACACCAGAAAAGAAAGCTGAAGAGACTAAAATATCTGTTAAAAGAACTTGGCTTTTGATGAGAACATGGAAAGAATTCAACATAAGATAAGTCCTTTGCTCTAAGCAGATTAGGAACAAATCACATCACCAATTGTTACTTTACAATCTAACTTAAAACTTAAGACTTTCTTTATGTATTCTGTGTCAGGTTTTAATCAAATTTTTTTCTCTTTCTGCCGTTAATGCCAAGAAGCCACGAAAATAGAACTGTCAGCAGTCCTTCTATAGCTCTGATACCAAAGAAAACTGGAAACATCTGGATTCATTTTTCAACAGGACAGCCAAGAAGAAGGTATTTTAGGCAAGAGCATCTGCCTGTGGAGTTCCCTAACATGGCTAAATGTGTCTAGTTTTGAAAAGATGGCCCTTGGAAACCAGCTCAATGCAACACTGAAAAAGAGCATTAAATGGCATTCAGGACTTCTCAGCCACTGCCATGACCACAGAGCCATACAGAAAACACATGGGTACACATATAACATCCAGACAGCTAATGCAAATGGCTTTTCCTGTATATTTGGGGGGGGAAAAAAAAAAGAAAAGAAGGAAACCCAAGCAGTTTTGCATGGAAAAATAGTTTCACAAGAGCAAAGATGGACTATTTCTTTACATATACATGCACGTACACATCTGTTGCATTGTTTTAGGTGAAGCAGTTTTTTAATAGTTATTTTGCACATAATTATTATCCTGTTTCATGATGAAAACAAAAAGCCTGTCAATTTTGGAGTTTCCAGTGGGTGAGGATTCCCTGTTCAGCAGCTCTGCTCCATACTGTCACTGTCAAACCAGTTACACAGTGGTGAGAGGAAGCAAACATATAAGCTGTATAAATGAAAGTTAAAAAACTATGTCTGAGACTAAGAAAGGAAAGGTGATTCAAGTACACTTCATATATGAAAACAGGTTAAATGAATGAATCAAGAACAGGAAATGGGAACTGATCTTAATTAATTCAAATCCAAACCAGAGTGGGAGTATGGCTCTGCAGGGCATGTGTACTGAGCTCAGGAAGCTGCCTAAACACACACTGAAATAAAAGTCCAGAAGGATACTGCCTTTATAAAGTACAACTATTCATTACTTTTTGCATTAAATCCACCCAGACCAGGGACCCAGAACTGCTTTAACAGCCCCAGCAGTGCCTCCTGGAGAGCTGTACTGGCTGGAGCTGTTGGCAGCTGCCCAGGCAGATGAGTGGTAACCAGGCACTGTGTAACAGAGGCATTTTTCAAGGAGTTTGCTCAGACACTGGGAGAAAACAGCAGAAATCAAAACTGTCTCAATTTAATGGCAGTATCTAAGATTCCAGTCATTATTGGCCAAATGCTGCTACAACTCTGGGACATGGTGTTGGGGCTCTGCTCCCTTCTGAGAAGGCAGAGGTCCTGAGAGCAGAAGTTGGCAGCATGAAGCTACCATTCCCTGTTTTCCCTTAGGACAGAATTGTTTAACAACACAGTGAACTATAGCTACACCATAAATGTATGGAGTTTTTAAAAATCTTACTGAGTTTAAATCAACACTCTTCCAAAGAGATTTTGGGCCCATGATTTCACACATTGGTGAAACTAGATCTGGAAGTACGTGTACCACTGAACAGAATGAAAGCCAGAGTAATTTAGGCAGATGTTCTGTGTTTTATTAAGACTTCATGGAAGAAATTTTTTTGCAACTCTGGTCACTACTGAGAAGACAGAGAACCTGAATGGGAAAATCAGATAGTTCCCAATCTAGAGGCCAAGAACTCCCTTCTGCAAAAGTAAATCATGGAGAAAAAACCCCAACAAACCCAACACAGAATTAAAGGTTTTAGAATTTCCCCCTATTGCAAAATGAAACTGGTCTTGATAATGTTTTGTTGTCACTTAGGAGTGCTAAACAACAGAATTTCTTTCAGAAACAGGAGACACAACTTGCTTTTGTATCAGTTGACCACTAAGCACAAAGGCACTGCTCAAGTGACTTTCAACCCTTGTCCTGACTAACCCTCCTCTCTGCATGGCAGGCACTTTACGTATTGGAAGACGTACACGCACAGCGGACTGACTGCAGGCCTGAACTTTATGAAGAGAATTCTGCCACAGCCTCCCCATTTCTCTGCCCTCTCCAGCCCCTGTCAAGCCCTGGTCAAGGGCTGGGCCATCTCTGGCCACATGAACCACCTGACCCAGCGTCAACAAGCAGGGTGGGCAAAGCCACATGCCCAGAGGCATGAGCGCTCTGCGGGAGAGAGGGGTTGCATTCCTGTGGGAAGAAGGGGCCCTCCCACACCTCTGATGATGAGGCTGTCCCACAAAAGCCAGGCAGCCTTCGGCTCTCCATGCTTCAGCCAAAGCTGAGGCACTACACGTGTGCATCCCTGTACCCCCAGCACACTCTGTGGATGAGGCCGCAGGGGCTCCGGGGCCCAGCGCGGTGCCCAGGGGAGCTGCGCCGGGAGCCAGGCCCCCCCGCCCAGGCTGCAGCACCCCGCACCAGTCCACCTCCAGCTTCCAGGCTCCAAAGCATAGGTGCTAAATTAATGGAGTGCCATGGAGGTTTCAGTCATTGGGACACGGTCCTTCTAGACTGCTTTTTTTGGATTTCAAAGCTGCTTTAATCACCAAAGGAGCATCTCCAGAACTCACTCTTCAGGCCATTGCAGTGACCACAAGGCCTCCATTAGCCTTCAAGACCATCAATAGCCTTAATTTGCGACCTAATTATCTGTTTTCTCACATTTAAGTCTGGCTATTAGATCACTGGAAAACAAAGATTCAAAACAAAATCACCAGAGTACAATTTACAGGAAAGATAAGCATCAGATTGACGACATAATTTTCTTTTGGCAGTGAATTAGTGCCAACTTCAGCTACAATGACAGGCAAACAAATACTAAGCTTAAGACAAGTATCCTCACTAATTCTGCATGGTTTGATGGATTCAGATCATCAAAAAAATTTAATGGAACACAGAGAAGCTCAAGAAAACCCAGGTTCTGAACCTCTTCCCACAAGGCTTCTCAGTTTAGATGTGAAGATCCATCCTGGCTGCAAAACGCTATCAACCTAACTTCTCTCTGCATAAGCAATCTTTCTGATGGAGCCTGAGCAGCATTACTAAATAGAATGACAACATGGCTTAACTCAGAGACTGTTCTGCTTCAAGTCAGAGCTTGCTCTGCCTTTCACTTTAAAGAGACGAGATCTTAAGTTCTCTGCTGACAGAGATTGGATGTTGTCCTACTTAGATGAGAGAGAATATTTACCAGATTTAAGGTATCTTGGGAGATAACAAATCGGAGTAAACAAAGCCATTCTTTCATAAAATTAAACAAGAGTCCAGAGAGGGGAGCAATACGTCAGGATATGCATCACATAAAATTCACCAAATGAAGTAAGTAGCATCTTAACCAAGCAAAAAACTTCAGTGTTCCACCAAAGTGTACTTCTGGTATAAGCCACAGCAGGTAGGATAGACATGAAGACAGATGGCCTAAGCTAGCCAAAGCCTGACTTCCTAGTTGAGGCTGTCCTGATAAGGCAGGTCCTCTGGCTCTGCCCACCACACATGCTGCATCTGCCTGTCCCAAACTTGCTTAAAGGGCTGGCTGCTACTGGAGGGGCTGTTCAACTCTGCCTTGCCAATAGCCATTCCTGTAGGGCCCAGTAAACATGCAGCTGCACAGTGAGTTGGCCCAGCTCACTGATTAGATACAAAATTAAATGACCAAAATAAACAAACCTTTTTTTTTCCTTAAAAAAAAAAAAAGTAGTTTTCCAACTCTCCTGTGGTAGACTGCACAAGGTGGGGTCAGAATGCAGTGGGGAAAATGGGGGACAGAGCAGGACTGCCCGTTTCACAGCCAAGTCCCAATTCTGGGGAGTGCACTTAGAGTAACTTACAACTGAAACCCACCCACGAACACGATCAACGGAGGCTGAGTGAAAAGCAAACCAGCAGATACTAAACAAGTGACAAAACAAACAAGCAAAACAACTAAGTCTGAGGTTTAGGACAAAGAAAAAGAGACCAGTGCCTAAACTTTTTTTCCAACATTGTAAATTAACAGCCTACACACATGACTGACTGAACAATCCTGCCCACATTCATTCTTTCCACAGCATAAGAATAAAGAGGAATGAATCACCTGGGGATCCATCATCTCAATTAAATGCAGGGGAGGGCAGTGGAATTCATGTGACATTTGTGGAGTCCAACATACCCTCTGGGTGCAGCATTTTTATGTAGGTGTCATTTTATAAGTATTGGCAAGAATCAAGGGACACTTTAGTAATAAATATATTCTCTTGAAATTAAATATTGCTTAACCACATGTATTCTGCAAATATATATTTTAATCTTTAGCATACAGTTGGAAAAAAGACTAGAAATTAAACTTCCCCACTCCTGGATTCATGCCCTAGCCACCGAGTTGTAAGATTACAGCTCACCTAATGAACATAATGAAAGCAAGGTGAAACAGTTTCATAAGTAAGAAGCCAGAGACCACCAGCCCAGAACAGCACAAAGGTTTATGGGTCTAGCACTCTCTTGAGAAACGAAAGATGCAAATTCAGTATTTAATTCTTCACATCTGTCTAAGAGCTATACACAAAACCTGAAAAGAACAGGAACAGGGGGGAAAAAAGCATGGCAATGTATTCCCCTGCATGGTTTTTAAGTAGTCCTGATCCCCTGATATGTAATCTAAAGACACTTGGGCTCTCCAAGAATAACTTATCAAGGTACACCTCGCTTCTGGATGCCGGGACAGCTTGGACACCCAACTAAGCAACACTGTAAAAACTAAAGGCACATAAAGCAGCAAAACTCAATGCATTCAGCAAGTATCACTGGGAAAAACCTGAGCCTGCTGAGATCAGAAACTGAGGGTTAGGACTGCAAGGGTCCAGCTCCAAGGTGCGGGTGCTCACAGGATCATTTAGATGGGAAGGCACTTGACAGCTGTGGCCCAATGGACGTCCCGAGATCTTTTTCTTCTCCTGCACAATTACAGCAGCACTGACTGGAAGTGTGCATTGTAGGAATGGTCATAATATCGACCTTTTCACTCTTATCTAGAGAAATGCATCACATGAGACATCGTGCATGTTTCCACATCAAAGGAGAGTTGCAAGACAGCTTAATTAAAGATGGCATTTATTTCAGACTGCTGTTTAATAACCAGAGTGATGTGAAACAGCCAGGAATCCAGCTTCATGGTATGCATTCAACAACAGTGAACAGAACAGCTTGAAACGGCTTACAGTTATACCTGCTGCTTTAGCAGTGCTCTTGGATACAGCAGGATACAACTTCAGTAAATATAATGTGTTTTCAGATGCTAATTTCATCCCATACAGAGGGAAACTGTCTAGCTATATTCACAACTTCCTTTGGAGTTTTGGCTAAACCATATCTCTAATTACTTGAAGTGCTCCTAAAGAAGATGATCTAATTAGCTACTGCTGGCCTGTGACAACACTTAGCTGTTAATTCACACAGAACATTTAAATTTTACAAGGCCATTTTCACACGGCAAAAACTGTTCTAGGTACAACTGAACCTCGGACCTAATTTATATGAAGATTTAATGCCCCAGTACTTCAACACAGTTACTACTTTTCTACCTGCCTAGATTTCCCAAAGCCTGCCGCTCGATAGGAAGCAGAGACGCCCGGCCGCACACGGCCGCCTCCGCCGGGGCAGCTCCTGCTGCCCGCACCTGCCCTGCCCGCACCCGCGCTGCCCTCCCCGCGGCCCCCGGTCCCGCCCTGGCCCCCCGCTGCCGCTGCCCGGCCCGGTACCTGCCTGGAGGGCGCCGCCGCCGCCCCTCTGCCCGCCGGAGCTGCTCCGGGACGGAGCTGTCGCCCGGCGCTCTCCCCGCTCCTTCCGTGCCGCTCCTCCCGTGCCGGCCGGCCCCGCCTGCCCTCACAGCCGGGCACTGCCGCCCCGCCGCCCGCTCGGCCCGCCAGGTGCGCCCCCGCCGCGCTTACGCACCGCGCCCTATCGCGGAGGGGGAGTTTCCTCGGCCGCCTGGGACTCTCCCTCCTCACCAGAGCTACTCGCTAGGGCAGACTTACCTCTCAATGGCTGCCCGTAACTCTTCTTTGGCGCTTGCTGGACCATGACACCTGCAAAGTCGGTGCCGGAGCTGCGCCTCGCTTTGCTAGAAGCACAACCAGGCTTCTGTTTTAGAGAGAAAAAGCGATTTTTTCATGGTTTACAATGTTCTCAGAAAATTGCATGTCCAGTTGGAATATGGGTCCGTGTTAAGTTAAGCTTTACACGGACACGTGAGAAAGCCCCTGCCACGAGAGTGCCCAGTTTGTAGGGTAATTTAGCGATAACACACAGATGATTGGTTCAGAACTTTCAGCAGGAAATTCTGGTTTGGAAATTTCCTTGCAGGAAGGAAAAGTTCTGTGAGTCTCAAGGTGGTCTCTCCTTGATTCTAGTTTTTGATAACTGGAAGTGCTAAAATATCCCAAGAGGCAAATATGAGTAAAAGTGGGGGCTGGATTAGTAGGAAAAAGGGTGTATTTCCCCAAATAAATGTTCTTTACAGTCTGAGAGCATTAAAATTTCTAATCACTGAAGTTTTGCACTACAGTTGCCCTAATAGCTCTTGATTTGCAGTCTTTGGTGGATTCCCCATCCACTGAGACTGTAGTTTTTCTGTTACGATGTTTTAAATTTTAAATTAAATAGCACCACAGCTCTGCTGCTAAGTAAGAATTTCATGCCTGTCATCATGCAGTGTAACACAGCTACTTCAAGCTCCAGAGCTGTAAGGGCAGAGAGACCCTCTGCCAAAAGCACAGACTCATAAATTTTGAGCTAACAAAGCATCTCTGTTCATCTCTGCACAGAGCCTGTTGCAAATACTGGGTTATCACATAGCAGAGAGGCTCTGACTCCTGCTAATGGAACTCATGAGATTATGCGTGGTCACTGTTTTAAAGAAATACCAGTAACCTGATATGCTTCCAGAATTATTTGAGTCCTCCTAAGCTGCACATTAAACACACATTTCAAGGCATCTAACTGAATTAATTTACATGACCGAACAGCTTTATTTTCACTGTTCACAGAAGTGTGTTTAACTACTGATAAGGCCCTGTATGCAGCTTGCTGCTATCAAGTTACCTTGGCATTGTCATGCTCAAGGGTTTTTCGGGCTCTCAACGACTTCCAGTCCTGTCTGAATGGCTCTCCAGCTGCTGGAGTTGCAGTGCAGTAGCAGCCATCCTTTGAGACTGCACGTCGCCTCTGTGGTGAAGGAAAATACATTAAAAACAGTATTTTAGACAAGGCAGTTAAAGGAAAAAAAATCACTTTGCAATATGACCTTCCTTCTTTCATCAAGGCAAGACTGTGTCCTGTAATTTGAGGGGGCCCATTAACACATCCCAGTGGCGCTTTTGATGGCTTGGACACCTTTCAGTCTTCTTTCAGCTGTTTGAAAATTGGGAATTTTGTTTCAATAAGCACAAAATTCAGCTCCGCATGGTAAGGGATGTGGACAACCTGATCTTATATGGATAGGGAGACCATTACTGTCCTGTGATTTTTTTAGTTGGGATGGGAAACAAACTTCCCCCCTTCCTTAAAAGATTTTTGTTCCAAACAAATCTAGTCTGAAGATCAGCAGTGAAACCAGTTTACATCTTTTCTTTGCTCCTCCAACCTGCTCCTCAGTCAGCTGCAAATATGTTCTTGCTTCCCTGCCAGCCTCCGGGCAGCATCCAGAGTGCCCCATGCTCTGCTGTATCTTTCTGTAACTAAACCTCGCTTGAGAAACCTGGTGATATTCCCCTGCCTCACTGACTCCTGCTGTCGGCCCCCCTCTCCTCTGGTGATCATTCCAGACCGTCACTGCAACCACACATCCTCACTAATTCCTGGTTCTCTGCAGCTGCTCTTGATCCTTATGTTGCTTCCACTCTGGGCACCACTGGTACTAAGACCAAGCTAATAAACTGGGCTGCTTTTGGCTGGCTCTGCCAAACCACAGCACTCTCAGCTCCAGAAATGCAGGGCTGAAATACTTGAGCAGACCCACGCAGGGCCAATAGAGGAGAATTTATTAGTCTGGGCTATGCTTCACCTCTCATATTCCCCAGTGAGGCCTGTCTCATCTGTTTTGAACCTCTGCACAGCAGACTTTTTCACTTGTTGCTGAGCCTGTTTATGCTATTGGATTACAACTTCCCAGTGTTTTTCTTGTTGAAAGAGGAGTAGCCAGAAGACTATAGAAAGTAGCTACAAGCAGAAGTCTGTATTATCATCTCTGGGCCTCAAACCTTTAGGAACTGGACCTGGAATAATAAAAACCCCACGTATAAATACTGACACAAATCTCGAGTAATTACTTACATCTGCAAACACTTTCAAACAGATTAAGACCCTTTTTCTTCACTCTGTGCAAATGCTCCAGTGAACAAAGTTTTCAGCAGGAATGCTGATAGAGGCTGCAGCTTTGTATAAATCTGGAGTGAATTCTCCCCTGTGATCCTTTGCATCAGAAACCTGATCCCACCACCTGTGCACACTTACAGACATGCCAACTTCCATGTTAAAAATCAATAGGTTCAGAGGTTGAATCAATGTTTGCACAGAGCACACTGAAATCTTTTAAGCACAAAAGTGGAAAACATAATTGCATAGAACTTCTTGCCTAGTTTATGAAGAATTACATGAAATTAAGCAGCTGATGATTCCAAATAGCTTTCCCAGCTCTCTCCCAGCTGAGAATCCTTTGGAGCAAGCAAGCATCTAACACTACTGCTTATGAAATACTTTAGTTTCAGAAACTAGCATCAAGTGATGTACTTATGATCAGAGTTAAATTCCAGTATATATTGCAATAGCCAAGTGATGAGCTCAGCCGTCAGGACCTAAAAGCAGGGCGTTATCAGGACAAGTCCAGCACACAGCCTACAATGTCTTATAGCCAAACTCCATGTGTAACCACTAAATTAAGTTTTCTGAGGCAGAGATTTTTGAGAGGAAAAAAGGATTTCGCAACTTAGATTTCAGTGAAATAGCAGAGTACTTTTCAGCTGAAGTCCCTACGCAGTTAATACACCTTCGTTACAAACAAGTTCTGCAGCCAGAGGATTTTACTACCATTAAAGTTTTTGCAGCAGTAATCTTTGTCCCCTGAGGTTTTTTTGAGAGAAACATGAAACTGTTTCCTCATCCTCCTTGTCCTGCTCTCAGCTGGAGCCTGTTTTTTTTTTCCATTCCCATCATAACCTTTGGGTTTAGCTGACACCTTCCCTCCTCTGCCACAGATGCTGGGTGGGGTCCACACACTTCATTATAGAAAGCTGCTATAATTCAGTCCATGACTATTATTTTTTATTTTCTCCTTTTATCAAATGCATGTTTAACGTCGCACTTTCTTGACATTACCTGTTGTAATTCTGTCCACCATCTGAGACTGCAGCCAGTTGCCTCCTCCCACAGATCTGCAGAAGGACAGCTTTATTGCATAATGTCCAGTACCATTTGAAAATATTGCTACAATGCCTAGACAAGCAATTACATGGAGGTACTTTGCTGTTCAAATTAGACATTCTCTTTACCTCATTCAGATTTGATGTACTGTGAATTTGAAAACAGTTTTGCTGGCTTGTTATGTTTTGCCTTATGCTGTAAGGCAGATTTTCTTTGCACACACACATCATTAATACATTCTGATAATAAATCCAAGTAGGGCTCATCCTTCATGCAGCAGAACACTTTGGTCCTGTCTCTCCACAGCAGTCCCACATCTGTGTGAGCTGCAGCAGTTGCTTCTGGGCCATGGCTGCCAGCCCCAAACTATCCAAAGGCAAGGAGAGGTTCCAGGGTGGATAACCACTGAGGCACAAGGGTGCTGCTCTGGACAGGCCATCAGTTTCAGCCTGGAGTAATGAACAGGAGTAACTGTGGGTGCAGGAGCAAACGGTTCTGTTTCCTCCTCAGGAGGCATTTGTTGCTGCGGCTGATGTAGGAATCCAAGATGATTAATCCAGTAAACTCAGGAGGCATTATAAACCTTTATGTGTAGTTGAGAAAAGCATGAAACAGAGCCAAGGCATGCTCCTTGCACTGTTTTCTAATTGCATCCTTTTCTTGCCTGACTTCATTAAGAGCCAGATGCTCTTAATCTGGCACAGGTTTGGGAGGTCATTGTCACACCTACTGAAAAAAGATAAGATTAAATGTTATCAACATATTGACACCTTCAGACGTTTTCTAGAGCTCTTATACCTGGAAGACTGTGGGTAGGTGGTGCTAGCCCAGCTTTAAAATGAGCTTGCTGCATGCAAAAATCAGTGGGTATATCAAATGATCTAAATGTCATTTAGATCCAAACAATTCCAATAGTTTCCTCTTTGATTCAGTGCTGTAAGACAATTTATTTATACAGTCTGCAGTTTAAAAATTGCATTTTCAGGGTTAAGGATAAAAGAGAAAGTTAGAACCTTATCTGTTGCTGATTTCAGGAAAGATATGAAAGATGTGTTATCTCAAAAGGTTCAGTCTACCTTTTAGTGCAGTAGTTGGACTTGGTTCAATAACAGGGTTTCAAATTATTCCCAAACCTTCATTGTTAGGGGGAAAAAACCCCACAACAAAACAGGAAAGACCTGTATCAGGAAAGGCTGTTGTATCACTGAAAAAGGGCCCATGGAGCACCTGAGTCTGAAATATGCTTATTTATTATAAATAATTTCCATGGCGTCACATTAACAAACATAAAAGGTCACAAACTCCTGTATTTGAAGGAAATGTGTTTGACATCTGGGATCTGGCAGAAGTTCCTCCTGTGGGATAGATTGTTTGCGCAGAGCTTTATTGAAGAATAATATTAAGAATGAATTACAAAATATTAGTGTAACCTAGTAAGAAATAATTGTATTTTACAAGCCAGAGACATGATAGATCTTACAGAACTATTTCAGTTCATCTGATTCAAAAGCACATCAAGGAATGCTAGCTGTGACCAGTTAGCAGTGAAAATCTGTGGGGCTTAAATGCTGCAGTTAGAAATTGACTGAAAGGAGAAGTCCAAATGCAGGCAATGGCTTAAACATATGTCTGTATTTTCGTATTCCCCTGCTCTATGAAGGGAGTGAGGAGGGAATTGGCAGGGAGCCTCAGTAGTTGGGGAAGCTGAGGGCTGCGTGGGAAGCCAGGGCACCCCTGTGCACCCCCATCCAGTGAGCAGGGCGGCATCCCCAGCCCCAGGCATCAGACACCTTCGTGGGGCTCAGGCTGGGCTGGGGCTGGGGGGGACACTAGGCCTGTGGGGAGCTGGAAACTGTCACTCCTACACTTTATCCTCTCTCCCCTCTCTTACCCATGCCAGTGAAAACCTTACAGGCACAGCCCTTTCCCTACCTGGGGAATGTTTCCTGGGCTGTTTGTGCAGCCCAGTCTCCCAAGGATATGATCTCCCACTAGGCTGGGATCATGCAACCCTGTGGGGTACTTCTGGGCTGTCTCCCCAAACACTGTTACAGTCCCACTTGCCTGTGATATTGCCCAGAAATGCCTCTTTCAATGTGGAAGAGGGGATAGGAAGCAGCTCTCCATGTCCTCCCAGTTTCCTCGGGGCCTGGGACCCTGCCTGTCCAAGCCAAGGTCAAACACCTGCCTAGCCCCTTTCCTCCCTTCTCTCTTTTTGGGACCTCAAGGCCAGGTGCTGCTGCCCTGCCCTGTATTTTCACACCATCATCTCTCTAGAGTCTGCTCACAGCCTCAGGGCTGGCCTGTCTCCCAAAAGCAGACACAGGCCTGCCCAAGGACGAGCAGATGTTCCTATCCCCGGGAAGAAGAGGCCAGCCAGGTGTCACCCGCACACAGAGCAAGGGCAGCACACAAAAGGTCCTTTTCCTTGGTCTGAAAGGGACCAAGTCAAGAAAAAGGCCCAAAACCACAAAAATAATTTATTGTTTCCAGTTGTAAAAAGCTTTTTTTTTTGTCTTCTATTTTCAGGTGAAAGCAAACCTCATTTACCTTGCTGAAAGAGGGTGATGACAAAAAGCCATTACAGAAATCACTGCAGTTTAAAGCCTGCTGGCCCCATGGAAGTGAGGGAGCTGGGAAGAAGATCCATGGAGGCCCATGACTGGTCCTTCACAGAAGCTGGCATGCTGTTCTTCCAGCTAAAATTGCTTGGTTCAAAAGGAGACAAACACTAACCTCCAAGCTAGAGTTTTGGGCACATCCCTCAGGAAAAGGCAAGGTACTTAAAGCCATTTAAGAAATGACATAACTAGAAACAGAAGCTACCAGCCCTCTCTGCCCTAATTTTAACACTTTAACCCAGCTGCGGGTTGTTTTGCTCTGTTCCCAGGTAAACACACCAGTATAAAGCACTCTTAAGGTACAGGAAATAAGGGAAAGCCAACCTGCTGCCCACACTCCCAGCCTTCCCTGTGCAGAACTGCTAGCAGCACTGGTTGCTCCTCAGCCTTGCACCCAGAATCACTGGGAGGTGAATGTGCTATAGCCACAACCCTTGCTGATATTACTAGGGATTGTAGGATAGGAGCAAGGATGCACTCTCACCCCAAAGCTGAGGATTTGCATATTTAACCTCTGTTTAGTTACATACAAAAGTATTCAGAGAGGAGAGAACATGCAGCCCTGCAGAGACTGCTCTGCCAAACAGACTGAAATGGGTTACAACTTGGTAAAACTCAATGATATATCTGTGTGGATGGGTGCAGCCATCACAGACCAGTGTTTTACCAGGAAGTTTAACAGCTGAAAACTGCAGGTTATTTATTCTTGACAGTATTTTCTTGAGAGATTATTTTCAAGAATCCTGAGTAAGCACTAGTAACTGTAGGTACAAATACTTATTTGCAGGACACAGTATCTTTATTATGCTATTTACCTATACTCCCCAAGCCCAAAAGTTTATATATGTATGATGAAGGCTTGCCTTCCATGGTGAACAAATACCTACTTGCCTCAAGTACTTTCAGTTGTCACTATTGCTTTAACCCTTAGTTCTATAAAAACTAGATTGTATGGTAGCAAGGAATTCAAGTGTGAAAGGTTAATTATTTCACTGCAGATCAAGGATTTAACTTTAAAACCACATGCATTTGTATCCAAGTGACATAATGAAAAGTGTGGTGGAAGATGGAAGGTGCAGTCATCCAAACAAACAAGGGTTTATTAAATTGTTTTTTCAAGATCTTAGAAAACCTAAGCAAACACTTCTCAGCCAAAGCTGTGGCTGTTCCTTTGCTAAAACTGACTTGGTGATCCCATGAGTGACAAGGATTTTCATTAGCAGGCAGATGGAGGATGTGTTTCAGTACTGGATTTTAGGGGGCCTCGATGATGATTTTGGAATGGTATGGTGAGTGAACTGTGTCAGAGGCCAAGAAAGGAGGAATAAAACAGGCTAGAAAGAGAAGAAATAGGAATGCAGAAATGCTGTTAAAGATCAGCAACCAGCCGCCGTTCAGACCAGTCCTTACAAACTGTGGCACAGGCTATAAACATCATTGTGAAAGAGCTGAGATCACACATGCTGTCCTAATGAGTTACCGGCGTGAGAAAGTGTTCACCTGTATGAGACAGGGAACTGCTGTCTGACTTCCTGGAAAAAACACGTAGGGCTCATTTTTTCCGTCACTGATTTGGATATGTGCAGGCTGACACTGAGGACAGTTTAACAGCATTCAGCAGTACTTGCAGGCCTAAGGAGGAACTGGTGCCACCAAAAACAGAGAGGGAGGAGAAAGCAGGCGTTCTGGTACACAGAGTACAGCCCATGGGACTTCTCAAGGAAATACAATTCATAGCTTACCCTTAAGGAAGTGCAGCAGGAGGTTAAATCCCTGCAGGGTGTAAGTTTTATAGCCCAGCAAAACCCCATCTCTCCAGCAGTGGAGTGTCCTTTACCAGCTGGCTGGGTAGCACTGACAGGAGACTAAGTGCAACCTACTTCAGGTTTGTCCACATTTGTGAGTCAGCTTTGGAGAGATCGTTTCCTTATCCACAGAGCTCTAGTCCCTTGGCTGGGAGGACACTGTCAGAACAGATTGGTCTTGCATTGTGAAAAGAGCAGTAGAGGGGAGGGGATCACACTATTCAGTCCCATGTGCAACCCCATGTAAGACAAACATGGCAGCATGTGTAATAACAACAACCTAAAAAGCAAATTCTAAACAACTAGAGAAAGAAGGATAAAGTGACTCAGGTGTGGAAACCTCGTATTGGGCTACTTCAGCTGTATGCCAACAGTAAAGTCAGAGCAGCTGTGTTTTCTGAGGTGTCCATTCTCTACCCCATTGAGTGGAAAACCAGCTCCTTGTTACTTTCACTCATAAGGCCACTTCTACCAGGGCACCCCAGAGTGGACTGTAGAACCGTAAGTCTTTGATCAAGGGTCACACCTGCTTTCTCATTTTCTTTGGGTAGTTCTAGAGAGTTGCTTTCTTCTCCTGAAATTTTGCAGCTCAGCATTCCTGCACTTGGCCACTACTCTTTCATTTTGCATGTGTTCTCATTTCAGTGTAATTTTTCTTGAGCATGTGATTCAGAATTAATGTGTTTGTAGTGTAGTGAAGGGAAATGACACGTACTCGTGATACTGGGAATGAGTGGCGGCACTTCCTTTGAGTGCATATCAGCTTTCTGAGTGGCCTGTAAATCATCACAAGCCCGGCGAATGGCGTATTACCTACCTCACTTTGCAGCGAGTTACTTGAGCGATAAGAATGTGAGGGAGCAACTGTGTGACATAAGTTCCTTCCCTTTCCACAAAGCAAACCAGAGCCAGTTTTGGCTGTCCTTGCAAATTGCTGAAATAAGAACATTCCACCTGCAAAACACAAACCCAACCAACAAACTCAAACCTCATTAGGCATGGGTCATTGAGTATCATGTGGGTGGAAAAGCCTTTGTTGTACTGAAGTCATAAGATATGTAGTGCAGGCAGGAGTGAGAACTGGCCACTGGTTAATGATTTATATATGAGGAAACCAGCTCAGCCTGAATTATCACTACTTGTTATGGAGACAAGTTTATTCTTCCAGTTGAAAGCCAAATTCTGGCCGTAGCCTCATGGTCACTTTACAAACCCCTGCCTTCACTGACTCCAAAGACCCAAGACAACTGGGAGAGGAGTATGGCACCATGTCAGGCTGGGAGGAGAGCTCATCTCCTGGGATGGTCTGCGAGCACTTCCAAGGCATGCAGCCTGTACACCCTCCCATGCACCCTCCAAACGTGCTGGATAAAGCATGTCTGGTGCTCAAGGGGGAGCTGGGCAAGGGAGCCATCCCCACCCTCAGAAGCAGTGACCTGCTCCAACCTTCACTGGACTTGCAGGGGAAAGAAATGCCTCAGATAGGTCAAGCTCCTAGTATAGATAAACTAGTATTACACAAAATGTTAATGTGAGCCTTATCACACATAAACTCCCCAGGAAATGAAGGTAAAATACACACATGTACCTCCAAGTATGGGCAACTGTACAACATAGAAACTGGGAAAGAAAATTAGCCTCTTGGAAATTAATTACATTTTGCTTTGAAGTTTTCTCTGCTACTGCCTGTATGTCACTAGTGTTTATGACCAGTAGATGTGCCAGTGTCACTGATCCTCATTCACCTTGCTTTCCAAAGAGGTTACATAATTCTGTCATGAATACTTGCAGTGATCCTATATGAACACCACTAAACCAGTTAATGATCAAAATAAGCTAGAATTCAATTATAATTTTTGTTAGAAACGTATTTATTTTTAAAAAAACTTTAGAATAGTCCCTATTGGTGTATTCAATTGGTGTATTCAATGCAAATTGTTCACGAGCTGTAGAACAATGCAAGACTTAAAAGCTCATTTCCTGCTAGAAATGAAGTAATGTTTATAGGCTAAAGGGACAGGATGAGGGACATTGAAACTATCCATTTAAAATTATAGTACAAAATTATTCTTAAAAAAAAAAAAAGAAGGCTTCAAAATATAACATGTTTAATAACCTAGACAGGCTGCAAGTAAGAGTTAGGAAAATGACTGTTTAAGCAGCAACACTATGCAGCATCCTTCGAGCTGGGCAGTGAGTCCTCCTCCTTCCACCTGTACTGGCTGCAGGATAAACTCTTGGTATAAGGTGATACTATATGTGCTATACCTAACATTGTACTAAGAGGTTTCTGGTATCTAGTGCATCTCATTAGGTGACAGATTGGCTAGGGCATCATTTTTTGGAAAAATGATTCTGCGTTCAAACACATGAATGTTGCCCCTCCCCCCCCCATTTTTATTGAAGTGACTGTTAGTATTTCCCAAGCAGAGCTAAAATGCTTCATACAGCAAGAGATCTGTCTCAGAGATCCTGCACACAGAGAGCATTCTTTAGGACTTCTACATTATCTTGGTGTGTCCTCCCCTTGCCTCTGGCCATGCTTGATTCTTTCTTGGCTCGACCATCAAACAGCCATTGTGTCTATATCCTGATAAGGATCAACTGTGCTTAATCCTGCTGTGGGAGACAAGGGTGCAAGAGGTCAGGGAGTGAATTCTTCCTTTTCCAGATGTTGTGTGGGATGTCTTAATTTCAGAGCTATTTATAGGCTACTTGGGCAGTTATCTTTCTAAGGAGATAATCTCCTTTTTAATATTTTGTGTTTCTAGTTGATTATTTTTGTCCATGTCAATGACATCATAACCAAAGCACTGAAGGTTAACTAATCAGAAAGTTCTTTTTTATTGACCTTCTGGTTCAATTGTAATTTTATCTCTCTGTAATTCTCTTGCATCCATGGGTATGACTACACTGCTGTGAACCGAATGCTGTCACTTACACCATTGTTAACTCACACCAAATTGGACTGGGTAATTCCAAGTGAGCACAACCCTGAGGAAAGGCAAAGGGATACACTAAACCTTCCTGCAGGTAGTATGTGAGCAGTAGGTAACAGCTTGGTCCTTTTAATTTTGGTAATTTTAAATTTTCCATTTATACAGATGTATAAATGCAGTGAGAAATTTTGCAGACATTATGATGTAAACCTCCACTTGGTATCATTCAGAAGTCAGTGAAATTACCTCTCCTTCAGCTCTATGTCTCTATGAGTTTTGTTTCTTCACTGACCTGGGGTGTAGACTTGGGCTAGCAGATCTTTCTGGTCACTGCAGGAGCCCAGGGATCTCTGTTGAGCAGCTGCTGTTGTTTTGGAAGCAGTCAGGTTTTCTGTCCCCCTGCCCTACTTGAATGGCATCAGATGTCATGGTCCAAAGGATTATTTTTAAATGATGAATTATATTCCAGTATTCTTGGGGATACTGATTTTAATAACAAATCCGTGTAATCTTGGCGGGCCTTCTTCCTTTTTGTTTGTATGTCACATAATCTACAAAGCAAGTTTACTAACCAAAATGTTTCTGAAAAACAGGAATTTCTCATGAAGACTAGGGAAATCTCGTCCTGGATTTTTGAATTGTGTTTGCATTTTGTGTAGGCAGCCAAGAAACCCCATGCTCTGAAGATTTTTGTCAAAAACTAACCTTTGTAGCATGTTTCACATCTTGGTTGGAGAACATGTGCAGCAAGTTGCTGATGAACAATCTCCAGACTAAGGTCCCAGTCTGAACAAACACATGCACATGCATTACTCAGAACACTGCAGAATCTTAAGGAAATCAACACAGTCCCTCATAGGTTACAGACAGGAACAAGTCCCATGAATGATGTGACTATGCAAAGGCTTGGGTGTAGCTTCATGTTTTAACAAAACAGAATCAAGTGCCTGGGCTGGCCTTTGAAGAGCAGGAGTGAGGAATCATTCATGGAAACACATCAGTGAATGTCTTGAAATACCAGAAGAAATTTTGAAATGTTAAAGGTTATCTCAGGAAATCTCAAAGAACCCAAGGATAGGGCCTACAAAGAAAGAGATATTGCAATCATACTGTTATTTATTTACAGAAGAGAAGCTTTCAGCTCTACTCTAAAAATAATACATATCTGCTTACATTTATACCACTGACACTGAGATTTGAGACTTAAAATAAAACTGGGCTAAATCTAGACCTGAGGTGAGGTGTTTAATGGTCACTGACTTCAGCATGATGATGATCACAATGAACTCTCTCTGACTAGGGCCACATACTCTGTTTGCAAATTGGAAAAACCTCATCCAAGGTTTGTAAAGCCTAAGGATGTATTGCATAAGCATGTCCTTATCAGACTTCTTAAAAAGCCTTGAGACGATCAAGACAACATAACAGATGCCATTTCCGGAGAAAATAGGGACTTAGAAGAGCATCTTTCACCTTCAAAACGAAGGAATTGTGGGGTTTTTGAAATCCTGTTTATGAAGCCAGGCTCTACCAGCAGGCTGGGCAACCCCTTCAGCCATTCACACCTAATACTTTGCTGTAAGGGTGCTTACAAACATGGCAGTGCAATTTCCAGTGAAACACATTGAAAGCTTGCACAGGTGGTAGATGCATAAGTACCTGATGGGGAAATAATGACTCTGCCTTGGATATGAGACGAGCAATTGAGGTCAATCAGGCCCTAGAAAAGATGAATAGCCTACAAGTGATCTCCAAAAAGCAAAATAAAAAGTGTTAAGTAGTGCCAGAGAAGAAGTGGAGCTCACTCAGCATGTGCTTGCAGTGCATGACCATAATTAGATCATTTGTCCAGGACAAACCCCAAAGGGAAAATGAGTGACCTCTGGGATAAGGAAAAGGGAATTGAGACTGAATATTTCAGGAGTTCTTCATTGCTGAAGTGTTTCCTATAGATCCCTTTGCTACTCATATACATTCCTCAATTCTTACACTGAGGTTACTGCATCATTATTTACTTCCTGGTGTAGAAGTTGTACCCAAACTCTCCCTCGTGTGGCTTCACCAGTATTAGTTGAGTTACCCAGGGGGATCAGCTTGCAAACCACTAGAGGGATCTCCGAAGTTTGAGCTAAGAATGGGAATAGGTGAGATTTCCACATCTGATGTGCACAGTTAAAATCTTCAGTTACACTCTGCACTGAAACAGGTGAGGAAAGAGGCAGGTGCAGATAGCAGTCAGCTATCCCTGACATCCCCACACAAATACCTCTGGACCATTACACTCCCTGTTGCACTGACCCTTCAGCACGTGTCACCTTTCTGGGGCAGGCTTTCTGCAGAATCTCCAAAAGTCTAGTTATGGCCATCATCCTCAGTCTTCATGCATGGCACCTGCTTTGCGGTTAAGCTATTCAAAATTGGTTCAAAGACTTAGAGCAGCAAAAGGTAACGAGTGTAAATCACTTGTCTGGACTTGGGTCAGATGAGGAAACAGAATTTGCTTGTGCCATGTTGTCTTACAGCTCTTTGACTTCCAAATGCAGAGCCACACTACCACTTCTGTAGCTTCTGTAAATTCTCTTGTATACAGATATGTGTGCAGTGCTTTACACATACACAGGGAAGATTCTAAGGACACTTGTTATCTTTTCATTGAAAAGCATCAGTCATGCAGATTAACACCAGATGAGGGTTTTGTCCATCCAGGATAGAGATTTATTTTGACAATAATGCCTGTCAGGATTGAATAACATTAGGGCATACTTTTATTCCTTTCTTTTTTTAAACATCTTTATGCTATGACATTTTCATTGTGTTCTAATACAGCTACATGCTGCGGAGGATATTCAGTAGCATATTTTGTGAATAAGCCAGACTGGAGAACTTGCATGACCACAAACTGTACTGATTGTATTGTTCTGCTCTAGACAGAGAAAAATTAATATGCAAGTTCTGCTGATGCTGATACCATGTTTACGAGACAATAAAAGCTGTCTCTTCTGAAGGCTAAGTCAAAAAAAATGTAAATATGAATACAGGCCCCCAACTGAAGAGGAGAGAGCTCTGTATGAATGGCCCTGGACACTACACTCAGTGATTGTGGGTGACCAGGTTCTCAAAAGAAGTTTAGTTATTTTTAACAAAGTTATTGTAGTCAGAGAGAATCACCAGTTGAAAAGCAGTTCTGTGGGATCCAGGAAACTCTTGGGTGAAATAACATTTTGTTGTCTGTGTCAAAAAAGTCAATTCCCTAAAAATATCTCAAATAAGCCAGATGATAGGACCCATTCTACTCCCTCTGGCACCTAACCCAACTAGCATGAATCACTTTGTTCATTTATCAGAATAGCTTCTCCTTCCCAATCATTGTGATCTGTATCAAAGATTACTGCCATATCTGCTTTCTTTTACCTTTATTCCAGTTATTGCACTGGCAATAGGTGCTGTTCAAACACATAGTGGAGGGCAGTCTTTCTGCTGAGGACCTATGTTCAAACAGACATCACAGCTGACAGGCAGGAGAGGCAAAGAGCTGTCCCTTCCCTGCTTGGCAAGGGAACAGCTCTGCCAGCCTGAGCAAGCAGAGCCAGAGGGAAGTCACACACACCCAGACCAGGGTCTGTGCCCTGCTCTGGTGCTGGTCAGAATACTGGCCATTAACCATATGGTAAAACTCTTCATGTTAGAAAATCCTCAGCAGTGGGTTAGAATAAAGAATCATTTTCTGAGCAGACCTGGAATTCTGTCTGCTTTTGAGGAGTCCTGGCCTCAAAGAAGAACATGAATATAAGCAGCAGTTGCAAGTTTGCATTTTTAACTTTCATGCTGTAAAACTCTGACATGCATAGTCATCTTTTTTAATTTGGTGAGAATTGCTGTAATACTTGAGTCTGCGATAGTCTATTGAAAACAGACCCCTGACTAGGAAACAGAGAGTTTAGATGTTATAAACTGCTAGTAATTTATTATTTTGAGACTGGCATATATTTTGGCAAAGTTTAAGTTGGCTGGAGTGATAGTGAGTGATGAAAGATGTTATGGCGGTTGAGAAGTGGCTGAATTCCTTTGTTTCCAGACTTTCCACTTTTTTTTTAAGGCGCAGAATGTTTATATAGAAAGTGTAATACTGTTTTATGAGTATTTGCTGGACCCTGCTAAAACCAAGCATTCAAGCTTTACTCTTTTAACAAAGTGTTTTGTTATGAAATTCCTCTGGGTTTTGATGTTTCTGAATTAGGGTTAAATCAGGTTGGTATGTGGGGGCTGTGGGAGAACAGGCCAGAAGTGACAAACTGTCTGGTGTCTAACAGGGTGTGCTTCCACTCCAGGAGGTGATGTGGTGGTAAGAAGAGAGGACTCCTCAGCTAGACATGAAGAAGCCATAACATAGGGGCACAAAAAGGGGATTTTAAGAGAAGAAGAGGGGATTTTAAGCACTGGAAAAGCTGTCAGCATTTTAAGAGTTGGACATCTTCAGTGCAAGACCTTGCCTGTCCCTCGGCTGCTCTCTGGTCCACCAGAGCCTGCATGTTTCCCATGCTTTATTTCCATCATCTGGAACAGGAGCACTTTTAGTCCCATGGTTATAAACTACCATTCCTCCTTCCTGATCATCTCTATTTTTCCCTCCAAGACTGTGGTATTTGATGAGCCATGATACACTCAGGAAACAAATTCTTGTTTCTGATATTTCTCTGCCCATTTCCTCTGCATTTATCTCCTCCAGTCGGCTGCTCATAAAACTCACTGGCTTTCTGCCTTCAGCTTGGCCCACTAAACCCTGGAGTCAGTCTTCAGCCTTTTTGTTTTTACAATACAGGACAGAGCTCTGAGCCACAGCATCCCAGGATGTTGTGGCAGCAGAGAGAAAACCTTTAAATCATTAAGAAATGGAAGCTGCTAAACTCAGTGTTTCATTGCTGAGAGCATCAGGGCTTCCTTCAAGCTGAGTACAGGGAAAAAGAGCAGAGTCTCTACTGATTCACATAGCTTACTAGGAACAAGAGTCTGTTTTCTGACTGTGTCATGCAGTCTGTGTTGTAGTAACTTTCTAAGTCTTTATTCTCTCATTTAATACTCCACTTCAATGAAGACTTCACATAATGCTGCTACTCGGCTCCTAGTTGCTCACATGATAGTCTTTGTAAACTCCTTCTCCCAGGTAGCACTAAGCACTTCCAGTTCTCAAAAGACAACGCGAAGATTATCCTTCCTGTCCTAGCAGTGCTAGAGAGCAAATAAGCCAGTAAGGAAAAAACAAAGCAAAAGAGCTTGTTTCAGACAAATTTAAGAACAAGGCATATAAACCCTCACCTTATTATAATAAAAGACCAAAGTGCCAGTGGCTTCAACACACATTATACCTTCCAACTATACAATTTTAAATTTTTTTTCAAACTGTTAAACATATATATAGATTTAGCTTAGCACTGAGAAGCCTCAGCTGGAATACTTTTCACAGTTTTGGGCACTGCACTTCAAAAAAGATGTGAACCAACTGGAGAGAATCCAGATGAGAGCAACGAGAATGATCAAAGGTCCAGAAAATGTGATACATGAGGAAAGACCAAAAGAATTGGGTTTGTTTAGACTAGAGAAGAACAGTCTGAGGGGAGACATGACAACAGTCTTCAGACACGTTAGACTGCTGCAGAGGGGTAGATAAACGGTTCTCAGTTTCTACTGGAAGTAGGCTAAAAAGCAACAGATTACAATGGAGATGCAGATTAGACTTTAGAAGAAACTTTCTATTGGTTACAGCAGTTATACCTGAGAAGACAATGCCCATGGAAACTGTGGGATCCCATTGTTTGAGATTGAGGTACTGGTATAGTCTGGTCTGCTTTGTGGTAGAAGCATGAATAAGACTGGTCCTGGTCCTTTTCAGCTATTTCCCCTCATGTTAGAAGTGTAGGAGAGAGACTGCAAGTGAAAAGAACAATTTGTATTTTTTGAAGGAATTTGGACAGGTCTAACCTGAGTGGTCTTTGAACAGGAGATTAATTGCAGCCATAACTACAGAGTTAGTATTACTACTTTGTAGCCATTACAAACTGTTTGCAACTATCACACTCAAGAAAACAGGGAAAAATAAAATTCTGATTCTTAATCTGCTCTCAAGTCCCTACTTACGCTGGACACTATTTTGGTAGTGGAGGCCTCTGTCAAAGATCTTGAGTGTAAATAAGCATAAAATCCTAAATGTTGTAAAACACACCATCCAGTGATAGATTTCTGTGAACTCTGTTATATGGAAAGATTTAATACAGAAAGGAACCCAAACATGTGACACTTTGTCAGAAAGCAAAAGATTACATAGTACAACATGGTTTTTTGGAATGAATTTACAATGAATTTTAACTATAAAATAGAATGAAAGAAAAAACAGGTGAAACTAAGACAAATGCAGGGTGAATTGAAACAAAGTGCTTGACTGATAATTCCAGAGATAACTGGGAATGCAAATTAGGACTTCTGAGGTCCCTAGTTTCAATAGGTGAGTTTTTTGTTTCTGTTTCTGCTTGTTTGTCTGCTTTTCATTTATAACGAAAAAAAAGGTTAAAAAAAGGCAAGATTGCAAAAGCCAGCTTTTCCCTCAGTTTCTTTGGTGCTTTCTGCTAAGCAGCCTTGGAGCTACAAAGGTTCACAGTCTTTCACATAGACTCATGCCCTAGAAGTGTTTACAGTGAGAAGAAGAGTCCTTAAAATACATGACCACATAGAGAATCATATGGGATCTGCTGACAATACATCTTCAGATGTCTGCATCCTGGTAGGGACTGTGCATGAAGAGGCCTCCCTGCTCAGACAGGCATAGGTGACCGGGTCTGTGGAAATAGTGATTTGGTCTGGAGCTGCTATATGTACTGGCTTTTGAGGAGAGAGTTCTGCAGAGGAGGAACTGTCTCTTTTGGCTTAGTGTTTCCAGGGCACAAACTCGAGGTTTAGAAGGAGTACTGTGATACGAATATCCTCAGCCGGATGACAGAGCTTCCTCTGAAGTTGATGACAGTGTTAACAGTGATCATTTCCAAGTCCAACTCAATAGTACGGGGCCCCTTCACAGGGCGGGTCATCACCAGAGTAGCACTGATAGGTCCCGTTTGCTGTGCACAAAACAAGAGAAAGCAAGTGAGATTGCCAAAACTGGTTCTTCAAACCTACTGTCTCACTACAGTCTTCAAGCAGCCAAAATAGGTGTTTTCTGTTGCATTGTTTGAAACCACTGCAATTGATGGGACAGAATTTCATTTCAGCATTTGGCTTCTTTTCAGTGTTTTGCATGAACTATCACCTTCTACAGTTTGTAAAGCCTTTGGGAGCCCTGCACATTAAAGTGGCTATTGAACATAGACACTTGCTATTGCCCAAGAAAGAAAAAAGATGAAAACATGGATTTAGGGTATAAACAAGTAATGATACCTGTTTGTTTGTTTGTTTGTTTGTTTGAGGTACTCTTTAGTTTGATGTAAAGGACAGTGTTACTGTGAAGCAGCGAACACCCAGAAAGGGTTATGTTAACAGAACTTGGAGAACAGGTGTTCTCATGTGGATGGGGTCCAGGTTTGTGGTACATTGTGTATGTTAGAGGCACAAACCTCACCCTCCAAAGAGAGCTTTGAATATGCGATAGCACTTCAGAAAACCAGTCCTTCAATAAATGGAAGCTTTGCAATATCTGACCAGAACAGTGGATTATGTGCATTTAAAAATCAGACCTGCTGATGTTAAAACCAACTGCAGTTTGTTTTGCATCGGGAACTTACGTAGACACAGTGGGTCCTGTTTTACCCCAAAACTGGGTGTTTGTTACCTTTGATCAGGCAAAGCCAACATAGCCATGAGGAGGTGCTGGGTGTGTTGCCTGGTCCGTGCCAGACTGGGTCCTGGTGCCTCAGCAAGGTCACAGTGTCCCTCCCATGTGACCCTGCCCACCTACTGCCCAGGGAATGACGTGGTAAATCAATGGAACCAGCAGGCTTGGGCAATGGGGATGGGAGCTGGGGCTTCAGCACCTGCTGGATCGGCCCAGATGAGGGGAAAAGGTCAGTGGGATCGGTAATGACTTTGCAACAGGAAAGCTCTTGTGAGATGTAAATTATTGTAACGTAATGGGACCACTTGTCCATTCAGGATTTTGAAATATTTTCCTTTTCTTACAGTGGGAATCTGAGGTTCTTGAGAGAAATATGTCCTGGAATCTATCCCACTACCCATGTCCGTGAGGGATGGGAACCTTCAGTAGCCACAGAACAAGACTTAATGTGAGTGTCTGAGCCAGGTTTTGCCTAGAGCTGAAAATCAACCTCCTGAGCGTCACCGTCCCTTGTGGATGTACCCCATTCTCTCCTGACACTTCTGAAATCTCTGCATGTCAGTGGTGTGGCAAAGATGACTGGGGAACAGAGAGATCTTCTGAGGAAAACAGATTAAAAAAGCCCAGGTAATTACATTTTCTCTAACAGTATCTACATAAAATGTGTGTTCTCAGTGAAAAAATTCATAACAAATGAAAGCAAAGAACCCAGAAAGTCAATTGTTGACATAAAGGGGTGGGGTTTTTGCTTACTTTTTTGCTTTTCACATGTTTCAATTTCCAATGAAGAGTTTAATAAAACAGACAAGAAACACTGAATCTTTCAGTGACAATTGCTGGTTGTCCATCAAATAAAAAACAGCTTGGCACAATAGTTTCTCTTGAGCTTGGGAGACCTGAGCTATTCTTAGACATAGGTATAGCTCTGGGCTTTCCTAAACCTACTGTCTCTTAGGAGAAGCATGTTTACTTTGGGTAGGTTACTCTCCTGAGAGATCCAGCAGTTCCTGCAGATCAGCACACTGCTCTGCATGTCTGTGTGTAAAAAATGCCTCATACTGAAGCTTTAAATGATAGTCATGAAAAGCTTAGTTCTGCTATCAGGATATACAGCTAACTAATGTTTTCCCCCAGTGAGCGCTAGACTTACCCGCATGTAGAATTCCCTGCCCTCGTTCCCTGATTTGATTTGGAAGATGTAATAGGCTCCAGGGTAGCGAGTTGTTGCTTGCATCTGAAAAATGTCTGAAGGCACAGACCTCCCAGACACCATATCCATCACTCTGTACAGGATGGTGAACGGCTGATCTCTGCATCCGGGGTTTTCAGCTGGACACATGCAGCGGCTGATTGTCAGAGATAGAATTGTCATCAGGGGTTAAAACTGCTGTAATATTTGATTCTTTATATGCTAAGACAGGTGCATAAATAAATAAAGAATGTTGTTGAGCAGCTAAAAGAATCCATGAAACTTGTAATGAATTTTCTCACTTTTAGTATTCTCTGTTTTGCTACTCTGGCCTATATCCTGCCTCCTTTTTCTTCTAGGCCAAAATACCTTGGCATTTTCCTTAGATCACTCAAAAATGTGAACTTTCTTTGAAGCAGCTCTGCAGGTGCAGAATACTTGGTACATATTTGTTCTGATAGTAATTTAAACTGAACTGTCCCCAAAATAATATTAATAATTCACTTCACTGATAGTGCTGCATAAATGTAGTGATCTTTTTTTGTATACTACATGAAAACATACAGTAGACATCCTGGATCAAACCAAAGCTCTAACATCAAATGCAGAGCCTTAAGAAAGAAGAGGACAGCAAGCCAAGCATACGACACTTCCATCAACAGTCTCCAATTGTTTGTGACTCAGGGAATCCTTGAGACAAAATATTTTCTTTGTATTCATCAGCTATTAATGCGTTTCTTAGCCATCAGCTGTTCCAGCTTCCCCTTACACCCACATGAATATTCGGCATCAACAGCCCGCTGTGGCCAGGAGCTCCACAGCCCCCTTCATCCCTATCTGCATGGCCTCTTTCTGACTTCATCTGATGCTCCCAGCTGAAAGGAGAGCAGCCAGTCAATCCCTGCTCATCCTCCTCAGACATCTCAGGGCTTTGTATTTGACCCTGTTCATGGCTGAAGGGTTCTAACTTAGAGCTTAGTTCATCACAAGGAAGCTATTCCATACTTTTGATCATCCTCATTGCTTCTTATGAACCTTTATCCAGTTATATTTCTTTTGACAGAAGGGGAAGGAACTGCACAGTCTTAAAGATGTGGTACACAATAGCATGTACTCCAAGGATATTCTCTACCTATTTACACTTGAAATTCAGATTGCTTTTCTGATCTCTAGTGAGTACAGCAGTTCATGGAACTAGAACAACTCTCAAATCTCAGTTTGGATGGATTATGATCAGATAAGTGCTCCTTATTTAATTTGTTAATCTGGTATTGTCTTTTTACTTTAAATTAATCTACACTGAATTTTATCTGCCATTTTTATTGCACAGTCATTGAGGTTTATTTTGCAATATTTTTCTACCCAGTCTTTTATCTACTGTCTTCAGATATGGTTGCAGACTTTGCCTGTATCATGGTTTATTCTTTCTCCCAGGTTGCTTATGATGGACCAAGTAGGTCCAGCTCAGACCTCTGCAGAACTTCCGTGTGAAACTTGACAATTTAATACTATCCTCTGTTTAATTTTTGTCTTTCAGCCTCTTATTCTTCTGTTTCAGGGACTTTTCTCTGTTACTTAGGACTGCTTAACTTCCATAGTAACTATGTGAGGGTCTTTTCAGAAGCCTTTGGAAATGCAAAGAGACTGCATCAGTCCATGTGCCCCACATGCTGCTGATTTCTTCAGAGAACTCTAATAAAGTTGTGAGGCAGGATATCCCTTTATAAAAGCCATGTTGGGGGAATTGACATGTTGGGGCATGGGTCTTTTTGACTATTTTTTCTATAACCTCCACTACTGACATCAATTTCAGACAGTGCCTCTGGCATGGCCCCCATCAAGAGGCTCCTGGCATTATGAACACCCAATTCCTTCCACAGAAAACACAGATGCAAGGAATTCACTTGGCTTTTATACTGACCACTTCTAGACATATGTCACAAATTAAGTGCAGTCCCATCTAGACGTGAGCCAAAGCCACCAAACACAAAGCTCAGAGGTCAAGAGTTCTGGTGCAAGCTGCTCTGCAAGGTCTCTGTAGTTGGGCTCTGGGGAATTTAGATACAGAGGATTCAGTTATTTCAAATTCCAGTTTAAGACTACCACCTCTGAAGGTAGGTAAACCCAGAACTAGACAAACACTATGTGTCCACTCTTCAGCTGCCCTAGTTGAGAAAGCAATGTAAAGACATGAATAAAGTATAAAGGAAAGAAGCTAATTATTCATCTCTTGCCTTTCTATAAAATACATGGGGCTACCAGGCAATTCCAGGTAATTGGGTTAGTGCAAACACTGTGGATGAAATAATAGGGACTGCAATATATCAAGATCAGTTTGGAATTGAAATATTTTGAGCCCCAGAAAATACATACAAAAATGTAAAAGAAATGGGCAATTTTTAGAAATGTAGGATTTTTTTTTTTTGCTTGTTCAAATGATTCCCAATTGAGACAGTAACAGTGCTAACAGCCCCATCCAGACATACACGATTTCTGGGCAAAGCGGATCAGTCTGTGAACTATTCAGAACTTTTAACCTTTAAGCAGTAAGAAACTATTTGTATCCTGCTCTAACTATCATCTAATGTGTTAAGGTACTTCCCAGGCATAAGCTAGTTACCATTTGCAGGAAATATTCCTACTGATAAACAGGCTGCATTTGAGTATATGTGAAGTCAGTGAGTAATGTAAGTAAACGTCTCTTATTACATCACAAGCCTTGCTGTTTTCTCAACTAACTGATACCTGTTTTTCCAGTCTAACTTCACATACATCTGAGCATGATACCATATCATGTCACACCTGGTGACCTGGTAAGGAATTGCAATTTATTTTTATAAAAGCTTACCAGTGGTAAATGCAGCAGCAGCATGTATGTATAGCTCTTTAGACAGACTTCATGGCTGTGTTGTAAAATTGCAGCTTATTTGGATACAACTCTCACAGATAGAATTTGCTTTTGTGGCTGTGGGTATGTTACTCACTTCTCATTAATTTGGAGATAAGGCTCCTCGCATCGTACTGGGTCTAAACATTTATATTCTCCTGGGATATTGAAACATGTTTGCTGTGAAGTGCAGGTGAAGTTTCTTATTTCACATTCATTGATATCTAAAACACAAGGAATGAGAGAAAGGCTAAAGCAGGGAAATATGTACAAGATACCAATCCTACAAACCAGTTTGCATCTTAGGGAATTAGCCCAAAATTCATAAAACTCTTGCACCACAAGAGGTGGCCTTTTTATAACTGATCCCTCTTCTAAGAACAGTTTTTACTTCATTCATTTCTGCTTATTAGAGTGCTCCCACATGCTAAATGCTGCAAAAAAACCGGAAAGGAATTGGCTGCTCAAATGCTCTGACCCTAGAGAATGGGAAAAGTAGAGATGTGCAGCAGAGGGGAGAGCATTTGAGGTCTTTCCTGTGTAGCTGTTTCCTAGTCAATAAAGTCTTACTTAAAACAACACACCAATTCACCTCAGCTGGAATATTCACGTGATGACATTCTTACCAGAATTGCATAATTGGCCCCTACAAGTACTTCACTGTGCAATTCCAGGACCAAGCATCTCAATTCTTGAAAACCTCTTTCTAGACACAGGATCTATTTTCTGGTCCCCTCAGGTTTTACTCAGTGCAGGAATGTTCTTACCTTGGCAGCTTCTACTATCGTCAAGCAAGTTATACCCTGAAGGACAGGTACAGTAGTAGGAACCAGGCCCGTTCACACATTCGTGCTGGCAGAGGAACTCTGAGAAGCTGCATTCGTCCATGTCTGCAGTGGTAAAACAAAGTTTAGTGTCTTTGGCTTTACTGTCAAAAGAGCAGTCCTGTGGGCAGGTAGCCATCCAGACTACCTGCCCATCACCTCAGCTGGAGGCTGGCACTGTCCAGCTCCCTAGAACTCTGCAGCAACCTGACAAAATGCTATACAAGTTCTTGGTTAAACACTTTTTTCCTAAGGAAACCAAAGCTGCTGCTGAACACAATGTATGTCTTTTATTTATTTATTTTTCTTTTCTAATACCTGTCACCAGTTGGCCATGTTTTCATTTCTGTTTTACGTCAGAGATACTCTGACAACAAAACTGCAACTGTAATTTAAAAGGAAAGACTTGGCAGTAGTTTTCTTTTCTTTTTTTTTTTGGTTTTTTTTCCTCTTTTTTGGAGAGTAAGCTTCACTTTCCCAGGGCCACATGGGTTCCAGCAGAACTCCTGCAGCCAGCCCTGTCTCTTTTATGTTTCTTAGCCTCTAGTCAGTTATTTCCAAGTCATTCCAGCAAGACTACAAGAGCTCATCCCACCCTGGGTCAGACATACTGGAAGGCCCAGCCCTCTCTCAGATACCCAGGAAGCTAGGCAGTCTGTCAAAATATCTGACTGAAAGCAGAAACTGTGCTCTTTCCCCTTGCACTCATGGATTGACCAGTCATTGTGTTCTGCAGAGCTGTGCTCAAGTGAGAAAGACGAACTTCAGAGCTGCACATGGAGGCATGGCTGACCGAGGGGAAAACACATGCAAAGGCACTAGGCTGAGGGAGGCTGCCACTAATCATTTCCTTATTTCCCCATTCAGGGGAAGAAAGAAACAAAGGCCAGAGTTCCAGCCAGGAACTCCCAAGTTCTTATTCCCAGCTTTGACATGTTGACTCTCCCAGGCAAATCACTTTTACTCTTCAGAATGAATTTCCCTTTCTTCTAAGTTGGGCTCAGTCCATTTATCCACTTCTGGTGTTTAGTGCAGATGGATTGGAAAGTATTTGGAGTCCAAATATATCCAAGTGGCTTTAGGGCTGAAATCAGATTATCAAAAGGGAGATGAAAGGAACTCTACACCTACATAATCCTGTTATTGTGTGAGTTTCCCCAGTGAGTTCACTGAAATAAACACCTTCCTGAAAACACATGGACTGAGGGCTGACTCCGTAATGTGACTGAGATATCAACCACCCTCTGGCATCCTAGCCCCGACCTCCAGCATATTGGATTCATATAACTGGTGCTTGGCTGCTGTCAAGTGCTGAGGGACTTAGAGCCCCGAGGGTCCTACATTTCTGCTGCTGAGCCCACAGTGTTCCTAAATGCTCCTGGCATTCTGCTGACTATGTGCAGACAACAAGATGGTTGTCATTTCAGAGCACATCTAATGCACTTGGAAGACCTCTGTGATTAGAAAATAATGATGATGTTGGGAAAGCCAGGTTGAAATCTCTCCCTCTCTCCTTGAATTGGGGCAAGAAGCCTCCCAACTTCAAGGTAAGTTGGCTGCTAGTCCATGGACTAACCCTGCTCCTGTTGAAGTAAATCTGAGTCCTGAGTGTCTCATAAGAGTGTCCTCCTAACCAGGCATTCCTTTTGTGAGCCTCAGATGTCTAGTGATTGCCTGTGAAGTGGAAGCAGCTCATCCAGAGAAGCTTGACCTGCTTTGTCAAACATTTGCTTGCACAAGATTGTCAGGAAAAGATTTTCTGCTCTCTATCTGGGTGGTGGAATGTCCCTTTTTCTGGCTTAACTGTCTGACATGGATGAGGCTCAAGCACCACCTTATTGGGCATTGCAATGAACTTATCTGGTTCAGATCCCCAGGTAGCTCAGGAGGTCAGCACATAAAAAACATTCAGGAGTCTAACTTAGAAGAACAAATTCCATTAGAAAACAGAACACTAAGTTAGATGTTGCAGTCTAAATGTTTAATGCTTAAGAACCTTTAGATATTTAATATTTATTCTTTCCCTTATAACAAGGAAGTTTGCAGGAAAAATATCTTGGGAAACACTAATCATGTACACTGCATCTCACATATCTTCTCTCTCAGAAACAGCATGTTACATCTGTTTACTGTAAATTAAAACTCAAGTATTTTCCAGTGCATTTTTCCTTCCAAGAAATATTGGCCGAATTCTCTAATTTTATCAGGCTGAGGGGACAATAAGCAAAGAAATAAGTTTTGCCTTCAATTAAAATAATAAAATTTTTTAAAAAGCAGAGAGGAAAAAGTACAGTGACATAAGCACAATTTATTCTGCTGTGTGCTGAACAGATCAGCAATAACTGTACTAAGAAATCATATATTGTTACTAAAGTGAAGCCAGAGCCATACAGGGGAAACTGGGGAAGGTTTCAGGCAGAAGTGAGCAGTGGTTAAGAGCAAGAGGAATACATGCATTCAACAGACAAATGGAAAAGTGCTTAACAGAAAGTATTTCTTTAATCATGGAAGAATGTTCTAGGACTATCTCTACTTGCTCTAACAAAGCTTCCTGTTCAGCATTACAAAGTGCTTTCTTATGTTTTGCTGTTACCTTGGAGCTTTTGAATATTTAGCTTATTTCTTTAAAACCATTTGCAGCCCTCCTCCACTGAGCTTTTCTGGGTATTTGCTGTGTGCTCTAGCTGGAAAGAGGATCATATGAATTTCAGCTTTCCTGCTGCTACCATGGACCAAGGCAAAAAAATTTTTTAAAAGTATGTACAAAACAATACCTTTGAAAAAGTAAACATAATAGAATTAAAGAAACCAAAACAATAAATAAAGACAGTTACCACTGCAGTTAACTCCATCAGCTTCCAGTTCATAGCCAGGTTCACAGCGGCAGAGAAAAGAGCCGTAGGTGTTGACGCAGGTCTGAGTGCAAGGGTTTTCACTTGTACATTCATTCACATCTATGGGAAACCAATGCCAAATTCATCAGTGACTTCTCCCCAAACTCCATTTTCTTTTTTTTTACTGCATGGCATTTCAAAGACATTAGCTGTACAGTCAGAATGATTTGTTCTGAGAAAATATAACCAAGTCAGTGTTGTTTATTTGGATTCAGGCTGATGCCTGGGAATAGCATGTTGGAAACGCAGCATGTATGGAAGTAAAGTATTTTGGGAATGTCTTCAATAAAAAAAATACCATGGAAGATGGGGATGAAATTTTTATTATAAATATTTCTCTCCTTACCCAATTTGAAAACCATTGAACCAATATTGTCATAACAGACCTGAGAAAAAATGCAGCAGGATTTTCCTGAGAAAGATAATGCAAGGGGTCCTTATGGAAACCTCGGGCTAAGGCAAAACCAGTATTTTTTTCCTGGTAGGACATTAGCAGCTTCTGGGCATCATTAGCACAGACCTTTTCCTGCAGCATGTGGGAAGATGCTCGCTGCTTTGCTAGGGAGGCTGTGAAGAGGTCGTGTTGACTTTGAGGTAGCACATCACAGCAAAAGGTAGTCTAATCTCAGGACTCCAGTCTGGATCTTGGGACACTCTGATTTAATGAACTGACAAAGGTTTCCTGTCTCAGGTGGGTCACATAGCCTCAGATTTTAATAGTAAATTTAGTGCCTGAACTCTTGGTAATTCCACTGAATTGAGTGAATTGAGGTTTGGACCTCTGTGCATATTTCTCCTGGTACACTGGTCATGTTGCACCCAAACCCCTTTGAGGTACTGGGAAACTATGAAATACCTGTCTAACAAACCTGTGAACATTTTCAAAAGCAGTGCTGGGAAGGTTACTAGTATTCTAAAAACCAAGCAAGCTTTAAGGGTGTTACTGAGTGGGGACAAAGGATTTCAGCCATGGTTTACCATACTCATACCTTGGCACGATCTCCCGTCGTCATTAAGGGTAAAGCCTGGGTTGCACGTACAGGAGTAGGAACCGGGCACGTTGGCGCACAGCTGCTGGCAGTAGCCGTAGCGACATTCATCGATATCTGTGGGTGGGAAGGATGGAAAGTACAGTGGTCTGCATGTTCACATGAGATACAAAGCAGCAAGCACACTGAGCCAACAGTACTGATAACACAGAAATAGCCCAGCACACTGGTTATGGATGTAAGAGTCAAACTTCCAGGCGTTCAGATATGGAGTTATAGTTAAAATATACCTCTCCCCAGTAGAATGTGGTAATGTGGTTTTATTAATGTCTGACATCTACCAGTGTGTCTGATGAATTGATTGTCATTGCTGTAATGTTCAGTGTAGTGTAAATCAGGCAGCCCAGTCTGTTCTTTTAAGCAGCTCCCTCAAAGGATACCTGACAGCTGGCACAGCCCGCCAGCACAACCACAGCCAACATTGCAGCGAAATTTTGGCAGAATCAAAATAGAAACCTTCTTTGCCTCCACATATACCAAAGCTACTCGCTGGAACAACACTATGTTTTACTAAAGGCTTCTTTATTTAGTGAGGATATTTTTGAAAGACTTTTTTTCTAAATAGTCACATTCTCTTTTTATATGAATTTTTAAGACAAATTACAGACTGTAAAAACAGTTAATTTAATGCCAAAATAGCAGTTTGGGCTGAATTGCAGCATTAGCAATGCATGCAACTGAGTGCTATGAGCACAAGAAAATGCTCTAAGATATGTAAGTGCTAGAAGATTTTTGCCCCAGAACTAAGAACTGAAATGAAGCACCTGGAATAGTTGTTCTTTCAAAGGCTTAACATTTCCTTTGGTATCAACTGGCTTTTGATTTATGGAGATTTTTTTTTAATGGCTGCTCTCAAATCTTTGAAGCTAAATTTCTGCAATAGAAAACCCCGTGTATTTTCTGCAGTCAGTTAGCAAGATAACCTAAAGGCCAGGTCAGTGGTGGTGTGTACACCAGCAGTAGGCTTCACCAAATCCTGCAAAAATAACATGGATTTTAAGTGAATTAATACCTCATTGCACTGACACAATGCATTATTTTAAATACATGCTTTGTCTTTTGCAGCACTGTTATCTCAAGAGTGCTACATTTTGAGGATAAGGACTTCGACAGGGCTGCTTCTTGTGAGTGGGCTATGTGGATACTGCTGCACTGGCTCCTCTGTGTAAACTTTACGGGGATAATTCCAACAGATAGAAGTGTAGGTTTTTGTAACGGTGATTTACTAACAGTGCACCAAAAAATCTGTCTCTAAACCCAACTTGGGCCCCTGATTACAGTAAATATTCCTTTACTGCCTTATGGCAGCAAAAATCACTTCTCCAAAGCCAGTGTAAAGTATGGAAAACTGAGACTTCTTTGAAATTTAGGGAAAAATATAGCAACTCTAAACACAATTTGTTTTTCCTTTGCCTTGCAATAATCCACCCCATGATTACTTAAATAGAGCAATACTGGGATATTATTGCCTATTTTAAATAGCATAAGCAGGTACTCAAATCAATTCAGCAATGCAGCCATTTCAGTTCTCTGCTATAACCATCAAGCAGAAGAATATTTTAGATCTGTGTTCAAATCTTGAATGCTGCACACAACCCTTTCATTTGGCCTGTGACTGGGAGAAGTAAATGGGTAACAGAACAGGTGATGCAGAGCAGAATCTGCCTTCCTGCCCTTCCTCATCCCCACCCTACCACATATGCCTGTATATTCCCCAGCACAAGCTTTTTTTTTCCCAAGAGAAGTTGATTTTTCATAGATTAAGGAGCAGGAGCCTTGGAGACTTCTTATCCCAGGGAACTACGAGACAGTGACTCCCTGAAGTGGCTGTGGCTGCACGGACCCCAGCTTGGACAGGGCTCAGCCTGGTTCCTGCCAGGTGATTACACAGCAGCTGCTTGCAGTAGTGAGGAAAGCAGCCATGAGTGAGTCCTTCGTGGAATTGGTATTTGAGAGGAGAGGAGAAAGCTGGAAAGTAACTGGGGATGCTCCAGGGACGAATGGGCAGGGAAAGCCCATTCTCCTTCCAGTGGAGGTGTGACAGGATGGTCCAGCTCTGCAGAGCTGGCACCAAACAGCCTGCACTGCAGGGAAAAAACTAATAATGGGCAAACTTTTTCTTAAAAACAGTTGTATGCTGATTCCTAGGTCCTACCTGTGTACCTAAAATTAACATCTAGATCATCATCCCATGAGCATGTCAAGTGAGGGGAAAGGGCTGGAGGAGAGGAGTAATGAAAGGTTTTCCTGTGCTGTTTGTTGAGCGATGTTTTTTCAACAGGACTGAGCTAAAAGGATGAACAGGACATTGCTGCAAGGAAAATAATACAATTGAAATAAAACTGCTTGGAAGATACTGAAATGGCACCCAGTTCAGAGGTAATTTTTTCTCATCCCCAAACAAAAGAATTGGTTGTCTTTAAGGATTTACTGTCTGTCCCATTTCTTGGTATCAAATACAGATCCCTTCAGGTCCACACTGTCACAGTAAGGAAAGGACAGGTCTGCTGGGGCAAAAATCCTTATGCATACACGCTGACAATTGACCTTATATGAAAGGGAATCCTTCAGACTGGGAATATGAAAAGCCCAGTTATTACACTATTATGATGCTAGTCATATGGCATTTACATCTACATTTCTGTTCCATGAGGGAGTCTCTCTGCCAAGCATCCCAATGGCACTTACAGAGACAAAAGACACTTTTCACAGAGCTGAAGGTTTAAATGTGTACTTGACAAAAGTGCTTAGTGACATTATTTCAGGGAGTCACAGGTACACATATACAGATACCCAGATACCATATCCCATGAGGATTTTACCTAAACACTGGCCTTCTAACAGCCAGTAGCCTTCAGTGCAGGAACAGGTATAGCCCCCCTCAGTATTTATGCAGATCTGGGTGGGGTTACACTGGTGAGAATCTGAAGCGCATTCATCCACATCTGCAACACAGAAATACAGAAGGAAAATGTTAGAAATAGCAACAACAAAAGATTTTTCATGCTGTACAGTGTGTACACCACCTCTGGGCAAGGAACTCAAGTTTGGAGGAGTAGAGAGAATGAGCATAACCTGAAGGAAAATTCACAATAATAAACATCTGAGAGCAGTGAGAACTGAGGGTGCACATCAAATCTCTCAGTTTTGCAGGTGACCCAGTGTTTCTCAGTGTTTTTCCTCAAGGAAAGTCTCTCATTATCTCAAAATTTTTGTTACTTCCACATTTGCTATGTCACTGAGCTGGGATTTCCATGCTACAGGACAGTGTTCAGCCCTAGGGAGAGGCTGTGCAACCCCACTGAAGACTAAGAGATGAAGGGGAGTTTGAGAGGTGTACAAACACAATTCAGAGACATAAAAAATATTACTTCCTACCCCCACCAATGCAGACCATCTCACCATAATTTTTCAGACACGAAGTCAACTTTTACCTGACCAAAAAATGTATACTACCCTGGAATCAATTTCCTGACAATAATACTATTTTCTTTTAATTTCCACCCCCCAACCCCCCCCAATCTTTATTGGTTTTAATGTATTTGGGTTTTTATTACAAACCCTTAGGGTGTTTTTGTTGTGGGTTTTTTGGTTTTTTTGGGGGTTTTTTGTTTGGTTTTTTTTTTTACAAAGGAGGTGAATAGCATTCCTACTTTTACATAAGCCAGGGCCCTGGAACCTAACTGATTAAAAATGCCTTTCAGAGTCAGAAGTTCAATTTGAATCACGCCTTGCTCAATATCTTTCCTGATGATTCAGGCATCAGGTTTGCCTCTACATGTCAGAAATGGAAATACCAAAAGATAAATTGTGTCATTTTTTCAGCCAAACCAGATTTCTATGTTTTATTTGTTGATACCTAAACTATTTTTTATTCCAGCATACTATGCACTGGCCTTTGCTGAAGCACTGTGTCATCTAAGCAATGCTACTCCCTTGATCCTCCCCTGATTCTTATTAATCCAGACTTTGTTAGGTCACGACTGAAAGTATCTTGCTGATGCCCTGGGCTGGAGCAGGCAGCAGAGGGCAGGAATTACATCTTTGTATTTGTCCCCAAGGCAGCAAGCATAGCCAGTCAGCTGTACAATCCTAGCAGTCATGAATTAACTGATCCAGTCTACCACAGCAGCATATCTAACATGTTCAGATATATAAATAAATACATGTATATTATACATATGGAGGGAGTCTAGAGTTCTTATCTTGCCAACATCTGTACTGGAGCAATTTATGGTGAGTCAAAGCTGGTAAGATAACAAGAGGGTCACAATTAGAGGTAATTAACTCTGCCAGAAATTGGTTCTCATGTATTTATTGGCCAGATGAAGGCTGGCAAAATGGTGGGGGAAGTGGGAAAGGGGTAAGATAACAAGTCTAGACTATATAGGTCCATAAATATGTTGTTCAGTTCAGCTATTGCTTCTACGATTGGGCTAAAAAATCTGGATCCTCCCTTCATAGCATATCACACATAATTGGTAGTATCTGAACAGAGATTTTATCTAACCATAAATTTAATAACAATGACATTAATGTTTTCTAAATGAAAAAGCTTTCTATTTATCATGCTTGCTTATTGTTTTAGGAATGGTACCTTGGGATCTGGCCAATTCTGCTTTTTCTAGTCTGCACTAAGCTTAGAAAAGAGATTTTCATTTTCCACGTTCCCTGCTTCCAGTAATATTAATAGGTGAAGCGAAGTGAAAACAAAATGAGGGTTATGATCTCACCACATATGGTAGCAAGGCTGTTTGAAGACTACAGATCCTCCACTCTTTGTGGTGCATTTTTCTTGCAGGGGTATGATGTGTCTCACTTAAAGCAACAGGTGGCTATGGGATTGGTTTTGTTCCCAAGTCATCTTTGTAGCAGTTGCATGAGCTCCACTCCAGAGAAGTAAGATGTTGAACCTCTTCCATTTGCTATATACCAAGCAGATTTATTTGCTTACTCCCAGTCTTCTTTACCTTTTGTGGTGGTATTGGAAGCATATTTCCATTTGAATGCAACATTTTTACAATGGAGGCCTCCTGTGGAATTTCTGCCAGAAAACCTGATAAACCTGAAGTTGTCTCCGCAGGACACCTTCAGTCCTCACATTTTGCACTGAACAGTACCTTGGTGACTTCACTAAAGAAGTTTTATGCAACCAACAGGTATAAACAGCTTTACTGGTAGCAGCAAATCTTTTTGCTTGGGCCTGAGGGTGCACACCCAGTTCTGTATTCCATGTCTGGCATTCTCTCAGATTGCCCCTTACCATGAGGTGCCATTACAGTCTGACCCAGCCAATACAATCAAATAAATTATTTTTGGGAAGCAGCCTTCATAGTTGAAACAGGTAGTATAATCCCAGCCTGTCTGCCCCATTATATTATATTACATTATATATTATATTACATTATATGGGCTCACTAAGTGACAACAGATATTTGTGCACTGAAAAAACTATTGGTGCAACAAGTGGCCAGCCATTAGGTGTCTTCTTGAAGGATATCAGACCTGGGAGACAGAAGGTGCCTTGCCCAGCCGATTTACACAGTGCAGCATACAGTGAGAACAGGTGTGGTTGCTAAAGTCAAAACTAGACATTTGGCAGGGAAATGAAAAAAACCCCAAAACAATTTCAGATTATTTCCACTGGGGAGAAAACTAGCCATAGAACTTCAAGAGATTGCCTGTAATGGATAGGCACAGAAGCTATATCAAAACACTTCCAGGACACTTTTGTTTGAATGGAAAATTGCAAGAGATTGCAAGCAGAACATGACAATCCATCAATAAGGTGTGAATAATTTATTTTTCTGGTTGCACATCTTATTTCTGTCCCATTCAAGCACAAATCTTAGGTGTCTTCATGCTCTGGGACTTCAAAGCCCATTTGTACTACTTCTGCCTCTGTGATGGGTCATACACAATACTAGAGCAAAAGTGTGATGCTAATTGTACATGGTAATAGGTTTTCAATAGCTTTGTAGGTTCAAAGCAGATACAACAAATTCAGAGAATAAAAAACTGTAATGCCTACTCAATGCAAAGATAGCAGATGTGGCTAAGAAGTCCCTGAGGTACATTTTTCTGAAGCCTGAAAGAGTGTGTCTGACCCAGCATAACTGGTGTCACAGTCTTCACCATGGACAGAAATACTGCAATGAGTTGTCATCTGAGCCCCAAAGTAACATCTAATCAGCTGGAGAGCAGAAGAGTTATTAAAGGGGAGCATGCTAGTAAGAAATCCTAGAAACTCTACTGTCCAAGATGTTGTGATAGTCGATGATCTCAGCATCAGTGCCATGAAAGCATCAGATGCTGTCACCCATCACTGATAATTCAAGGATGGTTTTCATTATACTTGAACCTACTTTTAGTACCTTTCATCACCAAGATCCCTAGAAAATATTGCCTACATCCAAACAAGTCTAGTCTTTAATAACAGCTACTGTTACTGGATGCCTCATGTGATTTTGGCTCGATGACTCAGAATGTGGCAACAAAGAAGAATTGCTGTGAGGTGGACTAGGAAGGAAATACAAATTAGATCTGTCCTCAGTGAAGACAGACTAAAGTATGTGGTGGTTACTGTGCAGGTCAAGGAGCCAGCACAGATCTCTGCCATAGTCCAGCCTCCCTCACTGTCTAACATCTAAAACTCTTCAGAACAGGGTTTAGGTACAAAACCTGTTCACAGTGAGTCCATTTTTATTTAATGCCTTCCAATCCTAATACAAATCAAACTGGACTACAAAACCCTGCAATATCCCACTTGGTGATAAATACCAGTGCACCTGGATTTTAATGAGGAAATTCAAGATTAAGGAATTAAAGGACAAGCCTATGACCACTTAACAAAACAAAACCAAGAGCAGGTCACAGACCTTTCTGTCTTGTAGTCTTTCATGTACAACCTGCCCCACTTTTTCAGAAATTTTGTGCAGACTCAACATTGGCTAGTGAGATCTAAAATAAAAGATTAACCATCTTCTGAAAGCATTATGTTCTACTAGAGGGCCTTGGAAGCATCAGAGGCTCTTTCAGCTAAATTCTATGGTACTCAGAATGTTGCTGCTCTACCCTAACGGTGCATGGAACCTCAGAGATTCCAGCAGTTACTGCAGCAGAAAGAGAACTATTGATGTAGTCAGTAGCAAATTAAGAGTCATCTGGCTTTCACACCTCTTCTTACCCTTACAGACAGGACCGCGAGTGTTGCTGTGAAATTGCATATGAAAAAAATGAAGATGTTAAAGGTTGTCATACCTAAAAATTTTGAACAAATTCACATTTTCTCAAATTACTACTCACTCTGTGTGACTCCTTTGAGGGACCAGTTGTTCAGCACTTTATAAGCACACTAGAGAACCAAGGCAGGGTAGGATGGATCACTGTTCAAAACTTCTCTTGCCAAGGAGTGCTTGGCCAGAGCTGGCTCTAGTTGTTTCAGCTCTTGATTATCCCGCTGTACGCTATTAAATTAGTGGTCATGTACATTCTCTCACCCGTCCTTCCAGTTGTTGTATTCGCTTCTCTTATCCATCTTTCCAGTTGCTGTGTCTACATTACTGCTCCCACAGCTAGTTCCAAAGGCAGAAGTTAGGGCAGGAGTCCAGACAAATTAAAATCTGACTTGAAGTGGGAACGATTCACTGTGTTACTTCCCAGATGAATACCGAGAGCAACAACATGGCCCATCCAGACCACTGCTCTCTGCCTCCTAAGAAATACCACCTACAATGAACAGAGCCTCATGGCTCCAAGCCATAAGTTTTAAAGATCTCTGGGTTACTGACAGCATGGGAGAATAGGTAGATGGCATCTCCATATCTGTTTGTAAGGAAACGTGCTGCAAGAGCCTAAGCCTGAATACTTCAAAATTAACCACATCCTCTCTCGTAGATCACCATGTTTGCCTTAAAAAAATTATGGCTGTGGTGGGTTGGTTTAGCAACTCTGGGGTGTGATGTTGTCTTTACTCAACATTTAAACAAGAGGTGAGGTGGCTGGGGCAATGGAATTTCATTTGGGGATTGCAAGGGTGGAGAAAGTTGGGGTTTTTTGTATTTCTGGCTGACTGCCTTTTGTAGGATGTGATGTGCTGATGCTTTGTTTTTATTGGTACATATTGTATTTTTAATTGATGGCAGGATGCCTGGTGACTGGATAGATATCATTTACAATGTCAAAATAAATAAATGAACTAATTGTGTTTAGCATGCAAATTACTGGCTTTGTGTTTTATTATCTGTAAAAGCTAGTATTAATGGACATTAGTGGATTCCTTAGAATTTAGCCACATCATAGAACAATGAATGAAATTTTTAATTCACTGCTCATAAATTAAAGAAAAAAAAAATTTAAAAGCCATGCATACACAAAAGTGGGTCAGGATATTAATATAGTCAGAAAGGAAAGCTAGATGTGAAACTGCAGCAGAACACCACATCTCACTGGGGAGGCTAATTCTTATCAGGAGATCTTTTTTTGTACTGACTCACGTCCACCAAGAATGCAGGACTGAGACCACTCTTATTTGTATCAATAATACTGTGAGAAATCACAGCATAAAAAGAAAACCAACACTCTAATCCATTGAATTAAGACCAGACATATTCAGTACTTCTCAAACCAAAGAGGCTAAAACTAGGAGTTCAAAAATATCAAGAGAGAATCATAAATGTGGAATTCTGAGGATCTGGTTTTGGCCCACTGTTTTCCACATTTGTGGTAAAATCCACAGGATCACAAGCTGGTGGAGTTAAGAACTAAAATGTCAAATGAAGTCTGATATGAAAATATTTTGCTAGGTATGGTGGGCACATTTGAAAGTGCTTTTCAAGACAGACAAATGCAAGGTCATATATCAAGAGTAAAAAATGTAGGTCAAAAAAATAACTCTGGGGTTGTTACAGATAATCACTTGAAAATGAACTTTTCTTGTCATCATGTTGCTGAAAAGACAAGCATAAACATGAGAACACTGAGTAGACACAGGAAATTGTTCTTACCACTGTATATTGCATCAATGCGATAATTACTGAAATACATTTCTAGTGTCAACCTTCAAAAACTGATATGCAAAGAGATACCAAGAGATTCCAAAGAGTTATTCCAAGCCATGAAAATTTATCTTTGAGCAAGATAATACTCCATTTAGTAATCTGTTTCAGATAAGGTTCAAGGTATATTTGCCTGTGATTTGTAAACCTCTTCATGGAAACTGTGTTCTTATCTAGAGATGGTCACTAAAACTAAAGAAATGAAATTCAGTGTCTAGAAGACAAATTCAAAATAAAAATAAGACACACACTTTAGTAGTGCTACTGATTAAGCATCTGAAAACTGATTTTTAGTGAGAGAAATTGTACCCCTAATGTTTGTAGTAACTTCTGAAATATGTGGAAAACACAGAAAACGTTAATAACATTTCCCTGCTAGAAGATGTTAAGTCATCAGCCTAAATATGTTGAGCATGCCAACCACCTTCCTTTCAGTACACACAGAGTGATTGCTACTTTATGGAGGATGAATCAAGTAAAAGAGGAAGAATCCAAGTTATTACCACAGACAATTTGTTGAATCAAAGAGCCTCAAGAGGACTAAACTGTAGGTTAGAGGATGTGGTCATGCAGGAAGTAGTAGAGTTTTCTAAGTAACTTTGTGAGGTGGATAACCAGGGGAAGAAGCCAGCAGGCAACAGGAGACGGAGCAGAGGTGTTTAGGATCTGGAATCACCTGCCTTCTGGAAGGTGTGGTTCAAAAACTGTAAGCAAAGACACTGCCTTTCTTCTCCTCAGAAAAAAAAGGATTGTGCATAAACAGGACTTTGTGCATTAAAGCATACAGGCAGAAACCAAGTCCTTAACATCACCTCATCAGTTCAGAGACTTTTCTGAGCCCTTCAGGCAGGAAAAGATTTTCTTGACAAAAAGCTACTTTTAAAGGAAAAAAAAGTCTTGGTCCTTATGAGCATGTGGTTACATACCAAATGACAGAGTAAATGCATAGAGTGGAAAGTTTACCAAAGATGTTCCATCCCAAAATGATTTGCACCTGCCACAACAGGAACAGGGGCACTATTGTCCTTGTTCAGTCCAGCCACTGGTGTTGAAAGTGGTGGGATGTGTGACTGTGCTTATCCCTCCACAGGCATGGTCTGTGCTCAGGGCACTGTGACCGTTCCACTCCCTCCATGGCAGATTTCCTGGCTGGCTGACAACAGAATAACAGCATTAGTAGAGAGCTGTCATGGAAGGATGTGGGCTTATCATCTCTGAGCTAGAACCATGCTCTTGGAGACTTTGACAATTAGAAGTGAAACTTTGCTTGGACTCTGTAATGAAGAGGGAAGCCAATGTGGACAGCAGATTTCCAAGACAATATGCTTTTGGCAATGTGTGCTGTTTCACAGATGGACTGTTACATTTTGTTCTCTTTGGAACATATTTAGCATGCATGACTTCCTTTCTTAAGTAATGAATGCTGATAATCATGCTACAAATTTCTGTGGGTCACAGTAGTAGCTATGGCTGTGTTTCCTTCTTTTGATCAGCCATTGACAAAAGTAGGTATTTTTTGCCATCGTGATTATTTGAGAGCCAGTAGCACCATGGGGTTCAACACAGTAATACTGAAGATTAATTTGACAGTTGTGAGAGCACAGGTCGTGCAGATTGGAAAATGTTTGCCATGGAAAATCTTCTTCCCTCTTTTACAAGGAGATGTGTGTGATTTTGGGGCCCTACATCTTTATTTTATTCTGTCTGTGTTTTAGTCCCACTGTTTTACTGTCACAACCCCAGGAGCTAATCCTGCTCTTAAGATGCAACATTCTGGAAGAGAGGCTCAAAGCTGACAGCTTGTTCCAGAATCTCTGTCTGCTCAAACACTAAAGCTCGTTCAGTCATTTATAACCCTCAGGGCTCCATTTTAAAATAATACAAAGATTGGATGTCTGTTTTTTATAGGCATAATTGCAGGCCAGGACTAAACATCCGAGCTCAGTAACATGGTTATCAGTTCCAAGATTACTTGGAACAGAGCACTTTCCCCAAATTTCTCCCCCACTCCTTATTTGGACACTGAAAAGTAATTTCCTCAGTAGTAGATTTTTACTCAGTGAAATCACATGTTTTCTCAAAACTTTTTTTTTCTCAATATAATTACATTTGATAAGAAAAGGGAAGAAATAACAATGCCACATTCCTAAAGTGCAGACTGAAGCCAAATTCAAACTGCTGCTGTGTGGGGTCAGTGTTTTTTCCAAGGACAACTGACCCTGCTGAGCTTGGACACCGTCCAAGATCAACTCCCTAAACACCTGTTTAATTGCATATTTCACTCTCTGAGGACTGGCCATTGATTGCTGAATTAATTCTCTATCTACATCCCATATGCATTAGGTTACTGATTGATGGCTAACCAAGGATTAAAGTGGTTTTTTTCACACAAAGGGTCAGTCTGGAAATGGACACTAAATAAGTGTGAGGCATGAATCTGTAATTCTGCTCCCTCTGCCTGGTATGAAAATTGCTCAACATGTGTCACAGGTTCTATGTCTCCTGCCAGCTATCTGAGCCTTTCCTTAGCAAGCACAGTTTTCACATTACTCAAAGATGATAAACAACAGCTAAACTGTGAAGGACTTTGCTCTTTGAGTGCAGCTCTAGTGCTGCTTTTGTGGCTGAGATTTACAGGACAGCCATGTAGAGAAGTGCACAGCAAGAGGACTAAAGGGCCAGCAGCCTCTCCCCTCTCTGCTCAGAACAGACCTGTGTGTGGTTCACACACTTGGCATCACCTGCAGACCACAGATCCTCACTCCCACACATTCACAGGGTTCCCTGTTGGTACAAGATCCCAGCCACTTGTGTGGACTGTTCCTGGTGTCCCATGAGAGCTTTTGCACAAATGCACATTAGTCAGTATGCTAATTCTGAGATCAAAAATAAGACACCCTACTAATTTCAACTAAGAGCTTTGGTTAAACATAGAAACTCCATGGACTGGAACATAACTGTATTCTCTGGATTCATGATTTCCTGCTGCAGGTTCTGCACATCTTATGAAGTACATGATCAGTGCATGGGATTTGGGAATCTCAGCTATTTCCCTGCTGCACTTATTCTATTTCAAGTAGCTGCAGTATAGCAGAACGGGAGTGACCCAAGTACCCTGCTGAAGTGAGGTAGATGTGTTACTATTCCACTGATGACACTGAACCTGCTGAATTAGGAGATACAAAGAAATTTTTGCTCAACATGGTTTTATCTTCATCATCAGGAAGCATATTTTTCAGCTGAATAAATGAAGTGTTATTGTGGTTTCTCAAAATTATCTATTTTATATGACCACATGCTACACTGTGATCTGCTGGTAGGGTGGTAAGAGGAGCCAGTGAGCTTTTATTGAGAATACTCCCAGCTGATGGGAGGTTATCTAAGTAGCACTTTCTATTGTAATGGAAACAAAAAATATGCAGTCAGAGCCAGGAAATGCACACTCAGAAATAAGAAAAAAGATCCTTACAATCATCCCTTTGCTGCATGATATGAAATAGTCTCCTGCAAGAATCTGTAGAGAAGGCTTATAAAATTTTACAGAAGAGGAGTAGAAGCATTAACAGTGATGAACAGAATTTTCTATGGCTGAATTGTATTTTTCTACAAATCTATGGGTTAGTTAAAAAAGACCCTGAAAGAAAGAATATATCAAAAATATAGGCATTTAAAGCATTATTTATAAAGCTTTTGAACATGTCAGTGAAATGCTATTGGCTTCTCCTCCAACAAATTTTTTCAAAGACTTTTCTGTTAGGGTACAGAACATGAGAGAACTAAAAGCAGAGAGCTGCTATTCCCACTTTTGTTCCCTGGGGAGCTTTGAGAAATCTCAAGCACAAATAGTCCAGCCAGCTGGTTTAGCCAATTGGTGGTCAGTTTACATTTCCTCTAATAAGTGAACTTCTTGACCGTACATTTTAACTGAGTCATTAAGAGCTCCTTTTCCAAGTGTTTTGGCAGGCTAGAGAGGTCTGGGACTGTGAATAAACCACAATAACTAGTAAAGAAGAGAACAGTCCGACTTTTAATACGGCAGAAGAAATTGATCCAAATGGATCCAGAAAGTGAAAACAAAGGGATACAAATATCCACCTGCAGGTTATAACAGAAACTTTTATTGGAAGGGCTGCTTCTTCCATTAAAATGCAGCCACTTTGGATATGCAGCATCAAGCATGTTGTGCAAACAACTGAAAATACAAGAGAGATTCTAGGTGAGCAATATGTACATACCCATAGAGATAATTCAGTATGAATGCTGTAGTCACTCTCACAGGGTAACTTGAAATCTTCAATATACATGAAAAAAAGACAACAAGAGATCTCTATCATGGGAAACTGGAATAGCAATATGAGATTTGTCACTAACTGATCTCTCACAAAAGCTTCAGCAATAATCACCAGCATCTCATTCAGTAAAGGACCGGATTCAAAGAATCTAAAGTATCCAAAGAAGCTTGGCTTGAGCATACAAGGAGGCACCAGCTGGAGGTGGCATGGCTGTAGATTGCCTCATGTCACTTGAAACTGCGTGAGTCAAACACACATACAATGGGCACTTTGACTTTCTCCAGGAGGCTAACACGTAAATCCCTCAACCTAGCATTAAAACCAGGGAAAAGAGCCTGTCTTGCAGAATGTGTGTCTGGAAGCTCATATAGTGAAGTAGAAACGATTATCAAATGTAGGATTTTTAATCAGTTTTTCAGTGAAATGAATCTTCTGTTTCATGGAGAGAAAATTCAGTCAAGACATCCAGATCAATACTTCTGTTTTATGCCAGGATCAATACAGAGGAAGAAGATCTGCCCTTATCTCAATTGATTTATTGATTTACAGGTGGGGGCCAGGACTCCTGCAAATGTTATGTAACTTTTATTAGAAATTTTCTTTAATGCAGTTTCAGCCTCACATCTTGTCCTGCCTGGGAGTTTTGCAACCATCTAGAACCTGTCATGGTCCTGCTCAAAACTGGAAGTTCTTGGGGCTAAACAAAACATAACTTTCTGCCTCTATAGGCTCAGCGTATCTCCTTTGAGATCTTGCTATATCAGAATGTCACAAATCTGGAAATCTCCTGTGTTCATTTAGGCCCTACAGGTAACTGAATGGGGTTAGGGAGAGAAAGAGGGAAAAGCCCTTTGAGTTGAAACACCTCTTTTTTCAGGGAGCCATGAACTGAGAGTAAGGAGAGCAGGAAAAACTGCCAGTAGACATCCACATCACACACTAATTGGAACAAAGTAAACCTCCCATAACCACGCAGTTTTCATTTATCCAGGATAGTTTGCAACCCACTTGGCTGGCGGCAATTTTTGGAACATTGCAAGAAAATGTGGTTCAAGCATTATAAAGCAGTGAATGCCAGATCTGAGTTAAAGCCAGTTATTTGAGCAGGGATTATAGGCATTTTCCTATGATCACCACCACTGAAATAAATAAATAGATGGCTTGCTATGTATATACACTCAGAGGGGAATGTTGCCCAACATTCATAGCTCTTTGCTATTAACAGTAATGAGGACACAGCTGTCTGAGCCTGGAAGCCAGTATTTGCAGAGATTTTTCTTCTCCACTGGCTTTCTTCCACTACCCATTCTTTGCTTATAAAAGAGCCCAAAAGGTCCTAACATTTATACAAGAATTACCTTGGCTTTGTGGCGCTTTTGAGATTGTTATAAAGCATGCTGACACATGGACGGATTTGAAACTTCGATGAAATATGAAAAACAATTTTCTCGCCTGATAAGGTCCCCAATGCCCTTAGTGCCAAGCATAACAATCTCTTTAGTCAATCATGACAGCTCCTGGAGCAGTTGGCAAGAGTTGCAGCCATGGGCAGAGATCTGAAGGTTCCCTTCTTATAAAGGCCTTCTAATTCTCACTGCCTGCAGACCCTGGGGTTGTGATGTGAGTTTTGAGTCACATGTAACTGGTAACAGAGCCTCCAAAGCAAATATAAAAGCACCCCACTCCATTCAAAGATCTTACAGCACTTTAAAATCAGTGCTAAAACTCATAGTCTATGTGAAAAAGAGAATATCTCATTTCATGGGGGCCTTCAATATATCAAAGGCTAGAGCAGTATCAGACACAGGCTACTGCACTTCAGGCACTGCAGTTTCAGAACCATTGCACAAGGCATGTTAAAGTTGACTTCTGTAAGTCATCTGGTCCCAGCCTCCACTCAAAGCAGGGACAATTCAGTCCGGCTGCTCAGGGCCTTTTCCAGTTGAGGTTTGAATTTCTCCAAGGGTACAACCTTTAGCAACAAAGTTTTTGAACCTCTGTTCCAGTGTTTGACCACCTTCACTGTGATAACATTTCTCCTTATAACTAATAAGAATTTCCCGTGTTGCAACTTTTACCTGTTCCTGTCCACATGCATTTTGAGATGGATCTGGCTTCATCTGCTCTACACACTCACATTAGACAGTGGAAGGCAGCAAGCAGTACAGTTTCCTCATAAACCTCATGTTCTTAAGGCAGGGTAAATCCACTTCTCTCAACCTCTCCTTGTATGACATGTGCTGCCACCCTCTAACCACCACAGCAGTCCTTTGCTGCATATCCTTCAGTGTGCCCAGGTCTTTTTTATGCCAGGAAACCAGAAGGACTGGGAGAATTGGGTGCCTGTGAAGGCAACAGAAATTGACTGCACTTTGAATTCTCCCTTGGAGGTATTTAAGAGAAAGTACTTAAAATGTGAATCTCTGCTTACTTTAGTAGCAACTCTTGAGGTGAGTGAACTATTTCACTGGATGCTGTACAAACCCAGAACCAGATTGCACTACTCACACCTACACTCACACTTTTGTCCCCAGATCGTTAAGGTAAGCCTACCTTTCTTATACCAGAACTCAGAAATTCCTGACTAGCGCTACAAGCTGAAAACCCGGCTGGCCATAGGACCAGTGTCACAGGCAGTCCCACCAGCTCTCGCATTATCCATGAAAGCTCAGAAAGACACATTGTCACACTGAGCATTCCCAAGCCAAATGGTTCATTTCCAAGTAGCCTGGCCTGAAAAAAACCCCACGTTCTCTTTAGGTAATTAAAAAAAGAAAAGTAAATAAATAAACAGAAGAGACAATGTTCCCAACCAGCAGGAACATTTAATCTCTGTGATTATTCCTGGAGCAAACTCCTGCTTTTGCTCTCTAGAAGGCACATCCCAGTGAATTTTCCATCATGTGGGCCTGCTGTAGTGGAAAGTTAATTTACTTTTTTTTCTTTATCATAGTACTTTCTTTTATTAGCCCCTTATTGCCACAAGGTCTCGGGTCATACTGAGTCACACAAGGGACCATTTTAGAAGGCACAGTCTCCAGGACAGGAGCAGGCCTAGAAAATTCTTAGCATGATTAGCATTCTACAATTCACAGTCTTTCTAGTCATCTCCAATCAGATACTGCAGACAGTGCTTAGTTCAGCATTTCATGTCCCTCCCTGGTCAAAGGGAATGAACCATGGACGGATCACGTATTTCTGAAATAGTTTCATGTCCCAAGCTTCTACATGTCAGCTTGAGGTTTTTGTAGAGCAGCATGTGATGGTATTTTGTATCTTTAGATGATATATGTCACTTACCAGCTCCAGAATGCATGTGACCAGCTGGGCCATTAATGGATATACTGCAAATTGTCAGCTGCTCATTACCTTTAGAGGTATTCTCTAGTCTGTGTAGGACACACCTGTGCCATAGTTCTCTGGACTTAAATCTGTATTTGGGCTTACTGCCTGAGGAACATGGAGATAAACTTTTTACTTCTTTCAATTAAATTCATGGGCAATGTTTGAAGTCTTATGTATAGCCCTGTAAAGTTCTCTTATACCACTTTCATCTAGGACTAGTTAAACCTCTTGAAAATGTTAATGAGAACAAATTTTGTCCCAAAATGCAATGTACCACCTGAAAAACATAATACAGGTTTTACAGAACTGTATCTTCAAACAGCACTGATTTAGTGGGGGAGAGCACCTCCTTTCTAAAGCTGGCATGCTACAGTCTTTTGGGATGAGTGCATGAAATCAACTGATAGTTGTAAATGCACAGTTCTGGGCTACTCCATCACAAAGTCAGTGTGCTTTTAATTAAAATAATTTCAATCTGCTTCTGAAATAAAGCTCCAGATGCAGTGCTTAGTGATTTGCTGGCAATGAGTGTTGTATATATTGCTGCAGTCTACCTCTGGAGAACATGAGCATGGTCCAAGGCTGGTCCAGCCTGTGCCAGGTTTGGGATTCCCCACAGGGTTTGCAATAGCAGGAAATTAGCAGCATGCTATAGCTTTCAGATCGCATCTCCTCTCCCTGGCCTGGTTCCTGCTCCAGGATTAAGGAGTGGCAGTCTGGCAAACGGACTCTGCACTGCTCCAAGATTCCTCCTTCGGAAAGGGGATGTCAGGCTACCCGTTTAAGCTATCTCAGCTTTGTGTTGCTCAGCCACAGTGACAATAAATGTTATTTAAAGGGTGGAGGCTCTTACCCATGCTATGAACTTTTCTCTGCAGTGTTAGATAAAGCATGCTGTTTTATTTTGTGCCTCTGTGCACACTGGAAGCTGGAAATATATCAAAGGACTCAAAAGTACAGCAACTTACACCTGACAACATCTATCCCACCCCCAACTTGTGTGAGACTCTTTCTTGCTAAAAATTGTTCCAGGCAGCTTTTAAATGATTCTACTGTTACATTTTGTACTATTCCTCCACTACAACATACCTAGTGTGTTCTTGTATAACCTGATACACTGCAGTGCCATAAAGGGCTTTACTATGTTCAGTCTAAAAGTAATTTTCCTTCCTTTCAGCAAATTATACCCTATTCAGCAATAATCATTCTTTTGTACCACCCACCATACAAACTTCTGCTTCTCTGTTATTTACAGTTCCAATTACTGTCATCTTACCCTAGGTTTTAAAATACACTTCACTCTTTTAATCAAAGTCAGCCTCAATAATGCCCCCAACTTGCTGCTGCTCTATACTGAGATTTCCATAAACTTATCTACATTTATCTGGTAGTAAAGTACTTACACTTAATGTCAGTAGGTTGGAGCCATTCTCAACAGGACACGCTGAAGTACTATTTGCTCTCTGTTCTGGAATGAGACGTCTTAGTAACACTGCCAGAAGCTGCCTAAAGCTACATTGCTTTTGACATCACTGCCTTCTATTGATCATCTTCCACCAGATGACCATGTATTAGGTTATCTTTTCACCTACTGCTGGGTTCCAGTCCCTTAATTTCCTGACCACAATTGTAGCTTTCCTAGACTTCTGTATTACTGTTTATACAATCTTCCCCTTCAGTGTTACCTGCAGACATGTTTGTCGTACCACAAAAAAAAAAAAAAAAAAAAAAAAAAAAAAAGGAAAAGAAAATTAGAAAATAAAAACAAGCTCAAAATATTATAACGAAGCAGACATTAAAATTATTTTGTGGAAAAAACAAAAGGAAACCCAAACCAAACAACACAGTCTCAAACCAAGCAGTAGATTGTGGATTCTTTCAGACCCTGCAAATTTATGGTGTATTCCTCTCCCTCTCCTCCTAGGCTCTCCCTGTTTAGCTGAAGCGCTTCTTTTATTTTCAGTATCTGAATGCTTCATGAATACAAACAGATTTATTCTCACTGTAGTGGCCTGTTACTGATGTAGAGCTAATCCACAGAAAAAACAAGAAAAATTTTCCAGACAGACTTATGAGTTTGTATGTTCAAACTTGCAGATGCTCAAGAGCACCTGCAACCATGAGTTACAGTTCAAAGAAGAGAAGGTTTCGCTGGTGTTAAAACTGAAGATGGATTTCAGCACATCTTGTCATCCCCAATGGGCAGCACGTCCCAGCTAAGAAGCAGAATGCTGAAACAACTGCCCTGAAAAGAGCTGGTTGTAACTCACATTTATCTTCTAGTAGCTTTATTTTCTCTGAAAAATTCTCTAATGTCACTGAAGTAGTAAAATGGGAAGGCAGGGTACTAGCAGATGAAGGGGTCAGAGCATGTTAAACTCCACACAGCATCAGGTGGCTCTTCTATTTCTGTGTGGCAGGTCTGTCATGGGTCTGGTGTTTTAGGGACAAGACAAAGGAGCATTGCCAGCATGTTATCACTGCCTATAGAGTCTGGCAAAACATATGGTCCATTTGGCTGATTTATACTGGCAAAGAAGAGAATTCATATTTTCTATATATTTTGGCTTAACATCTATATTGTGACATATAACCATGGCCAATTTAAGGCTGGAACCCAATGAAAAGAAACAAGACTGACCCAAAAAATATAAGGGAGAGGCCAAGAAAAACAGTGAGTTTTAAGTCATTGAGAACACTGCCATCTCTAGGCATTGTGGGTGATGCAAATACATGTAAAAATTAACATAGGCCTGAGCAGAGTGCTGGTGCTATGAAGGGCACTGAAAATAAATCAGCCTTCCAGGTGAGGAGAGACTATCACGTACTAAACTCTGCACGTTATGGCACAGAAAGGTAGAGAAAGTGTCACTCACATGAAAATGAGAGAAAAACAAGCCTGACAGATTGGGGAAGGGTACTCATGACACCTGTCAATTTTCCAGCACTATTAAGGGACTTCATTTTCTTTTAAGCCTTGGAATTGTCTAGTTGGTGGGACTGTCTTGCATGACAGCTATTCCATAAGGGAAAGCTCATGAAATCTACTCCAAAGCAGACAGAGCTAATCAGTACATAGTGGCTTTAACTGATTTGGCACTGCTGAAATCCCTGGAAGTAAGACATAATAAAGGCAAGGCAGCAACAAAGCCCCACGTATCAAACCACTGTTAGCAGGGAGTCCAAGGAATCATTCAGAGATTAATGGCAGGGGTGCAAGCCCTGCCCTGGCCAGCACATGCCAGAGGATATGGCAGGCTGGGCACGATTACTGCTCCTCTGAATTGAGTCAGATATAACCTCCTGCCAACTAACTCTTGGTGACAGCTGAAGTCTGTGTATTGTCTGGCTCAGAGCCCAGTGACCAATAACCCCCAGTTCAGAGACCAAACATAACTGAGGCCATTAAACCAGAGTATCAGTTAAGCCTCTTTTCCTTGCATACCCTTTCCCTCTGTAGTCTACAAATCTCAAGGGAGATGGGATTCTTTGGTTCTTGCCACCTTGTATACCAAAGTATCATACATTTCCAAGAAAGAGGGAAAATTGAAACACATCATGAAATAGAGAGGTCCAAGTCTAGAGAGATTTTAACCTTCCTGTGTCTGTACTGTAGCCTACACATCTAACAAGACATGGACACTGTCCCTTCTGTGCTTATGCCCCTTCTCTGTGCACAAACCCATTATGTTTTGTAACATGACCCGTTCTCATTCAGCTGTCCCCCTCAGTATGCCACTGTGCTTCCCTCCTGGCTCACAGCTCAGTAAAAAAGAAACTAGAAAACTCTTAATCACTCCCATCACAGCAGATGCAAACTTCCACAGAATCAGTTTAGCTCAAGGTAAAGTTGAAAGCAAATTCAAACACTCCCGGTGGTCACAGTTTTTAATCATAAGATGATGATCTGACCATCTGTCTATTCTGACCTCAAAATGTCAAGGAATGTCACAAAATCTAGGAAATCCTTATTGTGGTATCAGTATTTTAGCAGGAGAAAAATGTTACCTGACTCTCTGACCATAAGATACTTATGGTTAGGTTTAAGACAGCTTAACTTAAACCTAATAAATTCACTGCAAGAACTTCTGCTTTAAGATCTTCACCAAAGTCAGTACGGACTGTAATCATGGGTCTAAGTGTTTTTGTCTCCAGCTGTTGCCCAGCTACCTACCCAGTATGACTGTAGTTCATTCAAGTTCAGTTGTGGCTATACTGTAGTTGTATTTATTCTGTTTTCACTTCTCACACCATGACACATAAATACAGTCAGTGAGTGGTGCTTGAAAGGCACTGACACGCAGAATGATGGGCACCTACTGTTACACTTTGCCATACTCAGAAGCCTGCTATTTTTCATTCCAGTGCACAGAGTGCCCATTTTCTTAATAACATGTCAGCATTCTTGGCTTGCATGTTATATTTCTTGGTTCGATTCTATCAATTACTTTGTTAGTAGTAGAAGTTTCACAAATAAATGAAGCACTCGCCTGTGCTTTAACCACCAGACTGTACTCCTCCCACACTGCACTTACGGAGGAATGAAAGCAGGAACAAGCCAAGCCACAGAAAGCTCAGTTTACCTTGCTACAGATTGATACATACAGCAGCTTTTTCTATCAAGCTGACTTCTCTACCACAAATAGATTAACTTTAGTGAAAAACAGCATTTCCACCCTCATTTCCCATGGTAAGCGGGATAGGATACCTTTACTGATGGTCAAATTTCTGTAGGAATGACTCTACTGATGAACCCTACTCTAGCGGCTGGATGAGTCTTGCCTTTCCTCAGCCCCAGCCCATCCTCTGTGCTGGTGCAATGGTTTCCTGAGGCAGGAAGGAGCTCTGAGTGTTTTCAGATGTACCTTTTAACCCATGATTATTTTATAGTCAACTTGTGATTACCTTTATGAAGATTGCTTATATGGGATTGTGAATAGAACAGGCCATCCGATCAGAAGCACAGAGGCTAGATCTAGAAGATTTTAATTATGTTTGTCTGGAGCTGTACAATGGGGGTTTATCCAATGGAACAGGACTATGTTAAGTATGCCTGTACTCCAGGATGTTAATGATCCTTCTTTCATTACTCTCCTGACATATGGTCTTGTACCTTAATGTATATAGTTTGTATTTTCCACATGTTTATTTTAGCTGGCTTGTCTAGTCTCATTACGTTAAATAATCAAGGATAAACCATCTTGAATTGTGCTAAAACATGAAACAGGTACAGCATAAGTAGAAGATAATTGAAAAACTGCAGGATTGAATAGCTGCTGAAAGCTTTTGTAGCACAGATATTCCTGAAGCACGTTGGAGATATGGGTAAAGGCCTTGGACTTCCCCTCTCCTCCGATCCATGCAGAAATATAGACAAAAGTGGTCCCTGAATTCCAGCCAGGCTAGTGCACTGCTGTTGTGGCTTAGGAATGGTACTCTCCAATTTAGTTCTCCCACAAAAAAACCCACAAGCTGCTCCTCCTCCCCCACTCCTACTGGAGGCACGAAAGGCATCATAGGTTGAGATAAGAAAAATTTACTGGAAACAGCAATGAGATAAGAAATGAACAGTAACAACAACAATATTAATGATAAAAGTGTACAAAAGAGAGAGTGATTCACATGCAAAAATGCTCACTGCAGCCTTCAGCAATAAACCACCCTGGATGAATTTTCTCAGGTGGAAGGAACTCCTTCTCCCTGGAAGACCGAATCCCTCTGCCTGCCCCTGGCAACGACATGAGGGGCTACAGAATAACCTCCAGGTCCTGGCCATACTCCCTCCTGGCTACTGCAAAAAATGAACCCCATCCTGGCTGGAATCAGGACAACTGGGGAAATAACTGAGTTCCACATGTGTCACCTTGAGCTTCACTGTTGTAGGATTATTAAACTGAACCTTTCTATCCTGTCTGTGTATCTTTACATGATACTTGTCTGGAAGTCACCTCAACACCTGTCATCCCCTTGTGAAATTTTCCTTGGTATAATCCTGAGAATGAATTATTATTTCATTTTAGCCCCAAAATACCCAGCACAGAATCATAGAATCACTTGGGCTGGAAAAGATCTCTGAGACCATCAAGTCCAACCTTTGACTACATTGTCCCCTAGACTATGTCCAGGTGTTTCTCGAACACTTCCAGTGATGGTGACTCCAGGAATGGCACACTTATCTATGGCAAAGCCAGGAACTGAACACAAACTCCTCCAAACCAAGCCTTAGCCACCAACGATAACCTCTTGAGATGCTTCAGAGGCAACTTTTCTGTTGCTATGGCAGGATGAGGTCTCAATTCATGTTTCCTCATACAAAGCCCATCAGGAAAACCATACTACGAGTAAAGGTTACATATCATGGCCCTTAATTTAATCAGGAGCTGTCAACATTTACATATACTTTCAGAAGTCTGAGCTCAGCCTCTTGCAGAACCTGTTCTCATGCAATCTTTAGTTCTTTTTCTGGTTAATTTGGACATGATGGCAGTCATTCCCTAATGGGGATCATGCATAGCCTTCAGGAACTGGCCCTCTGGAACAGCAAAAGAGATTGTCTGACAGACAAGAGGAAAAGGGAAAGACAGAGAGCTGAACAAAATAGGGTTAAAAAAGGCAATGGCAGGAGTGGACTTCATTTGTTTTTCCTTTGTACAAACTCTAAGGCATAATATCCTTGCTGCATTTCCCTACTTTTCTTCCTCCTGTTTCTATATGCCCAGAGAGGTCACTAGGAAAGTCATTAGGAGGAGGCAGCCTGGCTTGGTGGCTAAGCCATTGGATAAGGAACTCTGGGCTCTATCCCAGCACAGCCATGAGCCTGATGCAAGACCTGGGCACTTCCTTTCATTTCTCTGTCTCTTAATTTCCCTCTCCTTTCCCCACACAGGCACATCTGGTTCCTTCATTTTGCTTGAAAACTCATCTAGACATAGGCTGCTCTTAATGAGGTTGTGCACAAGGCAGGGCAGTACAATTGCAGGCTTGGATGTGGGTTTTAGGTATGCTTGTAATATAAAAGATCTAAAACCCATCTGTGCAAAGGTAATCTTTTGAAGGAAGGAGTTTCACTCCACAAATGTAGGACTGGGGACCCATAGGTGGGGAATGTAGGAGGTCCTGACAATCTTTGAGAAATGAGGAAAGCTGAAGCAATGACTACTGCACAAATGGGGCATGAAAAACAACTCTCTCTTATACTTGGAGAAAGCATCCTTCCATTCCCTTTTTCTTTTTAATTTTTGCTTTAAAAATAACAATTATGCTGGGTATTTTTTATAATCACCTCCTCTGTCCTCCTCCCTTCTCTTTGTCTCTAGGTCATACTCATCTTGCCTTATGCTTGTACTTTTCCTAACATCTACCTCTCTGTCTTTGAGGTCTGCTTTCTCTGATCTCTATTCAACCCTCTCCAACCCCATCATCTCCCCACATTGTGAGTTTGCATTAATTGGAGGGAAAGCAATAATAAGAGCCAACCCACTACTGTTCTTTCCACAATGCCCAGAAGGATCTGTGTTTGAGGCATGTTTTGAAGATCATTGTAAATCAGGAAACAGCAAGGTGGAGTGAAAGGAAACTGGAAAGAGCTCTCAGCTTATGAATGTATAATGCAAGAACACAGGCCCTCACTCCAGTAAACTGGAGCCAACAGTTACTAGACCAAGTTCCTTGGGCAAAAAGTCATTATTATGACTAACCCCTTCTGTATTTATAGAGAAGTAATGTTAGAAGACTAACAGTTCAAACAGTGCTCTTGCACTAGATGTTCTTTGCTTTTTTTCTGTATGTGGTCTTTTATTCCAGCATTAATTGTGGTTATAAATCATTCCCAACCTGCTTTGGAATGATTTACAAAAACTTCGTGCTGTTGAAAACACAGAACACTTACACATACAAAATACAAAGCACTCAACAACTCCAGGGGTAAGAAATACCATGTATTAGGAATTAAACCCACAGAAGACTTGAGAAGTAATTATCATTAAACGCTTTCTCTGTCTGCTACCACAAATGGCTATGGGTACTTCTGCAGCCCACAGAGGACACTGGAGTGGGCAGAGTCGTCACTGACAGGTGTCTTTGACAGGCACTTGAGCCAGGAAAGTCCTTTCACAAAGGACAAAATCTGGAGATGAAAGAGTCTTGGCAAGACTGAGTGGTGACCAGGATAGGGAAGGATTGTGGACACCTAACCACTGCCTATGACCAGGCCAGAAAGGATGAGGCCAAAAAGCTTGTAAGGGAGAAGAATGGATTATTTTTTTTGCTGCGTTGAAACATAGCAGCCCCATGAGAGGAAATGTTATGTGAACAACCAGGGGTGCACGTTCCCTTGAGAGCCAAGGAATGTGGGGCCTCGGCAAGCAGGCCAGGTGCCAGATGGGGACAGAGCGACCTTCTTGCAGCCTCCCTGCATTTTGTGGAGAGGTAGAAAAAAGCAAAAGAAGGATCTTGTTAGAACTCTGTCCTGGGTTGCAGTGTATTCTATTACCATCCTCATGAGCTGTTGAAATCAGGTGGGGCAGTGTTTCCTTGCCTCCTCCCCCCAGACTATCTTTCTGTTAATTGCCCATCATTGTCCTGCCACCTGACTCAGAGATAACTCCCTCCGGACTATCTTCTGTTAATGAGCCTAATCAACACTTGGCCTCATGACTCATTACCCCATTGTGAGATGCTCCACCCAGAGGGAGGAACTAAGCATCCCATCATGGATATAATCTGGGACTCTGAACACCAGAGACAACCCTTTCCACTGGATTTCCAGAGGACAGGAGCTACACAGCCACCACTGGACTTTCTGAGGAAGAGCAGACCTTTTTACTACAGGATCACTGCTTCAGAGGACTGCAGCCACCATTCTACCAGACTGCTACCACCACCCTGCCTAACAGGGTGTCAGGTTGTACCTTGACTCTGTCAGTTTGAACCAGTGTTTTCTTTTACTTTTTTTCCTTTTCTTTAATTCCCATTAACTTGTTATTCTGACTTGGTGCCTCCCACTGGTTTGTTTTCAAACTAGTACAAACTCACACAGCTTTCAGATCAAATTCTTGTCCTGTTTCACTTTGGAAGTCTCTTGAACAACCTCAGTGCTTCAAAGTGGAGGCTGCAAATCTCCCAATCTCCCAGAAAAGGTTCCTGTATTTAATAAGCTGTTTTGACTGAAATTCAAGGCAAAAGTAAAGATTTCTGTTGTCCTAGCAGTAAAATGTGACTATGATCTATAACCTGATATCTGACCAGACAAAAATGTGTACTCTGTTAAAATCTGCAGATTGCTCAGACACAATTTCATGAGAATAACTCTGGTTCCCCTGCAGTCAGTAGCAGAAAATCTCATCATCTCTAATGGAAATACCTGTGACTAATTTCATTTGGAAAGAAGGTGCTGGAGGGTAGTGTCTGAACACCAACATAGCAAACCTGTAAGTTACATAGTGGCTCAGCTACTAGGCAAAATAACTTCTAGTTCACTCTTTTCTACCATTCCACCACAAAATTAGCCCTTGAAGTGCTTTGTATCCTAAGAGCATGCTGAAGATGGACAAGGAGGTAAGCATAGAGCAACTGAAAAACCATTAACATGAGTGATGCTTATATTTGGCTTATAGATGCCATGATTCCTTGGTTCAGACTTTCTTGAATAACCTAGGTAAAATTTTGGTTGTTCCTGAGGACCCTGTCAAGGTTCCCTGGTGTTTTGCCTCCAAGGACTTCAAGCATGGAACTGCACATAACCCTGATAACTGCTCCAGGAATCCTGGAAATGGGATCAGGCCTTTCTACCATCACCACAGTGAGACATGGACCGAATCACTCCCTTTGGTGACCACACTTTCCATCCTGGGCACACAGGTACAAAAGGCACACAGATACAACAATAAATACTGCATCAAGACAGTGAATGTCTTCAGAGAATTTCACTAAGTAAAGAATGAAATCTAACCCCAGCAGAGACCCCTGACAGGTCTTGTTTTCTTTTAGTTTTGTTTTTCTTCCTTTAGCACATCATCTGCCCAAATTCAAATCTGATGCGGACTTTCAAAAACTGCTCCCAGCTTGCTGTGGTACTCAAATGGCAGCCTGTCCTTTCCCATGCATTCTTATTAATGTTTCTCATCACCAAACTTTCTTTACAATTAAATCCCACATATTTGAAAAGTAAAATGACAGAAGCGAACGGCCCTGACTGAAAAAAGTATTAGTCCTCCCATTTCCGCCAGCATGGATAGGAACAAATGTGCCCTTTGGAGGCTGGAAAGTTCACTGTAAAAGTTTCCTAAATCTACCTGTTTTGATTATTCTGGTTTGCATGGAGCAGACCAGACCATATAATTCAGAGGTTTCATTTCCACTTTCATTTCAGCACTTCTTCTCTACTAACGACCCCATTTCCTGAATCATCTAGAGCAAAGTGAGCAAAATGAAAACACTCCTGGAAATCTACAAAGCAGTAGATAAAGTAACAGGTTGATCAATTTGCTAAGATGAAAAAGACTAGAGGCAATTTTCAAAGGACCAGATATTAAAAATGCTTATTTTTACAGCAAACTCTCCAGTTATCCCAGGATTTAAAAACTCCTCAAACACCACCCCCCCCCCCCCCCCAGTTTTATAATTTCTTCTTTTCTTTTTTTTTTTTTAATTTTATTTTTAATTTTTCCAGTCAGGATTACTATGAGTGCTGGTTAGAAAATACATTTTTCCCACTTTGGAAAGGACAGTGATTCAAAATGTGTCCCAGTGTAGCTGAATTTAACTCTAGACTTTCAGAGCTCCTGTGGTCCTGTGGGGGAAGCTCTTGTGGTCTCTTCAGTAGGGAAACAAACAAAGTACATCATCTGCGACCAAGCCCTGCCAGAAATTTCAGACAATAGGGCAGAATAAGCCCAAAAGACAAGTTAGTTTTAGCTCTTGTGTTTTTCTGCAGCAGTTTTGAAGTAAGTGCTGTTTCTTAGTCTAAAGAGGCAAAAATCTCTGTTGAAAGAGAAAAAAATCTCTGGTTTGGGCTTTTTTTTCTTGTCAAAGACCAGCTCACATACAGCCAAGTTTCCCCAGGCCCCACCTAACACTTCAAATGAAAGGCCACTTTCTCTCTCATGGGCAGAATCATAAGCATAAAAGGCATGCTTTTGATGTACTGACAAATCACCTGCCATCAGGTGGTTGTTTATTTCATAAAACCATTACTTCTTTCATGAAAGTGGCTTTCCTGATTAAATAATAGGATTGAATTATATCTTAGTTTGCATTGAATAATGCTGATATGAAATATACAGCTCATATCCTAAAAAAAAAATTGTACTTCAAAATGCTGGGCTTGACTGCTGCAATAACTGAAGGACAACTGCAAGACAATTGTTTCTGCAATGGCAGACAAGCTTTAATATAAATGAAAATATAGAAGGAAGATTTCTACTACTTACCAGCACACTGATTGTTTTCATCCAACTGGAAACCAAATCGGCAAATCAGAGGTCTTGTAACTGTAGGGTAGTTAGGAACAGGGCCTGGTGCTGGGGGCGGTGGATAAACATTGGAATAAGGACTCAGATACGGTGATCGATACACTGGGTTTGTTCGGGGGACACATAAATAGCCACCATTCTGGTTGACACACACCATGTCTCCTCTGCAGGCCTCAGGAATAGTCCGACATTCATCAATATCTGGAACGAAATTGCAAAAGTTAAAAGAGTGATTGCTCCTTAATGGGACCCGTTAAAAAAATAGTTAACGTGTTTTTTGCAAAACGGTGCAAAAAAAATTTATATTCTCCATCAAAAAGGCTAATCCTTCTTTGTGGAGCCTCACTTTGAAGTTAGATTGTACTAAAACAGGAAGCATCCCATATATTCAACATATCCTGTGATCTACTTGTTTTATTTCACTATTAGAGGATAAAGGGAGAGGACAAGGACTGCTTTGCTATTCCATAGAAGTTTGGTTTGAACACTGATTTACACATGGCTGCAGCATGCTACTGCCTCTTCCTGCTAGAGAGTCTGTCCAAACCACAACATGCAGATCAGGATTTCAGAAACTGGTGGTTTGTCTGCCCAGCTGTGAAATTTGGATGCTGCTTTAGAAGTCTCGACTTCCCTCCCACAGAAAAAGTTAGGGATGTTCAGATCTGGGGACAAAGTTCAGGCCTCTTTCTTGCTTTGGCTGAGAATGTTGCTGAATTAAATTTAGAAAGATACAACTGGTTTAGCCAAACTGAGCATTCCCCTGGTTCTTGGGCCACAGAAGCAGTAGGCTATGGCAGGGCAAACAATCTGCTGCAGTTTTTTCCCTTTCTGTTTGAATGACTTTATTGCATGTAGAAGATGCTGGCCAGGAGACTGAACGCCATTGATAAAAAGATGCTATTGGGCAAAGAGCAGATTTCCTTACACTACCTCAACTCAGTTTACTTGGTTTCAGTGCTGAGAATGGAAGACTTCTCTGAGCCTGCAGGTGGAGACAGGCACCAAAGACAATAAATCCTGACTTTGAAGGAGAAAGAGAAGGAGAGTATCCTCGTCCTTTGGCAACTAGACTGAGCTCTTTATCAGAATGCATCACTGTTGTTTGAGTAGCCCTGACAGCCTGTTAGTATCTCAACAATGTCAAAGATCAGTGATATGTAAAGACACACACACGCATATTTATATATACACATATTTGTTGTATGTACATGTATACAAACACACATATTTGTCACACAGTAAGAACTTTTCAACTAAAACATAGTAAGAGCAGCACAATGTTAACTCAATAAATTCAGAATTTCTGAACCCAAATTTAAATGTATTGATTTAATGAAAGTCCTACCTAAGCATTGCCCAGAGGCACGGTCCAGGTCAAACCCATTAGTGCATTGCTGCTAAAATGAGAGAAAAAAGGACACTCAGTGACTGTGAAATGAGAGGTTTGCAGAATCAAATGCTCATCTGGATTATTATAATTAGTACAATTGTTCAGCATGATGCTGTACATCAAAATAAAGTCCCTTCCCCAGAGGACAGGCAGCAAAGCATGAACCTGAGGCCTCAGCATGTGTTCCAGCCCCTTAGCCCAGGAGTGGCACCTTTAGGTGGTGGCAGTGTCAGGCTGTTCCTCTGCCCAAGGCTCACCAATGCGCAATGTGTTATGAGTTGTTAGCACAGAATTGCAGTCTTCTAGTTTGGGGTCTTGTTTTTGCCAGAGCAGGGGGGTTCATCTCAAAGGTACTTGCTACGTCTCTCACAGGCTCTAAAGCTCCCCAGACAGCCCATTCAGCACACGACACGTTAGCCATTGACTGATCTGTAGCCACAGTTGAAATGTAACAAATAAAAATAAGGCTCTTCCTTTCTACCAAACCTTGTAATTTTTAGAGGATAAATCTGTAGACAAGACATTCTAGGCATTCACTGTTACTGGAAGCCTTGTCCCTTCCTATTCTGTGGTCCTGGTCATTATTAGGGCTGCAGCCTTGAGTCTTCAGCACCTCCTCAGTGACCTCAGCATTTCTAAACCGGTGAAAGTCCTGGTGATGATGGTTTCAAAGCCTGTTAAAATTATTCCCTGCTCTTCCTAGATTTTGAATGGGCCTCCAGCTATTCAGCAATTGACACAAGCACAGGATCTTCCAGTAAATAGGTTGTACTAAGGAGTGTAAACAAGAAATATCCAGGAAACAGGAACCACTGAAACAACCAGAGGGTAGAGGGATGGAGTGTGTTCAAGATTCTTCCTTTTTTGTTGTTTCTTAATGATAAAGACACTTATTCTTGGACTTTATGGAAGAAATGAGTGGAGGAATAAAGTACTTAGTTGATGTTTGGAAAAGTAGTAAGTTGTAGATGGGGGACAAAGGGTTAGAGGGGTGAGTCAGTGGAAGTGGGTCATTGCAGGACCTAGAGACAGGACATGAAGTGAAACACATGGCACTGTTTGGACTGCACCTGCCACTTGCACATATGAATGCACAAAACCACTGCTAGAAGTGTCAGACAAATACGGAGAAATTCTGCCTTTATTTATTTTGGCAATCCAAGACGTTTTGGTATCATGTTGTGGAAAACCAAGATATTCTAATGGGAGAATGTATAATCACCCTCATGTTTTAAAGAATGTGTGTACTCTACCTTTTGTTCCCCTTTTTGAGTGTGGTACATACACTACACCTAGGTTAGCCAGAAAAGCTGAGATAGTTTTTAACAAAATTATTTTGTTCCAGACAATAAATGATGATTCAGAAACACTGAACTACCGTAGAACTGGTTTCAACAACTTTCTAGAACTTTATTCTAGAAAAGATTCCAGTATTGTCAAAAGTACCAGTTTCAGTATTTTCAGAAATAACTCATTGCTTTAATTTCAACTTCAAGTTGTTTTTTCAAAGCAACTTCAAAAATCAATTTATGTTACAAGATGTTTTTATAAAAATTATAATGTAAACAATATTTTTTAAATTATAAAAACAAACCCTTAAAGATATCTCAAAAATTCTCCAGGGGCATGAAAAGCATTTCCCATACAGATCCAATATTCACAAAAATATCGATAAGCATGCCATGTGCAGGAAATTTTCAATGTAATAGAAGAAAAACCACTACATTTCAGGGACTTTTGGTGAAGGCATTTAGAAACACAGCTCTGGAGACTGAATATATCTGGACTATCAACTAGAAATCTAAACAGCATGCCTTTAGGAACAGTTTTTCCTGATTTAAAGTTACTTGGAGCCCAAGCACACAAAGAACTAATGATTCTGCTGTTTCAAGAACTGGAGTGCTTTATTTCCAACCCCCCTCTTGAACATAAATGGGTTTGGGCATAAGTGAAAATGAAAACTGGGATACAGTCATTCAGGATCACAGTCCAAAATTAAATGGTCTTAAGACATGAACCTGCTGTACACAGAAAATGTGTATTTATATGAATGAATTTTCCAAGTGTGGATGTTTCTCACAATAGAACTGAGTGGTCTCTGGTCTCATGGGATAGTTTTTCTTATTTTCTGTTCCAGAAGTGTTCAGTTTAGAGGCAGAATCAGGTTTTTGGTGAGGTCCAGGTTTCTGCAGGGATATTTTGCTGAGCTGGCAAGGACGAGTCAGTAAGCTCAATCCATGTTCAACTCCAGAATCCTGCTGGCTCCAAGTTCTCCCCTCTAAACCCCTAGACCACACAACTTCCTTTTCATGTAAACCCCAGACCACAGAGCTTCCTACCACCTACTAGCCAGTTAAGTTGCATGCCATATAGCAATTCAGTACAAAACAGTACATACATCTCTGTGTGCACCTCTCACCTGTGCTTTTCCAAGGCTTGAAAGGCAGACAGCCAGTGTGAAAGCAGTCAGTATCCTGTAATGTACATAAAAAATGGCTGAAAATCTTCTGATATCCAGGCTCATTACATAGAATTAAATATACATGGACAAATTAATTTCTAGTGACACTTCAGTGTATTCCACAGTTTTGCTAACATGAATTTGGCCTCTGGAGAAGGAGTAATACAACTGTGGGCCAGATTCAGGTCTCAGAGTCAGTGACTCTGATGGTGCTATGGTTTTATGCAACTGGGATTGAAACCAGACTGTACATGTCTATGGACTAATCTAATTTTTATGACACCCCAAACAGCAGCTGTTAAATGAACAAGTGTGCAATATTCAATAAAGAGGTTTTGCCCCTCTCTGACACCTTTCTTTTGCAAAAATGAAAGCTTTTCTTGCACACTGTGCACGTTTTACAGATGGGTAAACCAGAGCAAGGCCCTGCCTAAGCTCACAGTGTGACATGTTGGCAGGGCTGCAGGAGGTCCTGAATCCAAGCCAGTTGCTCCAACCGCTAAACCGCGTTTCATCCCCAGGAGACTATCTGAGATGAATCCATTTTCTTGGGGCCAGATTCTGTACCTTTACTCAGTCTTGAGTAATTGCTCTGGAAGGAGACACACTGTGCCAGGTCACCCACTACTAGAAGCTGTTATCTTCAATGGAGCCTTCCCTAGGTGTATCATCTTTACATCTAGTGGTCCCTACTGGGTCTCTCTCCACTGCAGCTGAAAGAAGAGGATCCTTCACTGACAGAGCCCTACAGCTATTTTTGGAGCTCCTTACCCGGAGCATAAAAGTTATGGTCAAGTAACCTCCCACCTCCAAATACTTACTAACAGATAGAAAACCATGAAAGCACAGTCAGAAGTTATTTTTTTCTAAGTACTGTGGATTTCAGTGTTTTGCTGCTGCTTTATATAAAACTTCCCAATACCACTAGACCCACACCTTGCTTATCTTGGATTGTAATTCTGAATGGCAATTGGATACAATACATTCCCACAAAACCAGTACAGGAAGCAGCAGATATTTGAGGTAGCCTTACTTCTGCTACTCATGTGAGCTGCCAGCTTTCTCTCTTAGAGCTGTCTCTGATTTCCAGTGCAAACTGAGCTGCTGAGCAAGACCTACAAATGCATCAGACAAAACCACACACAATGACTGACACATTAGAACAGATTTGTTTTAAATGAGGAGATGGAGACAAGCTCTGAAAAGTAAACACAAACCCTAAAATGGTTGTTCATAGTGCTGTGGAGACAGATTGTGCTTGTTGGCAACTTTTGAGTGACAAGGAAAGGCAAATTCTGCACAGAGTTTTCCTCAGAGTCTGATGTATAGCATTCAAACTACAATTTTATCCCAGGCTTGCACTTAATTTAGTGATTCCTCAAACCTTTTTGAAGAGATTTTAAAGTGTGCTATAAAGACTGTTCTTTGCCTATAGCAAGAACAGCACTGGGAGGGAATACAACAGGTTATAGCAGAAGGCTGACATACCCAGCAACTGGGCAATGCTGCACATTGCTGCAGGACAGTGCACAATAATGAAATCCCCTACAAAACAGTCAGACAAAACTCAAATGTTTTTAGACAGTCTTTAGTTTCCATTGTTACAAGATGATATATTCTTTCCTCTTGGTGGGGGGGTGACCTTACTGCCTCGTACATGTTCTGTCTGCACCCACGATCTCAATTTGCTTTAGATCTCAATTTACTTTAGATCTAAAATCCCCTCAAGAATTAATAACAGACATGCAGCATAACCTATCAACACTATATGCAGCTGGTCACAGTACCTTGCCCAGCAGGCAAAATATTTTAAACTAGTAATTAACCTCTGCAATAGTAACTAATTAACTTCAATCAATCACTGTAGCCAGTGGGATCGTTGCTGCTGCAGTTCAGCACTCCCGCAGATGCGCAGAGTATAAGCACAGATCAAGAAGGAACTCGTCAGAGACAGCACAGCTTTAATAACAGGCAGATCGTCTTTCCCCACCTCTGACCATTGAGATCCTGTCTCTTTGCAAATGGCTTTAGCAAGTGGATTGGCATAATGTGTCCCTGCCACAGCTATTTTCCACAAGTAGGTTTCCCGTCAGTAAGTAAAGAAGTTTCATGCATACCACTTACCTTCTTAATCCTTGCATGTCCAAAACCGTTGGGGAAAGGTGGAAAAAACCCAGAGTCTGTGCTGATGAATAACTAGAAAGTTTTCCAAACATTACCCTCTGCTAGCACTTCAGTTCCTCCGTCATTTATAGTCCAAAGAATGAAATGGCAAGTAATGGAGAAGATCGGGAGCCGTCTGTACCTCCTCAGACACTGGAGAGAATACAGAGAAAGCACCTGGTTTTGCTTAGTTCTCTTCTGTAATTCAGCATTAAACCAATTGGAGGAGGAATGTTAAAAATGAACACTTCATTTTCTAAGTATGTTAAACAATGCAAATGGGGGCCTCAGCCTGGGACAGCTGGTTTAGATTACAAAGCTCACCAACTGGCTAGACTCCTCACAACAACCTCGAGGAGCCTGCCAGGATAAAACACTAACAGCTTGAAGGAAAGCCTCTCCCGCTGCAAACTTCACAGTTAAATGTGCCTCAGAGCAGAGAGCACCGTTATTGGACAGAAACCCTTATCAAGGGACTGGAGAAGGGAAGGGATTGTTTTCCTTGCTCTGAGAACAAAAAAAAGTCAGGCTTTTTTGGAGGCCCTCTAGCTGGTGTCCTGGACAATGAATATGCAACACTCGCTGCTCTGTGCCAATGGCATACTGATGAAAGGTCTGACCCTCTGGGAGGTGAATAACTCAAATTCACGATGATCACAGCTACAGGAACTATATTGCTTGGGGATTATTTGAAAACAGGAATAAACAAATTAAACATTCAAAGGAAAACAAATGGCTTGTCTGCAAACACTGGCCCTTTTTAAACTGATCCCATGCTTAAGGGAGCAGTTTATGATATGAAGTATTTCTTAGGAAAAGCATAACTTGCAGATCTCCAGTTATGACTGAAGAGGAAGGAAATAAAGTACTTTTTCAGGTGTTTTGCAACTCTGCCACAGGCAGAGCTTTAGTAGGTCAAGCAGAACATTTATGAGATGTGAAAGGTAAGCAATCAGATGCAGCAAAGATTATAGTAGATCCAAAGATGAACACTGAAATTAAACACAGACATGGACATTAAACAACTAACTTTGAATTTCTGTTGAGTGTCCCATTTGAGAAAACCCTTTATTTCTAAGGAACCTGAAATTATTATCATACATCTCTGTGTAACAGATTGAGAAACAGAAGTACAGTTGATATAACAGATATTAATAAAACTAGCCCCTAAGCATCGACATCCAGCTTGAGATACACAGACTGAGCTGCTTTAGGGGTGCTGAGCCCCCACAAGTTGTATTGGAGCCAATGGGAAGCTCAAGAGCTCTGTACCTTGTTAACTGGCTGTAATTGTCCACATTACCTTTCAAAAATGACAGCACCAGAGGCTTTGGGCCATTCCTGACAGTTTGTCTCTCTGGCTTGCTTGCATCGCTTGCACTGCATGAAAAATTAAACACTCACCTAGAATTATTCAAAGAGTGTCTATACATTTGCAGACAAACAAGAACCAATTTAATTATTTTAAATAAAGTTCCCAAAAGCCTAACAAATACTTGCACAAGGGACTTCTGAAGAAGCTGCTGGGCATGGAAGGAGTTTTGCCATGGGTCAGAAAACAGGCAAGAGAGGATAGCAAGCAAAGACCAGGGAAATTTTCATTGTGGCAAATGGTTAACAGTGAGTATTCTCATTGCTCCATACCACCAGAGTTTCTCAATACACTCAATAACCTGGAGAGCTAACAGACCTAAGAGTAGCAGTGCTTACTGTATGTTAGAAGAGTGAAAATCTACCGACACAATGAGAAACAGCTTTACAGGAAAGCAAACGGTCTGTGCATCCAGCTGTGTGGATGAAGAGCTTGCTTCATCTGATGATACTTCACTTGCTAATCCACTGAATTTTTCTACAATCACATGGTAAAATCATTGCACACATGCCAGAATCACTGTATGAGTGCAGCACCAGTCTGCTCCCAAATAATTGCCTCAGAGTTCTGATCCAATCAGCCAACTGGCAGAGGTGCTCCAGCCCCAGAGACAGGAGGTGAATCCAAATCTCACCACCTAAGGGGCTCCTTTAAGACGAAATACTGTACAAATGTTTTGATTTTGCCTGTCTCCATCTGACAGCTGAAGTGGATAAAAACCAGAGTATAAGAAGTGTACCAAACCACAACCTGGGCTCATTTACAGCATGGTGACTGTTTTTTTCCAAAATAAAAGGATTTGATGTTGCAGCTAAATGGAATTTCTGCAGTACCTTTCTGTAACTACCATCAGTCACAAAACAATGAGATGCAGCCACAGCCTTCTCACAACTCCCTTTGGTATGAAGAGTTGCATAAAGGAAGGAATTTGTAGGGCATAAACCCCCTTTTGTTCACGATACCTATAAAAGTGGACAATTCAAAGCATCTTTCAACACCCTGTGCTGACACCTTCAGCATCTATGCTTATGATGGTGGCTAAATTTCCTCTCTAGCAGTGCTCTCACTTCAGTAGTCTCAAATATCCCTCTGTGTTATAAAATCCATTACTTCATTTAGATTAGCTTGACATTTCCTTTGTCTTTGTGAGAAGGTGTGGAACAGTCCCCAGTATAAAATGGGACTCTGTTAAATAATCATGTTCTTCAAAGTTTGCTTTGTGTATAGCTAGGGTTGAAACTATATCTCCAATTAAGACTTGGATTTTGAAAATTGTGTAATATATAATCATAAGGGGGACATAAACAGTGTTGCATAACTTTACTCTCCTTGGATGAGACAGCTGCACATATGAACTGAGCCATGCTCCTGCAGATAAAGCACAGGATTGGATGAACAGGAGCCCTCAGCACTGGAGAACATAATCTGACAGATTTTAAATGCTAAGAAAAAAGTTGTAAATAGGTCAGGGAACTTAAGAAGAGTTAATTACACTCAGCACACCTGAACAGAAAATCTTCCTCACAGAAACAAGTCCTCATCCTCTAAGTTTTACAACATTTGATCTCCTTTTTAAACTCTGATATTGTTCTTACATTTCTCCAGAACCACATCAGTCAAACACCCTTCTTGGATGTTCCTGTCATTTTTAAATTTCCCCCACTCTGAACATCTTCAACAACTGTCAGACTGTGAGAAGAGTCGAACCACACAAGTCTGTATGGTGGTAGGTCTGTGAGCCCAAAGTCATTCTACATGCCAGGTCTTAGACATCTTTTACCCAGCCACACAGACTGGTTTAAATTCATTAAAAGAATCTGTCAATAACTGGCCCTTTAAGGCCTCACATGTCCAAGTTTCATATTGCTCCTACCAAATTTTATGGAACCAAATATTTTTACCAGCAAAAATGGTAGAACACTCAGAGCAAAACTGCTGGGCACTTGCAGAAACAACTGTGTCTTGATAGCATCTAAGCTCCATGAGATTCACAAGTTGAGCTTTTGCCTGACTGTGGAGATTGATCTAAGTGTTCTTGAAGACTGCCAAATAAGCAAGCTTTTGATATTGTCACATGCTGATATAACATGACAGGCAGTGATTTGACATACACACATCTCATCCTACTGCCAAACACCAAGCACACGGGAAATGTGGTCTCAAACCCTAATTCCACCTGAGAAAGAGTAGGGCTCATTTCTTCCACCTCCCAGGAAAGAATCTCAGTTGCAAATTCCTGGTGTTTGGGGAGGGTTCCCTATAATTTTTCAAAGACTACCTTAGATTATCAGCTGATTATTCAGTGTCTGAATTATAATTGCCATCTCATAACATGAATGATGCAATAACCTGTTCCAGATGGCTCAGGCCAGTAGCTCAAAAGCACAGCCCTACATATATTTTCCTTTCCTAGCCAAACGTAACACAAGCTAGAATTAACAGTGAAAATTAACACAATATGTAATTGTAAAGACATCAGTAGTGCTAACTAAAAGGTACTGGGAATGTAGGGTCCCTGAGATGTTGTGGTGTGTTGATCTGCAGCTCACAATATCATTTTTAGGAAGGAGAAAATGTAATAGTTCCTGTTGTGCTGCCATCTCTTGGGGCTCAGTTGCCTCAATGTGGTACAGTTACCACCGGCATGGGATATCCATGCAAAACAGATCCAATACAGCACCCATTCCTCCTCCTGTACAAGGGTATCACCTGTCTGTCTGAGGCACGGGCTCCGTTGGGAAGAGGATACTGCTGATATTGCTTCCAAAGAGCCACGCGCTGAGCCCCATTCAGTGTTGTACCAGGTGGACTCACAGTGCCCAACCACATGGAATAAACACTTGAAGTCCTTGGTGTACTCCAGCTCTTCATCTTTGTCCTGGTTTCAGCTGAGGTTAAACACCTCATAGCTATTACTCTCTTTACAGGTCAGTGGTCACTCTGATACCAGCTTCTAATAGCACAACTTCTTTTAGGATAGAAATTACCAGTGGAAAGCCCAGGCACCAGTGGAAAGCCCAGGCACCACTGGATCCATTCTGAAATGCAACAACTCTAAACAAGGACTAGTATCTGACTCCACTTTATTGCTTTGAAAACACGTTAATTGTCCCTTTAGATGAGCAGTGCTAGAATCTAGCAGGTACATACCAAAACCGAAACAGTTTTAAATAGCCCAGTGAACTGCATCTACTGTAAGACAGAACTATTTCAGGAATATTCCCTTTAGTGAGATCAGATGTGATGTTCATGATCACCTGTCGAGCCGTAGTACTTTCTAGGATAGTCTAGGAAGACGCCTGAGGCAAAAAAGAGTAATATTCTCGGAAGAATTCTTCAGTATTGTTCAGGGTTTTTTTTAACCCAATAAAAGTAAGGTAAACAAGCAAACTAAATGATTAGTGTAACTTCCTCAGGAAAGCCTTTCACAGCATTTTTGGTGTATGTGACAACACCCAGCAGAGAGTAATAATTATAATTAGCATTAGTTTGCAACAGCCTGCAACATTCTTCTTGGGTTTTCAATCCTTAGATGACTGACATTTGTACTTTTAAAATATTTTCCTGTAAAAAGTGTATGGAACATAATCCTGTACCTAAAGACAAAAGATAGACTTGAGAACTCCCTTCTCGCCCTTGGTTGCTCTGAGTATCCAAGAACAAGGTGCCCCAGCCCACTGTTCATACTTATACTTGTTTTTCTGTTGACACTCAGCATAGCTCTGGTAACTGCAGTTCACATTTTGCCTGAAACTAGACAGATATTTTAGTTTGTTTTTGTTTATTTTATAAGATTGACATGTACATAAACTGGGCTGCAGCCTTCCCTGCATTTTTGTCAAATGGTCTAGACAATGTGGTTGAAAACAATGCTCTTTAATCTTGTGACAAAATGTTTACCAGCCCCTTTTAATAGCAAGCATAAATTCTTTATGGCCAATTTCAGCTAATAATGACCTTCCATAAATAAAGACCTAAAACTCTTCATACTCCTGGACCAAGACTAAAGTCTGTTTCACTGTTGGAGCAAGCCAACATTCAGTCTTCTCAAGTGCCTGGGATACATAAACCATTGGTCTCCAATTACGACCAGACAGTTAGAAGTATGTACTAAAACCTCCCTTAGAAATATTCAGGACAGATTTATTTTTTGCTAAAATGCCTCAAGACTGCTGTGTCTTTCACAGTTTCCCAAGCCCTTTACTAACTCAAGCACCACACTGGGCACATCTGGCACAGCAGGATTGGGTGGCACCTCAGAGCAGCTGACTGGAGACAGTGGTTCACCTTTACTGGTTACCCTGGCAGCTCTCCCTGGCTGCTGGGCATCAGTGCCAGTAAAACACCAGCTTCGCCTGTGCTTCCTCGGCTCCCAGGTACTTCAATTCCATCACACAGAACTTATATTTTAGGTGGGTTTTGTGTTCTGGGTTGGTTTGATTTTGGTTTTTATTTTCAGATTTAGTTGAGCATCCTTTCTCCTTTTTAGTCTGCTTTGGCAACTCACTTTGTTTTTATCCAAAAGATTAGCCACCATAGCATTGAGCATATTCTCTGTTTTCCATTAAAACACTTCAGGTTCTGAATAAACCAAAACAAGTCTGTGGAAATGCCATCTCTCAACAGGGGTGTTTGAATGTTCACAAGTATGTGCACTATTTCTGTAAGGGCACCTGCCAGAACCCTGGTGGTGAATCCAGAGTAGACAATATTTGACATCAACCCTCTTTTCCAGAGCTTCTCTTCTTCCAAGTGGTGGAAAACATTCCCTTTTTAAAAACATGTTTCACTCTCATAGGTGAATGAATACAATGTAAGCAAAGACTTCTGGTTTCTTTTTCCAGTAAAACACTCGGCACATTTTTGGGTCTTTTCCTTAAGATTTTTGGGGCTATATGTTAGTCAAATATAGGAGTGGCAGAAAGTTTCCCTATGAGGAGAGAGATAATTTTGACTGTTCTGTACTTTCTCAACTGCTTCCTAACCCCAGAAGACATTTATAAACTTTTTGTCGGTTTAAGAACTACTACACTTAATTTACTTATTCCCACAGCAGGGATTACACCGTTTCACAAATTACCTGTTTACTTTTGTGACCTAACCATGCTTCATAAGAACTGGCTATGAAACTGGGTGATAAACATGATGTGTGTTGTCTGTTTGTTTTCAGACTCATTATTCACTGGTCTGCAGCAACAAGTGCTGCTGTAAGGCAGTGATTTAGTGTGCTAAATGTAGAAACTCCACTGAGCAGGCTGTACTCCCATCTCCTAGTCGTGCTGTGTGTGCTGCAGAGCATACAAAATCTTCCAACAGGATGCATTTTCTAACACAGAGTGTTTCTTTTTTTTGTTTTAAATCTGCTGGCCTTTGCTTTGAGTTGCACTGGTTGCCACTGCAGAAGAAGCTGAGCAGTACGAGGAGTTCCCCGTTCAGAAGCAGCCCAGCCATGCCCAGGGCTCCCATCCATTTGGGAATTGTGGGGTACCAGAACCTCAAGCAGCCATGTGAAAGGTCAGTGGAACTGGACCCTTCTTCCAATGGAGGCACTTGTACAGGTAACAGAGTCCATAGCCAGAGCCTGACAAATCAATCAGTCCCCATTTTGTCTACAGTTCCATAACAAAATTCAAGAAGCTGAAGTTGTGCCAGATAAAGAAAATAGAAAAGAACAAAAACTCTGACAGGTTAAATGTGAAAAACAGAAAGTCAGGCCAAGAAGGTTTGAGAAACAAATCATAAGAAGCATAAAAGCTAATAATAAATTCTTTTTCAGACACACCACAAGCAGGAAATCTGCCAGTCTGCAAAGCCAACAGATGAACAAGGTATAAAAATAGTGCTTAGAAAATTTAAAACCACTGTAGAAGGTGAAGTGTTTCTTCTTCATCTGTTTTTGCTAGAGAAACTTCAAGAGATTACCATGGTGGAATAAAAAAAAAAAAATAAAAAAGAAAAAAAAGAAAAAGAAGTAAGTAAAAACAAACAAAAAAATCCTGTTTGGAATGATATGTCTAAATTGAAATGTCAGCAGGAGAGGCTGCATAAAAAATCAAGAAAATGAAGAAAAACCATTAATCAGAACTCACTTGACATTTAGAAATTGTTAACTGAATTAAATATGACTGTTAGCAACAGCTGAATTGTTTATCTGAAGTGCAATCTCTCACAAAATTGCCCTGGTGCTAGAAGAAAACTACCAAATACAATCCTATATTTCATAGGTTTCTATATAATTGTTAATAAAATATGGAACAGTAAATCCAAAATATCTGGAAATCAGTAGTACAGCACAGGAGATTTAGTGAAATTCAGGAAGAAGTTCATCATGGAAAGGGTTGTTAAACATTGGAATGGACTGCCCAGGGAGATGGTAGAGTCACCATCCCTGGAGGTGTTCAAGAAATGACTGGACATGCCACTTAGTGCCATGGTCTAGTTGATGTGGTGATGATCCATCAAAGGTTGGCCTTTATGGTCTTAAGGGTCTTTTCCAACCTTAATGATTCTGTGATCTTTTAGGCATAGGTTTTCTTGGAGACTATCCTTAAGAACTACGTACCTCAGAAAAATAGCTCTGCTCCACGGTATAGAAGTTTATTTTTAAATTTACTCTAGCTCTGCGCAATTGAAACCGGCTCCAGCCAACTCCTAACTGGCACCTGTAAATAGCAAATGTGATTTTTTTTTTTCAGCAAAACTTGGGAATTTTTGTATAACAGCTGCCATTTCAAAGTTTTTAACTTCATCTATAGCCTTTTTAGCCACCCTGGGCCAACCCAGAAAAGGACCATGGAATGGGCACTGAAGCTTAGTTAGGTGTGGCTGAGACTCCCAGGGGACTTGGCACAGGGGCATGGAACATTAGGAGGTCTGCCAAGATACTTACAAAGAGACCAGGGATGGGGGATCAAAGAGTGAAGGACACAAGAAGGTAAGTCCAACTGCTCTTTGAAGTGGAACTTCTCAGTATTAAGCACATTGCCTCTCTGCACTGTGGCAACAGTGAGAGATGCATCAGTACCCTGGGCAATGCGGGGACTCAGTGCCAAGCACAATGTCAAGACCACATCGCTGTGGCAGAGTACACGTAGCCTTCCCCCTATGAGTCACAGGCTCAATTAAGTTGTAGTTTGGTGTCTTGCCAGAGTTTCCTTCATATTTTTGCAACAGGAGGGTTGGCCCTCCAGCTTCGATCAATTGCAGTAATTTCTGATGTTTCCCTATTCCATTTTAGTTTCTAATGAAAATCTTCTTCATGAACTAGATTGCCCAGTCCCATTTGGCCAGGGCAGTGCAGGCTTCAGGTTGCCAGCAAAGCATCAGGCTATTTAAGTGCCTGTACAAGGCAGTTGGAACCACTGATTGAGTTCAGGAGAAGAACATCAGAGCCAGAGTGCAGCAGGCTCCCTGGATCCCCAGCCCCGCCGACTTGGCAGGTTCTGGGAAGCACACCATAGTTGCTGTTCTGTTCAGAGTCCAGTAAGGACAGAGGTAGCACCTGCAACCCCTCTGCCTGCAGTGGCACTCTGCAGGTCCTTCATCCAGAGCACTCTGCAGACAATGTGCTATTCAGTCTGCATTTGCGGCCAGACAGATCTGGCAACCCTAGTTATGACTCATTCATTTTCTTTAGAATCCTGTACTCCTCAAATTTTTGTAGTTTCATAATAAGCCTTCTCTATGTTAGCTGAAAACTGTTGAATACATCTGTTACTGCTCCTATTGTCAAAAATAAGGTAGTGTTCTGTTTGTCTTCATTTTTATTGGCAGCTACTACTTAAACATAGAGCAAAGTGCAGTCTAAATATTTTCCGAATCTATTTCCAGAAAAAGTTTCAATTTTGATTACTATTTTTCAATGCTCCAGTCTACCATTTAAACCACTTTCTTTACTACAATTTTACTCCTGCTACAATTTAGTGTTGTATCCATGGTACAGCATGTAAACCAAAACACACAGGTGAACCAGAATCAACTTGGTAATTTGCTTGTAATTCTGAAAATACCCTTTTATTACACACAAAAGCATCACTCAAATACTTTAATACCTTATAACAATAAAGAAAACTACTGCAGGAGATAAGGAAACAGTTTTACATAAAGGTTAAATTTACAATCACCATGTGGTTGGCTTTCCTCATGATGAGCTGAAACCTGAATTCCTTATTTCCTTTTCCCTATGCAGCTTCTTAGACACCTGCACCCAAACAGTGTCTGGAATCACTCTCATTATCTCTATTTATTCTCCTGAGAAAGTGACCATACCGCTCTCTTCAACTACCTGAAAGGAGGATGTAGCCAGGCAGGAGTCGGTCTCTTCTTCCAAGCAACCAGATGAGAAGACAGCAGCCTCAAGCTGCCCCAGGGAAGGTTCAGGTCGGACATCAGGAGAAATTTCTTCACAGAAAGGGTTGTTGAGCGATGACTGGATGTGGCACTCAGTGCCATGGTCTCGTTGACAAGGTATGTTTGGTCAAAGCTTGGACTCAATGATCTCAGAAGTCTTTTCTAATGGATTCTGTGAAATAATGTTTGCAGCTTACATTTCTTATACTTGTTCCCATTTAGGAACTTTTTATCCCTATTTACTCAAAACTGCTACTACCTCTTACTGTTGCTCTATTTACATCCAGTTGCAACTTTGTTGCTTAGAGTAAGTATATTTTGTTGGTAATACTATATTAACTGTTCAGGAAACTCATGGATTCAGGCTAAGTTGTACAAATGAGTGTAGCTTTATTTAGTTCTAAACATCCAGCTTAATGTGGGCTGCTGTCTTTCTCTGCAGCCCTGAAAAGGTCAAAATAATTTTCAAAACCTTAGAATGTCCTTAGTTCCCTACCCCCAATTTACAAAAAGTTACATTTGAAGCATTATAACTCTTGGCTTTCTGTTCTCAGAGGGTTGTGTTTAACAGTGCTTCCCATTCTAGGGAGTCAGGAGATACCACTGGTCGGTTTTCACTAGCTCAAAATCAACCATCTGACTTTGCTCACCTCGTAGGAGAGCCCTGGCAGAAAGCTGCCAAATGACAAAATAGGCACCACTTGGAGTGTGTTACACACCTTTTTTTTCCTAACCCCTTGGACTATTCCATCAACAAACATTAGTTACTAAGTGGCTGTACTAGAGTGCTGGCTAAGAGCTACTATTTCATAAGTGACATGAAATAAATAGTTCCTAGCTGCCTCAAATCTGTAAAATCTCCTTGGTCTGTGCTCCCACACCTGATCATGCTGCAATTCAATCCACCTTGCATCACCATCTGGAAATTCACTGGGAGGAAAAGCAGGCAGCATCTAATGTCAAAAAGAAAACCTTGCGGCTAACTACTCAGTACTGCCAAGATTCCCTTTACCTTTGTGATACTGGCTAATATTCAAACAGTATCCAGGCAGCTCTCTGAAGAGTTAGATGTCCTTTACACTAAGGGAGATAGAACATTCTTGGTTGCTGGTACAAGGGTCAGCTTGCTCCCTTTGTTAACAAACACACAAAACAGGTATAAGTAGTTTGTTTCCCTGATACCATTGGTCTGTAGTCTGTCAGTGCTTGTTACAACACCACATGTGACAGCGCTTCTAAACTCTCTTCTATCAATAACTGGCAAAACCCTCTAATAATAGTTGACCATAACTCAAATATTGTAATATTTTTTCACTTTTTCCACAGACTACAGATTAAAAGAGGGTAGGGTTTGATTAGATATTAGAAAGAAATTCTTGACTGTGAGGGTGGTGAGACATTGGAATAGGTTGCACAGAGAAGTTGTCGATCCCCATCTGCTGAAGTGTTCAAGGCCAGGTTGGACGGGACTTTGAACAACCTGGTCTAGTGAAAGGTGTCCCTGCCTGTGGCAGGGGGATTGGAACTGGATGATCTTGAAGGCCCTTTCCAAACAAGGCAGTTTCATGATTCTATGAAAATACCAAAAACCCAGCAGTGTATCAATATTGACATCAGCAGTAAGAAGACATTAATTAACTGCAAAGCTTTCATGAGGTATGTGACAATGTGAAATACTTACAAGGCAAGTATCTTCCATTCTGTCTCTTCTACTTTAGCCGTCAGTCACTCCTATACATAGTCCAGATCACCTGCCTTATTGGTAACAACTTACGCAAAATGGTCAAGAATGACAGGAAGAAAAAATACTAAAATGCAGGGGATTGACATTTGGTTAAAAAAAAAAAAAGTTATTTCTACACTGGTCACTATAATGTGTGAAATTATATTGCTGTGACTAACTGGTGTAATGCAGGAAAGTTTAATTAAAAAAAAAAAAAAACAAACAAAAAAACCCCCCAACATTGCCCTGCCCCAATAAAAAACCCCAAACCACATTCACAATTAGAAAGATCAACCAGTTACTTCCTTCTCTGCATGGAATGCAGGATAAGCAAAGAACAGGGAAAAAAAAAAAAAAGAGAGAAAGTCTAAAGAGAACAATGGAAAATATTAACCTTTGTTTCCCCCCCCCTTATATCAAGTTTGCAAAATGAATCTGTTAATAGAATTCTGTGACCTTACCACTAAAGATAACTGATAACTTGTTAGACCAAAACTAGGAGGACCAGACACCATTTTTTCCTTGCAAAAGCCACAGAAAAGAAAACAATTACATTAAATGATAGAATGAAAATTTTCAACTACTGCACCTTGTTAATAAATTCCAGAGATTTTTTTTCCTCATGCTGCTATGTGAAAGACCCACACAATTAACAGGACAGACTACATGAGTCACGTATGTACACGTGGGAAACTGGTAAGGCAACTATATATGGAACAGTTATCAAGAACAAAGTAAACATAGAAGAAAAATTAGAGGAAAAAATATATCTACTAATCATTCAATGAAAACAAAGCTTGAATGTTTGTAATGGTCTGTGAAACATTCAAAGAAGGAAGAAAGAAACAAAGTAATGAAGTTGTTCTACACTTCTCTGCACAAAAGTACTGCCTGGAACACAAAGCCCAGCTGATTTCTAACAAAGCATCAAACCCCACCAATGTACCTGTGGAACAAGCCTTACAACAGAAACCTCTAAGGCATAAGAATTTTCTCCATAGTTCAACAGAGCCCACCTCCTAGGACTTAAGGACTGAAGCCTTTTGTATCTCTGCTATAGATTTTCTTCTCCCTCAAGGAGCTTAATGAGGAACTCTGAAGTTCTTCAGTACCTTTGCTTGGTATTAGACTTCCCTCCTCAAACTCACAGCTTATTGTACAAATGGAACTGATTTACAGCATGCAGAAACAAATGGTCTTACTATGTTTTCTTTATTGGCATTTAGAAAGCTTCCTGAAAGAGAAATGTGTACATATTAAGTTCTCTGCAGTTGAAGAAGAAAAAAATGCATAAAAAAAAGTTAAGAACTGCTCCATTAGTATCTTCAGAGAATAGTGAGCAGCATGACTCCATTTGTAATTTACAACATGTAAGTCACATAATTTTTAAAAACTAAACATTTCCTTCTGCTCTGGCTCACCAAAAGGTAATTTTATTGCGAAGCAGCTATTTATCATTGAACAGCCATGACTACAAGACCAAGGGAGATTGCACAGAAGCCATCTGATTTCACTTTACTTTATAATTGCTATGGAAAAAAAAAGGTAGCTGTTCCAGTCCAGTTTAAATGAAGATCTACATTTGAAGTACCTAACTGCGATATTCTCAGCTGAGGTAATTTGAGATTCTCAATACATTTATTACAAAACACAGAATTTATTTTGGTAAATATGTGGCTGCTATCTTTTTAGAAATCAATCTGCCAAACTGTCCATAATGGGGTAAAAAATTTAAAATCAAACCCCAATATGGTCAATCCACTTACAAGTTTGCTAAGTCTTCCATGAAACATTAATATACTGGAGACAAAGGATTCAAACAGCTCTTAAATTAAGTACAGCAATTAAAAAAACCTTTGCAAGGTTTCAAGGCAACAAAAGAAATTCACTATTTGACCTCTATATAAATAAATGCAAAGATTTCTTGCATTATTTTGGTTGGTTCTGTACAAGTTTCAGTAATTATTTTATTTAAATATAACTCTTTCATCCAGGACCTTAATGAAAATGAAGGAGGTTGACAGTTCTAATATAGAACTTGCACAACAGTTATCTTAACACTGACTTAACAAGGAGAGGCATATAAAAAGATTAAGAAATTACACATTTTAAACTGAAGATGTTTTATCTCAGATTCACTATGAGGATGACTCCTATCCTTTAGTATGCAACTTCATTCTTTACCTGCCAAACAAAGCGTACAAGTTATCACAACAAAATTTACACAGTAACTGACTTTGGCCTTGGCTTTACAAAGACCTATTTACACATTTGAGATAAGCAAACACCTTCCTCCCTTTTAATTCTATACATGTGTTCAAGCTTTAAGTCTATATTTGGATCTACAAAATCTTGCAAGATAAAAAGTCTCTCAAATATACACCTTGGACCATTAAAGCACAATGTCTTTATATATATGAATGTATCATTTGCTAAATTACCCACTCTTCACATGAATATCTCTAGCCTCACTTCCCTAGTTAACTCCTTAGTGCTGATGGATTAGACTGCTGAAAACACCTATTAGTCTGGGGGGGTATATCAAATCATTGTGCAAAGAGATTAATGTGCCTCAAATTGCCCCCCAAATAGAATCAAACTTGTAAATAAGAGATATAAGTCCAAAAGTACATTAAGTAAACAACATTAATTGGGTGGTTTATGTATTTCTTTCAGTTCTGGTTCTGTAAGGTAGATGGCAGATCATTTTAATGGAAAAACAGATCTCAACACCAAAGAGTTAATGCTGTCTTATGCATATCTGAAACAACCCAGTATACATAAGGTTTAAAAATCCTTTAATTTGTCTTGTGACAATCTAGCAACAAGATAGATTTTTTCCTCAGTTAAATATTTAACCCACGCCCAAAATGAATGCCTGCTATACAGAACGCAGTTATTCATTCCACCATTAGAATTTCTGAAGCACTGATAAGTTTGTAAGTACAAGAAAAGCAAAGTACAATTGAAGTCAAATACATGACTTTTTACAGAAGGCCTCATCGTGATAAATTATATACAACATAGTGTTCTCATTTTCCTTAAAGTGCTCATCATACTGATACAAGATGATCTATTGTTTTAGGAGGTCTTTTAATACAGCACCAGCACTGGCATCAGGGGACACTGGCAGTGGTGTAAAAGTAGGCAATGCATCAGAAATAGGTTTCATAAGCAGATGTCCAGAACTAGTAGCTGGTGTTATGAGAGGCACTGCTGCAGATCGAGGTGCTATAAATGGATTTGCATCTGGTCTTCTACCCATTCCCGAGACTGCAGAATCTGGAATATAAGAAAAAAACAAACCCCAAAAACCTAAACCAACAATGAAAACACTTTGTTAAAAAGCATTCCTAAATCTATCCAATTTTACAGCATTTGTTCACAGAGACGTTCTAAAATTGCCTATCACTTCTGCAACATGTAAGTCCTTGAAAATCTCCTTGCCATGGACAGTAGACACCCTCAAAGACTTTTATTGTCTCTGACTTCTCTCATAGAACCATAGAATCATTTAGTTTGGAAAAGACCCTTAAAGTCAAGTGCAACTATTAACCCAGCACTGCCAAGTCCACCACCAAAATTCTGTAACAGCTCAAGCTACCCAAAAAACCGTGCACATCTGACAGGCAACGTGAACCCCCTCTGCAGTTCACTTCACCTTTGCAATGCCAGGCATGACATATCTGTCACACTGACTCCAGCACTGTGCAGAGGTGTAAGGGCCCTGGCACATGCACTACAATGCAGACCACAGGAAAGTTTCCCAGCACATAGCACAGATTCCCCAGAGTCAGCCCCAAGAAAACCCCCATAAATAAACAGCACTTTGTAACATCCAACTACTTTAGGTGAATTGAAAGAGGGTTTTTTAGCATTTCTCTCTCTCTCTGTACACATGTATAATATGTCGGGGTTTGGTGTTCGGGGTTTTTGTTTTTATTTTCTTTTGAGTTTACAGCTAAGTTTCAAACAAAACAAGCTTTTGCAAATCAGCAGGCTTATATTAAGGTGAAGTCTTAAACACAAAAAATTAAGAACAAACTGGACCAGTTAAACTGAAGATTTGAACCTTAAATTACTTAAGACAAAAGTACATTAATTTAACAAGCCTAATTGTTCTCTGCCTTAGAAAAATCAAACACTCTTGCACAGCTTACAGAGATTTCATACCAGGCCATACACTTAACTGATTTCATTTTGGTCCTCTCTGAGCAACCAGTTCTCCACACCAGAAAGACACTGCAAAGTTGTATTACTTGCATTCTTCACTCACTTCAACACAAGCTGATCAACAGGGATGCTGAAAATCAGGACAGTGCTCACTACTACACCATATGAAGTTGTCTGCACAGCATCCATTTGGCTTTAACAGGTGCTGTTAAATCCTTTCCATATCAAAGGGAATTTGGTTTCTCTAATCTTCTGAGAGTTTAGAAAGTGAGGTATAGATGCAGTGGGAAGGAGAGATAGGAGAATTAAAAAAAATAAAAAGAGAAAAGTAGGAAATGGTTGGGGCAGAAGAAATCAAATTCATAATTCACAAGTGAGGAAGCACAGAATCATTAAAGTCCTCTTGAAAATTCTACCTTTAGTTATTTATATTCTATGTAAAGATTCAAATATTACCTTGCATTTGACTATTGGATGGAGTACTGTTAGTTTTACCAGTTCCTGCTGCTCCCAAAGGTTTCATGCCATGAACAGAGAGCTTGGGTGGGGGAAGGCTTGGGCGAGATTCCGTTTCAAGGAATTTCACAAACAGTTCTGAAAAAGACTGTAAGAGGCTACTAGTTATTATATTTCACTGATGCTCTGGTGAAAAGCACTAAGCCAAAAATACATACATACATACATAAAACAAAAAGTTGTCAACAGCCTGCAATCAATTTTGTACTTGTACTTAGTACTAAGCAGTCCTCAGTGAGTGACAATGAAATTTATTTTCAAAATACATTCTTTGTTGCTGTCTCACTAAGAAGCATTTATGTAAAATTGATAAACTCTAAAGATAACACACTTACTTCTACCATGGTTCCATTATTGATTTAAGCCAGCTGTTTCAAGAATCCCATGCTAGTACTGACATCACAGTAATTTCCTTTGTCTTTTGCTCAACCAATCTCTCCTCCAGAAAAACATAGACCCCAATCTTTTCTCTTAAAGCCCATGTATGCTTTATTTCACAAAGAATCTCAAATAAAGGAAGCATGGAATGATTAAGGTGTCGGTAGCATCACAAGATAAAATTTGACTTAGTAAAGCCTGTACTATTCACACAAAAGGATTAATTTTTCTCTTTTACATCTATAAACCACATAGGCCACAGTCCTTTAGTGGCTTATGTGCCTGCACTATTTTAGGGGGAAAAACTAATCCCTACACTTCAAGATGATTTACAGGAATCCATTCTCAACATTTCTAGCATAACTGAGCAAAAACCTAAAGTCAATCCAAAAACCCCAACCCCTCATACTTGGTCCTTGAGTACATTATTTACTGGCCTGCAAAATGAAAAGTTCCATAGATAAACTGCTCCCATGGATCATGCTATGAGATCTGTTGCTTTACAGCATTTGAAAACTTAAAATACCAGTTTTATATGCTGCACAGAAGAGGCACTAGCTGCAGCAGCTGAAAAAGCTTTTCAATTTAAATTTAAAGGACATATGGGAACAGAGCCATCAAAATACAATGTCATGGTCTTCCATACTGTTGAGTATTGCAGAATTCCATACTCTCACATATATTTAACTTCCAGTACTCATAGTTTGCAAGATGAAGTCCATAGTGTAAGAAAAGAGTGATGCCAGGAACCAGTGAAACAGTAATTGCCTTCTGTATTAGCACAAGATTTAGTATTGTATAATTTTCAATGTCTACATATTTCCTTAGTGCAGGAAAAAAACTTTTGCCAATGCAGTTGCACAAAAGAATTAATGCAAGATACAGTAGCATCAGTAAATGAAGCTCAATATACTGATGAGCCAAACACGAGCATTAATATGCAACTTCCCCATTTTTGCACTCAAAGAGAATGAATGATTAATTCTTACACTATTAAAAATGTTCTGATGAGTTGGTCTCAAAGGTGTACTAGGAACACTCTTTGACCCTGCTCCTCCACCAAGCCAGCCAGTCACCCATCTTGTAACTCCTCTTTGCTCTTCAGATAGTAACTAGAGAAGTATTTAAAGAAAACAGTTAGGAAACAAAATAAAATAAAGCAGCAGATGAAAGAAAGTGAGTAAATATAATGAGCTGCACTATAACAATGTGGCACTCAAAGAGATAAATAAAAATTTTTTATTATTGTCAAAACCATATTCTCCGCCTCTCACTTTTAGACTGGCAGTCTAAAAAGCTGGCTCTTTACTTAAAAATATAAGCCTCACATTCTTCACAATACTACTGGCACATATATAACAGATTTACTTTTCTGTAACTGATATATTACAGCTACTATACACAACAGCACTAAGTTAAATCCTTTCCTTTATGCATTAGCATTCATCAATAAAATGAAATCTACTCTATTAAAACAACGTTATCGAAAGATTAAGATCAGCATGTCCCACATGAAAAAAAAAGTGAGATGAAAGAAGAAAAAACATACTTTCCCCACAAGATGTGCAGGGACAGTCACATTTAGTTTAGCAGCAAGTGATTCTATTTTCAGGTAAGGATACTGAAAAAAAAGAGAAAAAAAAAGAAAAGAAGAAAAAAAAAAAGAAAGGAAAAAAAGAAGCCTAGTTTTCTGCAAAGTATTACCTGATCAAGTTCATCCTTTTTTAGTCCCAAGATACTTCCCATTAACCTTAACACTTCAAGACGTCTATTTTTTGGAGTATGAAAATGTCCAATAAAGAGATTTCTCATCAACAGTCTGCAGAACAAAAGAAGCTACTTATACAAGCTGCTATTGTGTAACAGCTGATACCATAATATTGATGCATTTATTCCTCATACTCTTGACTAATTTACAGTAATTCAAATAAACACATCAAATACAAATAACTAAAAAGGTGCCTCACCAATTTCCTCCTTTTGTAAGTTATCACATTTCTTACATAGTAAGTGTGAATTTGGACAGTATTAGCAATATTGTATGCAGTAAAGTGAAACTGAAGGGTACATGAGCAAATTTTGATGCACATACTACAGTCAGGGAAAATGCTTGTTCTAAGATCTTGATTCAAAAGAGCATTTAAAGAGATAGCTCTGTGTAGTCCCAAACCAAGATGTAAGGAAAGGGACAGGGGAGCCCATTTGCCTATCCCTGTTTCAGTTCTGCTGGGTAGAGAAGAAAAAAATGACCAAGGAAGAGATTTACATGACATCCAGGTGATGCAGATACATGAAAGGGCTTGCTGTTCACACCTTGAACATTATAAAATACGTTCATTAAGAACTCTTATCTCCATTTGCACAGCTCATGCTACAGAAGTGCACTTCTTTCTACTTAAGAAACACATCACTGATCCAAATCTGTTGGTTTTAGTAATCAAAATGACTATTTACAACCACCAAGCAATTGAAAAATGTCAAAATAATTAAACTGTAATTACAAGATAACATACAGAAGTACAGTCCTGCACTACTCTTGCAACTGTGAGTGCCACATCTGTACACTGAGAGGAATAAAACCCAAAAACTTAAGTCAAATCTTTCAGCAAAGACTTACTTGTCCACTTTTCCTTCCGTGCTGTTCATAAGGTTCATTAGTTTATTTTGTACATCTTCTAACATTTCTCTTCTGATCTCACCTATAAATTGATATCACAGCAAAATTAACAAAAATCAAAACTTTGAAACATTATTGCAAAATTTATCAATAATACACACTTCTATAAATATTGCTATGGTGCTTTTAAATAAAAAACAAACCCATAAAATCTATGTGATTTTTTTATAAAAAGGTGTCTACTACATCATTACTATTTGAAACCACAACCTAAATTTCAGGAATGATACTCAATACCGAAGTACAGGAGCACACATTAAATAAATCCATTGCAGAAGGTCTGATGAACTGCTCTGTTTCATCTAAATAATACAGAACTGGAAAGAAACTCTACAGCAAGGTCTGTAGTTCTGTGGTGGCAATCTTTTTCATAATGAGCAAACTCCATGTTGGCATCAGGTCTTTTTCATCTCTGCCCTTAACCTCCAATACTACCCAAGCCCAGGTATTCTGTACACCCTACTATCAGGTTGCTAAAGCCTTTGAAGCACCAAGAAGTTCTCAAGTTTCCCAGATGAATTACTGGCTAGCAGAGCAACATCAGGAGCTTGCTGTGGGTCTGTTCTGCTAGGACCTTTCTCACTCCTGTAACTGATGCAAGCTCTGGAAACGGCATACTGGGACACACTAATGCATCACAGAAACAGTGTTGAACTTCACAGTTCAGTATACTGGCAAGAGAGGCAGAGAGATGCAAGATTACCCATACTTTGGGAACAAAAATATGAATGGAAGACATTAAATGCCACAGCTACTATTAACCAAAGACAAAACTGAGAGAAAAATGGTAAACACTTCAGTCAGGCATCATGACCTGCAAACTGAATAAATAGGTCAGAATTATAAGTCAATGAATGTGAGGTAGCCTAAGAGTGTGCTAGGAGTCACTACACACATTTTCTGCCTTCTTTTGCATGCTGACTCCAAGTTCTGATACTGTTCTGTAGTGGCTGCAATGAATCTGTTCATCTAGGATAGCACAACACTGAGAATGATCTTCCTGGCCTGCACAAACACACTATTTTTCCTCTTCATAAACACAAAACAGGAACTATTAGAAGAGTAAGAGAAGAGTTTAGATTCTGCACTTACCAGTGCTGTAAACATTTCAGCTTCCTGAAATTCCTGAACTTAATAAACGATTTGTTTACTATCTACACACTTGAGTCTCACAACATTGGACTGTGTAACAAGGGTGACAAATGTAATAACCCATGATTTTAAAAGAAGCCATGGCATGATATTGTTATATTCACTGTTGCCCAACAATTTCACAGCACCAACTTCTCTACAATTCTAAAATTCCAATAATACAAATTACTTGTTAACTGAAATACACCAGTTACCCCAACCACACTGTGCCAGTAACTCAGGCTGCTTCTAACTTCCCATAAAGCTCATAAAAATAAAGCTCATAATAAAGAAAAAAAAATTCCTAGAAGTTTTACTTGCCATAAATATCGTACAGCATTCCAATTGTAAGGAAACAAGGCAGAAAGTTTTCTCTTTATAAAAATGCAGAAATACTAAAAACTGGATTGAAGTCTCTGATGTTCAGGTCTGCGGAGTTTCTATAAAACCCACAGAATAACTTGCTAGAAAAATTTATCTTCATTAAATCCCCAAATGCAGGATTTTAGAACACTGGCAGTAAACTGTTCTCAGACAAGAAAGCAAGTAATTACATACAAGGTACTAAGAATTCTTGGAAGTTAAACCTCAAATGGCTTCACCTCAAGACTGCCAAAGTGTAATATTGCACCAAATTCTCAAACCAAAGGGGTTCTGTAAGATATTGCCTTTGAAGCCTAATAAAAGTACAATTATTCATACACAAAAGCTTGACAAACACACTATAACATGGACTGTCCATGTGAAGACCACCTCTACCCTACAGATGTATAAGATAACAGGATGAACTTTTGCTCCTCTCCCTCTATAAGGTTTAATGCTTATCTCCAAATCCTTTGGAAAAACCGCTGATCACCTTAGTTTTCCTATCATTTTAACAATTTTTAGGCTCGTGTTAATTGAAAATGCTTCATTTAAAAAAACCCCACAAAATATACACTCTTGGTTTATCTATCTTAATTTCTAAAACCCTCAACATCTTTGTAAGAAAAGTGACTTATGAATTTTTACAACCTTCAAATCATCTGGGATGCATGGAAAGCATTCCACTCTTGTTTCCACAACTTTCAATCTTTAATAAGTGCATGCCACAACTGTGTTGACAAAACATGGTTCTCAATTAACACCAATAACTCCCTGAGAATCCACACAGAGATTTTGTATATACACACATCAAAGAGCCAGTCTGTGAAATGGATACAACCTAATATGCCCTGTTCAAATACTCCACATCTTTATACAAACATTTTACTTCACAAATATGAATTTTAAGGAGTACAGAATAGAACAAACTAACTAATGTCATGCTGGGAAAGTTCTTATTCAAGGAACACACAGAGTAAACTCCTCATTCAAAGCAAGTTAACCAAAGCAAAACATGTATTATACAACACTATCTTGTAACAACTACATCCATATGCATCGAAATCCATTCCAATAATGTGACTGCTCTTCAACACTCCTCTCTCAACACATCAGGGTGAGGCACAGGAGAACTGATCTGTGGTTTCAAGTTTTACATTTACTTAAAATTATGCTACTTTGTAAATACGGTTAAATAGGACATCAATACTTGAAGGAAAACATTGGCAGTATAATTACACAGTGATACAGTTGCAGGAGCAAACATAGGTGACTTGTTATTTGGATGTCCACAGAACAAAAGGGAATAAAAAGGGAAATAAACTACTAACACCACAAAAAGATAAACAGCATTTGAAAACAAATTTCAATTAAATCTTACACTGTTGCTATTTCTCTACAAAGCAAGACAGTATGAGTTGCTTTTTCCATTTTTATTCACTTAATTTATCCCTTTATGATGAATTTTAAACCAAAAGTATTAATAATTTAAATGAAAAAAAGGTTCTATAACAAAGTGGATCAACTTTTCAGGACCACTACTTTGCTATATTCCATCCACAGTGACTATGCAATTTACCATTAAACATATTTTTTAAATGGAACATTTCCTTCTAAAATAGAATCTTACAGCTGAAAAGGACTTAAACACATACTTCGGCTGTATGAAAAGACTAAGTAACAAAAAAGTCCTGAGCCAAAATTCAGCATGGACTGCTGTAAACCAGACATTTACAGTCTCCAATAATTTATTAACCATTTATGGCAATCCAGAAAACTGCATCTGGTACATCTTATACTTTTCTATTAAAATCACCTCTCCTGCCAAAAAAATCCATAAAGAAATCCTTCAAAAGATTTGGCTAACAAAACTGTGTCTGGGAATGTATTTGGCCAATTTTCAATAAGACATTATATGTTTTCTTGTATAAATAGAGAATATGAAGTGATATTTTTTTTTTATAAAAATCATTATTTACTTTACAACAACGTTAAAATGCTGTTTCCTTTATGCAACAATTCCATTTCAATTTTTTTATCAAGTAAATTGCTTGCCAATACAACACTGCTTGATACTGAGATTTAGTTTTCTCTCCAAGTTCAAACCCCTCCTGCTTTCTTATGCAAGGGTTTGACATCAAAATTAAACAGTAATGAAGAACTTCCCATTTAAGAGTGCAGTATTTGCCTATGTCAAAACTAATTTCAATCCAGGGTGTTTGTGAACTTTTGCTGTGAATGTCTGTAGTGAGAAATAGATATACAGATCAGTCAATTCAAAAACAGATCATGAGTTGTATATTGTAGCAGTTTGAAATTTAATTTAGCTTGTAAAATTTGTATGTGAACTCCTGTGATGCCCACCTGGATGCCAAACTGCACTTAGAGAGAACTAAATTTAAGTAAGTACGCATTCAAATATGTAGCAGAAAAGGAATAACTTTTTTGTAAAGTTCTTGCTGGAATCTTGAAGACTTTCAAATGACATTTCACACCATCTCTCTGATCATAAGCAAGTATGCTTCAAGAAAACATCATTTATTTCAAGAGTAAGACTAATTATCACTTAAAAAGGAATAGCAATAATTAATTGCATACGTTCAAAGCATGAGTTATCACTATATCCAGCAGAGAGGGCAGTCACATCTGTGCAAGAGCTGCTGCCTCTACATCTCTGACCCACTGCACACCCTTTATCTCTACCTCACTGTATTCCTATATCTATGTCAAATATGGTAGTTACTTTGGAAAATCTGACAACATTTGGTATTTCTCCAACTTTTAAAAAAGACATTTACAGAGCTAAATCAAGTGTCCTGGTATTTACAGGGAAAAAACCCCCAAAACCCAGAAAACGTCTACAGGACTTTTTTTTGAGAAAGATCCCTAACAGAAGGTAAACATACTTTTTCATATTTGCTTTATAAACAAGGAAGTCCTCAGAATGTGGCACAGAATTAGTCTCTCTCTCATAGGATATGAATTTTAATAAGTTTCTAGGAATACTACATAGTCTCCTCAGCTGCTTGAAATATTTTAAGCAGAAATGAAGAAAATGTTGTTACCTTCTTTCTTAAGTTCTTCAATCTGCTCCTCTTTGATGTCAAGCTGCTCAGTAAGCCTGGATGCTGCATCCAGGGCAGCATTTGCCTCTTCTAAACTCTCCTAAATAGAGGGTTGGAAAGGGACAAAAAGAGAAGCAAGGGAGATCGCTATCACAATGACACTAACACAACACACATCAGACATAACATATGAAGAGACTCCAATCACTTGTTCTTTCAAATAACTGGATTGTAAACACCCTCAGAAAATGGAGGGTCAGCAGAAGAATGCTGCTTTGCTTACTCAGTCAAGAATTAAAAAGTAGTTTGACAAGGTTCAATTTCATTATTCGGCCCACCTGCAGTGACACAACTTTTTCTTCTAGGTTTTCTGCTTTCTTCTTCCATTCTGCACTCTGTTTCTGGTGTCTTTCCAGTTCTGCTGAATACATAGCTTTTTCTTCTAAACGATAAAAAATAAGAGACAAAACAAAAAAATCTTAATTTGCAACATGTAACTCTTCTTGAGATATGCAATTGCAAAACCTCAGCATTATCATATCTGGTCTTCATGAGGTAGAGGTGGAATTCAAGTTTCTTAAATGTGATATGGATCAACAGTTTTCACAGAATTTGTTTTTTAAGTTTTTAAACGGACAACAGATTCTTAAATTCAGGCTATCAAAAAGTTAACCAGGTAAATAATATTTCAAAAGCATCAATATATGATAACTATCCCAGCTAAAAAATACTTGTTGCAATCTTTGCTATTTCTTGACAAACCTTACCCTGTTGGAACTGCTCTAGTACCATCTGCAGGTTGGCCAGAGACAGTGCATACTGCTTCACTTGGTCCTGGGAGATGGTCAGCTGCAGAACAGTTTCATCTCTCTGCTTGGTAACCAGGTTTAACTGTTCTTGCAAAGATTCAACTTGCAGACTAGCCTGATGACTTAATGAAAACAAGATACATTACTTAAATAACAGAAATTATCACAGAGAAAATCAAATCCCAGCAAACAATAGCTTAGAATTTTTCAGCTCAACTTAAAAAAATTATGGCATTTTTGTCCCCAATTCCTCTTCAAAAACAAACAAACAAAACCAACCTAAAAAGATATTTTAATGAAGTCTGGCAACAAAATCTTGACAATAAAAAAAAAAAAGAAGAATCCATATCTTGCTAATTGTCTACTTCAATGACTATGAATCAATAGGTCTTTCTACCAGTTCTTACTTTCTAACCTGGTCTCCAAGAACTCCATATAGCTTGCTACATACTAACAATGGAATGCTCCATTTACTTTCCCATTATGCAAAAATATTCTGAACCTGATTTACTTGGCTGGGAAACAGGCAGTATTTCTTGAAAGGTATTTGAAAAGTTTGATGTAGAATTAAGAAACACTCAGATTTCACAAAACCTTCTCCCAACACTTACACTTTCTCCAGAATTTTTCACAAAAAATTCTGCTCAACTTGGAGATCTCCTGAGAAAGTTAAGAGCAGAATCCATCTTTAGTGCTTAGAAAACCTCAAAACCCAAGACTGCAGCTATATACATATTTTTAATTAAAATACTTCTTCATTTGGACAACTGTAATAACATGAAAAGAAGAATTATTTTGCTTGAAGCAACCAAAATTTGCTTAAATAAGATACTAAAGCAGTCAAGATAAGCAGTAAGTAATTTTAATACTTGGGCTTTCATTGTTCTGGCTGAAAAAACTGTTTATGGCAAATAAATAAAAACCCAACAACTGGTTCTAGCGTCCCAGAGTCTGCTATCCATGAGAAATTCAATGCATCTTGCTCTATCTATATGTTTACACTAAGAAGAAGGAAGTTCTCAGCAGTGTATACTTTCCATGGCATCAGGGACAAAGTAAGAATGTGCATGTGTCTCGAAAGCAATTCACAAAGCATGACAGTCACATCTGTGCACTGAAGTGTATAAAATAAGACTCTTTCAAACTGAATGAAGCCTTGACTTCAAAGTAAGTTAAGTCACTTTATTTTTTGATTTAACACACAACTAAACTGATGGGTTGAGGATTTTTTTCCTAGTTCTAAGCACTGTTAACCATATAAGATTTCAATAGTTGCTATTAAAAGGAGAAATGTATTAAATTCTCAACAGTAGCCAAGTATATTTCAAATCACCCTCTTGATTCTGAGTAACAAAAGTTTGTATCTTTTTGTTTTCTCAAGTGCTTAGTAAGTTACAGGATGGCAATTCAGTATAATAGAACCATCAGCACCAGTCTAGTTAACTGTGGTATTTAAAAGACTACCTGGCATTCTCTACTGCAGTAGATGAGGATGCAAGTTTTTCTTCCAAAATCAAAACCTTTTTTCTTAGCTTGACCTCTCTGTCTTCTGCAGCTAAAGCTTCTCTGGTGTAGGAGTCTTCCATTTCTAAAAGGTGATTCCGCAACCTCTCCAGTTCCTGATTTAGGCGCTGCTCCTTCTCATGCAAATGCTGTACCTGTGTAGAACATACCTTGAGTTACTTGGACATAAAAAAAAAATCTGTTACTTCTCATAAAAAAAAATTAAGCAAACGTAACACATGCCCATTCAAGCACATTGCAAGTGTATTGATTTTAAGTGCTTTTAACAAGTGATTGCTACTAAGATAATCCAAAAAATATTATGGATGCAATTTGTTATTCTTTTTTCATTTATTTCTTGCAACTATAAATTATTTGTTGGTACCTCACTCTGCAGGGCACTGCTCTCCATTTGCTTTTGTTTGAGTGCTACCATGACTTGGTCTCTCTCTTGCTGAAAAGTAACAGCCTTCTCCTGCATTGATTTAACTTCATTTAACAGCTGATTCAATTCTCCTGTCTTGCCCTGTTGAAGACACAGACAAGTATTTCAAACATGGCCAACGGTTTTACCAGAGGCATAGTCTTTGCCAGGAAGAATGTAAAGATACTATTGATCTAACAAGGAAAAGGCTAGCACATCTATGGCTTTGCAACACAGAAAAATATCCAGGAAGAGTATTATTTTGAAGTTGTCTAGTTTTAAGAGATAGTCCTAAGTATGAACTTACGTACCTGTTCTTTGTCTTTCAACAGCTTCTCAAAAGCAAGAGCTTTTTCCTTCATTGAGTGAGACTCAAACTCTTTCTCTTTCAGCATCATTGAAAATTGCATATTAGTCTCCTGAAGTGCACGGAATTCTGTTTCTTTTTCCCTGCACCTTGTAACTATTTTTTCATTTTCTTCTTTCAGTTTTCGAATATCCATTTCTAAAATCAAATTTCTTTCTTTTAGATTAGTTACAGCTTGCTTCAAAAGCTCATTTTCATTTTCTTTGTTACTAAGATTTTCACTCACAGAAAGTAACTGATCACTTTTAGATTTAATTAATATATCTTTTTCCCTAAGTGATTTCTGTAACACATCATGTTTTTCTTTGATCTGCCTCATCTCTGATTCGGTCTCTTCTTGACTCTTTCTTTCAATCTCTGATGCTGCAGCAACAGAATCAGATAATCGCTGATTGTTTTCCTGAAGAGTCCTAATAGTTGAATCTTTTTCTTGTAACTTTTTTTTCAGTTGTTCCAACTCAATTTGAAGGAGTTTATACTCCTCACTGAGTGCTTCAGGAGGACTGCATTGAACATCTGAAAGCTGTGAAACAGTGGGAGCTGCTGCCACAGACGGTGTTACCAAATCCAGTTTACTCAGGAGAAGATCCTTAGTGTTACAAAGCTGTCCTATGCTGTGTTGAACCTGTGCTAATTCCTGACTAAAACTTTTCAGCTTTTTCTCATTCTGTTCATAACTCTGAATCAAGCCATTATAATCTACCTGCAGTCTTGAAGTACTATCGCTTTCAACTGAAATTTGTGCTTGCAGCTTGTGTAACTCTTCTTGGAGGTGAGCCGACTCATGCTGCATGTTCTGAACCGTGGTTATTACCTGTTGTTTCCACTCTTCCATTTTCTTTACTTGCTGTTTTAGTTTATCACGTTCTTGCAGAAGTTCCTCAAACTGGTTACTATTCACACCTCCTGCCCCATTACCAGCACCTGTACTGGATGTCTGCAAGACAGTCAATAAGGTTTGGCATTTTTGACTTAGGGCATCTATTTCAATATCTTTTTCTCGAATGATACGGGACAAATTCTGAATAGTTTCTCTAGACATGTCTTGACTGCTGTTTTCGGATCTATTAGATAATTTTCGGTTCTCCTCTTGCAACCTCACCAAAGCTGCTTCTTTAGCAGCGACCATGTCCATGATATTACGATACTCTGTTTTTAACTGACTGTTTTCCCTTGTCTTTTCACTTAGAACTGCTAGTACTTGTTCTCTTTCCATAACATAAGCTTGCAGTTGCTGCTGAAGGGTCAGAACATCCTGCCTGTAGGAAGCTGAGGAAACTCTGGCATTAAGAGCTTGTATTTCTAAATCCTTCTCTTGAATGATCCGAGTAAGTTTACCAACTTCATCCTTAGACAACTGATCAATTTGCTGACTTAGAGAAACATTCTTTTCATTTAAGAGCTTAATCTCCATCTCCCTTTCCTTGATACCTTTCACTAGTCTTTCAATTTCAGCTTTAGATAAGTCATGTTTTTCATTTCCATTTTCTCCATTAAGGGTTTGAACTTTGGTTTCCTGAAAAAGATCAGAAGAATCAGTCTGAATAATCTGTCTCTCTTTGTGCAACTGAGTTTTAATTTGTTCTATTGTTTTCTGCAAGTTTTTGATTTCCTCATCTTTCTCTAAAAAGAGTCTTTCATGTGTGACATTCATTTGCTCACACTGAAATTTGGACTCATCTATTTCCTTTCGCTGCTCCTGCAGTGACTGCTGAAGTTTCACTGTTGTTTGATTCTGATCTTCTATTGTTTTTTTGTGAACTTTTATTTCTTCTTCAAGATTAGTCTTTATCACTTTTAACTGTGTTACCTCACTTTCAAGTTCAATAATAATATCCAAAGTTTTAGGCTCAACCACAGGTGTAGATCTACTTTGCTGATCTTTAAGGCGTTCAATTTCTTCTTTCAAATGATTATTTTCTTCCTTCATGACTGCAAGACTTCTGTCTTTCTCCTCCAAGTTCTGTTTTAAGACATCCTGCTTTTTTGAAACTTTCATATATTCCTCAAGTTCCTGCTTCACCTGTAAGGCTTGATTTTTGTATTTTTCAATGAATAACTCTTTCTCTTTTATGAGATCTGTCAACTGCTTTTGTCCTCCTAAGCTAGTAGTTAACATCTCTTTTGTTTCTTGATGGTCAATTTCCATCTGCTCAATGCTCCTTTTAAGCTCAGCAATCTTAAAGTCTTTCTCTTGATGGAGCTTAACCAGGCGCTCATGTTCAAGCTGCAGTGCAGTGGTATCCATACTACGGGCATTTGATAACTCCTGGATAGTTTGCTTATAATTATGTGCTTGTTCCAAAAGCCTCTTCTCTGTCTCATTTAATTCACTCTCTAACTGTCTTTTTTCCATTTTCAAAGCCTCCACAACAGTGTCTTTTTCCAAATAAACTTTCTTTTTCTCTGAAATGGCATCACTTAACTCCTGTTTTAGGTCTTCAATGGCTACTATCAGCTCTGCATTTTCTGTTCTAAGATTAGACAGAGATTTCTGTAAATCTTCATTGAGTTGTTTATTTTCTGAAACATCATTCTGTAGTTTTGTAATTTCAACTTCTCTTTCTTTCAGAATCAGATCTTGACAAGTGTTGTTAGATTCCTCATTACTTTTTTCTGTTAACTGGCTCAAGGATACACAAAGTTCCTCCTCTCTTTCTTTTAGTTTCTGCTGCAATTCTCCAATTTCTTTTTTACTATGCAAATTACAGTCCTGGGCTTTCCTTAATTGTTCCTGAAGATCTTTAATATTATCTTGTAGCTGCTGCTTAATTATATGCAAATCATTAAGTGCATATGAACATTGGTTTAGTTTTTCTTTCTGACTATCCAACTCTTTAATAGTTTTCATCTTCTCAGTTTCTAATTCTGATACTTTGTTTCTTTCACAATCTATGTCAAGTTTCAGCTGTTTGATGATACTATCAGTTTCTGTGCGTTGCTTTGACAGCTGCTCTTTCAGTGTAATCATATGCTGGAAATGAACACAAAACAGAATTCATTAGGGTAGGAGAACCAGCTGAACTATGCATTTCATTCACTTTTATCCTCTAAACAATAAAAAAATTCAGAGGAAAAAATGTTTCTTAGTTGCCAACGTAAGTTATCAAGTTGTATCACCTAGTCAAATTAATTAAAACCAAATATCAAACAGGGACAGATGACATTTCACTACCAAAAAAAAAAAAAAAAAAAGAACACCATCCCCCCCTAAAAGAACCTTAAAACTACCTAAATCAAGAAATAAAAACCAAATTGCTTAAAAAAAAAGAACTGTCAGAATTTCTCAAGACAGTTGGAATTCAGCAAACAAAATTGCTTAAAAAAAGGGCGGCACTACATTTAAATTATCTGTATATTCTATTTTCAACTTCTTGTTTCAACATACCTGTTTGGATTCATTTCATAGGTGATTCATTGGTAAAACAATAATTGAAAACACATGGCTTGCAACTCTTAAGTTTCTGATTATATGTAGTTGGTGACTTTTTTTACTCCACAAATGCTCATATTATACAGAACTTGCAATAAAGTAACTTAAATATTCAACATAATTAAAAATTTTAAAAGGAAAAAAGTTTCAAATTATGATTGATTTTACTGTCATAAAACAGTCAGAATACTACCAGGATAAATTTAATCAGAAATGCTGCAATGAAAAATCAGGGACTATTTAACTGGACTTCGTAAAGTAACATCCCTTATGGATAGCTGACACACTGTATTATTCCTTTGTCTGTAACAAGTGGGTTTTACTTGCACTTCAGAATTTCTCATTGAGATGGTAGATATGGAGAAATACTGGCCCCAGTTTTCTTTTTAGACCTCAGAGGATAACTTGTATTTCCCTGCTATCTATGTTCAAAGATCAACTCTAAACATTTATTCAGCAGTTCAATAATTAGTTGAAGTATTTATTACCTGAGTAGCTTCTTGATTCTGCTTGTCTAGTTCTTCCAACTCTGCTATTAATGTTTCCCTTTCAGCAACACTTTCATCTAATTCATGTTCTTTCCTTTCCAAATCTTGTCTTAATTGATTTATTTCTGAATTCTGATCCTCTGTATTCGAAGAAAGAATATTCTCATGTTTATGTTGTGCACTTGTCAGTTCCTTCTCAAGTCCCTCAAAATAAAAAAAAAATAAAATTGTAAATATCAGACTTTATCTTGCTGAAATTATGTTGGAATCTCTAAGCCTACAGGAATACTTCCCCAGTTAAAAATTCTTTAGTGTGAAGTATTTGTCTCCACTATTCATACATACACATTTATTTCCTCATCGCTTGGTTTAGGAGTGCAGTTTATAAACTTCTGCACAAAAAGCCATGGTATGGTAAGAAGTTACATCCGCCTGTGAGGTATGGATTGACAGCTGGGATAAACTATTATAACTGCAAGAGCCACCCTAAACACAGCAGGCTGCATGGTGAGACAGGAAGTTTTAATCAAGCACATCTAAATAACATCATTCTGAAAAATGCTATGGGAACCCTTGAATGAAAGCGAAACACAGAAATCCTCAATTGAAAAATACTACTGGATGCAAAGTAAAATAAACCAAATCTCTCGAGTTGGAGAGTTTATAAAGGACCAAGTCAACCACACCAAAAACTAAAGGTGTGTTATGTTCCACTGCTTCACTTCATCAGTAAGATGGAATGCACTATTATTACAAGTACTACATAGAAGAGAAGTATTTCCCAACTGGTAAGTGCTGAAACTGAAATATGCTAAAGCAGAAGTGAAAAATGATGTATTCTACAAAATGTACTATTAGTACTTTAAAAATGTATGTTATAGCTTTCTAGGTAACAATAAGATATGTGGAACTTGAATGGTTTTCCTTAATAGAATACACTGGAGTTTCACAAGTAAAAATGTATTGTTTCTATAAATTCCACATGTAATTATAGAATTAAACTACAATTATTTCCTTTTACATTACAATGTTATTTATGTAGAAGTGTGAATGTTCAAAAAAACCCCCAAAATTACCAAAACGTGTGTTTTCTACCAGTTACTATTGTTATGAGTTTTTTTGTTGGCTTAATTTAGAAATTGCTTTACCTGATTTAAACTGGAAAGTCTTGCTATTTCATTTTCTGCTTCTATAAAGGAAAATGAAATAAAATAGATAATTTTACTACCTTTCAAACAATAATAAAACAAAATCATTCTCCCACCTTTCCCAAACAGAACGCTGCTGCTCAAAAGAGAATAGTTTCACAGCATTTTGTGATGACAAGCACCAGGGCCATGAAAGATTCAAACATACCATCAGTCACTACCACAAAGCAGAGCATTACTTTCACAACTGATCCCACATTAGGAGGACTTTGGTACTACAGTTTATCAGTTATGCAATATTAAAATATTTTCTACCTTCAGATATATTCCTTAAACAGGTATGTTAGTGTTTCCTCAGGAAGATATTAGCATACATACACACATACACAAGAATGTACTTTTTGAATTTAAACAAACAACTTCTATTGAGGCTTACTCACTTTTAAAGAAAAAAACCCCTACCAAACAGTTGGCAGACATGATTACTTCCCTAATGAGAAACCCCTACGATAACCACGCTAGTCCTAACAACGTTCTCTTTTCTGCTTCACCGTACTTCAATGGACAATGCTTTTCTAAAGCAGCAACACTTAAAAGGTACATATTCTCATATTCAGTTTCAAATTCATAAAATAAATTTTGAGTTTTAAAAGTAAAAACCTGCGAAAACAAACTATTAAAAAATAATAAAAAAATAATAATCTTAGTACCTAACAATGCTTGCTGTAGTCTGACAACATCTTGTGGTTGTGATGTCTTTGATTGGAGCTGCTTCTGTTCTTTCAGGAGAGCATCTTGCTCTGCCACAGATCTTTGAAGCACACTAAAGTCAGATTTAAGCTTTTCATAATCTTGTGCTATTTGAATTTTTTCTAGCTTTGCAAATTCTTGCTCTTTCAGAAGATTTCTGTTTTCTGCTTTGGCAGAAGACAATTTGTGATTTAATTTTCTTATTTCATCCTCTAGGTTCTTTACAATCTGCAACTCTTCTACTTTTCCTCCATCTAGACTTTGAGGTTTTTTTTTCTGTTCAGTAATTTTAGAGTCATCCACGGCATCTGTGCTCACACCATCTAAAAGACAAAACAGATTATTTGCAATATTAACCAAAACCATCACTCTAGATGTTTTATTTCTCTTCTTTCACCTCTTCTGACAGAGGGAGATAGCCTAAAACAAAAACATGGTCGTCATCAACAGAAAGTTTAGTTAAATAGGTTTAACATTTGAAGCTGTGCTATACACATTACTCATTTGATAAGTATCTTTTTGAATACTTTCACATGCTTGGCTCAAAATAACTTTAAATGCTAAGTGTTGCAAGACATCATTTGTTTGCAATTTAATTAGAATAGACTTGATCCCCACCTCTCTTGGTGAGGAGATGACAATCTAATTTATCAGGATTTGGAATCTCTCAATTTTCTAAGAATAATTTATCAAATCCCATCTAATTCAGATTGATGCAAAATCCATTTATAATTTAATTAATTATATTTCAAAGGTTTGCCAAATGGTTGTTACAGGAAACAATTTGCTACAAATAATTGGTTAAATGATGCACTAAGCTTTTCAGCTGAAGAAAAACATTTTTCAGAATTAATCTTTTTACAGATCCATCATACTATACTGACATTTATATTTCTGTACAATCTCCTATAATTTCCAGGTAAGTTAGAGAATCCAAAAATCATCATCAGGAGAGTACAGAAAAAAATGAAAGCACACTACTTGTGAATTCACCTCGGTGTCAGCTCAAACACTTGCCCCTGCCCTAGTCCCTATCATGTTGTCAGACAGAATGAACAAAATAAAAATATAAAATACTCCAGTTCTTAAAAAGTCACTAATGGTATTTATTTTGCAGATAACTCGTAAGGTAAAAGATAAGGGGCTTCTACCTTTGACTTCCTTAAATTTGTCCTGCTGGTGTACATACATGAAGGGAAAAAACATATTACATCTTAACAGGCATCTGATTTTAAGAAATAAATTCCCTATCAGTACTACCTTACAAGTTAGAGAAGCTGTGAAAATACTTCCCTTCTTTCCAAGAAGGGAACAGATTTCTCATTGCAAACAGAGAATATATACTCTTCAGAAGTCAAAGCTTTACCAGGTAAATAGAGGTTTACAGGCAAAGCTGATGTATTTGTGCAAAGAAGCCTCTAGAGGAAACCTAACTGACACGACTATTTTTAGGGAATATGAAATACTTAAAAGGCAACAAAAAGCTCCTTGTGGGAACTACTGAGCTTCTATATTGTAGTCAGGCCACATTCTTAGGTGTGGTTCTTACGGCAATCACAGGATCACAGCATGGTTTGGGTTGGAAGGGACCTTAAGATCATCTAGTTTTAACACCTGCATCATGGACAGGGGTGCCACCCACTAGATCAGGTTGCTCAGGGTCCTATCCAACCTGGCCATGAACATTTCCAGAAACTGGGCATCCACAACTTCTCTGAGCAACTTGTTCCAGTGTCCCACTACCCAATCTTTGAGCTTTTGTCAAGTAATTCAACTGGCACATATTACTTCTCATAAAAGATATTTTTGTGCTGTTACTTTCGTATCTTCAATTCGGTACGTCTCATCCACACCTATATTCAGTGTAAGTTAAAAAAACCAACCCAGAAAGTGTAAAATTCAGAGCACAACAATTGGTATGTATAGAAAATGACCCTCCAGACTAATACATGTCACAGATGAAACACTATCATTCCAGTGTTCAAGCCAATCAGAGTGAATAAAAGATACAGGACACATCTTAAGCATGAAGCTGAACTGAAATTGAAATTCAAATTCTAAACATCATATATTTGATACCTATTGTACTGCCACGTGCATATTCAACACTTTAACCAAAATTCACTCTACATAAACTAAAATAGAAAGCATGTGGTAACAAAGACCTTGCTGTAACTGATTCTCGAGTTCTTCAATTCGCTCTTCATATTCACGCAGTTCTTCTCGGTGTCGGCGACCTATCTCTACCAACTTCTGTCTGTGTGCATCCTGCAACACTGACAGCTCATGCTGATGTTCATCTATTTCTTGACTTAAATTCTGCTTGAGCTCCTAAAAAATATCATTAGAGAAACAAAATAGCAAAATACAGCACAATGTCTTCTTATGAAAGAAATAACACAATACAAAAGAAAGAAAGAAAGTTTTCCCCAGTCTAATTAAAGGATTTATTAAAGGATTTCTCACAGCAGAAGTCAAGTTTCTTGACATTTGTTGATTTGGAGTTTTTAAACGTGTTGAAAGAAATTCCTTTAAAACATATGCTTACACACATAGTATGCCCTACACAACAGCAAATATTAAACCAACGTAAAGCAGTTACAAGTGTTACATACAAAGTGGATACACTAGGATGCATTTTTAGTGACTTTCTAGGATGACATGTAAAATCGGTATTTTGCATCTTCAACAAAGAAAGGCCAGATGTTTCTGAGAAGGGAGAAATTATTCTGTGTATCTAAAATACAGTCTCATAAGTCATCAACAGCTTCACAAAGTGATTTGCCCCAATAAGTACTAACATCATTGTTCCAAGCTAACATACTGTAATTATCAAATTATACAAATACCCTTTCTCAGAGTAACCATTTTAAAATATTGTACTGCTGACTGAAATATTGCTGTGCTATGACATGCCCCTGTGCATTTTTAATAATACTGTAACAATGCTAGTTAAAATATTTACAAGTCATGTGACCATATGCAAAACCACGAAGAGTAAAGCAGAAGGAGACTAGTTTGTCATCTTACCTTAACAACATTTTGTAGTTTGCATATTTCACTTTGTTCAGCATCATTTGTGCCTTGCACTCTGGAAGACTGAAAAAAACCCAAACCATATCCCTATGAAAATTGTGATAAATACATGTATTTTTTATGTAAATGCTTCCTCTACTGATACTCAAAAGTAAAAACAACAAAGCTATCATGAAACAAAATAAAAATCCACTGTAATTTTGATTTTTAAAAAAATACATTTTAATAGAAACATTTTAATTTTCCATGGATTTTTATTATTACATTGCTACATATAAATGGGTAAAAAGTTTGGAGTGGGGGGTGTTATTGCTCATAGTAAGACAACAGGGTTGCTTAGTTTTGAGTTTTTTCATATGGGAAAAGCATACCTCTGAAATCAGGCTATTACTTGAAAAATTATAACTCACATCAGCAGCAGCTTGAAAGATTGTACTTTTTTGTCTCAACAGACCATGAATTATAACTGACATATCAAGGACTCAGAGAAGAGAAAGTATAAAGAATATGCAAGTATCCAGCTATTACTTTGAACAGTACTGTGCTATCAATAAAAATCATTATCATAGCCAGGAGGAAAGGAAGTATTTTTTTGAAAAGCTGAACAAAAGTGAAACCCTAAAGTAGCATTCTAGGTGAATGTTCACAAAACCCCTTATCTAACTTGACAAATCATGCATAAAACCATCACAAAAAAGCATTTGGAAGTTGGTCACTGAATGTGTCCTTAATCATGTGACAGCAAGAAAGGTTTCAGCTTTTCCATCAAAACATGTTGCTTCTGGACATTTTTTAGCATGAACTTCCAAAAGATCCACTCCTAATCCACAAAATGCAATGAGAGCAGTAATTTGGAGGGGAGAGGGAAAAGCAGGGTAGAAGAGAAACCACTCACCACTGCAATCTGCTTCCAGTGGTCAACCTCCGATTCGAGCCTGGAAACTTCATTGGACAATCTGTTTATTTCCTGTTGTGACCAGATTATATCTCCAAAATCCATGTCATCTCCTTCAAAACCTGAGGAATGTCTGACCACTGGAACATAGGAGGCTGATGCAGTGGCTGCTGGCAAAACACCAGCTCCCAACTGGGCAGTCTGAGCAGCTGTCTGTACTTTCTGCAGTTGTTCCTGTAGTGCATTCTGTCTGGCTTTTAGATGGCTGATTTCCACCTGAATATACAAAATAAAATGCATTGTTTGAATAAGAAGAATATCAAAATACACTCTACTTTACCCTTTGTGGCCTTATGAAATGTGAACCAAGCAATTTCCCCCCAGCACAAATAACGGATCACTTTCACTAGAAAAAGAAAAACAACCCTAAACATTCTCATAATGGAGAAAAACATCCTTAGCTCAAGTGTTATAAAGTACCTCACACAGAGACACGTTTTTTTTAGCAGCCAAGGTACACAAATAGTATAGCACTATCCAGGCTAACTGATTATACAAAAAATTTAAATATATAAAGAGGGTATTCAGATATGAAAGTTAAGCAATATATTATGCTTTTCCACTTATTTTTATTACATTTGATTTCTTTCATGTTTAACAACTCAATGTATTGAAAATTTACTCATTTACAATAAGGTGAAATTAGCTACATGTAATTTTCTTTTAACAACTCTGTTACTGTATTTAACAAGCAGAATTTTATACATCTCATAGTTCTGCTTCCTCTAGTTCCCACATGAATTTGTGAATAAAGCAGAAATAAAACTCCCTTTTGTGTAACTCTTGGCATGCTGGCAACTTTCTTCATTTAGGTCTATGAAATCTCATGTTATACAGTAGGCTATAAAGCTGATGCTTCCACCACAAAGAGACATTTCACAAATTTTGAAAGGCAGCTCTGTTCTCTTTAATTGTATATGTTAAGATAAATAATGATATCTAAAGACAAAATAATTGCTTCAAATGGGAATTTGTTCCTGTTGCCTTCCTTAGAAGTAACTGAATCAGAAATACAAAGCAGTATATAGTGTCTTTTCTCACAGTGATCCCAGAAACAACAGAAATTCCGACAGCTGCATGACATTCCCAGAGCATTTTCTCTTGCCTCAACTATCCCCTGGAAGCTTGGCTTGCATCACATGATTCAGTGAAATATATCTTAGCCTACATTAACAAACCAAGAAACCATAGCTATGACCAGTATTTCCACTGGAAGAGAACAGACACTGCAACAAAGGAATTAAACAGGACAACAGGCAAGTTTATTTGACAAACATACTGAGAAATTTTACTCTGTATCCTACCTCTTTCTGTTGAAGCTGATTGCGGTACTCAATAGACAACTGCTTTATTTGCAGCTCTGCTGCTTCATGCTTTTCTTCTAAGTCAGTACAGACTTTTTTCAGTCTATCATTCTATCAAAAATGAGAAATGAATGTTGGTAAACTCAGAGCACTCCTTAAAGAATCAGAAAAGCAAAAGGCTACTGAACAGAAAAGAAGTAAGTTAAATTGTACAGGTTTCTCATGCTATTTAATTCAAAACACACAGTAACAGCAATGTTCAAGCGTGGGCCCAAAATCATGGTCACATCCAAGCTTTCCATTTTTACATAGCATGGACTCCAACTCATTCTCAGAAAAAGTTTTGTGATGACCAGAGATAAATGCCAAGGTTTAAAAAACTCACGGCTGAATCACTTGGATCTTAGCAAGATCCACAGGTAGAATTTAAGAATTTAAGCCACAAAGCACAAATTGGAGCTAATACCCAGTGTTCTCTCTCTGACCTTAGCCAATAGCAGATGGCAAAAAACTAGAAAGAGGACAAGCAGGAACAGTTACGGCCCCAAAATAGTATCTTAACTTCACAATGCTCTTAAGGGCTGAAGACATACATGAAAGTTGTTTGTTTAGAGACATAAATAAAGTCTCAAGACCAACAAGTCTCTTATAAGAGCACACAAAGCTACTTTCCATGAGGACACATGAGATTTATAAGTGGTTTTGGAGGAGCATGAGCAGGCATAGCTATGTCAAAAATGATCATACGGTAGGACAACAGAGAGAGAACAGAAGCAGGGAAAACGCCCACTCTTTTCAGAGCTAAGCCTACTGCTGCAGTCCTAGTCCACCCGATAGGCAGGAACAGTCACAGCATGCAGCAGTTAGCAAAACATGAAAACTTGCACCACATGCATACACCAATAAACCAATGTGCCTCCCTAACTGTGATGGCAGTTTGTCACAAAAAGTCACATTCTAATGCCACTGTCACCGTTGTTTCTGGATTTACCCAGGGACAAGCAACTTCAGTGCAATATTTCAACTTTATACAAAACAAATTCTATGCATTGCTCTTAATTACAATAGTGTTTCAAAATGTCTTACTTCAAACTTCTGTGCTGCATTAATACTTTCTATTTCTCTGAGTCTAGAATTGGACACATGGAGTTCTGTTGCTGCATCTGAAAGAAAGTGAAAATTTTCATTTTAATTACAATCCTTTCAATCTATTAAGAGCAGTTATTAATACATATCTTACTTCAGACTGCTTTAATGTTCATTCCTAGGTAAATATCAAAAGTTGTTTTCATCAGAACACTGTAAGAATTATTTTTCAGACAATCTTTCTGAATGTAATTTAGTTCACTCATATTTAGGCTTTAAACCAAATCAAAACCCTAACAGATTAGTATGGATTTAAGCTTTAAAGTAAGGGAGATAAAAATGTTTTACTTGACTATTTCGTGTCCCTGAATCTGTTTCTCATTTCAGACTTGCTCCTGACCTGAGAGTTGTGTGTTTCTCTGTAATGCCGTGTGAAGTTTCAAAACAAGTATTAATTCCATTAAATACACATAACAGTGACTGAATTTTCAGAATAAAAAATGAACCACCCACACCCAACAAAACCCACACAACAAAACATCAACCCTGTAAGACTCATTGTCTCTTAAAAAGGTGATACATCTACTATCCCAGTTAATGCAATAGAAAAAGCACATAATTCCAGATATACTTTAATGACCAATCTTCCTCAAATTGACTATGTTTATTTCTCCTATGTCCCACCTTTAACGGACAGAAACACCACATTTCCTTTTATCAATGAGAAATATCCCGAACTGACTATAAAGCAACCTTGACAATATTTCAAAATTTGAAATAAGTACAATTTCCAAGTAAATACTGTATTTCATAATTTCCTACGTGCTGTTTAAAACTGAGACAGCTCAAGCACTGCAGAGGCAACAATTTACACATGAAAACTGCGAAACAGAAGATGTGCAGGTCCATAATCCACAAACAACTGATGGCAGTCAAAACACTGAATGCAAGGGTAATACTAAAAACTAGGAAACTTTTACCAACTAGGAAATTTAAAAAACCCAAACTGTAAGGAAGTACTTGAAAAGTTTTGTTTAGGCCACACAGTATTTAAAGGTCTTTATAGAAGAATACTTGGATGACACTACATTTTTTACACCCTGGAGTCTAGTAACCCATACAAATACACTACTCTGAAATTTTTAGGAAAATTAAGATGTTGACAGCAGTATCTAGCAGTGAAGTACACCTGGAAATACCTACTGAACATCAGTACATCTCTCTTGCACAAACTCATGCACAAATGTGTGAGTTTACAAATTATCTTTTAAAAAGCAAAACAAACACCCTTGATGACTGCACAGCTCAGGAGCATAAAATAGCTTTCCAAATTAAACTACTACAGATTTTGAAATTTAAAACCATTCTAAGAAAGTCTTCCAGAAAAGTGAAAAAAAATTACTTCACAGTTGTCAGAATTTCTCTCTTCTGAGCATTCTACCTGTGTACCAGAAAGGCCATCCATATGAAACCCATTGTATCAGCTTGCCAACAAGGTTTCTACAACATATGTTTCTGTAATATTCTTTCACAATAGATGACAGGTTGTAAATGAAGTAGAACTGCTTAATTTCACATTTAAGATGACTATTCAGAAGTCTTAGCTGTTCTTTGTGGTTCCTATTCTTAACATTGTTTTGAGAAAGCTAACTTTTAAAATAATCTGTAGTTACAAGATCGTAAACAATACTAGGGATATTAATCTATTGATACTTATTATCACATTATACAACTGCTTTACTAAAGTTTTTTCAAAAATTTGTAACAAGAAGTCATTATTAAAAATATGAAGAAAATACTATATTCTAGAATAGATTTACTATTGGTTTATAGAAAATCTTACTCTGATGTCTCTGACTTTTTTGTTCTAACTTTCTGTTTTAAAGATAAATCGTTCTAGCCTCTAATCCTTATAAAGCAAGGGCCATATTTTCCTACTTGGCTGTAAGGGAATTGTAGAACTCGACAGGTTTCTCTGGGCCCAACGGAAATATAAACAAAAACATGACAAACACTGAACCTTTGCCTGTGTGACACGTCAGACTTAGATCACACCAGCAGCAAAACAACCTCTGTACTACAACTCTGCAGTTTTATGGAACCAGTGTAAAAGCAGCTAATTAACTGAGAGTTTAGATAAACTAAGCAAACAGAAAGGAGAAAGAGTGTTGTTTGAGTGCTGTCATTCCGGAGCAACATAACACTTCACGCAATTCAGAAACTTCTGAATAATAAGCCTAAAATAGGTTCACATTTGCTATTAGAGCCCGGGAATATATTTGTGTATTCTCCAGATCCTGAGATCACAAGAGCAGAATAAAAACAAAGGCAGCAAAGCCAGCAGCATTCGAGAAAAGCACCAGGCCGGGATCAGCTCCCTCCCGGCCAGTGCGGGCAGCGCAAGCCCCGCCGCTGTCGGTCCGGAGGGGACCGGCGGCCGGAGGAAGAGCTCCTTCGCGGAACCAGGCCCGTCCCCAGCCCCTCTTACCGCCCACTTCCTCCGCTCCTTCCAGAAGGATGTCCTTGGTGAAGCTGGAGATCTGCCCGGTGAGCGAGGACAGGCTGTCGCCCACTTGCCCCAGGGACTGGCCCAGCCCCGAGCCCAGCCCGCCCAGCCACGACGCCATCGCGGCTCGGAGGGCTCCGGGCCTCGCTCGGCCCCGCCGGGCGGCCCCTGCAGCCGGCTCCTGCGGGCCAAGGGGCCGCCTCCGCTTCCCTTCTCCTTGCTACAGCGGGTCGCGGCTCCTGCTGCGGACTCAGCACACCGGGCTCGGCAACTCCTCCGCCAGCGCCGCGCGCATCCTCCCGGCTCAGCTGCTCCTCCCGGCTTGTTTTGTCTTGTCTCGTCCCGGCTCAGCGACTCCTCCCGGCGGCTTCGGCCGCTGCCACCTCAACGGCAGCCATGACACCCCTCCCAAACACCATCGAGAGCGGCAGCCCGGGCTAGAGCGCCCCCTCGGAGGCGGACATGGCGTGTCCGCGGAAGCAGAGGATGCCGGGATTGTGGCGGAGCCGCGGGCGGGGCGCGGCGGCGTGGAGCGCTGTGTGATCAACGGGCACGCGCCCGGCGGGAGGGAGCCGGGCCGTGAGCAAAGCAGTGTGCTGCGCACGGGAACAGACACGATTTGTGTTCGAATGTGTTCTCACAAAACACACAAGACCTGAAACTCCGGCTGCTTTGGATGTAAATGGAGTGGATAGGGAAGAGGCGACTGAGAGGGGACCTAGTCGATGTCTATCAGCGTCTCAAGGAGAGGTGCCAAGAGGCTGGATCAGGCTCTTCTCGGTGGTTCCCAGCAACAGGACAACGTTTCTGCAACGGGCAGAAAGTGCTGCACAGGAAGATCCACCTGAATATCAGGAAGAACTTGTTTACTGTGCAGTGACTGCACACTGGAACAGATTGCCCAGAGAGGCTGTGCAGTCTCCCTCACTGGAGGTATCCAGGAATCATCTGAATTCTGTGCAATGTGCTCTGGGATCACCCTGCTTGAGCAGGGAGGTTGGACCAGATGACCTACTGTGGTCTCTTCTGTGATTCTTGATTGGATTTCCAGCCAGAACTCCAACACTGGTCCAATTCAAAATTCTTTTTGATCAAGCGAGGTATTTAAAATTATTTGGGACTACAAGGAGTACTGCACTGTGCAGAAAAAAAGCAGTTTTGTATCAGTCAGAATGATACTGCTATAAAAAAATGTGCATACCGGGAATAAAATACAGGGCAGTTGGCTCATTGCCCGTTTCAAATTGACAACTACATAAAAAGATGCGTAATTAAAGCACCACATCAACGGCAAAATGAAGCTGAGGAGAGCATTTCACAGGTGAAATCTTAGATTTTTAGAGGTCTGAGAATGCAGCAGGCACAGAACACATGCTCTAGAGTTACAAGCTGGCAAACATAACGAGCCAGATGGGGAACAATCTGCTTGTTGCTTCCCAAACAGTATCTTGCAGAGCCTTGGTGAAGGGTTGATCGCTGGCCTGCAATACTGTATTACCTTTTAGCTTTACTGTCCTCTGTCACTCACAGGCAACCCTAAGGCTGGCCATGGTGTATGGTCCAGGAGTTTTGAAGTTAAAAGTTCTCCAATAAAGATTGTTCTCACTCTTCTTCACTGAACAATTCTTCTATCAGGTTTATACCTGATTTTACTAGTATATTGATTTAATGGCATACTTGCCACCCTTACAATTATCCATAATAAAACCAATCATACACCACTTCAAATTCATTTCTGGCTGAAAAAAAGAGGCATTAAAATTGTAGGAAGTACTAGTGCTGTGACATAGCATGGAATGTAGATAAATCTTTATCAGTATTATTAATTTGCAATATTGGGTTTAATGGAGATGAAAAGTTTACAATGCTCAAAAGACCCCTTATCATTGGTTTAACAAAACCCATATGGGTCCTCATGACAGTAAAGATGTGTCATTTAGTGTTGGGCTAAATAATCTTTATGGGAAACTCTCCTAGCATTTTTTCAACAAAGACCAGGGACATCCTGCAGATGTTTAAAATATTTAGGGATGATAAAAATGTCTTCTATTGTAGGTAATTTTATAATGCCAAGTAAGGCATGTAGTCAATAAAGTAGCACAGAAGGCTTCTTGTCCACTCTTTTTAATTACTACTCCTGCAAAACTAGAAACTGACTATTTAGCATTGCAAGTAATTTTTTTAGCTGTCTGACTTCATCCACTGTTAATAAGGGCACACAAATCATCCAGTATACTCTGTTTTGACTAAGCTACAAAAGCAATGCACAAAAAGAGTGAGTATCCTGGCAGCAAGGGAGGAAACTGTATCTTACTTTAAAAATTACAAAGCATACAATTTTTAAAGATGTAACATAACTATAATTGGCACCAACTTCCTTCCTTAACAGGAGCCTCTTTACACAACTTTTGGAGTATCAACAGATGCAAAGACATCAGATGATGAAATGTCAGCAATGGAAAACTACCCCACTGCTGATGTCTACACACCTCTGGTGCAAAGCCCACTGATACCAGGGATGAGATTTCAATGTTTGATGAGTCTGTGCCCAATCTGCACATACAGGAAAGCACATGTGCAAACACAAGAGAAACATTAGAAGCTATAATCATATTTATTTAAAAAAGTGATATCAAATACAACCATATATATTCATGCCTATTTGGAGAGCATTTTCAAAATACCGAACAGTGCTGCCATTTTCCAGTCAAAACAATGACAAAGCATTTCAGCTTTCCCTTTTAAAATCTTTTCAGTATTCTATGCTTTATATACACAAAATAGACAAAAATTACACAGGAATCCAGAGCCAAAGATGTGATATGAAAACAGTCTTGACAAAAAAATCTATTACTGAAAATGATTTCTAAAATACACAACTATTAGGCAAGAGATGAAAAAAATTATTCCCTTACAAAATCCTAACTCTACCCTGATTTGTACACAGGGGGTTTCATGTAGCAAAAAATAAAATTTTATCAATGCTTACATGCTTTAAAGACAAGATCAAGGTTTTTACCTTGTTTTTTTTTCATTTTGCTTTTGGACAATGGCATTTAAATATTACATCCCTTTGTTCAAACTCTTATAAAAGTCCCGTCCTGAATTCACACAGTGCCTGTACTGAGGATGGGGGGAGATTAAAAGAAAAGTGTAGTTATAATTATTTTTCTTAACAAAGAAAATAATGTATAAATATTTTGATTTGGTAAAAGCAGTTGAAAAGTCACACATACTAACTGTCTGAAGAACTGTAACTGGGGAAGGAGGTGACTACGGCAAGTTAAATACTACACCATTCCCTCCATCTCTGAAATGTAAATAAGGCAAAATGTGTGTATGAAGATTAGAAAAGTTTATTGCAAAAGAACTCCTGCTTTTAAGATGAAAACCTGGATACGAGACAAAGCTACTAATTCTACATTGAAGAATTGAGTATTTGGACCAAGCCAGTTTGAATGTAGTAAGTATTATTCTCACTTGAACAAATGATTCTGTGTGTATAGAATAGATATGTACATATTACCTGTTAGACTTCTTTTCCTTCTTTTTTGTAATGATTTGTGAATAAAAGATTTTCCAGGACTTAAGTTTGTTTTATGCAAGACAGTAATGGCTTACCAACCGAACAACATCATTTTCTATCTAAGCCCTTAAAAAAAGTTTCCACATCAATTTTTCTTCTCCTTGGATTCTTATTTCAATCCTTTAAAAGTGATGTGCTGGTAACACGAATTGCAAAATAATACTTCTTTGTAAGTATTATAAGTATTGTAACTAGAGTTCTAGTTCTCTGATCCCATTCCCCTATACTGTATTTTTCAGTATAAAGGCCACCATTTTTATGTTTTCATCATTATTTGAACCAATAATTAATTCTAGAAAATTTCACATTTTAGAACTGTAACATGTTCTTGTTCATCTTTAAAATCTGTCGATTTTGTAAAAGACAGAGCAGCTTGCAAATGATATTTGTCTACTAGATACCCGCAGAAACCATTTTAACCCCCCTACCATTCTGTAAGTTTGTAATAGAAGCAATAGTCCAACATTAAAACACATCATAGATTTAAATTTGTACTGGTTATTTTCAAGTAGTCTGCAAAGGAATAAAGTATGACAAGTAAGAAGAGTACCTTAGCTGAAAATTACACTTAAATTTGCTGCAGTTTTTTGAAGGGCACAGGAAGACCAAATGTTAAAGTACGCCAGAATTGTAACAGATTAGTTTCAAGTCTAGAAAAATGTAAGCATTTAAACAGCTCATATTTGTACCTGCTGCGCCTAACAAGAACTGCATACAAGCACGACTGCATTACAACTCTTGTTCCTCCTGCCCTCACTGTAAGACCATGAAAGGAGTTTGCAGAATTATACTTAGAGCAGCAATTTTGGAAGATATTTCTTGTATCGCTCACTCCCCCTGCTCCTTTGATTTCTACTGGCAGAAAACCATAAATTATGTCACATGGACCATTCACTGGAAAACAGTAAAAATCTGTTGAATGAATGAAGTCTGAAATTCCCTCGAATATAATTTTGTAATTAAAAAAAATTTTTAAAAATCAAAAAAAAAAAAATCAATGTCTGCTCCCTTACAATGGACTTTGGCCTAAAGCTGTAACATGGAAAAAAACCCAACCCTTCAGCTTGACAGGGTAGATAACACCAGGAGGATGCTCTAAATTAGTAAACACCTTAGAAGCGTAGTTAAGCCACATTGAGAACTGTTTACCACTGAAAGAATGCACACCAAAAAATGACATCAGTGTTTTATTGACAGTGTCTTGGCAGGTCCAGACATTTTGAACCTGGGACCTGGGTTATAAAATATGTACTGTCAGTAACTAGTATTAGTCTTTTCCTTAGGTACAGTTCAAATAGAGACCCTGTCACTCCCTACAAGTCCTGAAAGGAGGTTGTAGTGAGGTGGGTGTCAGCCTCATCTCCCAGGTAGCAAGTGACAAGATGAGAGGAAATGGCCTCAATTTGCACCAGGGGAGGTTGAGGTTGGGCATCAGGAAGTATTTCTTCACTGAAAGGGTTGTCCACCATTGGAACAGGCTGCCCAGGCAAGTGGTTGAGTCCTCCCTCCCTGGAGCTATTTAAAAGAGGTGTAGCTGTGGTGCTTAGGACCATTACATTTAGTGGTGGACTTGGCTGGGTTAATGGTAAGTGTCTTTTGATGTGACATGAAAGTTCAACAGCAAGCCTGCATGTTTTAGTGATTATAAAATCATGTAGCTGGCCTGGGTTAGTCAATGAGATTTAAGGGGCTGAGATTTTTTTTTTTTTTATATAGGGCTGCTAGAGCTATAGAAATAATACATTTTGATTATATTTTCATAATAGAGGATAAAAGGTCTGAGTTCCAAGTACTGGCATCAGATTGCCAGTCTACACCTATTTATAAAAATGACTCTTATTTCAGAATTAGTTTATGGCACAACCAAAAAAGGAAAATTAAGCTGTGGTTAACTGACAGATGAGAAAAAAAAAATTTAGTGCTTTAGACACCTTTCTTCATTTCAGTTTCATAGAAATTTCAAACTGAAAGCAGAAAATCACATCCTGAAAAGTATAGCATTTCAAAATGGCATACACACAGATGGACTTTTAAAGTCACTTTTCAGCTATATTAATTTAACACATTACAAATAATTATAATGTGCATGACTATTATTTGAAAAAGACAAAATGCAGTTTTTAAAAAGTAGTGCTGTCTCTTGTCATAATCCATATTGTGTAACACAAACCAGTGGTTCTGGTGACATTGGTGAAAATCCAGCACACAGATAAGAAAACCAAAATTTAGCCCAATTATGTATGATATAATAATATCCTAAGCGATCAGGAAACCATTGCTGTAAACAAATCTTTACTGAGAGGTAAGAGCCCTTTCATGTACAGTACTACTTTATGCTGAATGTGTATTTCCATCTAACTACCATTAATTTCCTACTAATTTTAATTAAATGTTACTGTTGTGCAAAGATGTAACTTCGAAGTATTTTGATAAAGAAATTTGGGGTTATTTTTGAAAGATTCTTAGAATGCCTGTGCTAACTGTTAATGCTTTAACTGGACTACAGCTTATATACTCTATCTACAACATATTTCCATATAATTTATATGTAAACAGAATTTGTATTTCAAGCACCATTTAGGAAAATGAAACATCTCTCTTTTGTTGCACTGAAGTTCAAAGTCAGGTTTGGTCACCCTGTTACACATTCATCCTGGATATCAAAGCAAATGTCTTACAATACATACCATAAGCTCTCTCACATACTTTGCACTTCCCAATTTTTCTCAGGATCAGAAACAGCATGATAAAAAATTTTAAGGTGCGTGAATAAAGGCCATTCCTGAAAAAACTGCAACATTCTGACAGACACTCATAGAAAGCATTTCAGAAAGAACATCCACACAGGCATAAATATTCATTCTTAAAAGAGCTACTTGCACAGGGGTCATTTCAGACTGCAGGAATGCACCTCGTGTGTGGCACTGACTTTATGGCACCTAAATCCCCTCCTACTTTCTCCTAGACTCCGTTACAGCTCTTTCATACTGAAAGGCCAGAATGAAGGGTTGAGCTTGAAGAGGAAAAGACTCTGGAAGAGGTAGAAAAGAAAACCTGTTCAACCCAATTGAGTATATGCTGCTTTTGTAGTAAAAATACAGTGGCTTAACAAGAAAGAACATAAGAATACAATAATTAAAAACAAACAAGAACTACAAAAAACCCCAAGCCAAATAAGGCAAGTTATCTGCTAAAAGACAGTATGTTAAAGATGAACCTAAAATTTTACAATTGGAATTAAAACCAAAAACTGTTAAAAAGTCAGAAATCACTGAAAGACTCAGGAATAACATGATAATCAACAATACACTGAAAATTTTGTCTTGAATTGAAAAGCATTAAATTTAGGGATTCTTGTTTCTCCTGCAGAATGGATCATTTCAGAAGTGGACAGCAGGATCAAAAAGTTGACATTAAGTCATTAATAATAAACAATCACAAGATAAATTATTTAAGATGAATGGAACTTAATTACTCTCCCCAATTTAGAGTGATCTATTAAAAAGAATTTATGAGCATAACTTACTACTCGTATCTGTTTTTCCATTAGTACTGAAGAAAATCAGTTGATGCTGTTTTCAGCATCATTTGTATCTTCTATAGAATTCTTCAAAACAATTTAAACTTGTTTTTTAAATGCAAGTTACAGCTGCTACCCTTGTCTAATTTTGTTTGTGTGAACAGTTCTATTAATTTTAACAACACTACTCTTGTGAGCAGATGTTTTGTAGTAGGAGTGCTACAGTTCTCTAAATTAGTGCAATCTTTTTTGTATTTGCAGACCCTCTCTAAACTGACCTCCAGCAGGCCCCCTTTTATTCCTGCTTCCAGAACTCTGAAATGAACCCTGTTTGTGCAACATTCACACAGTAGAATTTTAATGGAGACTTAGCATTTTGACAATACAAGGGGAATAATGATGTTATTTCTCCTCTTCTGAATTCAAGTGGTTTCTAACAGACTCCAGAGACATATTCATGGCTGCTTGAAGCATGTCTTCTTCGCTCATATCACCTCCTAAAGACAATAAATGCATACAAGCTGTAATAAATTCACAGTTCTTAATCTCAGTTAAATGTTTTTGTTGTTTCTTTTGTCCACACCCCCCTTTTCCCACCCCACCCACAAAACTGGCTTTGTTATTATAATCACTGAACATTTTGCAAATAGTTTTTTACTGACAAAAGGCAGTTTGCAACCATACACACCAATTTTGGATCATCAATACCTAACACTGGTAAGGTCTACACATGTTCTTCTGAAAACTGGTTCCAATAATTTTGTCAGATATTACTCCAAGTTGTCATACAACTTTAAAAGTAATTTAGAAAACACATAGTTGGCACAAATACCATCAAAGATTCCAATTTGTAATGCTCAAGACAAACAAAACAACAAAAAGCAAAGCTAGAACTTAAGTGGTCTGCTAGCAATGCTCTTCACTTTGAAACAGAATATTGCCATTCAAAGGGAAACAGGCTTTTCAGGAAAGTGATCCTTTCCTTCACTGCCAGTACAGTAACAGCTGTGATATGCAGTCGGAATGGCTGCTGAAGTGACAAAGTAGGCAGACAAGGAAAATTAAGAAACAATACAAAGATAAAAAGGACACATTTCAGCGTTGGATGCAAGTTTAAAAAACAATACCTGGGCCAGCTTCTGGAGTGCTTGAGCTGACAGTTGCCTTATCCTGTAGGTTTGGGGTCTGATCTTGCCGCTGTAGCTGTTGTTGCTGTCTGAAAGTGTTATAAATTTATAAGAGAATAAGATTAACATCAGTATGAGACCTCAATCAAGTTCATTTCATTGCAAGGAAGGCCAAGAGTCAGAAGTAGAAGCTGTTTGGTACAGTAACACCCCTGTGCCCAAAATCTCTTTCATCATTTCACCCTGCTAACCTTCAGACACCTATCTTCCCAGTATTACATTCCAAGCCACATGACTATTTTCCCAGGATTTGGAAGCTCTGCATTCTTATCCTATCATGCCAGGTCTAACTCCTCCCATCCATACCATTTCTCCCTGGTCTTTATTTCCTCCATTACTGTAAGACCGAGATCAGGAAAAACTACAATAACCCAGCTATGTATTAAGAAGGTACACCAGAACAGCAACATAAAATACGTACAATGCTTTTGTGTGATGCACATGAGAAGCATCACTACCAGAAGCAAAGTCTTAGAGAAATAATACTTCTTGTTGGGAAGGTAATTGCAGAAATTTACAGGATTTCATTTAAAATACTTCTATAATGTATGTTTTGTTTTCTTTCCTCACAAGACTTCCAGTAGCAGCAAGACTACTGCATTATTATGTTAGGAAATCATGTTAAGACAGAAAAGGTGTGCTGGACCTTAGTAAGAAACCCATTCACACCCCAAAAAGCACTGAAAAATACAACATGTACTTCCACATGCAGTTTTCTATCAGCTACTTTACTTTTCAAAATATGCTTGTCTTCTCCTTCGCAGTTCTTCTGAGGAAAGGGAGTCTGTCTGACTGCTGTGCGACGACTGAGGAACATTCTGTGGTAATGAGCCTGAGAGCTCACTTCGACGGCTACCTAAAACCAGAACATGCCATAACCTACTAATTATAGTAAAATGAAGTTAGTAAATTAAATACAGCTTAAAAAATGTCTTCAAACTTGAGGAGAAGAAGAAAGAGACTTGTTGGAGAGCTAAGCACCTAGAGTAACTTTGCCTGATACTCTCTTTCCTTCTCACCTTAGAACTGTTTCCTCCTGCCACCCTTTGCCAATTCATTCTTCTTTCCTAATAATCAATGCCAGCATGTAAGTTACAACTTTTCAAGGGAGAAGGGAGATGGCTACAGGCAATTCTGGATTGTCCTTCCATGCCTAAAACCAGTCTTTCCAGAGAGCTTGACGCATGCTGGAAAGAGTGCCTGACAAACTGATTCCAGTAGTTGCTTAAAGCATAAGCAACACAAGCAACTGTAAGAAATTTAGATGAGCACTGCACCTTGCATGCTGAGCTGAATGGCTCTGCGAAGATCAGCTTCTTCATCCTCCATATCAATTTCCTGCCTACTTAGAGCTAGGGCTCTCTGAAAATTCTCTTCATCTTCGTCTAACATGCCTGTTCCATCAAAGGGATGGTTAACTTCTATTCCTTGGTCCACATCACTTCTGGGTAGCCTGTGAAATCCATACATTCATCGCAAAATTCAGACAGAAATCACATTAGGTTTTATCATGAGGTTTAAAATTAGTATGTTCTGCTGATTTAACTCTAGGTTTAAGTTTGGAAAAAATATTTCTCCTGTGAAAGTCTGTTATATAAACAAATATTTTCCTGAAAAATGAAAAAGCACAAAAAGGGCTGCAAGCAACTGCAGTGCAACCTTAACATATATCTGCCACATACTGCACTCTAAAACAACGCACATGGTGACAAGAAGCTGTTAGATAGTAAATCGTCAAAAATTATAAGCCCACAAAAAGCCATGATACATGTTATTCAAACCTACTGCTATTGAAACAGTTATACCAGCAGAAAATGGCGCATATGGTCTCCTTCTCAGGAGGCCTGGAAGACCACACTAAAGCAACCCATGTAAACTGTACACACTTTCTATGTTACTGCCAATCATTCCACCGATTTACAACATCAGTTTAACTTTACAAAGCGGAAAAATAATGAATTCCTCTGAGAAGCCTTAAGCCTTTTTATCAGTATGCAATTTGTTCGCTATGCAACTTCAATGAAATCATTGCAGAAGTAGTACTTTCTATGCTTTCAACGATGTTTTGTATTAGCAGAAGGCACCAAAAATGAGCAGCACCACAATGTTACAGCAAAATTATTCCAAAAGGGAAGGCTGAATGATTCATATGATGTGGAAATCAGAGATCAGTTTCTCATTCTTTTCTACTTATGACGGAATGCACAAACCAGTCTGAATTATAGAATAATTACTATTAACAGTAGTTTATCAGATATGCTAACCCATTTTCCTCCCCAAGTCAAAAATCTACAGTATAATATGCTTATGCACATTAGACTCAATGGAAAGACTGGAATCCTTATTAAGGCAGCTTTTACCCACTTAAAAATACACCATTTGTTGCCAATCAGCTTGCTTTTACTGTGTGCAACAGCAGTAAACATTGAACTAAATGTACTTCTTATTACTTCCAAATTGCAAATCAATCATACGGAACATTATCAAAATAAAATCTTTATTTACCTTACCTCTGATCTCTTGACTGTGCTGCCTCTTCTCCAATCAGTTTTGGTCGCTGCATCTGCTGTACCCGAATCATCTGCAGTAGCTGATCAGCCTCACAGTCTGGCAGGTCACCTTTTACTACAAATATGGAATAACCTGAGAAAAAGAAATCATAAGTCTACAGCACTAAAGTGCAGATATAAACACTCTAAAATGCACACTATATGGAATACAATCATGTGCAACTTAAGATGTAAGACTCCACCTTTCATTATAAGGAGTTGGGTTATTTCACTATTTCAATCATAAAACTAAGGGTAGTTAACTGAATACGTAAGTTCTAAGAAATAATGGTTATTACCTACTTTTAATTAATGAGATTTAACATCTGCAAGTTACTATTACCTTCCTGTTGTAATTGAGCCAAGAAAAGTGCAAGATATGTATCTGATATTAGTTCTGGACCCATCAAGAGAGAGTTCAAGTTAAACCACTGTAATTAAGAAAAAAAGAAGGTTGAGAGAACAAATTAGCATGAAGATTACTCGGTAATCCATTCCTGTACATTGTGGTAATTTTCTATTATGGAATATCCAAATAAATCTATTAAAATAAATTACCAAATAAAAGTTTTTTGAAGCATAATACCTATACTGGTAAAGGTTACCCTTCAAATACTCTAACAGGACATCTGAAGTGTGGAAATTACCACATGCTCTCTCCCATTACTGAATACTGGTACCAGGGAAACACAGTAAAACAGATAATCCTTAACCATTGTATTTTGATTTACTTCAGACATCATTCTAAAATTCTGATTAATCCTAGTTTTAAACCTGAAACTAATGAAGCAAGAAACCCATCATCAGTTAATGCTGTGTGTTAAGAAATTAATAGATACAGGAAATAGACATTACTTCCATTAAATACTTTCATTGAACATTCCACCTTTAATAGCGGGTGAAGCTGAAAACTAGTGTTTACCCTTCTCTCAGATAATTTTTAAACTTAAAAATGAAGAAAAATTTACTCAAATTTAATACGCTGAGAGTACAGCACTGTATTACAAGAAGGGACACTTCATATAAACATACACAACTCATTTCTAGTTCCCCAAAGACCATAACTAGTAATTTATAATACTTCTAAGAGAGAAACCGTATTATACTTACATAAAACTTCTAGAGAGAAAATACATTCAATGTGAAACAAAATATTCCACCCTTAAACCCCCATATATATCAATGAAGCTGAAGAACTTTTTTTTAGACCTCCTCATTCAATATTATCCATTTTTAACCAGGAAGCACCATTTGAGATAGAAGAAGGAGAATTCTATCTCCATCCTCACAGAAATGCCCTAATCTACCCAAACCTCCATATATGCACCCATACACTTGCAGCCAGGCCCATACAATAATATAAATTACTATCTACCACCCTGTCATGCAATCAGTTTGCCAAAAACACTCTTTGCCACTAGGAATGGGTAAGAAGACCAACAGTGTAGAAAAACACAGAAATAAAAAGTTGGGTAAAAAATATGATGGACAGACTATGGCAACTTTTAAAAGGCATTATGGAGGAGAAAGTTTTGTGAAACTAATTTTGCTTTAACTGTAACAGAAGAGAAGCAGGTCAAATAAATCTAAGTCCACCTATTTTGTAAAGTCTTCTCATTACCCTCTAGATAACAGAAACTTAGTATTGTCTTCATGTGGTTACAGGCCACACATACAAAAAGACAAAAGACATCTCCCCTCCAACTTAGAATGCTTTGGGTTAGAATGCTCTCTCATAAAATTCCACCCAACACGGTTGCATTGTATAATAAGGAGCACTTCCATAATTTAAAAAAAAAATCCAGCCTTTTTGATATCAAATAAACAAAAATTGTCTGTAAACATTACCCATACTTTTAAACTAAAGCAGAACAGTAGAGTTTAGTTTTCTCATTCATGGGTGATTTTTCTTTATTTTTTTAAATCTGGATGACAACATAAATAGCCAGAACTTACAAAAATGAACCGAATGGGCAAAGAGACCCCTGTCCCACTATTACAGAATCTAAAAGCTGTTTTCCATGAATGTTTTCTATGAAAAAAAGCCCTAAAAAAAGCCAAACACCAAATCAGCTCATGTTGTATAAAAGCTTATGAAGGATGATCCAGAACAATGACTGGCTATTGAAATAAAACACTGCATTGGTGCTGTAAGGGACATGGATATGAACTGAGTTGGTACATAGGTACCACATACTAACATGGCCATCCCTTACCTTTAATAACTATTTCCTGCTCAGAATACAATTGTTTCAAAGTTTTATATAATACTACAAAGTTGTGATTCTACTTTCCCAACCCTCATTCTAACGGATAGTCTTCTGAGTATCCATTATTATCCATCAAAACTTTGAACTTTTCCTTATATCTACTGCCTATTTAAACAAACAAAATTATTTTACCATGTCAGTAACTTATTGCATTATAATAAGTTTGCATTCTGTAGGGATCCCAATCCTTGTTCAGGATTCCCTACTCCCTCCCACCCCTCAAACAATTTTTCTTCAGTACTTCATGCAGAAAAAAAAAAAGAAAGTAGTCTAAGAAGTCACATAAGACTCTACCAGAGCTGCAGCTCTCTACAGGACAGATTCACAAGGGAATTGATACTACCATCTTTCCCCAGGCTAACATTAACAATGACCTGCCTGGCATTTTTGTAATAAAACAAACATTTACTTTTTTTAAAAAACATGGGATACTATTAAACCAAACTGCAGCAAAAGCTTCAAAAGGGAAGCACAATCTACTTGCAACCACTTTTCCACACCGATTTCTGAAGTAAATTTTAAAATAAAAAAAGACAGTGTCACCTGTTTTCCTAACTTTCGAACTGTAAACCAGTGTTCCTTATAATTACAAATAAATGATTTTTCATTTCTGTAAAAAGAAAAACAAGAGGTATAAATAAAATTAAATACTCTAAAATCAGAGTACATAATAATGTTTAAGATGTTATCACTAATTCGAACTTATATAATAATAAAGTTTCAGTAATACAACCATTTATGTTACATTACCGAATACTCATACTGCTTTTATAATATTTAGGAAGTTGTCAATATCACTGAAATTTCCATATACCTGTGATGCCACAGATACTAAAATATCATGAAGGCAAAGAGGACAGATGTTCTCATGCACCCCCACAACAAAACAAAAAGTCCAAGTCAGGGGATAATACAAACATCAAAATGCAGCACAGCTTGAAACAGCAATTTTAAAGAAACATTATTTAAATCATAGATTAAAAGTCTTACATAGGATCGATCCCAAGTCTCTGATATTCTGGGCTGTTGAAGAGGATTAGTTCTAAACCCCACACTTTCAAGGCATTGCTTATAACCTGTCAAAAAATAACACTTTTCGTGAGTCAAACTAGTTCAAATCTAAATTCAAGCAATGCAACCATCTTAGCTACACTAAACAATTATACTGTTTTCATAAAACTTAGATTTCAAAACATTGCCAGGAAACCTAGGAATCACATTACTCAAAATGCAGCTGTCATGAATCTACATGCAACGTAACACTCTCATCTTACCTAAGGAGAAGTAACAAAACTAAGATTTAACTCAGCCTTGTTAATGAGTTTACTCCCCCAAACAAAGGTGTAATTTCACCTTCCATAGACACTTCCTAAGTTGTCATCTCTCTACTTGCAATGCACTGCTCTGCCCTTACTTTCCTTCCGCCCCATACAATCTCAATCTTTCTTCACAGTAACTATTGGAAATTTTGTACCACTGGATTATCACAGGATCAGTTTATTGATCTGAGCACCAACTCTTTTACAAAAACTGTTTAAAGCTACACAAAATAACACTGTAAGAATTTTTAAGTTAACAATTCAACTTCCTTTCAGCATGCCAACTGTGCAGCAAATGGCAAAGCAATGACAGGACAAAGAAGTAGAACAAGGAAGCATTTTTTCAGCTACTGAAGCAGCCCAATCAGTGATAGAAAGAAAGCCAAACTGTTAATGGTTTCTTGCTAAATAGAAAAACAGCCTAGTCTGCCATAATGAAGAGAGGCTCTTGAAGAAGTCTGGAGCATTGGCAAGCACCACTGAAAGCTTGGGAGACAGCCAAAGATGCCTAGAGCTCTAATCTAGACACAAGCCCCAATTTGGTGTTCAAAGCTTTTTTTGTTGTTGTTTTGGTTTAAGTATTTATTATTAATTACTTTACCCCTACAGCCCTAAAAAAACAAAATCAAAAAACCCAAGAAAAATCTGCAGATCACTGTAATAACCCTGTAAGCATTGCCAAGGGCCTTCCAGTCTCTTAACTTGAGAAAGCAATCTGAATTCTGCTTTTTAAACTGCAGTCTGTAGGAACCAAGGTCTACACCTGAAATGCCCATAAGAAACAGCTTAGAAGTCAAGCTTATTGCCAGCAGATGTCATTTCACAGTTCTGGAATCCATGCTTCTCCTATGTGTTTGAGGGCCCATGAACTGAAGAACTGCAAGTCACTGCTCTTAATGGAAAACACTGAACACTTGGAAGTCCAGCACTTAATCCCATTAAGCCCATAAACTGGTAACTAGATGAAAAAGCTCAATGCCATTTAAATTATAGAGGAGAACATATATTGCATAAACAGGAAATGGTGTCAGAGGAGAGCTGTGCTTACTTGAATTGAGAAGAATCCACTATCATCCATGTTTACAGAAGGCTGCTGCTTGAAGTGAGGTTGGGAGGGAGAAAAGGGAAAAATGGTGTAAGCATAAAAGGTCAAAAATAATTGAATTTTGAAAATAAATGTAACTGCAGATTCTTAAAGCAACAACTTATGTCCTTGTCTGTAAGGCTGATTACAATGCCCAAAATAGGCATGTTAATTTAAAACTCAAACCTTTAGAGATGTTCAGTGCTTAAAGGGCAGACAGACATGGGAATTTCTGTTCCTGTCTGACAGTGGCTTACTGATACTGATCCTCCTGATCATGCCTGATCTTCCTACTTGTAAGACGAAGGTAATGTAGCTTTTTGATGAATTATTGTAAAGCTGTACTAGTAACACTTGAAAATGACACATCCAAGATGCATGAATGAAAAGGCCTATAAATCTAAAAAGCTTTAGCACTAGAAAATTAACCTTGTCTAGCTACACAAGACTAGCAGGTCTGTGCCAGACAATATTACATTTCAGGCAAATATCAAGCAACCTCAAATGAAGATGATTTTACCTGTAAAAATGTTCTGTATTCTTCACTAGATACTCCTCCCTCTGCCATTCTCATCCTTTCTTCCTCATCCAACTGCTGTGCAATAGAGGATAACTCAACAGGACTAAAGTATTCTCCTTGCAGCAAATTATTCAGACAATGTTGAGCACACAATGAGCCCTCTTGCTAATTGTGAAAGAGAAAAAAATATCAATGATAAGAAAAAAAAAAAGGGGGAAAAAAGAGAAGAAAATCAGGTTAATGTAAACTCTGTAAAATGACTCAGCCATTTCATTCTGGCAAATTTCCTGCCCCCCCCCACTCATGCAGAATACCATATATTCTTTCAATGCATTACACTGCAAGCTATAGAATACAACCCTCCCATCCACTTGAAGGGAAAAAACCTAACATGCATACTACTTTATTTCCTCAAAGGAAATAAATTTCATGTAAAAATTGTTTTTGAAAACACCATAAAAATTGCCAATGACCCAAAAAAATCACACAGAGATTCTGCAACCATCAGAACAATGGATTCTATCTTCTTCAAATCATCAATACATGAAAATCAAACAGTTTAGATATCTATTTCCTAGCAGCAAGCATGTTCTGTAACAGACACTCTCATTATTTTTTAACTTTTCTTCCCTTCTGGATGTGGCTATTGACAATCCGCTCTCCATCTTATTGTTGGCAAAGTGATTAGCAGCTGAAGGAGCAGTAAAGCTCCTTTTCCACATGAAATTTACATATAGGAAGTAGATAAAATAAGCTCATACCACTAGTTTGAAAATCTTGAAAACAATGATGGGGAAACAAGAAAAAAATAATTAAATTCAGCATATTAAACAATGAAAATATTTTTTTATTGATAGACCATTTAAATAAAAACCATTTCAGATAATTTGTTACATGTCCAGCATACTACAGATAATAGAAGTATAGTGTAACATTTTTAGAACACCAGCACAAATTTTAAAAGAGCTAAATAACGATGTCAGTCATGATTTTGGAGTGCAAATTTAAAAAATCTCTAATCTGAATGAATGCATGTCAGGCTCTGTAATTTTCATATGAGAGATAAAATACCGCCTCATTAAATAAACCTCACAACATAAACCAACCAAAGCAGTTTCCTATGAAAAGCAATCCTTTTTAAACAAATAACTCCAGGTGCAAGACAAGCAACATAAATTTTAAAATCTTGCTTTTCTCTTTTGTTTTAATCAGTCTTCATTTTTATTTACACTAAGAACTCTACTATACATGCTCTTCGTTAAAAACAAAACCCCTCAAGAACAATACAGAACATCCCTCCCTTGTACCAGACCCACAGAAACTAAGAATACAAGAGTATGCCTTTGAGCAATATTCTTTAAAATTCCATAAAAGCATCATACAAATCATATGTAGAACTCTCCCATGATCTCCCCACAGCAGAAACCTCCAAAGTTCCCTTTACTCCAGAACGTTCCTATGGTTTCATCACTCAGCTGATCAAAGAGTTATTAAAGCTCCACTGGCTGTACAGCCAGGCTTCAATGGAATCCAGAAACCTCCTCCAGCTCACGCCCTTCCTGCAACAAGAAACTCAAGACTAGACACCAGCTTCTGTCCCTCTGGGACCACATCCTTACTGCTGGTCATATGACAAAACTGTAACAGAAGAACCTGCTCAACAATCACAAGTTTCCCCATCAGAATTATATGAAACCGGTTTAGAAACAGAGGGATACTAAAATACTTCTGAAAATTAGTTGTATTACAGGGTTACATCTTAATTTCACGAAAAGGACCTTTCTGTATCTGTACAGTATTATCTGAAATTAATAAATCTTAATTTTCATATGTAAAAGCTATACACATTAAGTGCCAAATGCAGAAAACAGATCCTACAGTTTTTAACTGACATGAACTTCCATTGTTTTCTGCAGAGAATATTGCCTCTTTTCCATAACCTGAAATCCCCTCATTAAAACCTCTCCTGACATAAACTGCTGCCCTGCTTTCAGTGTTTTCACTCATCTGTATCTTATCAAGGAAAGGACAAACTTCTAAGACAGGGACTCCTGAAGCCCCATCCATCCTTAAATCCTACTTTCTGCAACTGTCATTTCTCTCTAAAAATTGCTTGGTTTTATTAAATTTTCTTTATAAATACCATGTTTCTCATGTTTTTTTATCAAAACAACTGGGGTGTGCAGACACAGCAACATGCAGCACTTCAAAATATTTTGACAGCACTTGATGGGGGAAAAAATACTCCTTAAGACAAAAAGACAGAGATTCAGTTAGATTTTCCTTAAAATAATAACAGAATAAAAATATTTGGTCTTCCAACTTAAAATACATTCAGGTGCAACTTTTTAACTGTGTAACTAACTCACCAGGGAGCACGTATGTTTCACATGAGAGACTACCAACTCCCCCTTCCCCAGAATGCGTAGCAACTACAAATTACCATCACCTCGTATCTTTGAATGTATTATGCTTTGTCACTTCAATTTCAGCAGTTTTGTTATTAAACTAGAAAGCAACTTAGTAATAAAGACGTTATTTCATACTGCAATAGGCTAGGCCACGTACGAAAAGACTACATTTTGTTAAACTATATTCAAACCTAGACCAAAGGTCACTGAAACAGAGGCCATCATGACTGAAATCCAACACTCACCCTCTGAACAGCAGCTACTTAACACCGCAACACTTGCCAAATTTTGTAACCCAAACCTACTCAGAAAGAACACTCCCCAGATTTTATGGATTTCAGAACAATTTTTATAATGTTTTTTAAGGACGGTACACAGCTATCTTACTTGATTTCTTAAGGAAACCAATCCCACACATCAAAACAAAGTAACAGAACTAGTTAACACAATAAAGTTGAAGAGACGTTGGCAAAGTACAAGAAAAAAAGCCAATTATAATTTGAACGACATTGAAACAGAAGTATGTCGTATTTGGGAACCTGGATAAATCACAGCAGTTCACAGAAGCATTTGTCCTCCAAACCAGGAAATACTGCTCGGCACACAGAAGCATAGTTTATGAACTGAGATTTCTTTGGCAGGTCTCCCACTCCCTACTCATTACACGAGCCCAACCAAGCTCGGTGAAGAGATAGGTCTGAGAGCACAGGACCAGCCCTGCCTGCCGCTGCTTATCCTCAAACTCATTTCTCAGCTATGCGTGCTCCCTCTTAAAAAACGTAAGTAGCTGCAGCCTACACCTCCCCACACGTGGAATCTGTTTCTGCAGTCCCCAGAACACAGTCCCCATGCCGAAGCGGACACCGAGGCTCAGCCCTGACTCTCCTTTTCCTGCAAGGCTGGCACAATCCAGCTGGGACGGGCCATAAGCACCGGCACCGTCGCGCGAGGGCCCTGGCTCTCCCTCAGGCTGGACGGATGCCCGGGAGGGGCCGCGCGGCCCGGTCCGACACAGCCCGAGCGCACCCCGGGGGCTGCCCCACGGTCAGCGCGGGGACGGGAGGCCCAGCCACCGCCCTGGCAGCTCCTCAGATAAAGCTCGCACGCCTCCCCCGTCTCAGCGGCCCGGACGGCCACAACCGACAGCGCTGTACCGAAGGCGGGGCGGGCAGCAGGGCGGGCGGCGGGACCCGGCCAGCCCTCACTCGCTCCCTCACTCACCCGCTCGTGGAAGATCGACTCCATGTTTACTGTGGCGGCCGCAGCCCCCGCCCCACGTGACCGGTCCGGCCAATCGCAGCGCCCGTCGCCCCCCCGCGGCTCAGGGCAGGCCCCGCTGCCGCGCTGGCGCCCCCTGCTGGGGAGGAGGCCGGCGCGCTGACCCGCCGCTGGCCGCGAGCGCCCCCGCGCGGCGGCGGCCGTGCCCGCAGGGAGCGCACGCGCCGCCTGCTCCGCAGCGGCCCCAGGCCCGGCTCTCCGGCACCGCGCTGAGCAGCGCCCGGCAGCGCCCGCTCCTGCCGTGGGCTCACCGGCCGCCTGTCCCTTACACCTTCCTGCTCTGCTCACAAAGCCACAGTACCAAGCCTACAGAGGAAATACAAAAAGAAACTTATCCAGTTTCAATAAAAAAACCGAAACAACTGTCAATCACCTTCTGAGTCTATGCAAGTATTCCTCTGAAGGCGAGTTAATGAATTAGCTATCAACACATGGATTCCACACCATACACATCAATAACAACACAAATGATTTTTGCATAGTTTATTCTATAATTCTTCCTCTCCTTTCCAGAGTAGGGGACAAAATTTTCTCAACACTTAAGGACTAATGGAATTCCTGAACACATATCAGTCATGTAATTAAATCAACTTCAAAAAGTAACACTGGAAATTAAACTAGCACTGATGAATTGCAGATATCCTTTACTGTAATATCCTCTCAGGGTAAAAACCATATTCCTGTTCTTTCAATAGCTGAGATAAGATGATGAATCAAACAAAAATGTCTTCCATTTCATCATCAGCTTTTATTTCCACGTCACTTCTTCACCAGGCTTCAACTCCCTGTGTAGAAAAAAAAAAAACAAGAGAGAAGATACTAAAATTAGTATCTTTCTCTTTAGAATAACTACTAATAAATGCATTTATTCAACAATACCTTAATTTTGAGATTTATGTAAAAATTTAACTCTCTGTGCAATTGCTGTCACTTAAAAATCTTTCAGTATTTTGCTCTTTTCTTTCAAAAGCTTCAGTGGATTGAGTCCTCTTAATTTCCATTCATTTAAATGGAAGACAGAACAGCTGACTTCTAAGGAGTTAATAGACTTTTAATTGGATCCAAAATGAAAAATTCTAGTTCTTTTAAACATAATTCAGTACCTTCAGTGGAAAGAGAGGTGTGAAAGCAGAAAGGATTTTTACAAGATGCTGACATAGCAGCCCAGCGTCACTAACAAATGTATTAAGAAAAGTGCTAATGTACCAGTGAGGTGGATTATGTCAAAAGCTTTCTTTCTTACTCAAAATTATTTAGATGAGGCTAGAGCAGAAAAAAAAATCCACCGGCAAACTGATAGTAACAGTCCTATCATCCGTCTATGCAACACGATTTCCCCCCTCTTCTTTTATTAATCTGACAATCTAATACAGAATTAGGACTGACACAGATGAGTCCATGCCTGAAGTCCTCTGATGTAAATTCTCCCTGAGAAGTCACAGCCAGAAAACCCAAACTGATCAGTGCGTATAATCACATAATTCAGTGAAGAGCTGCCAGTATGTATGTTAATTTTCAAGAACTCAGTTATTATTTCTAAGTAACACACATTCATAAAAAAGATTTTGTTAAAAAGTGCTGTGATCATTTTAAATTTAAGAGAGAAAATTAAAACTCAAGCACGGTGTTTCCTGCTGAAGTTTTAGTCAAAATAATGGTTTCCACATTTCATGACCAAGAACTTGACAGCAGCTAATGATCCTTTCCTTCATGAAGATAGCTCCTAAAGACTCAATTTTCAGAGGTTATTACTGACCTCAAATATTTCATGAATGCTTGATATTTTTAGGGCTTTCTTCCCTTTTTTTGGCTATACTTATAACTTTTTTGTAGAAAAGAACCAAGAAGCACTTTGAAAAATAACTATACGTGTATATAAGAGGCATCATAAAGCAGACCTTTTATATAATAAGCTCTTGTTTCTGAAGGCAGACAATTTTTCATCATTCCATCTGTCCAAATAGCATCCAATCACAAATCCTAAGGGAACAAGGATGTGAACCCAGTGGTCACGCACAGCTTGGGCGAAATTCACCATGACTGCTAGAAAGGAAAGCATACCAGGTGTTACTAATAAATCTGCACTTGGAAACTGTTGCATGCTTAGCACCTTTACTCTCACTTACTAGGATTCTACGACATAATACACGAGGGCTATCTAACACTTCCTAGGAGACACATACTGTTCTCAAACCCATACCTGGGTTTCTTAGGAATAATCCTAACCAGCTCTTGGCCCTGGGAAAAGTCTTTCATCCTAAAACAGGAGAGAAATAGAACATCTCTTTAACTTACCCATTAAAGCAACTCTACAGAAGTCTGCTGTTCTGTAAAACATTAAAAACACTTCTATAACCTGAACTCCTGTAGATGGACAGTTTATTACCTGCCTCAAGTGTCAGAGACAAGTTGTATGTTTAGTGGGAAGCTGAGAGATAAGAAAGGACGTTTCTAAAATAAGGAAGAACGTTTCTAAAATAAGGAAAACATTTCTAAAATCACGGAATGACAGAATCTTTAGGGTTGAAATGGACTTCTGGAGGTCATCCAGTCCAACCTCTCTGCCAAGGCAGGGTAACCTGGAGCAGGTGACACAGGAATGCGTCCAGGTGGCTTTTGAATGTCTCCAGAGAAGGAGACTTCACGACCTCCCTGGGCAGCCTGTCCCAGCCACCCTTAATTTATAGAAATTCTTCCTCGTCTTGAGGCGGAACTTCTTGTGTTTTAGTTTATGGCCATTGCGCCTTGTCCTGTCGCTGGGCACCACTGAAAAGACTCTGGCACCATCCTCTTGGCACCCGCCTTTGAGATATCTACATGCGTTAATGAGATCCCCTCTCAGCCTTCTCTTCTCCAGACTAAAGAGGCCCAGCAAACCTTTCCAACCCAACCAAAGCCTTCTAGATTAGGGAATTACACGCGACACCAAAGACGTCCGTCACACACTGCTGCGGGCTCGGAGCCCCGAGGGCGGACACCGCCGCCGCTGCCGCCGCGGCCGCTGTGGGGCGGCCACACAGCCCTCCCTGCGGGAGCGGCGGGAGGAGCTGCCCGGGCCCGGGCGCTGACCGGCGACACGGCCCCGCCACCGCCCGGCTCAGCCGCCTCCGGCCTGCCCGGGACCCCGACCGCCCCTCCAGGGGCAATAGCGCCATAAAGCCCCACGGCTGAGGGCCGCTTCCGCCCGCTGCCGCGTCCCGGTCGGAGGGGTAGGGGAGAGGGCAAGGCGCTCCCAGGGAGGTCTGACAGCAGTTCCGCCCTCCACGCCGCTCCCGCCCCACGCGCGACCCCGCCATTACCGCTGCTCGCGCCGCCGCCGGGACCCGCAGCGGCCGCGCCAAGGGCACCAGAACGGGCGGGCCGGGAGAGACCACGGGCTGCACAAGGGCGGGGGAGGAAGGCCCTCCCCCCGGCGGGCTCGCTGTGGTGCCTCCCGCTACCCTTCCGCCTGCTGCCCCTCCTTCCCGCCTCCCGCAAAATGGCGGCGAGCGCGGCACGGGCTGGGGGTGGTTGAGGGCAGCAGGTATCCGCTCTTTCACACCATTCTCCTCTTCCCCGTTGTTTTCCTCGTCTCGGACTGGAGTGGGTGCAGGGCTCGCCCCCCGTGACGCTGTCCCCGCCCGGCGAGGCTCGCCCCGTCAGGCCAGGCCTGGGCGCCGGGGCCCGGTGGGACGCTGGAGCCCCGGAGCCCCCGCGCGGAGGCCCCGGCCCGCCCCGCGCTGTGCCCCTGGTCGGGCAGGCCCTGGGTTTGAGAGTCGCGGCCCTGGATGTGCCATCTCTGGGTGTCCCCATCCAGCTCTGTGAAGCTGCTGTTAACTGTGCTGCTCCTAGGGATCCTCTTTTTAATTATTCTTAATGTATATTGTAAAAAACAACCCCACCACTTCCTAAAACAGAAGACCTGCAACGGTCGAATGTTAACATCTGGGACTTACTTGGTATCCAGCAGCTCTATTGAGCAGTACTAATACCGTTAGCCTGCGTATTTTCAGGAATATGTAAAGCTAGATCTAAGTAAATGGACTTTTTCTTTGTGTTAGTCAATGAAACATTTTGTCCCCCATACAGATTAGTTCTTTTGGAGAGTAAGCACTTGGAGAGGAAAATGACATCGATTATCAAGTTGACTACGCTCTCGGGGGTGCAGGAGGAATCTGCCCTTTGCTATCTGTTGCAAGTAGATGAGTTTCGTTTTCTTTTGGACTGTGGCTGGGATGAAAACTTTTCTATGGATATTATTGATTCTCTGAGGAAGTAAGTAGTTCAGTTCGTGCACCTTTTTTTAAAATAGGTCTTGGCCTGTCTTGAAAGTTGTAGAAATTCCATGCAGTGGTATAATGTATGGTGTTGCTAAATCCAGAATTGTTCTTTGTTTTGTGTGTGTTTTACCTGAAGGGAATCACACTGCTGAAACATTTCCCGCAAAAACTTGGGGTTTTTTTCTTGTCGGTCCAGTGAGTTGTGTCTCTTAACTGTAATTCTCAAACTGTTCCATGTTTGTTTTGGCTTGGATAGTTTGTTTGGTTTTTACCGTCGTAAATGTGACACAGTTTGTGGGAGACTGGCTCTCAACTAATTTAGAACAGTTAACTAAGTTTAAAATGGGAGAGGAAGCCTTAGTGTATGTAGGCTGAATGCAAAGCGGTTCAACTCTTGCCTCCTGTTTCAAGTTGAATGGACTGTCAGGAAAATGCCTTCTGTCAGTTCACCAGCCCTGCAAAGTGAAAAAACCCTATAAACCAAAATCTCTCTAGACTTTTATATTGGATGTCTGCAGGTGTACAGCAAGGAGCTGTGTTTCGGTTAGAACCGATACACAGAAATTTGGGAAAGAAACTAAGCTTTTTGATACTAGTTTTATAGCACTGACACACTTGCAGTGTTTGGAATCTTTTAACTGAGGATTGTTAGGTAGTAAGGATAATTTATAAAATTTTTCAAGTGTCTTATCTGAGAAGCAATTAGATAAAATTCCCTTTTTCATAACAGCCATTGAGAAGAATGTGTGTGCCCCACTTCCTGTGCAAGGGAACAAAAAGCTGTCAGACCAACTTGTATTTTCATTGGTGAAATACATATGGTTTATGCCCTCAAGTTTTTCAATTATGATACATAGAAAGGTTTTAGTCTGAGTTCTAATTTTATGCAACACTTTGCAAGAAAAAAAATTGTTTTCAAAAGTAATAAAATCCCCCAAATGGATATGCTACTTTTCTTAAACAATATGTTTGATCTTTTCTATGTTTAAAGAAATATATTTTGATTTGATGTTTATTAGTCTGAGGATTATCGTGTATTTGGTCCTGTTACTTGGTTCTTTCTCATGAGAAGAAAAAGTTGTAGTCTGTTTTCAGTATTATAAACAATTTGTAGCACATTTGTGCTGATAGGATTTTTGGTCCCTCAGTGACTTTCTGGTGTCCACATACTTGCTAAGGTCTTCTTCATTAGGAGTTTGATGTGAAACTTAACGTCTTCCAGATCTTAAAATTATGCTTTCTGAAATCACTTGTGTTTTTAAGTACTTGAACATTAGGAAACACCTGTAACTTTTAATTATGATTTTTAAAACTGTTCCAAACCTTGAAACGTTGAAGTTTCATTGTTTGGCATTCAGACTGTGTATGTATTCTCAAAATAGCCCTAACAGGAGATACGCAAAACCATACAGAACTCCTTTCAATGGCTTTTGTTTGCCCTCTTTTTACAGGCATGTACACCAGGTTGATGCTGTTCTTCTTTCCCACCCGGATCCTCTACACCTTGGTGCACTTCCTTATGCAGTTGGAAAAATGGGATTGAACTGTGCCATTTATGCAACTATTCCTGTATATAAAATGGGACAGATGTTTATGTATGATCTCTACCAGGTATGTTTAAGTTGATATTTTCATACACAACATCTTTGTTATGGTGGAGTGTTTGAATGCTCTGTACCTCTTTGTTGTTTTAGTCCCGTCATAATACTGAAGATTTTACACTCTTTACATTGGATGATGTAGATGCGGCCTTTGATAAGATACAACAGCTGAAGTTTTCTCAGATTGTGAACTTGAAAGGTAAAGTTGTCACCAAAGCCTCAAGAAATTACTTCTAGTGAAAGGCAATAGAGTAGTTAAGAGTTAAAGTAACTTTTTTAAAGGGAGTGTGTTCTGAAATACTGTGTTTTGCAGTGCTGAATTCATTAGCCCATATCAGCCTGTATCAGCTGAATTGTTTGCCTCAGCAATTGTATCTAGAAATGGATAGAATATTCACTTAATGCGGAGGAGGTAATGCCAAAGAATGTTTAGATGTTTGTTTCTCTTATGTGTTTTTGTAGCTTTTCTTGAAATTTACTCATGTCTGTTAAAAGCATTTACTTATGTCTAGTGGTAGATACCTCAGAACTGTTCGTAAGCAGTAACACAAGGGAAAACTTTCTAGAGCAGGTTGCAGAGATGAAGTTACAGCATGTAATGGGGATTTAATGGGGAGATCTTCACTGACTCAGATCATATTCAGTATAGCTTATTGCTGGGACCTGTAGCAACCAGACAATCAGCAGCTTTCCACTCGTGTTGAATGTAAAGATCAGAATGAAATAAAAACTCTCTTCTTGAACAGAGACAGATACAAGCTGACCACCAGCAGTTTGTCTCTGAAGTATTTCACAGGTTCATGAATAGTGCTGCCAAAATACTTACCTTCTTATTTGTAAAATAGAAAGAGGATGTTACCCTTGAAAGACTGTAGGCCCCTTTTCAAGATAGTTGTAGCAAGGCTATGTTTGTGCTGGCAATTTTTACATCTAAAGAGTCATTTTAGTGTACAACTTTTTTAAAACAACCTACTTCTTTTATATTTAATGGAGGTGATTTGAAAAGACTCGATGGAGGCATTTAAGAAGATAATGTATGTTGAATTATTAATTATTACTGTGCACTTCATGCAGCAGAGTCAGTGAGTAATTGTCTTGGGTGGTCTCATTTTAATCTGACAAAGATACAGGCTGGTATCAGTGACAGGGAGCAACAGTGCATTTTAAAAGTGCATCAGGTGCTGAAAAGTTCTGTTATCCCTGACTGCAGCACATGAACACCTTTCCTGCTATGGTTTGGCTTGTGTTTGTCATTCAGTAAAGCTTCCGGGTTGTGTAATTTATATAAGTTTTTCTAAGTACCTCAAAAGTGAATGATACAATAAACATTTAGAGTTGGCCCAGAGAGGGTCCTGGCTTTCATCAGCGTGCTTGCTTTCTTGTGATGTGTTTTTTATATAATTTATTGTTTACGTTACAGTGTTGTTGTGTTACTTTACAGTGCCTCTGAGTATCAGTGTGAGATGGAGGGAAGAAGTGATCTTTGCTTTAGTTTCTTTATTCTGGAGGAAATATAAAAGTGAATTGCAAATTGTTTTGACGTTACTGGTTAGATGAGAAGGACAGATATTACTGCTTTTTCATACTTCATTTGACTTTTTTTTCTCAGCAGTAATTTAGGCATTCAGTTGTTTAAAGTTACTATCTCTTGTTCAGAGTAATGGATTATAATATGTGTAATCTACCTAAAATACTGAAAACCTTTGTAGGCAAAGGACATGGTTTGTCAATCACACCATTGCCAGCTGGTCACATGATAGGAGGCACAATTTGGAAGATTGTCAAGGATGGGGAGGAAGAAATTGTTTATGCCGTTGATTTCAACCACAAGAGGGAGATGTAAGTTCAACATAGCAATGTATAGTTCTTAGCTGTGTTAGGTGTGTATCATTTAGTGGGTGATAAAGAGGTGTGGAAGCAGAAGTGCATTTCCAGTTCTAATAAGACCACTAATTTCATGTGCATCTAGATTAATCAGTTTGAAGCAAGCATTAGCTCTGGGTTTCTTTATTCCATTCATTTTTATTTATTTGTAAATTTGAAGCAGGAAGCTTTCAGTAGCTGAGTAATTTGATTTCTGTACATGCAAATATCTGGAAGCTAGCTGCCTTATTTTTTCTTTTAAAATAGAAATGCAAAAAACTGAGATTTTGCCTTTTTTCCACAGCCATCTGAATGGATGTTCCTTGGAAATGTTGAGCAGGCCTTCATTGCTTATTACAGATTCATTTAATGCTACTTATGTACAACCCAGGAGGAAGCAAAGGGATGAACAGCTGCTGAGTATGTATTGTTTGGGCTTCAAAAATATCAGTAATGTGGTTTATTAGCCACTATAAATGATTTTTCTATGAGAAATTCATCAGCATTTAAACTTAAGAACCCTTATTAAAATGTAACAAGTTTTGAATTACTCTTTTCTGATGATCCTGATCCTGTGAGTTAAATGTTTTCCTAACAACAGTGAACTGTATTTGAAAACAGGATATTTTACCCAGTATCCGTAAATCTCTTCAGGGATTTTTAAATTACTCTCCGCAGCACTTTCTTTTTTAAAACTCCATTTTACTTTTTTTTTTTTAATTAAAAAAAGACAAAAGAAATAAGTACCAAGGCAGAGAGATCTTCAGAGCTACTGAGGAAACTCCAGCTCCCTTTAATTTTGGTGGAAGTGTGGATTTGGATCTCCTTTGAAGTTTCATTTGTTTCGGTATTCAGTATGCTTTTGAATATGATTGCTAGTGTCATATAACAAACAAAAGCCCCAAGCCACACCACAAACCTAACTTTGGTTCAAAGTATAAGTAGGTTTTTGTTTTGTTCTTAATTCTTCTTAGCTAATGTTTTGGAGACATTACGAGGTGATGGAAATGTATTAATAGCAGTGGATACAGCGGGCAGAGTTCTGGAGCTTGCTCAGCTTCTTGATCAGATCTGGAGAACAAAAGATGCAGGATTAGGAGTCTACTCTCTTGCTCTTTTGAATAACGTCAGCTACAATGTGGTGGAGTTCTCTAAATCTCAGGTTTGTTTTGATTTTAAAATCCAATTATGAAGTGTAATGAAACATTTATGCAAAAGCATTTCGTTTTAATGGTAAAAAATGGCAAAGTGCTGGGGGAGTGTCCTTATTCTGTAGTGCATGTTTGTGTCTCAGCTCTTTTGATCAAGTAACACAGAGTCCAGTTCTGATAGTGGGCATGTTTCTTGACACTGATTTTTGGTTTTATGATAAGACTTGTTAGCATAGTTTTTAGTTGTTAAAAATGAGAACTTAAAGTACTTGTTTTGGTGTTGGTTATGCTCAATGTTATTTCTACACCTGCTGAGAAATACTGAAGTAATCATGGGCATATTGCATCTTGTACTTCATATCAGGCTTGTACTGTTGAAGAACTTGTATTCATATAGGTAACTTTCTCTAATACATGTTTTAGGTTGAATGGATGAGTGACAAGTTGATGAGGTGCTTTGAAGACAAAAGAAATAACCCTTTTCAGTTCCGCCATCTCTCCTTATGTCACAGTCTGTCTGATCTCGCTCGAGTGCCTAGTCCAAAAGTTGTTCTTGCCAGTCAGCCTGACTTGGAGTGTGGGTTTTCTAGAGATCTTTTCATTCAATGGTGCCAGGATTCCAAAAACTCTATAATTTTAACTTACCGCACTACACCTGGAACGTTAGCACGATTCCTGATTGATAATCCTTCTGAAAAAGTTATAGATATTGAGGTAAGAGTTGTCTCTATAGCTCTAAGTTTTTGTTGTGGGCCATCTGGGGTCATATGGGCAAAACTGAACATAGTTTCCGTTTTGATCTTCTGAAAATTCTTCTAGTGGTGGAGAGAAACCTGAAATCAGTGTATGGCATATTTATTAAATTGCGGATAAATTTACATAAAAATAGGTCTCTTAGTGAGAACTGTAAGATGCTTTTTCATAGTGTGGCAAAATTAATACTCCATAGACCTGAGCATGAAGCTCCTTTTAAATATTTAGACAACCCTTACCTTTGTGTTTTTATTATAATAGAAAAAAATCTGCTTGCAGTTGATGTACGGATCACCACATATGATGGGTTAGTCTTGCTGGAAAATACTCCAGGTTTGGGTCAGGGGAGAAGCAAGTCAAGTTAGTATAATACATGCCACCAGGATTAGAAAGATAAGTAAATGCTGGAAATTAGGAGACAATGAATTGCTATTCATGCTTTCAAATTGTTTTTAATAATCTCTACACCTGTATCTACTTCTTTCTGGTACGCACTGTTAATATATGGGAGTCCCTGTGATTGCAGTGATTATTTCAATACTGATGACGCAGCTTTATTTTAGTTTTAGATTGGATTGAAAGCATTGAATTACAGTGTTAGATTATCACTAGAATTCAGTTTATTCAGAGTGACCTGTACTCAGAAAACAAGAGACAAAATCTACTATTGTTTTGCCAGCTAGGATGACTTTTCCAGCTTCTTTTGGGTTGATGTTAATGATAGAAAAACTAAAAACCGCTGCTCATCTAAGAGTATTTGCCTTCACTTACTGAAGAGATATTTCCCGAAGACATTTTCAGAAATTTCTGGGAAGTTTAGTTGATTTTAGTATTTTTAGAAATGCTTTCCTTTTAAAGTAGACTATACTAATTAACACTATCATGATGTTGCCATGCCAAGGTGCCGCATGTTTGTCATAGTCTTGTCTTGTATGTGACATACAATTTATACTTGCCCTTGATACCAAAGTACATTCTTGTCAACAGCATGTCAGAGAAGTATTAAAGTTGTGTCAGCTACTCACAATAAAATTAATTTTAATTCTATCTGCAGTTGAGAAAACGTGTCAAGTTGGAAGGAAAAGAACTTGAAGAATACCTAGAAAAGGAGAAACTAAAGAAAGAAGCAGCTAAGAAGTTAGAGCAGTCTAAAGAGTAAGTGTGTTTGCTCATTCGGCTGTTATGATCAGAGTTGAGATTATTCTGCTCCTTCAACTCTTTACAGGGATAAATGAAAATTATAGTTTCAGTAGACTTTTCTGAGGGCACTAAGGAATCAGGAGTGGTTGTTTTTAATCTGTTGTTCTGATAGACCCAGTTTCATCTGCCTTTTGTCTGTGAGCTCTTTTTCAGACACATAAACTGCCCTTGGCCTTGGTTAGTGTTATGTCAGCTGTTACTTTCAGGTCAGTGTGTTTATGTAATGTGAAACTTGAAAAAAAAGAAGAAGTGCTAGGTTTTTTTGGAATGTCATTTCAGGGCAGATATCGATTCCAGTGATGAGAGTGATGCTGAAGAGGATATTGATCAGCCAACTTTACATAAGACCAAACATGATTTGATGATGAAAGGTGAAGGTAGCCGGAAAGGAAGTTTCTTCAAACAGGCAAAAAAATCTTACCCAATGTTTCCAGCTCCTGAAGAAAGAATTAAATGGGATGAATATGGTGAAATTATCAAGTACGTGGTGGTAATGTATACTAATGTAGTATCTCTGAAATAACCAAAAACTAGAAGGAATTAAAATCAACGTTTTGTCTCTTTTGCAGCATTGTTATATGCTCTTCAAACTGCTAAGTCTTACAGGAAGCTTATGATAGAATTGAAGCTGCAGAGTGCTGATCCCCACTGTTGTGTTCACACCTCTTAGGATGCATTTTTACTCCAGGCTTTTTTTTTTTTTAAATCGTATGAGATAGAAGATTTAAAATTCTTTTAACCTGACTTTTTTGTGCTTTAAATTACACTTAATGTTAAATTTGTGAGGTGAAAAAACACTGTTCATCCTAGCAAAATCTAGTGATATTCCTTTGCATAAGGAATACTTGCTAGAAATGCTTGATTTGCTAGTATTTCATAAGTTATTCAAGTTTTTTTTTAAGATAGGAGAGTCATATTTTCCAAATCAGCTGTGTTCAAGTATGGAAATACTGAAGGCAGATGTAGTAACATTGTTGTTACAAAAGGATCTTAGTAGTAATAGTCAGCACTGTTTGTTTTTATATTAGGTAGTGCTTCAGTTTTACTCTAAAAAGCAAAATGCCTTTCATTCTTTAGACCTGAGGATTTTCTAGTTCCAGAACTTCAAGCAACAGAAGAAGAAAAAAGCAAATTAGAGTCTGGTTTGACAAATGGAGAGGAGCCTATGGACCAGGATTTATCAGACGTTCCTACCAAATGTATTTCTGCAACAGAATCTATGGAAATTAAGTGAGTGACTTTGTTCTCGTCAGTTCTCCTAGAATGGTGTCATGGTTACAGTGCAAATTGGGTAAAAGGCTAGCTTGGATTTAAGAAAGTGGGAAAGGTCTTGATTTTTGTTTATTTTTTTTCCCCAAGCTAAGCTGAATTTTACTAGTCTTTCTGGGAGCACACAACAGTCTTATGGTTCCCCACTCTTAAGAAATGTGGTTTGTTCCCTGTCTTGTGGAGACAACTGGAAGAAGTAGAAGAAATAATACAATAGTGTGTTAGCATAGATACATATGTTTTGTTAAAAGGATAACATATTCAAATATGCTTCTTTCATGGATAACTTATTTTTTTGAAAACTGTGTAAGTGAATTTTGTGAATGTATAGTGTTAAATACACGCACACTAATATTTGACAGCTGTATTTTACAGATCCGTAATATACCTTGTACTGACAGCTTTTGTTGATGTAGAATAATTAAAAAATGTCTTAATGAAGTATTTTGGAGCACTAAGAGGTTTAATCTTTTAAACTAAAACATATTATTCTTGGATTTCTCAATTCAAACTAGAGCCAGAGTTACATACATTGACTATGAAGGACGTTCAGATGGGGACTCAATTAAAAAAATTATTAACCAAATGAAACCAAGACAACTGGTCATTGTCCATGGACCGCCTGAGGCCAGTCAGGACCTTGCAGAATGTTGCAGAGCTTTTGGTGGAAAAGATATTAAAGTTTACATGCCCAAACTTCATGAAACTGTAGATGCTACAAGTGAAACTCATATTTACCAGGTAAGGTGCTGGAATTTTAGTTGTGTAACTACTGTGGACTGTAGTAGAGCTGTATGGGCAGAATGTAATTTGCCCTCTGCTCTTTGGGAGGGGAGAGGTGGTACTAGCTGTACTACCTGTGTGTACAGTTAGTTTTGTGTGATCAAGGCATTGGTAGTGTTTTTCTGTCTTCTAGACAAGCATTCTCCTGATGCTTATTATTCATATTCATTCTCCTGATGCTTATTATTCATTTGAAAGCTTGAATGTGAGATCAGTGTGTAGTGCAGAAGGCAGTGTTCATGTCCACAGGGACATCAGTTTGCTTTGTTGAAGGATTTATAAATTTATAATACCTAAATTTAGAATACCATTGTATACTAGCTGCAATTCAGGATTCTCTTTGGAATCTGAAATGGAGCCTTAAAGAGCTAGAAAATAAAAATTCTTGATACTTAAATAGTACCTAAGACTGAACATGTAAAGTTAGGAGCAAGTTAATGATAAAAACAAGACACGCATACCCCCAAAAACTTAATGTGATGATTCTTGGAAAGTGAGGTTATGATGATGTATTGCTCTGTATTTGCCATGAAAATTAAATGCAATATATTAAGTTATGAATAAGAAATAACTTGTGTGAATTGTGTGAAAATTGTGTATGGTCCCAATTAAATTTTTGAAGTTGTTCAGAGGGAAGTCTTTCACAAGCACTTTTGCAGTAGTCATTTATTCCTTTGTTCTTTTAAAGTTAGTAGAAGAACATTGGTAGAATTGTTGAAAGAGGTACTTCTGTTTCTTTCCAGAGAAAAGTGTTACTCTCTAGGAAGTAAAAAAAATCAATATTAAAAATCATCTAGTTATGAGAGCCTTAAAACAGCATGTTTTCTGCGTTTGGTTTGTTGGTTGTTGGGGTTTTTTTGCTTTTTAAAACTGTAAGAGAGTGGGCTGTGCTGTAGATGGGTGGGTCGTTGGTAGTTGTGTCTTTCACACAGTTGCAGCCTTGATTGCACTGTGGGAATCATGGACCTTCTAATGTGCATAACAATCTCTAAGAGTAGAGCTTTATTTAAAGGATTAAAGTCCTAGAGTCCACCAGAGGAATCAGGGTACGGACACTTAAAAGTCTCATATTTACAACATCTTCTCTTACAATAAAATATGAATGATAATTTTTTTTAAGGGTTGAAATTTGGAACTATTCATCAATAACCTAATTGTAGCTATAGAAACTTTCTCTGAATTTGCTAAGGCCAACCGAGGGACAGCTTGGCTGGAAAAAAGGTTCCTGGTTTTTAAAAGGAAATGATTGCTCTTGCTGTAAATTTGACTCAGGTTTGCAGTTCTGTAGGTTCTTTTGTTATTTTAGCCAAGATGAGAGAGGTGTTGATCTCTGCTGCTTTTTAAGTTGTGATACGAGTGTTACACATATTAAATTTTAAAGTATCTTGCCTCGGTGATACCAGTTCCTTCCTTTCTCTCCACAAGAGTGCATGAACCAAACCCATTGGAGAGACAGTGAAGAGAAACTTGCTAATCTTTAATGCTTGAAGTAAGAACTCTGTATTTTTCATGAAACTAATAGTACTTTTATTTTTGTGCAACCCAGGTCAGGTTGAAAGATTCTCTTGTCAGCTCTCTTCAGTTCTGTAAAGCCAAGGATGCTGAGTTGGCTTGGATAGATGGTGTTCTGGACATGAGGGTTTCAAAAGTGGATACTGGAGTTATTCTGGAAGAGGGAGAGTTGAGGGAAGACGAAGACTTAGAGATGCAAGTGGACGTGCCTTCTTCAGACTCGAGTGTGATTGCACAACAGAAGGCCATGAAAAGCCTCTTTGGTGATGATGACAAGGAGATGTGTGAGGAGAGTGAGATCATTCCTACTTTGGAACCTCTGCCACCTCATGAGGTACAGAAATGATGCTGGTCTGGATTTCTTTTACAAAGACCTCTGTATTCATTTGTCTTTTGCTAGTGCTTAGAAGCTGATACTGTGATCTTACTCAAATGAAAGCCTAACTGAAACTGGGTTTTCATGTTTGGGTTTCTCTTTGTTAACCCACTGCTGTTCTTTGTTCAGCTTTTATGCTTTTCAGTGAGGATGATCTTTTGCATGCATTAACAGTGCCTAGCATACAGTATCATATATTTATGAAGATAAGATTTTAATTAGCGTGTCATATCTGTAATTAGTACTTGCAGACAGAGAAATTAGTTGGTGTTAGTCGCTTTTGGATTTTATAATGTTTTGTTAATGCTATGGAAAATATTTCATATACTTGAGATACAGATCTTTGACATTCATATGTCTGCTTCTATAGTAGTGATTTGAGAGTTCATTACATTTATCTTTTCTACAAATTTACCTTTACTCTTAAAATATTTTGCATTTTAGGAAATATTGTTTTATCTTTCTCTTGCATGATTCCAGTACTTTTTAATCCTAGAGTTGCTTTTTAAGATTCTCTGTTTCACAGTCCTAAATGTAGTCTGTTCTGGGAGCTGGACAACTATGGAGACAACTCTAAAGCCTGTTCAGATTAATGACAACCATCATAGCACCCTGTACTGATCAGCAGTACAGCTCACTGCAGCTCAGTCCCTGACATAGCATGGCTTGGAAGAGGGATCTTCATTGTCAGCTTTCCATTTGTCTTCAATATGTGCGCAAAGAAAAAACTTTTGCTTTGCCTGATGGGTAACTTCTAAGGCCTTTCAATCCTGAAGATGTATTGCTGCAGGTGAACAGAAATAGAGCCAATCTTCTAATTTAGAGTCCTTTAGTTGAGGCCGCACTGCTGCCTATGCAATAATGAGATCTTTGGCAAAATGTAAGGTGTTAAATAGAAGTAGTAAAATTGTGTGTGTTGTTTTGAAGGTTCTTGGACATCAGTCTGTGTTTATGAATGAGCCAAGACTGTCTGACTTCAAGCAGGTTCTCTTGCGAGAAGGTATACAAGCTGAATTTGTAGGAGGAGTGCTTGTGTGCAACAACCTGGTGGCTGTCCGCAGGGTAGGTCTTCTCTATCTTAATCTCTTCGGCAAATAATATTATAATATGTATTATTTTAGTAATAAATTAAAATATTATTTTAATAATAAGTTCCTCATTAGTGTAAAGATAATAAATTGAAACATGTCTTTTGTTTCAGACTGAAACAGGGCGCATTGGATTGGAAGGCTGCCTCTGCCAGGACTTCTATAGGATAAGAGACCTTTTATATGAACAATACGCTATTGTCTAAGGAAAGTGCTGCAAAGGTGTTTTCACTTGAACTTTTACAGACAATGGAGGTTTCTCCCAGTTCTGACTTTTTGTAGTTTTCTAATTTATACAGGGAAATCTAATTCATAAAGAAAAATTAGCTGCCATGAACATGTAAGTAACTGCTATTGTTGTTCATAAATCTATTGGTACATTCCATGTAGTTGACTCTTAAACTGTTACAACTTGGCATCTCCCACATAACACATTTTAAATGAATCTATGAACACTTCTCAGGAAAGGTTCAATTTGTGAGGGCATGTTTTGGTTTCACAGATTTCCTGCCAAAGAGTACAAAATATGTAAAAGTCATTTTTTCTGTTCTAAAATAAGATGGGATAAAGAACTTTGGTTTCTTTGGTTTTCTTCATTTTGGTTTCTGTGTGGTTGTTTTTGGTTTCGGTTGTTTGGGGGTTTTTTTAGTAAGTTTGATTTGGGTAACAGTCTCAAATATTTTCATCTTCTGTTTTTAATTTGAGGTTAGTTGAAGTACATTATTAACAGCACACTTAAAGCTAGAGTACCTAAAGTTTCCCCAGTGTTAATCTGGCTGCATCTTAATGCTGTATCTGTTCCATCTTACTGATTTGTTCTGAAACAGCATTTCATATTCTATATGAAAGTATTAATCTGCAAGATAAAAAAATTACTTGGGCAATTACTCTAGGAAGATTGGATGATATTTTCAGGCAGTTTAAAGTGCAGTAATTGTGCTTCAAAGTAACTTCTGCACAAACTTACAGAATTTGTAACTCCTAGCTCTTGCAAAATTATGCCAATTGTAAAACATTTTCCAAGTTCTGATTTTAATACTTTTCAAAGTCTAAAGCCTTTATCCATGCACTGCTGTTTGTTCAGAGTCCCATGACCCAAGTTCAAGAAGATCTTTTCTCTTGAAATCTGCATTCATGTGATGTATTTAATAATTTTGTGCCATGTTCTGTTCTAGTTGACAGTGAGACTTATTGTAGCTGCTGATGCTAGGAATTGACCTTCCTTTTTAGGTGAGGATAAGCACAGTTTTGAGTTCATTAATTTCTCAGAAATTAACTTATGAAAACAAATGGCCTCTTGAGTTTGTTTAATCCTTTTCTTCCCTGTCCATGTGTGAAACACCAGCTTTGGCAGTGGAGGGTTGTTTGCTTTTTTATATCAAACAGCAATGTAATATATGCTCTTTGTGTGTATGCTTAAATAAAACCTTTTGAAAAAGTGGCAAAAAATAGCCCTGTGGGCTATCAATGGAAAGCTAATTTACTTTGTCATTCATTCTCAACAAAAATTTTCTATCTGATCTACAGACTATTCTGTTTAAAATAGTAACTTAAAAGTGAAGACTGTGTTAAACATCTGGTAGAACTATATACTAGAAATGTAAAAAACTTGAAAATGTAATGTGGAGTGAGAATGTATTTTCTTACACAAAGAAAAGCTAAGGATAACTAGATGGCTCAGTTTTCTGGGTTTTTTTCTTAACAGTCTAGAAAAATGTGTATTTCCCTTATATTGGTAACCAGAACCTCTTAGAAATGCTCTCGTTTTGTAGCAATGCTATGTAAATCTATATGATGCTGAACACTTGTTGCTGAATACTATTGTATTACTATTGTTGCTGATACTAGTGAACTTTTATAAAGTGAGTTACTTTGTACATAATCATATTGGCCTAGGACTTTTACCTTGAGGGCTTAGGATGGGATTACATACACCTGCATGGAATATACTAATAAAGAAAAAACCCCTTAGGAAGTAAAAAATAGTGCTGTTTTTAAGAAAAAGATAAAGACAACACAGTGTGATCATAAACCTTTCTATCAGTTTTGTTTGTTTTTCTAACCTACTGATACAAATCCAGCTACGGTCAACAAAATTTTAGTGTTATCAGTCACTAAATTCTAGTGTGTGCTGACAGAGACCCCCAAATTAGTGCTATCACTGAGGAAAAGTCTCAAGTATAAGCAAAACAGCTAACTGCTTATTTTAGTCTATTCAGCATAAGGGTGGCTGAAGTGTGAAATCACACCTAGGAAGCTGGCATGCAAGGTGACAGTAGTCAGCTGAGTGCTGGGACTGGAGTTCTGGACATCTGTAGAAAATGTATCACAGGCTGTACTGGTGCTGTGGGGCAGGTGTGCTCCTCAGCTGTGCATGCAGTGCTTGTAAGCAGTGTGCAGCTGAAGCCAATGCCCATTAATTTTGCCTATTCTGCTGTCAGTTCCCTGATACGTTCTTAACTATGATTTGCTTTAGACAGTAATTGAACTTCTCTGTATAATTTTCAGAGTTACTAGTCAGGTTCTTGTTTGTATTTGAACTAAAAGATTAATTTCTGCTTACCTTCACAAAATGTCAGTGCTGCCACGATCTGTAAGTTGTATTTTCTGACTTCTGTGTTTTCTTCATTAACAGTAAAAACGTGACTAGGAGTACCATTTCTTATTCGCTAATCTGTTGCCCTTGAGGGTAAGAACATTACCGTCAAACCTAGTTTTGGTGTTCACCAGTTAAAAATATTTCCTTCCAAGGCTCCTGGATAGTTCAAATTCCTCAGATAAGAAGAGCCAAGGGTATGTGGAGACACAGGAAAGGTGGAAACTTGCCGCCTTCCATCCCCAAAGTCTGTAGTACTTGTGGGTAAATCCTAGCTCTTGTAGTCTCTTCTTCCTGTACCTCTGTAGTAGAATGTGAAGACATGTTTTAAAAGATTAAGGGAATGCAGAAGCAGAATTCTAATGATAAAAAAATAATTCTAGCATTAATTATTATGCTGTTCCTATTATCAAAACATAGCTTAATTTATAACCCTGAGTTAAATAACATTGTTTGTGACAGTTTAATTTTTAATCATTTTACTTCGACAATATGAAGTGAAGCTGAAAATCTTCTCCATCCTTCAACAATATTTAGACTTAACCAGATCCACTTCTTAAAATATGCTCTAAATGGAAAGGTAGGATGCCCAGCATTCTGTCAGAGTTAACAGTCTTGTGACAGCATTTGAGATCTGCTTGCTGCTACAACTTGCTTGGAAATGTAGGGATTTTCCCATATCTCTGCTTGCTTTTAATTGGGGTCAAATGCTATTCATTAGGAATTAACAAGCAGAGACAGCCTTCCTCCCCACCCTCCAATCTAAATAATTATTATAGATGGTCATACCCTAAACCACTTGTTTTGTACAGAATCAAGATTTCTTTGATAAGGCATGACATGTATTAATACTACAGGTAGGAAGGGGGAGTGTTTTGCCTGGGGTAAACACTTAAACATGGTTCTGGGCAGGACAGGGTTAATTTTTTGCAGCAGCCAGGAGGGGCGTGGCCAGGACCCAGAGGTTATTCTGTGCCACCTCAGGTCATTTTCCAAGAATGGGGAAGGGGTCGCTTCCTGCTCGGGTATTGTTGGGCTCCCTTTGGTGTAGGGGTGAGCATTTGCATGGGAATCGTTCGCTTCCCTCATACACTTTTGTTACTGGTGTTGTTGCTATTACTGTTCATTTTCTTATTTCATTGCTGTTTCTGGTAAATTGTTCTTATCTTAACCCATGATCTTCACATTTTGTGACTCCAGTTCTTTTCTTCAACCCCAACAGGGGAGGGAGAGGGGAAGGGAGGAGCAAACAAGTGGCACATGGTTTGGAGCGTTTTGGTGGGAACGCTAAATGGGAGAATACCATTCCTAAACCACGAAAACTACTAACATTTTTTGAGTCTTTGTCAAAAGTAATCTTACTGTAAGGGTCTGAATGTTGCATGATATTCTGTTTCATGGTTTTTAGAGCTGTTTTCATAGTTTTGAAAAGGAAGTGCTGGGGAAGATGATCTCATAGTCAAATCTGATAAAGAAATGTATCTAGTAAACAGAATTTTAGCACTTGGTCTGAAAACTCTGTAAGAAACCAGTGGTAGTTCAAACTGGGATAATGAAACTAGATCAAAAGAATCTATAAAATTGCCTGTTGACATTCATTTTTAAAAATATTTTAAACAGTATTAAGTGTTACCTTCTCTTAAGACTCTTTTTGATTGGATAAGAGATACAATACAAAGATCAAAATTTCATAGAATCATAGAATGGTTTGGTTTGGAAAGGGCCTTAAAGATCATCTTGTTTCAGCGCCCTGCCACGGGCAGGGACACCTTCCACTAACCAGGTTGCTCAAAGCACCATCCAACCTGGCCTTGAACACTTCCAGAGATGAGCCATCCACAACTTCTCTGGGCAACCTGTGCCAGTACGTCACCCCCACTCTGAAGAATTTCTTCCTAGTACCTAATCTAAATGTACTCTCTTTTGGTTTAAAGCCATTCCCTGTTGTCCTTTCACTTCATGCCCTTGTAAAAAGTCTTCTCTCCAGCTCTTCTGTAGGACCCCTTTAAATACTGGAAGGTGCTCTAAGGTTTCCCCAGAGGTTTCTCTTTCCCAGTCTAGACCACCCCAGCTCTCTGAGCCTGCCTTCATGGGAGAGGTGCTCCAGCCCCCTGATCATCTTCGTGGCCCTCTTCTGCAGTTGCTCCATCAGGTCCATGTCCTTCCTGTGCTGCGGACCCCAGAGCTGGATGCAGTGTTTCAGGTGGGGTCTCACCAGAGTGGAGGAGAGGGCAGAATCCCCTCCCTCACTCTGCTGCCCACGCTGCTTTGTATGCAGTCCAGGATACAATTGGCTCTTTGGGTTGCAAGAGCACATTGCCAGATCATGTCTATCCTACATCACCAGCATTTATTTTGGGAGTCTTGTTGCATGGCTTGTTTCCTTCAAGTACAGACCAGGGTGGTTAGCCAAAGTTGAAGTGAGCACTAATCATCTTTTTAAGAGTACTTTTTTTATTTCTAATGAAGTTGAAAGCTTCCAGTATAACAACACAAGTTTTTGTAGAAACTCATTTCCATGAAGGGTACTGGAAGGACAAATACTTCATTGAATGGTTTGGATGATATAAAATGGCATAATAAACAGTATATGTTGTGAACTGTTAATGTACATCACACTGCTGGACCAGTATTAACCAAGGGATGAAAGAGCATGTTGTTTCAGATCAACTACATTCATTACATTAATTAAATTCTTAATTCTGTCTTAGAGTTTTCTGGCAGAGGAACTCTGAGGAGTGGTTGCAGTTCCATGGTAAGGGAATGGATCATTCCTTTCAGCTCAATAACACTTCCTCACAGTGGTAGAAGAGGAATTAGTTATGAGTATGTGGGAAAACAAGATTGTTTCGTGCAGTGAACTTCAAATTTTACTGTTTTTGATAGGTTATGTATTACCACTGTGACAAAAAGTAAAAAATCCAAAAAACAACCTCACCTCCTGCATTATTTAGTAGAACTTCCAGTAAACTCTCTAACTGTTTTCCTGGAAGAGAAGGATCCATACAAACTCTAAAGGTTAGAAGAAGCAAGTTTGCTGTATGAGCTTTAAGCAGTAAAAACCTGCCTGTTGTTGCATAATCCTCTTAGGTGATGCAAGCTGCATCTGTGATTCAACAGCTGAATGATAATGAGCTAAACATCTGCAAAAAAGTGTAGTTTGTAACTGCAATCTGGCAGTCACCAATTTTGGTAATGAGAAAATACATTATTTTGGTTGTGCAGGCTTTTCTTAAATATTTTTCATTTTCAGTGCAGCTTTTTGGAAGTGATGAAAACTTCTCAAGCTACTTTTGACAAATGAGTCTAAAGAAATTTGCAATGGTGGTCATTTCAGTTAAAAAATAATACAACCCAAACCACAAGCTTGCTGTTGAACTTGGCCCAAGGCTGATACCGTTTTTGTAAAACTGACTCTGGAAAATTACATGGTAAACTAATGGAGAGAATTAATCATGTTGTGTAGTGGTGGCTGCTATGCCCTTGCTGGTATTTAAGATGTAGAAAATAAAGCATAACATTTAATGTCAAGAACAATGTCAGAACTTTTGCAAGTAAATAAAAATTCCATCTTCAAAATGTTGAAGGTTTTTATTTTTAGATGTAACAAATTATTTTTTCCTTTGTTTGTGGCTAATTAGTTTATAGGAATATATAGGTGTGAAGAATGAACTCTTAACAACACAGCTGTTAAGCAACAGCTCTTGGAGTGATCGATTTCTCAAGCGGTGGTTTCATTGGTACCTTCTTAAAGCTGTCACTTAACTCAGTTACCTTGTCTGCAAGAAGTCTTGTTTAGTTGTCTCACCAGTTCTGAACTACGTTGTGATACACAGTCATTTACTCAACTGCTTTCCAGCTCTGTAAATCAGAACAAGAACTCTTAATTTGGAGTGAGGCAGTTTGGATCACTGAGTTCTAGCAAAGAAAAAAAAAAATCAGTAATAGTCTAGAGGTTGAAAGATAAGGTTTTATTGGGGTTGAAGGTTGCAGTTTTATGTAAAACCGTTGCAGTTAATCTAATCCAGAGAACTACTTCTTCTCCAGCTCTTTATATTTTTGTAGAAAGAGCAAAAATGTGACTGACCACACAAGTATCATACGTTGTTTTCCAGTATACCTTATTTTACAGTAGTTGTGTCAAATTGTGGGTGTTTAATCTTTTAAATCCATCTGTATAAGTTTTATAGTGTGCTCATCTCAGCTGTTATTGCCAAAGTTTTTCAGCAATAATTCTGAAGAAGGTAGGTAATACGTTGTTATCAGTGGTAACACTCAAATTTTGCAGTAAAATTGTACAAGAGGATTTTGAAAGATCCTTGAAAGGAAAGGATGTAGTTAGAACTTAATCATCACTGTTTAATTTCTGTATCTGCCTAGGACACAGCGACAGGAACAGCCTTCTAAGGAATGTTTTCTGATGCCACTGCAATGAACTGGTCAAATAAAGAAAAAATGGTCAGCAAAAAAAAAACCAATGTTACCCACAATTACCTAACTAGCCTGTTGCATATGCTTCATGATGTGAACCTGAAAATGTTTTCATGGTGTGGATTACATATCAAAAAGTGTGAGATTGGGTGCGATAACATTGCCAATCATTTTGTAATTTTACCATGTGTCTGGGGCAACAGATATACCATATCCAAGTAATTATTTCTGTTAGTGCACTATTATTGTATCTTTGGTTGTTTTCAGAGAACTTGTTTAACTTTCATGGAGCAAAAACCCCTGAGTGTGATGTAATCAATACTTCATAAATTATTGGCAGGTGCTCTGCAAGACATGGTAATGAACTGCTCTGACAAATCATCAGGGAATTACTTCTTCTGCTGTTTTGCAGCTCCTGAAGGAGTTGCACAGCTGGCGGAACATATTGCCCGTCACCATGCCAGACTCGGCATTTGAAAGGCTGCCAGATTGCTTTGTGCTGTTGTGCTTGTCATGGATCAGCAGTTTGCAACAGTATGAAGATAGTAAGTGTTTTATTCTTTGCTCTTTGGAGGATCACACAAGTTAATACTGCATTTATAAAGCGTCCAACCTATTTTCTGAACCTACCAGTACTTGGTTTGCATTACCTGGTTAGATTAATCTTTATGCTGCAAGAATCTATAGAGAAGTTATGTTTTTGAAATACTCTGGTAAAATTTCTCTTAGCATCAATGTTTGGAGTCGCTCTGTATAGCCTGCTTTTCATGTTTTATGTAATTTTATTATGCTTTAGTATTTCTTTCATAATCTCCCTGACTTTACTAATGCACAATATTGCAAAAGCAGTATAAAACTAGTCATCAGACTTTAAATCATTTGTGTATCTCTAAACCTCTTATGCTGATTAAAAGTGTTAAGGCTATTAGTATTTTTTATGTAACTGGGTCTAAATTTAGTTTCTGTTGCAGTCCAAAAACACTCTGATATTGCAAACATAATGTGCTTCCTTTTGGAGTTGATGGTAACAGTTTTTCAGCACAGCTTTTGTGTTTCTGTGTACTAATGACTTGAATAGTTAACATTGTGTTTATTGTAGAAGTTCAGTAGTGACTTCCCATAGTTCTGATTTCTCTTCCAGGAGTGTCAAAATACTACTTGTGTTGTTGTATGAAATATGATTTTATTTACTTCTGTAAATAAAAAATTGGTTTTTATTTAATTCTTGAATTTTTAAAAAGTTATTTGAGTAGCCCATAGGTTACTGCTCCATTGGTTGGAAGGACAGGACTGTTAATATTTTTCCTCAGGTAAAATTATTCTGGTTCTTGTATGGAGAGACAAAAAGAAAAGGAAGTGTTAAACTGGAAAATGTTAGATAGCATGTATGTAGCCCATACCTTCCAAGCTGAATAGCTGTAAAATGCCTGCATGACAGTCTCATCCTGCAAAACCACACTTAATTGTCCATTCTGTGTAGTCTGGTCTAACTGTTTTAAGAACCCAGTTATGAAAAAGCAATAAAGTCATGCCATCACATGGCATCACATCACATCACAGATTTTATTTCCTGCAATATTGTGCATTGCCTTTGGCCAGTGACAATGTGTGGTCTTAATTTCACACGCACACAAGTTTTATGTCATAGATGACAGCTTGATGCAAAAAGTCACTTTAAAAAAAAAAAGACTACTGGTGTTGGAGGTATGAGAATATCCAATGAAGGAAATCATAGCTCTGTGTTCAAGGAGCCTGTTGGAAAGATTGAACATTTTGAACATGAGTAGTAGCCTTCCTGCTATTTACATACAAAAATGAGTGCCTTTAAGCTCATGTATGGAAATGGGTAATTACATTATGTTTTTATAGAACACAAAATCGAAGATCGTATTTCTAATGCATGTGTGCATGATCTCAGAAACAGCTAGAGACTGCATTGTGTGAGCCGTATATACAAGTCAATAGTTACATACCTAGGAGTACAGCACTTGAGTGCTTCTGGTAATTTTACTCCTACATTGGCAGGACTGTTCCATTGATTGTTTTCTAAGAAATAAATAGCTTCCAAATTATACAGTTATTTTTTGATCTGTGAATGGAATTTTCCTTTGCTTGTCAGAACATAGGCTCTTACAATGCTGAAGTGGTTCTAAAACAATTCATCTAGTCAGGGGGCAATATGTTTTCTTTGAAATTGAGCATTTCTTTGAGACTGGGAAAGGATATCTGCCTTGGTGTTCTTGGTTTGGAAATACAGTATGGATGGAGTGAAGAAAGAGCTTTAGGCAACATGGAAGGAAGGAGAAATAACCAAAACTGTGATGACTTTTCTAGGGACATGGTGTTCTGCTTTGCTTGAGAGAGTTACTGATGTCTTGTCAATTATTCCCCATAGAACTAAGCATGAGTTTAAGCATTGGAAAGTTTTAGTGGCTAATTTTTCAGCTTCTTCAGGCCTGTCATGTCAGAAGATAATGGTGTATGTTTTTTTTCCAGGATGAGATTAGGTTAGGATTATGAACAGCATCATAAAGAATTAAATTCATTGATCACACAGCAGAGTCTGCAGGTCTAGGTTTGATGGCTGCAAGTTGTTTATGAAGTGTTCTGTGCCGGGTGATTTATTTGATTCATAGTTCAGGTTATGGCTAAGGGCAGGGCTAGGGACACCAGGTTGCAAATGGAAATTTTGTACGGTCTCATGGTGAGAGAAGCAAAAATGAGGCTTGGTATCGATACAGAGAAGAGCACTAAAGGCAAATCATGGCTATTCTTGGAAACTTCCACTTTATCAACTGATACTGGGTTGACACCAACAACAAGAAGTTACAAGACTCTTTGTTTCTTGTCTATTCATAAAGTTCTAGCAAATGCAGCGCTCCACTGTCACTGGTCAAAGTGTTAGTCTGTGTGGTTTTGAATACACAGCTTTGTGTAACTTGTTGGACTAACAGATATTTACTTCTGCTTTTTATTTCATTATATTGATCATACCATTCTTTCACTTAATTATTCATTAGATAGTTCAATCATATGTAATTCTATGAAATCCAGAACTAGAGAGAATTTTTATAGTTGGGCTGCTCAATACTGAAAAATGTTTTTAGTGTTAAATGGATTTTCATTATGGTATTGCCTTTTTTTAAATTCCGTGAGCTTTCTGAAACAGTGTTTAAAACAGTACTAATTTCCTAAGTGTGTACTTCTGTAAGCCTTGATTTCTGATTGCAAATGCTCTGCCACATCTTCTATGTATTGTGGTTCTAAGAGGGCAGATGCAGGGAAATCTCTGAATAGGGTATTACACTTTGAAAGTCTGCTGTCTACTGATGTATGTACAAGTGTAAGATCTCTCTCCTAATAGTGCCACACACTGTTTATTGCACAGAGCTTTGGCTTCTTTTGTGTGACTGATGAGAACAGCTGAAATATAGCGTTGTTTACATTATTTTGAAAACTGTCAAGTCAACTGCTTGGTTTTGACTCCAAGTTTTCTTTTTTTGATTGTCTAGCAAATTTGTTGCCCTGGAGTTGGTAAGTAGCTTTTGTCACTATGCAAGCAGCTGAAATTTAGTAGCAAGACACCTCTAATATCTAGTCTGATTGGGTATCTCTGTATGCTGATAAATGGTATGCTTCAGGGAAGATGAGGGGGAAAGATGGAAGGGGTGAAGACAGGCAGATTCCTGCTTGGCTGTCTGATTATACTGCTGTGGCATATACTTAAGAATTACTTTCTGGATTGTCAGCTTCAGCCTATTTGTGATGTATTTTTATAATACTCTGCTTTAGCCTAACTACCTCCTCTGGGCTTTTTTCTCTTAGTTGGATGGGTAGAAGTCTTCTACTCTATCATCTGCTGCAGTGTGTGGATAGAAGAGCACTTACGCTTTTACTAACACCAGGTATATCATGCAGGTGAATAGAAGCCTAGTGCTCCTTTGCTGCCTATGGAAAGTGGAGGATGTGATCCAGAACATGAGAAGTTGAGATTTTCCCTTGGTATCTTCTGGATTTCTGCACCATATCTCCAGAGTTCTCCGTGCATTTCTTCCCCTTAGAAGTCTCTGTTTATTCATGGATACAGTGGATGGGTGGTTGTCTCAAATGCCCTTTTTTATTTATTTTTTTATTTAGGGAGACTAAGCTCGAGAGAAGAGTACATTAAAGCAGCATCCTTGAATTTCTTGCTCCAGTTTACAGTTCCATACATTCTGGTTCTTTCAGACACCTTGGTTCTCTTGGGACACTCAGAAGCTCTGCTTTTTGGGGGTTTTTTTGTGAGCTCTTTTAGTCAACTCAATGCTTTGTTGTTTTTCTTTTCTAGTCTTTTCAGTTTGTGCCAGTGGCAGTTCTGAAATGAAGCCAAAATTAGGATGTAGAGTCTCAGTAGCTCAGAAAGCTTGGGGGTTATCTCGTAACACTTGTGGTGTATTGACTGTTTATTGAGAGAGGAGTTGCTGTTCTTTGGGGATGTGTGGATGCCCATATGAGGCAAGGCTGTCCTTGATTTCAATGCTTCAGTCAAGAAATGGGATATTAGCCTAATAGAAATTGTCTGCCCCTGCATTGCTGCTTGTTCTTTAACTTTACTGTCTGATTAAACTTCTGCAATTCATGGAATAAACATCTCAATAATACAGTCACAAAATGTGTGGAAGCTACAAAGACTGTCAGTCACTGTTTGAAGCATGAAGTTTTTTCCTTGGTTCTAGTCTTCTAGGAATAAAAAACATGTCTAATTTTCCATGACTTTTGGTGAAATTTGATGGGCAGAACTGTCTTTTCAGAATATTGCATTCCTGAAGATGATAATGCTGTCTTGAATGGTAAAATATCAAGGAGGTTCTACATATTTTTGAGTGCTTTTCATCATATCCAGAAACTGCAGAAATAACTAATTTCAGAATCCTCTTGGCTAGTTACTACTAGCTACATCATTAAAAGAACGTGGTAGAACACATTGTAGTTTGGAGATGAAAAGTACATTCTCCTGCAATGGTCAGATGAAAGTAAGCAATGAATTTCAGTGCAAACACTTCCTCTGTGCCTGTTATGTGCTTGAAAAGAATTCCCAATATAAATGCAAGTGCAAGCCATTTTGATTAGACAAAAAAGCAAATAAAAAAAGAAGAAAAGGCAGAGTTTGGGATACAAGTTGGCCAGAAATCAGAATTGGTATGGCTAGTATTAGTGAAGACCAATTCTTTGTCCTACAAACCCAACTCATGTTTATGCCATGTGTTTGTGTGATGTCTTGCCTGCCACGTTCACTTGCCTGCCTAGTTCCAGGTTCTGTGCTCTAGAACATAGAGCACCATGAAGACTCAAAGTCTGCACTTGTGGCCGCAGGGCACGTGTTATGTCTCAGGATGGTCTGAGGCTGGGGCTTTGAAAGCCAAACAACATTGATGATGTAGTTCACTGTAGACATTAAGGAAGCTTCTTTGGAAACGTGGGATGTTTGTGTGTCTCTGGTCCAAATAAAGTCTCTTTTCAGGAAAGTACATTATTGGAACCAAGGAAACTTTTGCTTCTGAAATTGCATTGTGTTTGAAATTGCATTCTGTGTCTGAACAAACTCATCCATTATAACCTTCAAGTAACTTAAAAAGTCTCACTTCTGATACCCCACTTAAAAGAATAATTGATTTTTTCCTTTTTAGTTCCCCTCTGTACAGTTATTTGAAACCTCCTGCAGAAAATGTTAATTTGTTTTCAGTATGTATCTTTTTAAAGCATGAGTTCCTTAGCAAGTTATGCAAGCCTTTGAAACAAAAGCTACTATAAAAAGAAATCTGAATTAAACAATTTGCATAGCAATAGCAGCCCAGTTTTAGTATATGTGTTAAAACAAATGGAAATCTACAGGGGGAGAAATCTAGAATAAATCTAGAACAGATAAACAAATCCAAAGTAAATCATGAGAGGATTTTCCACAATTTCATGTCAAAGACTGCTAAAGTATTAGTGCTGTTCTACTTTAGTATTCAATTTTTTGACTTATCTAGTGGTGTAAGAGCAAGGGTAGACTGAGATTGCTTTTTGTTTCTTTTTCTTTTTTTTTTTTTCTTAATAGTTTGTCTCTAACTTTGAAGCTGTGTGGTGCAGAACAGCTGGGCGCTGCATGGCCATGTGCTGTGTGTGGGCAGTGGGGGCTGTGGGCTGCCCTGCCCGGCAGGTGGCCATCGCCAGCCCTGTGGTGTTGCTGACTGGAATGGGCAGCCCGTGGCGTGGGCAGCCTGTGGCCATCAGCACTGATGCCTTTGAGCAGGAATGGCAGCTGCGGGGGACCAGAGGCACCATGCTGTGAGGGCTGCTGCTCTTGGAAGGTGACCCACGCCAAAGGAGGGATCCTTTGCGGGAAGATGGCTGTGGGCATCTCACACCAGGGTGAGGACCCATCTGAGGAACAGTGACTGTGGGCACACTGAGCTGGAAACATGAAGACACGGAGAGGCAATGGAAAAACAGTAAGAAGGAAAGAGCAGGAGGTGGGATCATTACCATGCAACCCCAAGCCCCTGCCTCATCCACTGGCTCGGCAGGGCAGTGGCACGGGCTGACTGTAGCTGGTCTGTGACCCATGAGAAGCTGAAATTAGAAAGGGGGAGGAGAGCTGTTCAAGGAGGTGTTTATGCTTTCCCACCCACCCCCCAGCACTCAGATGAGTAATCAGAAGTTGATGTTAACTGGCAATAAATTACAGTAGGAAAAAAATACCCAAGTTCTCAGGGTGTTCTGCCTGTGAGAGGCCTGTGACTGCCCACCCTGAGAGTGTCCCTTTGGGCCCACGGACCTGGCAAGTGGGAGGGCGACTTCCAGGCTTGTGTAGACATCCGATGGTGTCAGCCACTAGTGCTTAGCAATATTACAGACCTCATGAGACCTCCCATTTGCTATGAATGCCTTTGAAAGGGTTTTGCCAGCGTATGATTTTTCACCAGATAAGTAAATTACATGGAGCATGGAATTTCTTGGAACCAAAGTGCTGTTGGGTTAGTCGTGTTGCCTGCAATATGGTTAGGCAGGCATGAGCAGCAGAGCGTCAGAGCAGCAGATAAATTTGTCCTTTAGGAACAGGCACTAATGAAGTGTGAGCTGCAACCATATGTAGAACAAACATCTTTATGGTGTCAGTCGTGACTTTCTGGTTGCTCTTGTTGAGCTGAGCACTGTGAGGCACTGTCTGCTCTGGAGGAGGCACATAGGAAGGGCCTGGCTGGGTAAGCTGTTACAACACAGCACTGGAAATCGGGGGTTAGCGTTGGTGCAACCCAGCTCGCTGCGGGGCTGGGGCTGCGTGATGCCAATCAATCCCAGCCCCTCCCCTGGATTGAGTTTCCCGAAGAGGCAGACTCAGAGGGTGGGTCGAAGGGCGGCTCAGAAGCCTAAGCTGCACCCCGCCTGGGCGGTGCCACCTCCCCCGGTTCTGGAAAATTCTCAGTTACTCGGTTGTTCATTGGTTCTGTTGTAACTCTCGCCTCTCGGTTCCCCCCCCCCCCACAGTGGTTCTTGTTACATTGTATCCTCCCCCTGGCTTGTAACTCATTGGTTGTTTTCCCCTTTCACCAGGGTTTTCAAATTCCCTATAAAACTGAGGATGAGCCTCAAGGGAGGATCCCGTCATAATCCCATCATTCCCATCACATCACATTCCAGCCTTCCGAGCTCGTTTGGGTTGCGAAACTTCCAACAATAAACCTGTTAGGAGTCAGACCTGAACAGCCTCTCTCTTCCTTTGTCTCCGAGCTAAGTGAGCTGATACCACCGGCTCATGCTGTGTTTCCTCTGCCGAGAAGCCAGCTAGCTAGCCCGGCAAGCAGCCCTTTTCCTGATGCCGAAGCCGCTTCAGCGACGCGTGGAGGTAACGCAGCTGGACTGACTCTGACCTGGGGCACGCCAGAGCTCGTGCCTCGAGCGTCCAAACCCTGCGTTAGGTTAATGCTGAAGTTTTGGGTAACACGGGATTTCTGATAGCATTGTGAGAGAAAGGTCTTTTTTTGTTTCAGGTGGTATTTACAGCCTCACACATGAGGAGTCAACTTGCATTTCTGTGTCCCTAACTTTTTATTACAGTGGGCCTAACTGACTATTTAGAGTTGTACTGCCTGCCATGTTATTAAACTTTGGAATACATTTATCTACGATCACTTGTATCTTTCACAATTCTGATGTTGCTCTTTGGTATTGTTGTACCCTTTGCAGCTGTGCCACTTTTAAATGTGTTGGACAAGGGCCTCATAGTTTCCTGGGGTGATGGATGAGGGAATGTATAGGTTAATGTGGGTTAGGAGGTATTAATCTGGCTGCTGGAAAGCCAGAGTCTGCCCTAGGGAGACTGCAAGGTGAGATGGTGCTGGCTGTGACACCAACCACACCCCTGCTCTGAACAGAATTCTTTCTTTACTTTTTCTCAGATCTGAGTAGTCACATCAGTTCTTGCTGCTTGCTGAAGAAAGGGAAGGCTCCCACCGGGTCAGGGAATGAAAAGAGTGGCAAGACTCACTGTCAGCCTATTGGCTTCTGCCAATGTTAGCATCTTGGCTGGGAGGGATGGATGCCTTTGTAGGCAGGGTAGTACAGAAATTTAGATACCCTGATATGGTCACAAGCTCATTGTTTTGAAATCATGTGTGCTTAGGCTTGAGGTATGCTAAGTCTAGCAGAGTGTTGCTTATTAGTTGTGAGCTACATACTCTGATGAATTACTTCATGAGAATCTGCAAATTGTTTTTGTCTTGCTGCAGCTGATGTTTTAAAGTAGCCAGCCTGGGAGGTTGGATCCTCTGGCCAAATATTTATCCAGCTTTTTGGGTGCATTTTTCCAGCATCTGCTGGGATTTATGTTCTGTATTAAAATCCTGACTTGGGTACCAGGTAACTACTTTTAAAACTAGTTGGCTGCAGTCATAAAAGTAAAACCTAGTGATGGTCCGCACTCCGTGAATACTAAAGTGGTCAGCTCTCGGTCACTGGGTGTGTCCCACCATGGTGTTAAAGCTGGGTATGGTCAAGGTCTGAGTGAATGTCAGCCCCAATGTAAGCAACCTGGACAGGGACTGCAGACATGTGGTGGGTTAGTGATAGAATAAATGGGTTATACTGGCAGAAAGTGCCTGCTTGCTGCTGCATTTTATGTTGGCAGGACAGGGATGAATACCTGTTGAATGGTTTAATCTAGGTCTCACACTCTGGAGATGTGCATTTTTATCTTGGGATATAATCTTGTTCATATGGCCTTCGGTTTGTGGAAGCATAAAGGTGGCTTTAAGTGCCAGATGGGCCGAGAAACGTGGATTGAACTGAGAATAGAGCAGCATTTGCTCTTTGTTTTTCTAGGTTTTATCTACTTTGGTTTACTTTCATTTTATTAAATGTACACAGACATGCTGGCAGCTCCAGGGTTCCCTTTAGGATATGTACTAAATTCATTGGATAAAAATGGTAGAAAGTAAGAGATAGTAGTAGAGTTGCATGTGCACTTTACTTCATTGACTGACTTTCGCTTCAATAAAACATGAATAAGAAATGCTGTCATATGAGATATGATTTTAGGTACTCTTTAAATCTTCCCAGCATGTCAGGAGTTCAGGAATCTTCTGACTTACGCCATTCTTATATTCACCTGACCTTGACTCAAGTGGTAAGTGAGGTACAGACACTCAGGCATTAGTGGTAGGGGCATAAGAAAAAACTGGAAACATGAGCCTTTTCTCCAGTAAATGGTTGTGTAATGACTCACATGGTAATAGTGGTATCACTTCAGCTACATGTTGATGTGTGATGCGTGTAACTTTTTTTCAGATGATCCTGAATTTTCTCCTCAAGTATAGGAGGTACTTGCAGAGAGCAAAAGAAGTCAGCCGGCCAAACTTTGCTCAGCTTTGCAAACAGAAGCTTTAGAAATAGAATGGCCGTAGAGGGGCATTGATGTCAGAGCATTTCCTCAGTTGAAAGCAAACACTTGTCCTTTCATCCCTAAGGGGACAAAGGGAATTGTTAAGGAAAAGGAATCATAAAAAATTGAAAAACAAGGCCACATAGTGTGCAGGGAGTGGACTTAATTGGTTGCACTGGGAAATCATCAAGAAAAGTCCCTTCTTTTGATTTGATTCACTCCAGACAGTCTTTCTCAAGTTGTTACTTGCCTGTGTGTGGGGTAGGTTAAATGGCATATGTTTCACATTGCTGTAGAAGTATGCCTGAACATAGGAAGTAAAGTTTTTGGTTGATCACATTTTTTCCCTAGTACAAGGTCTCCAGGGGATCATCCAATAAAAACTGGAAAGTACTACGATTAGAAATAAATGAAGAGCCCTTGAAATCAAATAAAGCTCACATGTAATTATAAAACCCACTCAGAGATGAAAAGCCAAAGCCAATTAGCAAATGGTATCATTTGCCTCTCTGGGATTTTTTGCTTACAGTCTCCACTTTTTGTTGATACCAACCACGACTGTAGATTTGATTGTCAGTAATGCTATACTATTTTGCCTTAAGGAATAAGATGCTGCCATGTGCCTATTGCGGAGACACAAGTTTTGAAAACCCTGGTGTGCTAGGTGGACCCAGCAGTTAAGCACCCACATAGCTGCTTGCTCACGCCTCCTGCGGTGGGCTGGGCACACAACGGGAAGAACAAAAGCAAGAAAATGCCTGGATCAAAGGAAAGTTCAAAAGTGAAGGAAGGAGGGTAGAGAGAGAGTGCTGTACTTGCCATCTTTCACGATCAGACTGATGTCCTGCTAGACTCTGAGCAATGGCTGTGCTGGAAGATGTTCTATCCCCTACCCCAAGATTCTCATCTCTGAGCATGAAGATACACAGTATGGAATATCCCTTCGGCCGGTCTGTGTCAGCTGTCCCACCTCTGTTCCCTCCCAAATCCTTGCCCACTCCCAGAGAGACTAACAAGAAGGCTTTGATGTTGTGCAAGCACTGTTCAGCAGTAGACAAAACCACTGGGGTGTTAAGCAACGCTGTTCTAGTCACAAACTCCAACACAGCAGGACGTGGTCCCCTGTGAAGAAAGTGAATTCCATTTCAGCCAGAGCCTGTATAACACATTTGGATACAGCCTTTCAAAATGAAGCAGTCCTTTCTTTCTTAGATGAATGAGGTGCTGCAGGTCTGATGACTGATGAGGATATTTCTGGCTATCTGAAGCAAGGTAAAATAAGGATAAGTCTGGAAATGGGTAAAGTACCAAAATAAGAATCAAAGTTATGTAAACCTTTACCTAAACTTAGGTTAAAAGTTTCACTGATTTTTTTTCTTCTCCCTCAAATGCTTAACAGTTTTGTGGAAATATCTTACAAATAGACTTTAATCAAGTACCATGACAATTAATAGACATTCTGATACATTTCCAAGAATACACTCCGAAGAGCTATCATATGAGCACTAAGAAGAGGGAAGAACTCTTTCTCTATTGCTTAAAAATTAAAGTTGAGTGGGAGAAAGTAGGAAAAAGGGAGGTGAGAGAGAAGGAAAAAACAACTTTCTGATTAAATCTTACTTAACTTTCTGAAAGCACGACAAAGTATCTAATCAAATAGCAGATTAGAAAATCAGATTGACTGAGGGATCTAATACGAATTTTCATCCAAAGGTGGCACTAGCCTTTTGCTGTTGGAGTTTTTGTTGTGAGCTGGGAAATGCAGATACCAAGAAGCTCTCAACTAATCCAATGCTTACCATTAATCCCAAACAAACCATCATTAGTATCTGGATTTATCCTGCTTAGTCCTTGCTGGATAGTGAATTATGTAACCTTTGTTTTATTAACATTTAATGGAAGCTTATTATCAGGTAGGTTACCTCTGGAATAAAAGGAAGGCAAAAAAATGTAAATTTTCTGCTTTCTGTTATTTGTTGTTTGTTTGAGGGATTTTTAAGGACTTCTTTAAGAAGTGAGTGGGTACTTCATGATAGTTCCATAAATAAACTAACTTAAAACTCACCAAGTACATTGCTTGGCAAAAACCAGCTGTTTGAAAAATTACATAGCCCTTTTCTACTTACCTAGCAGGTAAGGTTGATAACATAATTTAGGATTACAAAAACTAATCCTTTTGGTATGAAAGAATTTGATGTGATGGTCGGGTGCAAAAATAGATACTTTAAAGTCTTTTCAACAAATGCCTATTCTTGTGTCCTCATACATTGGTGCAGACTGATTTTAGTAGGTGTGGTATGAATAAGATGACAGAATTTCCACAGTCATGAAGTATGGATCATTATGCTCAAGATCTTGGCCTAGTTAGGGGGAGGGGTTGGTGCTGGAGTTGTAAACAAAAGTCACTAGGTGAGCACTGCAGGGAAGGGAAAGGATTTTGAGGTTAAAAAATATGAAGGCATCCAGTGCCACAGGATGTTAGGATTTTTACATGCTCGTGATGCAGTATTGCAGTGGCTAGTAAGCAAGTAATTTTGGAGCAGTTATGAGAGTTGCATCAGAATAAATGCTGATCTAAAAGGAGAAAAAAGTTTTGTAATCCGTGGTGTAAAGGTGTATGCTGAGCAGCAGACCTGCAGCAGATACTCTGAGATTTGAGCACGTCTAATGTGTGATGAGAGAGTATGTTTAATTCTATTTACCAGATGTTTGCTTTTAATTTCTCTCTTTTTCTCAAATGATAATGGTTCATTATCAAATTGTCAACATTTTCTCACTATTGATAAGACTCCAGAGATGGGAGAAGTCCCAGCAGTGTCTGAAGCATTATTTCATGCCCACTCTGAGAGAGAAGCAGTAATAGAGACTCTGCTATGGCAAGTGTTGGTACAGTGCTCTCAACAAAACCATAGGCTGGACAGTCCTGACTTGACGTAAAACCTGAGGAAGCTCACTGAAGATCTCAAGTGCATTTTCAGCTGAGTTTTTGTGTCCTTCTGAGCTTACACAGCAGTTCAGCTCCTGCAAAAGGCTGAAGATTTTAATTGTTGGAAAAAACTCCAGAAAGACGGTTTGCTGTGCATATGAGGTGTTGCATCAAAGTTGTGCCTGCCCTTGATTCCCACATCTGAGATTATCACTTGACACACTTTGATAATGATTAAATGCCTTTCCAGAAGTGACAGACTAATCAAAAGGAAATTTATTTTTTAAAGCTCTTCTTGGAAGATTTCTAGTTTTTGGGGGGTTTTTTTGAGTTTTTTTAATAAAAAAAGCTAGTTGTTCTACTCACATAGTAAGTGGATGGCATCTTGACTGTTGATGAAAGAGCACTACAACTGTAGATAATCAGTCCTAGTGTTGAGTCAAATTTACAGCCTCTGTCTTCTAGGAGAAATTACACTGAGAGTAGTATAAGATTAGAGGAACTTCCATATAATTTTGAAGGCAATGTTTGATGCCAATAGAAGTAAAATGTTGTGAGGACTATGTTTGCAACTACCTTTTTGTTTTGCTACAACAAAACAAATCTGTGATATTTGAATGATCCAAAATTGACTCAAGACATTTTCAAAATTTGGTAGAAAGAAAGCAACTCTTTTATTAGATTAGGTGATATGTTTTGAAAATACAAATATTTTCATAATATCACTTTTTTTTCTAGTAACAGGTTCTGGTTTTGCCAACAAATTTTATCTCTGGTGTTATTAGACCATCATAGCTACTCTAGTGATATATACTAATGAGAAAAACTTTTAATCATACAGAATTCTAATGAAAGTGTTTTGATGTATCTTCAGAAAGAATGAGTTTAATCTGCCTGTTGCAAAAAAGTGTACTAGCATAATAAAATCACTGACTGGGAAAAATGCCAGCGGTATTGTGAACTCAGTAACACAGCATTACATGAACTTTCCTGTGACTGTTTATATCTGGGCATATCTGAGCATTGACTGTTCATTTAGATTATTTTGGAAAGTTCTGAACAAAAAAATAAAGTTAGGTATTTTCCAGATATTTCCAAGAATTGAATGTGTTTGGTTTCACAAATGTGTAAGAAACCTAGAAAATTGTGGATTTACTACACAGGGTGATTAAAAACAAAATCCTGATGTAACTTCTGATTCCCAGATTAAATGAATCAAACTTTTTTGCAAATAATTAATTTTGATGTGACTATAATATTCAGTAAAACTCATAATGACAATTTCCTATCCCTTGAATCATCTGAGTGAACAGATGTCTAGCTCCTTAAAATACTGGTTTTATAATACATGTATTCTACCACCTTGCAATCTGTATGCTTGGATTTTACAGCACATGCCAGCTTGTGCTGCTGTTAAATAGTATTAGGAGAGAAAAAGTAATGTCAGTTAGAGGAAAGCATCAGGGACAGAGGTTTGAGTATCAAGATCCTGCAAGGTATGCTTGACTTTATTGCCTTGTGTAGGTATTAGCTATATTCCTCTTTCCTCTTTATCGATTGGAAAATAGGAATGCAAGAGTAATAAAAATATGGCTGGCTTAAAAGAAAGGTTGAGCAATAATTTATTCAGCTGATAAACATCCACATTGTGACACTTATACTAATAGAGCATGCTTTGCTTGGCAGCCAAAGGGATGATAAAAGCCCATCATCTCTGGGAAATGAAATTACATTGGAGGTAAGAAGCAAAGTGTTAAGAGTGAGGGTAATTAGCAACTGAGTGCAACAGCAGCTGACAGGGTAGTTTCCCCACTGGGCAGAATTTTAAATTGAAGGTGGAAGTCTTATGAAGATTGAAGGTGAAAGTCTTGTTTCAACTCAAAGTTCTGAGCCTTATAAATAGTGGCTTCAGAACTGGACCAGCCATGTGAAATCCTCTGAGTACGTGTACATAAGATAATGGTGGGTATCTGATCATCCCTGAGGAGGGATCTGTGAACATGAAGTCTGATGCCTAATGCTTGTAGTATGTTCTAGGAGCCTTGGCTAAGAGACAAAAATAATTTTTCACTGCGATTATTTCATCTACTTTTTATCAAACTAGATAAACTAAATCAGCTCGACTTGATTTGTATGTAAATTATCTAAAAAATGAAAGCACAGGATAAACTTTGTTTCTTACATTTAATTTTCTGATATACATGGATAAAGGGGTGAATTACAAAGAACATAGACAGAGTTAAACCTTTGCATTAGAATGAGGATTGACTTCTGATCAGTTAATTCAGAAAGGTATGAAAGCACCAAGCACTTGTTGATTCTGAAGGTTTTAATACTGAGAAATCACCACGGATGTTAGCAGAGTCAAATTCTCAAATATAACAATCGCGTTCTGAGAACATGAATCCAGCTGGGACGTGAGGTTGTTTCCAGCGGGTGGAGCTGGTGCCAGCAGCATGTTGAGATGGAAGTGTGCTTGGAGTGGCTGGCAGTACGAACTGCTCGTGGGTAAGAAAGCGTTGTCTTATGCCAAATCTTACAAAGGTCTCTGTGTGCCAGTGTTCTGACATTCCAAAAAAATGTGGGGATTCCTTTGATTTTAAACAATTCAACAAGCTGCCCGTAGAAGTGCTGAAATATGTGGTTTATTCCTGCTCTCCCCACCTCCCTTCTTTACTATAGGAATTACTGTAATGGAGAGAGATCACCTATAGAATTCAGAATCCTCCTTCAGTGGTTTTGACCCCCAAATTAAATTTTAGTGGCAGAACATCTCCCATATGGTCTTCCAGTCAGAGGTTCAGCAAAGAAACCCATTCTTTTTTAAATCATATAGATAGGGAACTTTTTACAGATGTTGTTAAGTTTCCATAAGTGTCATCTCTATTATGTTTTTAGGGAGTTGTGCTACACTCTGTTTCTTTCCTAAACACCAGGTATTCTCTTCTCCAGATTTGACATGTTGGCAAAATGCTGCAATAGAAGAGAATCCCAAGGTAAAGTATTTGGGCAGAGCAGAGATCAGTGGCTTCCTCCCTAGCGCCAGTTCTGCTTAGACTGTGCCAGGTAGCGGGGAAAAGGCGAGTGCTGTGGGCAGCAGTGGGGACTCTGTTAGAGATCTGTACTGAGCAACAAATGCATGTGAAGTAGCAGGTGGTTATCTGAGCTAAGTTAAGAAAGATGTGCCTAGGCACATTAAATCCAGCTCGAATAATCTTCATCAGTGAGGACAGCAGATTTATGTTCCTATGAACAGGCTGTGTCTGAAATAGCGGCCACGGCTCCCAGAAGGGATTTTCACAGGCTTTGGCAGGCAGTCTCCCGAGGGATTTTCACTGGGTGGGTGTTCCCAGAACAGATCGTGCACATTATTTTAAGGGAAAGTTAAGAAATGAAAGCATTTCCCCTCTACTCGAACACTTGGCCAAGTCTGAAATCCTTCCTAGTTGGGTTCCCGCTCTGCTGACCTGCCTGCAAGATGCCTGACAGGTGTAGATGAGGCTGGGAAAAGTTCTTGCAGTGTAATGTTGGCTGTCCTTGTGTTAGGTGTCCAGGGAGTGTGCTGTACCTCTATGCCTGTGTATAAGCCCCATAAAACTGCAGAGGGAACTGGATGATGCCGGAGAAAAGGCAGCTTGCTTTGTTCCCTGAACCAAAAACTGGGTGTGCTACCATAACCCCACACCCCAGCTCTGTCCAGTGAGAGCACTGAACGTCTCTCTTTTCCAAGCCCACCAGCACAAGGAGTCTTGTGGCTGAGCAGAGGGGAATCAATCTAGCAGCAGCACCAAGCACAGAAGCAGGACACAGGGAGGGCATCTTTCCAAAGGTCACAGCCTCCCTCCTCTGCCCTAAACACATGGGGAAACTTTCTCTGCCAGTAGCTTCTTCCCATGGCTCTGTCCCTAGCTGCAAGCCATTCACTGTGCTGACTAATGAGGAAGCAGCATCTCCTAGAGAGTTTACTGAGTGTCCTCCTCGCCAGACCCTGTGCTTCCACTGTACCTGTTTGCCTTCAGGCCAGCTGGGTTCTGCATCTTTACTGAGCAAAATTGGATCTTGCCCTGGGAAGTTAATGCGATTGATCTGGCAGGTGATTTCCAGGATCAGTTCTGATAATGCTGGGCAGGTAACGCAGGACAGGCTGTGAGAAGCCACATATGTGGGAATTACAGTGCTTCTTTTCTCCAGGGCCTGAGGAAAATTGTGGAAAACTCCTTCAGCCTAAACGTGGCTGCTTCTTAATCTGCTCTTTCTTATCTATATAATTACAAACAATCTCTGTGTCTGCTGGTGTCCTGGAAGTGCAGTGGCTGGTATGTGCAGCACTGGTGAATCCCACTGCAGCACTGCCCCAGGGCACAATACCCAAGAAGGATGTGGCAGCTCAGAGTGGTACAATGCTCCATTTTGCTGTAGTTTTGAAAACCTGATTAGTTTAAGGAACAAGTAAAAAAGTTTTTTGGTTTGTTTCTATAATGACTTGCTGTTCCATCTGCTGCTTTTTATTCTTGGGTGCCACTCAGCTAGCCAGCAGCTCAGGTGCCTGCTTTCGCAGTAGCAGTGGGACCTGCAGCTAAACACCAGTGGTCCTGTGCCCTGGAGCAGCACTGGCAGAATCCCCTTGCTTCCAGGGAAAGGTGGCCAGATTTCTCTGTGCTACACAATCCATATCTGTGTCATTTTACTTACCTGTACTTTGAGGGTCTGGTACATACATTCGTGCTTAAAAATATAGTGAACAGCACCCTGCTGATATCAACCGGCTCAAGTCCCTTGGAATCAGTGAAAGCTGTTTTATTCTGACTGGCAAAAAGATGCATATAGTTTAAGATGTTGATAGCCACAGACAGACATTTTACATTCTCAGAGATCAGTGGAAGTGAGATGAGAGGGCTGGTCTCACTCTTGCACCCATGTTACATAAATTCAGTGCCTCTGGTTGTGGTAGGACTATCCCAGATTTGTGTGTGAGTGGACATGGGGACTTATGCTCTGCACCACATCACTCAGTGACATTTGTACCCAGATCAGAAACTGGGAAGGCAATGGCAGACCATGCATGGCATCACACTGCCCATTGGTGTGGTTTCTCACAGTAGTTTTGTGGCCTGGTCATTTCAGGACATAGTTAATTATTATTAGTAGTAGTATTAGTATTATTGCTATTGCTATTATTTGAAATTAGTTGTGAATGCACTGTTGCTTAGAGAACACCTGTGGATAATCAGGTAAAAAAATCTTCTGAGCACTGATGGAAAGTCTTTCATAACCATATCTTTCCAGTTTAGCTAACTGAAAATATTAGAAAGCCTCTGCACTCCGACAAAATTTAAGTTTTGAAACAGTTTAGTTTTTAACAGTTGCCTTCACCTGTACTATTCTTTTTTGCTATTTTGAGCTAATATTTATTGATTCGAATCTCCTAATAATGAAGGGAAGTCCATAGACAGTGATAATGCAGAAAATGTGCCTTATGGTCTATTATTTATATTAGACAAATCATCTTGAAGGTATTCATGCCAGGTGTTTGTGTTAAAAATCATACATCAGTCTTGGAGAACACAGGGTTTAGTTTTTTTATATCTGGATTTTGACTTCTGAACATGCTGCCCAGGGAGGTTATACAGTCTTTTAATCTGGAGGTTTTCAAGCTCCAGCTCAACAAAGCCATGGTTGACCTGTTCCAGTGTTGGAAACGATTCTCCTTCAAGGGAGAGATTAGACAGCCCAGGAGTCTCCTCCCAATGGAGATTTCTGTTATTTTGAATCTGAATTACATTTATCATCTTTTTGCACAGTCATGAAAACTCAACTTTTACAACTACATGAAGTCATAAAGGAAACCTTCTAAAGCTGAGACTTGGAATGGCAGGGATGGCAGTGTTAAAGAACATCAGGGCCTGAGAGTGCCTTCATAACAAACTTGAAGGCAGTTTCAGCAAGTTTCTGGCTTAACCTTGAGAACTAGCCTGAAAAAGATACTTTGGGACCTTAATTTAGGAATATTGAAAAGACAAAGTGACATCCAATACAATAATAAAGATCTGTCCCAGCTGTATAACTTTAGGATTCTGTCCAGTGGGGGATTCAGCAAGGATGATTCCCTGACTAACATGAATATAAACACTTTGCTCTTTATAGAAGTATGTGGGAAAGTAAGGCTGTCGGCTATATAATGTGCTGTGGAATCACCAGCATAACAATTCTGATCAGAGCTGACACCTCCCATCTGTTTCTATATGCAGTCTGTTCAGCATAAATCATAAACAGATGGTGTCATGGTGTCAGTGTCTCACAAGTCATGCTGCAGTCACCGGGTGTTAGCTAGGGCTCACTCGATGCCTAACTTTGCCACTTTACCCTTAATTGTTGAGTGTGTTTCATCCACAGAAATAACCTTTTATCCCTCTGAAGCCAACTGCTTGCTGGTTTCCATGGCGTGGGTGGCCAGAGAACAGGTTTTTCCACCAGCCAAGCTGTTCATCTTCCAAAGCTCCCTGGCTGCAGCACCATTGTCAACAAGTTTTTCAGAGGATCAGGGGCTGGTAATGCATACTGACTCCCTCCAACCCATTTCCCATCTCTTTGCCACCCACATAGTTAGCCTGATTCTCTGAGCAGCACATGCTTTCACTCTCTCATCCCACTAATTTGTTAGCTGGGGTAACCAGTCCTTTTGCTTTACTCCACTTGATCTCACAAGCTAGGCAGGGCTGGAAGAATAGCCTACCTTCATGTAAAAAGCCTCCCATCAGTCAAGGATTTTTAAGGATTGGATAATGATGATGTAGGGCTTAACCCTTATTATTTGTGACTACTGTTGAACATCTGGCACTTTAGTGGGAGTTGTTTCTGGTTCAAAATCCAATCAGCTAAATTCTTCCTCTCTGATTTCTCCCTGAAGTTGCAGCTGAGCATATTCAACTACATTTGAATGACTGAAATTAATTTCTCTCTTTTGTGGTTTCCTCTTTGGTCATATCAAGGACTGAGTTTGAAATTCATCTCTCTAGTGCTCTGACTTAGAGCCCAATCAGCAAAGCTGTAGGAAACTCCAAAGTTTCTTAATTCTTCTTGATATTGTTGAGATCCACAGTCTTGGCTGTCCTGTTCAGCAAGAGACTGCTGCTTCAAAGCTTGGATCTAAGTCTGGACCTGATGACTTCAAACAGCTGCGAATCATCTGTGCCGCAGTTTAACTGATAGCTCTACCAGACTCCTGGGCAACTGCTTTTAGCAGTGCAGCTGCAGCTCTGGAATGTGACATTGGCTATTGATGGCTCTGTCCCAGAACCCATGACACGGGATGGACTTTGTCCAAGGGGGAATGACTCTTAGTTTGCAGAGGCAAAGATCCAGAATATTAATGCCTCACCTCAGCAGCAGCTTTAGTTCTTGGATTTCCCCAAAGCCTATGTTTGAGAAAACCACTGTGTGAGTCAACAGCACCTGAATGTCTTGCAAATCAGAACAGCCAAAGTTCATCTGCTGTCTTGTCACTTTGACATGTGTCTGTGTTCAGAAGTGAGGCACCACACCCTGATTTATTTCAAATCAAGCAACAACAGACAAAACTCCAAAGCAATTTTCAGCCTGAGTAATCACTGCAAATTTGCTCCAAATGTTGAACAGATGGAATCTGTATATGACTTCTCTGAGTATAAACACAAGCACTCTGTCATATTTCAATTGCTGATGTAACAACACAGTGTGACTCTTGCTAAAGGGAAGGTACATGAATTTGGGGGTCTGATTATTTGTTTTCTCAGTGCAGTATAAGATCTGGTGTATTCACTTGCAAATAACATATGACACTTGCCAGTTGGTTCATCTCCATTCAAATATTTAATCAGCAAAGAAGTAGCATGAGTTCACTGCAGAAGGTGTATCATTGATATCGAAACCAATTTAGGCTTAATTTGGCTTCCTCTTGCCACATTTGGTCACTTCTGATGTGCAAACTGGCCTGAAAACAGAAGTGGAAGAGGGGGGGGTTCTGGCCCCCCTGGAGTTGTGGCCTCCTCCCCAGCTGAAGAGGAAGGAGCCTGGCAGTCCCCAAATAGGGCTCATCCACAGTCTCCTCACTTCCCCTCTGGCTTTAGGAAAGTCTCTTAACAATTCATGGTTGTACCTGTGAACTGAGAATAGATGGTTTGGGATTTGTTGATGAAAAATATGCAAGTTAATAATCTGACTGTTATGGTTTAATATGGGAAATTCAAATGAGAGAGTGAGGCTCTGTTCTATCTCTGCTGCTGGTGTTTGTGGCCTTGCATAAACACCGTTGTAACAAAGGAGGAATAAGGGTAAGACCCCCTTAATTCTCAAAGGAATGACTGGAGACCCCACAGTCTTCTGGTGAGTTGTCTGGTGCAGGTTATCTTGACTCTTCATAGGTGTTTCCCAGAAGGGACCTGTACCCTCTTCCCCAGTACCTCCAGAGGTGATTGGGATCACAGTTTTGCTATGAATGTGTGGAAAGCACATTGCTGCTCCCTCCCTCAACACCTGGCTTTAACCTATTTTCCTTCTATTTCAATAAATGAGCTGGAATATTCCTCTCACCTTCTTCCCTTTCACTGCAGTGAATCTCCTAGCACTGTTCTCACCTCCTGAGCACCTGAGATTGCTACCCTTTTTCGTTCTTCCCCCTCTGTCAGCTCCAGACCTGTGCAGGATGGGAGGCATCCCAATACTGCCCCCCTTGCTGAATCCCCAGTGCAGCAGGACTCTTCCTTCAGAAAACTTGAGCTGCTGCAGACAAGTGCCCTGAGCTTTTCCTGCCACCTTTTCCCAGTCACATAAATTCATTACATCTAAAACATATCCTGAGTGGAAGAGGGGCCAAGCAGCCAGATGATTGCTGTAGCTGATTGCAGCATCTGCTGGAGCTTCATTAGTGTTTTAGCTTTTGGATGTAGTTGTGGGATAAATTTGCTAGCTTCATTTGCTTCCAGCAAAAGCTGCTTTAGGCTTATACATGTGTGGCCGAGAACCCCAAGGGAGGATTTAACACGGCAGACCTATGTGTTAATGTTTTACATAATGTTTGATAAGAAAACCAGCTGTCATTTGCTCTTAGTCAGTTGACTAGATCTTCAGCAGATTCCAACACTTATGGCAAATTTCTGTCCTGCTGAAAATGCTAAAGGTGTCAAAACCTCACACATAGTATAATGTTTGGGAACGTGCCATATTCTGAAATGTGTGCAGGATTTTCCAGCTTCCGCTCTTTCCTTTTAGATCTTACTAATATCATCTATATAAATATAGAGACGTGCGGATTTTCACACCTCAAACTTCTTTTTACTTCTCTGTTATCTTCCTCTTCTGTTTAATAGATGTCTTAAATCTCTTCACTGTCGGCAGGTTCTCATCACCAGCCTCCACCCTGGATCTAGTTATATCTGCTTGAATTTCTTTTTTTAACTCTTTTCATTCTTTTCTTCTCCATCAGAAAAAGAGAGAAGGGGAAGGAAGGTTAGAGCAGTGTTCCCAGTACAGATCTTCCAAGGGACTTCTTGTCTTGTGGCTGTGGAAATCAATTGCTGGAATCTCTTAGCACTGCCACCGCTGTCATAAAGTGCCAAAGTTGGCCCATGAGCTTCCTATGGTATCACTTGCTGACTCTGCTGCCTTGTTTGCGAGCTCTGGCTGATCTGATATTTATGACAGGCACTTGCTGTCTCCCCTTTGAAATCTATTATACTTATGAGCTGTCAAAATATTTATCAATAATATTTGTAACTGAGAAACTGTAATCTAGGGGTTAAATAGCTGTTTGCGATTTTGTTTTTCACCTTTGCTATTCCAAGTCTGTGCTCTGTATGCGCAATTACTTTCAAACGTACAGATTCAGTCAGATTTTTGTTGCTTTGAGTTATTTTTTGCTGTTTTTCAGTGATGAATGCTGTGTCATAGCTTGTAAGTCACAGGATGGTCTCTGGATTCTCACATGATCAAGTAAAGGAAATTTATTTTAGTGCCCCAAAGCTCCTGCTAATCCCTGCATGCTATGTACCTTTTTCAGTTATGTGCTGAGAGGCTGCATAAATCTTTTCAGGTTGTATCATTGCTGAGGCTTGACATCCTTTAACTGGAACCTCATCACCCTAAATGGGCTTTCATCTTTGCTGGCTGGTTTCCATTTGATGTTCTGCTGCTGCGAATTGGGAACTGATGAGTTTCATCCCACTGTTGATATTGTGTGTATTTAATAACACCTTGCAGTCTGATACAGTGCCTTCCTAATACTAAGCTAGGTAATTGTTCTAGTAGTGCTATGTATGAGAATTAAATGAAAGCACATTCAAAGATACAGGTATCTTCTAAGTGATGGAAAAAGACAGTCTTGCTTTTCACTCCGCTCCATGATACAGAGAGACACAACTGAAAAAAATGCAGACTTTGGAAAATCAGGATAATAAAATCTTGTTGAAAAAATGATCATTAATATGTTCAAGGCTGAGATTTGTCTTGGACGTTGTGTAATAAATTCTGTGGGGAAGGTAGTACCAAATGTTACCACTCTGATGCTGTGCTTTAGAGCTTTATCCCTCCTCAATATTGCTGCCCAAGGGTAATCTACAATACCATGGGTCTAACCCAAGCTGCCTGCAGCAGGAACAGCCTTTAACCCTGCATGTGCTTCACCCTGCTCCCAAGGGAGAGGACTTGTCTTGTAGGATTCATCTGGTTTAATTTTTCAAGAGCCAGGTCATGAGCAAATGTTCTTCCTCTTCACTAGTGCCACTGAGAAAGTGCTCACTTTTTCTTTTACAGTTTAGTATCAGATGGAAGATGCTTTTCTGAAGAAAGGGCAAGGAAGAGCATGTACCTAGGGACCTGACCTTGGTCAGGATGTGGTACTGCAGATGCTGCTGAAAGAATGGCCACTGAAAGATCATGAGATTTGTGTAGTGTTTCAAAAGCTATCTGCTTGCTTACCCCCATAAACATAGGAAAAGACATCATGCTGTATGTTATTATGTTGTTCTTACAAAATCAGAGTATATTTTTTCAAACTAGGTAAACTGCTCTAAATGTGTTTTGTCATCTGAACAATATTTAGCCCCATTGGCACTTTTTAACTTTCTGCATATTTTCAACTGCTGCAGAATTTTAAATCCTTCCTATTTAATATAGCTTTCACTGTTTGAATCTTTGAAAAAAAAACTTGAAGTGTTCCCTGTACTTACACTTTTGAGAGCTGAAGCTGTGCCAGAATGCCTTCACAGATCCTGAAAATGGTAATTATAGAAATGGAAGTTAGATGTATTCACCAGGAACCTGCAATGTTTCTAGCTGCAAATAGTTACATGACCTAGGAAAGTTTAGCGTGGTGATCCTTGATAACAGAGGCATGTAAGAAATGTGGACCAAAGCAAGTACTTTTCCTTCTTTTCCCATTATTCTTACTATTTTCAGTATTACTTTTGGTCACACATGGCTTCTCAGAGGAAAGCCCCCACTTAAGTCTCTTACTGGTCTCTACTCTCTACAAGTTTATGTGACAACTTGAGCTGTGGAAGGCAAAGAGAAAGAGGGGCTATACTGGGGAGAACAGGACAAGAACACTGCTGGGTAAGCAAATGCCTACTCAGACGTGGTGAAATCTTCTTTTCTCTACATGGAAAATGCTAATTAAAAATAAAATTCATAAACATCAGTGTTGGTTTTTTTTCCATTCTCAGCAAATGAACTCCAGAAAACTCAGTTTTTCACCTTAGCCAAGTTTATCTATATTTTTGCTTTCCAAAAGAAAAACGTTTTTTTTTTTAGAAGAGTTTTACTCAGAAAAATATTTGGCTGAAACATACTCTAGCTTCTCTTCAGATCATATAAATCTTTCATATATAGTGTATATTCTCTCTCTGTTGAATAAGTTTTGGAATAAAATTTCTGGCCAGCCTCAGTCTTTGTACTCAGCACTGCAGCTGGTCTGCAGCCTCAAATCAAGTGGAATGTAGATTGTAATCATGCTGCAAATGACCTTCCTCCAACGTTTCTGAAAGTTGCTCCTTTTTGACGGAATATTTTTGACTTGGTAGTTCCTGGCGTGTGGCAGCTTTGCATGCACTTCTCCTGTGCTGTATATAGCTGGTGCTGCAAGTGCTGCTTCTCCAAAGGGAAGCAGGCTGCCTGGGAGGATGAAAACCTAAAGCCCGGGCATCAGGCTGCGTTGTACTCAGTTCAGGGATCTAACACGCATAAAGAGAGCCCAGCACAGCTTTGTGATTCCCAGGGTACTGATGTTCTCCTGGCAAGTGTTAAAGCAGCCCCCAGCTTGGCTTGGCAGCACGTTTACCCTGGTTAGATTTCCCTGGGGCCCTTCTGCAGGCAATTTCTCTCTGCAGGGCTTGTACTCTGGGCATTAACAGCTCACAGAGTTTGTCTTGTCTTCTCAACACTACCTGAAGATTTATGTCTCCATGCAGAGACAACGTGTACCTGCTTCTTGGAACACTTTTGTGGTGTCTTTGTGTTCCTGGAGCTGTGCATGGGCACTGTTTTGACAGCCTAGATGCTGTCAATCTAGTCTAGAGGAAGTCAGTAAGAGAGTCATGAGGTCAGCTTCTCTCTTTAGTGAGCTGTTTAATGTTTGTGTTATGTGACTTAGAGTGAAAGGGCACATTTAGCTTATGGAATCTCAACAAACAATCCTGTCTTTGTTGAGCTGTGATGTCTCTGGTGATGAAGGTCTTGCATTGCTGATCTCAAAAAGGGCATTTTCTGCAGCTGATCTTTGAATAGATGAACAGATCCTCTAACACCACCCTGAAGACATTTACATATGTTTTGAAACAAATTTAGTAGCTAGATATTTTTCCTAACAAATGATGGCTTGTTTATGATAATTGAAGTAATTGTTTTATTCTTCCTCCTGTATCATCTTGTGGTAAATAATTTCTTTAATCTATCACAAAGCTGTTGAGAACATTTGGAGAAAAAGAAAAATGTAAAAAGCCTTCACACCCAAAGCGCTGCTCTGCCTCCCTGATCATTCTCACAGCCATTAGCTCCTCAGTGCCCCAGTTCAGTGGAGATGGCATCTGAAAAGATTTCTGTTGTTTTCTAGAAACCTTTTTGTATGAACAGTATCAAAAAGATGGCAGGGAACATCCACATGTATTATTCGCTGTTAATACCAATACTCTCTTTTGGTCTTTTTATAAACGACACCAGGTGAAGGAATCTGTGCCGACCTGCAACAGAGCAACCTACTTAGCTCTGCTTTGTGGTCCTAAGTAAAGGACTGCTCAAAACTTTTTGCAAAATTCAGTAACTTTTTTTTTTTTTTTTATCAAAGAGGCAGTGTTGGGTTTTGTAAATGCCTTACTTGCCTACAATTGCTAATAGTTCTTCAAATTACAAAAAATGTGACTGTGTAAGAAACTTTCACTTCCTTTTCTCTGATTATCTTTTAAATTTTGCCTGGAAAAAAATCTGATCAATTAAAATTTTTTTTGAAACAGCCTCTCTGAAGCCTCATTTCTTTATAGGGCCATATACACTGGTGCCTTTATGTACAGCACGCTGCTGGCTCTGCATAGCTCAGCAATGGCCCATCTCAGAAAACATCCTGAAGGGATAATTTCCACTGCAAAATCAACCACTCACTTGTAGATTCATCCTTCTCCACTGTAGATAACTAACCTAACTGAGGTTTTAGGGGGATCTTACAAAATTGTATCTCATTTCTCTCTGTTAGCAGTAGAATTCAGGGGTGGCAGAGCTTCTAACTTGTTTGACTAAAGTTACATGTCTGAATACAGAAGTGTGGTGGGATGAATCCAGGTTATTGCCCCTTGCCCTTTGTCCATCTGTAGTGGAGTTAAAAACAGCATCACAGAGCACAGGACCCAGTCTCGTGTGTTGGAGGCTGCTCTTGTTATTCACAGTAGGGTTTGCAGCAGGATTTCCTGTGTGCTCTTTGAGTCCTCTCTGAAAGCAGAACTGGTGTTTTCTGGACGGGCTTTGTCCTAGTGCTTATTGCCCTCTCCGTGCTCTGTGGACTGCAGTGAATTGATTGCTTCATCCCTGATTTGCTATTATTCGCTTTTTGCCGATAGGAAGTTGAGGGAGCGAGAAAGGGCAAAAATATCTGTAAGATTTGGGCTCTTGGGGTTAAAAGGTTATCTGCGCTTTTAGAGTTGGTCCCTCTTTTGCTGACATACAGTCCTTTTCTGGGAGGGTGTTTGGGTATAAGACTGTGTGTCCATATAGCTAAATAAACCAACACCTGCTAGTGAGCTTAAGCACTGGACAGTAATTATCCATGTCACTTATTTGGCAGGTTACTGCCTTATGTGGCTGGGCTATGCCAGTTGGCAGTTGGCATGGCTAAGGGAAGATGATGCTCCGGAGACCACCCCTCACAGTCAGGATGGAAAATACTGTGCAGTGTCTGACCCCTCCTCTGTCCCCTGGCAGGCTCCAGCAAGCCTTGCTTCCTCCAGCACTCCTGCATGCCCTTATGCCCTGAGGCATGGCACAGGTATTTCTCTGCACTTGCTATAAAATCATCACTCTGCTGAAATCACATAATGTGTTTAAGTCATGTTATTTCAGGCATTTTGAATTAAACACCATCCCCTGTCCCAATTCTTAAGGATACAAAGCATTACAAAGGCTGCAGAGGACATTTACAGCCAGGTCTATGCTGTGTGGATGTGAAGATGAGCAGAAGGCTGAAACACCTATGCAGATAGGCTGAGAGAATTGAAGTGGTTCAGCCTGAAGAAGAGAAGGCACCTTCCAGTACCTAATGGGGCTCAAGAATGGTGGAAAGGGAATTTTTACAAGGGCATGTAGTGGCAGGACAGGGGGAATGGCTTCAAACTGAAGGGGGGCAGGTTTGGACTAGATATTAGGAAGATATTCTTTATTGTGAGGATGATGAGGCACTGGCGCAGGTTGTCAGGAGAAATTGTGGATGCCCCATTCCTGAAAGTGTTCAAGGCCAGGTTGGGTGGAGCTTTGAGCAACCTGGTCTAGTGGAAGGTGTGGCCCACGGCAGGAGAGATGGAATGAGGTCATTTTTAAGGTCCCTTCCAACCCAAACCATTCTATGATTCTATGACTCACTGTGGTTCACTTGGCCCCAGTCTCGGTCCTGTTGCTATTTAGCAGCACAGCCATAGGCAGAGAGGCTGGAGGTCTGGAGCCAGGTACCTCTGTGTGGGAAGGGCAAATGACAGGGGTGCTGACTGCAAGGCCTGGATCTGAGGAAACTCCTGGTGTTTAGGAAAAATGGGGAAGAGACATCTGCAACACAGAGGCACTGGCAAAAGGCTCTTTTTTGGGCCAAAAGTAATGTCATTTTGGGATTTATGAAAGCTGATAGTGCAGCCAAAAAACATTGCCCTGAAAAGAAGGTTGAAACAGCCTCTGTCTGTTGGGATTTATCTGTGCTGTTTGTCCAGGTCTCCAGCCAGTAGTCTAGGGCAAAAGTCTAAAATTATTTATGTGTCCCATTTTAGGTTTCTAAAAGATCTTTAAATCATAGTAAATAAAGCACACCCTGAAATCAGGTAGATAGCTACACATGCATGAATGACTCTCCCCTTTGGGCTGGGGCTTCTGGGGAAAGTTGACAGACTAAGCCTGTTTTGTTTTGATTTGGGTTTTTTTTCTTTTTTTTTTTTTTTTTTACTTTTTTCCCTGAAATGCTATTTGATACCCAAGTTAAATGCAGCAGAAGTTGTGCCCACTGGGAACTTCTGCACATTTGACACCTTACTGAGGTTTGGCACTGACTATTAGAACAAAGGTAGGGTGAATGAAATAGATAACAGATGTGAATTTACCTATCAGATATCAGAGTCCTTCAGAATCACAAAAAAGAGATAGTTATTTCTGATAATTTCCTTCATGTAAGTCTGCAAGGCTTTTTTCCCTTAGAAATAGAAAATGGGAAGTACTTTTTGGTCAGATGTCCTCTAAATTCTGTGGTTTGTGCTCCTTATAACTGCAGTTGCTGACTAGCAACAAGTGATTACTGTTTTCTATTGTTATTTTTAGAACTTAAGATATAAATGGTGCAATAAAAGCAGAAGGGACAAAATAGTGTAGTGCTTCAAACTTTCAGTGTTTTGAAAACAGCTGCTGAAGTCAGGCTCATGCACTAAGCTGTGGTGTACCTGGTAATGCTGTCAAGAGCTGGGTGTTTGTGTCTGCAGTGTGTTAACAGCAAATCTGAGGTGACAGGTTTTACAAGTAAGCCAGACATGACATCTGTAGATCACAACCTGTACCAAAACCCAGTGGCTGCATTTCCTAAGGCTCACTAGGAGGCATGAGTCTGGAATTTTCAGTAAGCCACTATCTGTAGGCTCTAACAGCTGGAAATTATGAAGAGTGTTATCAACTAATGAATGCAGAGTTAGCAGCTCACTGAAAGCTAACACTGCAATGCTGTGCAGTCATAAAGGTCCTTCTGTAACTACTATAACTTTTCGAACTCCATTTCCTTGTCTCCAAAACAGGACAGTGGGTAATCATGTTTGCAGAAAAGATCCACTGATGAGGAGATTATAACTTGGAGATATGGTTGTTTGCCCACAGGCTGAGCAAGCCTCTTCTTTGTTCTTGTTTTGCAATGGCCTTTTGCTTGTCCTCCCCTTTTCCTTGAGTGTGGCATTCCTCTAAAGGGATCCAAGTGGGAAGGGCTGTAGGAGATAACCTCAATGACACCTGTATTCCTGTGCTGAGTATCCTCTGTTAGCTGATTCTGCAAGGGTTTACAGTCAGCCCAGTGGCAGGCTCAGCAGAGGACTCTGGTGTGCCCTGCATTCGTCACTGTCTATGTACAGCAGCAGTCCATTCCCTCTGAATATGGGCCATAATGGCCAAGCAGAAGCCAGTGCCCTTCTTTTGCTTGTTTTATGAAACTGAAAGTAATATTTATGTGACGTTCATCTGGACTCTGAATTCCTCTAGGTTCACTCACTAGGTTTAATCAGCATTACTCAAATATTTTAGTAGCTTCCTACTGACCCTCAGGACTATAATAAAACCTGAAATGGAGCAATCTATTTGCAACCCTTTAAGACAATGAAGATCTTTTCTGAAATGCATCCTCCAGGAGCACAAAAAGTAATAGCTTTCCATTTCACCCACCAAGAGGGATGAAGTTTCATTTTTAGTTTGACTTTTGCACATTTCCAACCTTTCTTTCTAGGTTTTACTAACAGCCACAAAGCTTTCCAAGCTCTCAGAAAGGACTGTAAGAAGCAGAGGTTTCCATAGGACACTAGGGTTATGCATGGAATGCAGACATGGTCCTTCTGTAGCTCAAACATTGTACCAAAGCCTCCGGGTCCAGCCCTGCAGCTTCCCAGTGTGGAGGCCCCGGGCAAGAGCAGGGAGTTTGATGGGTGCTCTGGTTCCCTTCCACCAGTGCAGGATGCACTTCATGAGGCCAAGAAAAACTCAGCTACTCTTCCCCCCTCAGTTCTGCCACCATTTTTGAGCCTCACCTGCAAGAACTTCTGCCCTAACCTTTGCTGGGATAGCAAATGCCACAGCCTGAAGTTTTATTGCATTTAGACAAACATTCACTGATGACAAAGCACTCTGTCTACAGAGTCATGTGGGGCAGGGACTTCTTTGCACTAGGTCAGTTTGCTTATAGCCATTTCCAATCTGGCCTTGAACACCTCCAGGAATGGACATCCACAAGTTCTCCAGGCTACTTGTTCCAGTGTCTCATCACCCTCATCATAAATAATTTTTTTCGTATAGCTAATCTAAATCTAACCTCTTCTACTTTCAAACTGTTGCCTCTCATCCTGTCACTACAGGGTCTGATAAAAAAAACATTTCTCCATCTCTTGTATAAGCCTCCTTAATAAAAAGCTGCAATGAGGTCTCTCCAGGTTGAACAACCCCAACTCTCAGCCCCCTGACAGTTTTTTGCCCATTTTCCATTTCTTACCCCGAGTGGAATCTGTTTTGCCAAATACAGGAATTGCTAAGTGATCTCCCTGTCTTTATCTCAATACATGAGCTTTCTTGTTCCTGGGGTTTTTTTCTTTTTCTACCCCATCCTTTTGGGTGTGTGAGAGTGGAGAGTGAGCAGCTGGGTGGGAGTTTGACTGTCAGCCAAAGCTAACCCACCCGAGTTAGCATCCTTGAAGCACATTTAAAATACAAATATAGAACATGTTTCTTCCAAAATGACTGTTCTTGTGTGGAGTGTTTGCCTATTACCCACTTCCAGCCCCTTTCTCTGCTTAAAAGGAGTCAAATTTTACCACCCTGCCCTGTTGGCTGTGTACTACTCTGGCTTTCTTCCTTCCCTATTATAGCTGTGATTCGGAAAAAAAAGATTAAGTGTTGGCTGGAACAGAGATAGAAGGGAAGAGTAAGTGGTGCACTGACTTGACAGGCTGGCACTGGCTACTGTCCTGACCAACTGTTTAATGTGCATATGTTATTGGAAACGTAAAAACAGCCCACGGAGCAGGAATCAGGATCTGGGGCATCAAACAGTTGGACTCTCTTTTTGTCTCTGGGGGATCCAAGGATGTCAGTCTTTAGTTTGAGAGCGAATAGTGCAGGGAAATTATTTGGTGAAAAAGGACTCTCTTCTAGGGACTAGAATTTCCCAAAGTATCTTTGGCATGCAGCAGGTCTCCAGAGCTCAAATGGATCATGAAGGCTTGCATCACAGAGTTCAATTCCTTTCTCCAAACCAGCCAAAAGTGAGGATCTGGAATTATCTAACCGTTAGCTGGACCTGTTTCTCTCTGGCTTTAAACAGTCAGTTTCAGAAATGGGCTCACAGCTGACATTTCTAAGCAGACACAACTGCATGTTCTCCTTGGTGGCCTTCCCTGTTGGCTTGGCTCAGGCAGCCCTTTGCTTGGTGTGCCCATTCACAGTGAAGCCAGCTCCGCTTTCTACTGCCCCGTAGCATTCCCTGGGGAGCCCCAAACACCCTACCCAGATCTGTGAGCTCTCTCAGGTTCTGACAAATTCGGGTCCCCTTTGGACTGAGATCTCAGGTGAAAGTATTGAATTTCTCTACTTTGTGATTGATCCTAATTTTTAAAGAAGGCCTTTAGAAAGCTGAAACATTAGTGTGTTGTATCCTCTAACTTTGCACACCACATAGGGACAGGTTGGAGACTGCATGTCAGAGCTAAACAAATCTGAGACAAACTTCTTCTAAGACCCAACATTCTTAGCATTCCCTTGAGTCCTCTCTTCCTGTGTTAATCCAAACACCCTCTTTTAAAAAGTCAAGAGGCTTTTACTCTTCATAATCCCAAAAAGACACTGCTAACTCTGCTGCATTTCAATACTCTGGGCACTATCTGATCAATTGTTTTCTCATGGAGAAAAGGCAGATTTTTCTTTTATTACCATCACTCCTGGAAAATAGAACATAGAATAAAATTATTTCAATTGAAAGGGAATGCCAATGATCATCTAGTCCAACTGTTTGACCACTTCATGGCATGTTAATAAGGGAACTGTCCGAATGCTTCTTAAACACTGACTGGAGGCATCGACCCCCCTCTAGGAAGTCTGTTTCAATGTTTGACCACCCTCTTGTAAAGAAATGCTTCTGAATGTTGAGTCTAAACCTCCCCTGGAAACAAAGTATGCTAATAAACTACTTTTGTCATGTCTATAATGGGAAATACCTCTACTTAATTAGCTCAGTGGGCTATAGCATTTACTCACAATCGCATATAGAGAAGCACTTGGTTTGGGAAAAGGCTGTATTGTATGTGGAAGGGTTAAACTGGATAAGTTCTTCCTGCAGAGCAGCCATATGTGGCTGTTTTCCTCTCCAGACAGACAAGCCCAGCAGTAGCCCTTCGAGGATATAAATCATGAGTTTCTGTGAAGCTCTACAGTGTGGGCTGTTATGGTCCTGGTTTCGTCTTTGATCAGATGTGAACCCAAGTCTGGCAAGGATGTGGTCATGTTCTACCTGAAAGGCTTGTTTGGGTTTTTCAGGTGATTTTTTTTACCTTCTTCCTGCCTTGGTTCCAAGTTCCTTAGTCTGGTTTAGTTGTTAATTGTAGACCATTAGCTAGAGTAATAAGTGTCTATTTTGTGTGACTCTCCTCTGAGTCATGAAGTGTTGGAGACAAGAGCAGCTAGCACTGCTGGAAATGCTGCTAGAAAAAATAATCAGAGTTCCAGGTGCTACTTACAGCCTCTTCAGATTAATTTTTCAAATTGTCTTTTTAGAAATTATAAATTATTCAGATACGAAAACTGTCATAAAATATATTTTAAAGTTTTGAGTTCTCTGTTCTTTCAGCATCCACGGCTCTCTGTACCTATAAACCTAGAAAGACTGTGTGAAAACCAGTGCAAAAAACATTACTTTTCAGTCACTGGTGACAGATCAGATAGGCCCAAGCAGCTGGTCCATCTCTGTGGTTGTTCTTTCTCAGCAGTACTACATCTTACTGAAAACTTTGTTCTCAGGTTTTGAGTATGGCTTCAGTCTGTCTCGCTGGGAATGCACAGTGTTGAGCAATGCAGCTAATTTTTCCCAATGAATCTAGTCATCTTTCCTACATCCTAAACTGTCCTGATGGTCTGTATACCTGTTCTGAGGTCATTGTACTCTTTTGCTTGACTCTGATCAGGCACATGTGCTCCTACATAAGCAAACACCCCCCATTCGGACGGTTAGCTCAAAGTTCTGTTCTCTTCTAATTTCAGAGAAAACCAAATCCTCTGTGGCATTAACTTGGTGAATTAAACTTTTGTTTGAGTTGAATTGTCTTGAGAGACAGAAATAAGCTGGAATTGAAACTTCACAGCTGAAATACTTTGCTTATATTTATTTTGTTTGGCTGTACCTTCCTTGAAGGTAACTTAGACCCACTGCATCTTCAGTTGATACTGAGAAAGTAAGACTTACAGCTATCTTGTGGAAACACAGATTTGATTCAAATGATAGTAATATTTCTCTTCCATCCTCTCCATCTCTGGCTTTGTTGAAAACTTCTATTATTGGTCTGCAAGTTTCAGTAGATGATTGAAAATTTCTTTGGCACATCCACATGAAGCTTGTGGATGTTGTTTACTGTTCCTTAGGCTGTAACAGTAATTATATATCAAATGGCGGAGTGAAGCCTCTAGAGATTGGCATTTCCTCTAAAACATTAAGCCTGTGACAATGTTGTCCACCTCATCTAACCACATACACCTTACATATGTGTGCATAAACTTCTTCCCAATTTTACTTCTATCTTAAAAAGACTGCATTAAATCTTGTTCAGATTTAAGCATTAGTTCTTAGATGCTGTTCTTGGATGTCAGAGATTTAGTTCTCACCACTCAAGGAAATGCTTTTACCCCAAATAACCAATGGCAAACCTGCAGTGGAGAACTCCAGTGTAGCTGCCATAGAGAGGGAGTGGTGAATAAGAGGCAGAGAAGGGCCATGAGGGTGCACAGCTGTGCCCAAGTCCTGTCTAACCAAGCAGAGCTAATGGGTTTGACCTGAGGCTGGGGGTTGTTGGTACTCATACTGCTTACAACAGGAAACCAGGAGTCCTCATTCTGTGCTCCTCAGTGACACCTTGTAAACACAGCTTGAGGACCTGGAGAGTGAAGAATTAGGATGATTTAAATTCATTATTTAAATAGATACACTGACTATCTTATTAACTCTCAATGTACTGTTTATGTAGGAACCTCCATTTGAAACAACCCCTAATTAAACACCAGGAGAAAGAAGCCTTTACATTTTCATTGAGCTCCAACCAATCTTCTATTTTATCTCATAATAATTATTTTTCTATTTTATTTCCTTTGGATTGAGCCTAAGATCAAAGCAATAACTTTGTTAAAAAGCAATCAATTCTAATCAGTTGTACTAGTTTGAAGACAAACCAGTGGGAGGCACCAAGTCAGAATAACAATTTAATGGAAATTAAAGAAAAGGGGAAAAAAAAGGTAAAAGAAAACACTGTCAAACTGACAGAGTCAAGGTACAACCTGACACCCTGTTAGGCAGGGTGGTGGTAGCAGTCTGGTAGAATGGTGGCTGCAGTCCTCTGAAGCAGTGATCCTGTAGTAAAACAGTCTGCTCTTCCTCAGGAAGTCCAGTGGTGGCTGTGTAGCTCCTGTCCTCTGGAAATCCAGTGGGAAGCCAGTGTCTCTGATGTTCAGCCTCAGATTATATCCACGATGGGATGCTTGGTTCCTCCCTCTGGGTGGAGCATCTCACAATGGGGTAATGAGTCATGAGGCCAAGTGTTGATTAGGCTCATTAACAGAAGATAGTCCGGAGGGAGTTATCTCTGAGTCAGGTGGCAGGACAATGATGGGCAATTAACAGAAAGATAGTCTGGGGGGAGGAGGCAAGGAAAACACTGCCCCACCTGGTTTCAACGGCTCCTGAGGATGGTAATAGAATACACTGCAACCCAGGACATCAGTTTAATAAGCAGCAAAGTAATTGCTTTGAATAAATGAAGGGGTTGTAGCCAGACCTCTGTGCTATGAGCCCGTGCCTGCTGGCACTGCTCTGTGCTTCATGTCTCAGCCTCCCTTGGTCCCTGCCCCATCCAGTCCCTGTCCTGTCTCGTCGTGTTGTGGGTATGTGCCTACTTTTCCCACTCTGGGAGCTTGAGCAGCTTTAGTCTGTTCAGCTCACATGAGAAAGGCCTGAATAATTACACCTTGGAGACTTTCCTGGAGCTGAGTGTAAACAGCAGGGAAGCAGAATTTTATTCACTTCCAAGCAGAACTTACTCAGCTCTTGGTATCCAGTGTGGAACATTTCAGTTTCTTACTTTTTTCACTTACCACTGCCCAGTCCAAAATGAAGCAGTAAGTTGATGCATGTGCTCAGGCCATTTACTTCCTAGGGCTTTCACATACCAGGGCTACATTTCTGGAATTCCTCTCTATTCTTTAAAACATAAAGCTCCAGTTATATCCAAGCTCCTGGTGTTAACGAGTTAATTTACTTTTCAAATTGCACCACTGATCTGGAATGCCAGGGAAGAAGGCAATGGCTGGCACTGGCATTAGCATTAGCCTCAAGATGGAAAGCAGTATTCATCCATTCCCATTTGACTTTTTTATTAATAGATGGTAGGGCAGAGTGTACCCTCAGCAAACTGGGAAGAGTGGCTGATATAACAGAGGGTTATGCTGTCATCCAAAGGGCCCTTGACAAGCTGGAAAAATAGGCTGACAGGAACATCATCAAGTTCAACAAGAAGAGCAAAGTCCTGCACCTGAGAAGGAACCAGTGTATACTGGGGACCCCCCAGATGGAAAGAAAGCAACTTGTAAGAAAAGGACCTCGGCATCCTGATGGATGCTAAGTTGAACAGGAGTCAGCAATGTGCCCTTGGAAAGAAGGGCTAATGATATCCTGGGACCCATTAGGCAAAGCCTTGCCAGCAGGTTGAGGAAGTTGATCCTGGTCCTCTGCTCAGCACTGGTGAGGCCATACCTGGAGCACTGTGTCCAGTCCACAGAGGCAGATGGGCACAAACTGAAACACAGAAGGTTCCCTCTGAACGTCAGAAGACACTTTTCCATATGAGGATGACTGAGCACTGGCACAGGTTGCCCAGAGATACCATGCAGTCTCCCTCCTTGGAGATATTCAAGAGTTGTCTGGATACAGTCCTCAGGAACTTGCTCTAGGTGACCTTGCTTGAGCAGAGGGTTGGACTAGAGGACCTCCAGGGGTCCCTTCCAACCTCAATCACTCTGTGATTCAGTGATCTTTTCTGGTTACAGACTGTAAGGCAGAGGATGACCTTGTCACTCAAATTTAATACTGAGTGTCTTTGCTCTAGCTAATGTAATGTATTAGAACAATTTCTTGGTGCAATTCTTTTCTGAAATCAAATAGCTTGAGCTAGAGTGTATTAAAGGGATCGTTCCCCTGAGACCTTTGGGATTAAAGGAAGGACCCACAGGAAGAATTTCTAAAAATTGATGTGACAGGTGAAACTGAGCATATCTGGATGCCAAATTACATGTCATTCATGGTCCTCCTTTGCCACCCACAACTTCCTCTGGATACACCTTTTGGCTTGGGCAACATGAAAACAGCACTGGGGATCTTGCATCCTTCTTCAAAAGTAAAAGGTGTGAAGCAATTCAGCAAAAGGTGACTCTTAGGCAGCTGGTGAGCAGGCAGGCCCAGGTACAACAGGGTGCTGAGAGGCAGTGTCACAGAGAGCAGAGCTGTACACAGACATGAAGTAGCTCTTTACACTATGAAAGGTCCCATCACACAGTACTTGGACTGTGCTTTTCAAAGTACACTCTGCATAGCTGTATTTTTCATTGAAAAGCTCTATTAAGCTTTACAACAAGACTGTAATCAATCACTACTGTGTTTTCTGATGCTTGTGAGGATCAGCTGGAACATGCTATTTAATATGAAAGCAGTGTATGCATAATTTCTACTGCAGATTGGCACTGAATAACCTCACAAATATATTAAACTGTTAATTTGACTTTAGTTTGTCTAAATGCTTCAATCGAGGTTGTGAATTCTTTTACTTAGAGAGCATTCATCCCTTTCAAAATAGAGCACACTGCTTGCCTTCCCTTTTAAATACCTCAGCTATAAAACAGTTGCAAACACTAAAGTCAAACCAGCAAAATATTGTGGGAATCATCAGGTGAATAATATTATTTTAAATTTACTTTCAGGTACTTTTCCTAATAATATCAGGGATATATTTCTTGTATTTGATGATGCACATTTGCTGATAAGGCAGGTACTAATTAACATACCCTGCACTTAGGATTCCCTAGTGACAATCAAAGAAAAAAGGTCTTGGGTATGATTAACAATCAAAGCTAAAGATAACAGCTGACTTCAGATCAATCTGATCTTTACCAGAATGCATTTGGCTACAAAGACATGAAGTAACCCCTGTAATCCTTTAAGTGAGGTTACTCCAATCATACAGAGGCCATAAAAATAGCACTTGAAATTTAACAGGTTTATGATGGCCAGCGCACTACATGAAGAAACATCAAAAGGAAATATTCATTATACATAAAGTCTACTTAGGCTCAAGAGGCCATTTAACACCTATGGCACAGCCTTCAAGCTGGGAAAAGCGCACTTTGTTTTCCTATCCTGTACACAACCAGTTAACTCTCAGTTCTGCCTCTCTCTCTGCCCCTCATCTTCACTAAATCCAAGTGATCTCCTCTTATACAACATTTAGGTGACTTACTTTCTTTCGAGTGTGCTGTTATGCTCCACTCTAAATGTGATCAACTCTTTGCTTTTTCACCTTAATGTTCTGCTTTAACTATGCTGAATCCTAAAGCATATTCTATTTTGGAAGCATCTTAGCTTTTTGGCATGTTTATAAATCAAGTCCTCAGCAACCTGAAAGTAGAGTGATGGTTAGTGTCCAAGGCTGCAAATCAGCTTAGCTTGGTTGCTGATAAATATGACAGAAACACGTGTCTGCAACTAGTAATTTTCTCTTGCTAGGACATTTTTAGGGGCAAAAATAGAAGATTTTAACACATCCAATTGAAAATCTCTCCCAGACATGTTATCTATATCTTCTTAACATACTGTTCTGGGGCTGCTAGTGTAGAAAGAGCAGGGAGAACAATTTAAACCGCATTGAAATTGAGCAAATTGGATTGTGGTGGCTAAGTTTAAGTGAAAGCTTCTTGTAAATGAAGAGCTTACAACTATTTGGCTGGCAGAAAGCCATGTGATCTTACTCATCTAATTCGCAGGAGACTTCTAGATAGTGACAAATCCTACTGCTCCAGTGGCTGCACGTGTGCAGGTGTAGAATCACAGAGCTACTGCAATGAATAGTGAGGCATGAACAGCAAGAAGGGGAGACAGGATACTGTTGCTCTGTTGTCAGTGCTGTCACTTGCTCCCTGTGACAATTCTGTGACTGATTTCTTATTTATCACCTTAATCTCAAAGACTCAGCAATGATGGAGTCAGTTCCCAGTGTGGTAGGTGCTCTGCAAACACAGAACAAAAAGGCAATTTCTGCCTCTAACCCCAAGCCTGCCATCTAAGAATAAGATTCAACGCAGCAGAATGCAGACAGCTTAGTACGAGTACGGAGGATCCAGTGGAGACATTATGCTCACTGTCAGAGGCAAGTTGCTCCAGCTACCAGCAGCCTGGCTAGCTGGTGACATTTTGGTGACATCCTGGCTAAAGAGACTTTAAGAAATGTTTGAGGGTACACATAAGCACGTCTGTGGAACTTCATTGACCACTTGTGTTGTGCAAGGGCAAGATAAAGTAAGATGACATGTTTTAGGACTCCAAATAAGTGGGTCCTGCCACAGTCTGTTTAGAAGCGTATTTTAATCCCTGTGAGAATGGCTAGAAGACAAGAACTAGACAGGGGTAGAGGTTTGAAGAGCTGGGAGTGAAAAGATGAGAAAAAAAAGACATTAATGCAATTCAAGGAGAGGATAAAGTGAAGGATCCAAATAGCAGCACAGGAAAATTATTTTCTAGAAGAATTTTGAAGGAGACAAATAGATAGCAGGGATACTGGTAAAAACGACCTGGCCTGGCCATGGAGACAGAGGATGAGACACAGAATGGCAGGGGTGAAAGGATGGCAGTGTTTCCCAAGTGAGCTGGAGAAAAGAAAGGAGAGATGGTGGGACAGATGGTAGCCCTGTTGACTCTGTGTTAGAGATCACACATGTATAAGGAGCTATCAGACAGACAGATTTGCACGCAAGTGGAAGACAGGCCCAGGTGAGGGAGGGCAGCATTTTTATGGACAAAAGGCCAGAAGAGGTTGGGGACTCTTAGTTTTAGTCCAAATGCAGTTCATAGTGAGTTTGAGTAAATGTCTTACCCTCCTCTACACTCCCTGTCATTCAGCTACCTGTATAAGGTAAGGGTAGTGTTAATTGGATGGTATGAGATTTAACAGAAACAGGTACAGTGCTTAGAAACCTCTGCATGACTCTGTTATCAAAGTGCAAAATATTATTTACCCCAATCTAGAAAATACATTCTTTCTTTCATAAGTTGCTTAGGTGACTTCCAGACACCTGCACTAGCTTCATTGCAGGTAGAAGAAAAACCCCACCAAAACTAGGTCCATGAGTTTCAAGAAACTTTGTTAATCTAAAGGAGCAGCCTTGAAGACCATGAAGTTGTGGGGGCTGAAGGTCTCTTCAGTTTCCATTCTGAAAGACACCTTAATCTAGCCAAACATCTCACATGCATTAAGCCAAGAGACTTGCAGTGGTTTCCCAGGTTACAGTTCATTAGTGTCTGTATCACAGCAGACCAGGAAGAACACTAAAGTAAGTACAATGCAGGTCTCATTGTTGCATGGTGCTGACAGAGAACTCGCTTCTCATACAGAATACTAGACAGGCCCTGGTACTTCAGGTATTTTTAACTCGTGTTATGATGGGAGTTTTAGAAATAGGAGAGCTGGCATAAAGGACTGCACGTAAATCCACAGTTCACAGCGTAAGGTGCTGCTCTTTCAAGCTTATGGCATCTAACAGCCACTGTAATAAATACCCACATGTGGGGAGGATTGATTTGCTGAACATTCTGCTGGACTTCTCCTTCTAGAACATGCATGCTGGCAAGTTTTCCAGCTACGGGGGGGATGGCTTGAGGCCTGAGGGACTGCTGGAAAACAGGCACTGCAGGCTAAGACACCTACCCAAGGATGCAATCACAGAAAATAAGCACCCTTAGCACTCTCCCAACCCTACTCCAAGGAAATATCTCCTTTAGCTACGTGAAAATGTGCTACTTCAAGGTCATGCGGAGACTGGGGAGATTTTCTGCATTTTTATGCATTCACAGGACCTGACCTTGAAAGGTGCTCCCTGCGGGAAAACCACAGAGTCTGCACAGAGCTCCAGCAGGATCAGTGGCCACCTTGTACATGCAGCATTCCAGACATGCAGAGCATTTTCCGAGGACCAGGGCCATCAGCAATCAGACTAGGAGCTGGGACTGCTCATCTGCTAGAATCAGCGCTTGTCATACTAACTCCTGCTGCTTCAGTGGTCCCTGTGCTCTGCTCCCTGGGGGTGTCTCTCCAGCTGTCTTGTTCTGGCTCCTAGGGGCATGCAGCTTTGATGGTCAGTGTTTAATAGTGCCCAACACCACAGACTCCAGCACAGTCTTACCACAGATTAACAGAAGCAACAGAAACAGGCAGGAGGGAACAGTGTACCTTCTGTGCTTGGTGCTGTTTCAAAAGAACTGCATAGCAATATACACCAAATATCTAGAGTCTGAAGTATATGTCTGAAGTGTCTGACTTCAGAGAAATTAACAACTAAGTTTCATAGTGATTAGAAGCTACTGAATGAAAAGACGATCTTGGAAAATGACAGCAGGCTTCCTCTTTCCATTTTTCAACTGCCCTGAAAGGAGGAAAAGGGATCTTTGCAGAAACTCTCAAAGAATATATTCCCTTCCCAGTTACTTTCCTGGATGGATGTCCCATCTGATGGATGGGACAGCTCACTGCAGAGGTTATTGGTACATTCAAACATGAGTTTCATAAGCCTATTATTACTAGAATCTGTGGGATAATTAATGCTTGCATGAGAAGTTAATGAAGGACAAAGATTCTTTACTGCTGATGGTGTCAGTGAAACAACTGTCTGGAACATATGAAAGAGCTATTGTCAGTAACAAATTACCATTACAGAGAGCCACATGAATATAAATCTCTCAGGAAAGGTGACATGCTCTTTATTTTGTGGCTCTTATTCCAACAGTGACCCTACTGTCCATGTGCACTATCTCTCTGATGCACCCATTTGGCTTCTTGGTGGGTGTCTGTACAGTTGAAAGTCCCATCATTCTGCAGTTCTGACAGAGTCCCATTTACCTGCCACCTGAGACCTGTTCTTCTGTCTAAAAACGCCTCATCTCTTCTCAGTCCAATTTAACTGTCTTTTGTGATCCCTGAGCCAAATACCCAGATGCAGAGGCAGCATTTTAAGCAATATTGATGTCATTGTTGTGTCACTGAACAAATGTCACACACCCTTCCCCTGTGCAACGTGCTTCTGTACAGTGCTGCTAACTTGAGCTTTCATTCAGGTGGTAGCTTTCTCTCTCTAATGGCTAAGGGCCAGCAAATCTTTGGATACAAACTTGGACGTAATTTAACTCATATCTAGTAAATCAGCTGGATGAGAGTGTGCATTAGAGCACAAATCCTGATTGAATTTAGGTAATCTAAAGGTAACAGGATAGAGAATTGTAGGTCTGGTTCACACTGTTAACATCATCTGCAGATAGGATTGTGTTTGCTACTCACTTTAAAATTAAAGGTGACATACAAGCTAGACGTCACCAAAACCTACATTTTCAGTGCCTTTCAACTTCTCTTAACATGTTTAAGAAAATGATATATAAAACAGAATTGCTTTTCCTTTAAAAAAAATTCTTCTGAGTTCTACTTGGCTGATTAATGAAATGACTTTCCATGTGGGTCACGATTATCTGGCTGACTGGGTATGAGTTGATCCTTATCCCATCAGGCTGTGATTCTTCTGAGATTTCTACAAATCTCGCAAAAGTGCCTAAAAACTGTCAGGTTTTCCACTAGATTTAATTTAGCTTAGGTTTGTAAAGCTGCCGGGGAAAAGAGAACTCCTTGTGTATTTGGCTGCTTGGAAAGTTCTTGTACTTTATCCCTGCAAGTACTTGAAAAGACTTGCAAGGACAAATTGGTGCATGGTTTTGCTCAAGATGTCTGTGCATTGCTTAGGGTTAAACCCTGAAAATGCATACTGGCCAGGGGAAAATTCCTTGAATATGGCCAATCAAGCTTTTTCATATAAAACTAAGCTTCCAATAGAGAAAAGCAGCTCATCCCACAAAAGCCAGTCTGATACTTGAAGCTACAGGTGACCCTATATCCTCCTCATTCTGTTTTGGGGTGGCAGTTCATGTGTAGACCTGGATTCTGAACCAAACCTTTACAGTGTCACCTCTCTTGGTCATTCTCCACTGATCTTGCTAAGACAGGAGCCCATACCTTGTTTGCAGAGAGGTTATTTTCATGCCATTACTTCAGGGTGGTTACAGTTCAAGGAAGAAGTGTTTTTACTGAAGAGGAAGGGAAGGGCTGCAATGCTAATGTTGGCATCTTCAGCCAGGTAAGAGCACACAATGTGCCAACACAATCCCATATGTATGGAGCATTCTTACATATATCCACGCAGGGATTGCATCCTAGCATGACTAGAGTTTTATTACAATTCTTTTGAAAATATCTTTAACATAATAGAGAGCAAAACTGGCTTGATCTCTGTGCAACCTTGAGGAGCAAGAAGGGGAAAAAATGGGAAGATTTTTTTCTGTCCTGTATTACTGTAGTAAATATTACCGTATCCCACAGCCGTATGGAGGAGGAGAGATATCCAGCAGGCAGGAATTGTGCAGCAAGATTGATTTATGTAACTATTTTACAAACTCTTTTATAGACTTTTTTCTTCATAGTCTAATTGGACAAAGGATCAGCCACCCCCTGGGTGGATTGGTTAGAAATCCTAAACATCCATTGTCAAAATATTTTTCTACGGTACCATAAACAAAGCTCTGCAAGGTCGCAGGTGTTCATAGTTTATAGAACTTCTGCTAATCTCTTCGTGAGAGAGAAAAGTATCCCACGGGCTTAGAAAGAAGCAAGAAAATTCTTGCTAGCAGCATTTTTGTATCCACAGTCCTGCAATAGATCTATTTCAGCTTGAGGAGCAAGATACTGATGACTTCTCTGCTGCAAACTTTATTAGTCTTATAATGGTCCCTGTGCATTTGTATTGCTACAGACCAGCCCTGTTTGACATAAATACAGCAGTTAAATATTTAGTCATATTGGACAGACAAGATGAGTGAACCCTCAAAGGTCATGCAGGAAGTGTAGAACTGAGCAGGGTACTGACCAGTGGTTTGCAGTAGACATTATTCCACATAGGTGAAGCTGTCGAATGATTATACCTCAAAGTTCAAGGAATTCTACTTTCTGGAAGTGCTAGAAGTGTGGACAGAGTAAGCGGAGAAAGGACTTGTCTGTTGCATGGTGTGGGATGTCTGTCTTTCATAACACTAAATAGCATACAGGAAAATAAGAAAAAAATAAAATCAAAGAAACGTATTTATAGCAACACTGTTCATTCTCTACCCTTGCAGTGCTGGACTTAAGGGAGGATCAGTTTAGTAGCACTTGTCTATAGACGTGATGCAAATCAGAGTAAACTCAGCCACACCAGCAGCCGCAACTGGTAAAAACAGCTACATATGTTAGCAGGAACATCAAAACAAGACAAACTGTAAAATCCCAGTGATGCTTTAAAAGTCATTTAATCTTCAAAAAGACGTCATAAATAAAAGGTTTCTTTGTGAGAAAAGCTCTGGAAAAACAATAAACCAGCATATCACAAAACAGTCAGCTCCTGCATTGTCATTTCTAAAGAGGTGAAAGTGTAAGAAATTATGGGAACAAGACAAATGTGCTTTACTAACACTGTTCAGGGAGCTCACATTAACTACTAACAGCCATAGACATGCACATGTGAACACATCAATCTGCAAATACAGGACATAAGTGGTGAAGAGACTGATATAATTAATTGCTCATGAAAAGCATGCAAAATACACCAATACTTGTGCCAATGAAAATGGCAGAGGCAACAAAATGAATATAAAGGAAAACATGAAGATATGATGGAGAGTGATGGAGAGTGATGGAGAGTGGAAAACATTTTGTGTGTTTGTTCACATGCAACAATTGTTGCAGAGTTTACAAATAAATAAAATGAAAAATAAATAGCGCTATACTAAAACAAAAAGCAGCAACTTCAAATGTGAGATTCGATATGTGTATGACATGATAGAAGATAAATCGTTTTCAAACATATGACTGGCCTTAACTGCAGAGGTCAGACTGTGACACGTAAGTAAAAGTAATGTAACATCAAAAGAGAGTGAACAGCTCCTTTATGATCAAGAGGAGAAACTGGAGCTGTCATCCAGCAAAAATGAGTCACGTAATACAGAGAACCGAGTGTGATAGATTTTGAACCACAATAGAGACGGGCAGCATTCTCATTAAATTCAAGTAAAAGCAATCTCTTAGGAATGCTCAGAATCTTGTGTGATCTCAGCAGAAAGATATAGACATCAGCTTCTGTATTGCCAACAGAAAAAAAACACCCTTGACACAATGGAGGGTGTCCTCAACGTAAGGACTGTAAGGACATGGAAGGACTTCGATTCAAAAATCTAAGGATGGGGAGCAATTCAAAGCCCTTCAATGTTGCCACAGGGAACCCAAAATAGTTTTGGTAAACTGCAAATCTGCTCTGCATTACAAGAAAGGGAATGACGGGGCAGACATACAACTCTTGCCTTATCTAGAAGCAGCCTTCTAGTATAAAAAGGCAGCAACAGAAAATAAACTATGCAAACAATACAGACACCACTTTTTTGTGAAACATAAATGAAGCAGTCAGACAAGCAACACATCTGTACAAATACAGCTGACTATTCACACCCAGGTCATTCTTTCAAATACACCTCCAAATCACTCAAACATTGATACTTAGAAAATAAGATTATCAGTTTTCCAGGTACATTGGTACAACAGTACCCAGAAAAAGAGGGAAGTTCTTAACTGAAACAAGATGAGCACAGCCCCACAGCAGAGATATAACAAGCTAGTTATGGATATCTGACACAATATTAAGGACCTTTAATTGCAAAGGATGAATCAGAAAAAAACCCCCACCTTACAAGAATGGGGAAAGCTGAACAGACAGATAAAATTGCTAAGATTTAAAAAGAGGTCTGCAAAAAGCAAAGAAAATGGCAATTAGTTGTTCCCAGATAAAATATTTTGAATAGTTCTTGGTAAAAGTAACCTGTCACAACGTCTGATACTGTAGCTGGCTTTGCAGTACCAGCACTACTCCAGCTCACAAAAATGGAAGAGAGACACTTGCCAACCAGCAAACTCAAGAACTCTGAGTACTGCGGGGCCATATAAGGATCTAACTGTTTTGGGGCAAAAAGGGCAGACTTCTATTTCATGGGTACATGAATATGTACAGTCAGTGCAAACATGAGGCAAAATCACAATGATGAAAGATGGTGAAATATTCAAATCTTGAGATTTGAGCATCAGCTCTTAGAAAAGACATAGATCTAAGAACAGCTGTTGGAGAGAGCACTCAAACCTGAACTGCAGCAGCAGGACCAGCTGCCAGGGATGTCCTGCATTTCCTGGAGACATGCACTCTTGCAACAACTTGCACTCTTACCTTCTCTGGAAAACTACACGGTAATAAAGCATGAAAGAGCTACTGTTCTAAACTAAGAAGGAAACATTTTCTGTTGCTAAGGGAAGCCAGGGCTTAGTTAATTCATCACCTTTTTCATAGCAGATACACATATATATGAGTACAGAATATGCCTCATGATGCACATTCATGGAATGATCGCTATGTGAATTGATTAACTCCTTTCATAGACATGATCCTCAGATTTAGTTTTGCTATTTACATTCTAGTAACTGCCATTCTTGATTACAGTGTGTGGAGATGTTCCTTCTCTACCTTTGAGCACTGGATACTCTTAGCAAGCCAGCAGACAGTTTGGTGACAGCTGATAGGGATTGCTTTCTGGCTTCTTGTGCAGATGATATTTAGCCACTGGGCTGTTCTTACTGATGTTTCTTCTTTAACTCAGTCTTCATAGACACAGAAAAGAATTTTTCTGCATTTTACGTCTTGTAAATATGCCAGCTTTAGGTAACAATTTAGCTCTTTCTGGGACAATGAAGTATCATCTGGTGTAGAGAAGTCAAATGCACTGGTACTGTGATAACTCTCCAAATATTTTTGGTTGCTAGTCTTGGATTTTCAGTCCCAGGCAAAATGTACACACATCAGAAATATAACTACAGTGTAATGGCAACACTTGTCTTTTGCCTCCCCGGTACTGAGAAGTTTGAGGCTTAAAATAGTGATGTGCTTGCCACATGGATAGTATTAGATAGACAGATGGTACACTGTTCTCACTTTGTAATCATACAACCCATATTTCCATGGACCTACCTACTGCCTGGTAGTCAGCATGTGAATACAAAAGGTTAACTTGTTAGGCCTGCCCTGATAATTGGAGAATTGTCAAGTGTTTTCTGCACTGCTGAGCACGCTGGTGCATGGTGATTATTTCCTAGGGTTTTAAAATATATCCTTCTCTTACTTTTAATAACTCTTGCTGGAATGGAGAAACAGAAACTGATGTGCCTTCCAAAGAGAATTCCTTATCTCTTACTGTTTATATACACACAACTGGCAAAGTAACGTTCTCCTCATGCATCGTAATTGCTGACACAGTGGCATATCCTATAAAAGAGGTCCAGTTATCAGGGGAATTGCTACATTTCCTTTGAGGCTCCTTCTAACACACACTCATGTTGTAAGTGTCCTAGCTTGTTCTTTATTACTCTTTTCTTTTTGCATTAAAAAATTCAATTCATTTTGTAAATCATTCACAATAGTGGCTGCAGTGATATCGCTGTTTGGTTTAAGCACCTTTTTCCATTTAACTTTGCCAGGGTTAAATGACTTTCTATCCCTACTGTGTAAGCTCTGTAGCAGTTGTTTTGGTCCCTGTGTAGCTAAGCTTATCTCAATGTGATTTCTATTTCTTTGTTTCTGAAATACTACCTTCATTAAACTTTTGTTTTCTTAGATAAAGTATGAAACAAGCATTGGAGAGGTACATAGGGAAACCCATTGTATAAACAAGCAGTATCTTCTTATGCAGATATGAAAAAACTCTTTGTCTGGGGATTCTTCAGATATACAAAGAGAACAAAACTCTGCAATTTCTCTCCATGCACACTCTATTGGTTTTGCTGGGGTTTCTCCAAATAAAAAATCAAATTACATTACTGGGTTATTACCCAGAAATATGTTCCCAGGGCTCTATGTAAAGGTTTTCCTTAATTCCTACTTCTCTGAAATAATCTTGTTATACAAGCCTAAAAAATGCTCTGGGAAGCCTTAGTGAGGCATATTATCTTTGATTTTTTCTGTTGCCCTGCACACAAGTTTATCTAATCAGATGGTGATTGCAGAAGCCTGGATCCATCACAGTTGTTAACATCAACTGAGGTTTGCAGTCTTTCCTTTCATCTCTCTTAGCTTGTCCTGAGACAGCAGTTTCCAAATTGATCCAAAGCAGCTATTGCTGGAATGACTATAAGGAATAGTTGAATAATGATGATTGGGCAGAATTCATTTATTATTCTTATTCTTTTCTGCATGGTCATCTCTTTTCTATGGCTCACTATGGTGTAAGGAAAAGATCTGTTTCCTATTAAAAAAAGAAAGAAAAAATCACATTGATTTCTCTAGCCTCTTATTCAGGTTCTGTGCCCCATTTTAGTCATAACCTTGTTAGGGTCCTGATCACAACAATTAGTGCATTATACAATACAAAACCAGTTTGAATGCTGAGAGTTGTAATAGTTGATTAACTAACAAGTGAATCCTCAGTTTTTATGTTCTTCAAAAATTCTGTACTATAGGGCTGGGAGCCATTCAAAGTTTCAGTGTTTTGCTGTTAATGAGAGCTTTTTATGGTTTTATGGTTGCGTATACATAATGGTATGGGCCAAAGAAAATTATCAGCCTTGTTAGGGACTCTGAGTCCCATCTGTATTCTGCAGCACACAGCTATCATTCTCTATATTTCTTTTGCAGGAAAGTGTTTTAATTCCTCTTGGAATTCCTACTGTGAAATCACTTTTGGAGAAACAGAGAAACCGATACTGATGCAGACACTAACACATCTGCCTTGAGGCTATTCTTTGTTTTTCTTTTTTTTTTAGCACAGCCAGCCTAGCCCATCAAAAGAAAATACAACTATAGAAAAGGCAAATGGTTTCTTTATACTTTCTTTTTCATAAACAAACACTGAAACATCCTACTGAAGGATCAAACTCCTCCAAGTATCAGCATTTAAACTAGTCACCAGCTATCTGGCATTGAAAACAAGTCTTTTTGTTGAGACTCAATTTCTTCAACCTTGTTTTGCAACCTCCAGTACTAATTGGTGCTCAAGATACATGGTGGACTAGCTGGCTTTTATATTAATTTTCATCAGTAAAGCCTCTCTCTATCTTCAATAAATTATTTAATCCTTTGTGTGTACGGATGATCATTAATAGTGATTCTTACTAAGCCTCTACATACACACACACATACACATACATATAAAATGTGCAATTGCTTTCATTTTACTTAATGGAGTTACAGAGTGATCTATAATGACATGACACTGTGTGCATGTTGTAAATAATTCAAGAGTGAAAGAAGCTGCATGAGCCTACAGAATAAATATTGCACATCACCTAAAATCAGACAGATTTGATTCCACTTCTTTAAAATTCCTCAGGTAGCAAGAGATATGAATGAGAAGTTTAAAAGTACTGCTGAGCTAGAGCTAAAACATTTTCTCTCCCTCCCTCAAAGTCTGCTTCTCAGTGAAGTCTGAGACTGTAAAATATTTTACTTGCTAAATAGCATTAAATTTTTAAAAGTGTGATGTATCTTAGTACCTGAGTTCAACAGAGAAATCATGAGTATTCATTCTAGACAGATATTTTATCAAGGCAAGGAAAAGGTGTTCAGCATTTTGGATTCTGTTGCAATGATTTCTGGTTGAGGCTTTTCCAACAGCCTAAAAGTAAGAAAAATAGCAGTTAGGATACTTACCTGTTGTAAGTTAGCACTTGAACATCACTGGTGAGCATGCCAGTGCTTGGTGTCTGTTGGTCACAAGTAACTCAGTGTAATGCCCTCCACAATGCTCTGAGTCAGGTGCACTGTCTCAGGGACAGCAAAATGGTCTGGATTTTATGTAACTCTACTCACATGAATTGGTTCACCCGCCTGTTCAAATGTGGAAAAAGTATCAGGCCCTGGACACGATTATTATTTTGTGTGTGTGACTTTTAAAGTATTTTTTTGTGGGTGACTGGCTTACTCAGAGTCTTGACAATCAGCTGGAAGAGTTTTCTTATCTTAGGACTTAGTCCAGGGTCCATCACTAGGAAAAGAGTGATATTTGTGCTTATTAGAACCTCGTTTTTCACATTAGCTTCCTAACCACCACAAACCGTGCAGCAGGGCAAATCCCAAAAGCTGGACCTTGCTGCATTCCCACCTCTAACAAGTGGTGTTACAGGATGTCTGCCATGGCAGCTAACACAGCCATGGCACACGGCAGAGTAGGCTGTGCCAGGCACAGAGCAAAGAGAAAGCAGGAGGCAGCCTCGCTCTTGAAGCTTCTGATATGTTCTGGGGGGACAAAAACAACTAAAACAAAGCTGTGCCCTTTCACTTGGTTTTCTTGGCAATGGCACAGCTAAGCCTCTGGAGATTTTGTGGGTTTGCTTTGCATATAATTAAAAATTCATTAATTAGGGTTAATTTAAAAACTGAAAACAAATTTTAAGGGTAGTTAAATCTCCCAGAATTCTTGCCTTTCTTTTTAAATTGATTTGTTAGCGTTTGTAAGGCTAACATAGGAAACAGTTCAGTTACACAATAGCTTGCTATGAAACATTTACCTCCATGATCTATTTCCAGCTTATCAACCATCTTGATAGCTTGGGCAGGAAAATTACAATACATTTCCAACAGCAAGAACAAAATACTGCATAAAACACAGCCCCACCTCTCTTCTTTTTCACAGTCAATGCCAACAGCATAACCAATTCTGTGAGACTCCATCAGTCCCAAGGCTAAGTTCAACTTTTTAAAATGACTGTGAAAGGGACAGCAGATCAGTTTTCTCCACATAAACATTTATTTAGCTGTATTTTTATGCTATAATTGAAGATGTGTGTGCATAGAAAGAATTGTATAAATTACCTTTCCTCAAAAGCTGTGGAGTGAATATACTTTATGATGATCATTACAACCTGTCTGATGCCACAGTGCTCTGCCAGCCAGTTGTGAATTGGCCTGGCTGTTCACTTCCATGTGCTCCCAAGCCAGCTGGGTATAGGTAGGATCTGCTCTTCAGGGTTTGCTGGTAGCAAGGTCTCGCCAGTGTTCCAAACCTCAGTAGACCAGTTCCCTCATTCTCCCCTCACAGCTGACTGGGGTTGTGGGCTATATGGATATCTCATTTACCATCTGACCCTCTGTGCAACCCTCCAAGAGAAAGGCACTCTCAATACTTCATCAAATCAGTGTTTCAGGCTTGTAGCATCTGGTCTGCCCTCCTTCACCTCAAAGTTTTCCTAATGTGCAGTGGCAGCTGCTTACCTGAACAGAGGTCTCTGAGTTGGAAGCTCCACCAGTAACGCTTCCATCTCCTTGTGGATCACTGTTTCAAGGAGAATGACTTTGGAGGAACTGGAAATCAGTAAAAAATTCAGTTGGTCCCAGGCAACACCAAGGGTGACTTTTTGAGCATATTCTGGCACCCTTCCTGGGGAAGGCAGCTCTGGCACCAGCATACAGGTGCTCAGTGTGCAAGCCAGACCAGAGCTGCCAGTTTGCTAGAGGTGCATCCCACTCTACAGTCTACAATTATAAAATTTTTCTAGTGTTGACTGATGGTAATAATGGTTCTTCTTTTAATCATCAAAACATTTTCCAGCATTGGGAAGGGGTTTTAGTCATCTCCAAGACACTTCCTTTGCCCACAAGTGAAAATATGATGGTCTTAAACATGATTTAAAAGGCTATAAAGAGCAAATAAAGCTCAAGTCTCCAATGCTTTGTTTCTGAATCTGTTCTTACAGAACATTTTGTGTGGAATACTTAAACGTATTAAGTGCTTCTGTGGTCAATTTGCTGATGCCTGAAGTGAATATGATATTCATTACAGAGCTTTACTTGAGTTTTCTTGCCCAGAACATAGCTGAAACATTGGATTTTCCTTTGTTACCTTCACTACAGGCAATACATAGTTCAGTAAGGCTAAGGCTGAGTAAAGTCACAGGGAAACATTTTATGATGTGAGCACAGGCAAAAGCCACGAGTTGTTTCTTCCCATGCTTGAGAGAGGTAATTATGGTGTTTCAGGATATATAGTGACAGATGGACAAAGGTATGCTTTCATATTTATCCACAAGTATAATTTAATACCCACTTCTGAGCAGAATGGCTCTGTGTATTCATTTGCATAATTGGAAGGAGCTTGACATATCAAGCTGCATTTTCACTTCCAGTAAAGCTAATCTTCTTTTTCCCATAGTCTGATTAAACTTTGCAAGTATCTTGTATCACAACTCTCCAATGCTCACAATGCTATCAGAAGGGAGTTTTGATTTGTTTGAGGAAGCTGGTGTTGCTGACCCTTAACAATACCATTTCAATTGCCTGACCTCGCTGATAAGTAACTCCAGTGCTCATCTCCAAAGGGTGGTACTATCTCTTGTGTCAGAAAGGACTTCAGCTACTGAAAACTTTGTACAGGGAAGTTTTATTTTCTTGTCATATGCAAAAAGGTGGCCTGTTGTGACTTAGAAGAAAGCAATATGGACAAACAGATGCTCAGCAACAGCTCAATTAATTATCTATTTTATAATTTCAAGTTACCCTAAAGCATGTCTCTGGTTTTACTGATAGATGACTTACTTTTATGTTTAGCTGCTTCCTCACTCCATTGTTTCCATGGTAACATCTCTGAAACATTGCTTCTTTCTGAGGAGATGAAACGTAAAGTGGCTGGAATATTTGAGTGTTTAAATATTAAATAAAAACAACAGAAAAAATGGTGGAGTGAGTCACACATTACAGGCAGGTGACACCCACAATATCTTCTAGTAAATTGGACTATGGGGTAGCGCTATCTTTGCTGTTCTCCTCCTGCAAGCTGAAAACAGCAGCCAGCTCTTAGGAGTTGTCCTGAACCTGGGCTATCCCGATGCTGAGAGGCAGCTGAGCTCACTTATGACCAAGCCTGGCTGACGGATCCTGCTGCTAACCTCTGCAAGGACTTAGGAATAGTAAAGAAGTCAATTTGCAAGACTGCTCTATTTATTATTTGCCAGTGATAAACACTTCTTGTTAAAATTGGCAATAACCACAAATTTTCTTGGTATTTTGCGAAAAGTCTGTTAGGAAGTTAACATGGAAATACTGTAAAAAGCGTTCCTGCCAATGTTTGAAAACACGCCAACATTTGCTTTGACCGTGTCTTTTCACTAATGGTAACAAACATCATTTATCTGGGTTTTGGAGGGGGCCATGCTGCAGATGTGGCCATTTTTGTAAACTTAAGGGGAACTTTTATGGAGGATTCTCAATGCGCTGCAGCTACAGTTATGCCTCTCCTGCTACACCAACCCCTTTCAAATTCACAGTACAAGACTTGATCTTCAAAGTGGATGTAGTGGTGCTCATTTCCCCAGTCTAGTTTGTTTCACTCATCCTTCTGATCCACTTTGATTCAGGATCCCTCTGTCTGATTCCACCGATGACTGTGCCCAGCCTACTTGCTTAGAACCATCTTTTCTTGTGTACCAAAGCTCTCCCTTCTGTCCCTTAAATGCCTCCTCAGACAAATACCTTTTTCCTTCCTGTTCTGAACCTGGACTTTAAATCAGCCTTCTCTGTTCTCCCCCCTCTTCTCTGAACATAATGGGGAGCAAACTAACCCTCCTTTCTGATCTTTCCCACATGCGAAAACATGACACAGCAATGAAATAAATGTCCTGAATTCCTCATACAAAACCTCCACTGAGCACTATTCCCACTCACTTGGTTTCTCTGACTGCCATTCCCTCTAGACTACCATTTTACATGATTTTATACACTAAATTACTCTTCCTAGGACAAGGTTGTTTTCTTCCTACTGTCCATAAAAGAACCTGATTTCTACTAACTTTACAGAAATAAATGGTAAGAATATTCTTCCCCTTCTCTGATTGACAGTTAAAATTACTTTTAGCTTTAACATTATAGGTTTTCAATAGAATAAACTTCTGTTTTTGAAAATCTGTGGTCATATGAGGGGGAAAATTCCCAGAACTCCCCAAGCTCTGCTCACTAACGGTGTTAAAAAAAGATGCCAGCCAAAGTAGGAGGTGTAAATTTTCTTAACATTTTTCACCATCATTTTATTTTGAAAGCTTTGATAGGCAGTCAAACAGCAATTTCAGTTTAAAATTGGGTATTAAGTTTCAGAACAAGCCCACTCAACATTAGGGAGAGTTTATGTTGCCTTAGGAAAAGGGAATGAACAAGATGACCTTTCCAGGTTCCTTCAAGCATGTGTTCTACAAGTCACTGAATAAAGACAGTTCTCACCTTTCCAACACTGTTGTTTCAAGGACATCAGTTGTCAGGACACACGTTCCTGCACTTGTATATATAGCGTTTGGAGTTTGCAGTTGTTTTTTTCCATAGTCACTAAGGATGAATACTTGCTCTTCTTCTCTTTCTAATCTAATGAGGGAAAGGAGCTGCCCTGTTGAATCTCTCCCAGCTACCCCAACAGGACTTTCACTGGAGCTCTTTGGCCTTCAGGCTTTCAAGCAGTGACACCACCTGAGGCTTTTTTTTTGTGAGAGAATTCTCCACCACTTCCTCCTGTGTATTCGTAAGATCAGAGCAGCCTGCGGTTTGGGCTAAAAACACATAGCTGTTGAAAATTTTTCTCATTGTAATGAATCAATTTCTGCTTAGTTAATCATCCTTCTCATTCTGAGGGACTAGCAAAGGGTTTTGGAAAAAATTCCCAGTAGGTATGAAAGCTAAATAAAGGTGTGGTTGACTGAGGTGTGTGAAGATGTCTCCTCAGTAACTGTTTTGAATTTCACTTATTTCAGACATACCAAAACTTTCCAGAAATAAAACAAATGGAGAGCATTTCATGGAACTGAATTTAGTTTCTTTATCTGGGAGCAGAATGAGATTATGAAGAGCAAACAAATGTGTTGTATACTGATGGAAAAAAGTGCTGTGATTAGCCTCAGTCCCTTGTGTTTAGCATGATGTCAGCTAACCTCATTCCTTACAGTTAAGGGTAAGCACAGTCAAATTTCCCCTATCCTCTGGGAGTAGGACTTAGTACTAAGCTCGAACCCATGTGTAGATTTGAAGACGAGAAAAGAATTCTGTTTACAGGGAGAGGAAGAAATGAAAAATTTGCACTGGGCCTAGAAGATCAAGAAGTGGGGAACAAAGTCGTGTAGCAAACAAGAGGGAAAGCACAAGGGAAGTAGTGAAATAAGCAGAAGAGAAAGTGACTGTGAGAGCAGAGCAGAATAGAAAGTCACTGGCAAAATGAAAACATAGTAAAATTAACTGACACTGGAATTCACTGGAGACAGCAAACTTGAGAAACTGAGAGAGATAGTACGTGTGTAGGGGAGAATATTGTCTTGGTTTAATATTGTCTGCTAAGGAAGGCAGGAGCCTCCCTTGGAATGGAAAATGTAACCCCCTTCCCTCCAAATTTTTATAATTTTGAAATTAAGGGGCTTTCAGGCAATTATATGAGAAATAGGAATAACAGTTCTTTACTAGTATATATAACAAGACAATAATACAGAAATACTGGCTTAACCTGACAGAGTCAGGATATGACCTGACACCCTGCTGGGCAGGGTGGTGGCAGCAGTCCCATGAAGGGGTGGCTGAAGCCCTCTTTGAAGTGGTAGATACGGTTCTGTAGAAGCAGTGATCCTGTAGAAGGGTCTGGTCTTCCTCTGAAGGTCCAGTGGTGGTCATGTAGCTCTTGTCCTCTGGAAACCCAGTAGGTGAGGGCTCATTGTGGTGTTCCACACCTCAGATTATATCCAGGTAGGAATGCTTGGTTCCTCCCCCTGGGTGGAGCATCTCACAACGGGATGATGTAATTTTAGGAGTCATGCAGTGAGGCTGGATGGCCCATTAACAGAAGGTATCTCCTGAAGGGAGTTGACAGGGATGTGTCATGGCAGAGATAAAGAACTCTATCCCACCTGGTTTTAAGAGATGGTGATAGAATACATACTTTTGGTTACATCTTACATTGTAACCTAAGAACATGCAATTTAACTCCCATTTCAGTACGGCTTTATGCACATGCATGAGTTCTTCAAATCTGGCAAGCATTTAATCAGATGCCTATACCCCTGAGAAATCTAGAGGGCATTAAACATAGATGCTGTGATGAATTTGGAGGGCTTAGATAATACTGATTTAAGGGGGCAAATACTGAGGTTTTTCTAACAAAATCCCTTTTTCAGCTAGATGTTGATTGAAATCTTATGACCGAAGAACACATTGAATACCACTGATATGCATAATGTCTCTCATTCTGTCCGGCAAGAAGACATTTTGGTGGTCTTGGAGAAATGAATAAAGCCAATGTACCTAAACTGTGTTAACAGCACATGTGGGAGATCAAGAGTCAACTGACCTTATTTTCTTGCAGTTTAAAGATGACATCAAGTGTATAGATCTGGCTGGTACCATTTGTTCTTACTGTATGGCAGGAAGATTATTTACATCAGCTTGACCTCCTTCCTGGGCTTATGTGAGGTTGTTCATGGCATGAAGGATATGAGGAACTCTTGCTTGTAGCACCTCTGCATACTGTGGGAGAATCCCATTATTTTTGAGTTACTGTTGTTGAACTCCCAAGTAGGGTCTTGGTGAGCGTGTGGCTTCTAGCAAGTGTTGAAGGTGGGGTGTAGTCATAGATGCTCCTCAGAAATACAAAGCAGCATTACCCAAGATTATTAAAGAGAAATCAGCAGTAGGAAAACTGCACGACATAAAACACAAGAGGAGCTGGGTAAATTAAAGGAAAACGTGGTTCCATATTTACAGTGTGAGACTGACTTCTTCAAGGCATTTAAATTTCGGTTCACAGTTCAGTTATTTACAGCCTTGGAAGCAAAACAAAGGTCTGAGTTAAACTACAGAAATAACCCTTTATTAAGGAATACTTCTGCCTTTGAAGCATGCAAAAATGCTATGTGATAACACAAGTGGCAACTCTCCACTAGAACTGGGAGGTAAAAATCTGAGAATGCACAGAAAGACATGGAGGATCTTAGCACAAGGATGAGTCCTGGGTACTACAGCTGGAGCTTCTCTGTAATATAATGGTCCCAGTCAAGGGTTTACATTACAGAGGCTCTGGATGAACCCTCAGTGCTGATGCCAATAATGGACCTGCTTTCTAAATTTCAAGTATGGTTCAGCAAAGCACCTTTCACCAGTGCTTAAAGAACCATCTGGGTATATATATACACCTAAAGAGGTAAAGTGGCTGGAGTTACAGTTCAACACTTGAACATTGATTTGCCTTCTGCAAGCTTGTATTGTCAATTCATATTTGTGTGTTCTCCTTTGCCAGGGACTAGGTCCTAAATAAACACAGGATTGCCTCTTCCTTGACAGTCAGGTAATTATGGACAGTGCCAAGCTAAGGTTCTCTCCATGGCTCCCTTATATGAACCACCTGGGCCAAATACCAAAGGCAGGATCCCAGTCTCCTTTCAAACCAATGCCTTTCCTTGCAGTTAAATTGTTATGGCTTATGGGAGATTTTTGGGTCTTTTTTTAAGGGAACATGGTAGGCTTTTCTTTGATTTTATCTCTCGACCTTGCAGACAGGCCAGAGGGTTTGATACTGGGATGCCAGTTGTATCAGTTAGAAAAGCTGCACTTGAAAAGGCTCCTAGGGCTGGTTGGGTACCTGTCACAATCACCTTCTAATCATCCAGGCTTCTCAGCTGATGCACTCCCAGCTCTTCTGTGCTGGAACAGTCTTCATGGCCAACTAACAGGCCCTCAGCTTCCAGTAACCCTGCCATGCTGCTGCTTTTTCTGCTCCTTTTAGGGGGTGCCATAGAAAATTAATCCAAACATATTTCTCCTTCAACTCTCAGCAGCATCAATATTTTCTTCTCAGATGAGCTGCTTTCATGGATCTCCTGTGAGACATTTCCCTAATTCAAAGCCTTTTGGCTGTTTCTCAGTTCAAGATACTAATTGTGCTTGAGATGAAAAACAAGCACATTTGGCAGTGCTAGATGAAACTAACATTAGTATGTGCTTCTAGTGAGACATTTTGGTGTGGAACATACACAAAAGTTAAATTATTACAATGATAAACACAGCAATAAGAAAGAAGATTTGTTTCTTGTGTTTGGCTTAAAGACAAGTGCTACTTAATATTTTCTTCCTCTACACTTTGTTTTGATGATATTTCCCAAATATCTTTAATTTTCAAAATGTAATCCTTTCAGCATTCCTAGACCTAGTATGGAAAACATTTTGTTCTGATTATACTGGAAACAGAACATCTGAGGTATCACCAAACCACTCACTGTGAAAGCATCACTCAGAAGATCATGTGTGTCTCACTCTTTTTTTTTTTTTTTTGAGACTATTAATGGAAGGCTTCATCGAATTTATACACAGTTTTTCTGGTTGCAGTAAGAGATAGCAATAATTAAAGATTTAAAAAATAAATGCAAATTTCTCTAATGTCACCTTATGCAGAAAGCAATTGCTTCTTTTTTGCCTTCAACACCATGTCACTGTACCCTCACACACAGCATGCATGTCTTAAATCAGGTGTAATTGTTGGAACATCACTCCAGTAACAACCTCCATGTGAATGGCTCAAATGTACTCAAATAGACTCTCCTGGTGAGAGGTAACTGGAGCTGAATTCTGAAGCACACCTCTTTCCTTTGAGACATCCTGCACTAAGTGTTACTTGACACATTTCTCAAAAAAATGGCAACAAAATAAAAGTGATTCGGAATTCTTTTCTGAAAGTTTAGTATTCAAGAACAATTTTGAGGCTACCCTGTGATCACCAGACTGATTAAAAATCAGAAGCTTGTATGATTAGGAGATTAGTACCGTCTGAACTTTGATCTGCCTCATTTGTGTACACAGGAAAGGGAGAGACACACACCACCATGCTGAGAACTGCTTTCATGGGTAGCAGATTTCTCCTCTGTAAGGGATTCATGAAAGAACCCTTCACTGTTTTGGTTCCTGTTTCTTGCTTTCAGTGGTTCCCAGGGAAGGCCTCAAGGTTTCTATAGTCACTAACTGTTAACTCCAAACCATACAACTTTATAACAGCCAAAAAAAAAGGAAAAAAACTCTATGTCAAACCAGGCAATATTAAAATTGCATTCCTGTTACTAACCATGTGCTTTGGTTTGATCCATGTGATATTCATAGGATCCGACAGAATTAATGAAAATCCCTCACTTGTGAAACTCAGGACCTCTAACAATGGTTCACTTCCACGGTCTTTGTGTAAACAACACATTGACACACTGTAGTGAGTTGAACTTGAGTTGATGGACAGTCTTTTAGACTAATGACACTTCTCACCATTTACATATTTAAACTGCACGGAAAGGCGAGAATTCCCTTTCGTTCCAGCTCGCCTGTGGGAAGGTGAGGGGGCTTCGGAGACTCTGGGCCCCACCGGGCCAGGCCGGGGCCCCTGTCCCCTTCCCCTTTTCCCAACGCCGTGGCACAGACCCTGGGTCTCTGGGGAGGGAACTGTCCCAGAGCCGCAGGGAGCTAAAACCAGCCATGGACTGCCACACAGCTCAAACCAGCCATGGACTGCTCACAGCTAAACCCAGCCATGGACTGCCACACAGCTAAACCCAGCCATGGACTGCCACACAGCTAAACCCAGCCATGGACTGCCACACAGCTAAACCAGCCATGGACTGCCACACAGCTCAAACCCAGCCATGGACTGCCACACAGCTAAAACCAGCCATGGACTGCCACACAGCTAAAACCAGCCATGGACTGCCACACAGCTAAACCCAGCCATGGACTGCCACACAGCTAAACCCAGCCATGGACTGCCACACAGCTCAAACCAGCCATGGACTGCCACACAGCTAAACCAGCCATGGACTGCCACACAGCTCAAACCAGCCATGGACTGCCACACAGCTAAACCCAGCCATGGACTGCCACACAGCTAAACCAGCCATGGACTGCCACACAGCTAAAACCAGCCATGGACTGCCACACAGCTAAAACCAGCCATGGACTGCCACACAGCTCAAACCAGCCATGGACTGCCACACAGCTAAACCCAGCCATGGACTGCCGCACAGCTCAAACCCAGCCATGGACTGCCACACAGCTAAACCAGCCATGGACTGCCACACAGCTAAACGCATTCAGCGCAACTTCCGGGGGCCGATGGGTCCCTCTCCTCTCCACGCAGAGCCGGCGCAGCCAGCTGGAGCTGGCGGAGCCTCCTGTCTGCAGCCAGCACACTTTGTGCTGAACTGAAGAAGACACCACGCAGCCAGCAGCACAAAGGGAGCGAGGCTTTCTCTACCGTAAAGCCTGAACAAGAACACTCTTCAACATGGCGGCTTCAGAGTCAGAGAGAAAGTGAAAGTGCGCCATGTGAGAGGAAGCTGGAACTGGTGAGAGAGAAAAGAGGGCGGTGCCGCAGTTCTCGCACGTAGCTTAAAAAAACTTCTTGCACGCCGTGGTAAGAAACTTTAATATCACAAACTGTTTGTCTCTTTAATCCATCTGAAGTACATGGGGGGATGGAGAATTCATGTGTGGCCCATGAAGATTGTGAAGACTGCCTACGCCAGGCTATACAGAAACAGTGAGAGGCTTTTAGAGACTTGTGGCGAAGAAAGCATGTCTTAATATCAGTACCTCTTCAGATCAGGAGTGCCACGGCTTTGAAAATGTCTTCAGTGTAAAGAGTAAGTAAGTGAATAAACAGAGTAAACATTAAAATCACAAGCAACATTCATCAGTTGTAGGAAGAGACCCAACCATTACAACAGCCTCTTTGAAGCCATGGGCCTTATAAATGAAGAATGGTAAGGTGTTGGAACAAGCTGCCCTGGGAAGTGGTGGAATCACCAACACTGGAAGTGTTCAAATAATACGTAGATGTGGCACTTCGGTACATGGTTTAGTGGTGAATGTGTCAGTTGCAGTGTCTCTGCAATCCCCTCAAGTGTCACCACCCTTCTATTGCTCTATAAAATCTTCATACGGAAAACTACAGGCTTGCCAGCACTGCAACTCTCATTAAACACAGAAGAAGGGGGGTGGCAGACTAGTATTTGCATCGCCACTTTGAGTAGAAGGGGAGGCTTTAGTCCCAGAAAACAGGTGATGGAAAGCCACATGAAGAATTAGCTCCCATCTATTATGACAGCTGACAGAGTATAAAGTGGCATCTCTACTGACATAGCCAATCAACACCTTCACTGGAGCTTAAAGGTCTTCAATGAAAAAAACCAAGTTCACTATAAATAAAGGTGCTGCTCTAAAGACCTTCAGTTGCCTTTATCTGGCTTCTATTGCTTCTGTGTCTGATTAGCCTGTAAGTTCTTTTGGTCACGGATGGCTTTCACCGTTCCGGGTTCAACTTTGAGATTTCCTATCTGGTCATGGAGAGAAATCAAGGGACATATAATCTGATTTATAATCTTCTCTACTACCTTTTTTTTTTTGTAGTAGGCAAGAGCTCTCAGAGTTGCTTTTCCTCTCTCAGCAGCTATATAGGGAATGAAAGAGAGGAGATTGGAGCACGTCTCAGTGCCATTCTTCTGATGTGCAGTTGTTTTCCTGCTTTAATGTCAATCAGAAAGTCAAAAGCCCATCAAAGCCTAAGTGCCTGTGGAGCTTGGACAGTTAAGACACACAAGTTTCTGTAGCTACATGCATGTCAAAAAGCAACAAGGTTAACATAACTGGTTCTCTTTGGTTCCCCAGCTTGAGTAATGCCTTTTGCACTTGAGACAACTGGCAGTCTTCAGCATGACTCCAGAGCAATTTCACATGCAGTGTGTACCAGAGTATCCTGAGCATTGTGCTGATGCATCTTACTTTAGTGGATAGAATTCACAAGCTAAACTAAAAACCACATTTGAACAATGATGGCAAAACAGAGGATTAGTGCTATTTTGTTTGTGATGATTGTTTATGTAGGCTATTTGTATTATAATCATGACACCATGAGAAACAATGCCAGATATGTGCTGTGTGTTCTGAAGAACACAGACAACGATCCAGAGGGAATCACCTGAAAGGCCGTCGTAAACCAAATGCTGTATCGAAAAGAAGATCAGATGACTAAATCCCGTTTTGTCTACATACTCTTCCTCACATGCACAGCGTTTCTGGGAGGAATACAGAACCAATGCGTGTGCGTGGAGGAAGTTCCCACCACTCGTTGGCTAAGAGTAATCACTTAATTAATGTAAACATAAAATTTTAGTTAAAAAAAGAAATGAAATGGCGGTGGCACAGCCTGGAACTAACCACCGTTTCACAAAATGGGTCATTAATTTGTCACCTTGAACACCACTCGTTCGTTGCGCGCAGAAGCACCATTCTCCCCATGGAAGCCCATCTTGAAACGCATCTCCTAAAGACAGGTGGAAGAGCCCCGAGCAATCAGTGCTCCCCGCCAGCCCCGGGGCGCTGCTCGCGTTCCTGTCCGCTCCAGCTCCTCAGGAGGGACCTGGCCACGGTCCGCACCTCGGCACTTGCCGCTGCCCGCTCCCCTCCGCGCAGGGACGCCAGGCGCGACACTGAGAGCGGGTCATTCCTGCACCGTTTAGGGGAAAGGATTAATTTCGCCAGTTAATTCCTTCCCCCCGGCCCGGCGGTGGGGGAAGGCTCATGCGCGTTGCCATGGGTGCCGGAGGAGCACCCAGAAAGTTGCGGGAGAGGGGCGGGGAGAAGGGGCCGTGCCGGCCGCCGGGGCTTAGTGCCCCCCCGGCGCCGCGCTGAGTGCCCGTGGGCAGCTGCTCTCGCCGCGGCGGCTGAGTCGCCCACCTGCTGCCTACGGCTGGCGGCGGGGCAGGGAGGGAGGAAAGGGATAAACTTCAGACTTGGCCGGGCGTGCAGGGAGCCGCATGGATGCGTCCGTCCCTCGGCGCTGACTCGCAGCCCGCGGCGCGCTGTGGGGCGGCCGCTGCCCGAGGAGTGCGGGGCGCCGCCCGCGCCGCTTCCTCCGCCGCCGGGCATGGGGCGCGGGGCTCAGCCCGGCCCCTGAGCGCGACGCCTCGCCCCCCCGCTCCGGGCTGCCGCCGCCTCCCCGCCCGCCGCCACCTGCTTCTCAGAGCTCCGCTGCGTCGCTGCCGACCTGAGGCCCTGGGCATCGGCTTCTCTTCGCGCTGCAGCCCGACCGATATGGAGACGTCCGCGGGAAGCCGCCGGGAGTGATCCCCGCTTTCTCACCGACCCATTTGGCCGTCCCCTCGGCGCCCGCGCTCGCTCCGATGGAGCTGGAGGAGACGCCGCTTGCCACCCCAAAGACCATGCTTCTTATGCTGAGGAAAGTTCGCAAGAGGCGGGAGATGCTGCTGCAGCAGCTGGGCTTCATCTGCGCCATCCTCTTCTTCGCCTGGTGCATGTCCAGCCTGCTCTCCAGAGCGGGTGAGTGGCAGTGGCGGCGGGACCGGCGGACCCCGGCAGGGCCGGGCGGGTGGCTGGGGCGGCCCCGGGGACTGCAGCTGCCCCGGGGCGGCCGGGCTTTGGCGGGGTCAGGTGGCGGTGGCTGTTCCCGTTTGGAGACTCCCCGTGGAAATGCCCCGGCGTGCGGGCGAGGCGGGGGAGCAGCACGGGTTCCTCGGGAGAAAGCCCAGCTCCGGGCGGATGCGTGGCCGCAAGCCGCGGGGAGAGGGGGAAGCTGCGCCGCTGGCGCCTGCCCGTCCACGGCTCCCCGGCCCCGAGCCCGCCGCGCCTCTCGGGTCGGGAACCGAAAGGGCACCACGGGGCAGCTCTGTGCCTGGGAACGGCCCTGAAGGAGTTTCCCCCCTGCTGTTGCATCAGAGTGGAGTTGTCTCCAGCCGCCTGTGGTCCCCTCTGCAACTTCGGGCTACCTTCCGTTTTGTCCTTAGGTTGTAAACCTCCATCAGCTATAGCTGCTCCTTTTATCTCAACCTCACACTCACCCCCAACACCTCTCCCCCCGTTACCGTATGGATTTGACAGAAAATTCTGCATTTTAGGCTAGGAACAGTGCTAATCTTACGTTTTGCAGAGAGAGTATTATACAGTCTTTTGCATCCTTTGTGCAACTGCTGTATTGGTAAACTGATGCATTTATAATTAACCATATCATTCCCACTTGTTTTTCTGCCTGCTGGCACAGTTTGGGCTGTAAGTGTGCAGTTTCAGGTCCTCATCAAATACAAAGTCTAAGGTTGCTGGGACAGCACTTGGGTCTCTAGGTAGGGCTGCCAGCAGTCCTTGAAGATTTAAGAACAAAATCAACTAAGCCTATCACTAAGCATCTCTGTTTAATATAAGAAACTCAGATTTCAGCACAATTAGGATGGGTCATCTGCTTAAATTATAGCTGAAGTTCAAGTGTGTGCTTTAAGGAAGAAAAATCTGCTGGAACTTGTCATAGTTTGTAATGCTCTTGTGCTCAAATTATTGCCTGGCTTGTTTGAGCTGCATCTATGATGGCAACAAGCCATCCATATAAGAATTCGGTGTCTTAGACCATATTACCATATTGCTCATCTTAAAACTTTCAACTTGAAAACAAGTAATGGGGTTATGAATATGCTTGCACAACTTGAGGGGTTTTTTGGTGCAGTTGTTGTGTTCTAGAACTTTTTTATGTTTTCATGAAAAATGTCATGACTAATGAAAGGTTTTAATCTCCTGGGTTATCAACTAAATCCCTCATAACCTAATTTTTGATGGTATGCTGCATCAGGTAGGGTTTTTTTTTAGCTGGCTAATTTGCAGTACATATTATCCATAAACACTGACCATCTGTTGTCTATGTTTCTTATAATTGTGGCTCAGAATATTTTACTCTTGATAAACTAACTTCCAAACAAGATTTCTTTTTCCAAGAGTCACTAAGAAAACACAAGCATTACATGATGACTGTATAAACTAAAATTGGCCAAGGAAGAATTTTTGTTGTTATTACATTCATTTGAAATAAATAAGATTGAGGTAGAAGTGATTTAATTAAGAGGCTCTATTCTTTCTTTGATTATTATAATTGCATATGGTACATGATATCACAAGTGCACCTGTACTCTCTTTAACAGGTTTCATTGAGAATGATTCTGGAATATGAGTTTTGGCAAAAGCTCCATTGACTGCTAAAAAAGTTCAGGTTTTTTAAGACTTAGGAGGATTCACTGTGATTTCCATTTTCTTTGACAAGTTATGAATGGTTTGATATTATTAAGCATACCCAAGACTGAAAAGTTCAGAATAAACTGAAATGTAACTGGAACATATCCATATGCATTTTTATTTTTTCGTGAAAGCAGTAATGTAATATGTGCAAGTACAGATGACTAAATGGAAGTGTGATTTTTGCTCATGTCAGCATAACTGGGCTGGTTTCATCTATAGGAACTGCTAAGTGTTGACTTTCACAGGTACAGGCTTCAGCATTTGCTTGCTGCAGAATATTTTCCTGCTGTGGGTAACAGCCTAGTGTTCTGATAGTTCTGATAGCCAGGACATGCCAAGAGCTTGGATGTGGTGCCTGGTTGCACCCTTTGGAGCTAGGGGCACCTAGCACATGTCTGTTTTCACGTGCTCCGGTCACACCTTGGATTTTGCCCCATTTGCATTCTGATGGTCTGTCCATGCTCCTTGATAGTGGGCGCATGTAGTCCAGTAGGGATGATGCAGGAAAAAATTTGTGCTAGTGGGCATAACATCTTTTTATTTAATATAGGCCAAGAATCAGCTATTCCAGACAGAAGCATTGTATCAGGAATGTGGAGGAATAGAAGGTTGATGGCATCGCCTAATGGGACACACGAAGAGAATTGTACAGAGCCAGGTAAGATGGGAAAACTTTGCAATGTCCTGTAAGCTCTTGAGATGTATTGAGTAGTTTTGTCATGACCAACCAAGCTGCATTGATGTGTAACCACCAGCGTTAAACTCAAAAAACCCCAACAAACTAGGACTGTTCTGTGTAGAAATAAGGTTTATTGTGCTACATAATGACATGATTTTATGTATCAAAGGTAATGTTTAGTTAGAGGAGTGTTTTGGGATCATTGTGAGACTAGTGCTGACAATTTGATTTCTGTAGTTTTGTTCCTTTGGTGATTATTCATTTCTGTCCAGCTGATGCTGTGTGTATTGCACAAGTCATGAGAGCTGTGCTCCTCTTAAAACTGTGGGTAGCTAAACATGCAGTGTTTTAGATGGCATCTGAGCGCAGTGATTTATGTTCATTACCATTACACAGTTAATCATGTTTTGCTAGTTTAATGATAAACTATGTATTCAGAGTAGGAATTTATGTTGTGTGGAGGGGGATGATAAGTGATATGGAAACCCTGGAATCCATTTTACTTCAGGATATCTATCTTGGCCAGGCAAAAAAAAAATTGATTGAGGGCAGGAATAGATGATGCATTTTAGTATCAGTGTTAGTCCACAATGCTTTCATCTTCCCATCTGTCTTTCCAGTGTGTATTTCCTTTCTCTCTTTCCTGCCTCTCTGTGGTTTATGGTGTGTGGGAGATGAGACATTTTGCCAATGGCACTAGCCAAGTTAATTTAAAGTTCAGATTTTTTTTTTTAATGTGACTCTTTGATAGCAATGGAGTCTATGCCTTCTTGCCAACAGTGTCAAATGAGTTCTAGGATACCATCAGCCCCAGGTACTAGGAGAGTTTGGAGCAGTATTCCTGCCCTCACTTACATGTTTGTTGTAATACTGAGGTGCCTGTTGTATAGATTGAGGATCACTACTGTGCTTATACACTCCTAAAAGAGGGGTGGAAGAACATTGCTCAAAGTATGTGGGTCCAAAAGTTTTAACTGTATCTTCTTGATGTCCAAGAGCTTCCCTGTGCTTTTGTTACAAACTTCATGGGTCAGTTTGCTGTTGTCTGCATCTGTAACCTTATGATACTCTTGATTTGTATGGCAAAGTTGTTCACAAACAAGAAAGAACACAGAAAGGACCTTCTGGAAACACGTAATGATTCTTGATGAGTAGTCAGAAAATACTATTCTTTCCCACTTCTCTTTCATTTTCCTCCATGTGTGTGGATGCATCAATGTGATCATGTATGTTTGCACATACTTGGCAGCATACTTGGAGTCCAGGCAATGGAGGCCACAAAATTGTAGAAGCTAGATCAGAAGGATACCTGTCAAAGTTCTGATGGGGACTTCCATTTAGCATGAATGAGAACTTTTTCGCAATGATATGATAAAACTACCAAGGCAAAAACATGCATGTAAATTGGAATTCCGGAAGCAATGCTGACTTCTTCACATGTTTAAAACAAATAGTTCGGCTTCCTCCATTCTTCTAAAATTGTAAGATTAAAGAACAATTGGAATAGATAAATACAGCTGGGTCATTTTGATGTGCTTTCTGAAATTCAGGTCTCTGAGGTACACTTTTCTCTGTAACCACAAGAGATGGACACAAGGGAGGCCCAAATGTGCCTCAGGATGCTGAAGTTCTAAGAAAAATATCACAAGACTTGCGTTAAATTAATAATTTCCAGTCACAGTGATGGTGGTAGCCTTTCTTTTAAAAAGTGTTTCTTCAGTTAGAACACAGATTTCCAGATCAAATCTGTCACAGGATTGCAATTGTAGCATTTTTAATCACTTCCTGTTATTCTGCAGTTATGTACTGCTTATCACTGTGTATCTTCTGCAGCTGAAGGGGGAATTGAGATGCTGCAAGAGTGACTAGATGTAAGCTGCAAATAAAGGGAACATCTGAAAATAGCTGAAAGTGATGTTTGTTGGGCAGGAGTGGGTCCATAAGAACCCATTGTTGTTGTTGTTGCTCAGTAACAACTTCTGTAGATTTGGGGTAGGGTTTTTTGTTTGCTTTGTTTTTTGTTCTTTTGGTTTTTTAGTGCATGAGATGCTGACTTGCTTTTTTTTCTTCTTTTTATTTCTTTTCATTCTTGTCTGGTAGCCAGGGATTGAGATTTATCATGTAACGAGAAGGTAGCAATGACTGAACACTCATCAAAAAGGAGCAAGTAGCATAGCTCATCTTTGTGGGAATGTAGCTTCCCATGAATATACACATCCCATGATGTGTAATCACATGACTACAGAGAGAGAAGTCCCAGGAAAGGTCAAGAGACTTGATGGAGATTGCATAGAAAATCGGTGAGAGTGTGGATTTTCAGTTGGAATATGAATACATCGTTCCCTGTAGGCTCCTTTATGAGATGTAGTTATTCTTACCTGTGTCATTTCTGTGTCTGCTCTAAGCATGAGGGGCCATACAAATGCATGGCTGTATGTATGGTATATAGCAGTTTTCTTTTGTTATGTGGATGTTTTTATATGTTTTTAGGATACAAGGATTTCATAGTACCTTGAGAAATACCGGTTCTTGCTGAGAGCCTGTTAATCCCCTGTGTCATTGCTGTGCCATTGATGTGCTCCCTTTTCTTTAGCTTTCCACACAAGTCTGCAGCTTTACCTCCCTTTTTCCAAAGGCTTTCAATGAAGTTAATATATTTACCACTTCACACAATTTTCTTATTTACATGTAAGTAAATAAAATAAAAATCCTTATTGTTAGAAATGGCAGCTATAGAAGTTTATAAGACCATGAGATCCCTACACTTCATGACACTGGCAAGAAAGGCTCAGCCTTTGTAATATATCTTGGGATAAAAACTCCGTAAACTTCTAGAAGTAATGTTAGAAGCTTGTGGGAGTTGCTATCTTCCAGAAACTCACATAATCTACACTGTTTGAGATTAGTCTCATTTGCTGAAGTAGATAATTTTGTATTGTGTTTTTCTGGAAACATTGATAATGTTTCTGGGGCCATTGTAGCAGAAGAGAAAAAATGCTGAAGTCTTGGCAATGCTGTTTTTAACAAGAACCAGAGGACCCTGAAAAATGAAAAGAAAATATATGTATGTGTGTGTGTATAACTAGAGGAGATTAAAGATTCCATTAAAGATCCTTCCTGGCTTTAAACTTCCCCATTGTTGAAAGCTCCTCTGCCATGATAAGATATCGGTCTTTATGTTGTCCTGTAGGCTAAAGGGCTTGTCGATTGTATGTAGAAGGCTCTCGACTTCAGAAATTTCATGAGAGCCTGAGATTTTTGAATTATGAATCTTATGTTTATTTGGTGTTGACTAACTCTCTGGATGGCTGCTGTGGGTATTCCTCTTGGAAGGAAACCAAACTACCTTTTCTTTATGGGTCTGGGTAGATTTCTGTGGGAGGAGGAGTTGACCTGACCCTCACTTAAAGCAGAGAGATCAGAAAGGAGGAGTAGTTGTCTCTAGCATCTTAACATATCTCATTAGTTTGCAACCGATTTTTTTGCCTTATCCAAGCTCTCACTTCCATCTGCCATCAGCTCGCTAGCTTGCGGTGCCATCTGCCCAGCAAGTCTGATTTGTAGCTTCTCTGCTCCAATGGCTTGCCTCTTGTTTCAAAATGTTCCTATGTCTCCATGTCCTCCAGAACTCCAAGTAATGTTTCCAGGGCACTTACAAGGTGGGGTGACTGGGTGTCATGATGTTTCTTACCACGTCACTCCACTGGGGCATGTTAGGCTATTAAACAACTGATCCAGACTCTGCTGTTGAGAATATTTTCAAGTAATCCCTGTATACAGACAGAAAATATTTTTTTTTTCTGTGAATCAGAAATGTATGGGAATTTATTTCCATTGTCTTCTGACATTAGTCAGTGAGTGGCCTTGAAGCAGAAAGGCAGGGGGATTTTCTTGCCCATGGTTTGTCAACCATGGACAGTTCATGAGCTACACTGGTTTTAAATAGTTGGTGATTTGGTTCAAGCATGTTCCTCCCATTGTTATTAGTGGCTAAAGATTAGTTGTGGACTGGGGGGAAAGATGGTTAGCATTTCTTCCTGAGCCGTGCTGCATTTTTAGTTTACAATTAAAAGGCACATTGTAGCAATGCTTTCTGTTCTTGCAGTGAGAGTAAAAGAATCAGTCCTCTACAGTAAAGTGTATTTTCCAGTAGAATGTGTGCAGCTGAGTTCTGACTCAGGATCAAAGTCATTAAGTCTGTGTATATTTTACACTGTTAGTTATAACCTTGGGGACTCATGTAAGATGTGATGCATTGTAGAGGAACTATAGAAGTCTTAGACAGTTTTGTTAGTGTACCATAGACAGAACAAGAGCCTGTTATTTTTTGCTGCAAAAATGGATGATGACTAGAGAAGACAGGACTGACTCTTCCAAGCAATTTTCCAAAGGTGCAGAAAAAGTTATTTCTTACACACTTGTAGTAAAGACATTATAGGAACTATTGATTTCCATTAGTTTTATTTAACAAACACAGTGCTTATTTAAATGCATAAGTCTTAACATGATGGATTGATGTATCCTTTTTTTCCTTAGTTCTTATAGAAACCTTAATATAGAAGATCATAAACTTAGAGTAATAAATGCTGGTGGAATATGTAATTTTGTGCTGATGTAAATTTTCTTTAAACAGTGTGATAGTATGTATTTCTTTTAAACAATGCGCTCATGATCTTCCCTAGATCAAACTTCCATTTCGTAGCAGGGATAAATGCCTTAGACCTCCACTTTAAGGATGTGGTATTAATAATTTCACTGTAAACCTTTGTTTCATGAACAGCCTAAAAATTAGTAAGCTCAGCATGACCTGCATGTGCTCTTACTGTGCATTCATACAATACCTAGCACAGAAAGACCATGGTCTCATTGAGATAATACAGGCAATTACTGTGTTCTGTTATTTGCAAATATTCCCCACTTGCATATTAGTCAGACTTGTTCTCTGCCTTGATGCATAGAATATGTGAAACTGTTGCAGTATGATAGATTTATCGATAGTGCATAAATGTGGATTTAAAATATTTTGTCACTCCAGTGTGTTATGCCCTGAAAGACCAGGAACATTATCAGCCATAAACATTCTATTTTTGTATTGGTCTAAAAGGAAATGAAAATGACGAAAGGCTTAAGAAAAAAATTCTTAGTTACTTTATGCATATGGTGTTCACATAACATATAGGTGCAGTGTCCTGTGAATGTGTATTTATTGATGTAGTTGAAACACTTACTAATCAGCTTGCATGTAGCTTATTTTTGTAGCCCCTTGTCATATGGTGGTGGGGTTTTAATTGTTTGGGGCTTGCTTCGGGTTGTTCCCCCTCACCCTGTGACTCCAGACTCCCTCTTGACGCTGTAGATGCTGAGTGGTAAACTTTATTGATTCTGATCTCATTTGTATGGCTTCTGATTCTGGGGAAGATACATGTGTGACAATGTGAAACTACTTCTAGTGGGATAGTTGATGGCAAATGACAAACACTTTATTACAAGTTTTTCTTATGTGACTGCCAAGGTCTCTTAAATCAGAATTCACACCTATGCTGAGGTTGAACTTCTGACATTTTTGTATGGCCTATGAATGTGGGTATTAAATGGTTATACACGTAGGTGTAGTTGAAGTTAGCTGGGAAAAATGGAGGGGTTTTTGGTTGTGTTGGGTTGTTTTGTTTTGTTTTGCTTGTTTGTGGTTTTTCTGTGAACCAGTGTAGGAAATGTGCTTTGACTGAACATAGAATTTGGAAAATAATCATCCTTCTTTTTGAGCTGTTCATTTTCTAGCAGCGTATTAATACTGGCATCCAAAATAGTAGAAAGAAATGAGACAAACATCTCTCTGTGCTTTGACTCAACCTGCCAGCAGCATCCCCTGGAGAACTGAGAACAGAAAACGAGCTCCAGGGTAATTTATCCATTTCACCAGGTCTAGGTGTCAAGTTTGCTGGAAGCAGTTTAAGACACAGTAAATTAAGGTCTGACTAAAATGTCATGTAGAGATGTAGTAAACAAAGGCAAATTAAACAAATAGTATTTTCTTATGTTACTGTATATTCTTAAACCTAGTAAAAATATTACTTAATATAATCTTCATTTCATATGACTCAGATTTATTTACAGTTGGCTTGGGTCCAGTTGAAGCACGCTGTGGATAAGGACTTTTATAAACTAAGTCTTTGCTTTGAAACCAAGAAGCAGGCCTTAAACAAAAATTCAAATTTTTAAAATGTAGCCACTTCAGAACTAAATTTAATGTCTGTGGACGCAGGTTCATACTTGAAACATCCAGGTTGAATGCTCTGGAGTGCTAGACTAAGATCTCAAGTTTCCTGTATTAGCCCAGCTTTAGTATTTAGATACCTGATTTGCCTGTATTTCAAACCACATTACCTGAGCATTCCTTAGATGTTAATGTAGCAATAGTGCAACATCTCTTTTTCTGTAACTGCAGACAACTCAGCCAGAGACCAGCTGTGTAAATTATTGGCCTGAGGTGAAAGAGGAAATGTGCGATAGAATCAAGTCCAGACACCTCAGTTTAGATTTGGGCTCCTGGAAAAATGATGCTTGAACGAAAGTTTGGGCTAGTATGACCTCCTGAAGTTCCATCCAACCTGATCTGTCCTGTGATATGGTATGGAAATCAAATGAATTACATTTCACTCAGGATATATGTGAAATCCTGAATTTGGGATTTCAAAATCAAAGTTAACGAGACTTGGGCGTGCAGCTCTCTGTGGTGTTGCTGACTGATTCACCTTTAGTGGGGGATAATGTGCGTGTATTTGGATACGTTCTTCTCTAGTATGACTGTGGAGATAGACTGTTTTGTGGATATGTGCCCCATTTTCCACTCAGAAAATGGTGATGTTGGTATAAAAGGTGTGTTTAAATGTACCCATCCTTGTCCATGTCTGATATCACTTCTGTGATGTTGTCTTGTACTTCAGCTGAGACTGAAAGCACTGGTGTCTCACCTTGTATCATGTGCAGTTGTTACCGCACCTGACATTCGTAGGAAGTGGGTTGAAAAGGCCTTGTAAATCAGCCTGTGAGCATTAATCCATACTTCAGGGCTTGGCCTAGCACTGTCTTTACGAGATACTGGTTGCTTGACAGAAGCTAAAACACTGGATTCATCTCTTCATCTCTGTGCTCTCAGTGTTTCATCAGTCTGTGGCTTGGACCACCAGTGTGGAGGATTCAGACAAAACTGTACAAGCGCAGAACTGGGCTGCAGAGAAGTAGATTGTGAAACGCACCTGGAGATAGAAGATTGTTACCAGAAGCTGCAAGAGGAATGGAGAAATTTGGGGGTTGGAATTGTGGTGTAGAAAGGCTAAGATTATCCTGTCAGGCATCCTGGAGCTGGAGGATAGATGAAAGAGACATGTGAGTGAAGGGAGACTGAATTTGGATAGTGAACCATGGGAGAATCTTGGGAATAGCAAGGCAAAGAGGTAGGCCCTGGGAAGTAGTAAGCAGAAAAATTGATAAAAGAAAGTGAAAAATCAAAATGTAGAGAGAGGTTTGGTTTTTGTTGGGCAAGAAATCTAGAACTTCATTATGGTAAATTAGTTTTAAACTTTGTTCTGCCAATATTTCTGATAAAAACCCTGTTTTTTTCCAAAGTTATAAATTTTATTATACATATTTAGTTCTGTATTCATTATGACAATGACATTTTACAGAATAGATGTGGTTACCCACCTAGCAGGCTGAAACCTGCTGACAATTCAACTGGCATCAGTCCTATTCTACCAGGAGGCAAGACTTTCAGGCAGTAAAGAGTGGTGGTTTTCTGTATTATTTGAAGTTGACAGGCATTGAAGACTTTTTAGTAGAAATTGTAATAGCCTTAGTAACCGAGTCAGATTAATTCCTGCTGGTACTCTACTGGTAAGTTGTAGTACAGCAGAGCAAACACTTCAGATGGAATGCAGGTTACCATGTGTATGTTGTCAGCCAATTGCTTCTTTTTTGCAACATGAGATTAATGGTTTTATATTAATGACAGGTGCTGCATTAATGATGCTGAGGGTGACATTATCTGCCCATAGTGAGTAACAGTGGTAAATGTGCCTTCCTGCAAGCAAGAAGATGATAATTTAGACTCTGCGTGTTCAGTTTCCATACATGCTTGTTGGAAGATTCTCAGAGATTGCCTAAACCTGATGAATTATTTTTCCCCTGCATATGATACACTCTGTTGTTTAGTGGGTTGAGGGTAATATGATTGAATCTATTGCTATTCAAAGGTATTTAAACCTTTTAATAGCAAGATGTAAGATATTCACAGATGGTGGGAAACATTTAAACTTCTGGGATGGAATTTCTGAATGATATTTATGTTTAGAAGTTTAAATTGACTAAAATGTGGAAAATAGATTTATTACCCAGTCCCTCCATTTACTTTGAATCAGCTTGTGCTTTGAGTTTTGTGAGCTCCTAGACCAAAACCAACTCTTTGAGAGAAGCAGTTGTCCTTTAGAGCCTCAGGGAGCATATCTGTGCTCATCAATACATCAAGACATCAAAACATCAATACAACCATGACAGTTTACAGCAGCTGAGGCTCTGCCCTACAGATTTAGTGCTGGATGGTGGGATGCTGCTTCTGTTTTTCTTTGATGAGGATTTTCTTCTTTTACTTTTCATGCCTTTGCAAAGGTTGCATTCTGTACTTGATTATGTCATGCTTTTTTAAATCTCTCCATAGGATCTTTGACTGCTGTTGCCTAAAATTGTAAGGCTTTTTTTACCTTCTGAAGCCTTTTGCAAGCCCTCCTCTTCCCTGTTGCTGCTGTCCTTTGTCTGCTTCATTTACCTGCACTGACACTTTGAGATGTTTCCAATGTCCATTTACCTTTTCTTGTTATTTTTATGCAGACCCTTCCAGAGCAGAAGATGAAAAAAACTATCTGGGATATTATCACTCTCTTCTTTCTTAAATCTCACATCATGAGCCATGAGTACCACAGTGCTCTCAGAAATTGGCCAGGCAGGATTGGCTAGACAGGGAAGAAGTCAAAGCTAGCATATTAATTAGTCCTGTTTCAGTGATATTTCACTAGTTGAGAGTGGGAGGTCCATACAGAGCTGTAGTGTTGTCTGTCCTTGTTATGAGATGCAGTGGTAGTCCCCAAGAGTGCCTAATGAAAATGGACAAGGAAAAGCAAAAGAGGACTGAAAAAACGCTAAGTGACTTACCCAAAGTCTGCAGAGAAGGTCAGTCACTAGACTCCATTCCCCCCCCCACATAATCATAAATTGTAGCCATATTAAGTTCATTGAGCCTGGAGCTGTTGCTGCTGCCACCATCACCTCTCAGCCCTCCTTCCTGATCAGCTCCTGACATGACTCTTTTACTGTGCTTCTTAAAATGAAAGATACAGCTTTTCACAATAAGTAAAGTGTTAGCACTCCCCAGCTAGTTGTAAGTGGTAGCTCAATGCTACACTACAGAGCACTTGCGATTTCTTCCTGTCTTCCACTTAGAGGGAGAAGAAGCCTTGGAATGTATAAATCTTTTTAGTTGCTCCCTAGAAGGGGGTGAGTACATTCCTGGCTGACCCATCTTTGGGCCAGCTGCACTCCACAGAGAATGGAGATGAAAAATTGTGACTGGGGAAGTTGCAGGTCTCTGCTGTGGTGATATTTCTACCACTGGGGAATGCTTTTTGGGACTGCTTTTTGGGACTGCTGTGTGAGAGGCACTGTGTAAAACACCAACATTGTTGACATACCAGGGATAAAATGAGGACCTCTTGCTGCTTGCAGGCTGAAAAAGGAAAGAAAATGTTCAGCAGTATTTTCTCATGTGTGAACAAACCTGTGCTTGTGCCTGACTCAAAGCTCTTTGAATTTTTTTTTTTTTTTTTTTTATTTCATGGAGGGTGAGGGGAGGGTGTATCTAGGCCAGTTGACTTTTGAGTGCAGAATATGTACTTCAGATTTGAAGTTAATCATTTAATCAATTGTGTTTTTCAATACCGTATGTGTTTACTCTAGTTATTTGGTTGTACAGGGTTGTTTAGTAATAGCACGTCATGAGGGAGGTCTTACTTGGAAAGACTATCTGGGATCATCTCCAGAACTGCTTTAATCTGTGGATATTTAGGGCAACTAAGTTTAGTAAGTACTACTTAGGTAATTAAAGGTTGGAGCTGGGCTGCTTTCTCTGCAAGACAGCAGACTGATAATGGGAAGTTAGTCAACTTGGTTAAATGCTATCTTCTGAATAGCACCAGGCCTGGTCACCCAACTCAGTTGTATTTTTCTATTGTCTTAGGGGGGTTTGAAAGTCAATATTATGTTTCATGTAGTCTAGGAGGTAGCAAAATACCTCAAATTGCTTAGGTTGAATGGAGTACTTAGAGCGGGTTTTGAAACAGTCACGATACCCATTTTGCACTCTGAACTCTAATTTGCTTTAAAGAAAAGAATGCAGACTGGCTAAAGGATGATTAAGTCTCTGCTAAATAACTACTTGTGAATTTGTTTTTACTCAGTGTTTTACCAGTTGCTCCCTAGAGATAGGTACAAAACCAATTTGCACATGTAAGAAAGATGTTATATTGAAAAAGGATAGTTGCCCATATCATGCAACTTTTTCAGGGTCTTAAAAAGTACTATATAAGTTTCTATGTAAGCTCAATGGCTTTTAAAATTGTTCATATTTGGTGGAGTGCATGAAATTATTTGCAGAATCTCTTGGCTTTATTGAACACTTCCAAAATTTGATGTTTTCTCCCCCATTCTACTTGTTGCTGGATTGAATACTACACAAATGTCACTAGCATTATTATTATTCTGGGATGAAATTGCAGATGGGGTGGGAATAATGATGTGTGTACTCTCTGCTTCTTACAAATAAAATTGTAATCTTCACAACTAAAATTCTTTCCTTCCATTCAGTAACCAATTCCAAATATTTTGGTCCTACTGCATTGCTGACTCCAGGCTGGACTATGAATTAAGCAGTGCAGTTCAGCTCTGAGGAACCTCTGAGGATACTTTCTGACACAGGCTCAACTCTGTGGGTTAAATCAGTCCTCCAAAAGGTTTTCATCTGTGAGAGGATGCACATCTGGTAATTTGTGGAAGAGGTGAGAACCTCCTGTATCCAAAGTGTGAAGGGGAGAATGGCTGTGTTGGTCAATGCTGGCTGTGTGCCTGTGCTAAGACTTGTGACATCTCACTGGGCTCAGACTGTGATAGGGGGTGATACGTCCTGACTCTCGAGTGCTAACAGACATGACCCCAAACTGAGATCTTGAGCATTATTATAAGAAACCAGATTATTATCTGTTTTGTGTAGAAGACTAAGTTCAGTGACTAAGTACTTAGTGGAGAGAAGTTTTTTGTTCTTTTTGTTTGGACTTTTTTTACAACAAAATCTTGCATCTCCTTTTGTAAGTAACTGATATTTTGTAAGTCTGTTGTTTTAATGGCAATTTTATTATAGTAGCTGTAGAAATTTGTGTTTGGTAGTTCTGTGCATTGACATGAAACATACCCTCAATTCTAGCTGTGCTTGCAGCAGTGAATTTCTTTGGAACTTTACCCTATATTCCTTCAGTCCAGAAAAAAACCTTTTTTTTTTATTCCCCAGGGAGCAAAAATATAATTCAACACTAGCAGGGAACCCTGATCTCTTTATTCCTTCTACAAATATTACGTATTTGGTTTGGGCTCTGAACATGGAAAGCATCTTTATAATAGTAAGCCTTGTTCTCCATCGAGAGTGGAGATGATCTTGGGTTTCCCAGTGGTAGATTTGCAACTACTTCGGTGCCACAATATAAATTCTGATTTAGAATGAGTGTAAATATGATGTAGCTTGTCAATGAGGCACCTGTTTCTTGCCCTCAGATCATTCAGTTCATTGCTCTGATTGTTTTGTTTTTTCCTCTGCAAAAATACCTTTCCTCCTTTTCTGTCTGTAAAATTGATCTTTTATATGGGAAAAGCAAATGGTTTGCTTGTTTTAAAGTAATGTAATCAGATTAGGCATTTACAGGAGTAAAAATTCAAATTTACAGTCATTATGTTCCCAAAGAATGCATTTATACTCTGCTAGTATGTGTACTTAAATTTTAAGGAAACAGTAGTAATTTTTTTCTTCTTTTTGCAAATAGTGTAACATACCCTTTGGTGTCTTGCTATTTTAGTTGCACAGTGACTTTATATACTTAATCTTGAAGAGGCATTTGGGTCGTACTATTTAACAGCCGTGGGTAAAAGCCTCTTGCAATTATGAGATTAACAAGAGTTACACTATGTTTTGATTTTCCTGAAGACTGATGCGTGAATATGTGTGTGCTTTGACTGGATATGTGTTTGACTTTATATTCTCTCTCTTTTGGTTTTTTCCCCGCTATTTTTCCTTTAGAGAAAAATTCTGTTAGCTGAAAGATTTTCAAAGAATGTAAAAGGCTTAAATGCCATAGGTGTTCCTTTACATGCTTCTGTGAGTGCCAGACACCTTTACAGCTGCAAAGTAACAAAATCCAAGAATAGAAATTTGGAATTTGGCTTTACTGGCTGTTGAGCTGTATGGCCTATGTTTTATGAGAGGATAATTTGGATCATTTGATTTTCTTTAAAACAAACTTGGGAAAGTAGTAAGAGTTTTCTCCCTTCTGGGAAAATGTTCACTCTCCAATATATGAAGTTATAAACATGTAATTAAAGTTGTGAGAAAAATCATACTGTTGTAAGGTATTAATTGCTGGTAAGTTTATGCTAACTGTAAAATAGCTCTGGCTTTTTAGAACATCATGCATCACTGCATTTATTAGTTCTTAACTAAAATATTTAACTTTATGATGTTGAATAATTTTATGGAGAAAAATACCTGCTAATTCAGAGGCTTGAAAGTAGTACCAGGTTGGCTTTCATAAATCAGCACAGCTCCTATTTCTTGATGTTGTGTAACAGCTGTTGATGTGATGCTGCAATTTAAACTTCAGAAAAAGCTGATTAGTGTAAACCTCCCACATAGTGTTGAGGACAGGCTGTAGGCACAGCTAAAGTGAAATGACCCATGCAAACATGGTCACATTTCAGTATTATGGGAATAGTCCACTCTTGCAAAGTTAATGTAAATGTGTGTATAGGTTTAGAGGTTTGTATTTATTTACTTTGTTTTGTATTTATTTACTTTAGGTGTTTTGATTATTTTTTTGTTCAGTTGGTATTTTCTTGATCTACTTTTTGAAAGCAAAACCTGTGGAGTGGAGTGTTGCAGTTGAGGTACTGGTGCACAGAGGGCAGTACTTGGAGGGACCATTTCTGCCTCAGGACCAAGCTGTCTAGAGCTGGAAGTTTGTTACAACACTCCATACTACAGTGTGTTCATTTCAGTTTGAAGGGCAGATTTTTAAGTATACTCAAGGTGGATCTAATCCGTCATTTCACTTGGCTCACTTGAGCCAATATTCAGATTTAGTACAGCATTTATGCAGAATTTTCGCAGTGATCATGTAATTGACCTGAAGTTGTTGATCTTGTTGTGAGCTGAGACCTTCCCAATGCCTTGAGTATCCATTGGAGGGGATCATTCATGTTTCAGCCTGTGTTTGGACAAAATGGGGACATAGACTCAGGCAGGAATCAAAGGTTTTGGGTTTGTTGGGGTTTTTTTTTTCTTCAAAGGAGTATTTTGGTGGTGTACTCTTCCTAAGCCACTGTTCACATCAGTAGGACCCCTATGAACACAGCAAATGCAGCACTGGACTGCTTTATCTAGGAGCTTGCTATTATTACCTGCGCGTATTATCTGCGTGCAGGCTCTCTGATTTACGTGAGGGATGACATGCTCTTAAGAAGCACTGCTACTCAAAATGGAGACTGGACATTTTGTATGTCTTTCGTCTATTATATTTTCGTGGTCTGTAAGTCTAGTGTGTGAGCTGACCATCTAATGACCTTTAAAAATGCAGCCTTTGGAGAGATGAAGAGGGATTTGTTAGTTGGCAGATTTGTGCTAGCAAGCTTCAGGTTATTTACGGAAGTCTGGAATTTTGTGCTCTTGGATTTAAAGAATACTGTGTAATTCAGATCAAAGGCAAAGTATTAAAATCTTAATTCCACTGAGAGAAGTACCCTTTATTTTGGCATTCTCAGACATTATTCTCGATTGATGTTACTAATGCACCTTATAAAGAGAAAAAAGTTAATGTTTTCTCATAATTTTTTGTGAAATAATTTTTCTTTCACAATAGGACTACGTAGCAGTCTGTGAAGGTTATTTGTAATTTTAAACAGTGAAACTGTTCTGATATTAAATCAGACAAAATCATAGTTACTGTCAGGTGTTTGCATTTCTTCCACTAATTATATAGTGGAAACATTGACATGTTCAATGTCATTGTCAAAGTACTGAAATATCCCTGTGTCATCAAAACTATTAAACAGTGTATAGGTAGGAGAAGGAAGGAAGGGAACCAAGGGAAAGGACATTTCAAAACTATTACAGTTGCTGTTCTAGAAGAGTGTTTAAATCTGTACAGATGGAAGATGCTAAATTGCATTTCTGTGGACTTTTACAACCAACTTAAAAATTCATGGGTTATACATCTGAAAAAGATCACAGTGAAACTAATTTGTCTGGTGGAAAGCAAAGTAACCATTGCTTGAAGTGTTTCCCTCTAAAATGATGAAAACTGATCTCAGTGTGCTGTCTGGTGCACAGAAGTACCTTGAATCTTGGTAGATGACTTTGGGTGGTAAAGCAGAAACTGTAAATCTCTGTGTTTGAGGCTGTTTGTTGTCCTTGGCCTGTGGAAAAGTGCCAGATGACGGTAGAAAGTGTTCTATGTGGTCTGAAAGCACTGTGTCATCCTTAAAGTTTAGTTTCTTTACCGATTTCTGTGCATCCAGAGCTATGGAACAGATACTGGCAGTGTAATAAAGCAAAATGTTCTTGTAGTGTGAGTTGTACCTCTGTCCATAGAAATTGTATCTCTGACAGTGAAATAATGGGGTATAATACTGAAAGCTAATTGATTCCATTCTCATAAAAGTCAGTAAGGAAAATTCCCTTGAACGGGAAAGAGGAATGTGGTGTAGAGTGGGATTTTAAGGAGCTCAGTACTTAGATATAGACAGATTCTCTGTGAAATCTTTAGAGTAAATGTGCTCAATTCTCTGGATCTCAATTGGAGTTGGATGTCTTTGGCAATCTCACTAAGTGCATGCTTAGGTACCTGGACATCTTGGCACTTCAGCAGTAGGGGAAAAGTTAAATAAAACTTTCTATTGTGTTTTAGAAGAACTGTATTTTCTTTCTGAAACGATGTAGGCCTCTAAACATGAATACCTGCAGTGCGTCCAGTAAAGTTGGTGAGGACTTCTGAACACAAAATGAGCTTTTGACAAGTGGATGAGTAGCCCTCACTGCAGAATCTGTCGCAGTAAATACAAGGAACAGATGAGGGACAGTAAAGCAGCAGAGAGCATAAGTCTCTGACTGTAGGAGAAAACTCATGTTCAAAAGTTAGCAGTTCTTGTGGAGCAGGTTGGGAACTTTGGAGCTATTTTGCCTTGCTAGCAACACTTTCTCGTTCATTTTGGACCGGCTTACTAGCAAATGTGCAAGGATGCAAAACTGTTCTGCTGTATGAATCAACTTTAGGACTATAGTTGACATAGTTATAGTCTCTATCTTTTGGTTTTTTGTAAGGAGAGGTTTTCTTCTTAAAATTTCCTTGAATTAGTGACCAGTGGGGTGTGACAGAACTAGGTCTGGAAATGGAAGGATTTAAGTTTAACCTTTTCAATTAAAATGGCCATAGTGGCTTGTGCTGAATTCAGTCTTACTGAGGTGTGTAAGGAGTACTTTGAACACAGCTAATCGATCTCGCCTCTCTAGAGGCTTTGGCAGATTTCAGTGCTCTTTCACCTTGCTTCTGGAGTGTAGTGTTGCTTAGGTGGAATGTAGTTGTCTCTTTCCCCACATGAAAGCTCTGCCCAGATGAAATTGCCTAGGGAACCTGCAAGATAAATAGGGAGGTGCTGTATTCGTGCTTCGTCCAGGGATAGGTAACTGCTAATGCAAACTTTATGGATGATTTATTTACTCAGATTCAGTATTAATCCTGGTTTAGTGCAAAATTTGGTAGTTCTCATCTAATCCTCTATGTTTCAAGCCTTATTTGTGCACTTTGACTAAAAATAGTTTTATGCCTCACAAATGTACAATGAAGTTTTGTGATTTAGACAGAAATGCTGTGCTACAGTAACGGAAGCTGCAGAACGCTTGACACTAGGCAGTTATGTTATACTCAAGATACACTTAAAATTGTTTCTCAAATCAAACATTGCATTTGAAATAACTCCTCCCTGAAGATACTTAATGACAAAATTACAGACCTTTCAAATGACATCTTACGCTAAAGTTATTTTAGCTGCAAATTTTAAATAATATATTCACCTGTTCAGAAACAGTGATGACAGTGTTTTGGATTTTTTTTTTACCTGTTTAATATTTGGCTCTTTAGACAGTAGTGAGCACTTACCATTAAAAGTTTGGTTCCCTGTAGTGCATATTATATTGGTTGTTTATGGTGAGAGTAGCTTGCAAGTGACATCAACCATTTAAAATTGAGATTGTTAGTCATGGAGACCATGTTTATCCTCAGTGGAGACAAGCATCCCAAATAGCTTGTACACTGATAGATGAATTTGGTGTCTTACTTATCTGTTCTAAAACAAGCATCCTTTATGTGTTACGTTAGTGAAATTCAGTCTCCAGAGACACAGTTCTAAGTAAGTTTTGGTAATGCTAAGATGATGGAAAGAAATGTGACCAACTTCTTTCTTAATTTGCTGTTTCTTTGTAATTCCTTTAAGTTTTGCCTATGGCTTTTCATTTTGCTTTGACTTGTCTTACATTTTTGTGAGTTGCTTTCTTCAAGAGACTTTTCTATGTTTTTAGAAGAATTTGTGTATATGTGACTTTGAATGATGTTTTGTTGTCTCATTTGTGTTGCTGCAGCAATCACTAGTTCGTCTCATAGAGCAAGTGACAAGAGATGTATCATATACCTGGACATTTCCTTTATTCATGTCTTACTGATTATATATAGTAGAGGGAGGAAGTTTAGATAAGAAGTAGGATATTGTGTGTACTGTCACCATTTGCATATAGAGAATGTGATTTAAAAATGGCAGCTGATGCTTTCTGCCAGGATTTGGATCTCTCATTGAGTACGAGAAATACTTTAGGACTCTTGTTCTCTCCCTGCTCTTCCAGGGTGGCAATTAATCTTCTAAGCATTGTTAGTATAGAGTGCTCCAAATCTACTCTTCTCACCAAGCAGGCATTGCTGACTTCCTCCTCAGATGCTGCTTGTCATCAAATTTGTCATGCGGGTTCCTTTAGTCAGGCAGCCCAGCCACCCACTGGTGTTGCTTGCTGCCCCAGGCTGCAGCTCAGTGCTCTTCACTTCTGATTGAAACCTGCACTGAAAGATTCAGTTCTTCAGAAGGCCAAGTCTACAGAAGCTGAGACTGTTCCTTAGACACTGTACCATCCATCATCTTACTGGTTATCTTCTAACCAGTGTACCTTTGAGTGGTTTTTTTAGTGATTTCTTGTTCTTCTGAGCATGCACACATGATCTATCAGTAGCAGCATTATATATCTTCTTCATACTATGTATTTTTGAGTTACGTATTTAAATAATTCCCAGTCATATTGTCATTGTACATTATCACTAGCTCCTGTGTGGAATGTCACTGATATGTGTGGACTGCCTGTTTCATTACTTACTGGTTTCACTTGCAAAGTATCTTTCAGCTGAGTAGGTAGTAATTAGATGTCATAATTTTTAGGCACACATAGTAATGCTTCTTCCGTCCAAAGAATGTAAACTGTAATAAACTTGGGGCACCTCCTGTAGTGTGGATCTCTTTTTAACTGGAGGAGTTGAACTGAGTGAGTCTATTTATGGGAAATCTAAGGAAATTGGTCTATCACAAGAAATTGATGTGGTGCCATTTGTGCCTCTCTCCTGCTACGCTTACAGCTCCCTCCTCATGTTCACTTATTTATCTTATCCCTTTTGGGGGAACGTCCCTCACCTCCCAGATCCTTGTATCAATACTGGCATGCTTCTGTCTGTTCAGCAGTATTAATGTTCTGATTGAGTGACTAGAAAACAAATATTAATGTGGGTGGGGTTTTTTAATGTAAATAAGTGTATGCGTTTGTTGCACATAAAAGCTGGAATACTTTTTTCCATTTTTATAGTCTTTATACTCCTACCATGTTCTCTGTTCTCCCCTCTGTGAAAAGCAAGTCCACCTCGTATCAGTCAGATGGGTGCCCTGTAGCAGAGGAAGTGGAAAGTCATCTGACCAGCCAAACTAATAGAAAGGAAACATGCAGTACCTGAGTAGACACCCTCAAGAACAGTGCTTATAGCCATGTTCCTCTGCTGTAGCAGAGCATTTCTGTTATGTCCTCTTACTTTGGAACAGCAGCCAAGCCTGTTCTTTTCAGACATTCAGTGGTCAGCATTATTTTTATGATTTTGGGCACTTGTGTGTAAATGTATGTAAATAAAAAAATGCCTTGAAGCACTTGTTAAATACAGATTTCTTAGGGAAACAACTCAGTATTTTGAACTCTGAGAGACAAGATTGCAAGAGCAAGCCATGTTCCTTCACCCCTACAAATCGATGGACCCTGACAGTATCTGCCTGAGGATGTTAGGAGAGCTGGCTGATGTTGTGAGGCCACTCTCCATAATCTTTGAGAAGTTGTGGAGATCAGGGGACATCCCACAAAACTGGAAGAAGGTGAAGATCACCCCCATCTACAAGGGCTTAAAAGAGGATCCAGGAAATTTTAGACATATCAATCTTACTTCAGTCCTTGGGAAAATTATGGAATGAATCCTCCTGGAGGCTGTCAAGTCAGAGGAAGCACACAGTTGGGAAAGGACAGTATGGATTCACCAAGGGCAAATTGTGCTTGACAAACTCTATCATCTTCCTTGACAAAGCAGTAACCCTCTTGGCTGATGTGGGGCGGTGTCTTGGGGTGACTTCATGATGTGTATCCCCTATCGCTGCTCTATGCCCAGAAATTAATTCTGTGCCTTTCTGTGCCTTTAAACTGAGCCTGAGAGGGGGGAGAGGAAAAAACCGAGCAAAGTTTTCAAAGCAGTTGTTCAAGGACACAGGTACACACTCCTCTGCTGCTGCGGTAGCAAGAGCGGAGGAAGCATCCTGCTTGCTTTTTTCAGCCAGTTTTCGGCTCCTCTTCTCTGGAGGGAGATGGAGAGTTGAACTTAGTCCAGAAGAGAAGAAGGGGAAAACCAAAGTCCCAGGAAAACTGTTTCAACATCAGAACACATTGGGAGAATTTTCCACTGAGGCCTTGGAGGTGGGCCCACGACCCGGCTCCAAGGAGGAGGAGAGAGACTACAACTGTGGAAGGACTCTGAAATTTTCCCAGGTTTCTCTCCACAGCAAGAGGTTTTATTATTTAGCATTATTATACTTTTCCTGTGTGTTCGTTAAATAAATAGTTTTTATCTCTTACACTTTCCTCTGAGGAAAATTTCTTTTTCCCCAAACCTGGTGGGGGAGGGGTGGTTGTAACGTGCCTTCTGTCAGAGGATATTTTCCTCCAAATTTGTGCAAACTGGCACAGGTGGGCAGCGGGCATTGTCTACCTGGATTTCTCCAAGGCTTTCACTGTGGTTTTCCACAGCCTCCTCCTAGAGAAGCTGGTGTGTTGGGGTCTAGAGAGGTGCTCTGTGCAGGTGGGGAACTGGCTGGCAGGCATCACCAGGGTTGGGGTAAGCAGCTCCTTTTCAAACCAGCAGCCTGTCACAAGTGAGATCCGCCTGGGATTTTGGGCACAACACTTTAATATCTTCATAAGTGATCTGGAAGATGGGATCAAGTGCACCCTGGTGAAGATGGCTGATGATACCAAACAGTGGGGAAGTGGACACATCAGAAAGGAGAGCCACCCTGCAGGGTGACTTGGATTGGCTGGAAGAGTGGGCTAACAAGAGCCTTAGGAAGCTCTACAAGGACTAGTGTTAGGTTTTTACACCCGGGAAAACATCATCCAGGAGTGCTGCACAGGTTGGGATCTAACCAACTGGGGAGCAACTCTGTGGAAAGGGACCTGGGGATCTTGGTGGACAAGCTCGGTATGAGTGAACAGTGCACTTTGGTGGAAAAGTAAAGACAACAGGGTGCTGGTTTTCATCAACAGGGGCATCAGCAGCAGAGATAAAGATGTCACTATCCCACTCTACTCAGTGATTGTCAGGTAACATGTGGAATACTCTGTTCAGTTTTGGTCTCAGCAATAAAAAAAACAGCTGTGCACAGGCTGGAAAGGGTCCAGAAAAGGGTCATGAAGGTGATCCAGGGACTGGGAAGCTGGCCATATGAGCAAAGGTGGAGGGAACTGGGTTTGTTCAGCCTTGAGAAAGGAAGGCTTAGGGGACACCTTTTCACCGTGTTACAGTATTTAAAGGGTGGCTGGAAAGATGGTGGAGACTCCCTTTTTACAAGGAAAAGATGAGGGTAATGAGTACCAGTTACCCTTGAGGAGATGCTGATTGGATGCAAGAGGAATATATTTCACATTGAGAACGATAAACCACTGGAATCTCTCCAGGGAAGTGGTGAATTCCCAAATATTGGACACTTAAGATTTGTCTGGACAGGATGGCTGGAACATCTTATCTAGACTGTGCTTTTGCCAAAAAAGGTCGGACCAGGTGATCCTTCAGGTTCACTTCCAGCCTGGTATTCTATGATTCTGTGTTCCTCTGGCATAACTGTCTAAAATCCCATAGGGCTGATTTGCCCAATTGGGAGATCCTGCTGTGTATGTCACATGCCTGCTGTCACCGACGTGTGTGTGTGTGTAGTGAGTGATCCAAGCAGGAGCAGAATATGGAGTTGCATTTTGTCTCGTGAACATTTTGTTAGTTTTGCAGTGTTTGAATCTGCTAGTGGGTAATAGATGTCATCCCAGGTGGATACAAATAAAGCCTGTACGGTATAGTGCATCCTACTCTGTTTTTGTTTACTCTAGATAATTAAGGCAAAATTGCTCTTAAGTAAAATGTTTAGGAGGTGGGGTTTTTTTTCACAAATATGTATTTTCCTGTCTCCATGTTCTACTAAGCAAACAGCCATAGTAACCATAAGTCAAACCAGCACAAGCTTCCAAGTGATGAATTATTATTAGTACATTTTTGCAACCTCATTAAATAATCTAAAAGAGCTTAATGATATAAATCTACATCTGTGGATGTTTTAAGGAATTATTTCAAAATCGGCTGCCAGCTTGATCTCATGCAATAGATAATTAAATTATGGCCCTAATTCAGGAGAGCATTTAAGCGTGTTGTTAACAGAGTCTGCTGAAAGTAGAAAATTTGAGTGCTCCTAACCAGAGGCCTTGGAGAAAAATTAGTTTGTATTTGAACTGATATTACTGTGGGAGGAGGGTGCTCTTTCCCAAACCAATGAAAAGTGAAGCAATACTCTTGAAAAGAAAGATATTGTTTCCTCTTATACAAGCAGTCTGTCTTGTGAATATTAGGCATTCTATGCATATATTGAATTATGATCAAGATTAGCATAGAGCAGTGCTTTTAATCTCGAGGAGTGAACATCATGTCACCACTTCATTTCTTCTGTTCTGAGTTTACAGCTGAAGCTGACAGTTTCTTCTTGAATGAACTATTGATCTCATTCCAGCTATCCCCAGGTCCCCTGGCCAAGTCCTTCTACAGATCATGTAGCTCTGCAGAACTGGCCAGCGGACAAAAAATCAAACATTTGGAGCTTGCAGAAAGCAAAGAAAAAAGTTGAAAGAGTATGTACCTTACCCTTTTTAGGGATCACCCCATCAGTAATTTTGTTTTTCTCAGTGATCTTTTTATTAAGCAAAAGTATTAAATAAATATTTGTCAGAAAATTGAGTCATCTGTGAACACATGCTAAAAGAGAAGAAATTGTGGAGTACATTTTGATCTAAACCCCACTGTAATTGTGAACCATTTTCCAAATGTCTCTTGAAACTGTACCTGCTGTACTGTAAGCAAGATAATGCCTGCTGTTTTTTACTACTACAGATTATCAGATGTGCTGTCTTAGAGTGTTAAGGCACCTAGATGAAGTTTTATTCTCAACATAGTATTTTCCAGTTTAAAAAGGGGTATTTTGGTTCTGTTCATATTGTGCTTTCTGGTAATATCTGCAGCAGAAGTGCTGATAGTGAAAGAAAATGGAGTTCCCAATTACTGGCATGCACATTAATTGCATACACATGCATGGATGTCACACATCCATTACACACTTACACCCCACACATGACATACGACACAACTGAGTGAGAGAAGAAAATCCATCTAACCTCTTTAAAGAGGATACGGAGATCTATAGCAGAGCCTACTTTTATTTTTGTAGCATTTTTGTCTGTCTGGGTGAGTAAGGGGATTTATACAGCTTCCCATATGCCAGTACAGCCAATCTGTCAGAACCTGGCCTTAGGCACGAGTAGTACACTAAGATGCTGCTCCTGGAGCAGTGCAGCTGGGTAGGAAGGGTCTGGAAGCAGGTGAAATCTTACAGCTCCTTTTGCAAGATGCTGGCTCTAGTGATAAAACTGACTTAAGAAGTCCTAACCTTTGACTTCTTGTTTATGACTTGTTACTCCCACTTACCTTTACCTTTGTTGTGCTGTAAGGAGCTCAGGTAAAGTTCTAGGTAAAGAACTTCCTTATTGGAAGGTATCTCAAGGTAGAGGTACATGCACAGCTTGGATGGTAGGAAGAAAAAAGCAGGAAAAAATGCTGTGACGGGGCACATACAAGACAGGAACTTCCTCCTCCAGCTTTGCCACCACCTGAGACTTGGTGGGCTTTTTTAATTGCATGTGGATTTACATGAGTAGTGCAGCACCACCTAGGAAGGCTCATCTACTCTCCAGCCCTGCACAGTTGGAGGGTGAAATACTGAAATGCCCACAGTGTGTCTTCAACAGTGTTCTGCTGATTCTGGGACTTCCAGAAATCTAAGGCTATATGTGATTCTTCCTCTATCAGGATAATACTTCCATCCCTGCCCCAGATAAACTGAGGACTGAGGGACACTTTCTGTTTTGAGGTGTGAGGAGACATTGAAAGAGACATTGGAAACAAGAGAATGACTTCAGTTTCCTATAAGGAGAGTGGATACTGAGTGTGGATCTGACAAATACTGTATTCTGAAATCTGAGCATACATGTCCAGACATGGCAGTCATGAGCCTCAGTTACCTTACTGCCTTAATCATGAGTGCTTCAAATATGAACTGTTTCTTACTCAGGATGTATTTTTTAAGGTTAAAAATTCTTTCAACAGCTCTGGTAAACACAATAGTGCAGGTATATCAAGTGACCCTGTACCTAGGACAGTAGAACAGAACTGTTTCTGCATCCCTCATACTTTATTTTCTTTTTTTCTCCTATCTAGTGAATGCAGTTTGCAACCTCTGTTCACTCTTCTCTAGAATCTAGATATTTGAAAAGCTGTTCTTTTCTTGTGGAAATCGCAATCAATTACTTTCTGTGCCATGCTAAAAAAAAAATCAGTAGTCTTGCAGATAATTTTCTTACTGATGACATGAAAATTTTCCACTTGAGGGTAGCTCCATGACAATATGAGAAAGCTCTGAATATTCAACAGCGAAAAGTTTGTAGATGTGCTGCAGGCAGGTGTGTGATTTAGTTGGGGTCACTGTTGCCATTTTGGAAATGAGCTTAAGGATCATGTTGGTCTGGGAAGTAGTCTACTATGTAATTGTCTTTTCATTCTAGGTACAGGTGTTCTCAAAGGAACTGTCTTAAGGCCCAATTCAAAAAGGTTTCTAGATATTATTTAAGCTAATGTTATTTGCACATTTTAGTGCTTTGTCGAAATGGTGTAATAAAGAAATGAAAGCATAAAAGTTATATGCAGGTGTCCATACTCTACTTTGTATCGCTGAAAGCTGTTATTAGATGATTAGTTTCTTCTGTTGATTTAACTCAACATTCTATACAGTTTGTAATAAAGTCAGTCAAATGCAACTCTTAATTTTGCTGTATGTTGGTACACTGATTATAACACTTGTCTTCTGGGGGATGACAGTGCGTTTCAGAGGCTCTTTTAAAAACACTGAAATTGCTACTCTGTCTGAGGACCACTCTATTTTCCTTTCTTTTATTGACCAAATTACATGTAAAATGTAGGTTCTTACGTGGTGGACAAGGGTTTCTCCATCTAAGTAAAAATTTTGAAATTTCCTCAGTTTCATGCATCAAGCATTTCTTGGCATTCAGTATACTAAAAGCCACTGGAACCAAAGAATTAAAGCTGAGACACATCTCTTCTTTCTTCTCTCCACATGCGTAGGGGTTACAGTTATGTACAGTACCTTTAGCATTAGATGGGATTTGTCTGGGGTTGTTTCTTGCCTGCCTTTTAGAAAGAAGTTGGACTGCATTGTTTATGAAATTGGGTCTATTTTATATTGTATCCAAGTTCCATTTTGACTACATTCAGCCAGGGTTTCGTGTGGATTTTTGTTTCATGCCTCAAACCTTAGGACAGTGGTGGAAGTGCTGTTGGGATTTTAGGATGAAATTTACTTTGTAACTAAGGAACATTACATATTTATGTTGTTGTCTTATCACTAGCTTTACCATTGTTGTCCATGCTGTGGCTCTCACTATTTGGTTGTATGTAGTGAGGTATGTGCATAAGCATTTTGTTTAAGGAAACAGCTTGATCTTTTTTGTCAGTAGAGTGCTGGTACTGCAGTAATGATAAGAAGTAGATGCTGGTCTACTTGATACATGTTCTCACTGCAGTTAGAAGTATTTTTAATCTCTAGAATAACCTGGAATTCAGTGCTGCACGTATGCTCAACTCTCTTAGTTCTTTTAAATCTATGAGTATCTAGTTTAGGTGTTCTAGTAGCTGCTCAAGCTTGTGTATTTCTCCCTCTGGCCCATAAGTACTTCCCAGTGTGGTCTCTTTATGGTAGTGCCTATTTCTCACTGAGCACTCTGGAATTACTTAAGAGAATTCCTGTACATCCAGCCATCTAGCTGAAGAGACTGGGAAGAGTGTCTGTGCATGAGGACTGAAGATCATGATCTCTGCACCTACTGCTCTTTTAAATGCATATACTTAAAGGACCTTCTCACAACATGTAAATGACATTTTTTCTTGTTTTGAAGTACTATTAATTCATGTTTTTTTTCTAAAGTCATTTGTTACTGCTGTTGTCCTTAGGGATCCCTCAGGTGTCTGTCATTGGTATTCTTTTTTCTTCTCACTACTTCACTGCCATCTTTATGGCAGTGACTCTCATATCTTTCTTTTTGAATTGCTTCCTGACTGTCCTCAAAATGAAGCTGCTCCTAAGTTATGTCTTCTCCAAAAGTGTTGGAAACTTTGCTTTTGTTCACTGAGGCTGTCACCTTTGGTGAGACCTCAGGAGAGAGACAGCTTATTGCTTTGTCTCATATGGCTTGTAGCCAAAGACATCTTTCTTAATATTATTGTTAGGTAACAATAAGAAATGGAGGAAGGTAAGCACGCCAATAAATGTGTTTGGAAGGCCCATTTTCCAGCAAATCTGTGGTTCTTCACCTTCTCCTTCCCCTCTCCCCCTCCCCCCCCCAAGTCTTTTCTTCACTCTCTTTTCATATCCCTACTAAAGTAGGTACAAGTGATGAATTGCTGAATCTGACCATTTTCCTGTTACTGCTAAATTTTATCCTTCCTTTTGTTCCCAATATTCATTCCTCTTGTACTCTTTCTGGGCTTCTTACCATTCATGCTTGCAACTTCAGCACTGTTTTCAGCACATTTATTCAGTTATGGAGTACAGCTAAAACATGTAAACACAGCAGTCACCTGTTACATGTGCATATTTTTGATTCATATGCATATTAGTAATTGGATAGTAATTAGCTACTATTAGCTAATGCAGATATTTTTCCTCTTGACATTGAAGTCCTTACTTTTGAAGTGTTCTTGTTTGTTAATGATGTACAATATAGCCTACATTTTCCTTATTAAATTATTTATATGTTTGATGGCATAATCTGATATTTTATTAAAAATAAGATCTTCTAAAATGTGCCATTATCACACCAGCTTGAGATTACTCTGATTGTAGAAGTTCTCTGGATCCAGCTATTTTCTTCATTTTTCATGATATGGATTCAGTGCAGTATAAACTGTTTTGCAGTTGTGGCACTTGAGTGGTGCATCTGGCATTCAGCATCTCAGCCTCAGCCCAGCAGGGATCATGTGGCAGGCAGCAGCACTCCCTGTCAAGGGAAGCTACAAGCCGTGGGCTCTTTCCGGTCTTAGTCACCTCACCCATTTCACTGTGGTTACTCTCCATATCTGAACTGCAAATCAGAAGCAGTTGTCCAGCTGGGGTTTTCAGGGTGTTCTGAAAAGATGTGTGGGATGCTGCTTTCACAGAACAGGTTGCAGCAGGTGTTTACCTCTGTGTAGAATATACTGGTATGGGCATATGAACCTGGCAATTTCTCTTCTGAAACAATGAAGAAGAATGCAGAAAAAATTATCTGCTTCATGTATGTAAGACCTGGGTAACTGTTATCTTGCCTAAAAAACAAGTGGATTAATTTGCTGCGTTTGGTAATTGCTTTATGTTTGTGCAGTGATGTCTAAGTATCGGTCTGGAACTAAGTTATTCTAGTGTAATATGATCTTATAGCACTAAAATGTAATGCTGTTTGTGTCTATAATATGCAGATACGCTACATTAGCCACCAAGAGCCCCTGTGAGGAATAGAACCTGCTTTTTACAATTATTTATGGAGATAAGCTCATGTCTGCCTCTGTGACTTGGGAACACAGGAATACCCATACCTGACCAAAATAGCTCAACATCTTTTTATTCTTCTTCCAGAAGTGAATGCCTCACTGCCCATATGCTTATCAGAAATTCGAAATAATTTATTTGATAAGTTGTTGAAAATCCTGCAGTTTTGCATCTCATCATATCTTATGCAGTAATGATGCAGAACTATACCCTGGGATATGAGATCCTTACCTGATCGAAATGAGCATAACTGTCCTGAAGTCTTTGAAAAACTGGCATTTTCATCTGGCAGGAAATGGAAATTACCACCAAGTCTATCATAATTTCACAGTAAAAAGCAAATGAATGTTTTAACAATGAGCATAATCCAGCTTCAAAATAGATTACTCAGCAATGTAATGTATTGCTTTAAATCCCCAGTGGATTAATAAAAAAATGATTGTGTGGGGGTTTTTGGCATAACCTATCCTACTGTAGGCTAAATTGAAGATTAATATATCTGATTAGAAAGGTCCTTTCTGGCTCCAAAATGTGCAAGTCTATGAAAACTAATTGGAAAAGGGACAAAAAATAGCATTTGCTGTGATGGAAACTTTTGCTAGCGTATCACCTCACTGATTTTTGCATGTGTTTGATAAATTGATATGAAATATTCAGAGAACAAACAATAGTGCATTTCTGATTTGAAACTAGGAGAGTACTGAAAAAATGAACCCCTATCAAAGGAAACATTTAAAAGAAACCACACCAGTTGCTCTTTGGAAGAATAGTAGTTAGCATTTAGAAACTTGATTGTTTAAAAAAAAAAAAAGAGTAACTGAGGAAATGGGCACTCTGCCTCTTCCTTTTTGAATACTGTGAGTCTTTCAGATTCTTGGACATACAACTGCATTTGAATTTTTTTGTTGTTTTTTTTTTAAAGATTGCAGCCTTTCTGAAGCAGGACTTCAAATGAAGCATGTATTTCTAATATTAAACTAAATGGATTGCTTTCTCCCTTCTAACATCAAAAGTAGTGATGGGTAAGCTGGAAGAGATTTTTCCAAGATCCCTGTGTGCTAAGAGTGACTAAGGTGTTTCATACAGATGACTTTAAATCAGTAGGCAAAACATTATACCAGAGCAAGCTGGACACCTTCTATGCAGTTCCCAAGAATCACGAGACTTCCCTAAGCCCATTTTTGCACATACTTGATGTTTTTAGGTAAATGTTTGTATTATATTGATAGATAAGTAGAACGGAGATCGTAACTTTAACCACTTTTCAGGCAGTTTGTACTATTCTTGGTAAAAAAGCATTCTTGAGTTATTATTATTATAATTTTGATTGGTAAACTGTAAGTTTAGATTTAGAGAATTTGTACTATGGTTGGGATAATGATATACATTATTTATTAGTACAAATTCAAAAGCACTCGATCTTTCATTTTCTCTTTTTTCTTTTTTTTGCTTTGTGTATCAAAAGAGAAATTAGAAATTTCCAAGGCAGATGGCATCTTACAGAAGAGGTGAAAGGTTCTTGTCAGCTTACTTTGTCAAAAGCATAGACCTAATTGTTTTTTCAGTATACTGACAAGGATTTACAGATACTTTGCTCACTTAATTTTCTTGCAGAGGGAGTAGTTTCTTTGAAAATTATTTTCAAAATTGCCTGATATTCTTTTACCTAATTTAATTGCTGGCAGCTGATGATGTTCTGGCATCACATACTTTCTAGCTCAAAGAAAGGAAGCTGAAAAAGTAAGAATAGATTGGTCCTAAGGGAAACTTTGACGAGTTATATATGCATAGAGTTAGACATGAAGGGGATAAGTAAACAGCAAAATGAATTTTTAATTGCCACTTGAGCATAGTGTGTATTTGGGACTAACATTCATGATATTTTTTTCTTTGAAACATGCTCCTCTGTATTTAAGAAAAGCTTGGCAGGTGGTGTTTTTTGTATAACAGATCTCCAAAATGAAAACTGTAATAAAGGAAATTTACTAGTTCCTCTGGGCTGTTTCAGCATGAGGGATAGTGTTAATGCTCAGTCTATTTTTAGGGGGTTATCTTATAGGACAGTGGGTGATGTATGTGCACAAGATTTTTCCATACCTATTCAGAACCTATGGAAGGTTCGGATTCCTTTTTGTAATGGCATTGCAATTACAAAAGAATCTATTTAAAAATTGCCAAAAGTTTCTGGCAGAATTTTAGAGGTAATTAGAAACTTAGCAAGCTTCTGGTTGTGAAGAAAGGCCTGTCTGCAAGTTGCTTGGCCTTTGTTCAAGCTTTTGACAGTGAAAGCAAGACAGTTGATAGTGTTACTGTTGAGTGTTTTAGAAAGCAGCTGTGTCCATCCTTCAGTGTTAGTTTCACCTTTCCTTTTGTTTGTATCTCTAGTGAGATATACCAGCTTATTCTTGAAAGTTTTATTGCTATTTGTTGTCAGGAATGTTCTTCCCTTTGCAGAATGGAGGACAGTGGATTACTGTGTACAGGAAAATCAATTTTACAGAATATTTAGACACCAGGATTTGGCAAGATTTGTGTTCTGTACTAAATTTTGGTGCTTTTGTTTGACTAGACAGATGCCAGCTTGCACTGTACCTAGCCAGAGGTACACCTCTCTGCCAGTAGCCTGGGACAAAAAATAAACATAAGCACCCAAATATGTGCAGGACAAATAGAATTGAGGTAGCTGAGCACACCAACTCACCTCTTGTCTTTGAGAAGAGACTGGTCTGGTTGCTGGAATAGAGGCTTTTGGGACAGGTTTTCTGTTAAACTATAGCAGTTCACATTTTATTGAATTTCATGCACTTCCTCGTTTATGACAACAGAAGACGTAAGTAAGGCCTTTTGCTTTTTGGATTACGTGTTTCATACAGGAACTTTTCTTATTTAGCAGAGAAAGCGAGGGGGAAGTGGAATACTTTATAAAGCAATGCATTGGGTGCCTGTGTACCAGATACTTAAGACATTTTAGCGTGTTTCTGTCCTTCTTTGCTAAGGCTGTGTATCCTAATATTGATAGAATAACTAAAGAATTAATTTATCTTTTATGACTTGCCAAGCAGCTAAGTGTGTAAACAGGTAAGCACAATGCAATTAAGTGTGCTGTGTAATCCTCTGTGTAATCTCAGCAGAATGCCCCTTCATCACCTGATAGAAAGATCTTCTCTTATAGGATTTGAGGGGTCATGCTGCTTTGTATCGTGATCTTTGCTAATCCACCTTACGTTTTCACATTGAGATTTCACATTTTTCTGCTTGTAACACTTAATCAACTTATATTTCTGAGAAGATAGTGGCATGTTGTCTTGCATACCTGGTAGTCATCATGAAGTGGGAAGTCAACAGCATTTACGAACAGCTTATTTGTTAATTAAAACTGAACTGTCAGTCTTGTGACTGGAATTTTGTTTGCTACTTCTGCAAGAAATACTGCTCAGAAATCTGATTAGATATGAATTATGTCTTCCAAAACAAGTGATAAACGAAATTAAAACCACCAAAGGTATGTTACAGTGATATATTCTGCACTGGTTGACATGTAAATTAGATGACCTGGTAGGTTTTGTTCGCTTAAAATCTGTATCCATGGCAATCCACACCAGGTGGTGCTGTAATACATAAGCTTTGCAGTTCTTATTCCTAGCCGAGTTAATGCTTTCTTTGGAAGGTAAGCTGTATATTGGCACTTTACTTTTTATTCCAGATTCTCTGAAAAGAGAATAGTTGAAGCAGTACGGGACTCATCTTGAACCTTGATTTTTGTATGAGAGATTCTGATTCTTTACGTACAATACTGGGAGCTGAACTCTTAGATTGTCAGTATTGGCAGCTTTTTAGCTGGAGATATTTATTCTGTTTTACATGACATTTTCAATTGTGTTCTGAGATGATTGGCATGTTAGAAATGTTACTTGAAAAAATTTGAAGTATGGTCTTAATGGAATTTCTTGTTAGATCCACGGTGTTGTATCTTATGTTACATTACATTACAGTGCACATGGAAATCAGAATTTTAGACATTTTACCCCTAGTATCGTGGAATCTGAACTTCCCAGATGAAATTTGCACAATTGAGTAAGGAATTTGGATACACACTTTGAATAAAGTCAAAATAGCACTAAATCCTCCAGTCATCTTTGAAAACTTGCATTTTTATTCTTTTGCTACTAAGTTTTCCTCTTTTGTCCTGCAGTTTTGTAATGGCAAGAATCATGCTTCTGGCTTCTTAATTGCTTTTTTTATTGTATGGGACAAAAGCTGTTTATCTCAGTTGTTCTGTATCCTGTTGTGACCAGACTTAAGATTACTGGTTTTGAGAACTTTTAAAAGGTGCGAGTAGAAGGAGAAGGGGGAATTATTAGATGTTTGGGGCTATATTGTAGTACAAAAGAGAGCTGTATATTGAAAAGACTAGGAAGAATATATAGGAAAATTTTATATACCCTTGCTCTGGCCATCAGTCTCTTAAAATAAAAAGCCCTAAACCAATCCCCGAATGCAGTCTCTTTACTGTTTTCTTACAGCTGTGTTTCATAACCACTTTCAATTATATTCTAGTTCAGTAACTTAAAAGCAACGTGAAAACTGTTCTCTGATTTTTTTCTTCCCGGGGTCTGTAAGTTTACAAACCTGTAAACAGGATACCTAGAGAGATACTTATTCCTGTGCCCTGCCCCAGCTTTCAACATGAAGCACAGTCCCAGACTTTGGTTTTGTATAATGTGTTTTAATGTCTAAACTAGCAAGTTTAACCACACTGTAAGGTGATTCCCAAGATTAGGGTCTAAAATAAAATGTAGGAAAGTGACTGAGATGAAAGAAGGTCCTGTGAGTGCTGGAGAGACAGAAAGGCTGTGGATTAGAAGTGCAATTAACAAAGGGCTGGGAGCAAGTTTGGTGTAAAGAGAGTGGGAGGCTGAGGTAAGCATGGGTGACAAGATGGAAATGTGAAGCTGAGAGCTCAAGAATTGACAGCAAATGGTCAGCAAATACCCAGAAATAGGCATCTATGGTGATGACACTCAGACTTCGTTTGGAGCACCTGCATTTGAATAAATTAGCCAGATAAACCTTCTGCACCTCCAGTCACAGAAATACAGGGCTGGAAGTCAAGTTTTGGGTCATCTAGACTTTGTTTTTGGGGCAGAACTGGAACAAACACTCATATAGGAGAATCAGGTCTTAAAACACTCAAAGTATCTTCTGCACAACAAGAATACACACCACCAGCCCTGAAGTTTTATAATGGAGGTAAAATGGAGCTTATTGTCTGTTTCATTGTAAATATAATTGCAAGATCTCTAATAATTAGGACTTTGGAAGTGATATTTGATAGTCATTAAAACTGTTCACCTTACCCCTAATGATGTGTTCTTTCTTTCTCATTTTGGTCTGGAGTTGCTTTTAAGTATGTGTCATTCAGCACAGTCTTCTAATAATCTCTGGCACCCCATTATATTGCTTGTTTATGTTTTAATAAAAGCTAGAATGCAAGTTATTTTACACTCTTCAGGAGGGTTATGTAATTTATATGGTTGAATGGGAGAGGGAAGGTATATTAATACCAAGTTAAGTAGGGGATTACTTGTATGTGGTCGTACAGGTGATTCAAACCAGAGCTACCTGTTTTGCTTGGTTGTGCAATTCAGGGAAGTCCAAGTAGAAGAGGGTGCTTCCAGTTCATCCAACTCCATTCTTTGCTTGGTGTAGTCAGTCTGCTTCAACGCACCTGATAAAAAGCAGTATTGTTTCTGCCTCTGCAATTCAGTGATTCTTTTTGCTGGTGGAAAGGCAGATGCTAACAGGATCAGATAGTCTCAGACTTGATAGAGTTTAAACCTTCGAAGCATGAAATGTAACACTGTCTAATAATATTTTCTCTGAGATCACAATGGCTATTTTGTGACTCTACACAGCATATTCTCACGTTAGACAGTATTTTTTTCCTTTCCTGAATTTCTGTTTAAGAGGCAAAATCTTGAGACTGTTATGTTTGGTACCACTGAAGTCTGAGATATTTTCATCAAAATCACCTAAATAATACATGCACATAAGCATTATGGACACATTTATCAAAACTAGAAAAATACAGCCAGCACACGTCTGTTTGATCGTGTTAACTGAGCTTTCACAAAAGTCGAAGTAATAGCAAGTCCAACTAACAAATGTCTAAACGATCTAGTCTCCTACATCTCAGTAGATGTCTTGAAAGTGTATTCCTTACTGTTACTGGCATGTTTACGTTTGATAACAAGAAGGGTATTTTCATAGCTTGTCCTTTAATGTGGACACTATTATTTACCAAGTCTTCAGTTGTAAAACCTCTTTGCATCTCAGTTATCAAAAGTGACAAAATGGTGAGATGGGAAATGGGTGATCTGAATGATCTGAATCCAAATGGTTTATTCAAGATTATATGTCAGGGTATTGCCTGAGTTGAGGACAGAATAGTAGCCCAACTGTTACAGTTTATTAATTAATACTGTTCAAAAGTCATCCAACAAGTAATTTAGATTTTGGCAGAGAAAAGATTTTAAAATCTAAAGAAAAATGATGAGTTGGGCCAAAATGTGCAGTCATATTTCAGGGAAAAGCCGCTGTGAAAATAACTGGGGGTAAGTAAGTACTGCTGGGTTTAATTTACTGTGTTTTAGAAATCACTATTACAAATTATTTAAGTCTTTCTGATCACCTGATTTGAACTGCAAGTTTTACTGTTCAATCAGGCTCTTTACACATTAGTTATTTTTGTGGGTTCTTTGATGGGAGTTACAGTTTTGGTGTTTTGGTTAAAATGTTTTTAACATCTGTGTTTCCCATAGGTTCACTCCTAATGAAATATGTGGGGTAATTGGGATTTCTTTTTGTGTCCTTAGGGAGACCACTGGGACAGTTATTGATCTATCTGTATACTTCTGCTGATACTATTGTCACTCTGTTTATTCGTTTCTCTTGTCTTCTTTGGTGTCACGCTCTGTTGGATATCTTATGCTTTACTCATAGTTTACTTGGCCTCCTTTTTAGTTTTCTTTTGACATAATTCATGTTTCTTCCTTCTGTTGCTTTCTTTATGACATCTTCATCTCTGCTGGTTTCAATCATCGCTTCTTTGATGGTTAATTTTCAAGTATGTGTATCTGTGCCTGATTCTCACATATTTTTCTGTTCTCAGATCTTCAGGCTTTTCTTCCTGGATGTCCTTGTGTCTCCTGAACACATCCCTGAATGTTTAGTCAAAAACAGCATTTTGCATCTTAGTAATTATTCCTTACTGTGCATGTTTTGTGTAATTTCCCACTCCTCATTTAATTTTCTAGACTTCTCTCTGTATGTTCTGCACTTGTTTCAGTCTTCTCTTTTTTAGCTCTTTGTGTCTTCATAAAAAGTCTTTGATTTTTTCTTCCTCGAAAACCCTGGAATGTACATACGGACAGAGGAACAAGATGCTGGAGAGCAAACACTGTGGAAAGGGACCTGGGGGTTGATGGCAAGTTGAACATGAGTGAGGAGGGCCAACCATGTCCTGGGGGGCATCAGGCACAGCATCACCAGCTGGGCAAGGGAGGGGATTGTCCTGCTCTGCTGTGCTCTGGGACGGCCTCACCTAGAGTGCTGGGGGCAGTTTCGGGTGCCACATTTTAAGAAAGACATTAAACTATTAGAAAGCATTCAAAGGAGGCCAAAAGGACATTGAAGGGCCTTGAGGGAAAGCCATATGAGGAGCAGCTGAGGTCATTTGGTCAGTTCAGTCTGGAAAATAGGAGACTGAGGGGAGACCTCACTGCAGTTACAACTTCCTGTGAGGGGAAGAGGAGGGGCAGGCACTGATCTCTTCAGTCTTGCGACCAGTGACAGGACTGAGAGAATGGCCTGAAGTTGTGTCAGGGGAGGTTTAGGCTGGATATTAGAAAAATGATCTTCACCCAGAGGGTGGCTGGGCACTGGAACAGGCTCCCCAGGGAAATGGTCACAGCCCCAAGCCTGACAGAGTTCCAAGAAGTGTTCGGACAGTGCTCTCAGACGTGGTATGACTCTTGGGTATGGTCCTGTGCAGGGCCAGGAGTTGGACTTGGTGGTCCTTGTGGGTCCCTTTCAGCTCAGAATATTCTGTGATTCTGTGGTTCTTATGTGCTGCTTTTTTTCTGTTAAAACCTTTTACTCTTGTAGCAATTACTTTATCAATAATCTCTTAATCCTGTTGAGTGTTCTCTATGATTTCTTTTTGGTTTTATGACATTAACTATTGTGCTCAGTTGTGTTACTGTTTACATAAGTTTTACAAATAGTGTATTTGGAATAATGTATTTTAAGAATGCTGTGAAGATAATCCACTATTTCAGCTTTTCTTAAGAAGGAGAACATTCCATAATGATGGGATGACTTTTGTGTGAACTGTTTAGCAGCTCTGCTTTGTTGGACTTGAACAGTAGGATGTTCTTTTCAAAATTAGGCTACTACTTTTTTTATTGATTAGTATGTGCAGGCCTGTGATCTCACTTTCATGTCTCTAGCGTGTCAGTATGGTAGTATTTAAAGGCTTATTTAAAGTGCAGCTGACATTTAAGCCAAAGGCATATAAACTGGGTTTTGGGATCTCCTCTAAACACTTCCCTCTTGCAGTCTATATCCCTTAACCCAGAGCTATGCCAGTGGGGTGTTTTTTTGGGCTTGTTTCTTTGTTTTTGGGGGGGGAGAAGGGATGGGCTGGGGCATTTTTTTGTTTCTTTTTGTTGTGGTTTGTTTTGGTTTGGGTTTTTGTGTTTTTTTAGGTTTTTGGTTTGTTTTGGATTTTTGTTGGTTTTTGTTGGGTTTTTTTGGTGGGAAAATAAATGCATGATTGCATTTCAAATGTGTGGAGAATTGTGACTTTGTAAAGACTGTGGTTTTGTTTGTTTTTTTTTCTATAGGCATTAACACTGTTTTGTGTCCTGTATCTAGTTTTCCTACAGCACTCTTGCTGTCAATACCTTTACCAGTGCTTTATTTGGAAAGTTATTCAATGTTCCGATGCCTTTATGTGGCTGCATTTATTGTTAAGAAAAGGTTCTACTCATCTTTGATTGTTCATGTCAGGTATTCATAGTACAGTGTTCCCTCTTTACATGTTAATTTTAGACAATTGCCACCCCCTCCTCAGCTTCTTCCAGCTGCCACTGACACCGCCTCAGCCTGCTCGTATACCTGTGCCATCCTCCTTTCCTTGGAAGCTGTGCCTTCTCTAGATTTTCAACCAAATTTCTTCCTGCTTGATGAGGTGGCAGAGGAGCCCTGTGGACTCCCCATCACTCTTCCTTGGCTGCAGCCTTTTCTGTCATTACTAACATTGCTGGTATTTGTTAATGTCTACAGTTATTACTGTATGTGTCAGAATCTGGCATTCCTTACATTTTCACCATTCACAGCCCAGCCTTGTGTGTGGTGTGTCACATCCAAAAACCAGGCCAGGCCTCTTCCAGTGTGGAACACCGCTTGCATCTGAGTCCTCTGATGATCTCCTGTGCTCCAAATACTTCCACAAATAATGGAGTGTAGTTCAGTCTGGCAATCACATTCCTAAGTGCCACAGCATCCCTTGAGTAAAAAGGGTTAGGCTTAGCTTGGGCTGCTGTCACTGTATGTTACTGTATATGGCTGGAATTCTCTAATACCTCAGGCGTTATCCTTCTGCTTATATCCTTATGCTTCCTTAAAGGCTCATATTAGAGTTGCTTTCTATGAGACATTTGCTGTGGGTGGACATCACATTTTATTAGAATGACTGAGTAATTCAGAGCGTTCCAGGGCTGCCACTCCTTCACCATGCAGGTAGCAGAGCACAGTGCCCACGATGTCTAGGTTAAAGGCTGGAATAAGGAGCCCAGTTGACATTGATGTCTCTGCTTTTCCCCATCAGTTGTGTAGAAAGCCTTACATTATGGCTTTGAACAGCATGGCCTGTGTACTAGCTCAGCTTTATTCTACAGCCTGTGCTGGTGTTGTAGCTGCATGAACTGTTAATAGTGTGAATCCATTGGAAAAAGGACACCAGTGCCATTGAGTACAATGGCTAAATTGTCAACATACGTTTCTCAGTAAGTAGAATTTTGTTTTGCCTACTATTGGTGTATATGTAATATATAATTGGTATAATAGACAAGTATAATTATTTCTCAGCGTAAATAGTGCTGTAGTCTAACAGAATGTAGTTTTACTGTTTAGTTACAGCTGGAACTCTCTTCAGTGAAATAACTGCAAAGGCAAATATGTCTTTGCTTGGCGGCTTTATTTTTGATAAGATTATCACAGGAACTTTATCAGAGTAGTTAAATAGGTGTCTGACTCTAAAAAGAAGTTGGGTAATTGAAATGAGACAATGTTAATGGGAACTTCTGTAACTGGTGGGCTGGATTTGTGCTGATGACCTTACTCGGATGGAGCACTCAGCCCATTATGGAATCTAGGTCCTTGATTTGTGCCATGTAATTGTTATGAAACACCATGAAAACCTTTTCTATCTTTTTTGAAATATATCATCCAAACAGTTTTTCTACTTCAGAATTCTTTTGTCTAGTTCTAAACTCAAACTTCAGAGCAACATTATGCACTTAAAATGTTTGCACTGTTTATGCCTCTGAACCTTTCTAATTAAAGCAAAATATGTGGGCTGGAATCTCAAACTGATGTAAATCAGCAGAGCTCCATTAACTTCTTTAGAGCTATGCTTCTTAATTTCAGTATTAGCTTTTCAGCAAAAATGTGGTTAAGAAATGAGAGTTAAAGGGAATGGAAATTAAAATGAGTTTTACTCTTAATTTATGTCTGCAAAGTGTAAATATGTTAAAATCCCCATGTTGACCAAAAAAAATCCATACAATTATTTTGCTCAGTGAACCATTTAAGCTGTTGATTCATCTGCAGGCACATTTCAAAATCTCCCAACTGTTAAATTTAGGAAGAAAAAACCAAACTGATAAAAACAAGCTGTTACTTGGTTAACTGCCCAGTCTTGTACTAAACCACAATATATGCTTTCACTGTAAGAATGGGAAGGGGTTTGTCTAGTGGATGGAACAACTGCTGGAAATCAAACTGGTACATATCATTCCCAACTGTGGCATTAATTAGACCATGCAGTTGGGGAAATCATGTTCTATCATTCAGCTTGTGTCTTCACTGCAAAATTAATTTGAATGATCTATCTTGCATTAGTTTAACATCGACGAGAGCAACTGCGCTGGAAAATAACGCATGAGCTTCACACAGTGATTGAATGACTGCAGTGATTGTATTAGTTGCTGATGAGAGGTGCTGAAGTAAGCAGTAACTAGTGCTTTCTGACAGGCTAGCCAACTGGAATCAAAGCACTGCCATGCTCAAGTTAAGGATTTTAAAAGACATAATCCATTATTAAGCAAGAAAGGTTTATCAGGCCTTACTGTTTCACAGACCAGGTACAAGATTTTATGCACAGTATTTGTTGTTTGCCAAGTACCAGAAGAAGCATTTTCACAGAAGAAAGAAAATGGTACTTGTCTGGTAGTGTCCTTTGGTGTTTACAAGTCCTTGATTCTAGGTAAATTGAAATACACAAACAGGTCAGTTGGCTTCCTGTATTCATCAGCTACATTGCGCCAGGCTGGTGAAGGGAGTTAGAAAGAGTATGAGGCACTTTCATACATTTTCCCTCTGACTGTGAAAGAGATTGGCACAGTGACACTATTAAGTTAGTGATTTAGTAATCCAAAATGGGCATATAAAGAAGTTTTGAAATGTTAGGTCTGGCTCTCTGGGCAGATGAGATATGGTTGATCAGATCAGCAGTTTAAGGCTCTGTTTTTCTTACATCAGGTGAAAGCAGATGAAGTTTGTGGTGAGGCTCTGCTGTCTTAAGTACTCACTGTCCTAGTCCACATTTTTTCATTTTCTGACCACTCTTTCAGCCACCTTCTGCTTCTGCAGTCATATTCTATCAGATTTCTTGTTATGACTGTCTCTGCTTTCTGGTGCACAGCAGGAGTACAAGGAACCACCTTATTTGTGCACGTTGGGTTTTTTTCACCTGTCTGAGGAAAATCTAAATAAATACATATAGAGAGAATATGAACAGAATATATATGTATGTTCTGTGTATTTCTAATATATGTTAGAAAGTTGGAATTGCCTCTTCATCTAAACTAGTACTAAGAGAGCAAAATCAGTTTCTGAACTACCTGATGTAATGAGATGAAGATGATACAAGTTTATTTTAATACAAGCTTATTTTAAGAAGAGTAATGCAGTGTTGTTCCTATATGGGCCGAAGTGAAAGCACTCTGTATGTTTTGCAGCTGTGTGTTTAGGTTCATTGAATGGCACTGCAGAGTGTGATGTGGGTAATACTGGAGTCTCACCTCATTGAGACCAGACTCAAAAACATCCTTTGAATGAGCTATATCTACATGTATTTTGTGGGCACCATCTTGGTGTGATGTTTCTTAAGAAAATTTTGGATGTTATTGTGAGATTTTTAAAATTTGATGTGTATGGTCTCAGAAAGTGCTTTATAATATGTGGCCTAAATATGTGCTACTGTTGGGTATGATTAGATGAGTATGTCATTTTCTCCTCTTGTTGAGAATTTAGTGCATATACTTAACTGATTTTTTTCCTCCTTCCTTAGCTTTCAGATGCTGATTCTTTTCCTGCCGTGTTCTGAGACTCCATAATTCTCTGTATTTTATAGTTACCTCAGTGATATTTATAGACAGTGATTGTTTCCCGTGGTGCCTTTCTGATGGTCCAGGTAAATGTACCTTTCTTGCTTCTCAAGGCCGGACAATATAGTTTGGTGCCTGTTAAGCCTTTTGCAAGCGTCCATCAGGTACAAATATATTTTTGATTTTTGGGATTTTCTGCTGAATGTTACCTCATAGTCTGTGTGCATACTGAGTAGTAAACCGTTGCAGAATAAGCTGGAGAGAACTCAATAATTTGCTTGTCAGGCAGTGAAGTTTGGAAAGAAATTAAAATCTGCTGGCACTCTTTAAATAGTTTGCACTATTGATGGCTACTTTGGCATGAGAAGCGCTGCCCTCTGACTTGGTTTCAGACAGTACATGCACACAGGATTGTGACAGGATTGGGATGCATGGTTTTACAAAGCAACACTCCAAACTTGCAGCTTGAGAATTTTTGCAGTAATGGAGAAATACCTGAGTTTAAGTGAGCTATTTGTAGTACCAGCAGCAGTGAAGCAGAAGCTCCAGCTATGACCTATATATCCAGGCTTCCAGCTGGGCTTGTGCCATATGAGCTGAAGCTTGTGTGACAGTACTTCCCCTATTAATGGTGTCTGACTTAGCTGGATTAAAGGGAGACATGTGTTGTGTTAAACTGTACTTTCTTCTACGCTTAACTTCTAAAGTCTAAAAAAAACCTGTATGGATGGTTGGGCCCATGATTGGGCTGTGACATTACTAAATCGATGTACCTTTTTTCCCCTTATTTCTTTCCTTCTGCTCATTTCACTTCAGTGGCTTTTGGCCTTGTACTCCGCTTTGTGTACCATTGCTCTAAGTAGAGTTTGTCTCTTCTTTCTGTGAATTGGTATGAGCTTCATTGCAACATTTATTTACAGATACTAAATAGTCATGGAATAGGATTCCATGTGCTAGAACACAGCATGAGAAGGACTGTAATTTTGGATCGTGAAATTATTGTCATGTTTATCTTACTACTTTCCAACAGTGGACTCTGTTGCTGTTTGCCTCTATGCTACATCAAGATCACTTTTATTCTGGAATAATTACTATGCATTTAGGAGATAAATCAGTTTCCCTCCCTCAAATCTCCAGTGCTGCTTAATATGTGTAAGTCTGCAGATGTTGTAAGAAAGCTGGTTTTTACTTACTAGATTTCATATCAAATGTGAGGCTGTTGAAGTATGTAGTAGAGGCTAGAACCTAAAAGAGATTGTTCTTGAAGTACTGCAGTACTGTTTACAGCTTCTTACTGAGTTTCTAGACTAATGAGAAAATGCTCCAAGGGATGTTGTCTGGGGAGGACAGTGCAAATCTGCCATTTGAAAAAATATTTGTGTAGTAAAGGAACCATGAAATAGGAGCTGGAGATTTAAGTCTCAGTTACCTTAGATGGGATTACTAATGTGGAAAAGGTGAAGGAGATGTTAGTCTGTGGCATAAGAAACATGTTGACATCATTTTATATTCTTGAACAGAAACCACATGCTGGAACGTTCATGTATTTGTGACTTGGAGATAAAGCATATGAACTGAGGAGTGATGCTCGTAATCCTGTGTGCTCACAAAGTGTAAACCTAGCCCTGCAAAACTGTGATGTTCGTTTAAAAGATAAACAAGTCCAGGTCTCTTTTCTGTTTGTCTTCTGGGTTTTGTAAATTTTTAGATTTTTGGGCTCAGGCCCTCTTCTACAAACACAAAGGCTTGAGGCAGATTTTTTTGTTTTAAGTGAAAGCGGATGTTCTTACATAATTGCATGATTTCAGGACCATGGTTTCAGAAAAAGTAAAAAAACGAATATTACATGTTTTACAGAGAAGTAATGAGAGTTGGCTATTCCACTTGAGCATGGCTCACACGGAAAAACTGTTGTACTTCTGATTTCCATATGAAAATGAGTCTTTGAAAGCACCAAGGGGGTACATGGAACCAAAAATTATACTAAATGGTTGACTTCAAAGCCTGACTTCATCCAGAGGTTTTTAACACTGTTGGAGGGGGTTTTTTTGAGAGCTTAGTAGGTGCAACTTGAATTAATTTTTCAAAATTCAACTTCCTTCCAAAATAAAAACAAAATTCAGAGAATTAACTGGCAGATTGCAGCTTGTGGCATCAACAGCCTGATTTTTATAAGGGCTGGGTAGGACATCTGAGTTCCTTGAAAATTTTGGCTTGCTTGTACTGAACTCTCTTGGGTATTCTGGCCTCAGAAAGGTCACCAAAGAGGCCTTAAGGCCTCTGCCTTATCGCAGCATCTTTGAATTTCACCTGTTTGTCTTGGTTAAAGGAGCTTTTTGGACAAAGCACAGGAAAACTCACTGTTGGAAACAATCCTAAGTTGGCATGGGTGGAATAAATGTTTGAGTAGGTCTTTTTACAACTGCCTTCCATAATTTTCCTTCTATATCTAGAAAGAGAAGCTGCTAAGTAAGGAAATGAAGCCATGCCCAACTTCATTTTATGCCTTTCTCTGGTCTTAATATGACTTAAAGTCTGCTGTTGCTCTGCTATCTCATGCCCATTTGTTTCTAGAAAAGCAGTTTGTTTGACTTAATCTTAGCCTGGTATAGTTTCTGTGCTATTTCAACTTGGAGAATGTAACAGTTTTACTGGAGGGTTAAAATCCCTATTTGGATGGGGTATATTTTAAATATTAAGTTTCCTCTCCTTATCCATGCATTTGGGAAAAAAGAATGGTGTGTGCCAATACAGCTGCTTTTAAATGAGCCATGCTGAAGCTTTTACTGAAGTAGAAGGGATTCAAAAGCCTATTATTATGCATTAACTGTACTGAAGGCACAATAGCACAGTTATGTTTAACATGCACTTCTGTTCTGAATGATAGCTGCTGTGGCAGCTCTTGTGGTTGCTTATTTCTTTCTTCTTAGTGCTTTCTGCATGTGATCTGTTCAGTTTTCAAGTAACCTGGTAGCTTTTCTGGCTACCAGCTGTTCAAGCTTAATCTGTGGTCTGGCTTGGATCAAGTCAATTTTGCCAGTCATTTTGCCATTTGAATGTGGTTGTCACTTCTACTGAGGGTGTACCAGGCAGGAAATAGCCTCATATTCTGTGTTATTTGAGGTCTGTCTCCAACGTGTGTAAGGAGGTAGTAACCACCCTGAAGAAAGACAGGCAGAAGGAGCTCAGTTGTACAGAAAAGTACTTTTGTAGTCATTTTGCAAGCAGAGATGTTAATGGAAAAGGTTCCGTGATATTTTATGAGGAAAGATGTTATTTCCTGTCACTTCATTTATATCTGTTCATAGATGCAATCGTCCTTCTTACTAGCTCTGAAATGGTAGCCAGCTTTTACTTTTTGAAGGGCAGTTTTGATCCCATTGTTCACGTGGCATCAATGGAGTAATGTTGGAATGCACTAATAATGCATCCCTCTGCCAAATGAGGTCTTCAGATGTTCAGAGAAGAAGATTTCTACCTTGAACCAAATTCACTTAACTGATCCCTCTTGCTTGCATTTTCAAGCAGCACAGGGAAGATTTTCTTCCTGCTATGAAATTCTGTAGTGTGGGGAAATCTGTCAAGGGCAGCTTCTCTGGTGGTTGTTCCTTGTACACTGCTGAGAGAGTAATTTTTTGTGAACCAAGGGAAGAGATAGTGGCCTACTCTGATTGCCAAGCTATTTATTAGGCATAATGCAACAGTATATGTAAGAGCATACTCAGTAACAAAATTGGCGAGTTAATACCCAGTATGTGTAAAAGTGTCATTCTGTGCCAAATGGAGTGGGTCGTTTCAAAGGGGGTCACTAGTCCGCAGTGTCTTAAAGTTATGTTACACTTTTTGTAATCTTTTCAGTGAAGTGCTACGACTTGTCTGGTTGATTTTCAAAGCCTATTGTTACAGAAACCAGGTTGTCATTTTCCCCCTGGCAATACAGTCTATGAATAGATCTGTAGTGAAATCCCCTTGAAGATGCTATTGACATGTCAGACAAAGCAGCTTCTTCTTGGCGTTATTGTGAGGTGAACAAATTGAGTTTATAAGTGATGAGGCTGAACAATTAGCATAAATACTTTCCATCCTTTAGTTCTGGAAGAGATTTTTGAATCTGACTGGGAGTAAAAGAAAATTCAAAACAAGACCTTAATTGAGCTTGAGCTGATAATACCAAGACCTCATAGTGTGATGTTTGATTCTCCAGCTTGTTTGCAGCTGGAAGGCTTACCTGTGAAAAACACAAGGAATGATTCTTTTCTGTAGGGATGAAAAGTTGCCTGACCTTTTAATAACTGTCCTTTTTATGTGAGTCACAGTATTGATTGTTAATCCAGTCATTATCCTTTTTCCAAAAGGTGATCTTGCCAGGGACATCACTTTTTACCTGTATTTAAAAAGAACGCAGCCAATCTGAGTCAAAAACCCAGCAGAGCCAGAGAGCTCTCTCCCTCATATGAAAGAAGATGCTGTAGACCATAGAAACAAGTGACTTTCAGGAAGAAAAAAATGAGAGGAAGGTGGAGAGGGGACATAAAATGTATGAAGCTCAGAATGGGAAACCAGAGGCAAATTCCATGTAGAAGACACAATTTTTTACTGGTAACTGATGTGTGTAGTTAATTCATAGAACAGTCAAGAGGTAGTAAAATTTAAACCTGTTCACATTATTCCACAGGGCTTATTCAGTTCTGAGAACCAGAATTATTCCCCCAGAGCTGGGAAATGACATGTTGTATCTGAAAAAGTTGCACAAGTGCTGGACCCTGCCAGTGTTTGAACTGCTTTGCCAGCCTTGGCTCAGAGTAGTGTAAACAGAGCTGAGGCAGTATGAGTCAGTAAGTAAAAAAGGGGAGAAGGTGAAAATTAATTTTAGTACCCTGGTTTAGGAATCTGAGGTGTAAAATAAAAGGGTTGGTGTCCATAGGTGGGGTTTTGAAGGATACATACATGTTTTGTCGGGAAAACAAGTGTCATAATAAGAGAAGATCCCAGAAGAGTTCAGAAGTTGTATGAATGGTCTTGGAGGCCAGGGAGAAAAAACCAAACAAAACATGATCCCAAACCTTGGGAACCTTTTAGAGTTATTTTGAGGACATTAAAACAACACAAAGCTAATACATGAAATGCTGCTCTCTGATTCGCTGATGCATCTTCATGTTGCACTACTTGTGTATCCTTGTGTCATCACTGACTCCCTGGATCAGGAACTGGGATTTCATTGTGCCTTTCAATTTTTTGGTTGACAGATAATTCTTAATGTGTTTTTTCATTATTTGACATTGACTTAATGAGTACAAATACTTTTCTTTTTTTATAAAAGAGAAAAGAAACTCAGTGTAAGTCCAGGATTTAATAAGGTCTTAATTCTACTTTCTATTGTAGCTAATCCAGTCTTGTACAGATATTTTCATAACTTCATACTGATGGAAAGAGAGTAATATATATATACCATAAATATACCATTCTTTACAATCATATATTAAATGGATTTAATGGTTGGGAGTTGAGTCAGTTATTTGCTTCATAAGCTGCCACTTTACCGTTGCACATATAGTCACACTTGGGAGTCCTCTTTTGATTGAGCAATGCAGATTGAATTAATATACCAGAGAGATAAAATTTTCTCATAATTCTACTGTTTATGAGGTGAGGGGTATGGAGGAGGATGCTTAGTGTGCCTCCTGCCAGATGGTACTTTTCCTGCAAATAGAAAGCTTGATCTTTGGCATCATGTAGTTTTACATGGATGCACAAATGCCTCTTGAAGAAGTTGGGTGGTGTTTCAGATAATTTCTTTGCACTTCATTTGGATGCCTTATTGTTGCCCAGGTAGTATAATCCATGAGACGAGTTTACTAAAGAATTATGTCTACAGAAGCATCCTTGTAGAATTTTTCAAATAAACATGTATTTCTTTGAATAACCCATTCCTGATTTGCTGTAAGACTGCTGCATGGGTTATTATCCAGCAGAAGCTGAACTGAGCATTTGGGGGAAAACCCACAAGTCATCCTGCTACAGAAAACTGGAAACAGCTGTCTAATGGGAATGGGAGCTTAAAGCTCGGTAATTCTAATTTTTTTCCAGATGGCATCCAACATTATCAGTGAACTGTTCTTTATTTCTTCTTTGGTCCTCGTAAGATTTATATGTTACCTGCTTTCATGTTTAGATGCACTTGCCCAGTGTACCATTTTTCTTCACTGACAATTTAGTTAAGGGCATACTACCTTGTGATTTTATGAAGAGTTCTTTTAAAATTTGAGATTTATGTTTATGTTTTTCATTTTTTTTAGGCTTCCTGTAATTCTTTAGAAAATATACCTTTAATGTACCCTGGAACATTTGTGATTTTCTAATGACTATTCAAATCCATTATATCTAATTTGGGAAGTATTATTAAAAAGTATATCATATGACACGTTTTATATTTGAGTAAACTAGTTTCACTGTGATGGTAAGATCTTTGGGTTTGACTTTGTTTCCAGTATTGACACTACATTACGTAACTAAAGTCCATACTTTTCTATGAGCAAAAGCTACCTGCTTTTCTTTTCTCAAGTACACAGTTAGCATCACAATATTGTCAGTGCACAGGTTGTGCAAGAGGATCAGATGAGTGTATTATGTCATTCCCTGAGACTATTACCTACATGTTCTGAGGTCAGCACTGTCCTTCTGAGACTGTACCACTTGCACCCGAGCTAATGGGTGAAACAAGACAGGGGACCGACCCTTTTGACATTCATGGTACAGCCAATATGGGAGGATGCTTTCCAAGTTGCTAACCATCTTTCTGTAAGGATCTTCCAACTGCACTGATTTTGAAGAGCAGTACGGGCTAAAATCACAAATGTTTTAAAAGCAAGAGTAGTTCTAAGACATGCTTATCCTATTTATTGCGACTCAGCTGATATAGGACCCCTGCATTCAGGGCGATGTTGTTGGAAGGAGTGATGATTTTTTGGCTTTCAAACAAATCTAACAGATTAGTACAGAATTATAAATTAGTGCAGTTTGAAGTACCATGAAGTCTGCTGCAAGTTCAACTCCTGTCAAAAACTGTTGACATTTTGCTGCTGACACCAGGTAATGATGCATGCATTTGCTTGACAGGTACAAAGAAGCTCACTCCTGCACACAGTGATGAGTTTGTTTCCTGTCACTGAGGCACAATTGCATGTGTATGAACACAACCGCTGGCCTGGGGAAGATGAAGATCTGGAATGTGGAAAGGGAATTGTACATAAGCAGAAATACACTTACGTGCAGAGGTGCCTAAAGCTGTTTGCAGTGCTTAAACAGATGACACAAACTTGAAATATTCAAGCTGGCTTGTGAATATGATTATTGAAGGGGTTAAAGGGGAAGTATGTAATTCTGTCTTCTGTCTATCCTTCATCCCCTTACAGCTCTTCTCAGGGTGAGTCTGATGATCAGCAATCCCTAAATGCCGGGGTGAAGGGGTAGGCATTGCAATCTGTAGCTGTAATGTGTCCTGACGGGACAAGAGGAGCAAGATGTAGGCATTAAAGGGGGCGGTGAGCTTTTGTGTACATCTTGTACCTAACCCTCTTCCTGCAAAGGCAGAGCTGATCGGACACAGCCTTCAAAAATCTACAGATCCATTTTCCTTGTGAGGAGCAACATTAAGAGTTGTAGCGGGCTTGAACGCTTAGCAGGTGTTAAGAGTTGGTGTGTTTGTTGTGAGTAAATCAACTGCTAATAAGGTGAAGAAATCACATGTCAAGGCAGGTTATAAAACCACAGATCCACGTGGTTGTTGAGATGATTGTCAGGCTTAGGGGATTCTGAAACTCAACTTCATTGGCAGTCTGCCTGTCAGAGCATGGGTAAGGCATGTGGAAACAATGCTCCCACGGTACCCAGAATTAATCTGCTAACAGCCTAAGTCAGGGCAGGTGTCACCGGCATGCCGGGGTTGCCCCAGCTGCTTCGTGCCAGGTCTTTGCTCCAGAGCCATGTAGGCGGCTTGTGCTGTGCAGCTGCTCTTATATTCTGTTCTGAGGCATGCTGTTTGCAAGCCTTGTATAGCTCTTTAGCCACAGGCAGCTCAGCCAGAGCTTTTTATCAAAGGTGAATCATCCTTTCTGTCATGCCAGAATGAAGGATTTTTTTTTATCTCCATGAGTCAGAGAAAAAGGTGGTGATGTCCCCTCCAAGTCATAACTGGATTAAGCTGCTTTTGTTTCCCCACTCGTTTAATGATTGGAGAGAGGGAACAAGCTACAGAATGATGGCAATTTCAGTATAGGCTTGCCTTTCTTGGTGCCCTCTCTTCCTCCTGAGATCTGTGCTGGATAAGATGAGCTGCAGGAGCCGTGAGTTTGCAACGGTACCAGCAGGATAAATATTTCTGTATTTCTATCTGGTTTTAAGATGATGGGTGTATGTTCCCCTCCTTTTTTTGGCAAAGGTTAGCCCCATTAGATGTACTGCTTTTCGTTTAATCTCCTTCTCCCATCTGTTCTGTCTCTTTTCAGTAGAAACCAAGGAGATGTAGCTCCCACTCAGACAGCCAGATAACTCCCTCTCCCCTACACAAGAAAATATCTCTGTGTGAGGCAGAGCAGTGCCTTGCTGTGCACACACATCAGATTGTACCATGAGGGCAGACTGCTCTCTCAAACTCTGATAATGTCGTATTCCCTCTGTCAGCTTATACGGACGAGGGAATGCCACTGCTCCCTTCAGTTACATCTTGTTGAATCCCCAGGCCTAAGATAGGACCCAAGGGAATCCAAACAGCTTTTTTTCTGAGAAACCAGGTTATCACAGCAGTAGGTAAGGAAAACAAATAGTTTAAAATACTAAAGCCATGATATAGCTAGTAAATAAAGAACAGTGCATGTAGATAAGGTATACAGAATTTATAGATGAGAGTTAGACCAAACCTATGGTTATTTGGATAATAAAGCCATAAAGACAGCAAATGTTTATACTGTAAAACTCCATACTGTACCTTGAAACTCACTGGTAGGTGGCCATTTCATTAAGGAGGAAATCTTGCCTACCAAGCTCCAGAGCTTTGGTTAATTTCCCTGACTTTTAAAGAAGATCTTGAATTGTCTCCTTGTGAGAACAGCTACACACCATGAGTTCTTTGTAGAGAGGAGCATTATCTTTGAGAAAAGCTGTCTTCATGTTAATTCATGTAATACTACCTCTGTGAGACAAGCAGGTATTTATTGCAGGTAGTTACTTATTACTAATACTATTATCACCAGAATATACTGTTACCACTGTCTATGAAGCAGGGCAGTTTGCAGTAAAGCTGCTTTGCTTTTGTTTTGTGACCAGATGCCTAGGCTCATTTTTATTTTCTGGTTCTTACCCTTGATGTCCTTGGGACTTCTGATTTCCTGTTTGGTATTAACTTCAGATAAGTAAAGTCACCTTAGAAAGATTAGAAAAATGGTGATTTTTATTCATGCTTCTTGAAACCTCAGTTGATACTAACTTAATCTTTTTTAGCATTGTACTGTGAAATACTATACAGTCAAGTGAGATTACTGGGTAGGTAATAGCTTCCCAGATGACCAATCCATTTTGCCAAGTTAGGGGACAGGGATATATTCCTTGTGCTGTATGGTGGCAGTAAGGGGATGGCACTTCTGGCACAAACACCTGTGATGGGAGCTGCATGTCTTTGCATCCGATTATGTGTAAAGATCAACCTCATGCAGGGTCTTGTTATCATTGTTAGAGACTCGGGCCAGGGCTCTGTTCTTTCCTTTCCTATGAGTATTCTCACAGCCACAGCTTGAATGGAGGAGACAGAGGACAAAATGGGGGTTGGAATGAGAAAAGTCGTGTGTGTGTCCTGAATACATCCATGTGGGCATGGTATTTTAGGCAGTGATGTAAAAGCAACCATATTGTGTAAGGTGCCAGCACCTGGAGATCTCCCACAGGAGAAGTTTCCTTATTGCTTTTTTAGTTACTAATCACTTTGGTTAATACTAGTTTTTAATAGGCAGAATTTATTAAAAAAACACATGCTTTGTATGCTTACTAATTTTTTACCATACATTATTTCATGTGGTGGAGAATAACTTCTCTGAAAAATTTTCCTTTTGTCAGTTAATGAATTTGACAAGAAGGTTTTAAAGCTGATGGTATTTCAGTCTTACTCCAGAAGAGTATTCTGCTCTCATGGAGGGAATGATATTACATGGAGGGGGGAATGGTATTTTACTATACTAGATATTACTATATATAGCAGTGTATTGCTACAAGAAACCTCCTTGACTGTTACATGCGTATATGCTTCTGTTGGCATCTTAAAACGTTTATAAAACATATTAAATAGATTGAAGCGTTGCAGATTGCTGCATCTTGACCAGTAGTCTGTACTGTGTTCCTGTAAGAGTAAGAATGTCAACTGTGATTACATAGTGTCTCAAAACTACAGAGCAGTAAAGAAATTCTGAAGTGGCAAGCTGTAATGTAATACATCAGAAGAGACACTTTTTGTTTGGTCATGTTTCTACAGATGCATCCTTATTTTTCATTCTTCCACTTATACACGCTGTACATTTTTAAAAAAAATATATATATAATTTTCTTTCAGCCATTAATGAGTTTCCTGAAGATTTATTTACAAATAAAGAACGTCAGCAAGGAGGAATTCTGCTTCATATCATTGCTGTAAGTTTTCCTCTACTGTGCTTCATTTTTGTTTTCCTTTTATGTTACTTACTCTCTTTTTTTTAATAAGATACTAATCATTATAGTGACCTTACTAAGCAGAGTTCTGTATGTATCAACAAGTTCTTAATACTTTGATTTGAGTATTTCTAATATGTCTATATGAGTACAAATTCTTAAAAGGTAACACCTTGGGGACGTGGTATAGTGGTGGACTTGATACTGTCAGATTAAGGGTTGGACTTGATGATCTTAAGGATCTTTTCCAACCTAAGTGATTCTATTACACTATGATTCAAGAAAATGATGCAAGTCTGAATGCAGTGCCTATTCATTCATCCCCTTGGAGATAAATCCTGGCAGAATGGATCACATGACTTGTATTTCATGTTGTGTAAACAGAGTGTGGGATTCCTTTGTTGATGACATCGAGCATGATGTGGAAGTTTCTCGAGTCTCTTTCTTTTCTTTTGTGCCTCTATGCAATAGATGCAATTATAATTTTAAAAAAACCCAAACCAACCCTGAAGAATGTGGAAAATACCATGTGGAGTTTTATTTTCTATTGTAGTAAAAACAAAGCAAGTGAGGCCTGCAGGCTCCTGGTTATCATTTCCAACTCAGGGAGGGTAAAGTAAGAAAGAGCTGTGTTTGATGGACAACAGCAGGATTAGGCCCACTGCATGGGCACAGCACATAAAGCTGCGTAAGACAGTGGGAGAACCACATGTATGCAGGGAAAAAGGATAATTCCTATGAGTTTTTGGTGTAGTGATCCATGGCCAGGGTCCACTTATTTCCAGGTGTAATTGTTTCCTGAATATTGTTAATCAGCCTGGTTTTACTTTCTGTTTAATTACTTGGTCTGATAGTTAGTTAAAAATATAGAGCATGGCTACATAACTTTGTAAGCTTTACCCGTTACTTTTTGTTTTATGAAATCTATTGTGGCATCCTGTTCTGTCAAAGTATGGTACCTTTCATATTTTAGGGTCTGACAAACATTCTTGTTCTAAATGAGATCTTAATTCAAGAATCTGGTTTTACGTCATAAATTTATCAACAGGGAGATTTTTATTTGGAATAGAATAAAAATTGAAGCTGTATATTTCTGCTAATTTGAATAAAGGTAGCATTGCCTTTTTTCCTCTTTTCACGTACAGGAAAAATCTGAAGTATCCCTGAATTTGTTTTCTTTATAGGCTCTATATATGTTCTATGCTTTGGCCATAGTATGTGATGACTTCTTTGTTCCATCCTTGGAGAAAATTTGTGAGGTATGTTAAAGAACCTCATTACTCTTTTAGAAATTTATTTAGAGAATATTATTTAGAGAACCAAAAATTTTGTGTCATCGTTGTGACATTCCTGTCAACTTTTTGGCATTGATCCTTTTCAAATGATTTGAGCTTCCATCAAAAAATGAACCAGTGGTCTGTGCATACTTGTTCCTCTGGCCACACTCAACCAGAAAAAAATCAAATATTTAATGAGATCGGATGGCAAAGCCTACTCTTAAATACCTGAAGCATGTAACTAGGAGAAGTATGGGTTATGGATGAATTGGGTTTATTATTGTACTCCTTTTTTTAAAAGTAACTTCTGAAAAGATATCGTAGATAGAAAAAGGAATGTGTTGGCTATGCAAATCTTATTGCACATCTACCACTGTATCAGCAAGGAGAGAGGAAGTATATGTGTTCCTACCATAAAGTGGAGAAAAGGGAAAATGCATGAGAAAAGTATGCACCTTGGATATGGCATGAGAATACTTATTTTAAATGCAAAAAACCCAAAACCCAAAACAAAAACGTAATGCCTTTACATAATTTTTGAAAAGACTTGGCAAAATTACGTGTAGGATTCTGAGTTGATTGCGACAGGTTAGAATTTATACATGGCATGTAAATGTTGTGTTTAGTAGTGAACAAAATGAGTACATAATACAAATGTAGATTTTAACTCCTTTCTAAATGAAAATCTCACCTCCTTTTTGCTTTTAAACAAAAATAAGAGTGATCATTTTCTGAAAAACTCCTGGGGGGTTTTGTAGCTAATTAAAAAGTCTGTTTTCCTATGACTAAACATACTACGTTGGTCCTTGATGTTACTATGAGGTACAAACTTACACTTATCAGTAGAAGAACAAATAGAAAAATAACAGAGGTGATCAATAGTAGTAAAATACTCAGTTGGGATCTTTTCTTTCCCTTTCCAGGTGTTCTGTATTCAGCATGCACCTTAGACACCATATTTAAGTCATACCAGTTGGTTGTACCAATTACTGGTTACTGATCCTTCATAAAACCTTTACGTCTTGTCTCATGTTCTGCTGAACATTTAAACAGCTAAGAAGAGTTCAGATAGCACACTTAGGTTTGAGCTCCTGCAGCAGTATGACTGGTAATAGATGATGTTTGTGTTTTATGTTTTGTCAAGATGTGTAGGATGCCATTGTCATCAGCTTAACATGTTTTCAGGCAAACTGCTTGAAAAATACAGGATTTTTTTACTTCTCCTTTTGTCACTAGTTACTTTTCTGTCCTCAAAAGAAAAATAATGTACTAAAGATGAGCCTAGTGACTCTCAAAAAGGAAAAAGCTGCTCCATAAAACCGTGTTTATAGTTTGAGGGAAAGATCTTCAGACTGCTAAATTGATGCAACGCTTGTGCCACTTGTGGACCTGCTCATGTTTATGCTGGTCTGAGAACTCTATAACTCTAAGTTATCTATATCCTATTAGAGCTTAAGAGACACTGTCATAAAAATAGATCTCTCTGCCATACTGTGTCTCTCTGCCTCTCCGTGTCTAATTGGACTAATTTTATCTTTGTCAGTGGACTCACTGTTGATTAACAGAGTTGAAAAGTGAAGCCAGAATCAAGCCTGCTGTTTGTAGGATTTATTCACAAAGGTTATATTTTTCTGTTACGGATTTTTATTTTCAAATTTTAGAAGCCCTGAGAGTTGGGGAATTTAATGATTGTGTTTAGAGTTCCAAAGGTAAATTAATGAAAACAATTTGAGATGTTTACAATCTTTTTGAATGTGTAGAGATACTTTTCTGTAATCAGCTCCATGTAAGCCACAATTGACTATTCATTTACATACGTAACTATAAAACTCCACAATGTAGATACAGTATCAGTGCTGAAATTACCAATTGTTTTCTTCTAGAAACTACATTTGAGCGAAGATGTTGCTGGAGCCACATTCATGGCAGCAGGGAGCTCCACCCCAGAGCTGTTTGCATCTGTTATAGGTATGGAGCCCACACATAAGCTTTTTTGAGATCTGCTGCTGAAAAATCAGCAGCAGATCAAGCACAGGTACCCATTCTCCTGTCAATTTATAATCAGCAATTGCAGCTGTCAGCTAGTCTGTGGTTCATGGTGTAATTCACTACTCAAAATATCTCATAAAACTGTGAGTCTCCTCTCAAAACACAGAGAGGAATGTTTGATTCTGAACACAGGAAGCAAAAGAAGAGATTTACTGAAGTCCCCTGAGACGTAATTTGATATATTTGGAAAAAGATTAAGAGCAGCCCTGAGGAGAAAGACTTGGGGGGTGTTGGATGATGAGAAGCTCATCATGATCTGTCAATGTACAGCCAGTGTGTACTTGCAGCCCAGAAAACCAACTGTATCCTGGGCTGCACCAAAAGCAGTGTGGCCAGTAGCTTGAGGGGGGTGATTCTGCCCCTCTACTCCACTCTTACGAGACCCCATCTAGAGGAAGACACCTTTAAAGGACATCTAGTTCAGCTGCCCTGCAGAGAGCAGCAACATTTCCAACTAGATCAGGTTGCTCAGAGCTCCATCCAACCTAATCCTGAATGTTTCCAGTAGTGGGGTCATCTTTGTGCCAGTGTTTCACCACTCTCATTGTAAAAAATTTATTCCTTTTATCTAGTCTAAATCTACCCTCTTTTAGTCTAAAACCATTACCCCTTGTCCTAGGGATCCTAAAAAGTTTGTCCTCCTTTCCTGTAAGATCCCTTTAAGTATTGAAGGGCTGTAACAAGGTCTCCTCAGAGCCTTCTCTTCTCCAGGCTGAACAAACACAACTCTCAGCCTTTCCTCAAGGAGACCACCCGCACTGCTCTGTCCTCAGCTGCCCTTTCTGAACAGTCCATAGTCCTTGATAGCAGCACTCCAGTTGTGGGATGTGTCTAACCAAATTTCAGTAATGCAACTAGGTTGTAGCTTTCTAGCAGCATGATGGCTTAAATTTGAAAAATCTTTAGTAAAGCCTTTGTAGGCTTTATCCTGACTGAGGTTTTTACAAACTTTAGGGAAATAGTATACAAAGGAATGCACCATAACCTCACATCCAACTTCCTGAAAAGCAGTGACTGTAAGCCTTTAAGGCTCCCTTTAGCAATCAAGTAACTTTAGCAAAAGTTGTTTGATTTCTCACCTTGGAGAAAGATTTCTGTGCTTTAAATAAATTCCATGCTTCTAATGTGACTGGAGATGTTTTATACTCGTTTGAATGGATTATTGCACAACTACCAACCAAGCTGTGAAACAGAGAACTTGCTGTTGAACTAACTAGTTAAGAAGTCATTTTATAAAAGTATATATGTATATAGAGGTTTTAAGCCAAAATTGGGGAGCTGCTAGCTAGACTAAAAGTGCAAATCATTACACAGAGAAGCGAGCCTTTATTATGAAACATATTTTGGTTAATCTTTGAAACAGTCTCTACTTCACAAGTAGTACATGTTCTGAGTGACTTAAAATTAAATGACAAAGGTAGTTATGTGTGTTTTGCTCCCTCTGCAGGTGTATTTATCACTCATGGAGATGTAGGAGTTGGGACCATTGTTGGTTCAGCAGTTTTCAACATCCTCTGCATTGTTGGTGTCTGTGGACTGTTTGCAGGACAGGTTAGTAAGATACTTGTCTTTATGTAGTTCAGTTGCTTACAAATTAGGGGTTTCCATGAGCAAATATTAAAAACAAAAAGACAAAGTCACAGACAAAAATGGCATTGTGAAGAATGTCAAGGATTGGAAAAAATTTACAAATGCTTTACAAATAGCAAATGTTTCTGAAAAGTTCAGCTGTGGTTTCAGCACTCTGAACATGTAGCATACAGAGGAAACTGGTTCTTCTTCATACAATACTGTGTTTACAGTCAGCTGATCAGTGGCATCTGCTGATCCTTCCTGGTACTGATGACAGTCAAAGAATCTGGGACACAAGCATGAGATTTACTCCTTACTCAATAGGTGGTTAAACTGTTTATCATATTTTTTCAGGTAGTAAGTCCAGTATATCCACAGATATAAGGAATGAGGAACAACTGATTTGCTGCCGTACAATGAATTGTACTTTACAATTGAAATTATGACCAAATCAAGTATCATTAGTAAGAAATGTGTTTCATTAATGGAAGTTGCTATATGATTTTTATTACTAGTGCTTATTATAGATTCATTGTCTAATAGACTGATAGATCTTCACGGTAGCATAAAACTGCATTTGCTTTCAGAATAGCTGCTAATAATAATAATTACTCTGCTCACACACCTAAGTTATTTTAAGATAGGGGCCTTTTTGTTTGTTTGTTTATCTGTTTCTGAAGTGGCATATTTTTGTTGACTGCAGCTGTGGTATTTTTCAGGTGGTTTGTCTCACCCAGTGGGCTGTGTTCCGGGATTCTATATACTACACAATATCTGTGATCGTACTTATTGTTGTAAGTAGTTCTCTTATCAGCTGTTGTGTTTCATTGCTTGAATTTTTGGAGGACTAGTCTGCTAACTATTGATAAATACTGGCCAATGATTATTTTCCTGGCTAGTTCTAGTGGCATCTGGAAGTGAGGGCTGAGCTCCACAGTGTTGTATAAATATGAAAATTTCATACAGCCCCATGGAATATGTGCCCATCAAGTCCATCTGTGTCCATTCACTTTGTACATAGGGTTTGTACAGTTCTGCAGGCTAGGAGGCTACTGTTACACAGTGCACATAGCACTCTCCTCTGACCTAGGAGACTGCTTGTTGTGGAGGTGAAAAATTTTGAGCTACACTTCTATTTTAAATAGGGAAGGTGGCACTTTCTTGCTTCTACACAGTAATTTCATTTCAGATTCTGAGTAGATTTTTCCACATAGAGCACAGGTGAGATACCACTTTGTTCATCTAGAGCGGTGTGGTAGTTCCTGAGTGTACACATTTAATGTGTTTGGTGGCAAGGCAGGGAAGAATCCACTTAGCCTGTATTTTGTAATACAAGTGGATCACTATCTATGTGTTCAGTAACAGCAGTTACATAGGGTGGAGTAAAATGTGTATAACCACATGGCCCAAGAGGAGAAGTAGAATGGCTGCCTCTTTTGCTAAAGCTAGTCTAGCTGTTAAAAGGACTCAAAAGTTAAGTATTTTTGGAATAAGTGTCTTTGCTGTCATTTGCACAGCACGTGGGTACATGTGTGCATATCTGTCTGTCCTTCACATGCTTGCACTGTTTCACTAAATAGTACTTACAGCAGCCACTGACAGAGATCCAGGCCTTGTTCACAAGGTTTGTGTTTTGTGAGGGGCACAATCCATACAGTGGAAGTTCTGGTTAGAAAGGGTCAAAACTTGATTAGGTCTGTCTAGATACTTGCTAAAGAAATTTGACTGTTTTTCAAGAGAGATCAGAGAAATGGTCAATTTACGTGTTTCCTGTTTTTTCCTCCTAGTTCATATATGATGAGAAAATAGAATGGTAAGTTGTGTTAAGTTATTCTGTACAGTCCTGTATTTGCCATGAGGCTCACCAGTAAATAGAGTTGTTGTGTAATTCACTTTCATTCTACACAGCGAGAGTATGAGCTAGATTGAACACTTAGGAAATCCTATGTATTTTCTTTGTATTTAGTTTTTATGATGGTCAGGGAAAACTAAAAGAAAATGTAAGAACCTGGAAACATTAAGGACATACATAGGCTGTATGTAAGGCCTGAAGATTCCCATGTGCAGAGAGGGTAACTAAAACTCTTCTGCTCTGATTCGGACTGTTAACATTTATGGGGGTGCCAGGTGTTCCAAAGAACACCCCAATGTGAATCCTAGTGTAAGATCATAAGCATCTGCTAACAGTGCTCTCAGAGTGCGTGGCCTCTGCTTCAGCACCGAAATGACAGAAGGCCTGGGTGTTACAGTCCACAGAGGGTAGCTGTGGTTTCAGTATGCAGCACATTCCTGAAATATATGCGTTGCATTTTGTTTGCGTGTTTATTGAAACTTGATAGTCTGCTTCCCCTCTCATTCTGCTGAGATACCATCTAATCTTAGTGCTGAGAATCCTGTGTGCGCAAATGTGACTTGTACCAGATGTTTAAGGCACACTCCTACATAAAACTTGTAAAGCATACAGCTGTTTCAATGGCTTTCTAACACTTCTTTCTGTCTTTTTGAGGTGGGAAAGCCTTGTACTCATCATTATGTATTCATTCTACATACTTATCATGAAGTAAGTACTTCTTCCTAAACCCTTTGGGTGTTAACTAACCATCATTCTTTTGGTCCTGTTTTATCTTTGGCCTCCCTGCCTGAGGGCAGTACAGCCAGTGATGTTTCTGTGTAAGATCTGTTGGTTTTTGTGCTTAACCAGTTTAATTCTAGATTTGTGCTCAGTCAGCAGCAAATACTTTCATGCATCTTTTTCATAGTGCACAGAGGTAAAGTAGCTTTCAGAAAAAGTTGAGAAAAATGTCATTTATACAAAGGTATATAAAACATCTGTGGAGTAGTCTGTAGTGTAAGGACACATCATGTCAGCTCTGACACGTATTTTGTACTCCCTGGAGAACAAGGTCTAGGACCATTAGACAGAGTGCTAAGCATGTATTTATCTTCAGACCATCTCATACCGGGTTGTATACTGACATCTTCTTCTGTTGTGTCACTGCCTCTGACAGGAGAGTCAGAGGTCTGACTGTTACTGCAAGTGTCTGTGAGTCCACCCTTCTATTGCAAGTTGCTTAGACTTACATCCCTTGGTGCCTTCCCTTCACAAATCACCCTGTTGTAACACCCTTTTCTCCTACATCAAGTCTTAGCAGAGTTCATTGACAACCCTCTTAGATCCCACCCTAGTGCTAAAATAGATGTATGCTGTCTTTAGAAGGGTGTGGTCAGCAGTCCCAGAAATGCTCAAGAACCCCCCCACAGGGAGCACAGTACTGAGAGAAACAGTGAGGTGAATTGCGAGCTGATGCAGGAGGAAGTATAGTGAGGGTCCTGGCTCCAAAGTGCACAGCTTCAGCGTTTTGCCGTCACTAAATCTGCTCTAGTGCCTTTTTGCAGTTTGCTGCGTATCATGAGAGATAGGTGCAGTCCTTGCTTTCCTGTCAGCTTGCCACTGAGTTGGACAGTCCTTTCTCTTCACTTCCTATTAGTTGTCAGAGAACATGCATCTAGGCTTTACTGCTTGCCTGCATAAGTTGTTCTCAGATGCTTAAAAGCTTGCTAAGAAAATGCAAAAATCCAACCTTTTCAGACCTCTCGTTTGCACTTTCAGGTACAACATGAGGATGCAAAATTTCTTCATGCTTAAAAGCAAGAATGTTGGAAATGGTGACACAGTCAACAATGAGCTGGAAGATGGTAATAAATGTTACGCTTCTAGTTATGACGACCCGTCCATTCCATTACTATGGAAAGGTAAGGCTGAGCAGACAGGACTTGGAGAAAGAGTAGTTCACAGGATATTCTTTTTATTTCTTTAATGCATATCAAAACAGTGTTACTATTCAGTCGTAAGCAGGGTTAACTTGATAATTCACCAGTCATGCTGCCACATTAAAAAAAAAAGATTTTTTTTTTAATAGTCTGAAAACAAGCTGCTTTGCACATTGGCAATTTTCCTCCCTTTTTATCTCCTGTTCAGTGATGAGCTACAACATTGTGAAATAAGTAAATTTTTTTTTTACCAGGAAGGAGGCAATTTTCACTTCAAAAATTAGTTTGGAATGAGAAGCTTAGATGTGGATGTTGAAGGAAAAGACATGGGTAGATCAGTGGGCAAGAGGGATTACATGCTGAGTTCAGATTCTCAGACAACTGTTTTTCACATGCCTAAATAGGCTGTATACATCACCAGGCACATACGTAAAATTGAAAAATGCGGGTTCTTTGCTGTTTGTGTCTTTGTCATAAAGGAAAGAAGATGATATCCAGCTTCTGGTACTGAAAGTAAACAAAAATACCTGAGCATTTTTGGCTTTTTTTCTAAGCCTGTTTTTATCTTTGTCTTATCCCTTTTCTCTTCCATTCTTTCTTTTCTCTGTAGAGCAAAATCATTCCTACTTTCGAAGCACAAACCCTGTAATTTAGTGAGCGCTTGGGCTGCTCTTAACAAGTGAGGTCTCCTCACTTTGTTCTTTGCAAACATCTCCCGTTCTAAGAGGCTGAGCTCATCAGCAGTGTCGGTAGCATTGGAAAGATCCTCACGTAATACCAAATAATGGCAAGCAGGAATTTAGGGCAGACTCAGAGAATCACACTCTGCTTTTAGTATTTAGGCTGGGATTTCTTCAGGGTAGATATGGGTACCTGCAGGTTTATTCAATGACAGCACACTGCAACTCTGGTCCTAGATAAGGTGTTTAGGCAATACTCATTTAAAATTATTTCTCCTAGGACATTGTAGCATAATTAAATGAAGGTGACTTTGAAATATTTTCATCTCATTTTATAATGAACTTTTGTGACCATTGAGTAAGATATAGTGAGGTCTGTCTGTTTGATGTGGATGTGTGTCCATGCAAGGTTCCATAGATGCCTCCTGTATTCAGGTGGAGACATGGGAAATGGTTAATCCAGTAAAGACCACAGATACTAGTGGGTTTTACTTTTGAGGCATTCATTGGGTTCTGATGCCATCTCGCAGCAGGCTCTGCTCTCTGGCTCTTGTGCTAAGGGGATGATAGCACAGAGTGCTTGCCTGTCCACCCATTTCCTTTTCCAGGAAATGTGTAGATTACTGAATGCTTGTGAAGAACATGCAGAAAAGAAGCAAGAAGGCTTCACTAGCAACTGTCCACAGCAGATTTCTTTTCTGATTTTCCCTCAAAGATGCACTGACATTGCAGTTTCAGTCAAATTCCCTTTGCCTTCTCCAGCACCCATTACACAAATACATGCTGCATTGGAGGAACAATTGTTCAAAGAGTATAGGTACTTTCATAGGCAAACGTGCCTGGGATGAGAAAGTACAGGAAGAAGAGATTAAGGATTTGGAGTGAGCAGTGGGAGTGGAGGATGGCAGCGTTAGCCTAGCTGCTTTATGTGTCAAGATGCTGTCCTAGAAAACTGTCACATGCCTGTCTCTTGCTTCTTCCCTCCTGCTCTCTCAAAGTATGCCATGACCCATCAGTGACTCCCTCCTAGTTGACACATGCTGGCTTCACAAGCTGAGCTGCCTTTTCCCCAGCAGCAGCTTTCAGAAAGGAGCACTGCTAATAGCAAGGAGAGAACTAGGGCTGGCCTCTTAACAGCTTTCAGGATCCACCAAAAAACCTCCCTTGGCTTCATGAAGGTGTAGGTTTGACCTTAATGTGATTTTCCACTGGAGGAAAACCTGATTACTCCCCATAAATGAGCAGTTGCTTTGGGTGAGGAACTTTGTTTCTAGAAAGGATAGTCTGTTGCTCAGGGTGCAGGTAAAAGGTGGGTTCACACACTGTAAAGCTCTTTTATGCTTGTAAGTTTCATTACTTTCAAGAGGTTCCTGTGGTACAATATAAAACCTTTCATCACTGAAGTTTCAGAAAGACAAAGGAGAGCTTTTCACCATTAAAAAAAAATTCCATTTGAAGGGTGAGTTCTGCACACACAGGTAAAGGCAAAGTAGATGTACTTTGTGAATACTGCTCCAATTTTCAAAGTACAAACACGTATTGCCCTTGACTTTTATTATGTTGACCCAAATTTCCACCAGGTGGCATAGTTTGACCCTTTCCTGGAACCAGAAATTTGGACAAAAGTGGGTTTCTGAGGGCCTGATCAGAGCTAAAGTCATGAAGAAGCTTTCTGTTGATTTTGACAGGGCTGTTGGTGATGAGCCTTTGATGGTGAGCAGTAAGTTTGTTGGAAAGAAAAGCTATTCCCAGTAGATTTTTTTTAAGGATTATCACAAAGGAGAAGGGCAAAAGGCTTTCTCCATTTCACATTTCTTAAAACAATTTTTAGGTGGAGTTCATACTATATAGAGCTAAGGTATGTATATTTACAGGCACAGGGAGTCAGACTGAAAATAATGAAAATAGTAAGAGCAATATGCTGCAGTAAGTCAAAATAGCTGCAGTTACTTATATGTATATTTAGCATGAGGTATTCTACATCAGTGCTGAGTTTTTAATCATGGTACTTTTATCAAAGCTGAGTGTTTGTTCACTGTCTTCACAGGGCTCTAAGCAACAGTTTCAGAGTAACTTCATTGCTTCCATGTTTTTCATGACACTGTAAGATGAAGCATTTTGGTTAATTCTCTGGAGAAACTCACTTGGGAGCAGTTAACCTGATGAGACTGTTAATATCTGGCCTTTTTGCCATACCAACAATGCTGTCAATTATTTCTTTTTCTTCAGTTAAAATAAATGTTAAGTTGATGTGGTTGAGCCCTATTCTGTGAGGACTGATTCCTAGGAAACTTGTCTGGCTGTATATTCCTTCACAGAAAAGCTCCTATGCTTTAAGAGTCATTGGAGTGGATGTGCTCCTTATTCGCATCATCAGCCCCAGTACTCAGCAAAGTTAATTTGATTTAGATGTCGGGATGGAGAAGGATAATTGCTCCTTTACATTTAGCAAATGTAAAATTACTACTAGTTATATTCTGTATTAGAGATGTTAAGCTGCAAGCAAGACTGCAGAGTGGTTTCTTTGAGTAGGGCACATGTCTTTGTGAAACCAGAGATCTTATGTTTATGACACTTCAGGTGACCCCGGTGTACTCACTGAACCCATTTTAGTGCAACAAGGCAAGACCCTCAGATGCTGAAGGGTAAAAGTTACAGATGTGTATTTGTAATAATCGATTTTTCTTGGTGAATCATTATGGAAGATGTATTTCTTGAACTGCAAATATGCTAGAAGATGCTTTAGACAGCAAAGCCTTTATTGCATGATGTGACTTAGATGCATGCATGGATCCAGTCTTCCTCCTGAAAAACAAAAATATTTCAGCACTGTAACAATGCAAAAGAGTAACAATATAGGCTTCTGTGTGTTTAGAACAGGTCCATTTTAATTCCATTGTTTGAGTTGAATGTTTTCTTAGATTTCCTTTGCTTCCTGACTGGAACCATGCACTAATTATCTTTCACTTCCACCTCCTAAATTCTCCTCCTCTTCTTAATGTAAGTAACAATGCAAAAGGGGAGGGAAAGGGGGAGGCCAAGCTAAGCAAAGCAGAAAACAAGCAGCAAAGAATTTTTTTTCCTGTACATATTATTATATGTAATAATTAATATTTATTATAGTCGTGTGTATTTCTTGCCCTGCTTTCTAACACCACATGGGTATGTCTCCTGTCTGCTGAGCCTTGCTCTGCTTGCTGTGTGTAGTCTGTAGCATTTGTGAGAATACTGGTTTGGTGGTGAGCTCCTAAAGTTCTTGCCTGTACTTGTGTTGATTCCCAATAAAATTTTGTATCTATGTGTAGAAACTTTGTTAAATTTGTAATCTTAACCGTGGTAGGGGTTCCTTTATATTAACAAAGGCTAGCATAGATATGTTCTTGACAATTGTTGTTTTTCATCATTTCAAATCTTTTCGTGTGAGAGGTACTGGTAATATTCTTTGAAGGTAAAGTGAAGATTTCCAGAAGGAGTGAGCACATTAGGGCCTTCTCGATGTGCAGCACCTTTATCCAATGGAGTAGCTTTAGAGGTTTTAGGAGTGCTGTCTACACTGCCACAGTGCAAACACTTTTAGAGAAAGAGTACAAGACCCTAGTGGGACATAAGCAAAGAAAGCTGATACTACAGCATGAGCAGCTGGGGAAAAACTGCTCCCACTAACCTGACAGTGGCTTGGTGGCTACCTTAGCAGAGTGAAGTCCCTTTCCAGCGTGTGATCTAAACAACATGCCCAGCTGATGAGGAGATTCACCAGGCTGCAGAAATATTAAAGTAAAGTAACTCATAAATTCAGGCATTCAGAAGAATATTACCCCCACCTGAGCCTGAAAAGACCTGGCTCTGCATGATGGGACGCATGGTAAGATCAATTACACTGCTAACTCTGTCCATTGTGATCATTAGTGAAGGGCATGCAGCAGTATGGCAAAAACAGTGTTATGATGGTGGATGAGATAATCTGCTCCAGTCCTCCCAAATACCGGTTCCCTGAAGCTGGATTACGGATCATGATTACGAATAAATTTGGACCACGCACCAGAATGCGGATGGCAAGCCGACTCATCATTAATGAGGTATGTTCATTAGGAGATCAGTAAATGACCATGAGCCAGAGGGGTCACCAAAGAGCTGTTTTCATAGTGATTCTGGAATTTAGATTCTCCCATGTTCCTACGGATGGGATAGAACTATGTCTTTCTCTAGCAGCTATGTGAGAACAGATTTGAAGATTGATTCCCAACTGATGATGCTGCCTGTTTTAATGGGAGGGCACTCAAAAAGGAGGGACTATCTTACCTCACTGACAGAAGATGTTTATTTCAGTGTGCGTTTGTGCATATGTGCACATTTAGATTTTAAGTGCAGCAGAAGGGTTGGTTTTGGTTATTACAAAAGTGGTCAGGTTAAAAAAAGGGTCATGAAGACAGCAACCAGAATTCTTAAGAACTGCTCTTATATTATCAACACTTCAGGACCACTTCACAGATTTGCCTACTTCTTTAGTATTCACTGTAGTCCTCAACTCAAAATAAAAATGGACCAAAATATTTTCATGAGGGGAATTTGCCCTGGACAGTTTCAGTTCTCTCTTGATACATTGTCAGGACTGTACACTGCTTGTTCCACACCAGGCAGCTGAAGTGGCAGGGCTTGGCAAGTGAGGCTGTTTGGAACTTGAGTGAAGTACTGGGGGTGAAATCTTTGGCCTACCAACCTGGGTGCTATGAAGGCAGGATTTTATAATTTGCTCCCACAATATCAAATACAAGAGGTATTTACTCTGGCAAGTAAATAGATTTCAGTACCATAACACAGTTCATGTGTTTAGCCAGCCTTATGAATACCACACTAAAAGATAGCACCATTAATATATTTGTAACAAAAATCCAATTTAACAGTAAAATAGTGAAAGGTGTTATGGTCCGGAGTAGAAGATCAGAGAGGGCACATGGCAACAGTTGACTGTGTAATTCTTGAAGTCAATTCATTGATCAGAGAAAAATTTGTAGTGGCTGTGTGGATAGAAAGCTGATACTTGCCCTTTCAACATCTGCAAAAAATGTTCTGTGAACTTGAGCATTTTGAATCTATGGTTTTATGTATTCTCAGTTATATATTCACAAGTTTTGCAAAGTATTCAGATATGATTTTTCTCTGGTTTTCACTACAGTATGTTAATACTGCTTTCAGAAATTTTTTTGTATGTTGTGCAGTTACTTTATTTTTCAAGGCATTTCAGAGCACTTTTTAGGAATTTTGCAAGTTTGTCATGAAAAGAGAACACTTATCAACCCTGCATTACCTCATCAAATGAATTAAAAATATTTATTTTTTTAATAAAAGTAAGACATTACTGTTGCATATAACAACCCCCAGTGCGTAAATGGATATATATACTGATGTTTAAAACCTAATCCCTGTAATTGTTGTATTGTGTATTGGAACTGCAGCATGTCTGCAGGGCCAATTATGAGCTTCATGTACTGGGACAAGGGCAATAGGGATTAGTCTTGCTTTTGAAATTAAAAATAGGAAGTTTAAATTCACCTCAGTGAATGGAGATGAGAAGGAGGGAGAGGAGTTGTATCTGGGAATGAGAGTTCCTGGATAATGAGTCATTCATAAGCCAGCTCTAATTGTGCAGAAATGTCTTGAGTGTTACCACTTGATTTTGGTGTTATTGCTGGTTTGAGTGGGCACTGTTGAGTGAGAAGTGCTTTAGAATAACCACATTGATTAAAACATGATGTGGAAGAACAAATATTACAACATTCTCCATCAAGGCTTGAAAGACTCCTGCTGGTAATTTTGAAGTGGATGGTTAGTGTGGTGAAGCCTGATGCCTGATGAAGACAGGTTTGTTTTTGATTGAAAGGAAAGTTTTGAGGAGAAACTTCATGGCTTATGTGACTGGGGCTCGACAGACAGTAAAACTCAGATTTCACAAAGTAAATCCTTTCTGAACTATGGCAGTTTTTGTTTTGACACCGCAGCGTCAGCGGTTAATCCAATCTGCCAATGGCTCAAGCAAAGCACTTCAGAACAGGAGACAGGAGAATATTGAAAATGGAAACATCCCTGTGGGGAACCAAGAGGAGGAAAATGAACAGGACAATCTAACTCCATTTTCAGTGCCAGGTAAGTCTTACTTTCTGGGTGTTCATAGTACTGAAAGAGAAGATAATTTAAATACCAAACACTGGGTTGTAAGAAAGACAACATATGTGGGGAGAGAGGAGGAAAGGGATTGGTTTGACCATCTGAAAGATGGATTTGCTGACAGTAAAACTGGGCTGGAGGCTGGATGACTAAAAGCAGATCTTAGGATAGTGTTTTCCAGTCATCATAGACAGCCACGGTAGAAGTGCTGATTTGCCCAAGGTGAAGGGAAAGCGGGAAAGGGAAGTTTATATTGAAACACTTAAGACTGACCTGATGAGCACTGCACTACAAGTAATTTTGAAGTCAACAGTTAATAATGACCTGCTGGAAATTTCTAGGCCAGAGGCACCTTGGTGTATAAATACATAATAAATTGATTCAGTGACTGTAGGGGGGGGAGTCTTCTTGCATGAAAAGGAAAAAATATTTAGGGGGAGAAAGAGTATTTAAAATTGTTAGAATAGCTGTATGCAATAGTAGTCACCTTTGGAAATTTTTTTGAAATTCTTTGGTATGAAGGGCTATGTATAACCAACCTCTTGTGCTAGTGCCCTTAGCACATTGCAGGTTGACTCTTGCCCAAATGCTTTGGAGATTAGACAGCAGAGATGAGATCAGCCCTCACAGACGTGTAGTCTGTCACATAGTTACTGTTTAACACAAGTATTGCTCAGCATGGGTAAATACCACATGCAGTGAAAAAGAAGGATTTTCCGCGTTGTATCTAGTTTCTTAGAGATCCCATTGCTTCAGTTGCTATCATTGTAGAAGAGATGTTTGTGATTGAACAAACACTGAAGCATACTACGTGAAGACTAGATGATACTGTATGTTTTCGTGTGTTACTGTGTTCCCACAGGAGCTTCTTGCAGTCAGCAGTTACAGATTGGAGTGAGGAAGCAAACTAATTCATGGAAGATAGGCCCATTAGATGGGCTTCTGATCATTCATGAGATAGTGAAAAAAATACTTTTATTGTATGGTGAACTAACAGGATCCAAGTCAGCAATATGCTTGTGCACATGAGCAAGTTAATGACAACAGTAATAATAGTAATAATAACAACAGAAACTAATAAACAACTTCTAGAAAGGAAAAATATCTCCCCAAACCATCTAAAAATCATAGAATCCTATAATCAGTAAGGTTGGAAAAAATGTCAGAGATTATTGAGTCCAGCCATTAACCCAATGCTGCCGAGTCCATGCTAAACCATGTTACTAAGCACCTCATCTGTGCTTCTTTTGAACACTGCCGGAGACAGCGATTCCACTGCTTCCATGAGCACTCTGTTCCAAACCTTGACCACCCTTGCATGGGTTGGCAAGGAAGACTTTTAAACTGAGATGTTTTTAACAAGTTTTTGGATACAAGTTTTGATTAGGGTAGTGCAATCATTCATTTCTTCTTACGTTCCAGATGGCTTTTTTATGAATAAAACATAGATTTCAGATTAGAGCTTCCTAAGCGTGTGACATTCACAATAGACAAAATGCTCTGAACTAAATAGGGAGTTATTACGTATGTCACTGGTCGTCTTTAAATGCAGTTTTTCTGCATTTTTGAGAAAGTCTTTAAAGATAAAGTAAGGTTCAACAGGCCAGAGTGGAACCACTGGTGATGCAATTCATACTGAAGGGAGCAAAAGTTCAACATGAACTCAAGGAGCTGTGTAATAGTGATTAAGTGATTGTATAAAATCCTCATCATTACCTTCAGGTTTTGTCACTCCTGTTGTTGGGCGATGATTATCAATTGGTTGGATTCTCATTGCTCAACTCATATATTCTGAGTGAGAATTCTTTTATTTTGCTTTCAAAAGCACCACTTTAATAAGTTTGGTGAAAATGTGAGGACCCAGCATCATGCTTTGTTGTCATTTAAGTACTGTGGCGCAATCAGTTGCCTAAAAAACTCCTGACATTTAAAACTGGCTTCAGGGAAAGGTAGTTTGCAGTTTCCCAGAATCCCCTCTGGTTTTCTTTGGTATATTTTCTGTCCAGGAATAAGGCACGTACATTTTCTAAAGATCAGAAGTTCATGTATTTTTTCAGTACTGTAAAGTGTTCTGTGAAGGATAAGCTTTCAGTTTTCAATTGGACTTTCCAATTCAACCGGTTGCGGCGTCCTAAGTAAAAAATTCACTCTAGTATTTTGGGAGCTGCAACTGCAATGGCTGTGAGTTGGCCCAACCCCTTTTTTTGTGCTGTTTTGTAGTCACATTTTCTAGCCTAGTTTGGCATTTGACTTTCTTTCTTCAACTTGCATGTTCTAGATACTTTTGCAATAACAAGTTTGTTTTTTTCCGAAACAGAAGTAAATGTAAGGGAAGTGTGAAGTTTCATCTCTGAGTGATTCACAGTAATTATTTGCCATCTCAAAATACATCTTTTGCATTTTTTTTTCTTTTTTTTATCCTCTGCCAACAGGAGTGCTCAGCAGTAACTGTAGGGCTTTAGCAAGCAGAAATAGAGAATACAGTTGTCACATGAAAACAGTCTCAAACAGTTTCAGCATATATCTCCTTTGTCATGATGCCTTTTCCTGGTCTTAAAATCAAGAGTCCAGCACGGTTAGAAGGGAAGAAGGGATTTTACCTTGGTATTTATTTTAAGGATCCTTAGGTGCACCACGTCCAGGTCAAATACACCTCGATGCCCACTGCAATGCCCACCCCCAAAAGATCTGGTATAACATTATAGGTCTTACTAATTAGCATATCTATCAAAGATTGATTCCCCACTCAGAGGCTTGAATGAGCCCCCTTCCCCAAGGAACCTTCCCCGGGATGGTTCTGTCTTAGTTTACAGAATGTGTTCTGGAGAGGACCTTGGGGTCTGGGGCACACTATCCTCTACCTACGAAGCTTCTAAAATGTTCAGTCTCCTAGCTTAACAAACAAGTCCAAGAATGTAGGCAAAAAGCATTAAGAATACAGAAGTTGTAAAAAGGTATAAAAGGGGTTTAAAAGAAAAGGCAAAAAATCATCATGGCATCAGTCAAACATCCAGAGAGATTTACTCCCGGGTGTGGGTGTGGTTCAGGCCCATCCTGAAACAGGAGACAACATGCAGTTTTTGTGGAAGCTGCATATGATATCATTCAAAGAGCCTTTGCCTTTGGTTTCTGTGTGGGAAAAACACATTCTCTTTAAAAGAGGAATTTCTTTCTTGACCTGACCTTTAGACTATGCTGAATATCTCCCAAGAGAAAGACTCATTTGAAGCTTTACAATTTGATTACTCTACAGTTGTTTGAAAACAGATCTTAAACTTATAAAAAAAACCCCCACAGATCAGAACAAAATAGGATGAAACTGGGCAGGCATATGTTGACAGCAAAATGGTGTGTTAAAGCCCTTGCATAGCACAATGGTCTTTTAGAGCCCAGACTCAGAAAAGCACTTCTGTGCAGCTCTTAATGGATGCTTAAACCCCTTCCATTGTCACATGTTCTGCACCCTTTAAAATACTCTGTGATCTCAGCTCCTGATCATTTCACAGGAATGAAGAACTACTTCTCTTACAGGATTGGAGCATGGATGCATTATGTAAGTCATGATGGTGTTAGCTAAAACAGGAATAATAATTCCTAGAGCTAAAACGAGATGGCAATAAAGGAGATTAGTAATCCTATCCATTTTTGTTTGGATCCAAAATAAAAAGATAGCATGTAGGATAGAACCAAAAAAAAAGTAACACTATCTACTTAAAGCATTTAAAATGTTTGTACTTGGTCAAAACAAATGTTTGTCTCAATATTCTTACTCCGGCCATGATTTTATGAAGAAACCTGGGGAAGAATGAGACAGGACAAGTTATTGTTCAGCTGATTTCACCTCAAGGAACTTCCTGCTCTTGGTGTAAAATTTTGATTTGAAGTTCCTTAGTGGGTTTCTTCTTCATTAACCTAATGTCTAATTGTCATTGAATCTTTGTAAACATATAACACCCACAACATCCTTTGGAAAGGATTATTATTTTGTGAAGAATCTTTTACTTACTTTGAACCTGGCTCCTACTTGCTTCATTTAATGTCTTCTTTTATTGGAAACATGGTCGACAAGGCAAACCCAGTGTACCTCACTTGAACACTCGGGATACTGCAGCACTTTGTTAAACAGCAAGGTTAAAACATACAAAATAAACCAGGCCAAAATCCAGCCGAGTCTAACAAGGTATGGGGAGTACCTCTGTTCAGTTACATCTTATTTTTGTTGAATGTTGTCCTGTGTTAACGTATTGTACCTCTGAGAGAAAAGCTCGTTTCTGGGTACTGGAGCAAATTCTTGTTTGTAGACCAGTTTCCACTGTACCAAAAATGTGTATTTAAGAGAAAATTATTGGTATAAGTCCAGATATACAAAGTGTGGTAAAGGCATAGGCTGCAAATAGAAATTTGAGTTGTTTTGGACAGATTTCATGGTCTGGAATTTGGAACTGGTATTCTGGAAAATGAAACTTCCGAGAAGAATATCAGTAGGTTGAAAAATTGTCTGTTTTGGATGAGGATGAGAAGAAAAACCTTGGTATTTTCCACAGGAAGAAAATATTTCCAAAGGTCTGTTGCAGGAGAATTGCAATAAAAATATTTTAATATGTCAGCTGCCCACTTGGAAGGCTGTCAAAGACTGAGCCTCTTTGGATGCTGTTTTACACACTACACAGCCTTTTTCTAGTGTGATAATTCAAAGTCTCTTGCCCCCACATTTTCTAAGGGAAGTTGCAGAACTGAAGTCAGTATTAATTTTCCTAATGAGAAATTGAAAGCTATTTTCTGACAATTTTTTTAATTTTGCAACAGACATTTTTCTGTGGAAAATAATTGTGATGGAAAATTCACAATGGATCTTGTTTGTTATATCAGTTTCAGTTGTTTCTATACTGAGTACCATACTTAGGAGAAAAATTTGTAATTCACTGTTGTGTTCTGGATACTGCACGACTAGAAATTAATTAAGTTTTCAGATTGTCTAATTTACTTATATTGAAGTTTTCCAATCAGTCTGAACTCTGATGAACAGCATTTTCTAACAGAAATTTGCTTGCTGTGTGGGTTATTACAAAGCTCCTAGTGTAGAGGCATGTGTGTTGCTTTTACACTTTTTCAAGTTGAGAATTGAACTGATATTGAAAATAATATGTGGGTATAAATACATCTTTGTAAATATAAAGCTTAATTAGAACCAAGGAGACAGGTGTTTTGAAAATCATTTTAATTGGAGAAAAAAGAGGTTGGTTTTCTTTGGTTGGTGGGTTAGGTAAAGAGATTTTAAAAGATTAAAAAGGAATTTAAAAACTTTAAAAATTATTAAGTGAAGCATGAAAAAAAATTGCAGCAATAATCTTTTTAGGTGAGCCTGGATGTGCCTCATTTTTCCTCTAAGTTTACCATCAACAAAAAAACCCCTGGAAAAATAGCAATCAATAGTTAACTTCAGGAAGCCTTTCTCATTTCAATTAGAGAACACCTTTCCCAGTTTTCAAGTTACCTTAAGTAAGAGATTTATATGAATTCATAAACATACAGTTATGAAAATCCTGTGTGCCAATTAGATTCATGCCTTTCAGGGATGTTACTCTGTTTTTAGATCAGTCAGCTAATCATTGCTTTGTGTAAGGAGATGCGTCTTTCACTTGGAAAGGTTTAGGTGTGTTCTGAAGTAACTAATGTATGGAGCTGAGATCTGTGCTTGACTGACACACTTTTAAAGGGAAAACTAAGTGGAAAAGCTGTCAAATTTAGCTAACTACACCTAATGGTGTAGTTACAGACTCTACTCTTTTTCAGTTTAAACTTGAAGAAGTGTTTTCTCTGCAGCTTATTTACTGTGACGTGTAATGGGCTGCCTGCACTATGTGCCTTTGGAAGTTCAGTTTCAGACTAGCTCTAGCTAGGTCCCGTGGACTAAACGCCCATTATTACTTGGAACACTTGTAATTTTGTGCCTCTGGTTCAGCTTTATACCAAGGGAATGTTTATTGGTGTGATACAAGGCTGATCTGTGTTGCAGACTAAAATAGAGTAAATTGCAAACCCAAAAATATGAAGTGGGGTCAGTCATCACATTTGCTTCAAGAGTACACTTCTGATCTAAAGGTAGACACAAATGTAGTTTCACACTTTTATATTGAGCTCCTCTCAGCACTCTTTGAGTGTTGCAAATAGGACTGTGTTTTTTCTGTAAAAAGTGCTTTCTTTAGGGCCTTAAAGAAATACTTGTTTCTTGTCAGTGCTGTGATGTATGTTGCTGTCTTTGTTCGCCAGGACACTATCTGTATGTGAAAGTAATTATTGTGAGCATAAAACATCTGGAAAGATGACTAGCCCAGGAATGTATTAAAAATTAGAAAAGAGCTCTTTGTTGTAGGGCTGCCACTTCATTTTCAGAAACATTGTAATCAAGCTCTTTTGTAATGATACCTCTCTGAAATACTTGGCATGCTTGGCTTCCAAATATCTGTGGAAACAGAAAAAATGGATGTATGAAGTAGTGCAAACAACTTCTTGCAAAAAACCCTTAGTCTTCTTGTTTTACAGCAGAGTGATGTGAACAGAATGTAGACCAGTGTTTTTTTCTGTAATAAAGCAATATTCTTTCATTATTGTTGGGGGGGAGGGTGCAAAATACTCCTTTCCTCTGTTATATGGGTTGCTGCAGGAGCCTTTAGACCCAGGGCTCACAGGAGTGGGTGGTACCACTGTTAAAACTACTGTGCTGAGGTCTTGTAATGAGACAGAACAGCTATTTATTGAATAATGGCCTTAATGGGAATGATAATTTTCTTCCTTGCAGATGTAGTAGGGAGCTACTCAACAGTTGTAAAACAGATTGTCATGACCTATAAGCATACTTCACTTTAACCTCTTTATCATTAAATCTTTTTAATTATTATTTTTGAGTGGGTGGTCGAAACCAAAACAACGGAACAGCAGAAGAAGTACTTTGAAAAGAACTAAAAAAAAAATTATCTTCAAGCTGTGTATTGATTGTGCATTCATCTAAGCCATGTGAAATGAATAAAGTCATCAGTTTCCTGAGGAAATAAAGTCTCACTTCATTGGGGTTGCTGCTAAATGTACTTAAAGTCTTAAAAACCTGCCAAGTTACAACATAAGAGTAGACTTCTTCAGCACTGTGTGCCACACAGGTTCCATGACCCAGCATAGCAGGAGCTGAATAAAAAGGCCTGAGGCAAAACAAAGGCCAGATACACATAAGGTTTTGTATAAAAGTTTATAAAAGCTAGAAAACCAAAACACAGAAGAGCAGACAATATAGAATGTGTCAAGTACGCTGCTTTGGCCATGGTGGTTCCGAACTGTTCCAGGCTAACTGCAAGTGGCCACTCAGCTTCTCTTGTTAATCCAGCAAACCCCAGAATTACACACAGCTATTCCCCAAAGTCTCAAGCCTAGCTGCCAATGTAATGAATGCAAATGTCACTCCTACAAACCCTCTAGCTAAGCAGTTTCAACTCGAGACGTTGTGTAGGTAAAGCATCACCACTAGAGCCAGGAATTTTAATCTGACACACATCCATTCAAACTCAGCAAAGATAATGGAAAGGCAAGTCCTCCTCTACCAGTACTTAGGTTTTCCTAGAAATGAACAAGCATAGCTATGCTGGTGGTAAGGGACTATGCATTCTCAGTTAAACATTTGTTTAAGTAATTCAGGGTACTAGATAGGATCCCAGACAAGATGCATATTCCCCAGCAGAGGCTGAGTGCATTTATTCTCTCTTTGTTCTTAAGGCAAGTCTGTTTCTTTTATTTATGTTACTGAAAAGAGAAATGGCACTGCCTATGTGTAGCAGCACCAAAGTCAGTCAGATTACGCCAACACAGATCAGAATTGGATCCATAATTTTTCAGTCAATCGTCCACTGACCCTGCATTTGGAGTTACGTGCGGAGGATATTACTGGCCTAGACCATGCTGACTTGTTGGACTATGAACCAAGCTTAGCCACTTGAGTAGACAAAGAGTAAAAATTAACTATCTAGGAATCTTTAAATAATCCACACTGTAACAAATTAAGCAGGACCAGGTATAAATTACCATAGGATATTTCATAGAATATTTACAGGGTTGTTAAGAAGTAAAGAGAGAAGTGAGCCAAGAAATGTCATTTTCTGGACAGAACAGGTAAAAGATAAGTGTTTTAAAAAACATCTGTGCAGCACTATGTGTAGCCAGAGGGGAAAAGGGTCTTTCCTGTGAAATCTGTAATAGATCCTCAGTGACATGTAAGATTCTAGCATTAGAAATGACCCCGGGAGACTTCATTTTTAGTAGTAGTAGTAGTAGTTTTATGCATTAGAAGTTCCACAGCCACAAGCTATAAATGGGAATAAAGAGCAAAGCTTAGTCTAAGATTTCGTGGTGAGTTTATGACATCTCAGAATTCACAAGGAAATCTCAAGTTAGGAAGCTGTTTCATAACTCAAGCAAGAAAATTTAGTTCTAGAATATATACAAAAGTAAATGAATAAAGACTTGCATTTGGACTCATCAAATTAAATTTGACTAGTAAGTAGCCTCATAAATGATAAAAGTATTAGTGATTTTTAAATGTTTAATACGAAATTTCATTGCATCCTGGTGCAAATTGGTCCAGAAGACTGAGTTCAATTCAATTAAAAGCACTAACAAAAATTCCTGTTAAACAAATCTTAAATCCCAAAGTCTTTGCTGAAAGAAAATTACTGGTGAAATTGATAGGAGCTGGATATTAACTGTTCTTTCTAATGTAGCTCAGTAACTTCACTGGAGGATGTGCCAGATAATTTTCTTCAGTGTGATCAATGACAGCATATTTTAGTAGATCTCAAGCATAGCATTATGAATTAATGATGGAAACCCCTACTTAATTCTAGCATAATTCTAGCATAATTCTAACGCAATGTAAGGAAAGCCCAAGCCAAAGTGGCCATGATGTTGGCTGGGGTACTTTCACTTAGCCTGATAGATAAATTTGTTATCCTACTTGAAGGATACGGCATGAACTGTATTAATAGTACCCCATTTATGTATGGCCCAGTTATAAATAATTCTGTTTTATATCTTGAGATTACATTTGCAATGCTGTAAATTAAAAAAAAATGACAAGGTGTGTACCTGTCTTCAGCGATGGCAGTTCTCGCATATTTCTCACCAGCTGATTTTGGAGAGCTGTACAAGGGAAGTCACTACATTGTTTCCTTTTCCAGAAGTTTTCTTTTACCATCTCAAGGTGGTGCTGTATGCAGATGGAGAGACTTAACAAATCTAGATCTTCTAAGTAAACTTCTGCCCAAGTTAGAACAATGAGGCATGTGAAAAACAATTGCCATGTTCATAGGTTGGGTCTTGTGCTTCTGTTTTCTGCTGTACAGAATGTACAAGTTATTTTCACCACTTGGATTTTGATATTCCTATTCAGGTGAGGGGGTGGGGTTTTTTTGGTTGGTTGGTTTTGTTGTGGGAGTTTTTTTTAAATACTGGATCAGTAGTAACACATTTGAAAGAGCAACAAACCTGATTTAATTTTGGTTTTAAAATCAGCTGTGATTTTAAATCATTGTAATTCTTCCCTGGATTTTCATAGACCTTGGCAGGCTTAAGCATAAGAAGATTCTGGATGTGCATGCTGAACTGGGCTGAAAGTGACAAGGCCAGTATAGTTGAAAGGTACACTGGAAAATGAGCTGGCATGCACGATTGTAAGCATCCTTCTGGGATCATCTGCTCTGCTCAAACTGGTGTAACTGAGCCTGGGATAGTGATGGGAAAACTTAACTGTTTCTTTCCTTTGTCCTGCAGATGGAAAAATGAACAAAATTAAATGGCTTTTGACATGGCCATTGATATTTGTGCTCTTTACCACAATTCCAAACTGCAGCAAACCACGCTGGGAGAAGTGCTTTATGCTGACATTCATCTTGTCCACTCTCTGGATTGCCTTGTTCTCCTACTTCATGGTGTGGATGGTAAGTGTATGTACCAGGACTTGGTACTGAGTGAAATGTGCATCTCAAAGTATGTAAAAATCTTCTGTGCATTTGTTAAAGAAAGCCATGTAATTGTAGGGCAGTCTCTTCAGCTCGTACTGTAATTATTATAATTTTAGCTTTCTGCTGCCTTTTTTCTGCAGGAATAATTGGGTCTTTACTGTATAGGGCCCGATACAGTACAGGAAGGTACTGGAGAACATCTCTACTTTCCTCAAATGCCTGTCAGGCACCTCTTTATGTTTCCTCTCATGAAGGATTGTGTTTTCTATATACATTTTGCAACTTTCTGTATAATTCTCGCATTATAAAACAATTCTCTAACATAGACTGTGTATAAGAAATTCATATGCCAGCCAAAGCCACACATTTATATGATATGTCATACTCTGTACCTTGGTTCCATATGTAGCTATCCCTTTCACAAATGAGAGAGGTGCTCATTAAGGCTGCAACACATACTGCTTTAAGAGGCAGCTGGACTGTAGTACCTTGTTACCAGTCTCAGCAGGAGAATCATGCCCCCTTCTATTTCTAGGTCTCTGCTTGCCCCTGAAGATGAGGTTTGTCAGTGAGTTCCTAAAATACAGCTATTCTTTAGTGAAGGGTCCTATTTTCCTCATGTGATCAACTATCAAACTATTTCAAGAAAACAACACATAGCCTAGAAGACTTCCATCTTTAGCAGTCTCAGCAGGGAAGCAGCTGTCTGTCCCTGGTTCAGTCTCCTCTCTCTCACAAGCCTATTTCCTTTTAAGCTGCCTTTTCTTGATGTTTTTTCAGCCCTCTTTCGATGTTCCAGCTAAATACAGTTCCCTGTCCTTTCTAAGAGCTCTGCTGCAATCTTCAGTGATTCCCTAAGCTGTTTTAAAGCTGCATCTGGAATATCAGACGTGCTCACTCGGGATTATATTAGAAGTCATGCAAGAAACTAGTTCCTTCTTCATGTGTTAGGTTACAATAAGTTCTTTCTATCTCTGCCACTATATTACAATATAATACTGGTTGCAGCTCTTTTGAGAATAGAACCAGTGAGAAACCTGCCATTCGTGGAACCCAAAAATACCCCAAGCCCACACACTGGATTATGTCTCCTTAAAACATCAGTATGTCATGTAGAATAACAGGAAATTGAGTTTTGTTTGTTCATAGAATGTTGAATAATAAGACCCAAAGTCCTTTTCCTTTGCACAGCATTGGTTTTAGGCTGGTTTTTCCACAAGTACTTAATTTGCAGAAATGGATGAGTATTCTGAGTCTGTTCCTGTTGGGGTCCACACCAGAAATCAAAGTTAAGAGTATGCTGCAGCTGTATTGGAATGAGGAGACTTTCTAAATAGGATGAGTTAATCTACCTTCCTCCTTGTTCAGGTGACTGTGATTGGATACACCCTTGGGATACCAGATGTGATCATGGGCATTACTTTCCTGGCTGCAGGAACAAGCGTCCCAGACTGCATGGCCAGCTTAATAGTAGCAAGACAAGGTACTGTGTCTGCTGAAGCATAACTGCAGTCTTACAGTGTGCTCTGTGATTTGCTTCCTCCATACACACAAATTGTCAATGCAATTTTATCATTTTATTTTTATTTTTAGTGTTTCAGCACCTCATTAAAAGCCAAAACACTTTGCTAATATTGTGAACCAAAAACCTATCTTTTGCTTATTGGGACTGGGCATTCTAGCATTCTAGAAGGTACATCAACACTCAGATATCCCATGCATGGTATGTATCAGTGAGGGTAAAAAGACAAAAGTTGCAGACAAAACTAGAATATCAGCTATTAAAAACGACATTGAAGAATATATACTGACCAGCACTTCTCCATGTAAAGCTTGTACTGATTTCTAGAAGACCTCTCAAACCCAAGGAAGTGCAGTGTTTTAAGAGAATCTGGTAGAAGTGATGTTGCTCCAGGCAGAGTTCTCATCCAAATGCAGGCCTCTTTCCCATTGGAACATAGGAATAACTGCACTGCACAGAGTTTTGGGTTACTGACAGCTACATCCTCCTCAGCTGTCCATTTGAAATTGTCAAAGGCTTTCTAATTTATCTTTAAATTTTGATAAAGTTTCTTTATGTTTCTTTTTTACTTGTAAAATGCTGGTAGCAACATCTCTTCCAGTTGTTGAAAAACATTAAAGCTGGCAGTGTGTTCCTCTGTACAGTAGTAGATTAAGAAAAGGACCTAATTTTATTCTTTTCCACTATTTCAATTCCCACAGCCTTTTTTTTTTGTCAGATAGTGACATCTCCAGCACACATCTTTGGGCAAACAACAAGGGCTTTGCCGTGATAAATTAGGTACTCAAAAGCCCCACCTTTGTAATTTGAAATAGGAGTAGTGCTGTTAAATATTGCTTGCTTGAAATGTGTTACATATTTAAAGTATATAATTTTCCATGTTGGCATTATTTATTGTGTGCAAAATATTCTCACAAAAACAGTACAAAAAAGTCTTCAGAATTATTATGGAACCACCTTTCCACTAAATTAATTTTGCATGTGTTACGGAAATTATCTCCCTACCTCAGATACTCTGGGCAGTTCAGGGGGGATTGGATCAATGCAGATCATTCCCCTCCAGTACACAGAATAATGGCTGTATACTTTGATTTTATCAAAGAGTTGTTTTTGGTTTTTTTTTCTCTGCAGGCCTCGGTGACATGGCAGTATCCAACACAGTAGGGAGCAATGTCTTTGACATTCTGGTGGGACTTGGCGTTCCATGGGGTTTGCAGACCATAGCGATTGATTATGGATCAACTGTATGTATACATGACAAATCTTTAATTTGCACTTCTATTTTTTAAAAATCCTAAAAAGAAAGCATGCAAATAAAACAAGTTTAAAAGAAAAACCAACCTGTTGAGCATGTTATTAGTTGCTAAATAAGGTGTTACTTCTTTGCCAAGGAACCCAATGTTAAGGAAGCAATTCGTGTTCCACAAGCTGCAATTAATTTCCAGTTGGTCAACTGGAGTACATTACACTGTGTAGCAAAAAAATACTGCCATGGATGGAGCCATTGTCATGGCTCTATAATTTTCTTACTACGCAACTTCCAGTAAACCTGTCTATATGTACCTTAGTGTTTTTGTCACTAAGATCAGAATAACAGCATGTCTCTCTTCTGAGGATTTTTAACATAAAATCCATTATAAATGCTCACTTCTTTTTTAATGGAGATGGGATTGCTTTGCATTCGGATTGATTCCTTGATCTTCCTGTTCTTCATTAGGATACATCTATTAAGCATTTGCATAGTTTAATGTATATGAGGCACTATTCAAAGCAGAAGGTGGACTTCAAATCAGTAAATTGATTTTTCATCTCCAAAGCACAGTTATATGGTCAGCATTTTAAAAGTCTTTTCTGATTTCCACAGGTTAAAATAAACAGCAAAGGATTGGTTTATTCAGTTGCACTTTTGCTAGGATCAGTGGCACTTACCGTAAGTATTAGAGCATCTACAAGTATTCCAATTTGAAAATACTTACTAGGTATTTACATGTTACAGAAAGATAAAATAGAAATATTTAGCATTGATTCTTGTGAAGTACCATTCTTCTAACAATGCCACCAGTTGAAGAGCTACCATTGTCCTCAGTGAGGACTGAAATCTGGCATTTGGTGTAAGAGATGCTGGATATGTGTAGGTCTAATGGATTTCAGTGGCAGTGTTTAAATTGTTGAATGCAACAGTACTTCTGTGGTCCTGTGTCCATACCCCAGGCCTGTCTCTACTTTGTGCTGAGAGAAGACCTGGTGTGCTTAATCACCCTTTGCCTTTGTCTCTGATTTCCAAAACCAGCCTGGACTAATCAAGTGCTGTAGCCTAAACCCTTAATGAAGACTAGTCTGAGGACTGTGAACCCCAGGACTTGGAATAGACATGCTAAATGTCACTCAGCATAAGACACCCTTGTAACACATGACTTCCTAAGGTGAAACAATAATTCTGTTTGAAAAGTCAATTTTGCTGGTACTTAAGGTCTGATCCTTCTTGACTCCCAGGGAATGCTCTGTAGGAAGAATCAAATCAGGTATAAGGAATCAAAAAGGTATAAAAATATCCACTTATACTAATGTCTTTCACTGACTGCTTGTGGAGGCTTTGTAGAGGAGGGGGTCACCACTGGAGATTTCACACTGTTGCATGACTAGGTCTTACAAAGCTTCACATCACCTGTGCATGACTTAAGTGATAGAATGACCAGGGCTGTTCACTCTGCTACTAACTTCCTAATGTATCTGATCTATAAGGTGTGAGAGCGTGTTCCTTCCTTTTCTTATCCCCAGCCTGCCATACTGCACAGTGCCTGTGGAACAACACAGATGTTCTGTAGACATTTGTATCTGGTGTTGCTGCATGGATATTTTTTATCAGCACTTTGGGGGGAAAATGGGAGGATTATGCAGATGTGTTACTGTGCTTTTCTTCATGCTTTTCTGAAAAGAGTCTTTTCATAGCAGAAGCCAGATCACCTGAGTTTGAGGCATCTATTACTGTCTCATTTGTTCTGTTGAGTATCCTGATTTGCACAGACCCTCCCAGCAAGCAAGTGGAGAGTTTTGAGCAAAATAAGTAATAATTCAGAGGAACTTAACACCATGGAAAATAGATGCCTTCATGAGGACTTCATTGCTTTTCTACCTGTAACTTGTAACTCCCTTTAGTTCTGGAGCTCAGCAAATCAGCAAGGAAAGCACCTCTTCAGAAGCTGTTGAAAGAATGGGCATTAGGTGTACTACTGTGACATAAGGGATCTGGAGGAGAACACTTGAGGGAGGACATTCATTTAGTTTAGTTCATAAAATATTTTGTGAAACAGTCATAGGACAGCTGAGAGTCAGAACAGGGTCAACAACATATGTTGCCTTTCTGATCTATAAAATACTGAGAATATATTTTTGTCTTCCTACAAGATCTCTAATTCAAAATACTCTCATTTTTAGCTTATAATGGTTGTTTCCAAAAGTGTCCTTCAGAGCTTAATTAACTGACACTCTGTTTGCTTGCAGGTGTTTGGAATCCATATAAATAAGTGGAAACTTGACAGGAAATTAGGCATCTACGTGTTGCTTCTTTATGCTGTTTTCCTGTGTTTATCTATAATGATAGAGTTCAATGTCTTCACCTTTGTCAACTTCCCTATGTGCCGAGAAGAACTTTAATCCACAACAAGGAGAGAGACTGAAATTCTTCTGATTACACATGCTGTAAATCACAGGAGGCATTTCACATTTCTACCTTCTTTCCATCAGTAATTTGAGTGTCATTCCTGCTTCATCAGCTAACAAGCACTTTTACCTATACGGAAGGAAAACATACCTTTCTTTTAACATGCTAGCTGAAGGCAACCAAAGCATTTTCCTAACCTTTGGATATTGCTGCTCAGTCATAAAGCTACATGGATCTTACACAGAACTCTAAAAGGACCCATTTCTGGGCATTCTGTTGTGGTTTTCATTCTCCTTTTGCAGACAATCAACCACCACCATCAAGGTTAGCAAGAGAATGGGAGAAAAATCTTTATAGTTCTTCTGGTTTTGACATTTACTTTCCATGGAAGGATAAGAGGCAAGTTCAGAACCTTTCTTGGCTCAGTAAGAATATTTAAACTACAGGACCAGAAAGTCCAAGGCACATATCATGGCATGCACTGTTGAGGACATCATTTCCCACTTCAAGTGCTCTGCTTATAGAGAAACTACACTGACAGTTTTTGATGGCAGTGTTGGATATATATCATTCTGTTCAATGAACAATGTGGCAGAGAAAGAAGAGGAAATGGTTGTATGTTGTATCACTTGTGATGATGCACACTAGAAGTCAGAGTATCTGCATACTGAAGAAGAGAATTTACATGCAGAAATTCATACTTGAAAAATATGTTTTATTGTTAATGAGGAATGCTGTATACATAAATATGAACTGACATTTGTGGAATATTACACCACAAGAAAAACTTTGCATTGGCCATTGTAAGCCCATTGTGTAAATTTAGAAGAAATGAAACAAATAAAATGTAACTGGGTGCTCAGTAACTATCAGTTATTGTTATCAGCTGGGAGTAGTAGCTGAACACAGTCCAGACTTTCTGACAACAAAACCCACCCTGATTATGATTTGGTTCGATTCCGTTTGATTGGTGGGAGGAAGAAGCTCATTTCATCAGTTGAGAAGCTGGTGTATTCTTTACCATTTTTTCTTGTTCCCAGAAGCTTAATGAAGATGGGTGTCTGACACGGAGCAGTGCAGATAAGAATCACCCTGACAAAAGCAAGTCTGTCAAGAGAATGGGGTCCTTGATTTGATTGCATGCAAGTTTTGAAGCATGATATACTTATTTTTAACCCCAAGTAGAAGCCAAGTTTTGATATCCTTTCCACCAGCATAAATCTGATATAAGGAATTACTCTGGATATAACTGACAGCAAGATCCAGCCCAAAGTATTAAAATAGTGGGTAACATTCCACATTTTAGCAGTGATATAATTGTAAATCACTGAGACAGCATATTTTGAATTGCTATTAAACTTCAAAAATACTTCGAAGCTGTATGTGAATGATCACATAAAGTTTCTAAAGAAGCACAGTTACCTTTATACATAGATTTTTTAAATTTTTTAATGTTTATAAACCAAACCAAACCTATCAACTGCCAGTTGATGCGTTTTTAAATATATTAATATTTTCCATTAAGACTCTATCTAAAAAATTGTGTCAATGAGAATATACTATAAAAACTTAGCAAATAAGCACTTACTCAGAAAGTTCCTTCTTTTGACATATATGACAAATAATTATGTTTAGCCAGGTGGCATGCAGAATACTGTTTACACCAGGCAATGAGTTTACAATTAAAACTATTTTTTAAATTATTTTAGAATAAATTAAAGAGTGTATCCTGCTGCTGGGTTTTTTTTTAAGAATTGGGTCCATTCAATGTCATTCTGAAGAAAAAAAGAGTAACACATTTGTTATTTGCTTTACATTTTGTTACAAATGTCAGTATTAGTATCCATTTAGGGTTTCTTACCTTAATTAAACAGTTATGTCGTTAAACTAAGAACTAGAAATGGGCACAAATGCAGCATTACTAAAATGCTTTATTGAATAGGCAAGAACGGCAGTAAACACATTTTATCTCAAGTATGCCAGTGACCCCATTTCCAGGCATTCACAACATTTTTGCTGCAGTATGAAGCTGAGGAGATGGAATTCATGTTCATCTTTGAGTCTTCTGTTGCAGAAAGGCTGTGAAAATGCAGCATACTGCTGCACCACTGTAGGAGCATCCCTCTCTAGGAGCATCATTACTCTCTCCCCTGCTGTCTTTCAGGAAGATGGTTTACTGCTGAAAATCTGGTGATAACTTAGATTTGAGACTGAAAGGGGCAGAGAGAGAGGCTGAGTAAATGGGTTTTTTCCTGTATTCTGCTGTTGTGTGGTCTTGGAGAACTGTCTCCAAGCAAACATTTGCTCTCCTGTGCACAGTTCAGGCAGCTCAGTTGTTTTTACATAATAGTAGTTCCAAAGTCTGGTTTTGAATGCCTAGTGATCAGCTGAGTTGACAGGGATGAGGGCATCAAAGTTTATAGTGCCAGATCCAGCAAACTGTACTGTACCTTCATATTTCTGAGCCAGGCAACTTCAGAAGAGTATGGGCACCAATCTTTTCTGTAGCAGCTGACTCAGCCCAAATATGCACAAATTTTGTTTGCTAATTCCCTAAGTCCTTCACACGTCATGTGGAATTAGTCTGCCTAATCTGAGTATCACCTGCTCCAGAAAACCAGTGTTGTGTTTTAGCAAGAAACAGTCTCAGAATCCAGAACAACCCTTACAACATGTGGCTGGTTCCTGTAATCTACAGCTCTCCCTGAGGCATAGACCCACTTCAGGACAATTTATATTGAATTCTAATACTGCATTTCATGGGGTATTCTCATCTGCATCTACTGCTATGAGACAGGTATCATGCCATGCTTATCATTATAAATAACATTAGCAGGATTCTCCTTTGACACCACCACATGAGCAAGGATGTATTGTTTGCCAAAGAATTATGAGATGCTGTGTTAGGGCCTTGATGACATGTAATCATATGAAGTAGTTCATGAAGTTCCTAAGTAGTCCTTACCCAAATGCTAAAATGAATAGTTATACACTAAGCCGTGCAGGTAAACTGAATGGTCCAAGAAAGATCTGATTGACAAATTGTTGTATTTCAGATAAACCCTCATCAGAATGTATCACTAATTCAGGAGGCTGATGCCGAGTAACAACAGACTAGTGCCTTTCATATGTGTACAAAAAAAAAGAAAAACATTAGCTTGTGTAGTCAGGAAACCATTACAAATTTTGCCATTTTCTAGTTAAGAAAAGGAGTCATTTGTGCTTGGCTCTCCACAGTTAGCACAGTTCTATACTGCAGCTGTTCAGATTGTATCTATAAAATTTTGTAGCCATTTTGTTTTATTAACCATTGCAAAAGATAGCTGGCTGAGTTTGGAATGTATGTCACAATGTTCTGTAAGTTAATGTTCAGCTCAAGAGTGAAAAGAAAGCTGGTGGATGTGAGAGAGAAAACTGTTAGTGTGATCTGAAATTTGCCAGCATACTAACACTGAAAAGTAATACAACTCAGAAAAAGATATCCCATATCCAGCAAAGCTTAACTTCAATAGGTTTGATTCCATTTTAAAGCTAAGCATCTATCCAAGTGCCTTGCTGGATTGTGTCCTAAGATGACAGCGGAGCATGGTTTCTGGGTTATCATATTCTGTTCTTTCCATGTTCTGTTGGTTTTGTAGGCTAAAGATTTTATTTCTTTTTCAAATTAAAAGGTTTGACCAGAATCGGTGGACTTCTGCTCTGCTGATACCACTCTGGATTTCCACTCTTGTAAATAAGAGAACTCGTTCCTTGTCTCAGACTTCTAAACTGTGCATCTGTCCTATGAGCAGGATCAAAACTGAGTTACAGCTGGCCAAGGAGGACTTCTAGCAGCTCTTTTGTGCTGCAGTTCCTGTGGAGTAGCACAGTCCCATGTAGACCCATGGGGTGTAATCCTGTCTGTAGCAAGGAACTGGGAGTTTGAGTTCAGCAGTGTTTGATTCCATTTATTTACCATAACAATTGTACTGCTTTATAAAGTATTGTTTGAGTAAAGATTTCAAGCTCAGGATCTGCATGTCTAAATCTAAGAAGCTACAGATACGGTTACCTTCATGTCTCTTTGATGATCTAAGGATTTCTCTCTGGGCTGAAGTCTAGCCTAGAAGAACACCTAAGTCTTCCCAACAGGTACAGCATAGTCAACCATCTTCCTTCTGGCTCAGTCATTGGCGTGCCAATTTCATTTTGTTTTTATATGCTTGCGCAGCTGTAACAAACAAAATTAGCTTCTGGATTTAGATTATACTTGTGAACTTTCTGTCAACATGTAAACAAATGGTGAAGGTCTTTACTAATCTAATACTTAGCAGTTATAGAGAAGATTCTATTCTGTCTTTGATTTCCTTTGTGACTCTGCTTTAATTACACTTGTTTCTATTATGTGTTTGCTCTAGTTACACAAATGCCTCATGAGTTTTGTTGTCTTCCTTTCTTGGATTTCTTGCAATTGTAATGCCATTGACTTGTGTCCTCCTGTTAGTTGGTTTTGGTAGAGTTCTTTAAGCTGTAGAAATACTGTCTGATTATTCATGCCAAGGAAAGATCAGACATTATGTAATATGAAACAGACACTAAAATAACTCTGATAGTAAGGTGAAACCAAAGAATCTTCCTAATTGAAGTGCATCACCTTTGAGCATAATTTTCTGTCGTTGCAAGCCTCAGATCTCTCTGTTATTTGTGTTTAAACACTCAGAAGAAAATCTCTGCAGCTCATGCATTTACTACACAATTTTCTTTTTATTTTTATGAGTCTGAATGCCACATTTTTCATTTTGTTGGATGGTGAGATTTATGTGATGGTTACACAGGTAAGTGACAGTGTTTAGTTCCAGCAATTCTGTACCAAACCCATTATTATGCAATTGAACTATTTGGAAAAGTCTGTATGCAAGTGATCAATGTCCCTCTGAAGAAGGGAATGTCATTCTACTGGTGTGTGCATTCCAGATGCTGACCTAATGTGTACATGTTTAAAAGCCTCCTTTTGAGTAAGTGGAGCATACACTTTTCTGCCATTTTCCCCATCTGTGAGGTCCTGATGGTTTTTCCCCTGAGATGTCTGTGCAATCCTCTACATGGCTGTCCTGACACGTGAGATGTGTGCATCTGCTTCTCCACGGCCCGAGATGTGTAGTGATTGTGGAAATTTGTTCATCATGAGGTTCTGCTTGCTACCATACAGTGCACTGTCTGAAAGAAATAAATGATTATGGGAAATTAATGCCATTTGGATATTTTCTTAGAAGAATTGCCAGTTGGAATTTAATCCCGTTTATTTTTCTTTTTTACTTGCACAAAGAATGTAGGCTGTCATTGCTGTCCTGTCACTGAGATGGTCTTGATAAACCTGAATGACAAATAAAAGACAAATAAAGATTGGTTTGTAGCACTAGGCATCACCATCACAAGTTCTAAAGGTAGCAAAATATATGAAAACCAGACAGATATACTCTCTAGAAAGATTAATAACAACTGAGATGCTTCCTTTCAGAGGTTTTTGTAGAAAGATTATGGCCTTCATTCATATACCAGTTATGTATGCAAAGAAAATTTGTAAATCTGCTTCCCCAGCAACACCTGTGTTTCAGATGGCTGTTCCTGCAGCAAAGTTATGACCAAATTCTTGACTTCACATTCTTGGGAGTGGTGCCAGTGTTCATTAATGTCCTGGTAGCTGGCACAAATTAGTGTCAGTGGAATTGAGCATAGAATTTGGCTCATGGTATCTCCTCTGTTGCAACAAATTATTTGAAGTCATTTATGGTCACTGAAATAACTTCTTTTAAACCTTTTAAAAACCCGTGTTTCATACTTGCAGGCATTTGCGGTGCACCCTTCAGAAGTGCATCACCTCTTTAAATATTACGAAAACTTTCTAGAACTGCTTACTTTGAAAACAGAAGGGGATGGGTTTGTAAACTAAAAACCAGAAATCTCTCATGTTATTTTTTCAATGACTGTGACCTTATGCACTGTGAATGCTCTGTGATATGGGGTCCATTGTACAGATAAATATGTCATGAAATCCAAATGGATTTAATGTGATAATTTGTTACAAAATGTTGGCATGATATTTGATTCTTTTTGTTGTGAGAATTTTAGAAAATAGTTAACTCAGCATTTATAAAGATTATAGCAGTCACTATTATAATGCACTATATAAAAATATGTACACTATCAATAAATTATATAAACAAGAGTGTTTGCTGGTTTTCTTCTCAGATGATTAGTAGATGTGAAACATTCTCATATATATTGTTGAAAATCTAAAATTTCAGGACCTAAATAGGATATGTGCCTACACTTTTTTGGTGAAATCTGGACCCTGCTGAACTGAGGGACAGAAGGTCCGTATTCTGTGTATTCCAGGGAGTATTGCCTGGATCAAGCCGTTATTTGGAGTGAGTTAAGTGTATCAGTTTGATTTGCAGCAATTCTGAAACACACAATTTGCTCTTTTGGGACTAGAAAACTGAGAACTCAGTTTGCCGAGAGCACAGGTTGCTGTACTGAGTCACTGATGGAGAAGCAATTCTGGCAACCTCAGAAAAACCCCTGATCAAGAGCATTTTGGCTGGCTCATCCTGTGGTATGTTGGTGTCCAGCAGGTTCACACTGAGTACTGCATGCTGATGAGAGGCTGGAAATAAGGTCCGAAGGCCACACAGCACTGTTTTCCTTTCCCAGTTCCCTAGGCTCTGGAGATACTCCTTCTCACCCTTGATTGCCCATTTCCAGCATCCTTGTAGTCCAGTTCAGGGTCTGCAGAGACTCCTGGTATATTGTATGTAGTCTGTGGTACAGTCTGTGCTGGGCTTAGGAAAAGCTTTAAATGCAGTTCTTGGAAAAAGAGGAGCTAAGGGTTTATTTGCTTCATCTTGTGGCCTGGTGTATTAACAGTTTCATTAGACAAGAGTCTTCTTGTGAATACTCCCAGCCAGTTTACTACCAAGAGATGCAAGTTAAAACAAAGCTTGATCTTCTTTTTCTTAAGCACTGTGCATGAGACTGGAATCCCTACTCCTGTATAAACCTGTCATTAGCCACTGTGGTCTTTTGTGTATCTACAGAAAAGTCTTACAGAAGAGTAGGAAAAGAATATTCTGCATTCTTTGAATTTTGCATAGGAGTTCATTCTTTAGTGTATGCTAGGCTAAATTTTTGTAAGATGGGGAAAGCAAAAGATTCCTTCTTGTACATGGAATTAACTTTTAAGAAGCAGAGTCTGAATGTGAAAAGTACCTCTTCGTTTAATCCTTCCATCCTTGGCACGGTGACCCGTCATGATCTGTTATGTAATAGGCTCTATAAAAGGCACATAATCTATGGATTAGTGACAATAGGCATGACAGTTCCTAAGGGCTCCCATCACATGCCTATTATTGATGCAGCCTCTCCCTGCTCTATGGAAAGCAGAACTGTCGTGTAATCTGGGCATATTCTGAAAGCCCTTTATTGTAGCTCAAGTGCTCATTGTACTTAATGGCTTCCCCCATAAGCCATTTTTAAACCTTTCCAACCCAGCTGCATAAAACTACAAAAAAGGGCTGCAGGATGCTGTGGCTGAAAATGGAAAGGGTGAATCAGTCCTAGAAGAGATATGAATTCCTCCTGTTTGGCTTGGATTTATAACAGAGGAATGTCAGATTGAAGTAACTGGATATTATTTCATCATTTAGCTTTTGTATAATTATTTACCTCCAAAGTCTGATGCTAGAACTCATTGTTGCATACTAAACCTGTCAAATCTCTGGCTCAAGAAAACACCTAGTAAAGCTTGGACAAAAATCATCTTCATTTTCATATTTTAAGTATTTTACAGAAATGCTGAGTATTTTGCAGAAAATATGATACTTCTAAAATTAAATTTGGTCAATATCTTTAACAAAAATTTCAACAGTTTCTGAAAAATTCAAAAATTTCTGAAACTGCATTCTTTACATTGGAAATAGTGTGAAAGATTTCACTCAAATCACATGAAACTGAGATAGCACCAAAATACTGGAATTTTATATTCTGTATTTTTGCCATTTTTTCCTGAATCTTTTTAATAGTTCTAGTAATTTTGTTTCTTCTTCCCTAAAAATATCATGAGAATTGTCTAACTCTCTTGTGTTCTGCATTTGCAAGATCTTAGGTCTTTGCCTAGGATGGCTGCCTCTGTGTGAACAGTTTTCTCCATGTGAGCAGGTCCATTCAAGCAGCACATCTTTGCATTTTTTGTCTCAGCAAACCTTTTTTGTTCCAGCAAAGCAAGGGCAAATGCTGAGTGGGCCTGGTCCCTGCTGAATTGCAGGGGAGGGAAGTGGAAACTGGGGTAGAGTTGAATTTGTGTGACACATGTAGGAGATTGTTCTCATGCCAATACCTGAGGTGCATTTCAAAGGTGCCCAGCTGGTGAACAAATCTAGAAGATCTTTTTTTCTTGGACCTCTGAGCCCAGAGCCCACAGAAGGATTCGGAGCTGAGATCTGACAAGTCTGCAGTAAGGGATGAGTGAATCTCAGCTAACCAGTTTGTCTAAGAGGACTGAATTTTTTTTGAATGAGTTCGTTGTGGCCTGAAAATGACTCCAGGAGTTGGAGCAAGGAGAGCCTTAATATTGCAAAAAAGAGCGGTACAAGATACAGTAGCTGAAAATTTAAAATTAGATAAGGCAAAAAATCAGGTGTGAATTTAAATATTATCAGCAATTAAGTACTAAGATACCTTACTTAGAAGGGTAGAGAATTTTCCATTTTGCAGTCTTTCATTAAGGCTCTTTCCAAGCTAATAGACTTTCTAAGATAAATCCTTGTAAAAGATAGAAGATAAATTTCCTAATGTGAACTGAAGCTACAGTCTTTATAAAAAAAAACCCAAAAAACCTGGGAAAATTTTATCTTGTGTTACACTGAAGGTGTGACTTGGTGATGGTGAAAGTCTCCCTGACTCTCCCTAGCTCAGTGCCAGCAGAATTGGCTCTGTGTTCTACACTGAGGTCTAGTTTCCCTCCTGCCAATACAGTGACAGCTCCCTGGCATTTGCATTTCTGCTGTGGACTTTGTGGCACAGTCTATTTTTAGAAAGCTGAGAAACTCCTTCTAAAGATAAAAGGGGCAAAAAGTTACTTTCGTCTCCCACTCCATTCCATCCAATTGCTTTTCTCCACCTCGTCTTTCTACTTCTGCCTTTTTTTTCCATGATGTATTCTCCTAACATCAAATTTTTCTGGAGCAACGGGGCTGCCAAACAGGAGTGCCATCAGCTCTGTCTGACAGCACATCTGTCAGCCCCCAGCCTCCACAGCTGGTGTGTGTTCGCTCAGGTTTCCCTCACAGCAAACACTCGATCACTTCAGTAACTGCAGGTCAAACGTGCACTGAGCCCGGCTGGAGCTTCCCGGCGTGGATAGCCATTCATTTGCCAGCAGTCACACAACCTTATCATTAGCTTTTGCTTTAACTGGGAATGCTTTTGCGAAGCTGTCCTCTGCCAGTGTTAGACATTTCATTTTCTCAGGTCCTGTGTAAATATAAAGGTTTCCAAGCTCCATCTGGTTCCAGTTACTCAAGCAGTAGAAATACACATGCTTCAGGAATTTGCAGACGGAGACTTACTGCTTTGCTGCCTTACACAATCCTTTACAAAGTTCACTATGCTCCGTTGCCTTCTGATATACCTGTAGTCTGTAAAACTATTTCCTCTGAAACTTACTGAGGTTAGAGAAACAAATAATTTGAAAGTGTCAGGCCCTTCTTTCTAATAAGGTTAACCTGTCTGCACTACTAAATATGGCTTTATAACACGCACACGCACACACACACACACACACACACACACCCTTGACCACCAAAGACTGCCTCTTCCTGAAATCCCCCGTTCATATAAATACAGGAAGTAGAAATAAGAGAGGCTAAAATCGGATCTTCTTGGTAGTTTGCTTTCATTTCAGTGCTTGTTTAGTCCTCTGCCCTCCGATACTACTGAGCCTGAAGCTGGTTTTACACATCTTCCCCCTCACGCCCTTGAAATACCATCTTCAGTACAAAACCTGAGGATGTGGAAGTTCTGCTCAGCGATGGGATGGAATTGCTTTTCTGACCGAGGAACTCTCAAGCCACTGTGATACAGAAAGTGCCTTAAAGTTTGCTGTAATGATGAAAACATCAGCAGGAGACAAGGGAGCCAAGGATGACTCAGGGTAAGTCCTGAATCTTTAGTGACTGTTCATTTTTAATAGCTGTTGCTTTCCTTTTCCTACTTAACAAAGAGTTCTCGGCTGCATTTGTGAGCTGACTGCTGAGTTACCAGTTACACAGTCACCATGGTGTGGCATGACTGTGTTGTAATTTACAGTATTTCCTTTAACTGACAAGTTCCAACTAAAAACGAACTGCAATACCTTTATTTAGCTTGAACCTTAACTATTTAAGGAAGAAGGCTGAATCCCAAGCTGCAGTTTGGGGCAAAGGACAGAAAAAGGGACTTCTTTAGTTTTGGAAATGTGACAAAGCTTTTCTGGGAGGCTTGCTTTGTTTCTGCTCAAATGCAGAAGTGGATAAGGGCTCGTCCCTATGAGCTGATGGTCACTCCAGTTCCTGCATGCTAAGGTATACACAAATCCTGTCCCCAGACTCCCAGGAGATTTCAAATGTACTTTCTGTCAGGAAAAGACTACAAGCTTCCCTTACTTCTGGAGAAAACACTGCACCTTGCAGGAACAAGCCCCAGGAAAACAGTGGGAGAGAAAATGGGTTTTGACTCAGAGAACAGTCAGCTAGCTACTGGGATTCCAGGATATCCTCCCAAGGCTTGGTTGTATCATAAAGCCCATGCTGAAGCTGGGCATTTCTGTTTCCTGTTGTAAACAATGAGGGGAAAATTACATAGCTGCTGAAACTGTCAGTCACCCTCCCCTCCCCCTGCTTGGAAAACCATAATAATACCAGATATTGAGAATTTTTCTTATCTGTCTGACACACTTAGCCTGTTTTCCATGAAGAAAAGCTCCTGGATATTTCTGTGATGGGTCCAGCAGAAGCAGCTCTGTGGGTGGGTGGATAGATATGGGATACTTGCATTTCCATTTGCTGAGGGTGCTGCCCTACTTAGAGCACACTCAGTCAAAAGGGGGTGAAATTGCTGCTGATAGGCCAGTGTGTGATGGTTTCACCATAGCACTTTTCCCAAATACACACAGAATCGGGGGGATGGAGGCAGAACCCTGCATTGCCATTGTCACTGCTTTTGCCTTGTTCAGTTTTTTGCAGTAAGTGGAACAATGCCACTCCTGTTTCAAGGTACAATTCCTCAGTTCCATGTAATATTAAACACTGAGGGACAAAGATCACACAGCCATCAGGAAAAAATGAAAGCATCCATTCCCTGTAGACTGGCAAGAGGAACTTACTAGATGGTAAACCAAAGAATTTGCACTTTGCAGTTATTCCCTGCACTTGTGACAGTTAAGATGTTAAGTATGATAAACGGGAAGATAAATTCGTTTATCTCTTTCTGAGATTATTCAAAAGGAGCCACATGCTTGCAAAGGTTTGTTTTCAGTCTAGAGTTGCAGGAGAAAGTAAACAAGCCATACACCCTAGATTTGGACTGTAAATCAAGTGGTTGGAGGAATATTGAAGCATCAATGGGCATGCTGCATGCATTCTTCATAGGTTTTTGAGCATCTGAAAAATTAGACAGAATGACCTTTTATTTCATTAACTGATTATCTTTATTTTCAATCTATCTCCCACTCATAAAAAGGAACTTGGGTGTTTTAAAATCGATTTTAATTCTTTCTGTTTACGTGCTATAATATCGCTGGAGATCCTCAAAATTACACTTTAGCATGCATACATTGTGGCTTCCAACACGTTACAGAATTAGAAACATTTCTAAATGGTGTTGAGCTGATTTCCTGTTATGGTTACACTGAATTAGGTGCAAATTATGCAAAGTATTTGGAGTTCATAGCTTTCAAAAGAAATGGCAACCTAAGGCAAGGTGTTGATGGAGAATCTGGACGTGATTTTAAAATTCTGTACACAAAAATTGCATGAGCAGTTGCTGAGATTGCCCCTCTGCTCAGCATAGTTTTAACATTAGTTAAAAGGGAAAGCTTACTCACATGCACAGAAACTATGGCAGTGCAAATTGTCATGAAAGTACCCCAGCAACTTGGAAATATCCGTGCATTCATTCCTAGTAAGGACTAGGGTCTATTCTGCATGTAGTAAATCCATAAAGAAGTTTTGCTCATTTATATCTGTGAAATATCAGAAAGACACTGGGGAGAAATCTGCCTCCAGAATTAGCAGCTACTCAGAGAGGAATGAGGGAGAAGTGCAGCTAGGGGCTGGGTAGAAATCAACCTAATCAAATTCTTCCAAAATGCTATGGGAGAGAAGCAGGGAAATTTAACCACTAATTTTCACCTAGAGTCAGGCTAACTCCTAGGAACATTAATAAGTGGTGAGATCACAAAACATCTGGAGAAATATGAGCTGCTTGACCATGGTGACCATGGTTTCATGTAAAGATATATGCCTTCACTCCAACATCTGGCAAATGTATGGAGGATATGATGAGTAGAGCAGACAGCAGCTGAGACAGAGATGCTATAAGTAAATATTGAATACATCTTTGAGATAATGGGTGTTTCAGATGGCTGAGGTGGGTTACAGTGGTTCTCATTTCTGGGACACCGGGTTATCTAATGAAGTAACGATTGTGCAGCTCTTTGGTGACATGTCTTTTTGGCACAAAACCCACCATCACCGTTGACAGATTTCATATGCTGAATGTAGACATCAAGATGTCAAGCACTGGACGAACTGTAAACTGAACAACTATCATAGGTTCACAGATTTTAGCTTCAGAAGGGAATGTTTTGATTGTCTAGTCTGATTTCTTGTGTAGAGCAGACCAGAGAACCTACCAAGCATGCTGTGAAAACCATGAGTTCTGCTGGAATGGGAGTTTTCAGAGATTCACAGAATATTCTGTGATCCCACAAGGATTGTTGAGTCCAGCTCTTGAGCGAGTAGCCCATACAGGGATCAAACTCATGACCTTGCTGTTATTAGACGGCCACAAGAGCTTTGTTATCAAGGGATTCTTCTACCCAGGCTACACATATGTCTCTGTAGTGCAGTAAATAAATCTTATACCAACTTTTACCAGGGAAAAAAATTCTTAGAAACTCATCAAGAGCCATCCTTTGTAAAGGGTTTAATCTCAGTTTATTTGAATCAGTGGAAAAAGTCCTGTCAGACTCTGGAAGTCTTGGAGCCAATGCAAAGTACTCCTCAAAGAAAACCTCCACCCAGAACCTGTGAGATGTGGTGTTTAAATGGGGAAGGGACGGCTCAGGCAACTGGAAACAAATCAGTGTTATTAAATCCCTGCTGTCTGTCAAGCTCTGATAAGGGATACACTTTCCAGTTGAGGGGGATGGTGCTCCTCAGGAAGGAAATCTCTGTGCTCAAGATGCATTGCACCAAGATTGGGATATCACCATAAAGATACAAAAAAGGAGGTGCTCTCCAAAGCTACCTGAATTTGGTAGGGAGGAGACAAAAATCTCCTGAAATTCATTTAACTGAAAAGCTTTTTACAACCACACTCACTTGTTACATGATTTTTCCAGCGCTTCCAGTAAGTGAGTCCTTGCCAAAATTAGTGGATGCTTGGAGCACGTCGTGCAGTGGTACTGGTGGTAGCAGAGAGGGCAACGGTCCCACTGTTTTCTGGAGGACAGACCTCAGTGGGAATATAGTCCCTTAGCAGGAACTTCTCGTCACTGCAGTCAGTCTTACACCAGTGCTCACAGGAAAGGGGGCACAACTGTAAGCAATATTCTAATCATCTACATTTTACTACAGGTTCAGCTAAATATAGTTTTTCACTTCCTGACCTAAATGGCTACGTGCAGGTTTGTACTGCTGGCTTTCCAACCTAGAGGCAACACAGGCTGAAAAATGTACATGTAAGTTGCACACATCTCCCTTGCTCTGTGTGCACAGGTACTCACGTAAAGCAGTGGGTCCTGGAGACCAGCTGGGAGTGTTGCTTGGCACAAATTTGGGCTGGCTCCATCCCTTATCAAACCACATGTACATGGTCCAGGTACTTTAGAGATTATCTATTTTACAGCATATTTCCAAATGATAGTAAGACCATATTTCCACTCATTCATCAGTAAAAATAGATGGTTTCTCTGAGATCAACAATATAGGATTGTGAGACTCAGAAAAATCTCCAAAATGACCTGAATAATTGACATAAAAGAAAATACCTAAGCCAAATCCATTAGGAAGAAAAAAGTGGGAAAGTTTTAAATGCTTGTCTGGGCCAATTGATAAAGAGCACAGAAACCAAAGTGCCTTAGTGAAACTTGGACAAAATATTGTCCATCACAGACCTTTGACATTTATAATTTTGAAGGAGAAGGTTTTTTCCATTTGGGAACAGAAAGAAATAGCTTTTTGGAAGGGTAATTAGAAAGAACAGGCAGCTGTTTGTAATGTCTGGTCAAATTCTAGTGCAGATAGAGTGCAGATATGGTCATCAAAAGCCCTTGGTGTCCCAGAAGTCTATCACACTTTTCCAACTATCAAAAGGCATTCCCCCTGTGTAGGGAAGGGTGTCTGTATGTTTGTGATTGTTTCAGTTGCCCTTTGTGAGGAATTACAAATTAATGAAGATGAATTTAGGTATTTGATATGTCATTATATTCTTTCTAATTAGATTTCAGATTAGAAAGAACCAGGGGAAAGCATGTTTAGCACATGTTCTGTAGAAGACCAAAGAGAGGCTATGATGCCTCTTGCTATAATGTCAACAGTTCTGGGTGGTCCTAAAGTCACAGGGGATGGGATGTGCTGAGATGGACCTGATCTTGACATTCCCAGTGTTCAGAGGAGCAGCTGAATCATAGATTATTTTGCTGACCTGGAGCCTTTAATTCCTTCTGAGGAATTAAAGCAGAAATAGTTACAAAGCTGAGATGTTTGATCATTATAAAAAAATTTAGTTTTAAAGTATTCATACTACCAAAGAAGACTTTCAGATTTCTCTAGATCAAAACTGAGAAAACAAGAATGAAAGGAGACTATGTTTCACTGCAGAAGAGAGTTTAAGAAGGCTTTCAAGAACCAGCGGAAGCAGTTAATGCGAAATCATGCTAGAAGGGCAATGAAGTTGCAAATCTTGTATCTCAAAACAGGCATTGGTTTGCAGTGGTCTGCAATTCAGTCTGTGTCCTACATTACTTCCTAATCCTAATTTTGAGGTGTGTTTTTTTCTGTGGTGTTGGGTAGGTGTTTCATGATGAGTAACACAGAGGAATCTCTAGAGTAAATGCTCATCTGGAGCCAGGCAGGAGCTAGAAAAAAATCCCGCAGTTGTCTTTAATTTAACTTCTGTCCACCCACCCCAACACACCCACCCCCCACAGAGCTCCTGTGACCTCTCACAGGTCCCTACAGAATTGCTTTTCTGGTGACCAAATACAAAACCCACCCGTTTCCCCTTGCATCTTTGTCCATGGGGTTCTGACTGGCTGGCATCTCACACTGGAGCTGGTCCCCAAGGCAGGTGGATTGGGGATGCTGTGACCACATCTGTTTGCCACACCTGCAGGTTGCATTACTGGACCAGTTTCAGGTAAGGGAGGTTGGAGCCCACTCCAGCTTTGAGCATTACTTTATCCTTAGGGAATGCTATTGCAATGCAGATACGTAGGTAAGTACACCCCTAAGTAAATGGTGATTATTTTCAAAAGTCATCCAAAAAGTCAAGACCTCGTGCTTGCTGACCTTATACTCCCTGTACCATAGTTGTCAGATATGAGTAATAACTTAGTATCAGCACTTAAATCAGCAGTGCAACACAAGAATTGATTAATTATAATTTGTTCAGAGTTTTTAAGGTGTCAAAGGCAAGATGATTCTGATGTTAATAGGAGAAGAGCTTGAAAATCACTGTTCTGCTCAGGTTGGGTAGGTACACCAGTTTCTCAGGGTTACAAGATCTGTTGCAAAAATTCTGCTGGTCAATCAATTATATATGTTTTAGGAGAAATAGCCTTTATGGCATGTTTAATTTGAGGATGAGGAGATCACAAATCTGCCAATTTTTTGTTTCCCCAGTTTCACAAACTTTAAGGGAGGTTGTATGTGGACAGGTAAGTGATTTTTTTTTTGCCACTGTTAGTATTTGTTGATCATTATGTCTGAGCTGGAGACATCTGGAATGCTTGTTACGTCTTCTATAACGTTAAACACAGTCAAACATTAATATTCTAAAATAATTCCTGCCTGTCTGCCTGTACAAGAAAATGTCTTTCTTAAAATCTAGGCACAGGTACATGAGAGGTTTAGTGAAGGTGCTTTCTTCTCCAGAATTTGCTGAATGAGAAGAGGCAATGCCTGCACAACCTTAGGAGGCATGGCCTGTGTTCCTGAGTGTGTTCTCTGAGCTGTAGAACTTGTTCAAAGCTAGGTTAGGTTACCAGAAGTACTGGCCATGGGCCACAGGGGACATTGTATGGCACTTGTGGGGTGAAACCAGAGGGGTCCCCCCATGAATTTGAAGAGCAAAGTGGCTGAGGGGATACGTATGACCAAGTCCTGTCCTGCATACACAACACTTGAACGAGGGTGCACAGCTTTTCCAGGAGAGCCAGCCAGCAGTGGAGTACTCTGAAATTCATTGTTACTAGGTGGGACACATCTGTACTGCAAAGTGGGAGATGTAAAACTGCTGGGCACACCCTGGCTCTGACGCTGATCTGGCTGCACAAAGGTGAGAAGACAGCCGAACAGGCAGGCAGGCATCCATGGAGAACTATCCACCGAAAAAGGTGCACAGGGTCAAAATCTGTCAAACCGCATCTATGACTCCCAGCCAGAGAGGGCTGCCTGGGGTACACAAGGGTGAGGAGAGTTGTCCTTGTGCAGTGGTTGCACCCATCTGCTGTGGAGGGCAGGGCTGTTATACAAGGTTGCCTGTGTGTATGCTGTATTTTTTTGGCACTCCACTCTCCCTCCACCACTCTGTTTGGCAACCCCGATGTGCTCATACAGTGCAGGAAAGCAAGTGCCAATCCCTTCCTCCCACCCTAGCAAGGGGAATTCCTAAACCACACAGATGCACATGGCTTAGTTGGAGCCATGCTCTGGTGTCAGTCTGGAGTGACTCTCTGGAGTTCGAGCTGGCTGAGTTCAGAATCCATCCCAGGCTGCCAGGTGTTTGCATCTCAGAGAGGCAAGGCAAGCTTTCAGCTGGTGTCCTTTAACCGTGAAGTTTGGGGCAGGATGTGTCTGTGAAAGCACCTGGTAACACAGCACTGCAAAGCAGCTGTGGTCGAGGGAGCAGCGCTGTTTAACCTGTGCAAATGAAATAGACGTACAAGTGTCACCCAGTATGGTAAATGTTGTAGCCACAAGCCTTTCCTCTGTCCATTCTGTACCTGTCTGAGCTATCTAAAGTAGTTCTACCCACCTCCAGAAATAAGATCCCTCTATACCCTGCTGGAGGGAAATGTAAAAGCAGTGCTTTCCTCAATATAATCAGTCACAAGAGTTTCAAAGTGCTTAGCTCCTCTTTGCCTGCACCCAAAATAGTATAAATCTTTTTGCAAGTGAAGATGATTACTTGAGCAGTAAAGGATTAGCAGATGTGAGCATTGCATAGCTGGTTGTGCTAGTCACATTTTCCTAAATAGACATTCTGTTAGATGCACGCGAGCCAGGGAGTGCTATGGAATGCAGCTCTTTTCAAATAGATGAATATATACATGCCTGTGTGTGTGCCTTTCCCAGACTTTCTGTAAGCCTTTTGCTAAACAGGGAATGCATTTATGTCTGAATAAAGGATTTCTGCTTTCTGTATTACTAGTAACTTAAAAGGGGACAAAATGTTTCCAGTAATTGTAATCACATTGTGTGATTAATATAAAGTCCTTGTGTGTATGAAAGGATCTCTGGGTGTTTAATGGATATTAAGCCTCCCAACAACCAGCTGAAGGCAGGTACTGTCACTATAGGAAGGGAAACTGAGGCACGAATTAATGGAGCTGATTTGATTATAGTCACTTACTTTGTAGCCCAATTGCCTAGATCCTTGTTAAGCAGTGAAACCTTGATCTTCCCCAGACCTTCCTTTAAGTTTGGGGTGATGCTAGGAGCAGAATCCATTTCTCAGAAAGCCTTTTCTTTTTGGTGGATGAGTTCCCTGCTTGATTATGGAGCTTCCTCAGTGTTTACACAGCCTCTACAGCTGAAGCAGAAGTGGTGTGTTAGAGGGGTGTGGAAGTGGTGCTCTTTCTGAAGTACCCTCCATTGCCCTGGATGAGGAGGAGCACGAAGCCCCACCCTAAGAGTTGTTCTCTGAGGCAGGCCTGGAATCCGGGCTCTGATAGTGATCCTGCAAAGGGTGGGGCTGCTGGGATTTGCTCTAGGTGACTCCTTGGGGTCTGTGTATCTCCTGGTAGGGTTGGAAGACCTGCCTAACTGCTTGAAATTATCTCCTGACCACGTTAATTAGTACTTTCTCTTTGCTTTTGCAAGTCTAATAAATTGTTGGGGAATTTCAAGTGCTTTGTTGAAAGCAACTGAATACAGACAACCTTGTGGATGCTGGGAAAACTTTGCCAAATATAGGGAATCCACACAGCTCATGTACGTCCCTCCCATGGCCCTCCAGAGAAAGCCAGCCTTTTGAAGTCTCTCTCTTGTAAAAGCAGCTGTTGGGGAGAACAGAAAGCAGCTGCAGCCCCTTGTGAACTGGACTAAATTTTCTGCTGCTTGGAAAAATTCACCAAGGAAACAGAGAGAGACCAACAAATAGCAGAGTCTGGAGACAGACAGCACTGCTGGCTACCTGCATCACTGTTCTGCAAATTGCTAGCAGACTTCTAGGCAAAAAAAGTTGTCATACATACTTGGCTAAATGACAGCCTGGGACCTGGCCCAACCTTTCATCTTGCCTGCCAAGAATCTTTCTGTTCTCTCTTTCCTTTTTTGCCCCCTTGAGTTCTCTTCAAGGAATTTGTCACTCCTGATACCCCCCCACAAAACAAGAAACCAGGCAAAGCTCAGAGCTTCTCCTGCTGAATCAACACACAGGATAGAGCTTGGCTTTGGGCAACTTTCCTTTCTGTCTGTAGGACAAATATGTAATACAGAACATTTTTGTGTTATTCAGTCCTGAATTCCCATTCTAATCCTTTCTTAGGATTAGAAAGTAGTTAGTTTTAGGCTGGATCTCATTGGTAACTTCTCCAGCCAAAAGGGAAAATGACTGTTACCCTCCCAGCAGAGATGGGTCCTCAGTGCTGGGAAACCAGTAGAGATTGCAGGAGGGGTGCTGTGAAGAGCAGCCTGAGACAGGGATAGATGATGGGGTTAGTCCCTTGGCCGGGAATTCTGCTGTCTCCCTTTGCTATTAGAACTAGCTGTCTAGGTCTAGTCTGGATTTATCCTGCCTCACTTTAGGTGTTTAATTGTTGTGTCCCATTTAGGTACCTATGCACCCATGGTGATCTCTGTCTTAGTGGAGAAGCAGCAGCTCCAGGGAGTAATTAAGGGTGATTGGTGCCATTGGGCTGAATCCAAGTCTTGTATTTGTTCAGGCCTCACCAAGCTGAGCAGGGAGCCAGGCCATAGAGCTGTGCCCTGCACTAACCTTCTTCCCTCCACTGGCCCCCTGCGTCAGAGTGTCCCAGTGTCAGACAAGCAATAGCAGCCTGGAGGTGGGGGTGGCTGCAGCGTGGGTATTTGGTGGTGTCTGGTGGAGCTGACAGGTTTGCCTTGCTGCTTGGCAGGTTCTGTAGTCACATGCTGTCAGTCACTGCAGGGGCATTTTAGCAGTTTCTGACACTGCTCCACTAACCAGCCCTTTGGTCCCAGGCTGTCCCACCAGCACAGGATGACAAGGGCCATGGCCACCCACAGGGCAGGTTCCTCAACTTAGCAAACTACAACACCTCTCCCACCCTGAATTTCTAATTGTTTCTAGGTGTTCTGGAGGTGTTCACCACTAGAAGGTGGTGAGGGACCATGTCCTTTCATCACCTTTCCATATCCCTGAAATACCCAAACAAGCCCTTTTCTTCTTCATCTCCTTCCCTCAGGAAAGCAGATCTCTAACTTTGCCCCAGTATGAATACAGGCAGGGACCCTATCAGGTAATAAAGCAAGAAATAAACACATTTCTCTAATGCCTAATCAAAGAGGCATATGAAACTGCTAGAGTAAGGCTTAAGGAGGACAGAGAAAGAGTAGGTTCACAGATTTAGATATTTATTTTTTTCCCTAAGAGCACCACATATTGAAATCCATTCTCACTGACACTGGAAGGAAATCTTACCCAAACCATGAATATCTGTGTGTAAGCAAGTCACTTTCTGGGGTGCCTTCTGAGAGGAGAGACCTCAGAAGTCCTGCACTCTGCTCCTTCAGATACTGCAGAATGAAAGTCCAGTGGATTTACTTCCCTTGGCAAAATGACCATTTCTAGTTGCAAATCATGACTGAGATAAGCGTTTGCAGATATTTCTTAGTACAGAGGAAAACTGCTCAGCGTTATGCAAGTTTGTGTGGTTAGCCTCTCATGTCTACACTCAATCCACTCACAGGGTGAGCAAGGCCATAGCTTTTCATAACCAGTCTCATGTTTCTCTAAATATTTTGCCCAGGTTTTTGGCTCTAACACATCATGCAAATTTCAAATAATTTTGAATATATGGGGTTTGAAACAGAATGGCTTTATGAAAGCTAAACTGCAGTCTATTCTTAATAAAGTTTGAATTGGAAATTTGTCCCTCTACTTTATTTTCCGTTTCCTTTTCCCCTCTTTGTTAGGTGATTACAATGTAGAAAAGCATTCCCTGGGTTTCCATTCCTGACTTCCTTCCTGTCCAGATGAGCTGGAAAGGGGCAAAACCTCTGCTCATCACCTTGACCCTTCAGTAAAAGCAGGGGTGCTCTAGGCTTCCAACACTTCAGGTGTTTTTGGAATGCAGAAAACAAGCCCTTCTCTCCAGGTTGTGGCTCGTCTGGGCCCCTCTCCAGCACTGACATGGGAGGGTGAGGGAGGTCTGGGCTTTCCTTATAGTCTTAAAGCTTAGGAAGTTTTTTCTCTTCTTCACAAGATTTGCTTCTGGTTCGTGCACTGCACAAGCTTTTCCAGAGAAGTTGAATTATCCAGCAAACATGTTTGCAGTTTTTTGTTGAGGAAAATATCTGTTCTTTAGCCACTCTGACTCTGCCTTGGCTGGTGCTTCAGCAGCTCTCTTCTCTGAAAGGAAGGGCCTTGCAGAAGTATAAACGATCCTTCATTGCCTGAACACAAAGAAAAATCTTTGGTTTTGCTGATACATTGAAATTCCAAAGAGAATAATTTGGGTTTGAAAAATAGGCAAAGGACAAATGCCCTGAAAATCTCTGATTATAAATGTGGGGAAGAACAACTTATCATTAAGGGTGTTAGGAAGGGAGTAGTCCTAATAAAACCTGCAAAGTGGTTTTGACTTGCCAAAGTATGCTTTGACTGAGTAAAAAGACAGTTGATGTTTGTGAGACAAATTGTTGAGTGCAAAATATATACATACAAGATTACATAAAGGCAGCAGTTCAGTTTGTGAATACCAGCCAACACATGTGACCCCAATTGGATATAGTAGCCCCAGTCCAGAGTGGAGCCACAGGCAGCATATTCCATTATTGCTCCTGAATGCAGGAAGTGGCATAGACTGAAGGGGAAAAAAAACAGGGGGGGCTTTGGAAGAAGGGCTCTTCCTTCAGGGAATTTTTGGATGTTTTTTTTTATGTTGTTTCTGCCCATGCCATGGCTGTGAATGTGTGTGAGAAGGCTTGTTTGTTAGTAGAGCTGACCTGGGAACGATCAGTAATATGAATTAGCTTGTACTTTTTGGAGGGTTTTATGCATATGCGATTCTTTATAGCATACATGACTTTGTGTATTTAAATGGAGGGACAGACCAAATGAACCTAGGAAACATGGAGAAGCAGGAAACCTAGTAAACATTTAGTTGCAGCTCCCCACTCCTTGAGAGCACTCTTTGCTGAAAGGTTGTTGACAAGGTCAGACAAGAGGGTCTGACAGGGGTATTGCTGCTGTTTCTCTATAGGCACATACAGTTCAGCTTGACTAATTTAGGAGGAAGCAGCATTGAAGGGTTTATGGGGAAGCACTGCAGTCACCCCATACTTCTCTGTTCCTGAGTTACTTGGCCCTGCTGCTCTTTCCCTTGGAGAACCATCACTGGTCCTGAACACCAGGTGTGTGCTCTGATGAGGGACAGTGATTACATGTCCCTCACAGCATCAGTAGCTCTCCTCCAGCAAGGCTTCTGGAGAGCTGACCCGACTCCTCACCTTTCAATAGGGGCAAGACTCTGCTCACTTCAAATGTCGATAAACTGCAGTCACATCCTTTGTGTGCATTATGGAAGTAAGGAGGAAAACACATGTGTTAGCTTTAAACCTGGTAATGGCAGCAGCCAGGGCACCAGGGCTTAGCACAAGCTTGGTCATTCTGCCCGTGAGCTCCATGTGTTTGTGCACAGCCTGCTCCTGAGGCTCAGCTCCTTCAAGCTAGCCCAGCAATCCTTTCTGTGCTCTGCAGGCAACAGTGCAACTCCACACAGTTCCTCCAGTGTGCTGCACATCTATCAGACCTTCAAGCCGAGCCACGTACTGTGTAAGACACAAATCTGGTGTCATATGTGAGCAGAAAACTCTGTGGCTACTTGTTACTTAATAAATTGACACATGAATTAGAGCTCTTCCACAAGTGGCCATGACACTTTTTGCCCTTGAAGTATAGCAGAACTTGTTAATTTTTGTAACTTGCTCTGTTGGTTTTCACCAGGGTGGTGAGGGCTTGGTGAATTGGTGAGTGGTTTAAGGGTAGGTGAGCTGTCCCACACCTGATCACCTGATTCCTCTGTGCCATTAATGGAGCTCCCTGGCAGGATGATGACTTGCTCCACTTCGGTAAACTTCTATGACCATGTGCAAACAGGGTCCAGCTATGTGCAAACCTCTGCTAGCCTTCACAGAAGTGGGCATTTGGGAATCCCTGGCAGGTACAGAAAAGCTCACAGAAGTGAGACTTCAGTTGCAGAGTGCAAAATTTACTGTTGAAACTGATGGTGCTTCTAACAGAAAGTGGAGTAGGTGGGAAACAGGGAGTTTTGCTGAGCTATGAGTTGTCAGGGTGTTTAGGAGACCCTTGGTTTGTCTTACCTTTTGGCAGCTAGAAGAGCTGATGCCTTGGCTGCTAAGCTTGGTCCTTCCCAGGCTGAGCCAAAACTCCTGGACGTGCAGAGCGTCAGCTGTATACCAAAGACCAAAGAGTCGAAGGGTGGACAATTAAGTAGAGTAGGAACAAGGGGACCAGTGAGTAGGAGGAAGTGCTCTGCCAACCACAGGTTCTCCACAGACCACAAGCTGAGAAGCACAACTTCCTGAGCTATAAACTTGTCACCAGGGTGGACCAGTAACATAAGCATTCTGCAAGGTAGGAAGGACACTGGACAGGCAAGCCTGCCTCATGGGACACACCAAACTGCTCGCATCATTTCCATTATCCAGTTTTTATGTTCATCCAAGAACCTTACAATGCAAGAAGCTCTCATGGCTTGCTTAACACCCTGCATCTTTTCCCTCTCTTTCTGCCTGTCAGACAACAAGAAACCTGTTTATTTCTGACTAGAGGGTGATAATTAGCTGGGTGTGATCCCTGAAGATCTCAGATTCTCTTTCTACTTTTGGGTTTTTTCATTGTTGGTTATTTTATTTCTGTTTGTTGGTTTGCCTTTTGTCAGATCCATTGGCTGTTATGAAAAAGCATTTATTAAAACCTGAATTTTCTGCAAGTCAGGGTTCACATTTGCCACACAAAGTTAGCTTTTGTGCTATGGGTTTTTCAATATATCACTTTGCTGCCTTCCCATCTTCCTAATACTCTGTTTTATGATGAAACAACTCTAGAATTTCAAAGGCATTGCAGCTCTTCCTGCAGCTAGGTTGGGTTCAGGGTCTCACTTCACTTTCTTCCAACTCATCTGTTGGAAGAAAGAAATAAGAACCCAGCTAGGTGACAAAAGCCAGGTCCAGAGAGTAAATGCATCCTTCTCCTTCATCTTGGAATAATTTAATCTGAACTGATCAAGTGATCAAAGATGGGCTGGTTTATGACAGTAAGTAGATGGCATAAAAAAATGGCCATTTCTAAGATGGAAGCAAAATGAAGCTTGATGTCCTCTAGCTGTGGCACTGCATAACTTCCCTCACAATGAACTGAAAGTAACAGCACATTAATTCACATGTGTTTGAATAAAGATTTTTACTGAGTCCGTGCAGCTTGGACACCAAGCTACCTACATTAAATGTGTTCCTCAACACCTGTCTAATCAGAAGTGATACCAAACCAAAGAAAGCATAGGCAGCTCTGTCTCTTGCAATGGGTGAAGCCTTGTGCTTTAGCTGCTGCTCGTGTAACTCCGATTATTCCTGTAAGGAAAGAAGGTGACTATGAAGGAAAGGGATACAGAGATCTGCCTCTATTACCAGTGGCACAGAGCCCTGCAACCAAGCCCAGCTGGGCTGGTTGTGACACAGGATGTGAGCCAGACCTGTGAGTCTTCTGTCAGTCTTTTAATCTCAGCGCTGTCATCTCACCCTTCTCCATGAAGCTCCATGCTCCCAACTGTCTCTTTTAACTACAGGCATTAACAGCACTATCAACTTCCATCAGGACTGCTGTGTTGACTTCAGGAGTCTTTGACTATCTTTTCCTCCTGTTTCAGGTGCTCCTGGTAACCTCTTTTGCTGTGCTTGAAGGGTTTCCACATGTCAGCTGCAGTCACAAGCTGGCTTGTCCCAAGTGGTATCCCTTCAGGTACCAGGTAGCTTTGGTGCAAAAAAAGTCACTCTATCACCTGGCACATGGAGTTTGTGACTGTGTCTTTCTCCCTCAGTATCAAGCCAGCTGGAACACATTTTAAGACCTGCTGCCGTTTCACACAATTGCTGTGTGTCTCAGCTGCCTCAGGGAAATTCAGAATGACCAGCCGCATATAGTCCAGCCAGGAAGCCCTTAGTGTCAGCAGGTTTGTGGCAATATTTTTAAACCCCCTGCAAAGGTATGCTCAGGCCTTCACCTGCACGAAATTCAGTGGATTATATCCCCTTGCTGTTCTGCTGACTTCTGGGAATATTCAATTGGCAAGTGTGGCTCCTGGTTTCTAAAGCAATGAGTCATGGTGTACATTACTTCAGTGTACAGTCACTGTGAAGTAATTCAAACCACCATTGTCATTATTATTGCCTCCAACAAGCAACCTGATACCTTCTGCCAGCCCGGGGCAGGTGTGTGAATGTAATCACTGTGCAATTAATTAGCCTGTGCTGCCAGTCAGTACGCAGCACACAGCTTCCTGCTTCCCAACTGAATCCAGTTTAGCAGAGCCACTGCAAGATTTAAAGGTGCTTTGCAGTAAGAACTCAATAAAAGAAAAGAAAAGTAAGCAGCTCTAGGGCCAGCTTTTCATCACACCTAGCAAAATGAACACCTGCCCCTATCAGCCAAAGGGTTTTGCAGGACTGTGGGACAAGAACATAGTTTTATGTCATTTTGAAAATTTTGAGTTTAGAAATCATCTGACGCGTGAATTCTGAGTGAGCAAAATAGGAAAGGCCAGCTGCTCACCGTGGTGGCCCTGGAAATCCCTTCAACTGGCAGCACAGCAAGACCCCAGGAGCTGCCTAGGCTCCCTCCTCTCTGTGCAGCCACAGAGCTGCCACAGAGCCAGATTAAATTGCTGGATTAAGCGCTTCCACAGCCCCATCCAAATCTTTGTGACAGCTGTGCCCAGGACAGAAGTCAAACATCGGTGCCATAACTGCGTCAACTGGTGTGTCATGGGTCACAGCATTACAGCTGAAAAAGGTCTGGGAGGTCATTCACTCCCATTTCTTAGCCAGCACAGATTTGATTCGATAAAGTGTGTGCTACTGCTCCAAACATGGCATTTCAAGAGATTTGGGCAATGCAATCTTCTTCCTCTTCTCTTGGGAATTTATCCATCATCTCTTAAAACTCACTGACAGGAAATGTCTCGCCAAACACTCCCCTGATTTCATATGATCCCATTAATGACTCTTCCTGCCTTTCCTTTTACCAAAGTCTCCCCTTTCACTCAGCTGTGCTTTCCTCCTTCTTGTACAGGTACAAGAGCCTGCTTAGTTCCTTCCAGGCTGGTCTGGCTTTTGAGAGGAGAATACCTCATCCCTTAGGGCCTCCAAACTATTAGACTCCTGCCAAAAAAAGCCTTACCCACTGCCCTAAATTTGCTATACTGAAAGACTCCACATTTTCAAATAATGAGATTTTCCATTAAGACAAATATTTTCAGGCTCTTCCTTTTTCATCTTGTATGTCTGAGTTTGGAAGTATTTTCTATTTTCTATCCATTCTCCAAAATTTAGACCCTACATGCAGCCACACGTGTTGGAAGATCAGTTCTGTTATTTTTCTTCACCAGCCTGTTCTCACTGCCAAACCCCAGCTGGTGCTGTGAGCAGGGCGCTGTCCAGAGGGTGTGCTCCTGAGAGGGAGCAGAGGGATGGATGCCTACACCCGCTGTGGGGAACCCTGTGCCAGGGTTACTGTGTGCCTGATGCTCACCAGGTCCAAGCTGGTTTGTGTTACTTTCCTGACTTTGTTGATAACCCTCATTTCCCTCCAGGCAATGGGATTTCTGAGCACCAGTGCTTTGCTGGCCGCACCTTACATAATTAATGGCTAACAAAGTTCAGCATCACAGGAGCTATGGCTGTATGTGTCACCTGCTGGTGCCACAGCAGGACATTATCAGCATCGACCTCCTTTTGTTTCACACATCATTCAGATGTGATCAGGTTCATGTCTATGTGACTAAACAGGGGAGTAACTTTTGCTGTTATGGAACATTTCGTTTTAACTCAGCTTTCCTTCCCTTCAACTCATTACTTCTTTCCTACTACTGAATATGAATATCGCCATCCAACACATGTTTTCCTTTCATATGGTTACAAGGCTTATTTTTGGTTGTTTCTTCTGTTTCAAAACCCTGAGAGATTAATCAGGTTAACTTCCAAAAGCTGTCTTCCATTGTTTTACTCTATACGTTCAGATGAAATTGATTAAAATCACATGCTGTTACATTTGAAAGAAATTCCCTCACCTGTGGGACAAGCTGGGCTTTTATTGCAGGTAAAGAGGGAGTTTCATTTATTTTAATTTGCTTTTTTTTTTTTTTAAGCACAGTTGTCTCATTCCTACTGTCTTGACTATGATCTTAAAAAAGGATTGATAAAAATCAAGATTCTGTGAACTAATACCCTTAATCTACAACCCAAATTGCAGAGGCACCTGTATTTTCTAAGAAAGCTGTCTGAAGGGTTGCAAAAGAAAAAAAAAAGCTACTAAAAATAAAATCTCTGTGTTGCTTGTGGGATTTGAAAGGCTATTTTTACACAAACTGACTTTTGGGAGAGACTTGTTGTGTTAGGTTAGGCCTTTGAAATTACTCTCTTTTAGTAGATTAAGACTGACCTTATCTGAAATGTAATACTTTAAGATCTGTATCTTTAAAAATAAAAGGAAAAGGAGAAATATTTGAAGACCAAATCAAAAGTGAGAGTCCTCCTATTCTCAGTTCTGACATCTAAGAAGAAAATTGGTGCAGCAAAACACTTTTTGTGTATGTTCTCTTACATTTTCTTTAAATGTAAAATCAATTAATCAAATGAATGACAAGCCCATATCCCCATGAGTCCATGGCCTTATCCAGTAGAGCTCTTGTGACCGGACTTTTCAGCACAAGTATTTCCACTGCCTGCAGTGCTTAGCACATGTATAAATACTTTGTCAAATCAGCATCATAGCTAGAAGCCAATATTTAACACCAGTCTGCCATTACACTGCAGGGACTTCTCTGCTGCATTGCTACTTTTGAAACATCTCCCAGACCCTTCAGCTGGAGGGTGGCATCCAGGGGACAGGCACGCTCAGCTGTCTGTGGTGCTGGCTACCCCTGTGCCTCCCTTACCTGTGTCTGTGGGCACCTGCACTTGAGCAATATTGATGGGTGAGCCAAAGCCAGCAGAGCTGAGCACAAATCACCCTGCCAACCTGCTGTCATAACAATGTGCCTGTGCTTTGCTGATGTCTAAGCGCCCCTGTGTTTGCTTCTCTGTGTGCACTTACAGTCCTTACTCCCCAGAGTTTTCCATTTGCAGTTCTGCTCACCAGGGACTCCCTTGCTGTGTTTCAGCCCTGTTGGAGGTACCAGTGAAGGAAAAGAAACACATCTCTGTCAGGCCGTTGCTCTGCGAAATTGCCTCCAGCTTCCAGGGATCAGCATCCTTGACAAACTCATCAAGACGTGTCCTGTCTGGCTTCAACTGAACATGAGCCAGGAAAGGGCTGGGGCCATCCTTGGCAAAGAAACAGCAGGGGTAAGTCCAAAATGGTTTCAGTTCAGACAACCACATTTCCTGTCCTTGGTTAGGAGAGCAGTGCTTTTTTTAATGTGGAAGCAAAAGTATTTAGCAGACTGCTCTCTGTTTCCATTGCTATTAGATGCTTTACCTCTCTCAACAGCACAAGACAGATATATTGGCTTTGGGAAAATGAGGAATCTTATCTCTGGTTTTATTTGCTTACCATGTAGATTCATGGAGATGGCTTCCCATTCACTACCATACCCAAAAGTATGGTGATTATCCTAATCTGGACCAATAAAAAAGAAACTGTGAAGAAAAGGCCCTTAAATTCACCTGATGGGAGTCATTTTTATTGCAACAATTGGTATCTGGTTTACATAAACTGAGTATTAGAAAATTATATACTTGTGCAAAGCTCAGGGCTTGCTTAAGGAAAACAGCTCTGTGGCACAGGGAGCTGCTCCCTTTTCCTGAGGTCTGAGAGGTGAGCAGGCTGTAGATGTCCTGGCTGGATCCTTTGGGAAGTGCAGGTGCAAATGACCTGAGCTGATATCAGGGCACACCTGCTCTGAGGACATTTGGACCCATCCTTTGGCTGAGTCAACCTATCCCAGGGCTAAATGCTGGCGCAGCCAAGTGACACCCTCCAGTGGGATTCACCTGAGCAGCCTGGGCTGTGCAGTGCACCTCACCTTGAATCAGACTTCTCAAATAGATTGAGCAAATAATTCTCTTTGTTTTTCTGCTCTGTCTGTAAGTGGGGATGTGTGTGACTGACTGTGGTGTACCCATGTATGGCCCCAAGCCTCCTCAGCCATTATCCATTCCCTGCAGTCAGGGAGTTTCCCACCTCTGAGTGGCTTTGGGGAAACATTTTGCCTCTGTTCCTCCTGCTCACACTGTGCTTGGGCACAGTCTTCAGTTGCAGTCAGAAGCAGGCAGGAGAAGAGGTGGTGCATCAGAGGAGTCCCATGACAAGGGCAGAATTTCCTGCCCACTCTGAGCCCGCCTGAAACTGAGGCAGCACCATTCCCAACTGTGGTGAAAATAGAAGAGGTTGATTTCAATACTGGTCCTGACCTGTAGGGTTAAGTACAGCTCAGAAAACCCACCTCCTACTTCTCTGAACAGCCATAGTCCAATTTTAGCCTTTGGATCCATGGCAACCAGGCGTGCCGATCAGGAAAAAAGAAGTGATTCATTTCCAGGTTTCATTTCCCTGGTTGCTTAGATTAAATTTCAGATGAAGCCATGTAAGATGGTGCTGTCTGACAGTCAAGGTTAGAGGGACAGCGCTGCCATGTGGCTGGTAGGACCTGGGCAAGGGAGAGCCTCTCCCTGCAGATACTACCTGCCTCCTACCTGCAGACGCATTCTGTGACAGAAGGTGGGGGTTGCCCTGAGCTAGAAATCAGCCTGTTTAGGGCATACACCCGTGCCTTTATTTACACTTCCTCTGCCCTGGTGGTGGGCCTGAACCCCCGGGGCTCCATTTCTCACTGTGTGAGGTTGTGAAGCTGCCCCAAAGCTGTGTGTTCAGCATGGGTGCTTCAAAGTGACTGGACATGCACTTATGACTGGGATTCATGCAGGGAGAGGTCTTGGCTTCTAGACAAGCTTTTTTTAAAAATTCCTCTGTCCAAGAAATGAATGGGTTTTTGATAGATTTCCATACATTACAGTTGATTAATGATTTTATCAACTCACAATTCTCTTTCTAATGTTAACATCCAGGCTACAAAATTAGCTTGATTTTTTAATTCAGTTTTTTAAAAATACCTTGACTCTCTTCTGCCTAAGCTTACTATCAAAGAACAGATGAAGATTATTTTGTCTTTGTATCTGCACCTTCAAGATACAAGCTAAAAATATCCCTGACAATGAGCTTTAATTAGAAACACACTTAGGATCTCACAACATACAAAGAATGAGGCATTTTTCCTTTTTCTTCTCTTTTTTTCTTATATTTTTCTTATTTCTTGTATCTTTTATCTTTTTTAAATTTTTTTTTTTTTAATCTTTTTTCCCACTGGTATTGGTGGGACACAATGGCTCCAGTAGTTCCACTGGTTCCAATTAAATACTCAGGGGCCTTCTATCAATGTTTTTGCATACCTGATGGGATTGAGCCAGACCAATTTTTTTTGCTGTAGTTTATCCTTCTTTGAGCAAGGGGATTGGACTAGGTGATCTCCAGACCTCTTTTCAAGCACATCAGTTCTGTGGAGTCAGCATTCCTGGAGATGTTTAAGGAGGGACTGGATGTGGCACTCAGTGCCACGGTCTGGTTGAGGTGGTGGTGTTCGATCATCAGTTGGACTTGATGATCTCAGAGGTCTTTTCAAACCTAATTGATCCTGTGATTCTGTGATTTCAGGACCACTCAATACACTTGAATGATCACTTGAGAGATCTTAGACAAACTTTTGGGGACAGGGCTTGTTCCCAAATTCAACAAGGGCAAAAGCAAAGCTTTTCCTCTGGGAAGGCAGACCCCTGGCAGCGATCCGGGCTGGCACTGCCTGGCTGAGCTGCTCTGTAGGAAAGATCCTGTAGGGATGGTGGGCAGTGAGCTGGGCACAGACCCACTCGAGAGAGGCTGTGGGACCAGGGCTTGTTCAGCCAGAAGACAACTTCAGGCAGACCACACAGCAACCCCTGGTACCTACAGGGAGGTCATGGAGAAGATGAAGCCAGGCTGTGCTCAGCACCGCAGGGTGGGAGGACAAGAGATGACAGTGTACATTGAAGCCAGAGGGGTTCAGACTGGGTACAGGGAAGCATTTTCTCCCTGTGAAGATGATAAGTGGTGGGACAGGTTGCCAAGAGAGGCTGTGCAGTCTCCAGCTTTGGACATTCCCCAGATTTGTACAGACAAAGTCCTGAGAAACTTGGTCTGGCCTCATGGCTTCACCCAGGGTATTGGAGAAGAGTCCTCCCAGGATACCTGCCAGCCTGAATGATCTTATGGTCCCATGAAAATGCTCTGCCATAGACACTGTGGCCACCAGAGCCTTTGGCCTTATGTCCCACTCATGGACACTCAAACCCTTACCGACTCAATGTACAGGTGACTCCCATGCTTTAGACCTGGACTGGGATGTTTTAGGGTGAGTCATCTGTGATTTAGGGCCCTGACGTGAGGACCATCGCTTAACAAATTATGAGTGCAGTTTTAAACTCTTCGGTTCATGAAATAGTTTGCTTTAGGTGTAAGTGGAACGTCGGTGATACATAGAAACTTCACGAGTTCATTCGCAGGTCTGATGAACTGGCCCTTTATTAATTATTTTTGTTGTATAAAGCTTAACTAAGTGGAATGAAGCTAAAATAAGGCTATTTAAAGGTGGATTGTACTGATAAAAATCTACATTGCCAATGACTTAAAATAAAGTTTAGAAGCTCACATAATGTAGCTGAGCTCTTGATTATTTTCTGCCTTTTCAGATATTCTTAGTTAGGAAAGAGGGTAATGTGGACAACATGATCCTCTCAGTCCGCCTGCCGGTGCAGAACGAAGCTCCTGGTGTGCTGGAGTACAACATTAAAGAAGAAAAATCAAGTAAGGTCTTTACATTTTTTGGTCTTGCTTTGGTTATTGTACTGAGCCCTCTTGTGATCACCAATATTTATGTAATCTCACTTGCACTGAGCAGGTTCCTCTTGTGACCAGCAGCAGATCTTGCTTTTATGATGTAGTTCAGTTAATATTTCCTGCAGCTGTTTAACCTCAGCTCCCCTGCGGTTCTGCACCTTCTGTTATCATTTACAGACTTGCAATAGGGAAATAATGCACCTCCAGATGAGGAGGCCAGTCCTTTGATCGAGAAAGGAGAGCTGCCTTTCACCAGGTGGAAGTTCTGAGGAAAGTGGAAAGCATCGCAGACTAAGCCTTGTTAACTCACTGACCCTGTCTCTGTTTAAGCCACTGAACTTGGGGGTCACCAGTCATCTGACAACTGCTACATAGCCTTTTCATGCACCTTGTACAGTCACTCTGAACAACAAGTTACTCCTAAACTGTTTGTTTTCAAAGCCTAACTGGGAAGTGGGTGGGTCTCGTGGCTGGTGCTGTTCCCTGTTGGATAACCAAGTCTGCCATGAGCAAGTGAAAATTAACCCAGTTCACAGTCAGCCACATCTAATGCAGCCCTCTGTGTAAACGGCTGTGTAAGGCACATGATTTCCACTTTCAAAGGAATATTTGTAAACACCTGGATTTTAGGATAGTCATAGAAAAATGCACTCAAAAAATATATATATTTATATATATATAAATAACTTCACACTATTTATTTATCTGAACAGATCTAAATCCTCTGTCACTGAACTCTGTCCCAAAGCCAGCTCCCCAGAAAAACTGTTTTATTCTCTGTTAAACACATGTTTCTTCAGATCAGTGTTGCAACATTTCTTTCCCCTTGTTCAAATGAATTTTGACAGTTGCTCAAATGAAGTTTTCCCTTCTCCTATGTTTCTTCTCATACCTCTGCATTGTAAACAGGCTTTAAAGCCAGAGGGACAACTCTTAGGCTGTTCTAATCTCAAGGCCAGACCACAGGCTGTCACAACATTGCTCCCTGTCCGGCTGCTGCATCCCCCTGGGAAGCTTTCCCTCTCATCTGCCTGCTCCTGAGAGCACCCAGCTGCAGAGGTGTTCAGGGTTCAGTGCTCCTGTGTGAGGGCAGGATCAGCAAACCTTTTGCCACAACTTTCAGGTGTTCAATTAAGAATAAAAGGGCAAAGGTTAGCTGTGGGGTAGGGAAACCTTTTCTTTATTTAGCTATTTGAACTTGACCCAGGACTTAGATTTTTCACGGTGGGGAATTGGTTTTTGATGATTCAAGCTTTCCTTTGGATAAAAGTTAAAAAATCAAATCCTGTCATCCTAAAAAACATTATTTATAGAAATGTTACTTCTTGACTCATGTCCTGTGCCATAAAATCTGATTTCTTTTAGGGCAGGCAAAGTAAAATGTAGTACAAAAATGTCACTGAGCTAGCCTATCTAGAGAGGCTTTTCTGCCATGCTTTTCAGACTTGCTTGGTTTTTCTAGTTTATCACTAACTTAGTGCAAAGGATGTATTGGGAGATGAGCTTTCTGGTAGAAACAAAAATTAAATCAGTTTTCACCAGTTTCATACAAGTTGCAAAGTAAGTGGAGGAAAGTAATTAAAATTCAGCTCTCATTCATAAAGCAGGAGAGCTGCCATCACGTGCAGCAATCCCAGCAGCTATGAGGCTCATGCATGCCTATAGTGGATATTGACATTATTTTTAGCTTGAGTTCTGTCAGTGTTGAGTGTCAGTTGGTAGAAAGCCTCTCAGTTCTTCATCCTGCCCTGTTTTGACAAGAACACACTGGGTACAGAATGGTCACTGTTTTGCTTCCTTTCTCATTTAGGGTAAGTACCCTGGCTTTTAAGTTTAAAAGAAATTGAACGAATTCTGGTTAATAAAGACAAAGGACTGTACCTAGTGCCAGGGGAGATGGTAAATCTTCTGTGTCACAGAGTAATCTCATACCTTAGGTAATTAATTAATTCTTTAGCTTTTAAACTGCATTACTCCACTGCCTTCTAAATTTTTTTCAGAAATAAAATTAAAAATTGCCTAAATGCTTTAAAATAATTTAGAACCTGAGCTTCCCTGACACATAAAATGGTCTGTCTGGATTGCCTCAGATAAATGATGTGCCCTTCACTCATCCCTGGTGTTCTGTAAGTGTCAGGGTAGGAGACCTCTGAGCACCTCAAGAGAGGTTCTCTTGCTGTGGAATGCAAGTAAGTTGGAAGTTTGGTGTTACACTCCGGTAAATATGTAAAACACCCCAGCTGCATTGCCTGAGGGCCACTCTGGACTTTTTCCAAACATCTATTCTTTAACTTCAGAAAATCCCTCTTTCCTTTCTGAGTTGACAGGTAAGAAATTATCTCTGTGACGTGCCCCACAGAGAGCTGTTTGTCCCTTTCTGAGAGCTGGCTCCTCCTAAAGGGTTTGAAGAAGTGGGAACAAATCCTTCTCGTTACCTCAGTTCAACTCGTTAGACTCCACACAGTTGATGCATTGAGATGTAAACTGAAATCTGAATTTGCCTCGACATATATAGTTCTGGTTTTATGGAGAGCCTTCCTTCAATTAAAATTCAAGTTTCAACCCAGCAAAATTCAAGTTGCAACCAGCTTACTGTTTTGAAGAACCTTGCCAGCTGCTTCTTGTCCTTGGCTGTTTGTAGAGCTATTCTCATTCCTTCCTACTTTTCAGATAGGATCTGAGGAGGCTTTCCATGGTATCATGATGATGGTACAGAGGTTGTTGCCCACCCCCTGTGTTCCATATAGAGATGGCCATTCAATGAAGTACAAAAAGACCCTTCAGAAACTTCTGGCTATTACACTGCCAAATAAGAGTGGTTCATTGTTTTACTATTTCTTTTCCCCATAACAACTATGTTGATATTTGGTGAAATATTTAGGGAAGTATAGTTTTCTGATGGGAAGAGTGGAGTTAATTGTGATTTTTCTCTTTAAATGGAAATCCCCAAAGAACCCACTAGGAAAGAGAATCAAGAAATGAAACCTCTTTCTCTTTTTTTTTTTTTGTGGGAAATTTTCATCTCTTCTGTGAAGCAGCCCTTAGAGAGAACAAGAGAATGGATTTAAAAAATTTTCTTCTGGTTCTTTCTTTTTGGTTGGAATTCCTCCATAGACGGGAATGCTAAATCCTTGTGGCATCAATAGCTATAGTAGAGACCAAAGAGCAGATTCCAGGTGCCATATGGTTCATCAGAAAGTTGAGAAACCTGGCAAGTTTCAAAGCCTTGGATCTCAGAGGTTTTGCACTCGGCCTGAAGGATCCCTTACTTCTTATTCAGAGCAGTGCAAGTCCCCCAGACCTAAAGTTTGTTACAAGATTTCTACCACTTAGAGATGCAGTGTTGGCAGCTACCTCTCAATCTTTGCTAAACTCTCGACTACTTTGTACACTTTCTTTCTGAGAGTTGACCCTTACTTCTGCTTCATTCAGAGGTGGAGTCCCAGCCTCACAAACTGAGCACCCCTTCCTCAGCTGACTCCTGCCCTTGGCTCTTCTCAGCAAACTGGTGGCAACCTCAGGGTCTAATTCCCCCTCCTTTTCATGTATATACTGTCAGAAGTCATCGTGCTGACCTCAGCTCCATTATAGCAATATTAAAAAGGAAAGAATCAGATGTTTGAAGTACATTTCTGAAATAGCATGTACTGAGAGCTTGTAAGAGGCATCTGAGTACAATAGACCATGTGGTGCAGGCAGTGACAGTAGCTTTTACTTTCACAAAGAGTTATGAAGGCATCTGCCACAGGGGTAAAATCCTTTAATAGAGGGATGCTCTAGCACCATAAACTGAATTAATGCTTTCTTTTTCTGGGAAATTTTGTGAATAATAGCTGAAAATAATTTGATTTCATGAAACACACGAGTTGATCACATACTTCTCAGGAATCTTTTACGTATGCTTTGGTGTGGGATGTGTAGTTATTTTTTTCCAACCTCTTCTGTACCAAGAAAAGAGGATGTGATTCCAAGCAAGCAAAATGGCACTAAACAGAAGTATCTGCAACTCCACAGAATAAAGAACATATTGTTCATATTATTAATTTTTTTAAAATAGAAATAACAATGAAATTGATTTGCTAAGTCAGTCCTGAACTCTTCAGGTTCACATCCTAAGGGGTTTGAGGCTGGCCTGATCCTGCCATGGCTGCCCATCTCCTGTAATCATGCTCCTCCCTCCCCCATTGCTGCAAGTGGCTTTGCTCACTTGGAGGTGTATTTTCTGGAGGCAGTCCACATGAGCCCTTGTTGTGGAGTTGCTGTCCTTGTTCCTTATTTAAGCTGTACCTGTGGAGGACAATCTGCCACCAGACATAACTGTTCAGAAGCAGCTTTTACAGCACATGGGGCCAAGGCTGGGTTGAGCCCCCCAAAATCGATGAATGCACAGCTGAAGGAGGGGTTTGTAGTGAAGTCTGGGCTGTAGTGTGTTTTTTTCATTTATTAGAGGAAAATTATTAGATTTAAATTAAAGTTCTCTGTGCTCTGACCCTCCCAGCTTTTCTGGAGACTGACTTTGAATAAGCTGGAGTATAACAGAGGTCTTAAAATAACCTTAGCAAAATCAAATAGGAAAACCAAAACAAATTATCCCCAAGTAATACAAAAATGTCCAGAACATGATTGATACCTCCTTTGAAGGATGAGACACGGTGTCATTGGACACAGTAGCTTATACTCAATTTCTGGTTTATGGACAGCAGCTGCACTCCAGGCTGTGTGGTATGAGCTTGTGGTAAGGACCCACAATATACCTTGACAGAAAAAGTGCAGGCAATTACTGCACTCCAAAGGAGTTTAAGAGCAATCACTGAGTGTTGGTGCAAAATTGCAAGTCTGGTAGCAAAAAGGATGTTGATAAAGAAATCCAATGTCTGCCCTGGTCACCTTATCTGACCTTTCTTAAAATCAGACAGCTCGGGAAGTGCGGACTGGAGTTTGATATGAAATGCTTGAGACAGTAGGAATTTAGGGAGGGATTATAACTCAAGTAAAATACATAGCAGCAGTTTAACCTGCCTGGTTAATTCTCTAACTGCTTTTACTTGTTTGCCATGGAAGTTTGTGGGGATCTGACTTTGTACGTCCGCCAGTGAACTCTGTCCCTCAGGACAGAAAGAAGAGTTACACCAGATACAGATGCAGCAGGAAGGAGGCCCTGCTGGGGGGGGCAAACAGAAGTTTAGATGAGCAACGGTGTTCCTTTCCATGTTGGATGTTAGGGAACGTGAAATCAGCTAAGGGCTAAGATTTTACAATATACTTCCTTGCCTTAATGATCCCAAATAGGTGCAGTCTAAAGATGTGAAAGCAAACTTAACTCCCAAAGTCAACTTTGCCAATCACTACGAAGTCACTTCAGTCACTTCAACATTGCCATTCCTCCTTCCCAGGCACATATGGGAAAAACCCCCAGTTTTTTATTATAGACTAATGCCATTTGCACAGATAAAAAGGACATGTGCAGTCATTCTGACTGTCCTGTAACAGTAACAGATGGAAATTAAGTGACAGTAATCAGGCAGCAGCATGTTTACAGCAGGGCATCAGAGCAACAGGGGGATGGACTTTGCTCATCTTTGCAGGCTTAGCTCTGAACAGAGCTGCTGAAAGCCCTGGTCTTTGCATCCCAGCCAGCCTGAGATGAGGGCTGTGGGTATGCCTGGCATGATGGCAGAGCTCAAATACGAAGGAGACAAATTCCAGTCCGTGTGCCTGCACGGATCTGTGTGTCCCAGGGTTGTGTGGGGACACACTCACAGGGCAGGGAAGAGGAGGCAGATTGAGCAGGAACAGTGCAGTAGATGCTCTCTGTTGGCTCAAGCACCTTCAGATGCTGACAATGGACTTGCCTATTGCACTCTGCTGGCACCCCAGCCAGCATGGCCAAATATGGTCCTTTATGGCAGATTTCCCTGTTTAATTTTGTTAATGTTTATTTTAATACATAATGCTGAGGCTGGATTTATGATCTCAGAGACTAAAGCGCTTGCTGCTAACATGTCACAGTACGGTCAGGTAGTATTTTCCCATGTGAACTACATTGAAGTCCTGCACAAATGAGGTCATGGGAAAAAACAGGAGGATAGCTCAGTTACTGCAGCCTACCCACAATTTAGCTCCTTTAATGAGAGTGGCCAGTTGTGCAGATGAACTTTGTGATATGAATATTTTTGTGGAAGTGTTGACAGCTCTTGTAATAGCTTCCTCAGTTTTGCAAGTCTTTTTGCTAACACTCTGCCTCCTGAAATCAGGAAGTAGAGTGAAGATAGACAGAATATATTTTTCCAGAAAGAAAAATAACCATCACAAATACAGAGAAAAAACTTAAAATTTTGTAAATACTCAGGAAACAGAAGATTTTATAGGTTATAGGAAAATAACCTGTAAGAAGACAATCTGCCATTTTAAAAATTGATTTTAATTGCATTTATTTCTGATCCCTTCTGAATTAGAATGAAGATGGAAGAGGTAGAAATCTGTGGTATGGACTGAGGTCAGAAAGATGGGATCCTTCACTTCATAGCTAAAGAGAATAAACTGGTGCTTGTGCTGGTACACCTGACCCTGACATCTAAGATAAAGACATTTAATTGGGTAGTACTTGCAGATTTCACACAAGGTTTTAAAGACTGGGCTGGATGAAGCCTTGAGTGACTTGGTTTGACCTCATGGATGGCCCTGGTTTTAGCAGGGTTTTGTGCTAGAGACCTCCTACTGTCCCTGCCAGCCTGAGGGATCCCATAAGTGATACTGAGTCAGGCTGTGGGCAAGCTCAGGGCAGAGAGCAGTTCTCAGAAAGAATATCTCAGTACAGCAGCAAAAGCACTTCCAAGGGCCAGGTTCTTGGAGAAATACTGCTAAGATTCACAGAGGGATAGTGGTGAAAAAATAAATAAAACAAATATTTTCTGTATTAGTGTCTCACCTGTGATCTCCCCCAAACCCATAACATTCCTTTCTGTGGCTCTTTCTCCCTTTGTGTATAGGGAAAGATAGAATGTGCTCAGTTTATTTAATCAGTGCAGATTTGCAGTTAACTCTTATCAGGTACTTGAACGTACTTGAAAAAGCCCAGTAATGCCACATAGAGGTAAACATATGCCCCTAGGCATATTGGAGAGCTGAGCTTGCTGCAGGCTGAAATAGACTTCATCATGTGCCATTAATAACACCGCAATGCTACTGGACTGTTGTTGCACAGATGTTAAAGGGAATTTTCAGCTGGAGTGGGACAATCCAAGGAGTAAATGTACATTCCACCCTTCCCAAGTCGAACCTCTCAAAACAATCTCTGACTCATCAAACTGCAGGCAGAAGGGCCCATCAGAAAGTATATTTGGTTATTTCTGTTATCACTGTAATGGTACCACTGTTCTTTTTTAAATGGTCACTTTAAACAAAACAGTTGGCCTCCTTCAGTGGAAGCCTTGCAGCGTTCAACACCGGAAAGAAGAATTCTTAATTCTGTAAACTAAGGCATGAAAGCAGGGTAGGACTATTTATAGCTTTGATTTCCTCTGAATAGATGAGAAGCTGAACCTGACATTACAGAGTGAAAAGATCAAGGTGGTGCTTTTTTTGCTTTTTGGGTTGTGTGCAGGTTTTTTGATAACCAATCCTGCCATTCAGCAATAAAGCAAAGAGGGGACTGACTTGGCAGCCACTTCATGAACTGCCCTGGAGACTTGTCTACCAGTCAGGAAGGTCATTAAGCATCTTCAAGTTCGCTATGGAACATGACTTTACTGAATATATATTTATGTATATAAGGCAAAAGCATCAGTTTTCCCAGCAACTAGTAGTTAAGGTACTGCAGCCTCATGAGTACAAGTAAAGTTGGTGGAAAAGGGTGCGGGGTACTGTTCCAAGGAGAGGAAAGAGTCAGGTTTTATGTGAGTTCAGGCTGTAACTTCATGCTGACACTGCTGCCACAAGAAGGGCTGTTGCCATTCCTCATCTGTCAGTAGCACATGTCCCTGTCAGGGACCCTCCAGCCCCTCTGGTCCCTGTCTTTCTCTGGCTCATGCAGGTTATGGCTGGGAAGGAGTGGGCAATGTGGATGTAGTGGTGTGAAAACAGGACAGTGTGGTGGGGCAATGCTTCCTTAGAGGTGTTACCATATGCTGAGTTATGTGAAATAAAGTCTGGAGAGGAGAAAAAAAGTGATAAAGGCCTGAGGGGCTACAGGTGACTTTGGGAAGGGTTGGTGGCAGACTGGAGAGAGAAGTCTGAGAACAAGTTGGAAAGGGGCAGCAAGTTACCAACAGGGGTCACATCCTGTAGTGCTGAATAACTGTGTGAGCCTCCAATGTGCTCAAGGCTGACCACAGAGGCAAGAACCCATCAGAGCTGCTTTATGGTGCCAGGAGAGGAGGCTGCAGGCGGGGCAAAAGCACTCTTGGGATGGGTGGGAAGTCAGTGCAAAACTGTGGCCCAGCTGCCCCCATAGCAACCAGCCTTCCCGAGGTAGAACATTGCTGGCAGCAGAACAAGGAGCTGCCCTTTCTCTTCCCTGCCAAGCTGAATTCAGCTGACTTCTCCGAAGGAAGGCACCGATTTTACAGGCTGAGGGCTGAAGCACAGCTTGCTGAAGGGACTCAGCCAGCTGTGCATCACCAGCCCTGAACAAGCCCATCCTGGCCAGCACTGTATTAACTGGGCTGCAGAGAGACCTTTTACTTGCCGAGCTCTTGACAGCATTCAGCACTGAGGTATCAACACAGCTATTCAGACTTCTTTTGTATGCTTTTTGTATAGCCTGACAGGCAGCTCTGCTGCTGTACTGTGTGGAGAGTCAATTTTTCCAATTTACTTAAGAGGAATGTTTTCCTTTATTGCTGCATGATGGAGCGTGTGATTGAGGCAAAGTAAGAAACTGTTGTCAGCTCTGGGCCTGACAAGCCTGAAAAAAGAAGTGTGCTGGAAAAAATAACAAGTTATCAACACCCTTGGGACAGAAGATCCCTCTTCCTTTCTTTCCCCAAAACTGTCTGATTCCATCTTAGTTAAGCAAATCATATATTTCAGCAGCAAAACTTGTCCAAGACTACTTTTTTTCAAGGATTAGCAAACTGGTGACTAAAAGTTTTTGTATTTTTAGCAGGGGAGACTGGAAAAGCTGAATATGTAGTTAACCTTCAGGTTCACATTTTAAGGAGTTTAATTGCATTTAAGGAGGCCTCTGGGCCCACATCTTGTCTCCTATTTTGCTCGGAGTAAAGGACTCTGTTCAGGGTGGCAGACACCTTGCCATTAAGGACAGTAGACTGACGAATGGTGTCTCTTAATGCAGTTCCTGTTGTTGCCTATAAGATGCAGAGCTACCCTAGTTAGCTTCGGATTAGCCTCTCTCAGACACAGATAACAATCTGCCTGCATCACCCGGGGCTCTGCATGGGCTAATTTCTCCTGTTTATGCAAGTTTCTCATTAGCAAGAAAAGTCAGCCATCACCTGCGAAGCTTCTTGGCATGAGAAGCCTCCCACTGAGCAAGTCAGCTCCATGGCGTGGGATAGCTGGGCAGCTCTGCCCCAGCCCTGACCTTCAGCTCTGGGAGTCCTGTTTTGCTGCTGCTTTCTGCTGGATCTCATCTGCCTCCACAGGCAGTACCAGACCAAAGGCCACCTTTGTGTGGGCTGTAATAAGGACACAGGAGACATTATCTTTGTCTAGTCTGCTGTCTGTGGTTTGATTTGAGATAAGACACTGAATGATTTCTAGTCCCTAAGGATGTCTAACCTAGACATCTTCCCAAGATCAGTCTGTCTGCCAAGGATGAGTTCTTCATTATCCACATCTCTATTAACCCTGAAAATTGGGTTAAAGTCAAGGACTTCCCCTTCAGGAGACTACTCTGAACTAGGAACCCAGAATTTTGGTTTGGCAAGAACAGTGACCACGGGCCTGGGGGATATTGTAAAACATGGTATGAGGACACATTTTATAACCTGTTGTGCAAGTCCATCATTTCTCTCCTAAATGCAGACATACACAAGGAAAGCAGAAAATCTCACCAAGTCCTTCTCATTTGAGCTCAGTTCCCCATCACTTTGACACACTGCTTATTTTAAAACATAAAACATTTGTGCAGCTGCTTTTTTAAGATGTAACAGTGCCAGGTTTCTCTGTGGCTTATGAGTTGTTTTGGAAACATTCTGGTTACTTATAGCGGGGAGCTTTATTCTCTTTTTTTGTTTTTAAGCTCTCATCCTGAAGTTACCTCCCCTCTCTCCATACACACACTTTCATTTTTACTCTAAGCTTTAAACCGATGCGATTGTAGGGAAAGCCTGTTGGAAAGAAGCCCTCGGGGTCTTGTTAGCTTTGTTAATCCTTGCTTTAGATTTTTTCTTTGTCTTATTTTTCACTCCCAAGAGGCATAATGCAAAATCTGTGTGTAATCAGAGCTAGAGACTATGCGCACTGTTCTAGGATAATATTGTCTTACCCTGCTCTGCTTAGTACCTTGAACACAACCCAAAAATCTTACTGCCTTTAAAACAGCTACTCGGAATCAGTACCCATAATACAAGTGCCCTTGTCTCAGTGGCTAAACTGAAACAAATTATATTTCTTGTCCTTGGACAAGACAAGTTCTTGCTATCTCAAGATCTTATAGAGCTTAATAAACAACAGTTTAGATTTGTAAATGAGGTAAATAAGATACTGTTTGAAGTGAAATGAGGGCATTAAGGACCTCACACTTTGACCAGGGAGTAGGACCCTCAAAGTCAGTGACAGTGCAATCTATCCCACTCAGAAGCAGAAAACAGAAGAGCTTCTTTCACCAGGTTGGCAGCTAGGTGGGATTTCAGCTCTAGGAAGCAGAAGTATAATTTTCTTTCCTTTTTTTGTCCACTTTATTGACCTCTGCCATTTCAGAGCAGGTTATTCCCTTTCATCACTCACCCTTGGAAATTGTCTTGTTTGTAAAGGCCTTTCTTCCTGCAAGTCTCTCCTTCAGAATGTGATTCTGAATACTGGATAGCTGCCCTTAAAACATTTGGCAAACTTCCTTTTTCTGTATGATTAACCTCAGCACTATGGTACTTCACAATGTATCTCAGAGCCAGAGAAATAAAATTTTCTCCAAAGTAAATGGAGAAAAATATTTTTCAATAAAATACATCTGTATGATAGCACACATTTTTCACATAAGGATTGATTCTCAAGATTATCCATATGACCTGGAGATTGTTGCTAAGAGCTAAATCCCCAGAATTTCAAATCATAGCACTGTTTCCTGTTATATGAGGCACAGGGGAGACCCTTTATATGTCTCAGTGCTTCATTTGCTTCACAAAGTTTTACAAAGGAAATTTGCATTTTGAGAGTAACTTACAAGTATCTATATCCAGTTTGTCTTGTCAGCCATGGGTCTCAGCCCTGACAGTTTGAATGGGCAGCTGGGCAGCATAAATCTTGTGCTGCCATTTTAATGTATGAGTGGATGCTGAATGACCTGCAAAAATGTGACTTCCCCAGCAATGATCCCAGCTCTTGCTCAGCTGCTTACTGCAGGATCCACATTGATTGAATGTGCTATCCTACTCCCCTGGGTGTTCCTGGGAGCCCTCTCAGTCCTCAGTATTTCAGAAAGGCCATGTTTCCTCCCTTACTCCTGCAAAAACAGACCCTGTGGGGCTACGTCTAGAACTCCAGCTGTATCTCATATTGACATCTGGTCCTGGGAATTCCCCTCAGAAGAAAGCCTGGATCTCTCCAGCCTCCAGCTGAAGAAAGAGTGAAATTTCCACAGACTTTAAGGTGTTTATTCCATACCTGGAAAAGGGATATGGGGTTGAGGATCTAACAAGTAAGGCAAGGGCTTTGAAACTGAACAGCTGCTCTCCAGCATGTGCTCTGCTCTTGGTCCCTGAAATAGCTGACAGTGCTATCCACATGGATACCTTTAAGGAAAGCACTGAGGAGCTGTGACACTTTTCTTTTAGCTGAGTTGGTTGTGCTTGAAGTACCTGTGAGAGACACCCTCTCATCCCCTGCTGAAACACTGATGGCAGTAAGGAGGAAACAGAGGAGCAAAATCCCTCTAACACATTCCTGCTCAAGTATCCTGCAGCAGAGAAAACGAGACCAGGCAGCACCAGGATTTTATGCAGAATTAAAGACATAAAATCTCAGTGCACACCAAGGTGCTGCCCATCTGCTTGGGTGAATGTGGATGAGCCAAAGTACAATGGAGTAGTCAAGACCCCTGTGGCTGTTAGGTGTGAGGACAGTTCTTTATCTTAGCAGCAGAATATGCACACGGGGTAGAAGGGAACTGTCATCTCTACCGAGAGTCCCTTCTACTCAGCCCCAGCCAGAGAAGAGTACAAAAGCCTGTGATTTGCATCTTCTTTAACGGCTCTTTGTCGAGCGCAACATAATTATATTTAGTGAAGAACATAGTTTAAAAATAGATTTCTCTTATACTCTAGAACCAAGCTCATTAACACTTTATCACTTTCATAATTCATTAGTTTCAATTTCCCAGGAACTGCCATGAGCAGTGATTTTTTCATCATGGCCAGGAAGATTAAACTCTGTAGGAAGCCATAAAATTGAAATCCTTCGAGAAAGCTTGAGCTGGATGCACAACAGGAGACTCAGGCAGAACTTCAAACCAGGGAAGTTTCAGCCCTTCCTTGATGAGGGGAAAAACCAGAAACAACTGGCAGTTAAGAAAATAATCACTAGGAAAGACAAGAAAGACAAAACAGACATAGGATGACCAGGACAGTCTAGAATTGTGCAACCAAAACCGAAACTACAGCTTAGACATCATGTGGAAGAAGCAGAAGCATCAGATTACAGAATAAATACAAAGGCCTTGAGAAAAGAAAACAGATAAACAGTAGCAGTGTTTTACAAGCACACAGCACTAGAAGGCCATACATTACTGTCCACAAGGTCATCAAGAAATAACACAAGAAACAATGCTAGAGACAGATACTAGGAACTTCCAAACAGAGGTGTTGCAGAAAGGTCCCATAAACACACTAAGAACTTCTACCAATGAAGTCTAAACTTCCCTTTTTTAGCAATATCCAGCTGAAGCTCTTTCTCTTAATACCACCATGAGCCAAGTGCATGAATAAGGGCCTGAACTGGGGAACTGAAACAATAACCTGAAGGAATTACATCACACTCTCACACATTCCTGCAAAGCACAGCGGGTAGGACAAGCAGAGTGTATCGTGACAGACACAACAGCCTCAGCACTGGGACTATAGCAGTCACCCTAGCACTGCATTAAAGTGGCAGGAAACTGCTAACCTGCAACAGCTTGAAATTTCAGTGTCTGGGAGTAGGAATTTTGGTAGCCTCTGCCTTGGAGTGATCCCATCTTCATAGTGAGGTTTACTCACTAACAGTAGCAGAGCAGCAGGAAAGCTGGCCCGTGGTGCTTACTGAAAAGGTCATGGCAACTGTGGTATCAAACCAGAGACTTATATCAAAGGAGAGAAACACCTCTTGTTAGGAGACTATGGATTTATAATCTGAAAATAGAAAAAGAAAACTGGAATCGCACCCATAATGATAAATCTCAGTTTCCCAGAACCTGGAAAAATGAGAACATCTAAGCACATCCAAGCAGGGCTTCTGAGGATGGTTGTGTTCTCAGTAGTCCTCTGTCAACATAACTGCTGCAGAATAAGGAATTCATGTCTTTGAATTCAGATGTCTCTGAAGGATTACACAGATACAAAAAAACCCCCAAAAACAAATCCAAGTGAGTAGGACTAACAGTGCCACTGGAGAAGAAGAAGCTGAAGTAATTGAGTCCCATGAGCCTGTGTAAGCAATAAGATGGAAATTGGGTTGGTTTGTCCATGTGATCAGAACAATGGAACTAGCAAACACAATTCTGTGGGGAAAAATCAAAGAGGAAAGGAAGGCAGAATGCTCAGGGACAGTGTGACTCAAAGACATCTGCATCTGGATGGAGAAATGATGGGGAGATCCAAAGAGCAAAGAGAACATGAATACAGATTCCAACCAGTGCCTAGTGTTTGAAAGGGGAAGATGAGACAATCATAAATATATATAACAGTTTATAACCTGGCCGTGTTCTCTTCACTTACTGAGTTGCCAAAGGACACAAAAACAGAGTATAGTCACCAATGAACCACTAATTCATGTTGCTAATGCTTCTGTAAACCATAAGAAAAATTCAATTAATTCTTATCTCTTTGTTTCAGACTACTCAAAATTGCCCACTGATCTACACATTTCCCCTTTTATTTCCTGAAGGTGGCATTTTTCAATGGGCTTCTAAATATCAGGTAAAACTCAATATGCTGTGGCAATATGTTTGGCTCACAGAACCCAGCCTATTTTTGCTCTTGCTTTTGATCATATTCTTGACATTCTGGCACTGTTATGGTGACATATAGATATTTCCCTGCTCTTCAGGTGCCCTGGATCTAGTTTTACAAGCCCAAGAAATGTGAATCTTTTCTCTGCAGTTTTCATTAGGATTACAGCAGTCTGGCAGATGTCTGCTTGTAGATTCTGCAAAACTCATGAGTTCCTATAAATGGCAGCATCACGATCCCTCTCCAAGCAGCAGCTCTCATGTCAATGAAATGTCCCCAGCTACCCACAACACACCCACAGCCAGAGAAAATCACCTCTTCCTGATTGTGTTCTCAGAGCAGGGTGCCTTGAAGGTAGCACTGGCTCTGGGGGAGAGAAATATTGTCCCCAACAGTCAGCAGAGCCCTTTTAGCTGTACAAAATTGCTATTTTCTGTGTCTTTCCAAGAATTAGAAACATGCAGCAGAATGCACATAATGGTCTCCACAGGTGAATGACAACCATTCCCACAAGAGATGCTCCTGTATCGAACCCGTCATCTGCCATCCAAAAGAAAAGCACTGCTTATCAGTGATGTCTGCTGGTGTCAGCAGGTGTCTAGACAAAAACAGGTTAAGAGAAAAGCATTAGATTTTCTCCCAAGGAAGATGTTCCCCACAGGAGTTTGCAAGGCTTCCCCCACGGGTGTTGTGCTGGGAGAGATCCAAGTAGCCATGGCAGCCCTATGCAGGCTGCTTGACATTGGCACTGTTCAGAATAAATTTTGGGCTGAGTATTGGTCCTGATGGTGTTAGTATCTCGAGTAATGACCCATCTAAAGCACTATTCTTACTATTCTTCCATCTGTTCTTACTTGTTTCCAGGCTGCCCAAAAATGTCCCAGGAGAGCTGTGGGTCTCTGTTTGATGAATTCCAGCCTGCTGAGAAATACACTCGGTTTTGTTACCTTCTATGACCTCCCAGAGCAGGGACAGTCCTATTTATATATACCACCTGCTGAAAACTTCTGTCCTTAAGCTTCAGCAGCTTTTTGTACCTAGTCTTCTTTAGCTATATAATTCCTGGTGATTTGTGGTGTTTTATGCTATTTAACTGTATATGTGAGGAGAAGTAGCAGTGGCAAGGCACTTACATGTGGAAACTCCTGACACAGAGGGACTCAGACTAGTATTTTTTTGTCTAACATTGAAGCTCCCAAATGGCAGAGCTTCCTGGCACAGAAACAATCAATTGTCCCAATCTAAGCAATTTGCTCACATATGTGAACATGTACAGGTGCAGCCTGCTCTCCTGCAACTCAGAATACCAAAGTGAACCTGTGGTTCTTAACAGAAAAAAACTCCCTTAAAACCGTCATCTGTACAAAGGGCTTTATTTAATTGCTGGAGATTTGAGTGAATTCAGACTTTTGGGTTTTGGTTCATTCTCCAGAACAGGACTGGGTTTTGGTTTTAGTTTTGTTTCTTGTGTCAGGACTGCAAAGCAGATGGGTTTCAAATTACAGAAATTTTTCATGGTAGATGTTTAATGAAAATCCCTGACTGAAACATGATTCTTACCATGGAAAAAGAAAAACTCGCCAAACATGATTTTTTCCAGTCGTGAGAGAAAAGTGAGGGAAAGGGATTGTTTTGCTTGAAGTATGTTTTAAATTCCACATTGCAGTCTGGTATGGGTGCATACACTGAGGTTAAATTGTTCATGCTGATCCAACATAAATTGATGCTAGGAATGACTGTTGAGAATTACATGGCCTTTGTCTCTTTAAAAAATGCCTACACTGGTGTATTCAGCCCAAAAGAGCAACCTACTGGGCCTGGGCTAGAACAAAGGGAGAAGTAAAAGGAGGAAATGCCTTATTTGGGGAATGAGATATGAACTTGAACAAGAGACAATCTTGAGCATTTCCTTGCAGTGGGATTATCTGCTGGCTGGAGAACAAGAGCCAGGACACAGAGGTGAGGGAGAGGAGAGCCAGGTGGGTGTGTCCTTCCCTCAGGTGCTGGAGACCCTGCTTTGTAGGAGACCAACCACCAGGCAGGCATGGCAAGGGGCTGGGGACTGTTCACAGGGCTGTGAATCATGGCTGACTGAGGAAGCTGAATCACAGTAGCTGAGCTTTGTGCCCACAGCTCTGACCTGTGGCCTAGAACAGTGTGAAGGAAGATGCACAACCTCTGTGGGCAGTGCCGTGGGGATGGGAGCTGGTGCTGCTCCCTAGGGACTTCCGGCATGCTCCTGTGGCAGCTCTGGAGTGCAGCTCTGGGGGTAGTTCTTTACCACCGGTAAGTGGGCATTTCTGAGAATCCACTGCAGATTTCCTTACTCAGTGCCTGTTGTGGTGGTGTGTTGTGCACAAACAGGCATAGACAGTTTGTGAGACTATAAAGCTGAAGCAAAGATGGACACATCTCTCCTGCAGATTCAGGTCTTTCTCTCTGCTTTGCCTTATTGGTTGGGTAAACTTTCTCTACTGGCCAGTGAATTTTTTTCTGGTTTAAAAGCCAAAAGCTCTGTAATGACATGTGAGATTTGGGCTATACAATGCCCAAATGCATATCATTAGAAAGGAGGTCATCTTGAAGAACTCTGCAATATGGTGGATTTTATTTTGCCACTTAAAGGAGGGTGCAGTCACTGAATAACACCATGGGAGGGAGAAGACAGAAGAGATACAAATAGGCTATGCTCACACTGCCTGTGTGACCCAGGTCAGAGCCCACACACATAGTAATGAAACAGTAATTTCTATTTTTTTTTCTTCAAAGCACTTTGTGCATCCAGACCAAACCAGATTCCAGCATGAAGAGTCACAAGGTCAGCCGCATATGTACTGCAGATATGCACATCCTTAGAGACAGATGGGCTTGTAATGATCCCTTTGGAAGTGACCTGGGAGGTTTTCTTCTTCCCATTGTTTCTGTTAGTGTCACAACACTTGGATATCTTGAGCTAACTTTTCCAAAAGCTAGGCTGAGATATTTCTTCTCTGGTGTCTCCCTGAAGAATCTTGTTGCATTTGACCACCTGAAGCCAGTTCTTCACTCTTCTTCATATTAGTCCGTGCAATTACTGGACAGTCACAGAACACAAGACGTGCTAGCCAAACCTACCTGCTTTTTTTAAATCACATAGCTCAAAGAAAACAGCTGCTGACTGTCTTTTCTGTTTTTCACCAGTCCTGTACCTGGAAGGATCTGTCCTTGTATTTGAGGATGTTTTCAAACTGGTTGCCTTCTACTGTGTCAGCAGGTGAGTTGCATTCATTGCTTCCATGGCGCAGTCATTTTGCCCTTCCCTCTGGTCTGCCCGTCCCCAGTCCCACACAGACCCCTCTGTTTCCTCTGCTACCCTTCAACCTGCCAGACCAGAAGGTATTTCAAATGCTTGTATCTACAGTGGGGCTAGATCATCCAGTTCCTGGCCAGGCACACCACAAGCACTGCTGTCCCTGCAGCTGGAAGCTTTGTCCATAGGGCTGCTTCCACAAAGGGCAGAGGCACAGAACAGAGGCAGGGAGGAAGAAGGGCCACGAGTTAATTATTTATTTAAAGTAGCTTTAAGCATACACACACACACACCTGGTAGCAACTTAGCAAACCTGCTAATGAACTGTTGCCTGTGGGAGACTCAAAGCACTTAGTCACCTATGGGGAACCTATCAAGGAAAGCAGTCCTGAAATAACGTTCTCTAAAATCTAAAATGAAAATAAAGTGCTTGTTGTCTCAGCACAGAAATACCAACCATAATGGGTATAGAGATGGGAAAGACCTGTAATGTCATTTTCACTAGTGCAAGGTGTGATCAGCATCTGATGAGCCCCTCTGTGTAATTAAACCCATATGTCTGCAGCCTTCTCTAATCTGTGTCCTTGTGCCTAGCACACTGCAGCAGTACCTCCACCACCTACTTACCCTATCCTTACTGCAGCAGGCCTCGTTGGGAGTTGGTTGTAGACTTTTGACTTCCTCTATATAAACTTATGTGACTCTTAAAGTAGTTATTTCCTTTTAAGAGGAGAAAGCAGGTTCAGGATATGTTTACAAGGCAGTCACGTTAGCCAGTTGGTTAGGTCACACAGTAGGAGAAGTCTGTCTGCGGTAGGAGACAGTGTGCTAAAGCTTACCCAGCCAGTCATATTCCCACTATTCTGAGGGCTGCTTCTGCAGACAGCTGAGCTCAACACTTCTGGGCCATGACTCCTACCTGCATGGAAGAAACCATGCTCTGCCTCATCCTCATCACTTAATAGACATTTAGCCATCTAGATTTGTATAGACCCTTGTAGCGGGTTGGGTTTGTAACTGGGCAGAAACACCAATTTAGTGCAGTGGTTTGACCCAAAATACTCATTACTGTTTACCTTCTGTGAGATAAGAATTAGGAGAAACGCAAAGCAGGCACCAAACTTGAAAGAATATAAAGAAGTTTATTAACAGACCTAAAAGAAGAGAGAAAAAAACCATACCACACCTTCAGAACACTTCTCCTCCCCCCACCTTCCTCCCTTCTCCCACTGACAATGTAAAAAGACAACTCTTGAGATGTTAAGTCTGTTTATCACTTCCATAATAACCTTGTTCAGTCCATTTAGGAAGAGGAGTCTCTCTTGCCCATGCTATGAAAACATTATCACAACGAGACAGCCGCCCAGGTTGGTTCTCTGCTGGCATGCGAGTCCCTTCCCACAACTTGCAGCTTTTCCCACAGCTGCTTTCAAGGGTCCACTCTTGAATTACTGGGGTACAAATTTAAGGTTGAGCCGTTCAGAAACAAAAGTTCTCTTCACCCATCTCTGGGAGCATTCATCTCTAAGAACAGAGGTCCTTCTCCTTCCCTGGGAGCAAAGGGTCTTCCTCATCTTCATCTTTAGGACTATCTCTGGGAGCATCTCTAGGAACTGAGGTTTTCTCCTTTCCCATTTGGAGCAAAAGTCCTCATCGCTTCCATCTCTCCCTGTTCAAACTTCTCATGAAATTACAGCTGCGTCAACATCTGCCTATCTCAGCGCAGGTGCTTTTGCTCACAAGTACAAGTTGAACGCTCCACCCCCCATGCCTTCATGGAATTACAACGGGTACTCTGATAGATCATAGCTTTACAACAGAATTTCAGCTTTAAGCATCTCCTCTTTCTTCTCCCTCAGGTTTTCAGCTCTTCACAGCACTAAAAGGGTTAATCTCACCCAGGCCTTGCAGCTGGAATGTGGCTTATCGCTGTTGGTCACATGATCTCTGCCGGACGGCGGTGCAGCTTCAGCTGAATCTTGGCCGTACTGGAGAGGGGGAGCCGAGCTGCTCCGGCTGCCCACAGCAGGGCTGTGGTGGGGGGTTCCGCGGGTGGAACAGGGCCCATCGGCTCCAGGATGGCCGTGGTCTGGCCTGGCCTGGCCCGAGCAGGGCCTGGGCTGGGCCTGCTGGCCCCCGCATGGGGCCCGCAGCCACCTGTCCCAGCACCGGAAACGAGACCAAGCCTCTACCTCAGGGTTTTCTATTCTTAAGTGTGGATCACAGAGGTGGTCACAACTTTAAGTGGCTTAAAGAATTGTCCATATTCAAACAGGCCAGCTGATAGGTTCTGCCAAGTCCCAGAGGAAGCTGTAAGCACCCCTGTGCAAGAACATCACTTCCGGGACTATGCTTGCTAACCCATGACAACCCTATAGAATGGACATAAATTAAGCCCTGGACCCATATAAAGACTTCTTTCTCACCAAAGCAAAGAACAGCCCAAATGCAAAATACAACTGGGCATTTCTAGTCAAATGGCTGGTGACAGAGAAAATATGCTCACTTCTGCTTTCCTGTAAAAAAGATCATGGCTTGAGAAAGAGTCTCAGAAAGAAAGAAAGAAAAATTCTTCTATTTGCTCCTGTTATAGATGTTATTTCTGAGTGTCAAATACACATTCAGATGGTTCATGTGATTTTCCAGGCTACTGTCAAGATAAAAAGGGAATAATTTTCTGAGAGAAGCAGGTAGTAAAAAGGCACTGACCCACCATTTGTTGGCAGCTCATAGGAGCTCTCTGTGATGGTGAATGTAGAGGCCTGTTCTCAGGGGTGTAGTAAGTTGCCTATGAATAGCTGGAAACAGCTTTTCAGGGCTGACAGGCTCTTCTCAAAAAAAACTTTGGCCTGGATATATTACTCACCTGTAGGTATCAGGTGACTTGGTGGCTGGTCTGCAAGCTGCTGCCCCATTAATAAGACCAGTTTTTTTTCTATTAGGGCAATGTCCTAATATTTCCTGATCTTAAAATGTATTTTCCTAAAAAAAAAAAAAAGAAAGAAAGAAAAGTAAGGGAACTATTCATGCATACAAAATAACAAAGAAAGCAGAAGGTACATGGACCCTCTTCCTCTTTTAAACCTCATATCTACCATGAAAAAATAATAAGCCAGGGATCACATCAGTTTATGTCAGTGTGACAACAGAGTGCTCAGCAGTGCACAGGGAACCCATGGAGAACACAATACATCAGTAAGGTATGTATCTGTTAAAAAGGTCAGAAATAGGCCCCCTGAATTCATCTGTCAACAGATAGGTCTGCAGTTGTGTGCATTTTTGGGGTGTGCATTTGTGTAGTAGAGACCTCCCACTCATAAGGCCAGTTTTTTCTATAATAATTCCTTGTACCATGTAGAACACTTTGTAAAACTTTTTATGTGTAAAATGATCCTGCACCATTCCTTGCTGTCTTTTAGGGACTGGCTTTTCTAGTCCTTGTTAGAATGGGAATTGAGGCAAGAACAGGTTTAGCAAATTGTCACTGGGCAAGAGGCAAACCTGAACAGTTCACTGGCAGACCAAGTGCTCTGTTAAATTGCTTGAGACTTAGGGTGTGTTTCAGTGAAACCCAGCTAACATCCTCTAAGAAACTCCATCTTTTTTTTGGTAGAAATACAGCATCTTTCCAGAAACCAAGTACTCAGAAGTCTGAGAGTGGGATATATGTGTTTTCTCAGCATCATGCAGCAATTCCTCGCTGTCTGTCCCTTCACCCAGGGGTTACCCTTCCCCAGGCGGGGTCTTCCTCCCCTAATCCCTCTGTGCCTTGCCGTGTACCCATGCCTTACACTTACAGAGATTTTTAAAAGAGGAAGCAGAGTAGTGAGGGAGGGGTAAACAGAAAGAAAAAGGACTTCAAATCCTTTCCACACCAAAAAGATTGGCTTTTCTAATTAAAATAATTACAATTTGCAGCACCTCGCTTTTCATGGGAAGATATTTCAACCCTTGTGGCCTCCCCTGAAGTGAGAGGCATTCCTGCTGTTTTCAGAGGACAGAACCAAAACAGGGGAATTAAGTCAGTGCTATGGCATGAAGCATCGCCACAGAAGCTGGTGATCTTTTGTGAAATCAGAGCAACCCAGGCCAGCACAATGTCCATGATTCCTTACCAGCCACAACTTTGCAGAACAGGGCTGAAATTTTGAGCCAATCCAATCACTAAAACCAAGTGAAGTCTGGAATTCCTAAAAATTGTGGGGTTTATCCTTTTGCTGTTTTTTCATTCTGTTTCTTTCTACAGGGATTTGCTGCCCTTTACCCTGAGGCTGCCACAAGCAATATTAGAAGCCAGTAGCTTTCAAGACCTTGAAATTATCTCTAGTCTGGGGATAGGTAAGTCCCTCAAAGCAGTCAGATTTTCACTTGGACTTGTGAGAACAATGGTGCCTTGCACAAACATAGTGCAACTGGAAGACAGATGAACTATTGTCTTTGGTATAGCTAAAGAGGTCTGAATGCAAGAAGAAGATGTTTATGATCTTTATGTTCATAGAAAGTTGCTGAGAAAAAGGGCACTTGCCCCTTTGTCCATAAACCTCCACCTGGATCTCTGTCCAGGGTGTGGTACCTACAGTCTGTGTAAGCGGTGGCTTTCACCAGCTAAAGGGCAGTACGGCCCCTCGGGATAACTTACACATGTTGGAAGTAGCTGGCATCTGAGCTATATGGAAAATACCTTTGCAGCTTCTCCTTCTGATGTGTGGGGGCAATGCTGATGAAAGTGTGATACTTTTGCATTTTGATATTTCTGCTTTCTCCCGCAGGACTTCTAGTTGGTAGAGAAATGTGTATTGTCCCAGCATGTTCTTTCACCTCACACTAATCACATGCAAAAAGGAACATTATTTTTAGTGACAGCACCAAACAAGCAAATTTTAGGTGAAATGTATAAAGTTACAGAGATAGGAAAAGAAGATCTGTTAACTAAAGGAGGTCTCCTTTCTATTTCCTTCCATTTAACACTCTCCACTTGAGACAGCTACTTCAGTTAGCTGCTTTCACACTCCTTGGTTTTCCAGTTTTCTTTTGGGTGTTGAAAAAAGCCAAACAATGGAGAAAATTGAAGAGTTAGCTCATTTATTAGACATACTTATTAGAGCACTCTGAGCCCATCGGTATCTATTTTTGGATCTTCTGCATCATACCTCCCAGAAGGCATGGGCAAACCCCACTGGTTTCAGTTCAGGCAGCTTTGTTGAATTTGACCAACAGATTTGCCTCTAACACTTTCAGCATCCTCTATTTTGAGTATGTTCCGATTTGTCAAAGCATCCTTTTATATGGGTGTCCAGTCAGCACTTATTGCTTATAAAAAGGTACTTTGCAATTTGAGATAACAAGTTGCAAACTTAATTTTTTATAACAAGTCTAAAAATTTGGATTAAAATGTAGGAAGTGTATCATGAATCTGCAACCTTCAGTCTAATTTGAGCCATCAGAGGCTATCTTGATTCAGGCAACAGTTTCCAACAACTTCTGAAAGAAGAGATTAGTTAAAGCACAAGCACCAAAGCAATATTGATTGTAGTCTTTTCCCTTCTCTCCTGTACTGGTGGTCATAAAAGTAGTGAGGCTTGGAAGTTTATTTGTCATGGTGCATTTCACACCAGGCAAGTTTCTGACAACAGAAAAAAACTGCTATTGTGTGCATCTTCCTAGGAAACAAAGCTTTCTGAAGTGCCATGCTGTCTTAGTAGAGTCAAACAGGCTCAGCTACTGACTGATGCTGTTTATTGCTTCCTGGAACAAAATCTTGTGGATATAAATGGGTACACAAACAATGAGTGCTCCCCAAAGTGGCACTTCAAAAGGAAACATAGCATTGTCTGAAATTTTCATATGTTGCTTTGTAGTTATTTCAAAGTAATATGTGTTTCAAGGGGATAGAAGTAAGATGTCTATCTACAAGCTGAATTGTTCCACAAAGGATCTGGTTGTTCTGTATGTTGTCACAGAGGATGTACTGCAGGCCTTCTAGTCCTGACCTCGCTGGTACAGAAGTTATTTTAGCAGGAGAATTAGCATGATTGCACTGCACAAAGGGCACATACCATCACAGACATGCCAAAGACTCCAAGAACTGCTTAATTATCCCTCCCAGAGTACAAGATAAGGGAAGATCCAGGACAGCAATGGGAGATGATCAAACAGCCTTCTTGGCAGTGTGAGACAGTGTGGCTGTACTGGGAAATGCCTGCTGAAGCAGCCTTGTTACTTGGTAGGACCACATCATCTGTTGCTTCCCTGCATTTTCATCACAGTGCTTTATCCTGACCACTACTGAGAAAAATGACCAACTTCCCCTGTGTAGATTGGTTTACTCACCATTTCCTCAGCCCATGAGACTTCACAGCATTATATTCTGACTTACAGAAATTTCCACTGTCCTGCCTTTGCTGATGCCCAGAAGACCTGGAGAGCTTAAGGAAAATGGTACCCTAGCCATCTCAGATGTGAGGGGGTTGGCAGCATGGTCCTAGTATGTGCAGTTATATCTGTGCATCTACTCCCAAATTCTGTTGTCAAGAGTGCTGGTGTTCCTGGCAACACTTTTATTTTAAGCTTCTTTGTTCTCCTCCCTCTTACAGTAAGAAATCAGGGAATAAAGCTGTTCTAATGTCAGTCAGCCTAAGATAACATGCTGACATGTTTATAAAGCTGAATTTGTTATGGACACTAGCCTAGGCTGTGAGAAGCTAAACAGGCAATTTTATCCTGATGGGAATAGACTGTCTTTTAGCTCACCTCTTGACCTGAGAGCTGTACTCTATGCTCAGCACCAAGGGTCATCCCACATATGTGCAGCCCCATCCATCCTCTCTTGGGCTCAGCATGTGATGTTTTCGCAGTGAGACACTACTGACACCAAGCACAGGGCAGGGTACAGGCATTGTGTGGCAGCCCCATTGTGTCCCCTGAAATCCACATAGAAGAGTTTGCCATCAGTGTCAGCTCTGTGTTCAAGGACCAAGCATGCTGAAATAGTTATTTAATTGTCTGAATCCTTGTGTTTCCAGGATTTCCCACCTTCTCCTTATCCCTAAATCTGTGGGCATCAATATAGTTCTCATCCAATGAATACCCTCAGAGGTTTATACCCTTTTCCTTGGTCAGAACATACGAGGTTTGCTGGATCCTGTTTCCTGATGCTTCCAGTAGTGGATCCTGGGTCAGCAGCTTTAATATTGATTGAAAGCAACCAGACTTGTAAGGCAGGTTTGAAACCTCACCTTTGGGGGACGGGAGAAAGGTTAGATGTGATACTGAATCTATTAAAAAAATGTACCAGTGCTTTGTAATTTTAAAAAAACAGTTACTAAAAGACAAATTATAATAAGAGATTTCTGACAGAAATGATTACCTGCATGTGTAACACCATCTTTCTTTTTCAGTCATAGTTGATGGCACTGAAGTACTTAACTATTCCTTAGTCCATCATCATACATCCTTCCTGTGTACAGTCTTTTATCATCTTTGCTCTCTGACACCTGCAGGCAGACAGTCTCAAGGCAAGGTGCAAGGCAGAGTGGCCATGGCCATAGGTAACAGTCATCCGGAGCTATAGACTTTAATGGTAATAATAATCAGGGGAAAGTGTTTAAAATTATGTTTCTGAACTGATTATACTGCAAGGCAGGATCAGACCTCTGTGTAAAACAGACTGCCATATGAGCTTGCTGCATAGTAGAGTCATCTTCGTCTGTTGTCTCCTGGTGCATGTTGGATCCAGGCTGTCTGCCTCAGATCTGCACCTTACTGTTGTGAGCAAGAGGGAGACTCAACTTGCCTAGAATCTTCACATCCTCACCTCAGGTATCCACAGCTATTTGCATGTAGAGGGCAGTTATCACTGAACAAGCAGAGATCCCTTTTCAAAATCATTTGTATTTGTTACTTGTACCTTCCTGCTCTTACTGAAAATGCTGAACAGCATTATCAACTTTCACTAGGTAAGTGTCCTAAAATTGACAGGGGAAAGAATGCTGGTGAAGCTTCTGAGCTCATCCCCTGGCTTGATGAATTTCACATACATAAAGCAGACAACCCTTTCTTCATGCTGTTTTGTGCAGAGGTTTGAAAGTTTGACATTGAAATTTGTGTACCATTTCTTTTAACAATAAGTAGATTTTCTACATATCACTAGCAGCTAAAATTCTCTCAGATAATGTTTTCATTTTTCTTTTTTTTTCTTTTTTTTTTTTTTTTGACAGATTTCTGGGATTCCTACTTAAACCGCAGAAGAAGACAGGACCTATCCCACTCTGCAAAAGACTCTGCCTTCAGCACTGCCCAGACAGACAGTTTAAGATCTACCCAGTGTTTTGCAAGTAGCACAAACCACTGCTCATGTGAAATTGAGCTGTCAATAGGAAATGACAGGCTGTGGTTTGTGAATCCTATTTTTATAGAAGAGTGCAGTAGTCCTTGTCCTCCAGATGTACCTTCTCCTAAAGGCCACCCTGGGAGCATTGATCTCCCCCCACCCACCATGCTTACTGATAGGAGGTCTCCTCGACGGCCCCCTCCACCTCCACCTCCTCATGCTCTTGTTCAGAAATCTTCCCTGAAGCTCCCACAGGACCCCATGACTGCCTGTGAAGAAAACAAGCTACTTATTAAGCCACTAGGAAAGAGCATCGAGGAAATGAAAATTGAGGGCGGTGATGATAAAGAAGAAAGGAAGCGGAGCTGCCTGGCCAATGAGCCCTTGGCAGTGAGCCCCAAGAAGGGCTCCCAGCCCTCTGCTCCCCCGCGGAGGCGGCTGAGTGAGAGGACCTCGGAGGAGAGCTGTGTGGGTAACCCTGAAAGTTGTGAAACGCTGAAGGGGGAAGGGACAGAAGAAAACCAAGACACAAGTACAGAGAGCAGAGATAAAATGGTGCTGTGCAAAAAGGCTGTAGAAATGCCTGGGGAGGTTCCCAAAAGGGCTGTATCACAATTTCAGGAGACAATGCCCGAACCTGCAGAGAAGAAGGAGGACATGCCTAAGATAAAAAGCAGTGCCATTGAGAAAGGAAAGACACCTCCTATCCCACCACCAAGAAGGAAGAGGGTTTCCCAGGTACCAAGGATCCCCAGCTCCTGCCAGCCAAAGCAAAGAACAGTGAGAGAGACGGCCGTGGCCACAGGGCAGGCTGTGTGCAAGGGCAGCCCAGCTACAGTGGCAGGTGGTGCCACTTGCACACACACCAAGACTGAACCGGGACATGGCCAGAAATCTGTCAGCTCAGCCGAACTGGAAGGTTCACACTTGTCCCTGGAGGACCTGGGAGGCAGCACCGCAGCTCAGGCATCAACATCTGAGCCGGACTCCTACTCCACCAGCAGTACAGAGGATGACCTGGAGATGCTGAGTAGTTCATCTGGTAAAAAGACACGCTCCGTGATCTTGGCCAAGGCCAAAAACAGGCTGTCCTTGGCAAACCTGTCCAACGTCTTCACAGTCTTTTTGTCTAGTGACAGGAAGTTGCAGAAGAAGATAGTGGAGCTGGCACAGGACAAGGATTCATATTTTGGCAACCTGGTGCGGGACTACAAAGTGTACAGTTTAGAGATGATGGCAAAACAGAGCTCCAGCACAGAGATGCTGCAAGAAATCCGGCTGATGATGACACAGCTGAAGAGTTACTTAGTGCAGAGCACCGAGTTGAAATCTCTGATAGACCCAGCCTCCTACACCGAGGAACAGTTAGGTAGGTAACTGTGGTTTATTCATCCCTGGGCATGGTTTGGGAAGGTGAGGAGGAAGACACAATTATGCAGACATGGGCTCTGCTTTAAAGAATTATAAACCACCTCCTAAAACCAGAGAGGCATGAAATGAAATCTTCTCTGTGGTTCCCAGCACTTAGAGGAACAGCTCTAAAACCTGGAGACCGATGAGGGGGAAAATCCCTTTATGAATGTTTTAAAGGGAAGAGTATAAGCAGAAGAGACGTGTGTTTGTGTGTATGAGAGAAATACATGTATGTATATATATGTGTGTGTGTGTATGTATATACATAGGTATGCACACACAGAGCTGAATTCACTGGAAACACAAAAAAGGCCAACTTTCCCCTCCACAGCTGCATTCCCATGGCCTTCCACATCCACTGCTCTGCTACAAGGATGGAGAGCTCCCTGCGTGTGGCAGACAATTTTGGGGCCAATCACTGTCTCATAGGGAGGGACAAGACTATGATGATTTTTAGTAGCAGGTTGGAGGAATCACTTGATTCCACTTTGTGCTCCTCAGATCTCAGAGGTGCAGAAGAGCTGCAAGACTGTAAGCTGTTGCAAGACTACCACCAGCTCCAAAATGAAATGTTCACCTCTTTGCCACAGACATAATTTGCCTTTGGGGAGTAAAAATAATTTTGTAACTGTTTACAGGTGTTTCATTGCTTCTCATTCATATTCTGTGAGGGAATAATGTGCTCTTTCTCTCCTTGCTAAGGATTGGACTAGTCTGTTTAATGTACATCCATAAAAAGAGATGTAGGACTTTTTATTGTAGTTAAAGGTGTACAGCCAGGAAAAGCGTGCCTGCATGCATACACATGCTCCTTTGAAAGCTTAAAACTGTTTCGTGAGGACCTGAGAACCAATGCAGAGCTATTTATGGATCCCTAAGTTGGCTTAAAACAAGCCGGGAGCTGGAAGACCCAGAATATGGAGGGAACCACAGGTTCGTGCAACTGCAACTCCAGTATTAGGTGAGACTCAACTTAGTGGTGAGCCGGAGTAAAAAGCAGTCCACTGTCAGTATCAGTGGGCTCAGTTGATTTCCTTCTCCCCCAGCAAAGGCTTCACATGATCCTGCAGACTCCCCAGCAGAACAGACCTGCTGCCAGCCTCTGCCGTAGCTAGGAGAGGGAACCCACACTTTCACTTTCCCTTGTGTAACACCATCAGTCTTTGTCCCAATAACCTCTTTCTTCGAGGTAGGGAGTGTGGGGGCAGCACAGAGAAGTCTGTGTTGAATCTTGATTAGTGGAAGTGGAAAGGAGGAAGAAAGAAGTATCCTTATTATTCTTGGTAGAGCTGCATGTGTGCAAGTATCCCACCATCTTCTCAGACATGCCCAGTTGTACCTAACCCTGTTCACCGACAGTTCCTTAACAGGATGATGTGGCCCAGTCAACCTTGACAGGACTGTCTTCTGTGGAGGACAGGGATTCCCACTGGAAGATCTACCACTTGAATTTGCTCTGCTTCAGGCTGATTGGTCCTCTGGATTCTTTAAAATAGTTGCATTTTGCATACATAAATATTACTGCCCTCTGGTTCATTCCTCACTGCCTGAGCAGATGAACTCTTTTGCCAATGACCTTTTTGCCTTAGTGCAAAAAGACGATCTCTTGCAGTCCCTCTAGTTCTGCCTCTGGTTTCTAGGAGTCAGACAACAGACTTCCTTGCAGTGTCTTATGCTTCCTTTAATCTCCTAACAAATACTAAGCAAATGCTCAACCCACACATACTACTTCCTCCTCCACAGGTGGTGGAAGAGGTGTCTTAAAGGATCAGTAATTTGGAGTCCCTTGAGCAGTAAGGGTAAGAGACTTCTGACCAGATATTGGTGTCTGTCTTTGAGCTGGTAGCTGCAGCTGCTTTTCAGTCACTGAGAAGAAAGCAGTAGTTTGAGGATGCATTTAATTTCATCCCAAAGTGAATATCTCAAACAAGTCAGAAGGAGAGGTCAGAAGGGACATGAGATTAATCACATCTGGGCATCTGTAAGGGCAGGGCTGTGAAAAAAATCACAGTTAGGTGAGGTTCCTCTTCTCTCCCCAGAGCTGGCTTTCCTCCTGCCTGATAATGCCATGCTGGTCAGCCAGGAGTCAGGCAAAGAGAGCAGGGACTGCTGGTAGCAGGAGGTCTCCTACAGCTCCAGTAACAGAGACCACACACTGATGTTCATCTCAAGCCCATCTAGGACTTCTGGATAGTGTTGGTAATTAAATGTTTACTTTCTGGGATGTAATTTCTGTTCCCTTCTCACAGCTATGTAGTAGTGCTTGAATAACCAACCACATGCCTCCTTAGGACTTTACTTGCACCTATACTACTGTATTGCTTATTTTTTATGTGCTTTTGTGTTCTTCCTTCTCTATGCAGAAGTGATTGCTGAGACAGCTCTGTACAAATGTGTCCTGAAACCTTTAAAGGAAGCCATTAATTCTTCCTTAAAAGAAATACACAACAAAGATGGATCTTTACAGCAGCTGAAAGAGAACCAACTTGTGATACAAAACACAACTACCACTGACCTGGGCGTCACAACCAGTGTGCCTGAAACTGCTGTGCTGGAAAAGATCCTTCACAAGTTCACGGCCATGCATAAGACCTACTCTCCAGAAAAAAAAATTGCCATCTTGCTGAAGACCTGCAAACTCATCTATGACTCCATGGCTCAGGGAAACCCAGGTACAGCACTCCTACTGCAATGGTATCCACCATGGGTCCTTCTCCATGTATCAGAGGAACAGGGTTTATGATACAGCTGGCATGGCAATATTCACATTGGAGGTAGCAGTGATGGTTGATGTGTTTGGTATCAGCTATCCACAGGCTGTGTTCAGAATGGAATGGTTAGTGACTATGAAGTTCTCTGCACTAATAACAGGTTTAAGATATTACCTGGTTAACTTTAAGCTCCGTAACTCCAAAAACTAGTTACCTGTAAGTATATGTTTTATGGATAATGTCCTTTTTTCACAGGTCTTCTCCAAATATCCTCAGAGCTCTGTCCCAATTTGTAGCAGAGTAATGGTAAATTCTAGGAATGGGTCTTTGGGAAAAGACTTTTGATTTGTCCTTTACAAAGTTTTGCCTAAACTGAGGAGGAGATGCAGCATGCTAGTAGTTTGTTACTAATTCCTTCAGTGAGTTCTAAAAGCCACTTCTTCAGTGTGAGGCAGTATATGCTCTGAGTATAAAAACAACATGGGCCTCAGGCCAATCAGTAATGCAGAAATTAAACCCTTGGCTGGCAGACAGGATGCATCTTTGCAGATAGACCACCAGCTTCCTTCCTCCAGCAATCTGCCTTGTCAGTTTAAGAGCTTTTTTTGTATACTGTGAGCTGATGGCCAGCCATGCCTGAATTTGGAGAGAAGCCAGGTATTAATTTGCAATAACCTGCAGTTTTTCAAGAACTCACAGTCACCAAAGGTGCTTTTAGCTGTTCTGCTTTATTTCGTAGCAGCAACAGCCTTGGAACACTCATACAGGGATGGTTATGTCCCTGCTGAACCTCACCTCAAGGTGATCTCTTGGATAGTAAGCAGCAAGGGTCAGCAACCAGTCTAGACCCATTAACAGCAGAGCAAGAAACCACCCCAGGGCTGAGCCTTAGCTGCAGGGTGGAAAGGACCTCTCACTGTCTTCAGGTATTATGAGAAGATTTAGAAATATGTAGGGGAATTTGCTGTAACTTTGTTAAAACAGTTGTGTGAAGTTTGAGAATAAATTTGGTTTAGATCAAGGACTTGCAATCCTCATTAAAACCCACACAGTCTCCTTCTGATGGTGGTGGTATGTTATGTATTACATCACACCTTAGCTAGCTCAGGGCTGGAATTTCTCTGTTGAAGGAAATACTGTTGTGTCATTTTATGTAACAGAAATGAGGGGTCAGGGAAATAATTCAAAAATCCCTACATGTTTAAAATATTGACATTAATGAAACCAGATGGTTTCATTGTGGTTTGCTATGCTAACCAAAGCACTGCATTTCAGCCCGCTCAGCTGTTTTCTTGTCCTGAGTACTACTGCCAGCAGGGTGTAGGCTGGCAGCTGATTTCACTCCTGTGCATCCAGTTCCCTCTCCCTTACACATCGTCAGTGATGCTTATCAGGGCTTGGCCAGAAGAAAACTGGCCTGGAGTGATGGAAATGTACCCCAATTAATTCCGACCAGAAAAACAGGCTAAGGGGAGAAGAATGCTGTATCTAACTCCTGGAAAACAGTGACCGTGGAGAGAAATTGAGTGAAATGCACTATAGACCCACTTAGAAGCAAAATGTGTGAAACCTCTTTCACAGAATGAGCTGATCCTAGATCATTGTCATTTGCCACTGGCAAAGACAAATTTTCAGCAACCTGAAATATTTTTCTGACAGGGAATTCCAGCTGGTGGCATGCAGAAGAGCATGCTGTGGGCTACTCAGAGCAGATTTTAGCAGGTAGGAATTTTCCTCCTGCTCTCTGCCCATCTCAAGAGCAACAGCACAGGGCCCCTTTTACTTTCAGCCAGCCATGAGGCAGAGCAGTGTTCTTCACACAGGAAGAGCAGAGGCCATGCTCAGCTTCCTGTGCAATAGCTTCTTCTCCTTTTAGCTCCTTTTCCTCACTGCTGAACTAGAAAGTTCCCTCCTCTTCCAAGATCAGAGCAGATGGAATACAAAACTAATCATTCCCTCTGCTGCAGGACCAAAACCAGTCCACCTCTGTCAGAAAAATTACCTGTTCAATAACGTGGAAACCACTGGCGTCTGGCTTAAGTCGCAATTTGTCAGCTCAGGCCAGGTCTTTATTCGCTTTAGGCTGACCACAGGGTGAGTTGACCTAAGAATATGGCTTCATATCTCAAAGCAAAGTGCAAACACTACCTAATCAGGCACCTTTTTTTCAGACACATATGAAAATGCAAGGTTTGTAACATGCTGAGACCCATGTACAGCAGTCCAGGTTTGGCTAGGATGTCGCAAGAAGTACCAAGTTTTCTTTAAAACTAAGAACAGGCTTATTTAGGAACATCTGTACCTGTGGTAGTGCCCATCTTTGCACTGCTGAAAGAGTCATGAAACTTTGAAGTCTACCTTGATTGACTCCATGTATATCGACATTTTAAGAAAGGAGGAGATCTTTGGTTTGATTACAATTCATACTACATGACAAAATCTGCCTGATAAATTGGCTGTGGTTGAAATCCCTGATACTTAAGACTAAGAACTGAATGGGTCAGATCCTCAACTGGTTTAAACTAGCATGTCTTCCTCAAGCTGAGGGCAATCAGCTTGTGGATCTGATTCATTGCAAGGAATTAGGAAGGCAAGTTCACAGGCTTTGTCATACACCCTTCTCTCAAGAGCCACTGAGTACAGCTCCATGGTAGAGTTGAAGTAGGACTAATCTCTGGCTACATCTCGCTGTAGGTGGCCACAGAGGGGTATCGTGCCCAGCTTCTCATTACATTGTGGAGTCAGTCCATGGAGTCCAGATGATTCATCTGGCTACATATAGGTTTCTGCTTTAGCGTGAGATGACTCAAGGCAAGCTCCAATGACAATATTGATTAATTCATTACTGGCTATAAAAGAAATTAAGGGCTACTGGTTCAGATGCTCATATGGACTGTGTAGGTAGTGATATTAGTAAGTGAATTCTCACCAAAGGCACAATTATGATAGTATTGAGGTGTCTCACTGAGCTTTTCCAACTTCTATGCAAACTTAAATAACAGAAACATATGCCTCCAAGAGTAAAACCTACAATCTGAAAATATGTAACCTGCCTGCTAAAAATACTAGGAATGGTTAGTAAGAATAAAATGGATTTTAAAAAATAGGAAAAAAAAAAGAGTTTGGAAACCCACCCCCCACAAAATGGCTGACAGATTTTTTGGCACTAGAAAAAGGAAGAGGCAGGAATCAAGCAACTCTTACACTTGGAAGGCATGCTGCAATATGCACAGGGACACCTGGGCACATAGCTAATTTATATAGAAACACTGTAATGTTATGTAGGAAAAAACCCTTATTATGTATCTTTCAGAAATACCTTTACTCAGACAAAAGATTAAAGGTGTGTTGTGTGAAGTGAGTAGAATGAGAACCTCTGCTTTTCATCAAAACCACAAGTGACACCTGTAGAGTGAGAAACAATGCAAATCTGCAGTATGTGTGGTGTGTACTGGCAGTGGTGTGCCTGGGTCACCCAGCCTTGTGCTGCCTGGGAGCTGCCACTGTGGAAGAGAACTGATGGGAAAAAAAGCAGCAATAGGCATTGGTTTATGAAGAAAAACTGTGAGACAAACAGGCCAAGTTTGGTCAGACCATGAGTGAGGAAGATCAGGAATGGAAAAGCTCTAACTTCAGGTTGGAAGTTTGAAAGATGGGCAGACCGCTTTCAAAGGAGATTCAAAAAGAATGGAGGTACAGTTTTCTTACTGCAACATTTCTAACTTGTGAACTACCTAAGATTATGAAGCTTCATTTTTGGACTTTGAACTGCACAGGCAGCTGGAGTATATAGTTCAATACTATAGTTTGTACTAGTGATAGAATTGGCTAGGTGATCGAAACATCTGATTTAATAATTTCTATTGTGTAGTTTTACATGGCTAATGCACTTAGCCCGCTTTTGGAAAAAGAGGATAAGATAGGACATATATTCCATTGGAATATTTCTCTTCCTTAAGTTTTAGAATGAAGTTTGTCACCCCTACAGAACTGAGCAACCAGATATTAGCTGCTCTCATGCTCTCCTATAAGTCTCTGCAGTTGACGAAAGCAAAGCCATGTGTCTTCAGTGGGATAGCTGGGCTTCTGGAAAGGAAACTGAGCTCCAATCCTTCAGCAGCCAATGTGGAATCCGTGTTAGAAGCTCCTAAAACTCAGAGCAATCCCATTACACTGCCTATTATCATAGATCACTTCTGAGAAGGAAAATTAAGCTATACATAACAGGTTAACTTTGGTATCTTTTGGAAGAGGATATTTGTATTTAAGTTATTTTTAATGAAGACTGATAGACTAGAGATTTTGGGTGTTCTGCCATCTAGTACAATTTCTACATTTGAATCAAAGAGCCAGTTCAAATTTTTCATGGGGAAAAAATTCATCTGATCTCTAAACCACACATTTTTGAAGTGGATTCATGCTGTCTGCACCTATTAACTTGCCTAATTCACTATATCACAAATTAAACCTTGCTGAAAGTAGTATGGGATAGACAATAGACAGCAATATGCTAGTGTGTGGAAGGAAAGTCACAATCTTTTCTTATGATCTTGAACAAATTCCAGTTAACCTTTCTGCACCTCAGGTTTCCCAGCTACAAACTGAGGCTAAAATTCATATTTCATGGAGATCTGCTTCTAGACATCAAGCAAGCTAGTGTTTGTAAAATATTAGAGCAAGGTGCAGGGTATCACCCCTGTCTGCTGGTTTTCAGAATATATACAGAAAAATAAGGAATGCATGAATGTGTTAAAATAGGCTGTAATTTCTTTATGGAGGTTTGGGCAGAATTCCAGTTGCTTTAAGTCATGTATTTAATTAATACTCATCTATTCAAGTGCTGCATCCCAGCTAGGAGCTGACGTTGTATTTGCTTTGCTATAAACATAATAGGATGAATTTGTGGCAGAAGAGAAGGCTTATTTTAAGCTTCTTAGAGACATTTATGAAATAAATGTTTCCTGACCCTGCAGGGAAGAAGGGGAAATAAAGCAAGAAAGTCATATCTGGAGTAGGACACCACCACCTTGAATAGGCACTGAGAGCAGTGGCAGGGTCAGAGCTAGATTTGACTCTGCTGCAAAAATACCCCTCTGTGAGAGACCACAGATGGAGCAAGCCACACAGGTCTAGGAATTTGGCTCAGGCCCAGCTTGAAAGTAGAGCTGAGGAGGCAGTAGCCTGCAGAGAATACTCCTGCTGCAGCTCCCGGAAGGACACTGGTTAGTGCCCTGGTGCCTTTCATGGCACAGGAAGCACATAGGTTATGCCATGCTGAAACAATATCTCAGGTATCTTGGTTCACAGGCATTATTTCATCTATCTTTGTAGACTCCTGCTTCTGGTCATATTTGAGTTTCTGACAGCACCTATTATCCCCGTGAGTGGACTGAGATACAGAGCACCTCAGGGCTATGCTTGGACTGATGGCTGTACATGCCAAAGCTAGTCCCTGCTCCTGCAGGAGCCAGGAGAACAGGGGAGATTGAGTCATGCCCTCTCAGGCACTTTTCCTTGGCTCCATGTGCAACCAGTGGAGAGATGCTATTGCAATGCCTACAAGGTGCAATGTACCATGCCTGACCTGCCCTTGGCCACACTGGAGATTTGTGGCAACACATGGAGTCAGAGCTAGATCGTTGGTGATTAGTTTTGCTTTTCTCTTGTTGACACATTCTGCTCCTGCTGACTTCAGCTTTTGCTATGGATGTCGGTATTTAAAATTGGGTATCGTATAACCACAAGTGGATTAAAGTGGTGTCTAGTCATTTATGCAGGTTGTGAGCATACAGCATATGGAGCATGTGTTCTTTCCATTATTTCAGTCAGACATCCCTGCTCAGCCTTTATTACTCAAAAAGAAACTGTATATCAGATTTTTGTATTTAAGGCATATAAACAGCTGGGAGTCCAAAAATACTTCTGTGAAGTATTAAAGTTGAAAAAAGTTTATAACAAGGACTGGAGGGCAGAGCAGCTAAATCAGCTTATGGAAATGAGATAGCATGAAAAATAATTGACTCCATGCCTGATTGTACGTATAACCACTTCTCAGACAACAAAAAAGAAACAGAGAGATTCTGTAGGCATTCTTAAGAACTATCCTCTAACTTTCACTTCTGTTGACACCAGAAGTTGATGAATGGGGACATGGAATTGTTTAGTTCCAAGCTGCTGTTTCCACTCTTCATTAGTTGGTCAGTCTGTTCTCTGTTCATGATCTATTTTGGTGACATGTAAAAAAACACCAACCAACCAACTGACCAACCAACCAAGAAACCAACCAACAAACAAGCACCTCAGGGGTTTTTTTTCCAGAGAATAGGAATTTATATTGTGAAGTAGCAACTTTCTTGGGTGCCCTATCAGACATGACATGAATTAGTCATGGAAGAGAAGTAGTAGGGGAAATTCTGCTTTTGGTGTTGCACTGAAAATCCCTTGGCCTTCAGGAAACTAGAATCATTCTATCCATGCCACTGGTCAGTAACTAACAGATCATAAAGAAGAAGTTTTTAATGAAGGGGAAAATGAGCCTAACAAATCTTTGGTATTTTGTATTCCTTTACACTAGTTTTATACAGAACTAACTCTGTTGGCCTCTGGTGTACTTGGAGCAAAAGGAGAATAGGGCTTTTTGCTGTGAAGTTTTTCTGTTACATTTTCATGTCAGTTTTGTCATCTTTTTCTTTTTTTTCCTGGAAAATATTAAACAGCTGTAATACTAAGCTTCTTGTATTAAGGTAATGTATACGACAGTAATGAATTGGACCCTTCGCAGAGCTAAACCTTTCACAGAGACATAAGCCAAGGGAACAACAGACAAAAAAATGTCCATCCAGATGTTGACAGAACAATGAAGTCCATTTATAGTTTTGTTGAAGACCTAAGGCTGTGTCTTTTAACTAAAGGCAGCCATAACAAAGCAATCAGAATTGAAAGCGTTAATCCAGCTTTCATTAAATAAATTGTCTATGTTGTGGCGTGTGTGGGCTCTGTTAGAAACAGGCTGAATTACAGCCCTGATGATCTCTCATTCTCTAACACTTTGTTTTAACTGGATCAACTCTCTGTTCACTAGATGTATTACTGGGTTTATTTCAAAGCCATACTTTTTTTCTTTTTTAATCAGGGACTAAGCTCATGTTTATTTGAGGCTTCAGAAGAATATTTTCTTTGCCAGTGGAGAATCTGCGTCAGCTAGGAATGACAAAAAAAGAAATGTGACTCATGGCAAATATTTGAAATAAGTCAGTGGGAACATTTGAGAAGTAGGAATGTATGCCCTACCATGGAAGACCATGTGTGCTATGGGCCAAAAATGGCTAGACCATAATTTCACCAAAACTACATCAAGGGTAGCTGTGATTCCTTGAGGTGAGACAAGCAGGTCTCATGTGAGACACACATAGCCCATGAAATCAACATATACAAGTGCACAGGTGGAAAAAAACTCCCCACAGTCTGAGGAAAGACATTCAGAATGAAAGCAGATTAGGTTAAGAGGAATGATCAACTCTGAATGTTGGGAAGATAGGTCTGGTAAGGAACTTGCTATTGTGGGTTTTTCATGATGAATGTATGACATGTTGGTTGAAAGTGAAAGCATCTTTCAAATGAGAAAAGTTATCCTTGTGTTCTTTGTGGTTTATGCAGGGAAGCTTCAGTTTGGATTCTCTTTTAAGTAGTAATTTTTTGTAATGATGACTGTTAGCATGCATTTTTTTGTCCTCAGAGATCCCAAAGAGCTCTTACAGATTGCATATTAGATCACTTTGTTAACTTAGTTGATATGAATATGTTAAGCACAGGAAATATTGAGCAGCTGCTGCACACCAATTTCAAAAACTAGGTTTAAGTCCAATGTGAACATTTTTCTGTTTTCTTAGCTAGACACCATAGTTAGAAAGATGATTCCTCTTAGACCATAGCTCTTGGGAGACTGTTTTAATTAGGAATATGTACTGTGATGTTTTGCCTTCTGAAGGGACATAAACGCAGAAGTCCTCAGTCCTAAACCACTGTCTCAAATTCTATTTTCTGGTTTTTGATCCCACACATAGATTAAGCCTAAGAGAATAAATACTCCTAATGCATGTAGACAACTTCCCTACTGGAATTGCCAACCTGAACTGCAGTCTTGATGTCAGTATCAAATCAGAGGGACAAGCTGGAAGCCTTTGTACTCTTCAAAAATTTCCACTTGCCTGTGATAAAAAAGAAGTTAAATTTGTATTTCTCTGGTTACTTTATAAGATCCTATTTTGGGCTTGAAGCAAGTTTACTTACTTTTTAAATGATCTAACTTTCTGTTTTCAGTATTTTTTCTTTGCTTTTGAGCTTTAACTCTTCAGATAATATAAGCTAAGGTCTACAAATGACTTGCTGTTTGAGAATTCGACACTGTTGTGTGGGAACATGGTTTTGTGGTGTTTTTGGGACCACACTGTGTTTCTCTTTGCTCAGGGAAGCACTATGGTGCAGATGACTTCCTCCCTGTGCTCATGTATGTGTTGGCCCGCAGCAACTTGACTGAAGTCCTTCTGAATGTGGAGTATATGATGGAGCTCATGGACCCTGCTCTGCAGCTAGGAGAAGGTAAGAGTACAGTGTTTGCTCGTGGGATATTCACTTTGGAAATCATTATTTGTCTCATTTCAGTGTTTATGAAAGTGGGGCAGCAGGCCTCTGGCTAGATTTTGTGGATAATGCTTTGGCCAATCTTTTCAAATCTGAAGGTCTAAAATTATTGCCAAACACTTTAACTCCTTTTAGCAGCGCAGTGCCTTAAGAAACAAGCTAGAAAGGCAGGGACTCATCATAAATTATAACTGAGGTGCTGGATTAGCAAACTAAACAGAGACGTCTTCCTTGGCCCTAAGACTGAAGAGCTGGAAGGTCTTTGCTAAAATTAAACAGCTGCTACAAACAATTGTGCAGATACTTTTATTTATTCCAATGAGAAAAGAGCCTATTTCTCAAACTGCATTGTATGCCTGAGGCCATACATCATTCTCATGGTCACTCTACTCTTAAATTTGAGTGAAACCTGACAATGTTCTCTGACTGAGCACTATAGAGAGACAGAGAAAATAAAGTTAGGTTAGGGAGGAATACTGAGTTTGGAAGTGACTAAAGACCTCTGTTATTAGAGAGGTAAATGCCCCAAGGAACTGTGGGCCTCTAGTTTCTTAAATATAGCTTGGAAAGCACATGCTTCCCAAGTGACAATCACCAATTACACACTCTGAATTAGGAACACAGATAATTTATCACCAAGTAGTCACTAAGCAAATCAAATGGGGTCTGTTTTAGACTTTTCTTTGGTAAATACTGAGGTTCTAGAAAGGAGTTCTGGATGAACAACAGCAGACTAATTTTTTTATATTAGATGTAAGTCTGAAACTAAGCATGTCATGCCCGCACAGTGCAGAGTGGGACAGAAGTAAGTACTAATAGAATGATTAGTAGCAATACAGTACATTAGTAAGGTGTTTCTGCACAGGTTAGTTTTTCTGCTAAGAAGCATTCTTAGCAGAAAAAAATGTTAGCTGAAGCACAGAATTTTGTGGGCACAACCAAGCTGCTTTTCGTGACTACACTGCACACAAACAGGTTCTTCACTTCAAAGGGGCACACTACCAGGCTGGTTACTGAAGTCATCTGGGTTGGGGAGATCAGGGTATCGAAAGCAAAGCCGGCTGGAAGTTCTCTTAGCTCAAAGATGCAAAGACTGTATGAAATGGGCACTCCAGTCAAAAGGGAAAATTTTGTGAGGGAGTTCCAAGTCAAACTGACTGAATATTCACATCAGAAAGGACACTGGAAGTAACTGCAGATATGAGAAATGGGAAAAAAAAGAACATCTCAGTGAAGACAGCTCTGAGATTGCGAAGTGTAGAACTGGCAAAAGTTAACTTGAGTAAGGCCTTTGAAAGTTGAATAGCAAAAGTGGATTCAAGTACAGAAATTAAAGGGAAAAAAGCAAAGCTGAAGTGAGAAAACTGTGAAATTGCATAGATCAATATACAAAATCACTTAAATTTTTCCTCCAAGTGAAAAATATACTTTGAATTTGTTTATAGCAATGGTGATGCTGACTGCTGGGGCAAGACAAGGACAGATTATAGGGAAAAACTGGGTGGAAATAAAACTGGAAGTGGGAAAACACTTAATTCTTTAAAAAGTTGTAATGAATTTGTGTTGTGGGGGACTCAGAGATCTTCTTCCCTGGATTCTGAGGGAAGGGATACACCCCATCCTGGGTCCCATCACAGCTACCTCTGACTCAGCCAGAAGAGGAGAAATATTGAATGACAGGCAAAGGAGGGTATTAACTATATTTAAGATGAGAAAATTGGCACTTTTAGGCTTCTTAGTCTATTCTCAGCACCTCATTGTGGGAGACAGTAAAGGAAAATGAGAGTGTTTTGGGCACACAGCTTCATAACTGTAGGACACTCCTCATCGATCCACTAGAGTACAGCAAGTCAAATGGCAGTGTCTTGGTCTCTCCTCTCCTACACCAAACTTTAATGGTGCTCTAAAAATACTGCTCTTAAATCAAGTGCTATCTTTCCCTCCCTGAGGCAGCCAGCCACGCTGACCGTGGGCTCCCCAGCGCCTGAGGAGCCAGGGGAAGCCGCGGGCTGCCGCGAGGGTTGGGTGGTGTGTGAGGGCCATCTAGAGGCACTGCAATTGATGTGAAACTCCGTCAAAACAGGGCTCCCCGGGCAGCTGCTAGTTGTCCCCGTTTGCCAGGCACCGGGATGCGGGGCCCGGATTGGGGGGGTGTCCCCGCCGGCCCGGGACGCTGCGCTGCTGCTCGGCAGCTCCGCGGCCTGACTCGGCCCGAGTCCGAGCCCCCCGCTTCCCAGCTGGGGGCGGAGCTGGGAAACGAGCTCTTGGATCGGGCCTGCCTCGGGCTGCCCTGCAACCAGAGCAGCATCTCTGTCCTTCTCAGGGCTCCCCTGCACCTCTGCGGATGAGGCCGGTTTTTATCATGGCCCCGCTGCCGCCCAGTGGCTGCAGCTGGTTATTTATTTCCCTCTGCAAGCAATGCCACATCAGCCGGGGGGTTCTGAGGGAAAAGGGCTTTTGCCACTTTATCCTGCTTCTCTGCTTTACCAAGATTTATCCCGCAACTCTGAACAGTCCAGGAATTACAAGTGAACACCTGGTCTGCCTGTGTAGTCAATGGAGAATGAAGGGAACAGAGGGTGACTTGTTCCTGCAGGTCTGAGACAGTGTTGAGCCCACAGGTGACCCAGGGTCCAAATATTCGAGCAATGTAGCTGGAGTTAGGGGCTGGATCCAGGCCTTGTGCTTCTCATGCAGTACTCTACAATCGTTTCTATTTCCCTGCATTGTGGGGACTGCTCAGGAGCCCAAGTTACAGACCTGTTGCATGGACCCTGTCAAACACTACAAAAAGATGGCCATGGCCCAAAGACTAAACATCTATGGCTTGGGCTTGTTTGTGAAAGCAGCTTTTGTAGCTCTTTCCTTTCAGCCTGTGCTCCCTTGCAGGAACACCCTCAGCAGTGTGGGCAGCAATACTGATTTGGAGCAGTAGCCAGAAGGGGCTGGAGGACACTAGTTATTAGGTGTCCTTCATTTGGTTAACTTCAGTGACCTCTGCAATCCCTCCAGCGAGGCACAGGCAGTGCAAGGGTCAGACAGCTGCCCCTCTGTGGGCATCAGCAGGTAGGGTGGGAGTGGGACTGAATGGCCCATGGAGGTGTGATGTTTATACAAGACTTTCACCTTTTGCAGGCTCCTATTATTTAACCACCACCTATGGGGTCCTGGAGCATATCAAGAACTATGACAAAATCACTGTCACACGGCAGCTGAGCATGGAGGTTCAGGACTCCATCCACCGCTGGGAGCGACGGAGAACGCTGAACAAGGCCCGGGCTTCCCGCTCATCAGTGCAGGTAGGTGGCATATTCTAGGGAAAAAGCCTGCATGCTTTCTCTATACTTAGAAATGTTTAATATGGTAATTATTTTAAAACAAAATTAATTGAAATCACTAATAAAAAAAGACTACATCTGGGGCAAGATTTCTAGATCTTAAAAAAACCCCACCACATTTGAAATATATACTACTTATGAAATACATTTTAAAATCTTGAAGTACCCCCCTAATGTTGTAGTTCTAAATATGACTGCGGAGTGATTTTGTTGTTCATTCTCAAAGGAAGTGTGCTAGGAGCCTTTGCATGTGGGAGCTGTGGTGGGGACTCAGGAGCGCCTCTTATCCATCTCCCTTAATGCCTGGGGAAATCACGGGCTAAACTGAGATGTGAGCAAGTTATGCAGGGCTGCTTCTAGATGGCGTAAAGCTGTAGGAGGATCTGAGACATCTCAAGAGCCAGTCAGTCAAGCATCTTCCAGAGCCTGTCCAGTAGGAGGAAAGACCCATCAAGGTCTGGTTAGTTTTGAAGCCCATGCTGTGCATGGCCTGGCAGAGATCTCCCCGTGCACCAGTGGGAGAGGGTCCCAGGACGGATGGGTGTCGGGCCCCCAGCCGCGGTGAGAGGCTGGGTGCAGGATGCCCCCCCAGCCACAGGGAGGCAGAAAAGGCCACGTCTCAGGTTCTGTAGCGCCTTCACAGAGCAGAACTGAAAATTGTGCATGCCGAGGGGAAAGCCAGGGGAAAGTCTCCTACGGTGGAGAGTAGTCCATGTAGCCGTGTGAAAGCATGGAGTTGAATAGATATCCCCTATTGCAGTCAAACCAGTTCCTGATGATCTCAGAAACTATGAATGGTGGTTGAGATACAGCAAATACCCATCCAGTCCTGAGTGCTGCTCTGGCAGCAGCTCATAGAAGTACCTAACATGGAGCATAATAGCTGAGCAAGCAAATGACACATATCCCCAGAAGATTCCCACCACCTCCAACAGCTGAAAGGCCATTTTCCATCCCTTTGAATGAGGGGTAGTATTAGAGACATGAAAGCCCATTCTGGCAGATCTCAACAGCTTGCTGATATGCTCAGCAGGTCTCTGCCCATCCTTCTGCCTGCCTCGATCAACTGCAGTGACCCCCCTTAAATGCAGTTTGGAAGCCCATAGTCCACACATTTGGAAATTTCACTTCTGCTGGGGAACCTCATTATTTTCTGAACAAAATGGTCGGGATTTGTTTTGACGTTCACAGATGCAAATTAAACACACAGGTTCCACTGAGACCAAAAGCTCTCTAGATTCTGTTCCTTATGTGTTTGGCAAGATGAAAGTTGTCACAACAGTTGTTACTGCCTGAAACAGGATACAAGTAAATCAGCTTTCTCAGCATAACTTCTGCTATTTCCTTACTGATGGAAGGAAGTTCAGAGGACACGCTCTCAAGGTGCTGTTTGGTGAAGTTGCAAGGTCACCACACTGCCAGCCCTATCCTCGCTCTGGGAAACGGGAGGTTTTCAGGCCAAACGTCTGACATTTGTGGTCTGTTATTCTTGTCTGTCACTTCTTTGGAGACCCTTTCTTCAGGAGCTGTAAAAAGATGGGAGAATGAACCATTTCAGATCAGTCTCTAAGGATATTCAGTAAAATCAGAGTAAAGTGCTTTAACTTCAGTGTCTTTATGGTGCTGATCATTTGGTAAAGTGCTTGTTTAAGTATGTGCTGATTCAGAGCCTGTCAGAGGGAAGAATGGAGAGAATAACTAGGATATTGGAGAATGACTGGGGGATATTTGGGAGCTCTAGGCAGCTAGAGCTTTGTGACTGAATTTTACCTCCTTCAGTCCTAGGTTACTGTGCTAACTGCAAAGTCTCTCCTCATGTTTCTCTTCAGGACTTCATTTGTATCTCCTTTCTGGAAATCAGTGGTCAATCAAGGACACTTGCTTCCCGTCACGACACCACAGCTGAGCAGCTGAGCCAGCAGTGTGCTGAGAAGTTTGAAGTGTCCCAGCCCAAGGACTATGGACTCTTTGTTTATGTTGATGACCAGTGGCTGCAGCTGGACAAAGGTGCCCTTCCTCACCATATCAAAGCCTCCCTGCTGAAGAGCGAAACCAAGAAAGATTTCCATTTTATTTATAAACCAATAGACCATAAAACCCCACCAGTTCCAATTGTCAAAGAGTCAGACTTTTCTTAAGGGCTGTGCTGCTTTTTTTCTGTCTTTGCTGTCATCCTGGAAGAGCTGGATAATTTACCTTGTGAGATCCTCTGGTGTCTGCAGACCTCAGAAGTTCTCTGGAGTGTGGCCTTCAACACAGGGCAGATGGGCTAATTGTAGATGGTGTCTGAACACACGGCATTTCTTGACAGAGGTCATTTGCAGAAGTAAAAGGAGCATTCAGGAGAACATTCATCCTCTGGAAAACTTGAAGTATCAAGCCTCAGAACCTCTGAGTTGCAACCAGCCGACACTGCAGAATATAAATGAACAGTAGAGAAAATCCAGAGATCTTGCAAAAAGGTAGACATTTACTTTACAGTAAATGATGGCAGGTGTGAATCACATCTGTGCACAGGGCCTTTGAAAGGTCTGCACACCTCAATCTGTTTGGAGGTAAGACTGTGTTTGTGCCTTACAGAATCTGTTCACCCAGTTTGTATAAACTGGGTCTTGTCTGATGTATTCAGTGGCATAGTCTTGCCACCTGTAGCAGAACCCCATCTGTGTCTTGCTGTCAACAGCATGTCTTCACCTTTGAAATCCACATAATTACAAAAAATTCCTTTTTTTGTACTTTCACTAAGAATATATTTTCTGCCATCTATCTATTTGTCACTGAAATCAGGTAGCATATGCATTTTCATCAATGTATTTTTCCTAAAGATTGAAAGTCTTCACCATCAGTTTTACGTGTTCAGCAGTTTTATTCACATTGGTTGTTTCATAGTGTCTGCTTAATTGTATATTTATTTCAATGTGTGATATGGTGCAATTATTTTAAAACAAGCCTTTGTAAAGAACTTAATAATTTGCCCAGTGTATCAAAACCGATTAAAATTTGAAAGTCAAAAGGAGTTAGAATTAAATACCAATCCCTTTTTACATGCTGTCATTTTCACAAGTGTTATCCTACCTATAATTCCCACCAGATTATTACTTTAATAAATTCGGGCTGTTGCAGACAGAACTTTCTAATTCTCCTTTCTGTGTGTGCTTTTAATCAGTCAGTCATTGCAGACTTAAATTTCCCATAACAAATAAATTCCCACAGAAGATATTTAATCAATGCAAAAATGCATTTCATTAAATTTGAAAACAATTTTTCAGGATTGGATAATGGAAGCAGGAGGCTTAATTGCAAGATAGGTCCATGTCTGGGTGCCTTCATACAGGCAAGATTCCCACTGTAAACACAAAATACTGGGTTATCTGCCTGCAGGAGGCCAGTAACCTCCACTGCAGCTACACCAACTCAGAATCAGGCCTAGCAAAGCTCTGATTACAAAGAAAAGGTATTTTACTCTGGGTTTTGTACAAACTTGCTATTGTTTCCTCCCAGTAACATTCAAAAGAGATTTAGGGTACCTTGGGCCAAGTTGCCCAAGGTGTCTGCCTTATTCCTGAAGCTCCAAGGATAAAAACGTATTACATGTAGCAGGTCACTATCTCAGTCTCTGGAGCTTGAAATAAATGCCATGTCTATGTGCCCCAGCTGTAGCCAAATCTGCATACAGATAGCAAACCAGTGCTGTGCATCTGCCAGAGTGGGCTGCATGCACATCTTGTTGGGAAGGGACAACAACCAGGAATGAGGAACAGTGAATAACAGCAATCTTGGTTTCGAGGATATCATGTGCAGAGCTTGCAGTGCGTGACACCACAGCTGACTCCAAAGTCATGGTTATTTCTGCTATGTGCAGCTGTTGGCACCTCTGCCTGGCCTCTGGGCAGCACATCTGCAGGATGCCAGAGCTGAACCTATCCCTCGTGCTGCCATCACCCTCCTGCGGGGCTGTGTGCTCCTGCTGGGAGCCTGTGCTGCTCTCAGGGTGGCACCAGGGATGCTGGGACTGAACCTGAGGCACAGGTTTCCAGTACCGATCTGGGAGGTGATGCTGGTCTCAGGGCCCCGAGGGCACTCACAGATGTGGCTGTCTCCAGTGCCTCCCCACCCTGCCTATGGCCCAGGACCCCACTTCAGCCCCCCAGGGCTGTCAGCCCCTGCCCCAGTGATGCTGCAGCACGACTGGTGTCCAGCTCCCCTGCCCTGCCTGCCCTCAGCCTGTCCCCCAGCCTGTCCCCATTCCCAGGGAGGTGCTTGATGTCCAGGACTGGGGCTTTCCCTGATGGTCCCCTGATCCTTGGCCTGATCAGATTATCATTATACTGTAACATTCACAGTCAATGAGGCCAAAAGTAATCTGATGGGTAAGAGGTTAAAGTAGACACATGGAAGGAAAGAAGCTAGGGCTGATATTCTGCTGGATATTTCTGCAGAGCAACTGCAGGGTCAAGCAACTGATTGATGAAACGAATTACTCCAGCACCTCACAGTGTCCTGGGACATCTGAGTCACCAGCTGGACCTTGGAGCTATGGGGAAGTATGGGATATGGAGCTGGTTGGTGGAGCCTGTGGAAACAGTGCTAAATCACTGCCATCCAAATGGGCTCAGACCTAAATTTACCAATGTCTAGACTCAAAATCAGACCTGCAGATTCCAGTTTTTGAAATGCAAGAGTGCCTTGAACCTTTGAATTTATGTGGGCTTTTATAAAGGTTCTCAAATTGCATATGCAACATTTTCCTCTGGCATAACGACTGCAAAGCTCTGATTTGATTTGCAAGAGTTGCCATGGCTCTCCCGAACCCAGAGATTATTGACAGTAATGTGAATTACTGTGCCTGGCTGCAAGCTGCCTGGAAGGAAATCCCTGTGCTAGGGCTCAGTGCAGAGCGGAGCTTGCTCAGAGGCTGTGGAGCAACTGGCCTGTTTGGTCCTATCATATAAACCACCAGCAACATTTCACTAAACACACATATCTCAGGTATGGGGGTGACGTGGCCACCGCTGTCCCTTGTCAGGGAACATAAGCTGCGAGATGATCCATATGATGGTATTTTGGATGACCCAGGACAGAGAAGGATGCTGCCTCTCCAAGCTCACAGCTCAGTGGTGGCACTCAGGCTCTGCCTGCACCAGGGTCATGCAGAAACAAACTGTCTGCAACAAACATGGCTGTTGTTTTGGTGACCGTGGCAAAGCACTGATTCTCCAGCGTGGAGATTGCTGGAGCAGTTCAGCATGTCCCTTCCTCTGGACCTTGGTGTCCAGGATCCTGCACTGCTTTGGGCAGGTATCTGACATTTTGGATGGTGTGAGAAAAAGCAGTCAAATGTGGGAAAGAAATGGGCTTTTTAAAATGCTCCATGTGATTTTATTCATTGGCTTTGCTATGTGGTTCCCTCATGCTGCAGCCCAGGAGAGGAGGAAGCAGCCCAGCCTGGTGATCCGTGGCCTCCCCTGGTTAGTCAAGATGGTCACACTGTGTGACTCACGTGCTGGGCCTCATGTGAGCCCTCAGCAGACAGGAGTGTTTCAGAAGGTTTTGACCAAGTAGGGTTGTGCAATCCAGCCAAGGGCTCTTCAAACACTCATTTGCAGGGAAATGTTGTGCAATGATCACTCATTGACTCACAAGGAGAGGATCCCAGTGTGAAAGAGAGGAACAGAGAGACCTGCTGAACCCAGCAACTTCTGCAGAGAAACAACCAGCCTGCATGGCCACTGCATGCACAGAGATAATTTAACGCCAGTTTGCACCCAGTGACACAATCTGTCAATAATTCACTGAAATAATTACACTGGCAGGTCAAGCTTATCCTAAAATAAAAGCCATTGAGATCAAAGGCAGTTCCCATGCTGAATTCAAGAGCTTTTGGGCCTCCTCACACTCCAGTCACCAACTGTACTTTGAAACCTGGCACAAGAATGGCTTTTTACTATGGGCTTGTAGAGTGATTGAGGCTGGCAGGGACCCTTGGGGGTCACCAGTCCAATCCCTGCTCAAGCAGGGCTGCTTCCCAAGGTTGTTCGAAGCCTCATCCTTTCAGTGCTGCAGTCTCCAGGGTTGTGCAGCCTTGCTGGGGCCCTGGTCCAGCATTTCAACCCCTTGCACTATGAAAAATAGTTTCCTCCTATCCAGCTGCTGTGCAGGCCCTGCCTGTCCCATCAGCATCCCTCCTTGGATGGGGGCTGCTACTGTGGGATACTGGCCAGCTCTGCCTGTGGTGCAAGGCTCACAGAACTGTAGCACTTCTGCTGTCTTCTGCGTCTTTTAGGGTATCATGCCCCTTAGGAAGGAAACAGTCTCTGATTCAGAATTGCCCAAGCCCTTTAAGTCAGCACTTTAGCTTAAGCTTCCTTTCCTGCTGCTGCCCCTCCATCCCTGTTCTCACAGGCAGAAGTTGAGTACAAGAATGAGAGGCCTTCAGTCTCCTGCCCTGAGATGGGCACGGCTGCTCAGCACTTACCTTAAGCTGTCCTGAAGAGACAAGATGCAGCTTGTTTCCAAGAGAGCTAAAACAATACTCTTTACTAGAATCTCTAAAAAAGTGCATTCTCTCCAACTCAGGTGAACTGCTTTCTGCTTTATTGCTTGGTAGGGAAGGGAAGGTGGTTACCCATGCTCTGGACAAAGTTGTGTCCATCTAAGTTTGCATTACACAGAAGTAGCCAGCACACAGTGTACTGTGGAGGCTGATCATGGACCTGCCCTCCAGGTCCTCGCCAAGGAAAGGCGGTGAACTGCTCTGTGCAGCAGGATGTTGGGTAGAAACACACAGCGGGTTTGGCACACAGGTGGGAAAAGGGCCTTGGACTCCTTTCCTAGCAACAAGGAGAAGGAGGAAGACAGGAAACCTTGGCTATGGTGAATTACACTCTTCCCAGGGGCTGTGGATATATGCAACTCTTCTGCTATTTTTGTAAATAACAGTCTCAACTTTGCCCTGTTTTGCCTGGTGGTGACAATTTGCTGGAAACCTGACAGTTTTCCATAGTTTACATTCCAGCATCCCAACATTCTAGGAATGATAGGCTGAGCAACTGCATGCCTGCAGGAGGAGCGAGGGTGTCTGTACTTGCCCAATACACCACAAGGTACTCTGGCGTAAGGCTGACCTTGCACAATCCTAAAATTATTTTCTCATTAGATTCTATTACCATCACAAAGTAAACAGCCTGCCATGCAGGCACTGTGTGATGCTATTTGGAGGCCTTAAAACAAATCTACTGATCATTGCACGTGAAGGGTACTGGTTTTTTCTTCTGTGGGGCTGTTCCCTGAATGACTGGAAAGGAAATGGGTCTCTGGATATGAACTGAAAATTCAGGGCATGGGTGAGAACCTGCTCCATCTCAGACAGCATTGTGGGTGCAGTGACATCTTCAGTGCCTGTCTTTCAGTTTGCAACATACCTGACAGAAGGGGTAACAATGTCATTTAGGAGGGTGAAGCTTTGGACAATCACTTGCAAGAGGAAAGCAGAACAAAATCCCACTCTCATGTTTTGGCTTTGCATCCTCAGGGCTACAAGGGTCTGCAGGAGGGCCAGGGCATGTCATGGTAACAAGTGCCACCTGGGTGTCAGGGAATTGTGAAAATAAAAATGAGTGCTAGCAGCTGATTTCTCATCTGCTAATTATTTTTTGAGGTCTACTTAGTATGGCTGGAGACTCTTGGCCATAAAGTGACACCATCTATGAGGAACTGGAGGCCTCTTTTTTAAACTCTGCATTCTAGCTATGAAAATCCAAAAGAAAAAAGCCTCTTCTGAATACTTCAGGAGAAAATGGACATTTATAAAGGGTGAAAAAAATGTTAAACCTATGAATTGATGATGATAAGTGTTTGAGAAGCAGCCTGGATTTCTAGGGCAGAGAACAATTCTGAAAGCAGAGATGAGTAAAACAGCAGACTGAATGCATGCATTCAAACAGGGCTTTGAAAGAGTAATTTCTCCTGTTCTTTTCAAGTGTTTGGGAGCTCTTGGTATGCTCTTTCATGATAGCAGCCAGACTGACTAAAAGCTGTCTGTGGGGCCATCCCTTCCTCCTGCCATTGGGGAAACAGCTGCAACAGGTTCAGGCAGTCATGAATTTCATACTCTTATATTTAGATTTCTGCTAAAAAAACCCCAGCTGCACAGCTGAGAAGAAACAAGCAGCAACTCAACAGCAGCATATATCTGAACTTTCAATAACCCCCAAAGTGCAAACTAATTTATTAATTCAGTAAAGCCTAATTCCACAGAGTTTTACCTTTTCCATTCATCCTGACACTAGCTGTGCTCTGGGATCGATCTCTCTCTCGCAGCAGTGTTCATGAAGCTGTTCATGTACCTGGCTTTACCTAGCTCTTCTTTATATAAAAGAAGCAGTTAGACCTCTACAACCTCTCTCCTCTGTGTGGAGCTATCCAGAACTCTCTCCATCCTGGTGATGTTGGTTCAGTTCTTGTCAAAGTCCATTCTTTTCACATGGAGATGAGGTAATTTTGCATATTTTAACACACTTTTTGAAAATAACTATGAAATATTTCTGTATCCTTTCTCCTCATGTAAAAAAGTGTGGACAACCTGAAACTTTTGTGGATCACCTCACAATCTCTAATTTTGCCGTGCTTGTCCTTTACTAAGTCACCTCTAAGGAGTGGCACCTTCAAGTGTGATTTGGGGTTTCACATATTTGTTGTTGCTTTTAGGCTAAAGTTTTAGGGTTTGTTTTGGGTTTTGTTGGTTAGCTAGAGTGGGTTTTTTTGAGATTACGTGCCTTATGAAAGTCTTACAGGGGCCGATGAACCTTGTATTGCATATCACAGAATTAATTAGCTCTCCTTCATTTTCAAGATAGACCAACACTATTGCACTGTGGGTAGATGAAACCATCAACTTTATTATTATTCACAGGCAATTCCTGTACTCTATGACTTCCCACAGGTTTGTGAGTATACACAATTTATTACAGCATACTGGTGCTAAATTTACAGCATTAGATATGTCTGTTTTTCTTTGGAAAACAGTGCTTTCTACTCACAAAGATTTTTACTGTTCCAACATTTAACTGCACTGTCCACATCAAATAGCTCTCAAACGCAACTCATTTCTTTAAACTGTTAAGGAGTTAAAGCTTAAAGAACAAGCTTTGGTTTCTTAACTCTTCAACCAAACTGCAAATTAGTCACTGTAATGGAATTCATTAACTTTTTTTCTAAAGTTAAGAGTTATCAAGAGTATTAAAAAAAATTCCAGAATTAATGACTCAATGTTTAGATTTAGAATGAATTTAGCAATCACATAGGTGGCCTGTAGTGTTCATCCAGAGATTCTTAAGAGCATTGTGCTTTGAAAAAAATTATCCATCTTGAAAGCTCCAGGTGGTCTGTCAAAATGCCTCTCCCAAAGCAGCAGGCTGTCAGCAAGTGGGGATGCAGGGGAGAGCACTGGCAAGTGCTGCATGGCTCATGGTCTGGTGCCTCAGCTCCCAGCACAGTTCCAGTACAATGGCTGACTCTCTCCAGGTTGCATGCACGTAAAGTCTGGATTATGACAGCTATGAAAAGTTATCATTTGTAGTAAGGGTTATACTCAGGACTGTTGTTTCCATCAATACCCAAGGCACACTTGATTCATGGCCAGGCATATTCTGCAACAGAGAACAATAATGATGAGTAACGTTTTAGGCACTCTGCTCTCAAACTATTTCCCAAACTGACTGCAGTGGGCTGCCACCAGGAGTAGGGACAGCAATTCTTCACCTTCTGAGTTGCAAGTGCACACTGTCTGAACTACCAGTCCATCCTCACATTCCCTCCCCTTCTGCTTTCTTCTCTCCATTTTCCTCCTCTTGCATGACTCACAAGCTGGGATCCCAGCCTCTACCACAAATTCCTAAGACAGAATTCCAACACCATGCTGCCCTCAGCTCTACTGCACCACCACAAGGGTCAGCCTGCTTTCCTACCACACACAGGAAGGACCCAGCACCATATTCCCTTTCATCACCAGAACGCAGCAGTGCTGTGGTGTTCTGAGCTAGCAGCTGAGGGGGTAGCACAGAAGACACAGCAGTTCCCAACCTGGCTTCAGTGTAAGCTCATACAGGATTTACAGGGCAACGCCCTTGCACCAGTCATGCTGTTTTGTTCGATGCTGTGTGGTGCAGTGGGATCCTCTGACTGGCTGTCATTTCCCCTGAGGCTCAGTATGGAAATTAAAGGGTTATGGGGACACAGATCATTATGAGTGGGAGGGAACTAATAATGATGTTTGTCAAAATAAACATTTCTAACTCTAGAGTGATTTACTGACAAAATGATAACAAGAGCAGAACAAGTGAGAAGCTTTTATGATTAAGCTTTATCTGCCTATTAGCTTTTGTTCTTTCAGCCATAGTTAAAACTATAGGGCGTATCTGGGAACCTCATTACCTGTCAATGGGGTATCCTCCTTCACAAAGGTTGACCAAGGCATACAGCTGTCTCAGTGCATACTCATACTGAAATAAACAAACACTGTTAGTCATTTCAGAGATGAAAAGCAGGTACTGTTTATCCAGACTAAATGGTGCAAATAATTTAGAGATGCTGTTAATATTCAAGGTCTTCAACTGATAATCTAGTACTGGGCTAAATGGATCTTTGTTCTGCTCACTTTGCTCTTTGAATTTTAGGCAAATTCAGCTGTGCTTGTAGGCAAGACCATCTAACCCATTACATTCTTAAAATCCCACAAAACAAAACAAAAAATCCGCTGAAGAGGCTATCTTGCCTGACATCAGGACTGTGTTATTCTTATCTAAACAGTCTAACAACAGGATTTGATCCTCAACTGGGATCCCAGGAAGAGCAAACAGTAATAAAGCCCCTAAACTAAAAAGTGGTTCTCAAGAATTCAGCACGACTATGGAAACGGCAGCGAGGCTACCACAAGGAATTATGCATAATACTGTAACGTAATACAGAAATCTCAATGCACCAAGATTATGAATTCAGAGTGGTGGTGCTTGTGTTTTTGTTTTGTCAGTAGAGATGTTTCAAGAAGAAATACAAAATTACTTTTTAAACATTGGGATTTCTGAGGAGGAAACTGATGGAAGCAACAGCACTAACTAGTGAAAAATACAGATTTTTGGGGTTGTCTTTAGTAAACTTCTTGCTTACTTAAAGGTGCAGTAGAAGTGGTTTCCTGCTTCCAAAAGCATTACTTACCCTTCTTCCAAAACTAATCTGTATGACTGCCCCAAGGTAGCTTTTTAATAAAAGCTGGTTTTTGCAGATGTGCCTATGACTGTGCTAGTTGTTCTGGCCTGTTTATCAGGTTATATCTAATGAGTGACTTACCACAGGTAAGTGCCAGTTGAAGCAATGAGCTTTGAAGTGGTTCACCACTGACTGGTAACAGTCATAATTGCTGATGGTCAATCTGTCTGACAGAATCTGGTTGGTCTGTTCTGTTGAACCTGTGACTACGGTGACTATCTTCCGCATGGATTCTTGGATAAATTCTTTCACCTGCACATAAAACAAGAGCTTAAAATACGCTTTTTCTAAAGCTAATTTAAAGACTTTGAATGAAATTTCTCTTTCTTTAAACCTCCTTTAGCTTTTGGGCTCTTTAGGGAACCAAATTTTGCCATAATTTTTAGCATAGTCTCTTGGACTTGTCTCTTAACACTCAAATGAAAAGCAACAGAAAGTCAAGATTCCCGGAACCCAAAATCACTTACTCTCCTAGTGTCTGCCAGGGAAAGAAAGCACCACCAACACTAATACTTACTTCCATTTTGCAGGAGCTATTTGATTTGGAATGTTTCAGTTCTACTGAGACAAGAGATTCTCTAACACCAAAGATTAAGTCTTCCCCACAAGAATCCCTATGGATGCAGATGAGGAACTTCCTGTCAGTAGAAGCTATGAGACTGACTTTTGCATTTGCTTACCTTTGCCTAGATAACCATTACCGAATGTGCCTTGTGGAACAGATTCCTCAATTTTAAACGAAGAGTAAACCATCAGCTAGAGGTTACCATCTGAAGAGCAATTTTGTTGACTTTCAGAGATTTTACTTCTGCCACTGGTTAGGATGGAAATTAATCTGGCCTGATGAGCAATTATTTTTTCTATTTTTACCTCCAGGTATGCTTTCATCTCTGCAGCAATCTTCTTAGCCTCAGAAATGTCATTGGTAGCCATCAGCTTTCGTTTCATGATTGCGAAGGGCACATCAGGACTAGGCGTCAGGTCATAGTGTTCTACAGGTGGCAGAGAAATGGGCATAGCTTTCTTCCCCATGCCCTGAAACTGCATCACTTTCATGGAGGAGATGCTCTGAAGGATAGAAAGTAAGCAGATGGAAACTGTCAATCAGGTGGTTCTGTCTTTGTCTGCCATGCAAACCTGACTCTCTAAACTTGTTTTGTTAGAGAAAATAAAGGTGATCACAGGATTGTAGATGTGTGTGTCTGTGTATATGCACATATTGGGGTTTTTAATACAATGAGGTAAAGGCTGCTGAAAATCAGGAACTTTTATTTCCAAAACCCACTGCAGGGAAAAAGGCTGCCAGGTTATCTAATTGCACATTATTTTTAACAAGTATTTAACCTGTTGCATAATGGGACTATTATAAATGTTGTATCACCTTTCAGCTCTTCCCATTTGAGGGATCATTGTACTTTTTAACATTTCACTAACATTCATAATATGCCTGGAAGTGGTAAATACCTCTCGTATACTTTACTGAAGTGTCAAATCACTAGCAGAGCTTGGAGGACAACTTGTACCCTGATTTCTTAGACTGAAGCATATGCAAAGGCTGATTTCCCTAGCATCAGGATCATCATCTCTTAAATGCTAAGAGGTCTTTTAAGAGAAATGGCTCATGACTGAAAATGACTAAATCAACCCTGCCAGTTTACAGCTGTTTTTTGTTTGGGTTTGTTTGGTTTAAAGCATGAAAGTATAGGGTTCGAAAGGCTTGAAGATATATTTGAGCAGGAAGCCCTCCCAAATACATACTCTGTTTCCATACTGCATCACATGGCTGGTGTTGGTGCGTTTCTTCACCAGCTGAAACTGCTTGTGGAGTGTTTCTTTTCTTAGATCCTCCTGCATGAAGAAACTTCCATGAGGTCAAAGATACTTAAACTCAGCTATTCTAAAAATGCAAAGGAAGCTGAAAAGGGTCTTAGCTGCCAGTGGATGGAAGGAAGTATAGGGCGAGAGCTATACAACCTTTGAAAGACATGAAAGTAAAATCTGAAAAGCATATTTGACATACTGCTTTTAGTATGACAACTGACAATATTGACAGCATATTGTCATACTGCTTTTAGTAATCTCCTAATCTCCCAGCAAATGGGCAAGAAGGGAGTGGACTAGCATACAAATCCCAGATTTATTTCATTAACACTATTCTCCATTATACTAACAAGTGGATTAGCCACAGTTCTGTATTTAAGCACCCCTGAAGCAGACATACTACTTACTGAACTGCCCAATTTTTTTAACAGATTTGAAGATGTGGTCTCAGATTAGCAAATAAAGATTATGTGAATTTGGAACTAGAAATTAGATATTTTCTATCTTATAAAAAACAAAAGACAACAATATTTCTGAAAGTTGGTACTGGAAGTAAATTCAGTGGCCCAAACAAATAAAGATTATATATATGGTTCTGAGTAGTAGATAAATACTTTTACCAACTTAATTTGTTGATTTTGGTTCACATAAAGCCAAATATTTTCACAAATCCTGTAAAAGAGCTATGTTTAAAAAACCTAGTGATCTTTTTCATACATGAAAATGAAGAAAATTCATTTAAGTAACTTACCATATCTGAATCTTCCATCCAATTCACACTGTACCAGTCCCCAAGGTAAGTCTGCCTTTCCTCATCATAGTAACATGCGTAAGATGACTCTTTGGGATTAGCAGCTGTTGTTGCATAAACTGTAATACAAATAGTAAGGGGTTTTTTTATCTTTTTTTTTAATCTCCCCTCTCCATGATTTAATACTTAGCTGCACATGACATATCTGTCTAAGTACTTTGCCTTTCAATCATTTACTTCCAAATAGCAGGAATGAAAAAAGCCTGTTAATCATTCTGTTCAGTCACCCTCAGTGCTGTTCCAAGAGCTTCTTCTTTTCTGCCGAATGTGGTCTGGGGTGTTTAAAAAGAATGCCTGAGGGAAAAATCTACTATTCACGAACTGCCTGAGAGCACTGTGCACTAACAACTATCTGTATACTCATTTTCTTTATTACAATAATGAGAGCTTTTCTCCAAACTTGAAGTGAATCCCCTAAAAATCATCTTTTCTTCCAGATAATGCCACCTTCTAAGTAATACACTTTGTTGGATAATGCTCTACACTGAGAGAAAAGAACAATAAACCTACAACATCTGCCCTGAGCACAGTGTTCCCAGTAAGTAATCTCTAACACAGCAGAAATACTGTAAACACATTGTTACAGATACAAAAACAAAAGCTATTTTGGCTTTTTGCCAAAGTCAATACATAGCATACTTGTGTAATTGAAGGAAAATCCAAATTTCAAACTGAAAGTGTTCTACATGATTTTATAGAGCTATTGTGTTGTTTCTATTCAGAATGTACCTAAAGCTCAAAATTAAAAAAAAAGTCTTTAATCTTGTCTGCGCAGTAAAATGCTCCTCTTAGCACCCTTCAAAATGCTTACTAAGTAACCAGTTAAACTTCTTAGGTCATCAGTGAAAGCTGCCAAGGACAGCTTTGTACTCTAATACATAAATTATCAATTTTCTGCCTTTGCAAGTCTGTGGCAGAGCTGGTTGTAAAAATTTCTGATAGCATAAACTTTGAAAAATACTGAGCATTTGTCTTGAACATCGTCAACATGAAACTTTCTGTAACAAAGAAACACTGTTTGTAAGAAATCTTGGTGGGTGTCAGGCAGCACACCCAGGGCCAAACATCCAGGATGCCATGGACAGGCACATGGCTGGTCTTCTCTGCAATCACATCTTCAAAACCACAACAGCGAGCACTTGTCCCCCAGCCACAGAATAGGTGCTTCAAAAGGCTGTGATTCCTTACCCTAATCAAGGCTGAGCTTCCAGCTCTGCAGCAGAGAGCCTGAAAACCCTGAAAAATCTGAGTTCCACGTCCTGGGCTATTGTGCAAATGTGCAGCAAAGTTGCCTGGCAGTGGTGTCTCACAGCTGCTTTACTACTCAATGAAACTGACAGCAGGAACTTCACACCTGCTGTTAGCAGGGCTGAGGCTGAGAAATGTCTGTATGACTTAACTGCTACCAGCCAAGGGCAACCACCTGGTTCCTGAAAAGAAATACTTTTTCAACTTCTCATTTCCAAGAAACTGAACGCCTTTTCTGTCTTTTGTAAGACTCTATTAAAAGGAACTTCCTGTAAACGGCAAGTATTACTTTCTTGTGCTCCCCTGCTAAAATTCTACATAAATGTGCCTTGAGCCTACTCTTGCCACAGTCAATACTTGTTTAGGTCTGTGACAAGTTGTGATATTTAAGTTCAGTAATTTAACTGACTTCTCACCATTGATATTATCAGCCAAATGATTCATCATAGATCCAGATTCACATGCTTCGATGTAGAACACCATCTATAAAATAAAAAAATCAGAGACCGTAAGAAATTAAATGAGGAAATGGAGAAAAGTTGTTTGGTGTTTTTCAGCTGTAGCTAGTTGGCCTGTACTACTATTCCTGAAACAATAGCTATGCAAAATGCTCCAAAACAAAAGACAGTTTTTCATTTTCAGGAATCAAACTATGTGGAAAGGAGAAAGCACAGATCAAATATACAGCCACTCTATAGGCACAGCAATGTGTCAGTATTGAATGTAGTATCTCTGGAACTGATGCCAGCTGTATGTTCCTAAACACAACCAGCCATAGCAGACATTGCCACAAAGAGCTGCTTAAAAAAAGCACTAGTAAAATGTTAAAAATATTAATTTTTCTGCTTAAAAGGTAGTGATAAAATAAATGCACAGAATTTTTTGACAAGAGGTCGAGTCTTTTAAACTATATAAGTAACTGTAAGAAAAACATGAGGTATATACAAACTTCCTGTAGTAACAGCACAGTCTGAAGTGAACAAAGCACAGGAAGAAAGAGTCAGGTACAGATTACGGGGCCACAGCAGTTACTGATGTTGTTTCTCTAATCAGAATATGCAGCATTAGCAAACAGCTGTTACACTACACCTCAACGTTGACTGCAAAAACAAGTAAACTAAATACGGAAGGGGAAAGTTTGGAGCAGATCAATCCTTTTAAGTGCAAAATCCTAATGCAAATTTAACTGCATGTAATAGATTCTTCCTGCTTTGAACAACTCTTAAATTGAAGACATCTCTCTCTTCCACACCAGCTGATCTTCTAATTTCAGAATTTCTGGCATGCTTGTTTACCTTCCGGTATTTCTTGTGATGATACATGTACCAAATAGTCTTATTCAAGTCCTTCACGTGAAGCTGTAAAATAAGAAGGCTTGTATTAAAACCACTTATGTTCAACAGACACACAATTCACTTAAGAATAAATACTAACTGCTGTGAATATGTACATTATTTCCCCAATAAATTTATCCAGTCCTTTGCCCTTCTGAAGTATAACATTCTAGTTTTTACCACTCTGTAAAAGATGAGTAATGGTCCCAGAGGATATGTATGGTGCACCAGAAAGCCAAGTCACACCTGTGTGAAACAGTCTGCTTGGACCACCAAAGTCCAGTGAAATATGGAATGACATAACTTAAATTTCAACTGAATGTTACAGGTTCTAACTGGAAAAAATCCAAAATGCAATAATGAGAAGAATATTGCTCTTTTTCTGCCTCTCCCCTCAATATAGCAGTGCACTACATATTCTCATGTTTTACATTTATTAGTTATTATTTTAGTATGTCACTAAAATGATGGGTTTTATGTTATTCCCAAAATGCTTACGTCATCATCAGGAAAAGCCAGAAGTCCTGGAGCTCCATGGTCAGTGAAATAAACAAACACATGATCCTTGGGACCACTGTAATGAAACAATTGCAAACACAGTCTTTTTAACTACTCCAACCTAACCTTAATTACAGCAACACTCATCTCCTTCTCAGTGCCAAGACATGCCACTATCTGAAAATAATACAGCTGAAGCACCTCTTCCTCTTGGTATTATTTTTTTCTCCCAAGCACATTATTTTGGATCCTTATTAGAGGAGATGAGTGCTCACAAAAGGAATGAAAATAGGGATATAGGCTAGTCCCTCAAGCATGGGGAATATGGCAATTACACTTCATGTTCCAAACTGTAAACTAATTGTGAGACAGGGGCTGTTATGTAGAGTATGGTGGAAACACAATTGTTTTTTAATGGCTGTCTGAAGAATTTGTTATACTGTGGGCTTTTGTAGAAGTCTGGTAAAAAAGGAATGCTTTTATACCTAAGTTATACCAAGGCACCAATAAAATAATAAGGGATAAAGCATAAAACCCTCTTTGCTAAGACCCTTAGGTATGTGTAAGTACTACCATGGCCATAATGAGCCATACAGATCACAAAGCAGTGTCAGCCTACAACTCCATGAGGAACTGATGCATGTACACACACACCTGTAAGGACAGGCTGGCATTTGCACCAGTGTCCCTGCAGTCAGTTGAGCACTGACTGCTCGCAGACTTTGACACCCTCACATCTGTGTAGTACAGTTTGCTGTACAGTCTGATTCCACTCTAAATCAAACAAAATCATGTTTGGGTGATAGAAAGGTCTTGCCCTAGCAGCAGATCTGCAAAGGAATTTTCCTTTTAAACTATATTTAGCGACAATTAAATATAAAACGTGTAAAAATATCAGCAGGAGTGTCCAAGCCCTCCTCTGTTCCTCTGTACCAGAGTCCAGAAATCTTTATTTGCTTTTGCTCTTCCCTCACAGGAAACAGGTACAACTGCAGCAGCTCAAGGGAACATTGTCCAGCCTTCTGTCTGGCCAATAACCTACTGGTTAGGGGCACCACCTGGAAGTCCACCTGGAAGCCTCCTGGGGAAAGGAGAATTGAGTCTCGTCCCACCCAATAGCAAAAGTCAGGCCACTTGAAAATTCAAACACAGCCTAACAAAGAAGTGCTGAGTGTTACTTTTCAGGTTCCTGCTCTTGATTCTAAGTGCAAAAAATTTGACCAAGGTGGAATGTAAACAACTAGGACTTTTATTTGTGGGTTCAAGTTGTCTTCCTGAGTACATTTGGAGACTTTGGCCCTCTGCATAGCTACTCCCTTATTTGAATTGGAACGTCAAGCTGTCACAAGTGAGGTGTGTTCAGAAGTACATTTTTTTAAACAAAAATTGCTTTATAGTCACCTCTTGCCTCATTCCAGATAGTAGAAGAGCACAATCTGGTAATGTGCAGTAATTTATTAACTTTTTGTCTATATGTGTTGCATATATAATTTTAAACCTCAGCTTTTAAGGATGAAGTTTAAACAATTCAGAGCAATAACTTATTGACTATTGTCCTGCTCCTTCTTTTTTATTGTTCTCTTCAGTGCCAGGGTGGGATTCATCTGCTCTGTTTCATTGCTATGCCTCTAAAATCAACTGTCAGATGAAGACAGACTTCATGGTTTTTCTTTAACAAGGTTAGTCCTTCCAAATGGTTGAATTTAAATTCTTAAAGGTTTTACAGTAATTCCTGTACATAGAAATATATAATATGATATAGCTCTTTACCAAGAATCAGAAATATAGTACATCTTAGTAAGCAGGCATCATACTTTCACATCTCAAACTGCAGAAGCAAGATGAATAACTGACACCAAGTATCCTTCCAAGAAGAGTTTTTATTAGGCCCTCAAATATATTAACTACATTCTTGAACCATCTAAATTATATAACCCTTTATAATCTACTGTTAATTATAAATCTTACATTCCACTTAGCCAATCTATAATTTATTATTCTTCATATATTAGAATATTGCTAAACTTAGAATCATTTGTGTAACTTAGTTTACAAATAATTTAAGCATAATACATCACTTACAAGTTTAATTGCTCATATTACTTTTTCAATCGCAAATTTTTTTTGCATTAATTATAAACCATAATTCCATTTCATTAGGAATGGAATTATGGTTTATATTCAGCCTCAATAACTGTGTATGTGCTACAAAGACCAAGGCTGGGATTAGACATGCAATTCTTCCAACTGATGAGCTGGTTAAGCTCTCTCTGTCCCTCTGCCACTGATGGCTAAGTCTGACCTGAGTCTAACCTAAGTCTTCAACTGATGAATAAAACTGTTCATGTACACTAAGTCAAGCCTTAGAAAACCATTTCCAGAGGTCTCCAAAGCTTAGCAACACTCTCTTTGAATAGCCTTCTTGCAAAAGACAATAGTCAAAATAACAAATACCTTAATACAGTTGATAGAGTCCTCTAGAACTTTTATACCTTGATCTATACTGGACTCTGTATGAGTCAAATATCAGCAGTTGATTCTTTGTGATGCATAGTTTAAGAAACTAGAACCACTGTATTTGTAATGTGAAGGACCTGGAATTGCCATCAATAATTTTGCTGGATTCTCAAGTTGTTCTAATTTACCCTATTCTTTTGTTGAAATCAGTGTCAATTTACAAGTACATATACAATTATTTTCTAAATTAAACTTCTCTTACCTTTTCAATACTTTTCCTGATCCCACCCCCTTCACTGCTTCCCCATCTCCTCTGAGAACTGCAAGAAAATTCTTTGGAGTAACATCCTAAGGATTTGAGAAGATTGAAGTTAGATCTGATCATAAAAACAACAAAAATTTTCATTTAGAAAGATGGCTGCTGAAAGTCAGAATCCATGCATGGATGGCAAATTTAGCTGGCCATCCTTTTCAATCCGTCTTTATCTAATGACTCACTTTGCTGCTGTGTGGCTGTTGTCGAGGCAGACATAAAAGCCACACTAATTGTAATCCATAGTCGAGAAAGGTAGAAAGATTTTTTATTTTCTCTACTGCTATTCTTATATCTCTTCACAATGGCTGTGGCCTAATTTAAGATTGGCTGCTTAGCAAACAATGACAAGGCTGCCTAACAAACAATGACCATTCAGGCAGTAAACAATCAGTATACAGGCAAAAGTATAGTTGCTACATATTATCCACAAGTTCTTCCTTGTACACTCTCAATGTCCCACAAGAACAACATCCTCCCCTTGTGTCCAGAACATCTTCTCTTATTAACTATCTTCTTGGCCTTCTCTGTAGGTTTTACTAAAGTCGCAGAATTTCACTGTAATATTCTCACAGGTAAATTCTGACTGGTTTCAAGTCTGATTCTGGGAGATTGTCAGTCCAGCTGTCAATCTCCTCACTGCTGAATCATGAAATCAGACTGGATTACAGTACTGATTTAATGAAACAATTAGTTTTACATAGCTGTTTTTCAGATTGAGTTGCAACATTTACAAATCCAAGACCTTTCTTCCTTTTATTTCATGTGTCAGCATTGAAACAGTGTAAAGGTTCACTTTTATGACCAATGCTTCACTTCAAAGAATCTATTGTTTATATTTATTTTATGAACACCAAACTTCATGCCAAACCATGCAGGTGAATAAACTTGATGCTTTATACTATGTGCATTTTGGAGTGCAAGCTACAGGCTGAAAGAATTTATTCAGATATTGTATAACAATGAACCTTGCCCAGGGAAAGGGGTTTTGTTCCTACCTCCTTTGTATAGTCCTTAGGGACCCCAGCATACACATCTGAGCCATTAGGTCTGTTGATGACAATGCCTTTTGTCGGATTTCTGAAAGGTAAATAGAACATAAACAGGAATAATTAGCCACATGCCCTACAATGACCATAGAACAACTAGGAGCCAGCTTGCCTGAGAGTATGGGAACTTGCACCATATGTCATTAAGTGATCTCAGAATACTGCACTTCAGTCAGTTACATGCTTGTTTCAGGTGTCCTTACCCCCAGAGTACATTCAAGTATTCTACCTCAGATCACATCAACTAATCTGAAGATGTAGGTGGATGGTCTCCATCATCTAACTCCTTGCAGTCTTGCCTTTATTGCCCTGAACACTTTGCTCCCAGTGCTGCTGTGCCTGTAATGTCTGCTGATTTGGGGGGAAGTTGCTTCGGAATTACAGGCTGTATAAATAAACTGTTTCATACAGAAAGCAATGATATGCTCTAGACAGTCACCAAGAATGGGACTCTTTGTTGAATGTACATGCTGGGAATTAATCTGATAATATCCTTTCAAAAAAGCCCTGCAAGTCATACACAGAGCTCCCCTGTGTTCATGAGTTTAGGTTATTTATCTGCTGCACACTGTTATGCCTGGGAGTTAACATCCCTTACTCTCATAACAACGATGCTCTGCAGTGCTCAGTGCCACAGCTGATGCTGAGCTGTGGACTAAGGCTTAGAAAGCTCATGAGCACATTTCAAAGGAGCATTACTGTGCTGATGGATGAAACATCCCTGTGCATATCACAGGTGGTTTTAAAGGCTTTTCTTTCAAAATGACTACAAACTCAAAACACACTGGTGACTATGGTATGTTTGCAGTAACCATAAGCACTATGATTCATCACTTACTCCTCATTATCAGCAATGTCATCGTACATCATGACAATGATCTGCTCATCTGGAATTCCATTTCGGTGTACAATCTGGTACGCATGGCACACATCTGCCTGAAATTAAGCAAATTTTCATTACTAGCTTTAACAGAAATTTTACCTTTGAGACCAGAAGAAAAAAAACTTTTCAGACCTCAGAGCAGGCTATTGCCCAAAAGAAACTGTATTCCAATATAAGAGACTGAGGGCTGCTGCAGAGCTGAAATGCTTAAACCAGAGCTCATTGTCTTTCTCTAATTAGGAGCAGTTGCATTACTAATAGAGACTATGATTAATATCTCTCCCTCGTTACGTGTTTTGATTTCTTATTTAAACAGAAACCAGAAGTTACTTCAGACTTGGTACAGATAACAAAATTTAACATGAAGTTCTCAGCAACATTCTGCATTGTGTGAGAAAATCAAAATAAAAACCTTCTGCAATGACAAATAAATCTGAAGTGTGCCAAGCAGAAGAAAAGAGATGGATTTCCACCAATTTCACTTAGTTCTGCACCAAGCCTGCATGACTGGGCATTGAAGACTGTCCTGGACTTAAGCAAGTATTGTTTACCAATCTCATCTCTAAAAAATTTTATTAAATCTTGCTTTACTATAAAATGAGAATTTGGGTTAAGGAATATTTTCTTTTTAATTATGTATTTCTTACTCTGCAGAGCAACAACTTCAGGGCACAACAGATTTCATTGGAAAACAGAATTGCAGAATTTCTATTCAGGCTCTTTTCCTGATTTGTACAGGATATGAATAAGCACATTTTCTTTACAGAACCATTTTCCTGTGATGCAGAAATAACAATACCCATTAAAGTGATATTACAGTAAATGCAGACTTCTATCAGAATGCTAACTTTTTTGTAACCCCAGCCCAAATTATTATCTTCTTTAAAACTTACAGTCCCTGAATGCCCTAATGGGAGATTAACGATCATTCCTAAACTAGAGAACTACAACCCACCACATGCTAGAAAAAGCTGTGCAGGTTTAATGGAAGAGATCTCATCTAACAAATACACACTCCAAATGCAGGCAAGAAGCAAGCTTTAAAGCTTACTTCTGTTGAACTAATCTAATTTGCTAATTTGGAAGCCAAACTGAAGTGGTTTAAGTGGACCAATGTCTGTTCAGATTACTTAGGAGTACTACTGATTTTGATTAGTGTAACCGAAAGGACATTGTAAAATACTGTAACTTTATTATCCGTGGTCTTCTAAGTGCAGCTGAAACTGAAGAGAAGAAAGTTATACAAGATTCTGGGAAGGGTGAAGCACGTTCAATGCTAATGGACTCTCTGCAGTAAAATCTTTTCATGTGACTAACCCCTCCCCTTTTACTGCTCTTACTAAAGCAGTGCTATTTCCTACTTTGCAGGTCAACCTATGTTCTCTTCCACCTATCCCAGACAACCTCCCAGTTAGTTTTCCATTTCCCTACATGTCATTATACCAGCTACTGCCTCAACAAGTCAAAACATTGAGGTTAAACAGAGTTAGGAAGGTATTATTTATAATATGAAACAGAAGAGCACAGGTTTGACCAAGCACGTATTCGAATTTCACAAGCAACCCAAGCAGAAGGAGAAGAAAACACTAATCAGGGCTTCTTTGCACTTATTGATGAGTAGATTATAGATCTCTTCTCACTCTCAAGATATCACACACCTCTGCGATGCTGACAGGAACTGGCAACACACGGAAATGCTCAGGCATACAGTGATACAGTATCACCATATTCAATCAGCAAGTATCTGTGCTCCCACAGACGCAGACTGGCTGGCCAGTAGGGATTTTAGAGGTGTTTTTAACTGATGCCAAGTACCCAAAATTAAACTTTATAAATGCATGTTATCACCTTTTTTTGTTTCCTCTCCTTCCTTCTGGTTCATTCACTGTTTGCTCAGTATGTCCTGTCTTAATAAACATTAGTAAAATCCCTACTGTAAAGGAAGACAGATCAATGTAGTCAATTCCCTTCAATCTCAACTTACGTGTCTTTGGGAGTTGTCCCAGCCTTTTAAAGCTTTTGATAAGGGAACTGTACCTGCTGATAGCATAATGATATCATCAACAAAGGCTAGAGCAGCAAAAACATGTTTTCCTGCTAAAACTCCATTGACTAAAGTAGGACAGTTCTAAGTAAACAGTTGGGATTTATTGCATAGAATTAGCTGACCTAATTAGTCACCTTTGATATTGGTCCTGCTTGGTCCTTGTGTACACATAAAAACCCCACAAATCTCTAAAAAACCAAAGTAGAAAAGTCTGCAGCTAGAGTAGGGAGGTGTATGTGAATCTAGAGTATTTCCTGTTGATGTGCAACTGCCTCTCAAATACTGCTATTTGAGCCAGCTTCTCTCAGAAATATTTCTGGCATATCTGTACCTGTAAACCACTCTAAAAGAGACTTGTTCCACATCTCCTATTGGTATTATTCTTGTTGGTTTAATATGTGAAATGAATGCTATGAACATTTACTGGGTAAATTGTCACTAAACCATGTTTTTGTGACTATGATTTGGGGAAGGGCAGCAGCTGCCCCACACAGCACAGGAAAAGGTGCAGCTGTACAGCTCCTGCTGCACAACTGACCTTAAGGGCAGCTCCAAAATGGACGCTGTTAAGACCTTTCACCCCTTGGTTAGTCTAAACCTGTTGCTACATCAGCAAATTTCTATGGAAGATCTCCTTAAATAATTTACTCCTACATTTTGAAAGCATGGGGATCAGAACATGAATTACCCTGTTTTCCTGGGATGGACGTTTTGTTTCCCAAAATGTACATTTGGGGGAAAGTCTAAAAAAAAAAAAACCCAAAAAAACCCACCACCCAACCAACCAGAAAAACCCACCAAAAAAACCCACTACACCCCTATTTTCCTGTGCCACACAGCTGTCTACACATTTGAATGACACAGCTTTTAAGTAGACTACTTGGGGGCATTTTTGGAAAAAACAAGTTGTTTATGACACAAGCTTCCATAAATAATTCCTAAAGGGAAAAGCTTGGACTTGTGTGAAATTGGTTACTTCTTGTCTTATGACTGCTAGGTTCGTGGCTGAAAGGCATGTGTAAGGAAGGGCCAGCTTCACCATAAAGCAGCAAGATTCCCACTACAGCTGTGCTGAAATGTCACAGCTTAAGCAAGAATGAACTCTGATATATAAGCAAGGTAGAAGAATATGTCTGAAATGCTAGCCATGTCCTACTCCTTCGCTTAAACATACATCAGTGAATCTGCCCAAAGCTGTAACTCTATCAAGTACTTAGGGAAGGTTTCCTGTAAGTTTGGTTTAAATTTTGTAAGCACAGAGAGGAAATGTTAATTGAAGCCATGTGGCCAAGACATCCTTAGCGACTGTTACGTACAAAACAGGAGAATTTAAGACTGTCCTGGAATAGGATACTGCTCTGGCTGGTAGTGGCTAGCGCACTGAATAAATACAGTCTCTGACCCACAAAGCTCAGTATGTACAAGACTAAAAACAACAACCAAAACCAGACCCATGTACACAAATTCATGGTTAATTTTAATTTTGCCAGATTTTATCAGTCTGGCATTTTTCTTGAGTATGCACTCAATCTTTCGTAAGACTCTTGTTTCACATCAGGCTTTTCCACAGACTATGTGGTTTTGAGTACCCAGAAAGCAAGAGTCTGTCTCTCTGATCTGATGTGAAGCCTGATTTAGATTTGAATTAGCTGCTATGTCCATCTCACAGAAGAGCCAGACTATTTCTCCTAATGAGAACCAGTTTGTTGAGTCATTCTCTAAATCTGACAGAAGCATTTAGTATTGTATTTGCTCACTTATGCCACCAAGCTTACCAGAAGTATTTTATCTAGCTCTTTGTGCAGTAGAGAGCTGAGCCACTTTGCCAAGGAACAGGGGCAGGACTCTTGAACAGCAGCCAGTCTGGTAACAGAAAAGCTGCTACAGAGAAGTCAGTGTAACTGCTGAGGAGTGGAGAGGAGCACACTGATAGCCCTTCCACAGCCCAGGCAACTCTAATCAAAACCACTAAAATAAGGATAAAACCACCAAAGAACTGAGAAGCCACAAGCATAAAGCAATATACAAGCGAGCCTTGCAATGACAGTGAGCCTATTACATTGAGCCCTATACTACACAAAATACTTAAAATTTATTTTAGGAACTTGATAAGATAAATGCATAAGACAAGTTTAGATCATCCTGATTACGGAGAAGTCCCAGTTCAGCCATCACAGAGGAAGCAACTGCCTGCAAGGTGCGAATCTCGCTCATATTAAGTGCAAATAGTGGGGTTTTTCCTTATCTTTTCTATCCTTGGTTTGTACCACTGACAATGGATCCTGACCACTGACAGCTAAATAACCAGTCTTGGGCAGAGTTTCAGATTCCTTGAGGTTACAGGTGCAAACTCAAGTGTTTCCAAGGTCTGCAGTCTTTACAAACTTACTGTTCCTGGGGTCTGTACGGCATTTAATGTATGAAATGAGACATTTTTGAATATGTAATCTGTTTCTTCTGCTTTTGTGGTTGCTCAGTCAGATGAACACATATTACCACCAGATAACTACTGCGGCAGACAATACAGTATGTTTTGACCGTGTTGCAGCAGGCAGCATGCAAAACAACTGGAGCTCACAAAATAAAAATGTAATACAAACATGCAACATCATGTACTAACTGTACCCCGGACAGCTGAACTGAGAAACTGAAACCCAGAGATGTGTCTGCTCAGTTCTCAAATTACAAAGTGACATTATGAGAGCAGTTGCATGTAGGGAATAGCAAAGGATCCAGTAATAAAAAAACCCCACACTGAATAACTACTTACTGGAACACATCTACAAATCCACTTGTACACAGGCTAGGTCAGAGAAGTTCTGGGGAAGAAAGGTGATGGCAGGAGTAAAGTGAATTAGAGTACAATGTATTTTCCTCTGCAGTTTCTCCCTTGGAAAGCAAAAAAATTACACAAACCTGCAATCCTGGAGTGCTGCTTTGATTTCTTATAGTACAGGTATGATTCTACTGAACAATACCAAGTGTTGCTATGTGTGTTCACTATGTGTTCTGAAGCACAGAAGTGACAGACCAAGTCCTGTTCCCAGTTCCATTGCAAGTGACTTGAGCAAATAATTTAATTACTTTAGATGTTTTTGCTTCCACTGCTGGAAGGTAGGGAACACTAACACACAAAGACATGGTGATCATCAGTCTGCATAACGTTTCCAAAAACCTGTTAGAACTCCTCAGATTCCTGCAGCATCTTTCCTCCTCTGTATAACTGTCCTAAAAAGTCTATCATTCTGCTTGTTTTGCTGGGAACGAATTTCTCCCATTTTTTGATACCCAAGGCACACTTGTCTGGATGACACTTCATGGCACACACAAGAGGATTTTCCATGACTAACTGCTGGGTCTGTCTCACCATATGCCACCCTCCTACCATGCATGCTCACTCCCACCAGACCCTTAAGATTGGCCACAAAAAGCCACTAGGCAGAACAGCACAAGCTACTGATGTGTTCCATCTTGTGGGAATTCATCTTTTTCATAACAAGTTAAGATGCACAGTATCTTGCTCAGGACAGGCAAGTAAGAACCCAGCCTCCTTTTGAAGGATCCTTCATACAGACTCTTCTATGATGCTGCTTTTGTAACTTTAATAGCATTTTTATTGGTGTTCTAATTTTCTTATTTCCAAATGTTAATAATGTACGTGAGGCAAGTGGTAGTTTAAAATACAGAGATTTCTCATATTTAAATTCAGAACAATCTGACATGGCAGATATTTCGCAATGTTAGTTGACATTATCTTCACAATTAAGGTATTTAAAGAAATTCTGCTCTCATTTTTCTAACATGGAAAAGGAATTACTTAATAACTGTCTGCAAAGCATGACCACACTCAAAAGTTAATAGACTTCTGTGAAACTGGCATGTTCCAAAGACTCTTGGACACAAATACGTAAATGTGGATCTTCTGTTCTTCATAACCTTATTATACCTGGCAGAGACACTTGCCATTGAAGGCTCACTGACAGAGAGATTACAAACTGTGCCCAGGCAACTGAGAAAAGGAATTCTCATGAGCCACAGCTTCAAAATGGTAGTTTTATTTAAAAAATTAATGTTGTGGTATTAACTCCTCCTAGAATGGAAAGAAGCCAGCTAGACTGGTTATACAGCAATAGCAACAAAAAGAGCACAACTCAGTAATTAAATTTAGACACCCCAAGACAGGCAGTAATCAAGTACAGCAGTAGTATTTTCATCACTGTTTTCCAGTTCCAACTTTAAAACTCCTCTCTAAGATTTAATTTGAAGTAAGAATAGTTTATATTAAGGTTGTAATATTCCAACTATGCTTATCAGGTAATATTTGCTCTGTAAGGAGCTGGCAAAATCCCTAAAACCTGTTTGTCAAAGTGTTGAGCTAGCACTCGCCAGTAACAGGTTGCTCCTTCAGATGAGACAAGATTGTCAGTCTGATTCATTTAGTTTTAAGCTCATCACTGTGCTGAAGTTACAAACTGATTGTGAGCTGAGAAGGAGGAGAGCACGCACAAAACCCAGGGTGCCCAACACACAGAACGCTCATTTGTTCCTCCATCAACCAAGAGGATGAAGACTCTCTATATCTTACAGGCAGTTACATTAAAAATAATAAATACTTTGAAAGTTCCAGTGTTCAGCAAATCAGCCTGTACATTTCATACTATTCAGTTTTAAAAATGCTGATGTTGTACATTGGTATTTAACCAACAATACTATAGTAAACTATTTTTCTAACATTTAGAAATATATAAATGTATACATAAACCAGAATTAAATCAACTATGTTCTCCAGGAAAGCTAAGTTGCAAGTTTAGAGCAAAGACAGCATTTGAGCATAGATTAATCTGTTTAAGGCATTGTCCAGCAATTCCCCAAGGGGAAAATGCTGAAGTTGTTTCCTGACTGCTGGTTATAAATCTTGAACTTAACCAGAGTTATGTCACTTGGATTTAATTCTGTCCATAGTGACACCCACACTCAGCCCACAATTTCACAACGCACTGGTTTTCCCAGCAGTGTTAGACTCAGGAGTCCCGGTTCCCTTTCCTCCTGTTTCTGCCACTCACTTTGTTCCCTGCACTCTGGCGCACCATATCTTTGTTGCGCCAACATAATTCTGAGGCAATGCAGACTGGTTCACATTAAAAAGACCCCCCTTCCACACGTTCTCCACTCCTCAAAACATACAGTGCATTTGCAGCCTTCACAGATTTTTTAACTAGAAAAAAAGGAAGCTTTTCATAGCATAATGAAAAGAGGAAAACAAATGGAAAGAAACATGTATGTGTCTCAAAATGAGGTTTAACTCTAGATATCATTTGTACAACTGCAAGTTGGGGTTAGATCCTCCAGCCCAGTTAGTAACCGAGATTTACCCTAAAAGGCACAGGTCTCCTAGGATGCAGAAGTATGATTAGAGGAAGAATACTTCTCCTCCTGTAATGACAGCTTTTTCAAGAAGTTAGAAAAAGTTGTATGCAAAAAAAAAAAAAAAAATTCACATAGTAAAAGCATCAGTGGAAGGGGATTCCTGGGGTGGTAACAACAAGAACAAAGAGCAGGTTCTGAGTGAATCTTGCTGCTGTTTGCTTTGTAAACTTCACACACACCTGGGATTCTAGAAGTAGAAGCACTTGCTCAAATGACAGAAGGTCTGAACTAGTCTAGATGACAGGCAGCTATCACCTTCCTGCAAGTCGGGGAGCTGGCATTTTCTGGAGCATGGGCAGCATCAGCATGTGGAACCAGCGGTCCTTACCTGGTGGCGATAGTTGTACCAGCCATTCGAACCTGCAACGATCACCACCCAGTGCTTCCCTCCATCTTCAGGTTCTTCCATGGGGAATGTGCTGATGCCCAGAGCACAGCCCAGAAGCACAACTGCTTTCAATATCATCTCTCTTCTTTATTTACTCCACAAATGGCAGAAAATTTTCCTAATGAAGAATTTTGAGAGAAGTAAATGAGAGGACATCAGTCAAAAACAAATGCAAAACGAACATCAGTAGTACCACATTTAGAAGCTCTTCTTGCTTGTGGGGTTTTTTTGTTTGTTTTACAGACCATCTAACCCACAGTACAATTTCTGGTCATATCTTCCTTTAGCACCAAGCTGCTACTAGTTACAATAGTTTTTTGTCAGCTTTTAAATCTGACTGAAAACAATCCTGAATAGGACAACCAAGCTGTTCAGCCCCCTCAAGTTGTTTTGTTCTATAATAGCTGGCAATTAATAAATCTCAAATACAAAACAAGCCTCACTATCAATTATTTCACAGATAAAACTTTTTCAGATTAAAACTATTCTGTTGGTCTCTGGTTACGTGATTCCCTGGTTTCCACTCACTGGTAATTAGCCCATTATTATTGAGTCAAATCCCAGGTGATGTAGGATACTCAGACATAGAGAATTTCTGGGGAGTTGGAAGATCAGAGTGTCACAAAAGCTCTCTGTGCCCACAACACCAAAGAGGGTGGAAAGAGGCCGTGCCACTGTTCTGCACAAGATACAGCCCTAACTGCTGGGCCTGGGGGGAAGTGCAGGCTGTGAGAGACTCATGCTATTTGTGCAACCTGTCACGCTAGTGGAGAGCAAATGTGAACCAGTACCACATGAAAGAGAAGCATTTTCGCCTCTTTTGCTCAATGGTTAAGTGTTTGCACAAGGTGCACAGTGAGAAAATTGCATCTGAGCCTGTGAATGTCAAATTTAGAAAAGCTGAGCAGAAGGGAGGTTTGAGCCCATGCAGAAATGGCTCCTTCTACTTTCTTCAGAGGACTAGAAGTAGGGTCCTTGCTAGTGAATGTCCTGAGCACCTTAATTGTCTGATAAAGCATTTGCTCTAAAAGTAAACTATCTGGCCATATCTAATCACAGGTTTAAGGTTTGCTTTTGGAATTGGGGTTGCATGGGGTAGGCAGATTCCATTTACTGGTCACAGTCTCAGGTCTGCTGCATCCAATGTGAAACTCTAAAAGCAAACTCCCCTGAAGAATTGCATGCTCCTGGCCCACACATAAAGATTACACATTTCCTCATGCACTGAGAGATGGGATTTTACACCCATTTACTCACAAAAAAGAGATCCTGGAAGTCAGTAATTGCTGCTAGGTATGGAAGAGGCGTTGTAGTAAGAGGCAGACTAGTCTACTTTAACATGGCTTTCCCTGGAATAAAAGCTAGAAACCCCTAAAACCCCCAAGGCAAAATGTCCAAACTACCACTAAACCAAGTAAACGGCATCTAAGTCAGCCTCAGTACCCCAGTGAAAACCACCCATCTGCAGCCACTCAAATGAGGCTGAAACAGAGAAGCAGCCAGCTCCTCTCCAAAGCAGCTGGGTTCAGTGAAGACTACTAACCTGACACATAGCACGGGTTCACTGGTCACTAAGATTTAGTCTTCCAAGCAGTAGTATGAAATATACATATATATATATATGTATATATATATATATGTATATATTATACTACATATATATATATATTTACAAGTTGGATTTTTTTAACCTTTTTAGTGGAGCTAGCCCAAAGTAAAGGAAGTCATGTTATCATATGAGCTCCTATAGGAAGAACTGTTACCACACATAAAAACTCCAGAATAAAAAAGACAGAACCAACATTAACTGTTATGAAACTGCTTCTTCCAAAAACTTATCTTTCAGGAAGAAGCCATTCCTGTCACTGCCTGTGACACTTGGTGCAAGACTAATACATAGTAATTTAACAATTTAGGGGTTGTTGAATTATTAGCTTCTTCAGCAGTCAAGCAGATATGAAGGAATAAGCATATTTTTCATTAGATGATTATATTCTCTCACATTGAGTTGGAATTGTAAAGTTGTGTCATTGTTGTCATCAAACAATGATGGGGGCTTTGTATGATAACTCCGCCTGATCTACCTTGTCACTTCTTCAGATGATAAGACAAATAACATACTGTGCTGAAGATGCACGGTGTGTACAACATGCATAAAACTGCCTATTTTGTTGCCTACAGCCTGGCTAAGATTCAGACCAAGCTGTTTAGAACTTTTGTAAAGCACCACAGTATGCCACAGGCCAATGATCCTATTCATTTCCAATATTCAATTTCAGGTATATCTAACTCCTGAAATATTAGGCAAGAAAATAAAATCAGTATCTTTTAGACAACCTGTTTATAAATCTTAACTGAGTTCGACTTACTGGAATATTGAGCTGAATTTCCTGCAAACAGATCCCTCAAAGCTCAGTGTCTGTCTCAAAACATTCTCCAACTATAATATGTATTCACATGAAAAAAAAAAAAAAGGAAAGAAATGGTTCAAACAATTACTGGAGAACCTTTCACAGGATGAAAGAGCTTAGTTCTTTGAGATACCATTCATTAGAATCCAGGGCATATCAGCAGAAGCTGTGTTGGTGCCAGCTGTTCACTGGGCCATATAACATGATGGCTAATTTCAAGGGAGGTCCTGGCACACAGACATTTATCACACGGAAAGAGTCACTGCCACTATCAGTTACTGATATACCAGGCAACCAGAAACAGTTTGATGGGATTGTGTTTCCTGGTGAGCTCATGCTCCTGACTATACTAACAAGGATCTACAGTTCTCAGGACCCCAGCCAGTACCTCTGAGCGGGCCCGTGCTGTGCAGGCACAGACGTACCACAGATGTACCACACACCAGCACTGCATTCTGCCTGCAAACAGCCCCACAACAGAAAAACCCCAGGCCAGATCAGGAACAGAGACTTAAGCTACCAGCCCCTCAAGCAGTCCCTCCATGAGGGATTAAAGAGTCTTCCGGATAGTACGAGGGTATGTAAGTCCTAATAGTTCTCACCTCTGCTGAGACAAAAGTTGTGACGGATGCAGAACACCCAGGAGAAAAAAATAAACACCAAGAAACATTACACTGTACTAGCAAATCATATCTATTTTGTCATGGATTATTTAGAATAGAAAAGAACCTCCACTTTGGCACTAATTAATGACATATAATGTCACTTATCTGTCTTTTCCTATACTATAATTAAATCAGATTAACACCAGAAGGAAGAGAGGAAACAAAAAAAAATCCCAGACATACCAAAACGGACCAATAAACCATAATTAATAAAGGCTCAGCTCCCCTAAGTTCTCCAAGCAGCACTTAAAATAGGTTTAAACACATGTGCAGTGGGAATGGGTCTTTATTGTCTCTAACTACTACTTAAAAAAACCCAAACCAAAACCAACAAAAATATAAACAAGCAAATGATGATCAAACAAAAAACCACACTCACGCACACACATATTTCTACTTGCTTTAAAGAAAGCCTCTGAGTGCAAGTGGGCAATTTAAAAGCCTGTGTTCAGGGTTCTGTTGTATGAGTTCTTGACCTACAGCCGAAAAGAGAAAGTTCCCCATCACATGCTTTGCCTTCAAGTCATATTAAGAGAAAGCAGCACAGCTGACCAGCATACCACAGGTACAGAAAAAGCCTTTCTCTGAAGATCTGTCACATGCAATCAGTCCTGAATCACATGCAGACTGAGACTACATGGAAAAAAACTAAAAAGTTACTACAAGATCATCTTAGAGCTTTGGTGGATCCACAAAATATGATAAGATTTTACAAGCTCTGTCTAGTCTTTCTGACAGAAGAGTTAATTAACTTTGCCTTGAGACCATGCCAGGACAAAGGCCCATCTCAGACGCAGTGGGTTCAGCATCAGACCACCATGTACACATGCAGGTAAGGCTGCTGCACAGTTTGCACAATCTGTGGAAAAAGCCCGTTCAGAATTGGGTGGCTCCTGCCAGAATATTTCACTTTTAAAACCAGTCTTTCCTGACAGAGGTACCTTGACCACTTCCCACTAGATAGCTAGCATACATCTCTGACTTGATAAGAGAGAGATGCTTAAGGAAGACCACATCTGGAAACAGCCAGCTGCTGCTAGAACAATTTTTCTGGCCGGCTGCCTGTTCCCTGAGTTCACAACTTTCCTTTGGGAAACAGTCCTTTAAGATCAATACTCTTAGAATAGGATAGCACTCTAAAGAAAGGACTTTGAGTTGACCAAAGTATTTCCCACTAGCTTTTAAAGCAATATTGACACTTCAGTAGCTTGCACTCCAAATACCTTAAGCACAGTCTCCAAGAGCTATAATAAACAGAAACCGTATCTCTATTTTATTTGCATGAGAAGTACACTAACAGTAACCTTGCTGAAAAGTAACAGCCTTAAGCTGATCAGATGATCATTACAGCTTTTCTATGAAGTCTTTCTGAACAGCTCACTTCTTATAACCACTAGGCTTTCAGATTCCAGAATCAAGCCACAGTTCCTTTCTCTACACAGTGCTTGCATATTGCCTGCCACTGTAATACTTAGATGCTGATTTCCACAAAATATGTGATAGTCCTCCTCACAGGAAACTGATGTCCACAGTTCTGTCAGCAATGTTCTGCCTACGTGCTGTGCTGGCTGTTATACAAACAGAAGCACCTAAACCTGTGATTAGGCCCCTGCACAAAAAATCTGATTTTCTGATTTTCGTTCTGCACTTGTGCGGGAGAAAGAAAAAAATCTTTATCATTATAAATTCTGATAAGGTACATTTTGAAGGAGATTATGGTCTGTTTCAAAACATTTCTTTACAAAGTCTGCTAGTAACCATTCTATGAACCGGATTACTATGATTAGAACTTGTAGTGAAATACTTCTGTTTAGCTAACTGAAAACGTATAAGCCACTTTTACTGTAAAAACCCATTAATTTGTAGTTAACTCAGAACGATTCTTAATGTTAAATAAATATATTTAAAAGTAGTTATAAATAAAGTTCATTCTCCTGTTTGCAGATTTACTTTTCTCAGCAGCAGAGATAGTAAAACTTACCTGAGGGTAAAAAAACCAAAAATCATTCCTAAAATGGTGATAAGCCAATACACCTGGTTTAGGGGATTTTTTCTCTACACACTTCAAAAAACCCAGATTCAAATCTGGCAAACCTTAAGGCTTCAGTAAAACTGCTTCTGCTATTTACTTTCTTATCTGTCTGCAGATATACAAAGCCTCTGCCATCACATTCTGATAGCAAGAAAAAACAGATACTGCAACACTGCATGAGTAACTTCGTTATATTCCTTGATTTGGCATGGGGGGGTATAAGGGTAGAAGAATAAGTCAGATAAGGGTAAGAATTTCTACTCAGCAAACATGGAAATGTTGGGAGCACGGAGAGAATGAAATTCTGAAGAAGTTATTACGCAGAAATTCCTGTGTGAGATTACACAAGATTCCTGCACTCCACGTGTCTTTTACTATGGTTTATCTTCCCATTTCAGATCCTGGCTACAATATTTATCTTAACTCCCAAACAGAGACACTCAACACAGTGTTGGTCCATCCTAATTGGGAGCTAGTGGTGCTACCTCCAAGCAGAACCTCATGTTACAGCAAAGCTGTATACCAGCTCTGAATAACCAGCCACAGCGCAGCACCTTCCAGTCATCACCAGCTCTTTGCAGAAATCCCATAAATAGTTACTCCATCCTTTTCCCCCATTAAAAATGTATTACCGTTGACTAAACCTAAGCAGTTGCCCCTGCTTGCCCCTCCAGATCTCCCTCCTCTCCTCTGCCAGCCCTGGCCAATGCCCCTCGGAAGGAGCCGCTCTGACTCCTGTCTCCCTTCCAACACGGAGGGATGATACGCAGTTCCGAGCCACGCGTGACAGCCCCAGGGCCAGACGGGGCGCCGGGCGGAGCGGCGGGGGCTCGGCAGCGCTCGGAGCCTGGGAAGTAAACTGGCACCCTCGGCCGCTCCCCTGGGAGGCGGAGGGGCCGCTCCCCCTTGCCCTTGCCTCTGCCGCCGGGCAGCGGAGCGGGCCATCCCTCGCTCACAGCTCCCTTCGCTCAGGCGCACCCCGCTTCCTCCCCCCCAGCCGGAGCCCCCGGACAGCGCGGCCCCGCCGGCCTCACCGCTCCGTGCCGAGGAGTCACCGCCGCGGCCGCTGTGATTGCGGCGAGCGCCGTGCGGAGCCAGGCGACCGCGGCGCGCGGGGCGGACCCGGGCCCCGGCCAATCGCGGCCGGGCGGAGGCGGGGCCGGACTTCCACCTGGCCGCACTACGAGCCCCAGCAAGCCCGGCGTCACCCTCCCTCAGGCGGCCGCGGGCCTTGCGCGCCAAGCTTCTTGGGAGTTGTAGTTGCGCGGCTGCGGGGTGAGTCGCCTGGTCCCGGGTGTCCCAGGAGTCCCGGGAAGCTCCTCTCGCGTGGCCCGGGATCGCGGCGCGGACGCGTCGGGAGCCGCCGGGAGCCTCCCGGACCGTGGCGTTTGCGCAGGTTGTCCACGGAACGCGAACGGGGCAGCGTCGACTGCGCCTTCCCGTCGGAATGGCCCTGTGCCTTCGGGGCAGGATGGAGGCAAGAGTCCCAGAACGGGAAGGCAGAGGAATGTGCCAAAGGGCATCCATGAAATGACGGAACAAGACGAACGGCCCCACATACTCCTTGTGTGTCTCTGCAAGGATGGCCGGCGGAGCGCTGGCGGCGCGCTGCGGCCTGGGCACTGCCCATCGCGTGCTGCCAGCGGCGCGGGGCGGGGCACGCACTGTCCTGAACCGCCCGCGGCGGCGGAGGGCCCGGGGCTTTGGTTGTGCAGTGACCCCGCTGCAAAGTCTTCTCCGCTTTTAATGAGAGAAGGAGAAGCAAAGATCCTTTTTGAAAAGTAGAGGCACCTGTTTCTTTACCTAATAAACCACGTACAAAGAAGCACACCGGCTTCCTCATTGCATGCTATAAAAAACACTTGCATATCAGTACAAAACCCCCAACAACTAACTTTGCATTTTGTGACCGTTTTTGAATGTCTGCAGAAAGTCATAGTTTTGTTCTGACTCTGCCATTTGCATTGTCTGCACCGACTCAGCTTTGCTTATGATTATAAATGTAAAAGGTCATTACAGGTTAATGATCATTACTTTTCTGGAGCTGGCGTGCCCAGTGACCTGCCATGCCTCCTGACACAGTCAAGCTGTTCGAATTCGGGTCACTTCAGGAATTACCTTTTTGAACTGACAAAGATCACCATGCTGATTATCCAGCAAGAAAAACAAGCTGGGAATCTTCCTTTTGCCTCATTTAATTCCAGTTTAGTAGCCAAGTGAGTTATGCGTGTGTTTTATTATCCTGCGGCCCTAAAAGATATCGAATATTGCTTAAAAGCACTGCTGACCCATCATCCAAGTCCAAAGGTGTTTCTCATAGCCAGGCTACATGAGGCAAGTACACCTTGTGTCAGCTGTCACTTTTGAGAAGTCTAATACTATCATTGCCAAAATCTGTAACTTCTGCATTAATAAATATCAACAGGATGTTCCTTCTTGTGAGATCGATGGGGAAGACCGCTACAAGAATGCTACATCTCTGTCGAAATGTATCAGACAGGTACTAAAGACACTCAAGTAATACACAGATTTTTACTACTGAATTTGATTATTTCTTTGATTGTGTTAGAAATTTAGGAAGCCTTCCTGAATTGAGCGGGAAGTTTATCTAAGGGAAACATATGAATGGTGTTGCGGGGTATAAGGGCTGAAGTAAGCAGAGAGATTGCTAAGGTACAGCTGTGGGGCTCAAACGGAAGCAGCTACATCACCTGCAGCAGGAATCCAGCATGATCCTTGTGACCGCTGCTATCATGGAAGAGAAGAAATGGACTATGACAATGTAAACAAATGTACATAACTTTTTTAAAAGAGAAGAGCACATAAGTAGGTAAAACCATGATGGATTTATGAAATGAAATGAAATGAAATGAAATGAAATGAAATGAAATGAAATATTATTCAGCCTGCAGAAGAGAAGCCTCTTTGGAGACCTTATAGCAGCCTTCCAGTACTTAAATGGGGCTACAAGAGAGCAGGGAGACAGACTTTTACAAGTACATGTAGTGATAGGCTTTAAACTGAAAAGAGGGCAGGTTCAGATTAGGTATTAGGAAGAGATGCTTTCCTGTGAGGGGTAGGGAGGCCCTGGAGCAGGTTGTCCAGAGAAGCTGTGGATCCCTGGAAGTGTTCAAGACCAGGTTGGATGGGACTTCGAACAACCTGGACTAGCATGGCAGGCGGACTGGAACAAGATGATCTTTGGTCCCTTCCAGTGTGAACCATTCTATGATGCTATGAAACAATTTGCTCTGGCTCTGACAGTGGTAAAAAGCAAAAGTAACCACCATCCATATGTCTCATAACAAAACTTTAACTCTGTGGAAGGCAGTTCCACCAACCCACCAAAGCCACACACTACAAATGGTATCTAAGATGCTACCAAATTCTGAAAGTGTTTACTAAATGAGAACAAAAAAAGACCCAAATGTGAAGCTTCAAAACTGCAGATAATGTAGGTTCTTTCTTAATAGCTTTCCTACAAAACATAAGGCTACCATATGGTAAGGGTGGGTGGTTTAGCTCTGACTCTGTTTTGCTAGGAGTGCTCTGAGAGGATTGTAACTTCTACAGCCAACGTTGCTGACACCAGGCTGGACTGGTAGTGCTGGCATTGCAGTAATAGTTCGTGTAACACACAGGTTTCCCCAGAAGAGGTTTTCCAGATTTTTGGCACAACTCTAGAGATGTTTTAACACAGGTATTTGTAGTTCCTTGCCACTAACTTAACAGCTGACAAAATTCAGGCTGCGAAGTTGATTTTGCTTTTAATCTAGCAGAACAGATACTTCAGAAAATATACAGGAGGCCTTTCTGGACTGCACCTACACTTTCCTTTAAGAGCAGCTGAATAGATCAAGATTTTTTTTAATGAGTCAAGGACATTTTTTAGCTGGGAAAAAAAATGGACTGGAATCATGAATCGAGCATATTTAGGATGTGTACCTTTTAAGCTTCCTTAGCCTATTTTAAACATTTTAACATGCTTGTTCTTTGTAGTTGCACTAACTTGATAACTAATAGCAAAACAAAATAAGAAATTCTAGGAAGGAAAAGCTAATATTTGAGGTAAAGAGTGGGACAGGTTTATCACAAATGAAACAATATGCTGAGCCTGGTCTTTCCACATCTTCACTAGCAATGAGATTAGATTAGTCAGTCTAGCACTGATGCATGACTAGCTGCCTTGTAAAGGCAAACATCAGACATGATAATTCTGTATTAAATTATCTGAAACAAGGGAAGATTGTCATTTTAGCAAAATTAATAGATTAGCAATGGGGTGATCTTAGCTATCAAATGATTAAAGGAAAAAGCAATATTCATCTTTCTTTTGGGAAGTAAATCAGAAGAGATGTATGTAAAGTGACCTTAATTCTGAAAGAAAGAAAGTTAATGTCAGGCATATCATCATGAATGTAAAGTGAGGTTAAATAAGTCTGGTAAGAAGAGGGGTCCAGACGTTTAGTTCACTTACATGACTTGGGGAATATATACACATGCATTTTGAAAGTGAATGAGGGACAATCTTATCTTTACAGCTTTGTATATGACTTCTTCAATTATTCTGACAGATTTAAGTACATTTGAGCTTGTTCAATATAGTGGGTTCCTATATTTCTCTTGAAAGTAGGTGGACGGTAGAAAGAAAGACTTGAGACAACACCAGAGAAAACATAGTTTCTTTCAAGTCCAAAAGACATTAGGTATTTTTTGTTGTTCCTTTCTCCTATGGGCTTTTTGAGGAAAGACAACAATGTCCCAGGAAATGTAATATTTCTATCAGGTCATTTCTCCAGGCAGAACTCTGCTGGGGAAGGAGAAGCTGAGGTTCACTCTGTGAGCAGGGGAATAGGAGCATATACTGACACATATGCTGAAGACAGAGCTTAGAGACATCCTCATCTAGGAACTGTCTGCATGTAACAGTTTTATACTTGTATCTGGGGAAGTCTGAAAAAGTATTCCAGAAAGTTTAAGTGCAAGACTGTGTGGACACTACAACAGTGTCAATTGCAAACAAAGAAATGCTTCCTTGAGCACAAGCTCGCATGGAGAGCTGAGAAAAGGCTCATCAGAAAAGCTAAATGCACTCAGGTTAGGTTTCTGTTTTTATCCTACAGAAAACATGAAAGTAACTTCTAACCTTGTGCATTTCTTCTGCAGATGACACTTTTCCTGCTTTTGTAGAGAAGTGTAGTCAAGTGAGTTGTATGGAAAAAACCGAAAGTCTGGTGTAGGATAAAGTAGGAGTGAGGTGATATCCTCAAATATCCTTAAGATCAGGAAATTCAAGAGAATGACAATGTCTACTAGAGAAAACAAGCAGGGAGGAGAAAAAGGGGAAGAATCTAAAGGTTGAAATACTACAAACATATCCTTACTGGGAGAGGCTTCCAAATAACCTGTGTGACTATGCAATGGGGAATGTATTTTAAAAATTGTGAAATAAGGTAATGGCCAGCAGTAGGCTTAATGGTGTTATTTGTTGCAAATCTAGTTCATCAGCATTTTCATACCTACAGAATATTCACTGAAAACTGTGGGGGCAAAAAGGCCAATTATGAACAGGATAGCCAGAACAGGATTCTCTGAACATGAGTTCTGTTGTCTGTTTTAGTTCATTGCAGACAGTTGTGGGAATCCTCATATCTGACTGACATACTTCCTAAGCCTCACTGCATGCATCCTCTTGATAATGATTTTTTTCCTGCACACAGTTAATGTCTAAATATTTGATATGTTTGCAGTATCACTGTGGATATCTGCACTCAGATTCCAAACACCCATTGCCACTGGCAGGAAGAATGCTCTTTTCTCTCTCTGTTGGTTAAAATACGCTTCCCTCCATTTTATAGTCAAGCTTGCTCAGGCAATCTATACATTTGAAACCACAGGATCAATCCATGTAATTCACAATTAAGACAGAAGTTGCCAAACTGGCCCAGTGAAGATTTTTCACACAGCACTCACATCATGATTTTGTCTTCCATTCTTTGCGTCAAATTGCATCTTCTTGTTAGAGGTAAACCCTACACTCTACCCTTTTAAAGAATTATTTTGAGTGCCTTGAGGTCATGAAAATGCATGAGGAAAGGCATATGACAGAATACAAATAACCCCCTGAATCCTTAAATGGCATTTTACTCTCCGGACTTGGTATTCCTTAAGCTGCTATTTTTTAAACATCACTAGACACTTTTGATGTCCTAACTTTGATAATTCTGGCAGTGTCTAGGAGGGCTGGCTTTGTTTCCTGCTAGAAGAATAATATGCTTATTTTGTCATTTTTATATAGAGGAAGGAAATAAGGTAGTGAGGACATTGCAGAAAAAGTGTCATTGTGATTTATTACAGGAAAATAAGGAAATAGGAGTCACAAAAGAAAATACAAACAATAACAACAAAAAACCTGACAGAATGTATGTGTCTGTCTGTGTGTGTGTTCCTAATACAGTTGAGTTACACTGAGGAAGAAGGAATACAAGTACGTTCTAACTTGGTGTCTTTCATTTTGACACAAAAGTGAGAATGCAGCAGTGGAGACAGAGCAGCCTTTCCAGGGCATAAATGAGCAGTGGTCTAACTTCAAATACCCCAGCCATGACTCAGCTGCATGTTCTAGCCAGGGTCCATTGCATTGCACCCCTGCACCTTGTGTAAACTCATGTGCCCACAGTTACAGCCACTAGGCAGAGTAAAAAAATTCCATCATTTAGTGTTAAAACGGAGCTCTTCTAAAAGTCCCCCTCAAACTCCTGTCAGTTTACCCCAAATTTTTTCTATGCTAGATGTTTATGGAAGAACTGCTTTCTGATAATTTTCAGTTTATAAATCATTCAGTGATACCAAGGAAAACAAAAAAGGGGGGGGGGGGAGGGTCCAGCAGAAGAAAACTGTATTGTGCCTCTGTTTACAAATTCTCTAGCTGAGATGGTTTTGCACCTATATGCTTTGAAAAGGTCTAATAATTACTAAAAAAATAAAAAGAAAAAAAAGTCTTTGAAGGTCTTTTAAGTACAGATACCACCTTTGGCTTTGGAAGTCCCTGAGTCAAAATCCTAGGGAGAGTGTAGCTGAGAAATACCTTCTGTCCTGTAACTGTACTTCCCTCCCCACTTGCAGTTGGCCACTTTCAGAGGGAGATTTGTGCTTTTTTTTTTGCTAACCAAGAAAATTATTGTGTTCAAATCACAGCTGTGACTTTTTGCCTTGTTTGTGAGAGGTCAGTCTCATCTGGACAAGTTACATACCTTCAGACCCCAGACGTGTATTGAAGGCTGGTGATTAAAATTCTCTTACACGTTCATTAGCACTGAACACGATCCATCCCCAATGTTTGCACATTTTGACCAGACCAAACCTGCTTTGCTCTGTTCAGGCATGGAGGAGGATTTCGTCTTAAGTTCCTCCTTGCTATACCTCAATTCCCTGCTGGAATGTGAAGATAGTAACAGCAGTTGCCTCAGAGGCTGTGGGTGTGTGACAGCTCGAAGGTAGGCTCCCCTGGCCACTGTGGGTGAGGCCATGCAAGGCAGCTAAAGGAAGAGGCTACGTACCCTCATTTACCGCGGGGTCCATGTGTGGAGGCTAAAAAGCAGGAGCAGAGGAATTTTCCAGCTGCTGAAGCATTTTGTGAAGTTTTCCTTTCTCATGCTTTAGCTGAGAAACAGTGGAAGACAGTTCTGTAAACTAACTCTCTATCTCACACCTGCAGGGCTGTTGTGAGAACATATTGGAATGTTTTGGTTTACTGAGAATAATATTTTGAAATGGGTGCTTATACCTCTTAGCCTCTCACCTTGGTAGGTGGTTGACCGATGGGCCAATCATGTAATTTCTCTTTTGCCATCCATGCTATAAAAAGATGGGGTTTTGGCATTAAAGGTCGGCTTCGACCATACTTCTCTGACCTGAATCCATGTCGGTTCTCACCATCCCTGGGGACAACAGCGACATCCATGTGGGGTTGTGAGCAGGCAGCACAGAGCTGTTTCACTGCAGCTTTTTGGGCAGGACCTGGTTTCTCTGCCCACACACAGCCAGGCAAAGTCATAGACAATAGTATGAACTTATGGGGCAAGTTCGTACCAGTTGATTCAGTGGTGCATTGAAGTGACAAATGGCATGAGACCACATACTGAATGCTGAGAATGAAATAAAAGTTTAAGTAGCAACTCATTCAGTGACCATCACCTTATTTTGCAATCCTTGATACTTGGCACATTTCCAATATACTGCATGAATCAAAGACCTTAGACCAGATATGTAGTTGTATATTAATATATGACACATGAAAAAGAAGGCTGGATGAGGATGACATGACCCATCTTTATTTTTTGTTTCTATAATTTTTGTAATTTCTGTGGTTTTCAGCACAGTTTTCTACAGAATCTGCCAAAGCCCTATTTCAGTATACTTACAGAAGAGATTAATTAACTTAGTACAAGTCATGTGACTATGTATCTGTTTTGCCTCTTCTACCTAAAAATTTCCCTCAATGAACAGTGAAGAACCTGTGATTCAGCTCAAAGTGGGAAATGGTAATTAAAAAAAAATAATTTTGTCAGCTGCAGAGCCTGCCTCTTTTTTTAATTAAAAAAAAAAAAAAATCAAACTCAAAGCCCCAATTGTTTTCTTGCAATGAGTTATGAGGAAGTGAGTTAATCTTGCTGTGATATAGTTATTGGGACAGATATTTTCTAGCTTTGTTATTTAAATTTCCTTACAATGAGAGCTATAATAGGAAAAAATGTCTGTAAATTATAGCTTAAAATTACTTCTAATTTGAGTATGAACGGAGATTGAAAGGCTTTGTACAGAGAGTCCAATTTTTTGACTACAGCTAGATATAAATCTCTCCCTTTTCATGCTTGCAGACAGAGAATTGCAGCCAGAACCTGTCAAACTATGCAGCAACACGTGTAACATATCAGATCAGGGCCTGGACTCTGGGGAGGGCACCTGTGAACTGAAAAGACACCTGTAAAGTTTTCAGTGGTAGTTAATGAAGCTGTATGCCACTTGTGACAGAATTAAATATTCTCACCACTCAGCCTGGCAGTCACAAGATTCTTCGAAGTAACTGTTGATACAGCAGACATAAGGCACTTTATAAATAAGTCAGTCAAACAAACAGCAAGTTTTCTTTCCTTCCTCTGTCTTCCTCACCACCCTGAAAACCTGAGTACATCAGTTATGGGAATAAAAATGCAGATCTTAAAGAAACACCAAGGAAAGAGATATCACTACTTATTCAGGGTCTCAGCCAGCAAACTTTCTGCTATTCTTTTTTCTAATTTTATAAATGGAAGCATTATTTTTTGGAGACCGTAAGTGATTGCGAAAATGTAAATGGAACAAATTTTAATAGTGTTGCTGTAACCTTTATGTGTTCTAGAAGATCAGGCAACTGCAAAGATTACACACCACATGGGAGACACTAAATAGGGGGGAAAATGTGGTGGAATTACTACATTTTATCAGAGCATTCAGAGGGAATGACTGTTTTCCAGGTTACACATAAAGCATAATGTCTTTTATGGAATGATTCTATAACTCAACAATCAATATAAAATCTATACAGGACTTAAAGGATTGGTTTTCCTCAGTCTTAGACAATCCCTTTATCAATACAGGATCCCCGTTTTAAAGATTTTGTATGAATAAGGGAAGGGGTTGCCATGGAATTTACTTCAAGGTAAATAATGACATCCTCTGCAAGAACTGGAAATTCTCAGGCTGTGGACAGTTGAGGTGTGATCCTAGGAGTCTGCCTAAGTAATTTTGAATAAAAGGCACTTCTATCCAACCATTTACTTACCTAAACTAGTGTACATCTGTAAGACGATTCAGTCAAACATGGATCATGCAATGGCTCTAGAGTGGAATAGGACATGTTAAAATGTGTATTGAATTCCTCTTGTTGGTTATGCATCTCTGCTGTGGGTATATTTCCTAAACAGGTTTTCAGACTCTAATGCAGAGAAGGCCTTGTTAGATGCAGTGATGCAATTGGATATTTTCTGGATTGAAATATGCTTTGTTTGTATCCTCTCTGTAAAAGACAGATAATCTAGGGCATTGGGTTTGGCCCTTCATGTTTCTTTTGAACATTTTTCATGTCACTTTGGTCTGCAATGATCAAATACTTCAAACATTCACAATCATATGTGAATTTTCCACAGAGGGGATTTGTAACATGTTTTGAAGAACAAACAAGTGGAATAAAACAAGTGTAAACTTGTAATTAATACAGTCTCTTAAAAATCTCTCTTCTTCTTTTAGTGCCTGAGAAGGTGATACAGTCACATTAATTGAAATTATGATTATGTGCAGCTGAATCACATGATGTGAAAGTTGAAGGTTGTGAATTCATTTTGATTATTATTATTATTATTATTATTATTATTATTTCCAATGTGTTGCTTAATCTGCAGTGAGGCAGGATGGATTTTCTATTAACTTGTGCCAGTACTAGTGCCATGAGGATCGTCTGAATAGGCAGCAGGATGTCTCCTGCTTGGGCTTAAGTCCTAAGGATGCCCAATGATAATTGATAATTCATATCTGTAGGCAAACATTTTGAAGCCCTTGACCTACACAGGAACTCTTCGTAATCTTTCCAAACATTGTATGTTCCCCATTGGAAGAGGATTACCATGATAAGATGTAAGGAAACTTCTGTAAGCCAGATAACAACATTCAGATAACTTGATAACAGCCTACCTGTGAATTTAACCAGAGAATACTTGTGATCTGACAAGATGAAAACTAGAGCTCTGGGGAAACATGGATCTAAGTTACCAGCCATGCATTCAGCATTAAAATCAGGAGGACAACAGGTCCTCAACAGAGGAAGATCTGAAGTGGCAGGAGGTGTAAGAGTTGTCTTCATTCACATTCTTGCTGGTATTTCAGTCATGAGTAGAAACTCTCCATGAAGTGAGTATGGTGGTTAGTTGTGATATGTTGGTATAGAAGGCTGAGAAAACAGTAGTTCCTTAAATGTACCTTAAGTTTACTTTATGTACACTTGAACTGCTATCCTTACTAAGAATAAGCATTTAAAGAGAGAGAGAACAGCCATAAAGTTTCAAGTACAGCAGGTTGGAGACACCGAGTCATAGATGAGAGGGAAGGATGTTAGAGTCAGAAGTCCTAGGTTCCATCTAGGAACGTGGTTCCACTGGTGGACTTGGTAGTGCTGAACTAACAGCTGGGCCCAATGATCTTTGAGATCCTATCTAACACAGATAATTCTTTGATTCTGTGGCATTCGCAATTCCTGGCAAGTCTTACCTCAAAAATTACTGAAAACGCCGCCAGGTGGCGCGAGCGGCAAGCACCGCCCACGTCCGGTGGAGGGGGCGGTGTCTGAGAGTGCCGGGGGCGGTGTCTGAGGGTGCCGGGGCGGTGTCTGAGAGTGCCGGGGCGGTGTCTGAGAGTGCCGGGGCGGTGTTCTGAGAGTGCCGGGGCGGTGTCTGAGAGTGCCGGGGCGGTGTCTGAGAGTGCCAGGGCGGTGCCTGAGGGTGCCGGGGCGGTGCCTGAGGGTGCCGGGGCGGGGCCTGAGGGTGCCGGGGCGGTGTTCTGAGAGTGCCGGGGCGGGCCTGAGGGTGCCGGCGGTGTCTGAGGGTGCCGGGGCGGTGTCTGAGGGTGCCGGGGCGGTGGTCTGAGAGTGCCGGGGCGGTGTCTGAGAGTGCCGGGGAGGTGTCTGAGGGTGCCGGGGCGGGTTCCTGAGGGTGCCGAGGGTCGGGGCCTGAGGGTGCCGGGGGCGGGGCCTGAGAGTGCCGGGGCGGGGCCTGATGTGTGCCGGGGGCGGTGTCTGAGGGTGCCGGGGCGGTGTCTGAGGGTGCCGGGGCGGTGTCTGAGAGTGCGGGGCGGGGCCTGAGGGTGCCGGTGCGGTGTCTGAGATGCCGGGCGGTGCGCTGAGGGTGCGGGGGCGGTGTCTGAGAGTGCCGGGGCGGTGTCTGAGAGTGCCGGGGCGGTGTCTGAGGTGCCGGGGGCGGTGTTGAGAGTGCCGGGGCGGGGCCTGAGGTGCCGGGGCGGTGTCTGAGAGTGCCGGGGCGGTGTCTGAGAGTGCCAGGGCGGGCCTGAGGGTGCCAGGGCGGGGCCTGAGGGTGCCGGGGCGGGGCCTGAGAGTGCCGGGGCGGTGTCTGAGAGTGCCGGGGCGGGGCCTGAGGGTGCCGGGGCGGTGTCTGAGAGTGCCGGGGCGGTGTGCCGGGGCGGTGTCTGAGAGTGCCGGGGCGGGGCCTGAGGGTGCCGGGGGGGCGGGGTGTCTGAGAGTGCCGGGGGCGGTGTCTGAGAGTGCCGGGGGCGGTGTCTGAGAGTGCCGGGGCGGGGCCTGAGGGTGCCGGGGCGGTGTCTGAGAGTGCCGGGGCGGGGCCTGAGAGTGCCGGGGCGGTGTCTGAGGGTGCCGGGGCGGTGTCTGAGAGTGCCGGGGCGGTGCCTGAGGGTGCCGGGGCGGGGTCCTGCTCCCTGCGCCTGCGCTTGGCGCCCCCGGAAAGGCGGCCACGTCTGCCGGAAAAGATGGAGCTGAGCTGCCCGGCGCGGCCCGCGGCTCTGTGCTGACCGGCGCTGGCCGCCGGCCCCTCACGGCTCCCCTCGGAAGCATCCCCCGCGCTTGCAGGAGGTGAGGCCGGGCCGTGCTGAGCCCCCGGCACTCCTGAGTGGGGCCGGGCCTGGGGAGGGCCGCGGACAGGCAGTGCTGGGGGTGGGGGGCAGCGGCCACCCTGAACGTCGCCCTTCCGTTCGGCTCTGCGCTTCCTTCCACAGTCCGGTCCCGGGGTGAAGGAGCCATTCCCGGGAGCTGGGGTACAGGCACACGCCGCCGGTGTGGTGTCGCAGGCCCGTGGTGCAGGTGAAGGCACGCACCTGTGCGCCGTGTTGGTGTCACGGGAGGGGCAGCGGGCTGCAGAGTTTGTGGGGAAGAAGATCCCCTGCCTGAGCCAGGTTGGGAATTTGCAGGCCAAACGTCTAAGGCATAGTTGTTTTCTCTTCTGTGATACTCTGTAGCAGGTGATGACACCAGAAACTGATACAGTGGTCTGATTTTAATAGCCTTGATTAAAAACCTAGGTCTTGTCTGTATTCCTCAGAAACTGATTTGTTTTATTTCCATTAGTTACCAAAACAGCAATATACCAACGAGTAGAAGGAAAGTATTAAAATAACTACAGCACTAATAGATTGACAGCCATTGTTTAGGTAAAACATACAATCTGATTTGTAATCCTTTTGTCTTTTGCAGTATATGGTCCTGAAATTTTAATTGTACAGAGTTCATCAACAGACACTCATCATGTCTTGGCTTGCTGATCTTGCTGGAAAGGCAGAGGATCTACTCAACAGAGTTGATCAAGGAGCTGCATCGGCTCTGAGCAAAAAAGACACATCAAGCAGTGCAGTTTATGATAATAAGAACTTGGACTCTGCCAGTGAATATTCTGAAGTGCGCCAGCATACTGGAGAACTGAAATACCAGGCATCATCCAAAGCAGGCTACATCTCCTCAGCAGCCGATAATATTAAACACCAAAAGGCCACAATCCTGGCAGGAACAGCAAATGTTAAAACAGCACGTAGGACATCCTCAGAGGCAGCTTCTCCAGTAGAAAATGCTTCCACACCCAGAGCTGCCTCACATTTTGTGAGAAGAAAAAAGTCAGAACCTGATGATGAATTGCTATTTGATTTTCTCAACAGTTCAGAGAAAGAACCTAATGGAAGGATAGATTCTAAAAAAGAGAAGAGCAAGGCACCTGTTCTTCAAAATCACTCTCGGACTTCAAGCATTAGTTCTGTGTCTACCAGTACACAGAGTGCAAAAACTACTGAAGATAATGCCGTGAGGAGCCAAGGCAATGGTAGTTAAATAGTATTGAACCTAGAGATATTTAAAACCCAAGTATGTCTAGGGTAAGGCTAGGTAACGTGTTTGTTGTCACTTCATGGAACATTTAATAGTGGTAGTGTGTCAAATGGGTGAGGTACAGCAGGGCTTTTCACATTTTTTCATCACTGAGGTCATACTTGGTACCATGCTAATTTGACAAGCACATAGTTAATACCTAAATCTTTTGTGCTCTGGATCTACCTTGTTGCTACTGCTCACCCTGACCTCTCTGAACTGTGATCTAACCTTGCATCAGCCCCATATGTCCCCACGTAGAAGCGCAGGTGCTGCTGCATTTGTTCGGTCATTGAGGCCCTTAGCTGCTGTTGCCACGTAGGAGGGTGAGTGACTTCCACCCACAGATAGATGGTGTTGGCTGCTGCCCAGTGCAGCACGTGAGGTGGGGTGCGGTATTCCCTGTTCCACCATGCAGGAGGGGTAAGCTGGCAAACTTGCTTGTCCTGCAGGAAGCTGGACGTGGATAGGGTGTTGCAGAGCTACAGGCATGAGAGAGCTAGAGAGATAAAGCATCTGGGTTTGCCAGAAGTAGTTCATGACTGCAGTCTAAATCCAGAGGGCCAAATGAGCCTCCAGGCCAGCCAGTCAAAAGATGGGGCTGTGCTCAAGTCAACAAGGAGAATGTGGCTGGCAAGTGTCAAGAACTTGTGTTCTCTATCAAACTGTCCAGTCTGTACTCCATCCTTGTTGCTGTGCTACTTTGCTGTTACTTATTTTAGAAAATTGAAGCAAGTGGTTCTGTTATTAATAATGTAGTTAGAATACTTTAGTATTTGTTCAGTACTTTGAGCATGTAAAGCATTGTAAATGCCATTTTTTTTACTTACTAAATTAAGGATGCTGAAAAGCTTTAGACATAAAAAGGGATAATTTCCAAAGATGTGAGTATTTTTCTGTTTCTGAGTTAATGACTTTTTAGTAAGGTTTATTACTAATAATAATTCAAATATATTAGACCTGGCTCTGTGACCTTGCTGATTGGTGCTTAAGAAACATCTGGTTTGCTCAGTGTGGCCTGTTGAATTTTATTCAGAGGATTTTTGAGCAGAGTTTGCATTGTGGAGCTGCTAAATAAGAAGGGATGTAGTTACAATATAGGATTTGAACATGCTGTTTTCCAAAGTTGATTGTACAGATATATCTTTGTCATTTAAATATTCAGCATAGAATCTGTCAAAGTATCTTATGATGTATTAGCTACAGACAAAACCAATTAACATTATACTTTGTATATTGCCATGGTTAGAATCTAGTCTGTGCTATAAATGGCTCATTTCTTGCTTCATTAGTTTCATTAATCTGTTGAGTTTTCCAGAAAAAGAAATCAGCCTAAATTGTTTCATGAGTTGGAAACTGTGTAACTAAATCAAAGGAAAGATAATGACACTCCTTAGAATCCCCTAAATCAGAAGGGCTTGAGAAAATGTGGAAGAAATCTTCCTGTCACTGCTGCTACTTGTGGGTGTGGTGGTGCTCAGAATTAATAGTGTGCCCCAGTTCCCTGGGCTTGGGGTATTAGGGACTGTTGCAGTGGTAAGAAGAAAGGTGAAGCAGCTTGATTAGTGATCACAGGGGGAAGTAAATAAAGTTTTAACAATTTCACTGCAGTCTTGCTTGGAATTAGTTGTGGTCTGGCCCCCTCCCTGGATTTTCAGCAGTTACTCCCCTGGGACATACTAAATTCAGCAGTAATATTTTTGGATTGCCTGCTTGTTTGTTCATTGCTTACTATGTCATTTTTTATCTTAACATTGCTGCAAAGCTGCCAACTATCTGCATGCTGGAATCAAGATTCTTAGAGTGAATTTTCACAGCACTAATCAAGGATGCTTGTGCATGATGGGAAAAGGCTGTTGGTTCCTCCTTCCCTGCAGGGGACTGTTGTTCAGAATACTGCTAGGAGTTCCTTTATAGTTCTCTCTCTTTTAAAATAAAATTGACATTGACAAATTCTGAATGGAAACCCAGAATGAGCTTGTACTAAAAATTTCTTCAGTTAGTTGCTATGTATATTTAATGTTTTCTGTTACTCTTCAGCTTCTGAGGACTTCTCTGAGCAGCAGTGTCGTAAATAGAGCATTAATGTTTTGAAATCATAAAGTTTCCATTTATGTAATGAGAAATTTTATAGCTTCTATGTCTTGTCATGCAGTATTAACAAAAACACTGCATGATGCATAAATATGCATAAATGTAAATAGTTCTATTTTGTGCAGTTCCTTGTGAGAAACAGCTCCATATTCCATTTCAGTATAAACTATTTTGATTTATTATCATTGTTGTTACTTAACCATTGATGCAGAACATGGAACTACTGTTTGTATAAAGGCAGCTTATTAGATACATACATTAGTTCTAACTTGCATCTCTCTGTACAGAAACTCCAGACAGTTCAGACTCTGGCCTGGGAGCACAAGGGAGCAGCGTGAAGGATTCATCACTAAATGCAGTAACCAACCTCAGCCTTTCAGCTAATGATGATACCAAATCACATGAGCTGTCCAATCTTCGCCTGGAGAACCAGCTGCTGCGAAATGAAGTTCAGTCGTTAAATCAAGAAGTGGCTTCATTGATACAGAGGTCCAAAGAAACACAAGAAGGTACTTCAGCTATAACATGAGTAAAATGCTAGTGAACTAGGAAACAATGCTCTGTGTATTTATAATAAAAGCTCTCCAGGTACATTTGCTTGTATGACTTGCCATGTAATGAGATGGGAGAAATTAGAAGGCTTGTTCAACTACAAAGATAAAACAAGTGTTGATTAAAATGATGTGTTCAAGTAAGTTACAAAGCTTACGCGTTATTAAAACACTGGTAGCAAATACCGTGTTTAAAATACTTTTCTTCCATTTTAATTGCTATTTCAATATACTTTTAAATGAATAAATTCCTTTAAATACTTTAAACTGACTTCTTTCTGGCCGTAGTAGACTACAGTCTCTGATGCCTAGAAACTGACAGTAAAAATATAAAATTAGTAGTTTTAATATGACATCGCTGGCTTTTTCAAAGCCAGATTAAATGACAGATGTAGAGAATGTGAATACAAATTAAACAATAAAACATACAGCAAACTCCTGCTGCTAGGCATAAAATTGAGGTACCACATTTTTTTCACAGTAACTGCATAAGACAGATGATTTTAATTTCCGGTGAAGTTTAATGTGTGATGTTAGATTAAAAACACAAGCTTCTAAGTATTCAGGCATTATTCACCACTGGTGTATTTTTCTATTGTTATTTATGTGACAACAAACTCAAACTAGAGTTAAACTAGAGATGCTTTATGCAGAGGTTTCTGTTCACACAGAGATAATTGACACAAGGCCACTGCAAGGAGTGGGGCAGGTGAAATCTGTCATCTGCAGTGTGACCCAGAAGGAAATGTCTGCTTTGAGATCACCTCCAAAATTTTATGGGTTGTGCTTTGACAGCCAATCTGGCATTTGTTACTTCCCGGTAGCTCATAGATTTTCAGTTTTACTTCAGCTTGGTTGTATTTAATTTTTTTCTTCAAGAAATGAGATATGTGCATCCTGACTGCTTACAAGACCTTGCAATATCTACTTTTGTAAACTTCAAAGAACCTTTTTATTACGTAGAACTGAACAAATCCCGGGAGAAGATGGAGAAGTGGAATGCTGACCACTCAAAGAGTGACAGGATGGTTAGAGAACTTCAGGCTCGAGTTGATGATCTGACAGAAGCTGTTGGTGCCAAAGATTCACAGCTAGCTGTGCTGAAAGTACGGTTGCAAGAAGCTGATCAGCTCTTAAGTGCTCGGACAGAAGCTTTGGAAGCATTGCAGAATGAAAAATCACGGTACTTCATAATTTCATACTTTGGAATTCTGCAAATAGTAATAAGTTTGAAAAAATCAAGGTAGATAATTTAGTCTCTTCAAGAATGAAAAATAATAAACTAATGAGGAAAGATTCGAAATACAAGAATTAAAGTTTGTTCTGAGACTGCTATATCATAGTTGGCAGTGGGAACAGGGCAAATGAGTATTAAATAGGGCATCAGTTGCCATCTGATTATTGAAATACATTTTGTATAAAGTATTTATGTTTGTTTCAGAGGCCTGAAGTTGAGGTCCCAAGAATTTTATTTTTTCTTGAAAAATAGTCCTGCTTATCCACAAATATAAAGTCTTTCCTAAACTTGTCTCAGTGCTGGGATGTAAATCAGCAAGTGGACACTTCAGAATATAGGCCAGGGAGAAGAAGTGTGTGTCATTAACTCCAGGCTTTACACCTGTAGTGAGCCATATGCAGTAATTTACTGGGCAAATCTTCAAAGCTGGTCTGGAAGCAAGGAGGTTATATTTCTACACAAAAAATCACACTAGCTTGCTTCTTTTCCAATTAATGTGTGTCTCTATTTCAGGATAATACAAGACCACAGTGAAGGAAGCAGTTTACAAAATCAAGCTCTTCAAACTCTTCAGGAGAGGCTGCGTGATGCAGACTCTGCACTCAAGCGAGAACAAGAAAGTTATAAACAAATGCAGGTTAGACATGAAGAGTAAGGAAGCCTTTGAGACTGTTTTTGAGATCAAATCTGTGAGGTTCCAAGTGCTCTCTTCTCCCTTTGACTTCAGTTCCTGTTCAGGGCACTAATTGCTTGGAAGGATGTGCTGTCTGCTGCACTAAGTATCTTTGAGATGCTAATTTACTTCTTATATGTTATTTTGAAAGCTTTGTGAGTAAAGTTTTTTGAGGATTAATGTTGACAATTTTTATTGGGGTTTTTTTTCATGCTAACTTTAGTGTTAATACATATTTTAAAAGTAAATCAGTATTCAGTTTAGTTTTCCATGGTGTGTTGTTACACACCTTATTGTTACACAATTTTACTGTGAGATCTTAAGATGGATGATCACTTCTGTGGTAAAGATGCAAGTACATTATTGATAGAGAATGTTTTCACACTTAATTTGGCCTTTGTTATGTATAATAACATCTCTGAAAATCTTTATTAGTGTCTGTTTTGGTTTTTTTTAAAGTACTTCAAAATATGTCATACTACAATTGATAATATTTTTTGAGAGGCAATCTTGCTTTTTGTTTGCTAAATAAATATGAATAATAGGAAGATTGTTATTCCCTCACTATTTGTGGTGAGGGAAAGAAACCATATTCTTACTCAGATTATTTACCACTTGCTTAAGCAAGCAGAATTTTTTTCCACATAGCAGTAATGTGTCTTTAAGTAGGAGGTGGTGTGCCCTGTGTAGTTGCTTTTAAACTGTCTTTTTTCCTTTCTAGGTTAAAGTTGAGACTGTGTTTAAACACAAAGTATTGTTTCTTTATTGCTCATAGAATGAGTTTGCAGCTCGTCTAAGTAAAGTGGAAGCAGAACGTCAGAACTTGGCAGAAGGGATAACTGTAGCAGAGAGAAAGTATTTAGATGAAAAGAGGCGAGCTGATGAGCTTCAGCAGCAAGTCAAAGTAACTAAAAGCCACCTAGAGTCTGCAAAACAGGAACTGACAGACTATAAACAGAAAGCTACTCGCATTCTCCAAGTAAGCATTGTTGTGAAGAAATGCAGTTTGATTTGTATGCTTTAACTTTTTTAAGGTGTCATGTGTCAAAGAATCTAACTTGGGGGATTTTTTTTCATGTGTCCTGTAATGTCTTCTGGGGCATGTCTATAATGATGCATACATAGAACAGCTACCAGTCTGCATTTTGTAAACTTCAGTTTAGAGATGAAGTTATGGAATTGAAGTGGTAGTTCAGGTCCTGAACCTTAAAAAAAATCCAGGTGCACCTTTGCACTTATTGTGCATCATCTCTCAGTGTGTTCCATGTCCAAGGGTCCAGATAGTTAAGTAGATGCAATCTACAGTTTGTTCCATATCCAGTATTCTTGATTCAATAATGTTCTTTTGTTCTGCTTGAGGCTGAAGCATAGCATAGAATGTATACTTAACATGTAACCAGAAAATATTTTTCCATGTCCTGAAAAGTTGCTTGTGATCAACATTATATAAACAATGGCAAAATCAGGTATTTTGTGCAGAGTTCTGTACTATTTAATTTGTCAAAGATACCATGTCCAAATGTGGTCAGTTTGAGTCTTGTTTATAAACTTTAGCAAGATGTTAAAGATAGAGATCTCTGTTTAGAATAGTTAATTTAGTCGAATGTTTGAGCACAGGTTTTAAATCATCTTGGTAAATACGAAAAGCCTGAAATCACAAGTCAGTGTTGAGGTAACACTAGGCTGACTCGGAATAAAATGGTCTATCCTCTTTCCTGGAAGAGTTATCGCTGTATTTGGTTATTGATTTTGCTGGCAGGAAAAAAAGGAGGTCAGTTTTGTCATGAGTGTCTTTTTTTAGTGTCTGTTAGTGTGCAGCTTCTCTGTTATGGTACCTAGAGGGCCAAAATTGTTATCCATGACAAGTTTAACGTTCCAGGCACTTGTAAAGAACAAAGCTGTACTCTTCCATAGGTAACACAGACTTTCAGTAAACCTAGTCTTAAGGCATACAGGAAATCAGAAAAATTAACAATACGGAAGCATTTTCATTTCCAAATGTGCGGGGTCATTATTGGATAAAAGAGCAGATAAACCAGTGCTTTATGTCTACGTGTGAATTTTAGAGCAAAGTTGTTATAGCATATTCTAGTTGAGTACTTGTTCAATGCTGCTATGAATAATATATTGACTTATTTTTTCAGTCTAAAGAAAAGTTGATAAACAGCTTAAAAGAAGGCTCTGGTATTGAAGGCCTGGATAGCAATACAGCAAGCACGGTGGAACTGGAGGAACTGAGACATGAGCGAGACACTCAGAGAGAAGAAATACAAAAACTAATGGGGCAAATACAGCAGATGAGAACAGAGATGCAGGTATGTGCCTATGTACACCTGCATTTGTACTTACCTACAACAAAGGACTGCTTTCTTGTATACTGTGAGATTGTTGTTTCTAGTATTAATTACCTGACTTCTCTCTTCTCTCCCTACTGTGTACTCCTTTCAAGGGAAGTATCTTTCCTAACAAGCATAGTGATTTTTCTAGCCATCACCTATATCCTTTTCTGCAAGAGCTACTAATTCTTGAAGCAGTGTAATCCAAGTCATCTGCTGGCATAATGGGCTCAACACAGCAGCTTGCATGCAAGCCTGTTTTACAGTTTTAGCCTGTAGACAGTAGAAAGGAAGAAATGGAGGCTTTTCATGTTCACAAAATGTGTGTATTTTTTTACCGTATTAGTAAAAATATTCTGTATAAAATGACCAAATGTCATTTATCCAATACACCCACACCTTCCTTTTCCTTTGAAGAAATATTGCATATACTACTTTTTTTTGCTGTTACTTACGACAGATTTGCGGTAATGTTTGAATGTTAGTGAAATGGTTACATTTCTGTTTCTTTCAGGATATGGAGACACAGCAGGTAAGTGAAGCTGAGTCAGTGAGAGAGCAGCTTCAAGACCTACAGGAGCAGATATCAGCACATAAAATGGCCAAGCAAGAGGCAGAAGCTGAGCTAGAACGGCAAAAACAGGTAAGGAATTCTTGAAAGCTGGATCTCTTTTTAGGCCCCGTGTAGTGCCATCAGCAAAGCATTTGGCTTAATAAGAGAATAATTGGATACTTGGGCAGTGTTCAATTAATTTTTTGTCTAGTATTCCAAAGAAATCCCCAAAAGCTTGGGGAATGTCATTAGGTCAAGGAAGGTGCAGCCAGAACTAAGCAATGGTCAGGGCCTTCTGGATACTCCTGATGAACAGAGATCTTGCTGAATAAACAGGACCTTAAGGAGTGCACAGAATTGATCAGGATCTTGAATTTTATTCAGCAGGGAAACAATCAAACAACAAGGATAGAGTAAAATTTGTAACATTTTTTGTATCAAGAAACAGTAATACTGAAATTGGCTACTGTGAAACTTCCTGTGCTCAATTAACACATAAGTTTCAGCTTGTAAGACAATGTCATTGTAGTACCAATTTAGAGGTACTTTATTTAATCCATTTGTTACTCAGTTCTGAATTAATTGTTGTTACTTGTAAGCTACTCTATTAGGCAAATTGCTGATAAAATTATGTTAATGAATTCTGTCAGATTGTGTCATCTTTTTGCGCAAACTCTGCCTTGGTATAATCAGTTTTGTACAAAAAATAGAGCAGGGAAAAAAAGGCAAACTCTTATTTCATGTGAATGAACTTATTATTCAGTAGGAATTGGACAAATACTTTGCACTCTGTGAAAAATTTTCCTTGTAAGAAAAAGCTCATGTAAAGAGAATTAATAACGAGGAAAGCACGAGTACTCTGTATCTGCTAGGAACAATTTATCTTATAGGATTATCTATCCTTCCAGAAATTACATTTTAATGGGATTCTTGCAGCTTGAACTAATTAAAAGGCAGAAGTCGAGGTCTGCTCTTGATGGGTAGCTGATGTTTATTATGTCAAAGCAGATGGTAGATTGTATTTTGTTACTCCTGCCCTTCTGAGGAATATGTTTTAAGTCAATAGAAAGAGTGAGGTGAATTAAAAAAAGCATTATTGGTTATTGCAGAAACTGAAATCTTCTTTTGGATGACACCCATTAACATGTGCTTTTAACATAATTGCTTGTGTTGATACTTAATATAGTTATGGTCAGTTCTGTCTGGGAGTTGCTTTAACTATTGTCAAAAGGTTTCTGAAACTGAAGATGGAAAATAAGTAGAGGCGTTATTTTTTGTACATCTGATGGTTCAAAGGGAGAACAGGATTATGTGTTTTCTGTAGCAACTGACAGCTGAAGTGATAGTGATTTGAAGATGGTCTTAATTTAAAAAATAAGCTTGACATGTCTTTAAGTGGGAGCTAAAATTGCCACTATATCATGGGAGTAACAGAACTTATGGTTAGATTTACTCTTCAGTAATTTGTTTTTTATTAATATTCCTTCTCCTTTCACATCTGCTATGTTAATTTATCCTAAAATTTAGGGGAAGATGTATGTCGTACAGAATTACAGATAGATATGCCAAGGGTTTTCAAATATGTTTAAAGAATGGTATTTTGAATTAATGAGGTTTTTTAGGAATACAGATACCCCCTGAGTATTTTGTAATCGTTACATTATTGACATAGTTTCAAGATAGAACTACAACAAATGGTGAAAGCGTAAGGAAGATGAATTATGGTCCCAATGAAATTGTGTGGCTCTTAGTAAACTAGTCAGGATTAATATTTATATTAGGGTAGTCTCCGCAAAAGAATTTAATTGGCCTTGTAGGTTGTGTCTTGATGCTCAGCTCTCTCTTTCCCCATACCCTCCATCCTAGCCAGACATGTAACTAAGACAGTATTTCAGTTTGTATTTGATTGCAGAATATTGTTTTCTTGTGTTCTGTTGTGAAACTCTAGATAACTAGAGTGTGTCTTTTAAAATACATATATGTGTAAAATCTTCTATTTGTAATTGTGATAAATTTTGTAGGAACTCCATTATACTGAAGAAGAATTGTATCGAACAAAGAATACTTTGCAAAGCAGAATAAAAGACAGAGAGGAAGAAATTCAGAAGCTCAGAAATCAGGTGTGTATAGAAAATAATTTTATCCCCTTCAGTTCTGAAAACAGTGATAGGAACTACTCATTTGACTAACCTATCCTGAAAAATCCCATAAGCATTCTACATGCGAGGCACAGTGTACTTGTTTTCAATAAAGAGTAGAGTTTTGAGAGTAGGGAATACAAGAAGGGATCCACGTAAATAGCCGATTTTATAGCTGTATGTGCTTTTATATAAAGGGAGGGGAAAATCAGCCTCTGTCCCAACTAGACCTGGTGGGGGGTGTTGGATCAACATTCTTCTCTTTGCAAACTAAAAAACCTCATTGGAGTTTGATTAGGTCATTATGAATTCTGCCAAGATCCTTGTAGCTGGGCACAGAACCTCGGTTATGTCCTGCAGACTCAGTGATCCTTCTGGCCCACTGTTCTATCTTGGCCAGTGGCAGTAGGGGCCAGCATGTGAGCCTGGCCACTTCTTCACTCCGTGTACCTGCTCAGCATCAGCAGTTGAATTAGGGTTGTTAGTGTTTAAGTCTCTACCAAGTTCCACTGGTGTGTTGATGGACCTGTTTTCCTTGTATCAATCTAATCCCTTTTGGAACCTCCTCATACTTGTCAGCCCCCACAGTCTCCTTGGGCAGCATGAAGGCATAGGCCTCATTTTGTTAAATTACCTTAGCATAGTGAAAAGTAGTCTGTTTGTGGAGAAATTGGTAGTCTGGAGTCAGGTGTGGTCAGCTGTGCAGTTACCATGTCAGAGGATTTGGAAATGGTTGTGTTGTGATGGGTTACTTGGGCATGTTGCCAGATGAATTTTCTGCTAGTGCTGAACTTCAGGACTACCTGTACCTGCCTTGTTGCAGGCACTTAATTTGTATTTTGGATCTCTGTAATCCCTGATAATTCTGTTTTTTCATCAGTGAAGCTACATTTTTGTGGAATATGATGCCACAAAGTGGCTGAGGTCCAAGACTGTAGTGAATAGATGAGCTATGGCACATATGGCAAATCTGGTGATTCCTATTTGCTTTAAATATTTTCTGCAAATTGAATTACATGATCCATGTCAAATGCATGATCCATTTGCTGGCCATGCAGTTTCTGTTTGCTAGTACAACCATATTTTCTGCCTCAGTGCTCTTCAGTTCTTCTGCAACATTTCCTGCATTTTCACCGTTTCATTCAAGTTTTCCTGTAAAATGGCATCAGATTCTCCCCATTTGTACTGAGTTTCGCTTTCCTTGTGCTGAGTTTTGTTTTCCTTGCTTGAAAACGTTTTTATGTACTCACTAAGTTGAAAGTATGGTAGTCAGGCTGGATTAGCTTGCTTATGATTGCTGTCTGAACTTGTCTTTGAGGCATAGCAGTGATTGTGTGATCAAATTTAGGGTTATACAGGAACTTTTGTAGGGTTATAGGTGGAAAACAGATACATTTTTACATTGAGCTCCTTGTGTAATGTAAACAGTTAACAACTGTTGAAATTAACTTTCCTCTATTGCACTCACTGGTGATAGTTTTGATGGCATTGTCCTGTAAAAATTCTGCAGTGGAGTAATTTGGTTCTTGAAAGCTTAGATTATTTTACAGTTTTGTAATATGTCAGTTGGTCAGAGCTAGAATTTAGAATGATTTTTTTTCTTTGCTTTTCTTTTAGCTCACAAACAAGACTCTAAGCAGTAGTAGTCAGACAGAATTAGAAAATCGGCTTCATCAGCTGACAGAAACACTAATTCAGAAGCAAACCATGTTAGAGAGCCTGAGCACAGAGAAAAACTCACTTGTGTACCAACTGGAACGGCTCGAGCAACAGCTGAAGGCTCTCCAAGGCACGAGTGCTAATGGACCTTCCATTAACATGGCAGGCATTGATGGTGCTGAAGGTAAATAAGGAAATGCAATACTTTAAACTCTTGTCTTTTCTGCAGTTCAGGCTTTTCTGTTTCCTAATGCCTTTCCCCGAAAGTCTGAGTTTGTAAGGAAAAATAAGTGCTGAAAATAGGCCACTTATGCTAGAGACCTTCTCTACATCAGCTAGTATCATAAAAATAGTTAATTAGAAGCTCCTTTTTGTGTGCAAATGACCTCAGTAAATTTAACAAAGCCAATTTAATCTTCAATTCTAAATAATATGGCACTATTGGAACAATCCTGTCACAGGTGCAAATAAACCTGTATTTTGGGGTTTAAACTGAATATTAGAAGCAGGATCTAAGTATTCTCTTGCAAAAAGGGCTTAGGAGAAGGGCAAGAATGGAATACTTCCTTTTGAGAATTGATCTGGTTGAAATTAATTTATTCCTTTCTGTTTTTCTTGAAAAGCAGCTTAAAATGTAATGGTTCTGATGAGGTTGGTTTGTCAATTGTGTATCTCTGGGACAACCTCAGCAGTTGATCCACGGTGTTGAGATGTTACTTTGCCGAGTCAAAGTTTGTCATTTTGTGTATCTCTTAAGTAGCTTTAAAAGCAAGGGACAATCACCAAGAGGTTTGAAATAACAGTCCAGTCTTTTGTTTCTCTGCTTATCAAAGCAGGAGTTGTCTATAAGTAACTTAAGGAAGCTTAGTTTAAGCTGAAGTTTAGTTGCACAAAAGTAACATTATCTGAGAATCTTTTTTCTTTTTTTTAATAAAATCAATACATAGTAAAAATGTAAATAAAGTAAAAAATTGTTGAATATACAAGTTAGTGTCAGAAATGCTAATGAAAGTTTCACTGTATAAGAGTAAAAAAAATTTGAGAAACTGTGGCAAGTATCAAGCCCATCATTTTATACACCTCATAATAGTTACTGTGACATCATAGAGTTGAATATCAAGATATCCATTTAGTAAGCTAATAAATTAAAAAAATATACCAAGTTGAAGAAATGTTTGACTTGATTGTAAGTTTATCACATTGATCACTATTTTTATATTATTTTTATATATCTTTGTTATATACTATCAATTTGTTTTAGTTAAACAACAGCTTGGCTAATTTTTTGCCTTTTTCCCCTTCAAACAGGTGCTCGTATGCGCAGTGTTCCCGTCCTGTTCAGTGATGTGGATACCAGCGTGGCAGGGGTGTATGGGAGAGTCCGCAAAGCTGCCAGTACTATAGATCAGTTTAGGTAAGAGTGCCCCTGGGCAACGCATTCGCAGCTGCTGTCATCCTTTTACAGTTTCCAAGTGACACACTTTGGTTTGTATCGCTTTTACGAAGGTAAAAGTTAAAAATAATGCAGCTAAAGTATGGTATAAATTACTAAATATTGCCCCATTTCACTTGTGCTTTCCTATGATATTAATATTCTTGAGCTTTTGCAAATGATAGTCAATTATTTAAACAAAGCTCTTACAGATTTTGATGCAAGAGGTTCTCTAAACTATGAAAAAAAATCTAACCTAATTCATTACCATCTTCTACATTTTTTACTTTCAGCGGTTTTGGCTGTGTCTGTGATAAACACAGTAAGAGTGTATTAGTGGGGGAGTATCATCTGTGCTCTTTTAGTCCTGATGAAGACAAGATTCTGCCTTCTAAGCCAATGCAGCTGTTTACCTTGAAAGATAATCTGTTTGAGGAATTAGTAAATGCAAATCATTCTGGATCCAGCAATAGACTTGCTTTGATCCCTTTCTGAGAAGTTAGGTGAATTGACAGTATTTGTAGCAAAGGTCTGCTACAAAACTTGAACCAAATACCAACAGAAAACAAAATCTGGTGATACTTCTTTGAACGCAAGATAACTTGATAGAAAGTTCTTTGTGCTTCCTTGGTACTTGAATTTCATTGTGAAAGGATTTCTATGATTTGGATTAAATTAGGAGAATATGTTTTATTGGTGAATTTTCTCACCCCACTTAATGTTTTGAGTCCATGAAGTAAAATTCAAGAAAACAACAAAGCCTTGTGTATATTTCAGCCAATTCAAGACAGAAAGAAAGCCATGATGTTTGAGTTTGTGGTGAGTGGGATGAGAGGAACAGGAATTTATTGCTCAGTGTTGAATTGTGTGTTTTGTTTTCTCTTGTTGCCTGTGTAGCATTCGGCTGGGAATCTTTCTGAGGCGATACCCCATAGCAAGAGTCTTTGTAATCATTTACATGGTGAGTCAGCTTTCTTGGATGCAAGATTTCTGTAGCCAATTTATATGCCTTAAATGTATGTCTTAAATGGCAAGATTGATGTTCGAAAGGCTATAATTAACAACTCAATGTGGGTTTTTGGAAAGTGGACCGAATAATACTTATACAACAGCATTTTAGAGTCATGTTGCTTGGCAGTTTTCAGTTTTTCCCAGAAATTCTTAGTATAGCAGTCTTAAAGACACTTATGTAACTACCATTGAAAGCCCTGTGAAAGTAGATGGCTAGTGGTAAAATATGGAATAGTAGTGACCAGTTGCCAAGGTTAACCTGGCATGCCTGCATGCACTGCATTTAGGAAAATGACATTTTTTAGAGCTTTTTTAAATATTTGACTCTTCACTTTGGTTTTTTTCAGTGACTAATGATCACTCCTCTCTAGCAGCTGAAAAAGTAGCAAGAGAAGTTTTTCTTGGTAGACTTACACAAATAGTAGAAAATTGCTCGCCCACATTGGGCAAAATTGTCAGGCTGGCAACTGCTAGAAGTGAAATGCCTCCCTTGTCCACTGGAGGGCAGGTGCCTGTCAGCTACAGGGACCTGTGGAAAGGCAGGCTTTATAAAAACCACTGAAGGCTTCTGCTGCCTAAGATGCAATCCGAAGGGAGGCTTAATGGTGGCTGTATATGAGCTGAGCAGTCAGTGGCAGTTACCCCTTTGCAGCTCAAACCTTGACCATGACTACTGTAACTTGAATTTTTAAAAATATTTTTAAAAATAAATGTGGATTATGTATTCCTTTTTGCACTCCAGGCAGCTTCGATTCTAATTGGATAATTTCAGCCAAATTTGAATGAGAATTAACATTCCTGCAGAATTCATAAAAATGCCTCCAATCAGTGCCTGTAGTAAGGAGAAGGAAAGCAGAACTTGGCTGTTTTACAGTCTGGTGTCAGCCAGTTGGCACAAGAGTGAGTAGTGGCTTACCAGTCACTCGAGGCACATCACATAATGTGCTGGCTGGGGACTGGGTGTCAGAGGGAAGAGCTGAAGTCACTGGAGGAAAAGAGAAACCAGATTAACACAAATCTGTAGGAAAACAGGCTGCTTTATTTTTGCTGCTTGCGTAAAGTCTTTCGTTTTCTGTAAATAGCTTCTTCAGAATCTGATTCAGCATTTCATTGTTCAAATGCCAATTATTTTTTTAGAAGTATCTGATTAATAGAAAAAATATTTTAATCAAAATATTTCTACAAAACGAGTTTTATTAGCTCTCGTTGAGAGCTCTCCTATTTACTGCTGCTGTGGATGATGATTCAGTGCTAAGTTTATTTCTTTTCTTTCCCCAGGCATTGCTTCATCTCTGGGTTATGATTGTTCTCCTTACCTACACCCCAGAAATGCATCATGACAGTCCCAGTGGCAGGTAGACTGAGACAGGACCATATGCTGTGCTAATGTAATTTGGACTGGCAATGCCTTTGGAATAATCAGTCCTGAAAAATCAGCAAATTTTTCCTCATGGTGTTTTGGAAGGATGAAAACCATCATGCCTGATTTATCACTACGTTTCAAATATGTGTATAATGTAGCTTTTTCAATTTGCCTAAAAGAGCATCACTTACCTGGAGAAATGAAGCTGTTAAGCTCTGATTAGCCTTTACATTTTCTGTAGACCCTCTGGTGGTTAGAGTGAAAGATAAGGCTTGTTCTGCAGAGAAATGCAAGGATTTCTGAAATTGCAGATATGGCTGCAACAAATTACTTTAGGTTGTACTGGATGTAGGCTTTGGTCAGGTAATAAACTGTACTTAGCATTTTAAATAAACTTCTTTCTGTTTTCTTTCAGTCCGCTTTTGCACTTCTGTTTTTGACTTTGTACATAATAGGCTTTTCCTTAACATTTACTGGATACAGGACAATGGATTGGTGCAATATATTTTTGTAAATAAGTTTAAGAATAAAGTATTATGCATTCTTCTTAGCTTTGTACTTCTAGTGCAATAGATGTATCTTTCCTACCAACTGAATAGTGGGGCTGCCTATTTAAAGGCTGGTATTTTAGCTTTATTAGAGAAAGAGAGATGGTTTTTGAGAAAGCAGGTTTAAACTGTTGAGAAATAACGGTGTTTCTTTTTGCACTTGAAATTTGTATATTTTCACTGCATTTTCTTATACCTCTCTCATTAGTATGTGTCTTAATCAGATCTTACTGAAACATTTATTTTCTAAAGCTTTGGGTACTTAATTAAAACTATTTCTATATGAAATCTATCAAAACATTAAAATTTTCTCATGTCTAAACATTCACCAAATATACTAATAAACAAACCTCATCAAATATTTATAGTAAAATCCAAAATACCAAACCTACTCAAGTAATTCTGTTGTTGGACTGTGGCATTCTGTAACTACGAATTATCAATAGGCAATCATACAAGGTCACTTTCTTTCCTTAAGAAATTTCCTGGTTTTTTGTGTGGTGCTCACAGCTGGGTAATGAAAAGATGACTACAAGCAATTTGTCACTCTTGCTCTTAAAGATATGGTTCAGTTTTCATGGGGCTTGAACACACAGCACTAGGTCCTGTGCATGAAGTCTGTCACGCTGGCTCCTGTGGAAATGTTACAGTAGACAAATGACTGTATTGCTGCTCTGATTCAGATCTTGCAGAGAAAACTGAAATGTTTTGATGAACTGAGTAATAAAAGAGAGCATTTATTGTAAGTTGTGTCTGCCCTTCATCACATTGTTGATTTTGCCTAATTCCTGTTACCTGTTTTCTTCTCAATGCTGGTGCTAAAGCCACTTTTGAACGCCAGGGGGAGCTCATTGGTATGGAAGGAGATCAAGTAAAGGACCTTCACACACTCATTTTCTCCTCACATCCAGTTTCTGCATTTAAACACATCTAAAACACCGAATCTTTGGATATTTCAGTATATTGTGACATTTTGGGGGAAACATTCTTAGTGGTATAAACTCCTTACAGCTTTTCTGACATCACAGTCACTGCATGTCTGTTCTTACTTCCTTTTTTGGTTTCCCTTTTCTTGTTTTCTTTTTTTTCTTTTTTGTTTGTGGTTTTGGTTTGTTTGTTTGTTTTGAGTTTTTGTGGTTTTTTGGGGGGGTTGGTGGCAGTTTTTTGTTTGTTTGGGGTTGGTTTGTTTTTATTAGGCAACAACTTTGGAATACACAGATACTTTCTTTTTTGGTGAAACTTACTGAAGCTGTTACAAAAACCCTTCATCATAGATTGGTATTCTTTTCTTCAGTATTTCAGACTTTCTGGTAGAAATTTCACAGGGGTAACCACTAAAAGATTTCAGCTAACTTTTGCCTATTGAACTAAGCTCTTGCATTCCAGTATCAGTTTGGGCTTATGTAGTGTGATGTCTTGTGATGAGGATAAAATGTTTGGTGCAGGGCACTTGAATAGCATCAGCCTTGTGTTCTGGACAGCGCTAAACCGTTTCAGAGCTAGACAAGAAATAACTACTCCATAAAGCTTTTGTTCAAACACACTGGATTTTTTGCCCCACAGTTCATTGCCTGCACAGATTCAGTGCAAGAACACACAAGACCATGTGCTGGAGTCTCTCTGAAGATAAATGTCACATTTTGAGTTGAAGGCTGATGTACTTCCTGCCTCCAATCAGTGGTGTTGGTCCCCAAGGTCATCTGTATAGATTTGTGAAGTGAGCCGTAGCTACAGGTCAAAGATGACACAAGGACACCATTCTGACAAGCAGCTCCTCATGGTGGTGCCTTTCTGTTGGGAGGTTGTCCTTGTTGAACAAATGGCTTTGGAGTGAACAACACTTCTGTGGTAGCCTCTCTCCTAAGTGGTGGGAAGATATTTCAAGTGCCAAGTTTCTTCTTGAGGGACTATCAAAGTACTGGGCAGTTAAACTACTCCCACTTCAGAGACCAGAATATCACTTTAGGGGTTTTGAGAATACTTTGCAAATGCTGACCCTATCTTCCCATGCTCTGTAGCCTAGCACCAGAAATAAATGGTTGCCATAACTCACAGAAAACAGGAATCTCGTTTCCCAGCTGCTTTATCTCACTGCCTTGAGAGCACAATGGGCTATTTTGTGATTGAAAAGTCCATTTTTATTTCCTTCCTTCCTTCCAGGACTGAAACTGCTCCAGGTACCAAGCATACAGCTTGACAGAGTGAATATGATGGAAGATGAGGAACAGGGTTGATAGGGAGCCCCACATTATTTGTTTATGTTTGTTTGCCCCCCCCCATTTGTGCCCAGTTTCCATGCTGTGGTCAGAGTGCATTATGCCACCCTTCTGGAAGGAGGGGAGAGAAGCTGTCCCTTCCGGGCTGGCTGGCAGTGGGGCAGGGAGAGCAGCTGGGAGACACTGAAGGGAGGGTGGGAGCTGCTCAGGTGGAGAAGGCTGCAAAGGGAGGTGGGGATGGGTAGCAAGAGCAAAACTACTCTTTCCCTGATATTTTGCAGCCCAGAAAAGGCCTGTTTCTTTCAGACTCTGCTCATCTTGGTACACATTCTGTTAGGCAGATGTACTTGGAGACAGATTTGGGTTTCTGCAAAAGAGGGCTTTGTGTGCATACTCACAAGCACTCATGTGACATCAAACTCTTCTTTGCCACCGTGGTTTGCTGATACCTGATCTGTGCTTTATTTGCTGTGCTAGGTCAGCCATATGTATACTAAGACCCTGTGCAAAGGAAGTGACTTTATTGCTTGATTGCAGATAACATTAACAAGGGGGAAATCAGACTTGCCTGGTAATTAATCTGCTAGTTTCTCATCAATATAGATGAGAGACAAGACATATTTCTTTACCAGAGAGAATGGGTTTCTCTGCTGACCAACTGCAGCCTGATTATAAGATTTGACATTCATGTGTTGCTAGATATTTAGCTATGAAACTATGAAAGAATTCATCAGAATTTCATGTGTTTTCATCTGTATGTTATATTCTTGCCCTACAGCTTGAAAGCCTTGACTTGGAAACAGGCAGACAGATGTCAGCAAACCAAAAATTGTGACAGATGAATAGCAGCTCCCAAAATTATCTGCATTATTCTAACAGGCATCCATGTGCATGCACTCACATAAATAATCCTCTTAGATACACAGTTTCCTTTCAGAAATGCACTCACTAATTTAATCTCTATTTTAGGGTAGCCGATATTGGGCTAGTGGAAAAACTGGATCCCACCACTGCATTCCACAGCTAGTGGAATGAGCTTTTGAGTTCTCCCTACCTCATGTTGCTTCCTGGCAATACTGCCTGAATTAAATGCTGTTCATCAAGGAGTTATGCAACCTGTTTGGAGAAAGTATCTGATACTCCAGGCAGCTCAGGGGACTGGAGGGATCATGAACCATAGACTAGATCCGAGGCATAAGTGAATCAAGGTGTGCAAAAAGGTTGGGCTGGGAACACAGAGACAGTTTTTCAAGTTGGAGGGGAAAAAACAAAAGTTGATTTATGATTACAAACCTTTGCTAGTAATGTGGTTAAAAGTCTGACAGAGACTTCTTGGGAGAGAGTAAAAGATGATAAAAGAGAAGCAATGGCCTTTTTGTGCCATTACTTAGGCTTTTCTAGTCAAGAATCAGAAGCATGGATGAGTGTCTTGTCTAGAATTGACCTTTCCTGCTGAATTTTAGCTTTTTTTCAGACAGATATTGCATGGCAGTTTTTCATGTTTGCATGTTCTGTTCAAATCAGGCAAATTACAAAAAAAAGTGCTTTGAGTTCACATTCTTTGAGGAGAAACTGGAGGAGGACACAAATAAGCAAGAGTCTGAGCTCTGTAGCAGCAGATGGATGGGCTCCAGATGTTCTGCAAAATTAAGCGTGTGTGTTTGGTAAAGGTCTGTGATAAGAAATGGATGTTCTCATTTGCTGAAGTTACCAAAGCTGAAATTAACCAACTGCAGCAAAATAACTGATAGGGTACAGGGAAGATCTGGGCTTAGTGGAATGGGATAGAGTGAATGTTTATTTTTTCCCACAGAAAATGAGTCTGTTTTGGCATTCGTAGTAAAGAGAAACATTATCAACAGCAGCACTTTCTACAGTTCAGTGCTAACATACTTGATGTGTTTTCTCAATAGCTTATAAAAAATACCACCTTAACACCAGTGTCTTGCAGCAACCTGGAATAGATGTAGTCTGCATGTGCAAATTCAAGCAATAATTGTCCTAAATGGCTCTATTTAAAAAATTAGGACGCTTGTCGAAAGCATTTGTGTTGATATCTTTAGTGACAAGAACACACGATTCACAATTAGTGTTTAATTTGCAATTAGAAAACACATTCTGCTGAATGAGAGATGGGAATGCCAGTTTTCTGCCTGAACAGCTGGTTAGTTGCTCAACAAGATCCCTGCCCATGAATGTCCCATCTCCACTGCAGCCTTCCAGTTTCCCTCCTGCTGCAACAATTTGGGAGGCTACATAGCTGCAGCAGATGAAACAAAAAGCAGAAATCAGTATTTCTCCAGCTGTTCATGCTGATGTTCAAAGCTTCCCTGTACAATAAAGCTGGCTTGAATTGCCTGTCAGTGTCTGCCAACTGGATATGCAGATCAAGACCTTCCCAAGTGGGATCTCCTAAAAACGTATTTATGTACCTGAAAGGAGTTTTTGTTTTGGAAAGCCTTGATTCTGCTGGACCTTATTATCCAAGTGAACCATGACTTTGACCTCTATGGGACACTCAGCTGGCCACAAACTGTTCATGCACAAACTTTCGTAGCCCTTGCTTCCCAAAAGCAGCACAAGCTTTGCCTTTGCAGAGCCACAAGTACCCCCTTCTTCAGGGGTGATGGGAGGCACCGTGGGCTGCAGCTCCATTGCCCTGGCCCCATGGAGCCTGGTTTTCCCAGGCTGCTGCCAGTACCCTGCAAGTGACCCCATCTGCAGTCACGGAGAGGGAACATCTGCCTCGTGCCAGGCAATAGGATATCAAGGACCAGGACACACCTGGTTCATCCGTGACATGTGTGGCCATAACACCTCATCTTGATAGGGTTTTCTCACTGCATATGGCATTTTTGCAGGAGAGTGATAGGGAAAGTTGTCCAAAATTCTGCTTCCAAGCCAACACAGAAGCAGGGTTGCCTGCAGAGAAGGTGGGAGTGATGCTGCCTCTGCCACAAAGCCAGACACAGCTGGGGACTGCTTATAGGCCAAAAACCCTGAGTCTGCCTGTGGGGATCAGGGAAGGAGAAAAGGTCATCCAAGGACTGGGGGCCTGGCTTTGCAGCCAGAACAGACCTTTTCAGAGGCATAGAGCAGAGCTGTGTGATCACCTGTATAGGCTATATATGACTATTTATCATTAATCCAAGGCTATTGAAAGCATTGGTTTGAACTACCTGCACCTGCTGCTTCCCAAGGGTTCACACAGACATCAACTATGCAACGAAAGACTTTAATAAAAGAAAGCAGTACAGCTGCTGCTTTGGGGGGGGCTGTGTATCCAGCCAGCCATGAGGCCCTGGGCCATGTATCCAGCCAGCCATGGGGCCCATCACAGCCACCTCCAGGCAAGTGTAGCCCTGCCCTGGCTCTGCCCACCTCCAGTGGGGTGGAGGCAGTGGGATGAGATGGTGCACCCACCCAGAAACTTTCACCTCATCAATTCTTATAGCTGATACTGTATTTATTTACTATTTACTATTATTTTACCTGGAACACCTTGTGTTTTAGGGGGAGATGTTGAACCAAATACCTGCTCAGGTTGTTTCCAAAAGAGCTTAGCATGAGATGTTGAAATACAGCTCTATGAATTATTTTCCTAGAATAAAAGTTTCACCCAGAGCTGAGTACTTGATCATGGGTGGGGAGGAGGCTGAAAGAAGCTTGGCTGTGACACAGAAGAAGTTTCTGAGAGGTCAGAACCAGCTCTCAACAGCACTGTGTTACAGCAGTTCTAAGTTTCTTTGCCTCGATTTCCACTTGGATAAATCAGGTCGTTTCAAGAAACTGGTGCTTTCTCTGACCTCTTGAATTTAGATAAAATACATGTCTTTAAGTCTTACCATTTTCCTCTCATTTTACTCATAAGTTACCTTGCCTTTAGCTGCAAGGCCCCACAATACTCCAACCTCCTCCCTTATGGCAGGAAGACACAATGCTCCATTTTGTCTTGATGATGGGTTCAGGTCAGCAGCAGTATGGTACATTTCCCCCCCTTGACTCTGTGAAGAAAAGCAAGGAGGACACTGTTTGCAGTGTCCTTGTTGACCTGTGGAAGTTGAGTTTCCATCTACCTCGGCTCTGGAAAGAGGAAACCCCTCAGCCATCATACCAAGCCAAACCAACACCAAGGACCTGGTCTGACCTTGAGATCCAGTGACCTCAAGTATGAGAGCTGTTGAAAACCAAGGTGCTTCTAAGCAACAGCTTCCTCTGCATGTCATCCCTCAGATGGCTGCACTTTACTTAGTGCTTCAGATATTACAAGGCGCCTTCTGAGTGCCTAAATAGGAATTCTTTCAAGATTTTGGCCTTACTGGCTTAAGTCCAAGTTGGGGTATTCCCTGCATTAAGAGCTTATGTTTAGGAAAAATTATTTTTCAATGCTTGACCATGAAAAAGTTCTGGCAAGCATTGCCTTGATTTCAGTGGCTAATACAGTGCTATTAGGAGAGAAATCTGCTGTAATGCAATTTCAGCTGAGCTTAGGTTAGGGGTTGGTCTGTCGGTTTTCCCCCACTGAGCTGGTATAATACTAGTTCAATGATTTTTTTATGGCCTGGAAACTACAGTTTGTCAGAGAATAGACAGTTCTTGTCTGTTTTAACCTGTGACAGATTCTGGCAAGATAAGACCCAAGTTTGTGTTTAGGCTGAGGTGTCCTGAGGGGCAGCTGAGGCAGCAGCGGGCAGGATGCTGGTGCAGTCCAGGCTGCATCCTCCAGCTGCAACCTCCACTGCAGCTTAAGTGTCCTGGGTTACAGTGAAACCACAGGGATAAAACCTCCCCAGTGGTGGACTTTCTTAAGTACAGGTGTGCTGAGTCCTAAGGAAATATATGGAAGAGGGGTTAAAATGGATCCACTGTGTCCTAAAGCCGCTCCTGTCTGGAGCTGAAGGAGGAGCAGATGCAAGCCTTGCCACAGGGGCTGCTGTTGAAGAGGGGAGGAGAGGCCTGTCCTTCACAAGGCTTGGAGCTCATCTTTTCCTCCTAGTTAGGATCATCTGGGTCTGGCTATTAACAGCAGGGTGCCTGCCTAAATCACTGGCTGGTAAATTACATTTTTCTGTCTAGAATGAGGTAAATGTGTATTTTATCTAGGTAATTAATCTGAGGGATAGAGCTAACATGATTATTGTGTTTTCTTTTCCCTTGCTCCTGTCAATATGGCCATGTGGCATTTGTATCTCAGAGCCTTTATTAAACTGGTTTATTTGTAAGCAATCAAACAAGGAAAATTATAAGGACAAGGATGATTTTGTTCAGACTGCCACCTTTATCTAGCACTAACAAGCTAGGAAATGACACTGCCTTTTATTGTCTTCCTATCTCTGTAAACTTGCTTTTATTTAAAAAAAAATAAAGCTCTTAAATAAGCAAAGAGGAACAGGCTTGGAAAATTCTGTGGACTCCAAGGTGCTTCTCTGGTTTTCCTCTGCAGGAACAAACACCACCCGTTCCCCTTTTCCCACGCACTGAACCTGTTTATTAATGTGTCAGGAAGAATGACTCAATCTGCAACTTTGTCAAGACACAGGCAGGAAATTTAGGTGCTTGCATTACCACCTGCTACTGTTTGATAAATCTTTCCTCCATAGATTTTGATAGTTTGGTGCCTTACCACAGGCTGCTGCTTTGAAAATAGTAAGATGGTCAAAGCTATCTTGCCATTAGAGCCTCTTTGGGAGGGCACTGTGAGGAAAATGCTGTATGTTGCTGGAGGCCTGAAGAAAAGAAGTAGGAGAGTGTCTCACCTGCAGCTCTAGCAAAAGTCATCCATAGGTACCCATCCATAGGTACCATTTATTCTGTATTTCATGTCTCCAATGACCATGCAACAAGACCCTCCCATGTCCCCTTCAGTCAGAACAGGCCAAGGTATAACCTGAAATGGGTCGCTGGGTCACTCTTTGGTCCTGTTGATGGACAACGCAGCGGTCAGATGCGGGGACCCAGGGTAGGGGCAGCCCGCCTGGACCCTACCTGCACCCTGCTTTTCACTTGCAAACTGCCTGACCTCTGGTGCAGCTGCAGTACTGGGGCCTGGCCACTCACATAATCCAGTCTCACGGGGTTTTTATAGTGGTCTTCTCCTTGGCATTTTATGGGTTTCAGTGTGTGTTTTCCAAAGGCTGAAGCCCAGGCACAGATACCGGGTGCCTTGTGGCCAAGAGCCGTCTGCACCGCTGCAGCAAGCACTGCAATCCAGCAGAGAGACTGGAAAAACTGTTTTCTTTCAAATTTCAAAGGCTTTAGGGCTTGCTCAGCACATTTTTTGATTTTCCACACAGGTTTAAGTAACAACTGAAATTACTGTTTAGCGTAGAACTTGAGATGTTTTGGAAATGACCACTCTGGCTGCTCAAAGGTTTTCAATTGCATGGTGAGGTAAATTAATTCTATATTTTAATTTCTGATGGAGAGAAAGAAAATGATGGTATAGGACAGAGCTGGATGATTGCCCAGGGTGAGCAAAGTGACCTGGCCTAGCATGAGCTGGAGAGCTGGCTGGTCATCTTTGCTTCTCATGAGGGCTGCAGCTTTTAAAAATAATAAAATGCAAGAAAATAAAATAATAGCATATAATAATCTTGTAAATCACAGCTTTTACAGGGTCTCCTTTTGATCTTCTCTTTCACATATGAACACCTTATACAGATATATACTGATTTGAACAAGAGCAACCTCAACAAAAGGAGTGTTATTCTCTTTCACCATCCCAAAGATGGTTCCATGTTACAGTCATTTTATAAAGCTAATCAAAACTTTTATTTACCAGTGCTGCATTAAAACATGGCAGGATAACATAGCTGTTCATATTTTATTCTTACTGTGCATACTACAGATATCTTGCATGGATGTCTGCTGTCCTCTTAAGAGGAAATTATGTTTTTATGTCAAATGCAAAGAAAGAATAACTCCTTTCTGAAATGTCAATGGTTTTTTTATTAAAACTATTCCCCTGAAGGGCTGAAAACACCAATATGGTGAAATCACATTACAGGAGAAAGTGTGACTGTCAGAAAATAATTTCTCTGTTCATCCAGCCTCTGGTCATTGTTGACACAGGGCCGAGCAAGACAGACAAACTCAGAAGTCAAATCATCTCTGAAAAAATAACAGCAATAGTGAATTAAATAAGTTAAGGAATTAGTTAGTGCACAGGAGAGAATCATAGAATGTGTTGAAGGTTTTTCACATCCTGTATTTTTCAGTCCAGAATAGTGGAAGAAAGAAGTTTAGAAGAATCAAGCCGGAAAACCAGCTGTATCTTGGGCTGCATCCAAAGCAGCAGGGCCAGCAGGTTGAGGGAGAGAATGCTGCCCCTCTACTTTGCTCTGGTGAGAGCCCACCTGGACCACTATGTCCCCAGCACAGGAAAGGCATGGACCTGCTGCAGCAAGTCCAGAGGAGGACACAGAGATGATCAGAGAGGTGGAACACCTTTCCCGTGCAGAAAGATTGAGAGAGTTAGAGTTGTTCAGCCTGGGGAAGAAAAGGCTCCAGAGAGACCTTGTTGCAGCCTTTCAGTAATTGAAGGGGGCTTATAAGAAAAATGGGGTTAGCCTTTTTGTAGGGCCTGTTGCAACAGGACAAAGGGGAATGTGTTTAAACTAAAAGAAGTCAGATTTAAGATTTAGATAAAAGGAAGAGGTTTTTTTTACAATGAGGGTAGTGAAGCACTGCATATGTTGCCCAGGGAGCTGGTAGATGCTCCAACCTTGGAATATTCAAGGTCAGGTTAGATGGAACTCTGGGCAATGCAATAGGGCTGAAGATGTCTGTGCTTGTTGCAACTAAGTTGAACTAAATGGCCTTTAAAGGTCCCTTCCAACCCAAACTATTCTATGATTTTGTGATTCTGTGGTTCAGTGGGGTGTGTCTGTCTGATCTACATTACACACGAAGTGTGGCGTGCCTGGTTGCAATTGTAGTGAGACCTGTTCCTCTGCTTGAGGAAGAGACAGGTCAGCGCTGTTGGAGCAAGCAGGCCTGAGCAATAGGCTCTGAGGAGGAAGAATAATCTCGAGGCCAAGGCTCAGCCACATGCTCTGGACCTGGGAAGGCTGAGTTCATCCCTGGTTTACCTATCTCTCACCTTTTTATCAGCACACTGGAGGCATTTAAGGATATGGACTGTCTCTTAAATCTGTTCACAAGACTTTATTCCAAATTTATTCCTTCATGATACTGAAAGCAAACAGCGAACATCTCCTACCAGTCATGATTTTAATCATGTCCCTTTCCTTAAAAATTAAGTGTCATCTGTATTGCAGAACCTGAGATTTAACAGTACAAATGAGGCAGAGAGTGGAGATGACTTTATGTTTTTAATAGTCACCTTCATGCAGAATTTCCCAGTAAAAGACATTTTTGCCTGACCTCTAGATTAGCAAGAAATTATTTTACACTTCCAAAGAGATCAGGCTTTCTTGTGTGCTCTCTTTGAGGGATGAGACAGCTGGTATTCTGGAGCACTACTTTCCATAGAAGCTGACTTCTACTGTCCTTCTGAAGAACTGTCAAGCACATGTTATTGCTGATTGCTACTTTCTATTCTGGTTTCAAATTAAGTCAAAAGTGCTCCATTTAATGCTGGCAGGTGGTTTGTCCTGAATAGGCATGGCTTACCCAAGCCAGTTTGGAGAACATACTTTTTTTTTTGAAAAGTTACTGCTCCAAGACACATTTAATTGTCCCACCTAATCCTGAACCTTGAATCCTTTAGCCCCAACCATCATATTCCTTAGCCTGAATCCTGCCTCTCCAAACCAGTGGTGGCATAAGCATCTAGACACTCCTCTTTTTATCCACATAAATGAAAAGGAAGAGAGATAATCAGCTGATACCAGACACTCACCCTCTTTGATAGGTGATCTTAAGATGGTCACCAGTTGCAGCAACAGGTAAGGAGAGGGGCATATCTGTGAGAGGAGGATTGCATGGGCTTCCCAGCAGTGGCTCTGACAGTCACATATATGTTGCCACATGCCCATGATCTGCTGCAGAATTTGCCACCCATGTGCTCATACTGGCTGGATGACTCATGGCCTTTCCCCTCCTGGCAGCCCTGAAAACATGGGAAAGCAGGGAGCTAAACTCCCACCCACTAAGGGGAGTGTCCCTGCCTTCTGTGGGGCTCTGAGCATCCACAGCTCCCTGTGCCGATAGCTTCAGCATTGTACCCACACAAGCCCCCAGAGCAGGCAGTGAAGCAGCCGTGCCTTGGGATGGAGCTGCAGCACGGTGTCCAACACCCAGGTCTTGCAGGAAGAAGTCCACATTTCTCAGGGGCCTTCTGGTTTTGCAAGGACATGAGGGAGCACTGTAGGACTGACATGGGTACATGGAAATCTCAAGAGGACACTGTCTTTTACAAAGCTGCCTGTGTCTGGATTGAAAATCTACATAACATGGATGCTTGCCAGTCTGGGAATGTTTTGGAACCAGTTGTGAGGGCAGCTTCCCTCTGTGAGCTACTCCTCTCTTTCATGTCTGGCCTAAAGCTGGGAGAAGGCCAAGTCTTTAAGTCCAAACTAGAGCGATTTCTGCCTTGTTGTCATCCAGCCTACTGGTTTGTTGAAAAGGTGGAGCAGTCTGTGGTGATCTGTGGGTGTAGTGGCTTAAGTCACATGGTCACCTGTCCACATGGCAGCTCAGAGCTGTGGCCTGGCACCAGCAGTTTGCCACTTTACCATTGCACCAGCTCTGGAAAAATTGTGGGCTCCAGGGCCAAGGCATCCATTCAGGCTGAGAGTCTTCTTTTTCCTCCACCCCAAAGCCAACAGACAGAAAAACCAAAGAAAGAACTCCCAACCTCAGAGCAGGAGTCTGTGCCCTTGCTCTGCATTCCCATGCTTGCACCATTGTCCCTGTGCAAGTCAGACCAGGAGGACAGCTGGCCCCGCCAGAGGTGGCACATCCAGGGCATGTGGATGTGCAGAGCTGGAGAGCCCCAGGCTGCCTGCCACTCACTGCTCCCTGCCAGGCTCCTGCCTCCCACGCTGCCTGCAAGGCAGATGCAGCCATGGAGCCTCTTGGCAGGCTCGCACAGGGCTGCATCATTCACCATCCAGCAGGAGCGGGCTGCCTGCTTTGGGCACAGCTATTGGGACTAGCTGCCCTGTGGCCTCCCTGGAAGGGGTGCAGCACATCACCACTAGAAGGAGTGGTCAGTGCTCTGCTCCTGCCCCTGTTTGCCATGCCCTGGTGTCAGGAATCACCATGCTGTCCCATCCCCCACAGCACATATCCCATTAAGTACTTGCTTGTGGCAGACCTCAGGGAAATGTTCCACCGTGCCAGATTGGAGGAAGCAGAAGGGTGTGGGTGAAGGGTACAGTCACCAAGCTGAGGTCTCAGGGGACCATAAAATAATGCATTGCACTGTATAGCTGGTGACCCACTTCTGACCTTAAGAAGTCGGACTTGGAATGCTAAAGCAAAGAATAAAACTTACCGCCTTAAGCATGAGCTCATTAGTAACTTACTGAGAGTTGCTCAGCCACATCCAGAGCAGAGAGCAGTTACCCTGACATGGCTTTGAAGAGACCTGAGTGATTGGCAGCTTGTCTGAAACACTCAAATTTCCCGTATTAACCAATACTCCAAGTCTGCCATGCATCAGGTCCCACCCTCACCCAGCAAAGTCACCTCACCAAATTAACACAACTGCAGGGGTGGATAAAAACATGGACCTCGACATGCCTGCATTGCACAAGAGTTCAGTCAGGCCTTAGGAATCACACTCTGGCTAATGTGCCAGCATTACCCCTAGAAGGTCAGAGGTCTGAATGTGAATGAGCAGTTGTGACTGTGACTTAACCCTTCCCAGAGTATTTTAAGCTATTTTAAAAAACTTTTCACTTCTTAGCTGCTGGAGCTCTCATGGAAAAGCACTCTAACATAATTCCAACTCTGCAGGAATGTGTCTAAGATAAATGCTGGGAGGCTCACTGCCCATGTTTTAGGGAAAAGAGATAATTTTCTAATTCATGGAGTCCAACTAAAATGAACAACTATCAGCATTACTGCAGCATGGAGGTTCCTACTCATCTTCTCTGGACTGGTGGCTGACTGTCTCCACTTAACATCAAGCATCACAAGTCCTGGCCACAGTGTCCTCAAATGGAGGCATCCAGAATTTATGCTGATTTTTAAAAGATGTGGTTTAAGCTATATTAACCTCTGTGCACCAGGTTCCTTACCTGTTGAAAAGGAGTGTGGTACCAACATGTTGATGATGTGGTGCTCTTGCATTTGAATAATACAATGATTCAGAAAGTTCAGAAAAATTACTTTTTAAATTTTGGGTTGTTTCTCTTGGGGGAGGAACTGAGAATGGAATTTGGCATTTCTCTGGCATATCCCACTGCTTTGCCAGTATACCCAGTGCCCTTCTTCCCACAGCACCAGTGAGTCCAAACTAAAGGACAGAGGATTCTCACTGACTGCTCCCAATCCCTTTCTAACAAGTTTACTGCCCAGGAGCTCCCTTTCCATTTGATCCTCTAAAGGTTTCCTGCTTGACCTTTCTTTCCTTCCGCAAGAACCAAAGCTCCTTTCTGGCTCGAGCTCTGGGGTTTGCCTCTTTAATGCTTCTGGAGGGGGAGGTGGAATGGGTTAGCACATGATCCCAGAGATGAGAGCTGAGGCATGGTCTCAGTTACAGCATTTTAGGTGTTGTCAGCGGCTACTGCACTGTTGAAACTACCCAGCAGTGTGCAGTATGCACAGCCTGTCCTTCTGAACCCTTAAGCAAAGTCAGAGGCTGCTGCATTTCTTACATCTGGATGACGATGTAAAAGAGGGATGTGAGCTTTAAGGATCTCTTGAATCCCATAGACCTGCTACAACTCTTTAGATTATTTTATAACATTATTGTCCATATATACATACATCCAGCTAATATCTCCACCAGTATGGACTGGTTTTCTGCCTTTCTTGTATGTATGATTTCATGTCCAAATACTTCATTTATCTGCTGTGCCAGGAAGAAGCTTATTCTGATGGTTTTTTCTACCATGTTAGAAATTTGATTTGGGAGTCCTGAATGTCACAAAACCCCCCAAAACTTCTGCATTTACAGGAACTATGTCTCATTTCCAAGGAAGTGCTAAGCCCATCTTGAAAGCTATGAACCTCTTTTTTTGAGAATCTCTTGAATTCCTTTCTCACTTGAATTCCCACGTTCCTTGGACTGGGTTTGAACCCATCTGTCTGGATCATCTGACTGCAGCACACATACATATGCCAAATTCTGGTGGGATTAATGTTAAAATGTACTTACTTCAATAGATGAGACATCAAAGTATTGACTGGAGGTATGAGTCTATGTCACTGTTAATTCATGCACCTCATTACCCTACTCAGTCAGAGTGCTCTCATTCCACTGGGGAATGTTGCTGTAATTAAGATCCTGAAGCTTTTTGAGAAAAAGGAGTGGAGACAAAATAAATTAAAGGAGAGCTGCTCTCACCTTCTGTAAAAGCAGCAGTTGCATTTGAATTTTCTGCCAAGCCAGAAGATTGGTGTTTGACACATGTCACTGGTTGCTTGGAAGCAAGTTATGGATCCAGACCCATGAGTAAGTGCCAACTATTCAGGAGGAAGCTACAGCATGCAACAGCTGAGGCCTTGAAGCGATGTCTCAAAGACAGGCTTTCTTGAGCACTGGGATTTCTTTCATTTTCTAAAGCTGCTTTGCCTCCAGTGTGTTATGTTCTGATGCACAGTGAATATGGGGAAAGGATTCATTTACATTAGGGAAAGAATCTCTGGGCAGGCATTGGGAACATCCATTTACCAGTGCAGAGTGTGCAAAGCGAAGGAAGGTCAGTGACAAGTGAGTGTGCAGACCAATTTAAAAACCAGTCCATATTGCAGAAGCTCTGTAGTTAAAGTAGGGAGACTGCAGATGCAAGCTGGATTGCATGCCTCCAGCATGGTCTTCCAGTCTGCAGTAGGCATTAAATGTGGGAAGTACATCTGAACCAGCAGAAATTGGCAGAGATAAAATTGATAATTAATGCCCAGTATCCTCTCACTGAAATCCCTCACGATCCCACACCACCTGGCTTATCTGAGTTTCTTCTTGGTGTCCCAAACTGCCCCAGTTTTTAGCCTGGATATAGGTTAAGTAAGTAAATATTGAAATACTCAACTCATTAGTCAGAAGAGGAAAAGGCACTTTGCATCTTCTTCCTCCTAAGTTCTGTCCTATAACCTTTGTTCATTTACTTGATATTGTATTAATGATCCATTAGATAAACCCTAAGCTGGATTTCTCAATAATCAGTGTTTGCATGGTACAGCAAGGAGCTGGAGATGGAGATGAGGAAGGAAAAAGCTGTTTTCTCTTTCCTATCAACGTGAGATGTTCAGCATTAAGGAGCAGATACTGAGATCTGACCAGACAGGGCTGGTATAAGGGTCACACCTTGGCAGGGTCGTCACCCAGTCTGTACCACTGGCCCGTAACTGATAATCTCCTGATACTATTACAGGCAGTGCCATTATGACTGTCAACTTTAATTAGGCACACTCCCATTTGCTGTTTCCTTCTAAACATCACTCCAGGGCCACAGCTCATTCAATGTGCAGCCAAACTTCACCAGGAGGGGTTTTGCCTTGTTTGCCTTGTTTCCATCAGCCACTGGTGGGGCTAGCCACAAGTGTGCTTGTGCAGGAGGGAACTCTGGAGGCTGTGGATCATCCACTTTCCACCTTTCTCCAAATTCTCAGCTGCTGACCGTTCTGCTCTAGGGCTCTCAGCTCTCACAGAGGCTCAGAAGCAGAGACCCCTCCCCTCCTCCAGGCAGGGCGAAGCCATGCAAAGGGGTGCTGGGTCACCACAAAGCCCCTTCACACAAAACCTTCAACAAAGTCTTCAGCATTTGGCATCTGTTAGCCTTGGCCTTCAGTTTATTCTGTAAACATGAATAAGCATTAGGGCACAGCTCCGTGTTTTATTCATTATGAAGGACTGAAACCTATTACATTAAAAATTCAGATACTAAACTGTATTAAATGGACATGTAGGGGATATATGTCTGTATATCAAGATATCCATTTATTCATAGGCTCAATAGGGTCTTAGATATATGCAAGAATAAAGGGAAATTAAGTTACTTATCCAGTCTCATACAGTAAATTGGTAGCTGAGTCAGGAGGAGTGCTTAGGAGAGGTTATTATTTGCTGTTGGTTACATGGGGAAGCTTAGACCCTCTGTCCAAGAGTCAGTTTATATTTGCAAATTATAACTGTCTTTCCTGAGGTGTCATTTGTTTAACACTTTGAGAACTCCACTGTCAGCTGCTGAGGAAAAACTATTATGGCTTCTTTTCTATTCTTCCACACAGTTCTATTTTAAATTTATCAAACAGCTTGTACTGTTCTTGGCATGTGAGCCTCACTGATTTTTCCTAACTGAGCTTGGTCCTGCTCAAGTGGGCACCCAGCCTCTGTCACATTAAGAGCACAGCTGGAAGGACATCCAGGGGTGCAGAGTCTGGACCCTCTGGGCACCTTCTCCCCTCACCTCTCTCTGCAAGGAGCAGGAGCCAAGTCAGAGCTGCTCCCCCCAGCATGAGGTGCACCTGGGACACTTCACCTCTCAAGCCCTGTCAGAGTTCAGATGTGCTGGACTGCCCAGAGAAACCCTGTGTGTGTTTTGTGTGCATCTGACTCATACTCTCAGCGTGGGTTAACAAGGTGTTGTCTGCTCTTCCGAACCATCAAGGAGTCAAAGAGACAACACTACTTGAAAATTTACCTTCCCATATTCCAAAGACTGGCCACTGCCCTTCCCTATCCAGAGTGTGACTTGTTTTCATTTGTGCCATAAAGCTCCTCCATCTCTGATTCCATCCAAAGTCATGCTAGGAAATTTGCCCTCAGTGTTGGTCTAAAAAAGCTGTTTTCTAGAGCAACATGCTCTGATTTGAAGATTGCTAGCCATTAGTGGCTGCATTATCCCTTAGCCAGCTCTTCCTAAACAGCATCCCTGGCAGGATTTTATCTTACTTGAACACTGAAGTGGGTATTTGTGGAAAATACCCAGGGGGTAGATGAAGGTCATCACTGTCCACTTACTTAATTATGGAGTGACTGCTATAAGGGTGGTAAACAAGTCCATTACAGATGGGGCTAATGGCTTCAACAAAATTTCACACATCTGTGAGGGGAATGGCAGGGATAACACGGACTTTATGGAAAAACATGAGCTGGACTGACAGTGTAGTCTTCTCTTCATTAAGATCAGGCCTGGATCAGCCTCTGAAGGACCAAGTACTGTCTATGTTTAAAAGCTGTTAAGCAGCGCACTGACAGCATCTCTTTGGCCCTTGGGGTGTCCCAGTCATTCCACCTGTGGAAGCTGGACAATATCATTCAGGGAAAACACTTTGCTGAAAAGACTTTATCCAGAAACACTGAAGCTAGTAACAAAATAGAAAGTGTGTAAAGGATCCTGCAATGCAGTCTCAAAATTGGCAATTTAATGTCCTGTCCCTGGGGGAGCAGAAGCAGGATGATATGGGGTTTTGTCCTCCAAAGGCACCTCTAAGAGAGGAAGATGGAGTTGCATCCCAGAATTTTGAGGTTCCCCTTGTTTAGCCCACTTTTTTTAATGCCGCTCATATTTTGCCAACAGAGTGGCTACAGATTGGTGCATCTGAATGTAGGCCTGGTATGGATGGAAACCTCCTGTTCCCTCAGCCATGAGGCAAGGACTGGGGTACAAACTCTTCCTTTTTGGGAGCTTGTGCAGATTGCCCTGCTGTGTAAAAGTGCAAGGGCCTAAGTACTGTTGTATTACACCACTGATGTACAAGAAGTTGTTCCTTTTAAGAAAATGCTCCAGAGACACAGAGGCTTTAGAGAAATTAGAAAGGATAAATTCAGAATAATAAATTTAAAATATGCCCTGAATCTCTCATTGCACACCATGTGTAGCAAGAGCTCATTTTGTGTTGCTCAAAAAATATAATTACCTGCAGTGCAGGGATCAGCACAGCCACATAATCTTGAAGACTAAGGAGTGATTTGTTTTATAGTTCTGTATTTGTAGTTGTGATATTGTGTCTTGGGTGAAGCATCCAGGCAACAGGCCAGTCTTCATGATTAGCAATATAATAACTGGCTGAACAAATACTTCACACACACAGATCTAATGAGGCTGGTGCTAGGGAAAATGAGTATTAAAAAGTTAATTAGGATATACTTTTTTATACACATTATTCCTTAGTGTTGCTGGTGTATCACCTGCAACACACAGCATGGTCCAGGAAAGGCTGTAGCCAGATATAGATACAGAACATCTGCTGAAGAACAAAGTGTGAGTGTCCTACTCAGAGCAGTTGCACTGCACCAGAGGGAGGTGTGAGGCAAAGGCAGTAGCCCTGGCTATATCCTCACATGCAGCACATCTTGCATAAGAGCATGGAGGTCAATGCAGTCTTTCACAGGAGCCCAGGGGAGCTCTGGTCATTCAAACTTCTCAGGGTCAAACAAGTTTAATTGTAGGTAGCCCTATTTTAACTCTTCCTCTGAAAGGCACATGGAGAAACACAGTTTGTCTCCCAGGGTATGATTCTAGTACTGGATCACCTCTAACCATGCCACCTATAACCTGCATGTTAGCCAGAAGACACAAGTACTGCCAGGCACCAGCTTGTGTGAAACACCAGCAGATGTTTGCTCTCTCCTCTCTTGTCACGTGGGAAGGAGCTGCACAGCAACACTCTGCAAAACCACTGTTGTGATAGGCTTTGGTTGTGCTGCATAATGTTTGATCAGACATGGGTTGGGATAAGTGCATCAAACTAGTACTTATCAAGGGGATTTTTGCCCTAGTTTCTCCAAATCATTTTGTGTGTTTGCTTGACTCTTATGTGTATGGTGACTACTGAATTTGAAAGGCTTGTTGAGCAAATATGCCCTAATAGAGTCTGTAAAAAATGCAATAGGTGGATTAAATTAAGTTACTCTGCTTTTGCAAACCAGTAAAGTTCTTTGCTCTCCCCAGTTAATTTCACAGGTACTCAAAAAGCAAAAGATTTAGTTAGACAGTCCTTTATATTAGTTGATATTTTCTGTATATGCAATGAAAAAATAATGGGGGTGGATGTATTGAAAAGATCCTGCCCTGAGTACTTTATTAGAAGCAAAGCAAAAGTGAAGGTACTAGGCTGTATTTATTACTGTTTTAATAAATAAATGAGTCTATAAAAACTGTGCACCTTAGCCATGGAGCCTAAAAGCTCTTAATGTTTAAACTTTGCTACAAAGGGAATGGTTGGGATGCATGTTTCAGAAGCTGTTTCTGCATTTATTTGGATGATTTTGTATGAAAAAAAGCTTTTGGTGCAGTTCTTACATGTCTGCTTCAGAAAGGTTGCTGACAGACCTGACCAGCTCTCTGCTTTTCCCCCAAGAAGTGCATCCCAATTTGTGACCAGAGGCACAGGCTCTTGATAAGAGAATTCATGCAGGTTTTCTAATGAGAAGCATTGTTAGTTTTAGCTGGAGTGTTTTAAACCAGAGAGACTTTTGCCAGATCTTTAGCTATGAATGCTAAGGAAAGTTAGAAACCCCAGTCAAATGTGAATTCTGTGAATTCTCTACCAAATGGCTTTAAAATCCTGGTGACAAAAGCCTGGAGACAGTGTGTGCCCAGAGCTGACAGCTGCCTGTCCACACCTGCTTCTCGCCCAGGGGAACTGCTGGTGTGCCTCTGCCCAGAAACCACAGCAGATCTCACAGGGACCCTGTGACGTGGATGTGCTCAGGAGCCAGGCTGTGGGGCCCAGGGGAGGGCAGGTTTGTTGTACTCACCTGCTTAAACTGTTCTTGCTACCTCCACAAACATGCCTCCCTTCCACAGTAAGGCAGCTGAAGCCTGAAGAAGTGTCAGGAACCATACAGGAAGGTGAGAGCCTCCTCATGATCAGAAACAAAGTTCCCAGAGGGTGGTGTGAACCAGCAGTCTGCAGCTCGAGATCAGGCTCAGGTCTGGGGTTCCTGGTCATATGATCAGATAAAATAAGTTTCCTATTTGCCAGTCATCTGGTGACTCTGAGGCATCTTAGGACCTGGTGGAATGACTTGTGTAACCAGTGCTTCTTCCCACAGTGATATTCCCTGGACATCTGTTCACCTATACCTGCCACTGTGTGTTGAAGAGCAGCAGACCCCTCTATCTCGTCTCCTTTAATCTTAAATCCAGCTCCTGCTCCCTTCCCAATACAAATGTCATACATGGAGTCTTTCTCTCCCTACAGGAGCTTCTTAAAATTTATGCAGCAGCCCCATTCCTATTCATATCCACTCCACCTCCCAGGTTCCAGGTTGTTGGTGGTGCTCTACAGAGCCCATTTATGACAAACCAGTACTATAAATGCCACACTTGGCACAAAGACAGCTCAAGCCACCTCTTCTTGTCTCCTTCCTCTCCACCCTGCCCACCACTTCCATGCCATCAGTTCTCACAGTGCCTCAAGAGATTTTTGGACTCAGATTGTCTCATGGTTTTGATCTTCCACACTTTACCCATATGTACACACATTCATATATTTGCTTTTGCACCCCTTTAATTCTACCATGCAGTAGAGCAAAACAAATAAAAGTGTGAAATCAACTTAGCCTGTGTCAAATAACCTCTGTGATAGTATTCCTGTCAAGAAATGTAACTCATCATCAAACCATCTGGTGCTATACCAGCACTATATGCATGGGGAAAAGCTTTTTTTTTGAGTCCTGGAGGTGGCTTCTGTTTGACTCCAAAGTGCTTGAGTTCCTCCTCCTGATTTAGGCCACAGAGACTGACACCTTCTTCTGAAGTGGTAAAATCCAAACCCAGCACTCTCAGGAACCTGGTTCAGAAGATCGTGCCTGGTCTCTGTGTCATAGTTTGAAGCACCCACAGTCACAGTTCACAAGATGAGAAAGGCCAAGCTCACTTCTCCCATCCAGGTGCCCTAAAAAGCAGACAAAGACTACATGCTCTCTTGCACTCATTCATTCATGCTCCAGTTGCACTGGGGACAGCTCAGGCAAAGTGAGGCTGGGTACCCATGGTCCCCATGGCCAGGAGACTTTCATGCTGATGGGAGTTACGTGTTTGAAATCTATCAAACTGAGAGGAGCATTAAACCTTAAAATACTGCTTTCTATTTTTGGGAGGGGAAGATGAGGATATGCTCTAAATATTGTCATGGTAGGAGAGACGCACTGCACTACAACTACCTCACCGGCTCCTGTTTATAACATGAAATTGTGATTCTTGCACATTCCCTTCCACAAGGCACCTTCCTTGAGGAGAGGCTGCAGGGTCTAAGGCTCAGGCAGGTGGAGGCTTCTCCTTGTCTTGGGTCAGGTATCCAAGCTGACTCAGGGATGAGTCTCTCCATAAAGCTTCACATGCCCCTCTTAGACACCTAAACCCCACCCCACACTTTACATCAGGAGCCCACCTTTATCTTCTGGGTTTCATTCTGGGGCCAGTGTGGAACACAGAACACCAAGTTATGTACCTCGCCTAGAACATGTTTGCATATAGCTCTGAGCCTACAGACAGCGAGATGAGGTGCATGAGTAGGAGTAGATCCTTAGACTGTTTTGGGTTTTCCTGAGTCATTTGTGCTAATAAAATAATGGGATACCTATTGCATGACTTTATCATCACACCTTTCTCAAGTCCTGAGAGGGAATCTGTGTAAGTCATAGGGAAAGGGTTAAAGGCACCACAGTCTACAAAACTGTATTCTGGAGAGGTGACGCCCAGCAGAAACTGAAACATCCACTGTCATTTTCTGCTTCAAACTTCCTAAAAACCTTTATCATAACCAGATGTTAAAGACAAGTGAAACATACAAGAGAATTGGAGCCATGGAATGAAATAAGGGAAGAAGAGCTTAAATAACATTTAGATTAGTGAGATGTGTTCCAGCTTGCATAACCAGACAAAATCCATCTGTAAGAGTTTAAGGACCATCCAAAGCCATTTCCAAGCTATTAACAATTGCTTTTGAGTAGCTGGGGAATAAGAGAGGAATAACAAGGAAACATTTAGTACCTGCATTGCAGGGAAAATCAAGGAATTTAAATATACCTCACTTTAATTCTTGGAAAGATTGCTAGAACCTATTATGAAACCCTCAGTTTATAATCCGGTACAGATTAGTCAGTTGATATGAAACACATTGCAGGGATTTGTCAAGAATAAACTGTGCCAATTTTTTTCATTTTTTCCTCTTTGGTCTAGTGGCTAAGGGAAACAGATTTAATTCTAGGAGTTTGGACACTTTCCTGGTGGATATGTTCAGGTGTGCACCAGGGAAACACAGTATAGGCTTGACTGGGAGAACTGAATCCACCTACATTATAAACTGGAAGAGTAAAAGGTGGCTCAAAGCATTGCAAGACCAAGGGGATGTGTGTTCAGTCTATGTCTGACCACTGTGTGGAAGAATGAATGATGGGGAAGGGAATGCAGCTAAAAGATGTCTGAATAAAGCCAAGCTGCTAGAGCTTGAAAGACACTGGAAGGCAGGCTTATGGTTCAAAATTACTGTGATGACTAGAAAAAGTGCTCTGAAATCCTCAAGATGAAATTGGGCAAGTAGAAAAGCAAAGGTCTGCCAGCAGAAAAGGGACATCAATGCACAGCTACAACGAGGTCCACAAAGAAAATTCAAGGGAAATAGTAGCAAAAACCTGGGGATGAAGGGATGCTGTGCAGCAATTGCAAAAAAATCCCCAAAGCAACAAACCAGATTAAAAAAAAAAGTCAAGAAATGGGTTTAAACTACTTGTGAAAACCCTTGATTTTGAAATTAGAAGGGTGTCTGTACTAGAGGATGAAAGTCTGAAACAGCTTTCCAATAGATGTGGAAAGGTCAAGAATCCTTACTAGGTTCAAGATGGAAAAGAGCAATTTTTGGCAGGGAGTTATCAGAGGTGGTTGCAGGAACATAGGCCCAGTCTGGGCGAACCAGGAGCTTCCTTGCCAATGTCTTTCATTTGCTTCTCTGTAAGACATAGTGGGGTGATGCTGCTCTTGCAAGGCTTCAGCTGGAGCTGCTGTCTTCAGCCTTGGGAACCCCACTTTGTGGAAGAGAGAGGAGATGGAAAATACCCAAGACACAGAACCACGAATGAGAAGTTTGGAAAATACCTGGGTGGGAGGAGAGGCTTGGTTAATTTAGAATGGAGAATGCTGGGGAGCAGGCTGGGGAAGTGTGGTAGCAATCTTACACAGAAGGGTCACAGACTGTGGTATCTCCATATCCCATGCTGGACAACCTCATCTGAAGAAAAGTGCATAGAAATTAGGAGAAAATTGGAGAGTTCAATTTTCAAAATACAAGGATAACCAAATATTTAGACAGTTCCTTTAAGTGTAAGACTTCATGTGTCCATCAGCCACATGGCTACCAAGGCTGGAAGGTCCCACATTAACTAATCCACCCTGAAGGCCTGCACGGTTAAATGGTCTGTAAACGGTCCCTTCAGTCTGAGGCTTCTGGGAGTCAGTCATGTTAAAATCAGAGAGAAGCTGGGTGATATGCACCTGAAATCATGACAGTGTCAACACAAGAGATCTCAGTGAACTTAGAGTGAATCTTCCACCTTCCTGTGATCCTCACAGCTGTATCATGTGGTATTTTCTCAGAATTTGTTCACACACCAGAGGTGCACAGGCAGTAAAAAATCCAATATGCTCTTAGTCTCTGGTGGCAATAACATGGTACTGCTTTCACCATTTTCTTTCAGACAGAGTTTGAAGAATTATTATATTAGAAATAATTTTCAGAGACATATTAACCTTAGTCCTGCCCAGTACCCCAGGGTGTCTTTTGAATTTTCAGTCCTGAAACAAATTCTTTTGGAAAGGTAATAATTGGCACCGAAATGAGAGGGAAAAAAGGTGATGGGTGTGAGGAAGAGGGCACAGCAGGTGTGCCCGTGGCCAGAGTGCTCTGCCATTGTCCTCGACAGATTCCCAAATGGAGGCTAATGCCTGGAAGGAGAACAAGGTACCTAGGATTTAATAGTAAATGACTGTCAAAAGAAAACAATTATTTTATTGTTTGCAAGACTGAAACCACAGGGGATGTTAACACCAGGCTTCAGAGTGTAATAATCTCTGTTCACTGTCCTAATAAATAATTTTCTTCATTTAGCCTGCTCTGTGAAACAGCTCTCACTTGTTGGATTCCTTGAATGTGCTGATGAATGTTCTCCCAGCTTAATGACTGCCCTTGCTGCTCCTTCAACCAGTTTTTTTTACTGCCAGCTTTTTCCCTCTCCAGGAGGTTGTTTATCCAACAACCAGGGCACTGCTATTGGAGCATTTCTAAAAAGATTATTCTGCTAATTATTCAGATCATTAAATGAAAGGTGAAGCAGTCATCAGCTGCCAGCTTTGAGCTCCCCAATAATACAAGAATGATTCTCTTACATAAAAATCCATATTTTTTAATTCTGCAGCACTTAACCTTTTTGCAGCCTTTGAAGGAAGGTTTCAGCTCCAGCAGATGTGGTTTGTTTGTAAGAAATGGAATTTTTCTCCTTTAAAATATAAGATACATGTTCAATACTCACTGCATGCTGAAGCCATTTCTCCTACCTTTTTCCACAACAGTTTGTGTCATGAGGGGGAAAAACCAAAACCAGCTGCGCAGAAAATACCAAACAGGGATCAACATCATCCACAGGCAGACAGTTCAACTACCCCCTCAAATACAGGTAGGGTTTGCCTGAAAAACAGGGATTTTTCTTCTTCTCTCTTTACCTCAGGAGTCTGTGGAAACGGAGACAGGCTAGAAGTCACCTGTTGGTGAGGTAAAGGGTTTTAGAAGGGATCATCAACTCTCAGCCACTGCTCACTACTTCATGGAGAAGTGGGCAAAGTCCCTGCAGAGCAGGACTCATCTGGAGCTGCTTTGCTTCCTTTACTGCTTTTTGTTTTGCCCACATCTTCAGAGCTGCATCACACACAGCTGCAAAGCTTTGTTAAAGACATGGTGAGGAAAGGCTGAAACAATACCCCAAAGGAGGTGCATGTAGATGTGACAGAAGGTGAAACAGCCAGGTTTGCAGGTGATAACTGTGCTGAGTAGCTGGTCAAATGTCACACCAATGGCAGGGGACTTCAGAGGGATCTCACTGAGTGGAGAAGAGGATGGCAGATGAGTTTCAGTGGAGATAAAGCAGGAGATGCAGCTAGGGGGAAAAATAACCTGAACCATGACAAGCACCTGAAACCATCAGTGGGAGAGAGCATCTGAGAGGAGAAAACACAAGGGCTGGGATTCCTCAGTTTAGACAAAACAAGGTTATGGGGGGATATGAGTGGTATTCACAAAATCATGAAGGTGAAGGCTAGTGTGAAAGCAGAGCCGATACTCCCCAAATCTTGTGTTACAAGATGTCAGGATCTCTAGGTAACCACTGGGATACTGCATTAAAGCCAGTAAGGGGGTTCTCTGCAGCAGGGGTGAGCTCCTGAGCTTGCTGCCATGGGAGCTGGCAGAGGCAGACAGGACCAGAAGAGACAAAGAGGTAGTGAGTAAATCCAGGGACAGCAGGATACAGATATTGATACAGCAAAAAGAGAAGGTAATACTAGGAATGTGTCACCTGCCATCCCTAACCCATCAGCTGAAGATACAGGCTGGGGGAGAATAAAGGGGCTGCAGAAAGCAGCTGTTTCTCCTAATAATGTCTAATGCTGCTGTGTTATGCAGTTGCTTTTAAATTACCAGGAGAGCATGAGCTTAGCCATTCTCCATCACAATCTCTGCAGTCAAGACCTTCACAACTGGGTCAGCAAGACCCAAGCACTAGGGCTGAGACCCGTGAGAGGAAAATCACATTCCTCAAGACTCAAGTGGTAGGACATTTCTTAGGGAATTCTGTTCGAACTATTAAACTCCCTTCTTTCAGGGAATTGTTAAATTTTTGGTCCTTGGGTACAGCATCCTGTGGAAAGCCCAGCTGAAGTAGCTGCAACAGTCTTATGTGAGTGCCCCCCTCAGCACACACGGGCCTGCTTATGATGGGATCAACACGCGGAGAGTCCTCAGGGAGACGTCCTGATGACTGCATGGAGGGAATGAAGTCTCTTCCAAACAAAGGATTTAACCCTGTAATTCTTTTGCTTAATACAACTACTGTGTAATTACATCCTTTGCCGAATTTACAAAGAAATTCAAAAGCTAAATCCCTTTGGTTTAAAAGCAGTTCATCCTTTCTCCCTTATTTTGATACATAAATGACTTCAAATATGTATTGCTGGATAAACTCAAATACATAATCCTGACTAAACCTGTGTTTATTTAATAAAGAAAGAAGTAGTTGGTTACAAGAAATGAATTACAGAAGAGGCAAGGACTCTTGGTAATAAATGTAGGACTACAGCAGACACAGTGCGCTTTCTGATGCTATGAGCTGTCTTATCAAGGAAATACTGTTTAGACATGCCAAGAGGGAGTTCCTTGGAGCCTGGGGAGTGCTTGACTGACTCTGACAGCTCCAGTTGAAAGCACTGCCTGGAATTCAGTTTGCAGTAGGGTCATGCAGAGAAAAGCTCTGTGCCTTGCTTCACCTATGAGGCAAGGCTCAGGTGAAAACCAGCAAGTGTTACTCCATCAGAGGCTTCAGTTCAGGACTGAAAACACAACTCCCACAAAAACAACTTTTGAAAAGATCCCCAGCAGCAGGTGTCACCCAGTGTGTTTCTCAGCTCCTTTAGTGACACAAGCCAGCAGCCAGTGCCCGTGGAGGGCTGACTCTCACAGTGCACCGATGCTGCACAGGCCTGAGCAGTGGTAGATGCTGTAGCAGCACTTGGACCACTCACATAGTCAGTGACAGAGACTCTGGAGTCGAGACCGTGTGCTGGGGCTGTCTGAGGGGACTAGAAGAACCCAGGTTTTGTTAACTCTGCTGCTTACAGAACAATTTGTTCACTCAAAATGTGCTGCTGGGAGCAAGTCCCTTCTGGAGAGGCACCAAGGCAAGCACATGACAGTTGTCCTTATCAGCACATCTCTTGCTGTCTGATCTGAGCCTAATGAGACCCAATGCTCTTTAAATCACTCTGTCTTGTCACTAACTCAATTTCCAGCCCTGCAATTGCTAAATATCCCTTCATGCACATATTTATTTGCTCCACAGTTACTATGAGGCCAACTACCTCAAATGCAGTTTGCCCAGTAGCTGAGCTGCAGCCTTGCAAATTCAACAACAGTGTTTGCAATTAAAGAATGTAAGTTAAAAACCACTTAACATCAATAACAAAAGGTAAAAAGCAAGATATGCCTTCCTATAGGCCTCTAAAAGGTCTCTCAGCATCTGCAACTCCCTTGTTTGCTAATGGAAGATGAGGGCCAGGGTTGTAAACTTTCTGCCTCTGACCTGGGAGAAGGGCTTTGTCACAGGACCAGGTGTTTCGTGACAAAAGCTGGGCCTGCCAGAAGCCATGTATTTGGGGAAGGGTAGGATCAACTGCACTTTCCATTTTCTAGCTGTTTCAGCCAACGTTATTGTTTGTAAGAGAGGATTTGTAAAATAACTAATTGTGCTTAAAAAAGGCCTTGAAGATATATCCAAAGTAAGAAGATGAGGAACAGCATGCCGAGAAGTAGAAGATTTCTATTTAACTCGTGTATCAGTTGTCTATTAATAATAGCTGCACAGAGAGACACGGACATAATTTCCAAGCACACAGAAATCCCCTCTGTCCCTTATTCTCCATATAAGTGATAAATGAGATATATCATGAGCACTAATTCAAACCCACAGCCCCAAGGCTTCTCACCATCGAGTGTCCCCACTTTTTCAATGCCTTTGTTGCTACCATTGACATTATTGATCCCTTTTGTAGGGTAGTAGGGAAGGTTGATCCCTCCCTCTGCACAGCAAAACCTCCTCACTCACTTGGAGGGCCTGGTTACAGGGGCATTATGTGCCCCCAGACCTGCTTTGGAAGAACCTTTCCACCACTCTATGTGTAAGTCAGGTATGATCCTTGGGCATAGACCGGGATTTACAATGGACAAACGTTCCTTTTATTCCTTCTGTCTGGTTGGAAGAGGATGATGACAATCCTTAGAGACCAACCACCCTGGTTTGGAGACAAATATGGTCTTGTCTCATGGCAACCTCTGCCAACAGCTCCCAACTGCCTTTCATTCAGACACCTTTCCCCACACACAGGAGCTGCCCCTCTCAATGGAAGGATGCCAAGATCCTGACACTTCTAGCAGAGGTTTTTGTACCAAGAGCTAAACGTGATCTGCTGCAGGAATTCCAAGCCTTTAAATAAATCCTGTTGTACCCTGGCCAGTGGCACCCTGGGAGGCCAAGCCTGCCACTGCAGCCCAGCTTTGAACCCATGGGGAAACCCAGAGAGCCAACTCCATGCAGCACTGTGCGCTTAGCAATACCATAGGGGTAACCAGTGCAGGCAGCAGCACCAGCAGGAATGGTGCCACAGGCTCCCAATGCCAAGCAGAGTTAACAGAGAGACCAGCAGCCTTGCCACCACCTTTTTCCTCCTCACCCTTCAGAGAATCTGGTCATGATGAGAAACACCTGCAACTCTTCACCTTTTCAAAGAAGCTGTGCTAATGCAAAGCAGTGCTACCAGGTGGGTAGAGTATCCCATTACTATCCCTTCACCCAGACAGGATTTACACCTGCCCTGTGGCATCTGCCTCCAAACTCCCTGGGTCACTACTCTGCTGGGGGTGGTCTTGTGTCCCTCAGAACACTCCAGCCCTTGCACATGGGGTCACAAGGAGTGTGTGCTTCAGTTCATCACCTCAGGGTTCACTCTTGTCCCAAGCAGCTGATTAGCAATTCTGCAGCAGCAAAACTGCACTGCTGCATAAGCCAGGTTTAGATGGTGATCCTTTAAACAGGAATGATCTCTGTCAGAACAGCTTTCTTAAATCCTGAGAGAGATGCTGCTACTTGCACTTAATTGTTTTTCTGCGTATTAGCTATTTAATGGTATTAGCATAATATGTGCTCCCATTTACAGAGAAAGCGTTTATCTGTGTGCCTTTACCAAAAAGTGGGTTTGATTAATTAAAAATGGAGGACAAATGGGATTGCTGTGAGGATTTGAATGTAAATGCACCAGCAGATGCTTCCTGATCCTCCCAGCAGAGTACATCACTTTTAATAAACTCGGAACAGATGGCTGACTGCGGTGTCAGAGATAATATGTATCTAAGTGCTCTGCACTCCCCTCCCAGACAACTCTGTCCTCAAGCCTCAAAATCCAGAGGGGTGAATCCTCACCTGCAGCCCGCTGGCAAAGTTCCCACCACCTCAGGGGTGCTGTGCTTACTCATTGCAGCCGTGGAGTCCTGCCAGGGATGTGCAGGTTTTCTGCTTCATGAGTCCTGTGGAAATGTGATGGAGGCGCTTGCTGGAATGCAGAGCCCATAGTTAGATTAATCAGGCTGCACAAGAAGCAGCAAGAGATAATGTACAGCTAGTTAAAAGTTTAGGTGTTCTTTCTCCTCCATGGGAGTGGGATCCTGCTGACTACAAGTGGGAAAAGCTCCTCGTAGTTCAAAAAGCTGTTGAGCCAACCCTGCAGGACTGAAGTGACATCTCGCTGAAACATTTGGTATATGAAAATTGCCTCTAAAATTCTTTATGTGTTCACTTTATCTCTTGATCAAAAAGACAGGATAAGAATGCCATTTCAAATGGAAAAAATTTAGAAAATGAGTGATCAGTGCTTTCTTGGGTCCTTCCTTCCTAGGTCCCTCTATAAAGAGGATTTTGTCCGAAGAGTAAACTGAGGCACTGGACAGATAAATGCATTGCGGTGGTCATGTGGGAAGGGAATAGCAAAGCTGAGCATAGAAACCAGGTCCCCAAGCTTTTATGATGGGCTGAAACATTTCCCCTAGTTCCTCAGGCCCATTACCTAACTCATTGCTACCTTTGTTAGTGCTGCTTTGAGCCAAACTATGCAATGAGTTGCCTGACTCCTCTGCACCTATTTACTGCCAGGTGCTGCGACCACCTGGGCTGGCTGCTAGCAGTAATTGTGGGAGCTGCTGGCTGGCAGGTGAAGAGTGGCAACGTCTGGGTGACTGCTGGAAAGGAAAAATGAGCTGTATGATTCGCTAGAAAATAGGAGGCAATTTTCTGAAAGCAGGGAGATGAGTCAAGCAGGTTTTTCCCTGGACTATCACTAGGAAGGGAGAATATTTGTCTTGAGGAACACTGCTGCTCAGGTGTTTCTGGCAGCTGTTTCAAAGACCATATAACTAGGTTAACAGACTGACCTCTAGGTATCTTTACCATCTGCAGCTCAAGCAATGTAACCAGAGGCAAACGCAGATCTCATTCCATAAAATAAGTTATGTCTCATGCACAGTGCTGGAGATGGAGAATGTCTGGAATCTTGTGAGCAAAATTTCCAGTGTGAAATCCTCATGAAGATAAGGGCTGGCACTAGGAAGCTCTGTTCTGTGCTTGTAGAAGAAAATCTGGCCTTGGTGCAGCCTAGCAGGAAGACAAGAGGGAATGAAATTCTAAGCAGAAAATGAAGATCTATGCTGAGACTGCTATTGAAACATCTCTTTTTTAGCCAGAGCACAACAGAAAAGCATGTGGATATTCAGCAGAAGGGATGGCAGACTGGCAGTGGAATCTCCCAGAGAGGGTGATAAATCTGCAGCTCTGCAAACCTCCAATGAAGGCTTGGATGAGCTATACTTGGTCTTGGCACCCAGCGTTCTGTAGGTTAGAGATGACACCTATGGCAGGCAGGCCTGCGAAGCACAGCATCCCGAGCTGCACATTAAAGCAGATCAGAATGGTCTGGTTGGTTAGGATGATGTGAGGACATAGTGCTCAGAGAAAGTGCAGGATGCAATTGAGTTCTTTGGAATTAAAATCAAAAAACAGGGGGCTAGGGGTTTTAAAGAAAATTGGATGGATAGGAGGGAGAAGGCAAATAAAATATCAGGCAGGATATTCTGGAGAGGAGAAAAGAAAACATAGATAATAAGCATTGTTGAAAGAAACAGAGAGGTTTGAATGGTCTTGTCCAGCATCTCAGTGTGTGTGTATGACAGTCCTTGACCAGCCTGATCCCTGGGTATCACACAACATCCCACAGCACTGAGGATAACCACCAGCCTGTCCTTCCTATTACACTTCAATAGACCTCTCCTATAAAACTCTGTGCCCTCTCATTTCTTGTTCAAAAGTAAAATATTACTCTATATTGGAGGAGTCAAATTAAGACAATGGCAGCATGATTGATACTGGGGAGGGTAAAAAATACTTCATAAGGCTTAGTCTGCCAGTAAAATGGAGGCTTTGCTGCTGGATGAATGCCTGTCTTGGGAAGTTCTTTATTTAAAGCATCCATTTATCATTGCAGCAGGGACCATTGGCTACAAGCATTCAGACTGCAAAACAAACTTTCCCATGAGTACAAACTCATCATTCAGCTCTAATGATCCAAAGAAATGTTTCAAATTAATCCATACAAGAAAAACAGTGGTGTCATCCAGGATGATGACAGGAATAGAAACACCATGCAAGGTCACCCCAGTAATACGGAGGAGCTCCGTGTTTTCTTGCAGAAGCACCAATTATGTATCTCAGGATTTCAAACCGAAGTCCATTGCTCCTGCTGAAGCAAAGAGCCTGTTCCTGGGTCATTCCAAAGTCCATGTGAATCCTACTGAAATCAGGAGTGTATGTGAGGGTTATGGTTTAGCAAAAAAGGAGATTAAATATGACAATAAGCTTCTCATTATTCACCTGTTGATCTCTGCAATACTAGACAGCATATCCCAAGGTCATTTCTGGTGCTAAAGGGATACTTCTAATATGAAAGATGAAAATGAAACTATCACTACCCCTCAAAAATGGGGAAGCACCTTCTCTTGGTCTATGGGGCAAAGCGAGGCACAGGGTGGGTGTCCGCCTCTGGGCCGAGTAAACAGAGCAGCTGGAATAGCTGAGCCAAGTCTCCAGCTCACTTTTACTTACTGCCATCATTTCCTGGTTTTGTGGTGGTTTTGTTTTACCCCGAGGGTCTGACTTCTTTAGTTAGCTTTTGTTTTTTACACAGGAGCGATACATAAAGATTTCCTTTTCTCATCTCTGGATAAATAGAGGATAACAGCTTCGTTAGACAATTGAGTACTCTTCCAATCAAACAGCAATACCTTGTCTCTGGGGGGGGCTTTCTTTAACCACAGAACACAAGCAGCTGCTGTAATCGTGCTGTTCTTGAGGCCCTCTGCAGGGGCAACCAGGGCTGCTGCTTTTCCTGAGAGCATCTTTGGTGCAGCACAGGAGGGAGTTCTGTGCTTGGATCCCCTATCACAGTGTGGATTTCCAGTAGGCCCTTCTGCTTACCCACCTCTTCCAATTAATGAAACTGCTCTCAGAATATGAAAAATTCATTCCTTTGCCTAAGTCAAGGAATAAACCCCAGATGGTTGATGTTTTGAGGCAATTGCATGTAAGATATTAAAATAAAATAAAATAAAATAAAATAAAATAAAATAAAATAAAATAAAATAGGAGTGGTTGTGATACCCAGGAGTGTGTGAACAAAAGGTCAGGACTGAATTCCCGATTCTCATTGTGGCTATTGTACAGTGTGCACCTGCTGTTTATAAAGGGTTAATAAAGCATCAATAGATGCAAGAATCATTTTAAAAACATGAGTAGCCTGTGATCCAGATGGCTATAAACATACCAGTTGATGGTGGTAGAGATGGGCTTCAGCACAGTAATAAATAGGGCTGATCAAAATATGGAAAAGTGTTTCTGAAAAATATTTCAATGAACCAGAGTTGTTTCAGTTCAAAGGGCCTGAAAAATTCATCCTTATATTTAAAAAAAGTTAGACAAAAAATATCTCATTTAATTTCTGCTTTCATTTATTAAAAACACAGTCAAAATAGATGACAATTCGTATAATCATCAAAACCCATGGAAAATATGCTGCTAGTCAACTTCCAAGGAGGGAGCTGCATTGCTCTCTGAGGTGCTGATCCTGCAGGGAGTTTCAACAACATGATTAGGACACTTATTTCGTTGTTAGGCTTGCACCTGTTTCTCCACATTTCACAAGAAATTCAAAGCAAGTAAGAACTGCTTTACTGGACCTCTAAAAACACAAGGAACATCTGTATGACTTGGCACCAAGTAAATCAAGTTGAAAAGGAGCAGGTGATTTCTGAAAGCCAAGGAACTCACACATCCTTGCAGGGAGGGGCAGAAGTACTTACCTTAAGAGGTCAGCTCTTGCAGGAGCTGAGAAGAGCACCGATACATGGCTCTCCCTGTCCTTGCACAAGTCAGAAGTTAAGGCTGCACTTCAGCTGCTATGACAGAGGTGATGCAAAGCCAGTTTAGGAAACAGGAGAGTCATTCCTGCATGTGGGTCCCAACAACCCCACAGCATTACAGGCTGGGGCAGAGTGGCTGGAAAGCTGCCTGATGGAAAAGGACCTGGGGATGCCTTTTGACTGCAGCTCAACAAGAGCCGGCTGTGCCCAGGTGGCCAAGAAGGCCAATGCCATCCTGGCCTGTATCAGCAACAGTGTGGCCAGCAGGACCAGGACCATGATCATCCCCCTGTACTTGCAGAATTCAAATTGATTTCCTGTCCTCACTTTTGTTGATGAACAACATTGACTGATTTTTTTTTTTTAAGACTTTCTCTGAGCAGCTGTTCTTCCCTCTTATAGCTGCTATCCTCACTATTACCTTTACTCCTTGCCTAAATACACTTAAATTACATCCTTTCCTCCGGGAAATGCATCCCAACCTCAGGGAAGGAAGCCAGGTGTAGAATTGAACCCAAAACCCACTGGAAAGGGTAAAAGTCTTTCCATTGATCTATATTTGGGTTCAGGCTCTCAATGAACAATTTGCTTAGAAATGCAAATAGCACATTTTCTCCTTATACTTCCAGTTTCTCACTATGTGAATCTGTCAAGCAGCTGCAACATTCCCCTCAGTACAGAAAGTCACATACTCACTGCAGCTTTAAACACAAAGTGAACATTGTACCATTTATCTTCTCTGTCTGGGAGAAACCCTTCCATTTCTGCTCCTTTGGGACTACACACAACAACAGTTTCCTCCTACATGGCACAGAACACATGGATTTCACAAGGATTTCACCATGTTTCTGGTTATCTAGCTGCCTCCATCAAACAAAGAGCTGTTGAGAGTCAGCAGATAATGTTTCAGTAAAAACTCTAAAAAAATCCAGAAAGAGAAGCATGGTCTGGATTTTTTCCTGTTGGTTTGGGTTTTTTTAATCCCCAGCAAAGTAGAAAATGTCGTTTGTCCTGAAACATCTCCCAAGCACATAGTAGCAGAGACTGAGTCTGAACTCAGCTGAGTACAAATGGACAGGAGTTCTCTGCAAGGTCAGTGGCCCAAACCCTTTCCTCCAAACTGAGTAAACTGGGAACTGCAGGATTTCTTCAGGATCCCCCAAATTTCTTTGGACTCATACTGCAATGTAGAGGAATCTGTCTGGACTATTTTGTCTGCAGAGCCTATGGATGAGGCAGGCTCAGCAGAGACTTTGCTGCATCTGAAGGTGCCTCGTGCTGCTGTCCCCTTGCCCTGCGGAAGGTAATGGCTGCTCCCGAAGGAGAGGCACTGCAAACCCTACTCTCCTGTGAAGAAAAAGCATTGGTCAGGTAAGAAACCTGAGCTTCTGCAGGCTGAAAAAAAGCCCAGTAACAGTAATTTAAGATTCTGTGGCTGTTCCTCAAGCTACTCTGTGCTGATGCTCTCAAGCAATTTAATACCTGAAAGGCTACCTCCTCCTGTTCCTTGCTTAGTATAGAAGGAAAAGGCTGCTGTGCCTGTAAAGAGAACATTCATTAACTAGCATTAACATGCAATTTGATGTCGAAAACTGCCTTATCAACAGAACATCTGAGGTAGGAGCCATCTGCACTGCACAGGCTGCTCAAAGTTCTGCTCAGGCTGTGCAGAGAACAGCCTGACCCAAACCAGGGTGAGTGGATGGAGGGAGGGGACCAAGGTGCCAGCTGAGACCAACAGAGTGGGATTTTTTTTCTTTGCCTTATCCAGACTGAGTCATTTCCCTGATACAGGCTGGGACAACTCTTTACTACTGACTTACTGCTGGAGCATGTCTAAACCCTCCAGAAATCCTCCCTCTCCTCTCCATAATGTCTTTTATGTGAGGGAATAATAGATCTTCAAGGATACTGACTCCTAAGATAACTATGTATGGCCATTCCTAAAATGAAAACAAGTTTTTTTTAGGTATCCCCAGAAAGTTTCTGGGTCACTAAGTGAAGACTAAAAATATTCTAGTGAGAGTGCTCTAGTGAGAGCAGGATACCCCAGGATCTCTTTGCATTATGTTATAGGTAATTATATTCTATAGGTAATTAACATGTGGGACTTGCTGGCTAGTAGCCAAGTTTAAAGGAGCCTCATGAGAACCATATGACTGAGATTGTTTCTCTTGGAAAGGACATGAGTAAGAGAGAAATGTAAATATCATTAAAGCCTCACTGGACTAGGGAAGAGAAAAGGTTTTTGTCTTTCCCAGCTTTTAGAATAGAATAAGAGGTCATTTAAAAAAAAAAACAGATGAGATATTTTTGCTGTGTTTAAGCAAGCTGTGACATTTAATGCCATACGGCTGAGGAAGGTACCAAATTTGGGGAGACACTCTCAGAGGGACAATCAAACTAGCTACTTCTAATTAACACTAAAACATTCTGGAGTACTGTAACATAAATATCAGGGCCAGTGCCCAGTTTTTGGGAGGCTTGGAAGGGATTCAGCCTGGCACACAGGCAGGAAGAGGCCGTAGTCTGACCCCAGACCTTGTCCCTACCTCTGGGGAATAGCCCAGGGTCTCCAGCTCCCTGCTCCAACCCAAAATAGCAACTTCTGTGTCCCTGTGCTGCATATCTCCAGCCAGATGCTTCCAGGGATGTGCTATTGCCACTGTTGGAAGAATAATAATCTTGCGGGGACAGCAGTGCCCTGAAAGTCCTTAAGTCTGGCTTTTGGGTACAGAGATGTGTCAGGAGTACATACATGAATCCTCACACCTTTCCTTCATCCTTCTGCAAGAGTGGCAGGGAAGCAGGCTCTGTGCTCAGTTGTCTTTTCATCTCTTTAAGTGCATTGTTTCAAATGTAAGCAAAGAGAGATCAAAGAAAGCTTCCAGAATGGAAATTGTTTATGTTTCATGATTCTAAACCTTGCTGTTAGGGGGAAAGAAAAAAGGTTCTAATTACAATTGCTTTTTAATTAGGGATTCTGTCATTTCATCTCCATGAATTGGAAAAGTTATCACAAGTGAATCTAACTTACATCTCAAAAAAACCCCTTACCATGCTCACAACATTTGAACTCTGTCCTTATGGGCAGCCCAGGAGACCCAGGTACTCCTGTGGCTCACTTGCTTTTCACTGAGCAACTGGCCTGGAATGGGCAGACAGATTGGGTATATAAAGGAAGAGGAATAAAATACAAAATACACCAGGCAGTCACTTAATGTTCAGAATCTGGGCTGATGCTGATGCTGACTGAGAATTCACATGTTGGCTGTGAGCTGCTGGCAGAGTAGAGGCCATCTGGTGGGTTTATGGACCCCCCAGGACAGGACTGCTGGTCCATAGACCTTAGTCGCTCTTGTCACTATTTTTTTCCCTTAACTCTCATGAACCCTGTTAGTGCCTGCAGGCCAGTAAATAGGACTGCCTGTCTCTAGCTTCAGAGCTAAGTAAACAATATCAATTATGTTCTCATGAACTTGTTTAAGACCAGTCTAGAACTTACAGGATTGTTTTATCTTGCTGAGTATGTACATCAGCATCATATAAACTTTGCTGTCACAAGTCAAATAAAACCATAGCCATAGGAACAATCAGTAGTTTCCAGAGGAGGTTGTTTGAGATCACTGTTCAGGAAGAACCTCTGTCTCCACATCTCTTGTTGCAGATTCAGGGGGGCTCATGGGAGTCAATGAGGGTTTTCTGTAAGTACCAGGTAAACTGCCCATGGCATTGGAAGGGTATGACATTTTCCAGATTGGTGTTTCAATAACATTTAGAACAATTATGTTGAGATCCGAGCTATGTGTAAGGGTGTCCAGATGGTATTCTGTGATCACTACAGAGAAGTCTCTTCTTCCAACAGGGGACATACTCCATCTGCCCCAGTGAGAGCTGTGCATGCCAGGCAAGGACGAAAATGGATAGGCAGAGCTAGCTACTGTCAGGTTTGGCATGAAGATGGGCTTTTTTATGGGGTGTAAGTAAACCTTTCAGCAGGAAAATCCATTAATTTCAGGTTGGTGCAAGGACAGTCTAGACTCAGAAAATCAAAGCAAGTCAACATCATTTTGCCTCTGACCTGAAAAAGGCTCATCTGTGCCTTTGAGCAGCACAGATGAGTATTCACAGCAGCAATCTAAGCTTTGAAGCTTATTTCTGTTTACAGGCAGACAAGCAAGGCTTGTATGAGGGAACTGAGAAGCGAATGTGACTGACTAAGATGGGAAAGAAGAAAAGGTGTGATGTGGGGGTTGTAACAGGCTTTGCTAGTAATTTAGCAATGAGCTTACATTCAAGTTTTTCAGTCAAACAGTTATCAATTGATTTCATATACAAGAAGTGTATGTCACTGTCACTATGCCTATTTTTCACTTAGTGTCTTTTTGGTTAGGGTGTGGTATTAGCTGTGCCTTGGCTTCAAAACTTTTTGATACCTTCATGAAAATGACACTTTTCCTCTTTATGTGCCTCAGCACCCAGATCTGTAAAATCACAGCAGTCTGAAATGCAGTGTCAGTGTTTCAAACAACAGAAGAGGAGTGAATTCTTAACCTGGTTTCAGCCAAAAAATTAGAGAACAAAGTTCTCAAAGTAACTCACAGACAAACACAAGATCCTTTGGTTTTATTTCCTGAATTCTGAAATAAAGTAAAAAAATATTTTACTCTTGAGAATAGCACTTAAGCCACATAATCTCTTAATCAGATGACCTTATGCATAGAAACATCATATATCAATATGGCTTTTAGGCTGACCCTCTTTTTCCCTCAGCTCAGAGCATGGATAATGCAACAGTGCTGGGTGTTCACTTCCATCCATCCAGACGCTGACATCTTTTCAAATCACTTTCAGGCTGGGAAGGCAAACATCTCTTTGTCCATCTGCGCATGTTACATTAGTGACTGTAGGCAGGTAATGGTATATGGCTTTCCACAGTCCCACCACACTTCATACATGAGAAATTGTGCAGCTATAAGGAAAAATGGAATTGTTCTCTATAGACATCAACAGGGCTGATGTCTATAGGCTGCAAGTGGTCAGAAATGTCCATCTTCATTACTTTGCCACTCCCTGAAGATCTACTCCTGTTTTCCCTATACTAAAATACAAACTACTTTAGAGACTCACAGACCTACTCTTCCCTTGGAGTCTGCTTCAGGTATTGCCTTTCTCTGAGTGGCAGAATACCTTCCACTTTTTTATTTGATCACTTTTGCTCTTTTGACATAAATCTTTCCCTGACACGCTTTACTGTGACAGTTCCTAATATACCTGTGCCTAATTCCAATAGCAAAGTAATGAGACAAATTCCAATAGCAGAAGTACTGATTGCTGGATTAACAGTTTCATATCCATTTTTCTGGGGTAAGAAATAGAAAAATTCACCATCCATCATATGGTATTACAGTGGGAGATGCATGCCATACCTGGAAAGCATTTAGTTTCTCCTCTGCAATGAACTTAATGGCTGCAAGACCACACCTTGAGAAAGAGAAGAAAGACAAAGTAGTTATGGGCACTACATATCCTGTAAAATTTCTCAAAAAGAGGCCCCAAGGAAGAAAAGGGCTTCATGTACAAAACTGGATTAGAATTGAGATAATTTATTGCCCTAATAAGATCAGCATTTATATGTAAGGACAAGTAAATATTGACTAGGAAAACACAGCCTGTTAAGCAGATCAATCTGTTTCTCACTTAGGAATACATAGGAATTAACAAGCTTAATAATGCTCAGTATTTCAGGCTCAGAGACTTAAATGCTGTGGTGTATTCTGAATGAGGGAAAGGCCATTCTATATGGTCCGATCCCTACCCCCCAGTAAATAATTCAACAATACACACACATACCCCCTGAAAAAAGAAGAAAAAGGAAAAAAAGAAAAAAAACCCCAAAACTAAACAACACAACAACCAAAAAGAAAGAGTATCTCTTGTTCCTGGAGGTTCCCCATGGAACAAGAACTGTCATGGTTGTTCATTTCATAGACTTACGAACATTTAACCATCCATCACTGCCATCCACAAAGCACTGTTCAGAAGATCAATTTATTTCCATCTTTTCTCTGCATTTAACTGGAAAATGCAATTGACAAGAGAAGCTTTAATTTTGTATGAATGCCTTTTACAATCCAAATGCGCCTTTTGAAGCATGTGTTTAAATCAGGTAGATATTAGAGGACATTTGAGAGCACATTTCCATGTGCACCTGGAAAGAGAAAGGGAAAATGATGGTGCAGTCCGTACTGCCTAATCTCATAGAAAAGTTCTTGTCATCTTAGACAAGATGACAAGTGATGACCTCTTAGGTTCTCCCTAATTCCTTGGGTGCAGGACTCCCCAGCGAGCAGAGCAAGGCAGGGTGGGGAAGAAAGATGGTGCATTTTTCTGAATTTTGTTTTCTAGTCTAAGTCCCTGCATTCCATGACCTCTGAAACTGCTTGAGGAATAGAACGGAGTAGCAGAGCTGCTATTCCTAAAGAAGCATTGTCCTAAAGAAGAATTGGAGTCACTTTAAAAAAAGAATCCAGCTGGCTGACCTGGCAGATACTCCATCCAAAGAACAGACAGTCATTTTTTTCAAAAGCATGGAAATGCTTGTGACTAAGAGAATTTTTTGTTTCCTCTCTCTCCCTTGCCAATGCAAACTGGCAGTCAGGTAATCTTGGTTATTTCAACTTTGGAGTGTAGGGTATTGCTACAGAGTGTTAAAAAACATTGAACAAAGGATAGCAACCTATTAAAATTTTGCTTGTAGAGCCATAGATGGACAGCAGATGCACCAGCCTTTGACCTTTACCCCAAATAATATCCTACTAACCAACCTTTCATAGAACAGCTTGGACCTACCATGTCCATTGGCAAGCCCTTTTCATGGTGAGCAGTTCCCTGTCTCTCAACCAGTCTTTCAGGCACCCCTATCCTCTGTGGAGGTCTTTAAAAGGCATCTAAAACTTTCAGCACCTGTTTTAAACTTCCGTGGTCAGTGAAAGACAAGGGGGCTCTGAGAGGGCAAAACCATCTACAGATGGCAATGCAGCCTGGGACACAGGAGGTGCCTCACGTCTGGCTACAGGTACCTACAGAGAGGGCAGACATGCAGAGGTGCTGCAGATTGCCAGTGTCGGCTGAGGTGCTGGGAAAGTGGTATCCTGGAAACACACCTCACAGCTTTCCTGTGCCTGCAGAGTGTGAGAAGATGGAGCGATTAGAGCCTGTCACCTTTGCGTGGGCAGCCGGGGAGGTCGGGGGATGCTGCCGTGTGGCCGCTCCTCCGACACCCGACGAGTGATGGAGGCTGATGGGAAGCCTGTGTGCGAGGGGAGGGGGCAGAGAAGGAGGTGGCTTCCTCCTGACGCCATTTCCGAGGGCTGAGATATATAAATGAGGCGGTTGCTGCAGTGCCTCATCTGGGATCTTCAGCCAGAGCACTGGCGTAGGTACACACGCTGCGTGCTGGTTTCCCCCCGGCACCTCGCCTGGAGCCCCCACGCCACGACACTCTCGCCCTCTGCCCCTTTCTCCCTGCCTCCATCCCGCCAGCACCATGAGCCGGCCAGAACTGCTCGCCGTCCTGCTCCTGGCCGTGCCGGGTAAGTGGGGCTGGGATGGGTCCGTGTGCGCCGAGCTCCTGGGAGCCCCGGCCCGCGGCAGCGCTGAGCCCGCCGGCCCCGCTCCCCCGCGCCTCCAGCACCGCGGACAGGGACGGCCCGGCGCCTCCAGCACCGCGGACAGCGGCCGCCGCAAGGTCACTGCCGAGCGCCGCACGGGCCCTGCCAGCCTAGGCACCTTCCCTTCCCTTCCCTTCCCTTCCCTTCCCTTCCCTTCCCTTCCCTTCCCTTCCCTTCCCTTCCCTTCCCTTCCCTTCCCTTCCCTTCCCTTCCCTTCCCTTCCCTTCCCTTCCCTTCCCTTCCCTTCCCTTCCCTTCCCTTCCCTTCCCTTCCCTTCCCTTCCCTTCCCTTCCCTTCCCTTCCCTTCCCTTCCCTTCCCTTCCCTTCCCTTCCCTTCCCTTCCCTTCCCTTCCCTTCCCTTCCCTTCCCTTCCCTTCCCTTCCCTTCCCTTCCCAAGACGGGAATGGTGCACACGTCCAGCTGCTGCACACAGGGACCAGTTCCATCAGAGAGAGATGCCCCTCTTCTCCACTCCCATTCTAGAAGAATAGTGTTTCTTTGCTTGTCTTCCAGATGAGATGAATAACATGTTCTCTTTTTTTCCCCCTCCCCTTACCTTACAGCCGTCTCCCTTCCTGTGACAAATGACATGAATAAAGGTGACACTAAGGTAAGGATGAGCCTGTAGTGGAATGGTCAAATGAAGAGAAAGGATGTGATATTTCACCTCCAACTAGGTGGTTGGTTTTGGGCCACTCCCACTGAACTACCGTGTAGAAAGTGCCAGGAATTTGCATGAGATCCCTAGAGTGGAATCCATCTCTGCTCCCTTCCTAACAGAATTTACCCTTTGTGCATCCACTTCTGGGCAGCCAAGGAAGTGTCTCAGGATGCAACACAGGGATCAGACAAGCTTGTTTAGAGAGGACATGGAGGCTGGGTATAACTCTCCCTAGTCCTCCTACTTTCAGCTTTTCAAAGCTCCCAACAGGAGGTGACTCAAGGGAGAGTGGGGGGAGATGTGATTCAGGAACTGTGTGTGTTTGGGGGTGTATACATGTGACTTTGTACGTGTGTGGTGTGCTACTTAAACATGCATGCTCCAGAAAAATAGGCAACCGGTACTCTCAGCTTGCTAATCCATCCTCAGCTCCTGCTCAGCCTGTCTGGATGGCTACAAGCAGTGCAGGACTTGGCTGACCTCTCCAGCCCTCCTTTACAGGCTTCTGTGCACATATCTGTGTCACACCCTCCAACATTTATAGCTGCACTTCACAAACGTGCATTCCTATCGGCCTTTTGGCACCTAAATGCTTGGATAGGGGGGTTTGCCTGTGTTTATCTACATCAGACACGATTCCCTGACCCCTCCCCGCCCCCCCCCCCCCCCCCCGCCCCACTGCCCCATCTTTCAGATGTGCTGATTGGCTGCCCAAATTAAAATTTCTTTAGAAATTCATGTCCATAAAGGAAACTTCAGCCTTTTTCCTTTTTACTTCTTGAACCATTTCATGTTATGAAATCTTCTAGCCACGTTTTTCCGCAGGCAGCAGCAGGGGAGGGCACACTGATGCCAGTCTCAGCTCCATTGCAGGTTACATCTAGGACGTGTGCCATGAGCAACGCCTCCCTACTTCCTGTGAGACATGCCTGGGCCTGGAGAGCAGTTGCTTTGTTAAGAGTTTTAGCCTGCTTAGCCCTTCCTGGGGCTGAGCCATGAGCTGTGAGACACTGGGTGTCTTCCTTGGGCTGTGTGCTGCTGAGGAAGAGGCACTTACCCTTTCAACTGTCCATGCCAAAGTGGGCATCTGGTGGGACAATCCATTAATCATACAATTTTCCTTGTGAGGTCTGTTCCCCAGTATATTCTATATGTAAAGAATGTCACTTTTGTGGCGGTTGGTGCAACTCTATGGAAATGCTTCCACCAAGGAAGGACTTTCCCAAGACTTTCCCCCTTCCCCTGGGTATTATACTGACATGGGCTCTAGCTGAGAGCAAAATCAGCTTTCTTTTGAATTTGCTGCAATTGGAAGAAGCCATTAGGGCTTTCCTGCCTTCACCATCCTCTGAGAAACAACATTTCAGGGAAGGAAGTCCTGGTCTTATGGAACAGATCAGAGCAGGGATATCATCACATGAATGCAGCAGCAAGCACTGCAGCTCTTCCTACACACCCTGCTCTCTGCCACCAGCATTTGTGGGTGGCTCAGGGCTGTGTAATGGGTAGTCAGCACGTGCAGGCCTTTCCTGGACAGCTCATCAGACTTTCCTTACACCAAGGGCTTTCTATAGGCAGCTGAACAAGACCAAAGCATTTACAATGTCTCTGGTGTTTGCCCACCCTTGTGCTTGAAGGACACTATTTCCCACTTACAACCATACATTTTAGGAGGGCCTGAGCATAGCCGAGCTCAAATATGGAGAAGTCTGTCCTTGTAAGGGCAGAATTCTTTGGAGATTTCTGTGTAGGGGCATTGTGAGCTGCTCTTAAGGATCTAGTTACATGCTCATGGTTAGATGATAGCTATGGCAAAATTCCAGTCTGAGTTTCTGCACTGGGTTAATTACATTCATTTGGAAAGGATCTCCTCCATTTCCTGATGCAGGCTGTTATTTCATGACCTTGTGAAGTCACTCTGCAAGACCTCCTCTAATAAAAAGACAAGGAAAGTGTTGTGGGATGACTGCACTCTTCATTTCATTACCTTACAGAGTTCCTCCACAGAGGTGAATGTATTTCTGTGGCAACTGATGTGTTTCCTTGTGCTCAGACAAAGACTTTAGTTCAGCTTAGAAGTCTTGAAAAAGCTTGAATAGAATATTTCATTGAATCAGATTCTTACATCTCATGCTGAGAAAGTCTTTACTTCTGAAGCTGCATCAAATACTGCTGCAATAAGTGGGTCCAGAAGTTGGGAAACACAAGAGGGCAACATCAGAATCTGGTTTTTACTCTATTTAAAGATAGAGTGATTCAAAGTAATCTAAAATCAGTATTAATGGATTGCTTGTGATATAGGAGAACGATACCAGGGAAATTCCCCTGCTTTCTTTTTTTTTAGATCTTTTCTGTAACATTTTTAATCCATCAGACAATTCCCTCAAACTGTGTAAGGAATAGAGCAGTTCAGCACTTTATGGCTGTGATCTGCAAAAGCAGAATTCTCTCCTTAGACAGGGTGAAAATTTGCCCATTCCAGCTGTCCAGTGAATATAGCCAACTGCTTGAATGAACAGCATTGTGGATGACTGGGAACTGCTGACTTGTGTTTAATTTCTACTGCAGCCACAGTGCTCCGCTCTCCTGAGAATGGTACATTGTGAGGGAGGTCAGGGCTCTCAGGGCTGCCTGCTGAAATCATCAGGAGAAAGAAGTTATTGAGTGAATTTTTTCCCTCCAAGGCTTACTTGTATTCTTTTTTCAATTTAGCCTCTTTTTTTCCACAGGCAATTGCAAGCCCTGCATTCTTCCTAAGATTGCTTTGTAAATAGTCATCCTTTTGAGCTAAGCAGCCTGATTTCTACACTACTAATCAGCACCAGACTGTAGTAAATGTTTCTGTCCTGTGTGACCATTGGGTTCTACCATGACCTCACACAAGGGCTCCCAGCAGTGTGTCTTGGCATGGCAAGGATGCCTGCAATCTCAGTACAGATGATAACTTAGATAAAAAACACTCCTGGTTTTACACCAAAGAAAAGGGCTGCTGGAAAGGATGGGCCCAAAGTTCACCCTGTCTGAGAAGTGTCAGAACTTCTTTGCTTTCAGATGACCCACTATCATGTAGAGCTCTTGCAGTCTATAACAGATGGCTTGAACACTCAAAGCACAAGGTCAAACACTTCTCCAGATTGTCTTGTCCTTTTCTAGGGTTTGAGAGCAGTATTTCTCATCTGTGTTTGAAAGTAGTTTGCCTCACCTCACCCTCCATGCCTGGCTTCAACCTAACTATGGTGTCTTTCCCAGGGTTTGAAGAGCTTTTAAGATTTCAAGGTCATCTATTGAACAGCTGTGACCATTTGTGCTCTCTACAACCTCCCACTGAGTCCTTTTATGAGATGCAGGTTGAGATATATTGACTTGAAAGAGGATGATTTTGGATTTTCTATGTATATATCCAGATACCCTTTACTCTCCAGATGTACCCAGACTCTGGGATGGTCTGAAGCCATGCAATCCTCAGCTGAATTGTGTGTCATGTGGAAGAAGCTCTTTCCATTGTCACGTGTAATTTGCTCACTTCTCAGTTGCAGGAGGTACCTTCTGTTCCTGCATTAGGGAAAACAGGAACTGAACATTCAGTTCTGTCTTGACCAGAAAAGCAAGAAGATCTGTGCCATCATCTGCTGTATTTTAGCCTGGGTAACAAGGAGGAACAAAAGACAAAACCCCAGTTCTTTAATTTGTATTTTTTCTTTTTCTAGGTGATGAAGTGCATTGTAGAGGTCATCTCTGATACTTTATCTAAGCCAAACCCCCTGCCGATCAGTGAGGAATGCCTAGAAACTCTCCGAGGAGGTACTGCCTCAGACTTAATGCTGGGTATCAGCAAAAGCAAGTTTGGCGAGTGGGGGCTGGTCCTGCCCTGACCAGCTGAGCCCTGGCCCCAAGACCCCTATCAAGGGGTCCTTGACATGCTCACCTCCCTCTTCCACTGGGCTGCAGGGCCACAGGAGCAGGGATGGTGCCACTGCTTGTCCCAGGCCATGCCTTGTGCTGGCACTGTGGCCACAGGGGTGCTGGGAGACATCAAACTGCCTGGTTTTCATAGGACCTTCCTGTCATCTTAGTCATATGGTTAAAAGATGTGAGAGCAAATCAGACCAAGGGAAAGAAAAGAGCAAATGAAGAAGGAGTGGCATTTGGGGTTCTTTTTCATTTCCTGGGGTTGTGGGGAGGTTTTCTTTGACTACTTTCTGTACTAAGTCTCCCCTATTGCAGATGAACGAATTATTTCTATCCTTCGCCACCAAAACTTATTGAAGGAACTTCAGGAAATTGCTGCTCAAGGTACAGTGCCAGTGTATGTTTTTGGGAATGTAACTATAGGGAAGATTGTTTTCTTCTGTTGTAGTCCCTTACAGAGTTTTATTGCTTGTTTGGTTTTGGGTTTGTTTTATTTTATATTTATTTAAGATCATATAAATATGCCCTAGGAAATGTAGATCCAAGATTTTCAGCAGAGATTGTGTGACTGGGGACAGGAATTTTGTTTATAACAACTCCAATATGTTTCTGATGATTTCAATAGTTATCAATGTAATTTGGTGGTGATGTAGTCTGGACATTTTGAGGTGGGAGAACTCTAAAAGGAAGTACTGTAATTTAATTCAACAAATGATCACCAGCTCCCAAACTAGAATGAAAGGCAAGAAAACCTCCACTGTCTGTGCAGCTGGATTCTAGCACTAAACCCAGGTGTGGCAGCAGGGAAGTCCCACTGAGCAGTGAGTAAGACTTGCACCTAAAAGACCCCAGTGAAAATGTTCTTGAGCTAATGAGTATTTTTTGATGGCTTCCTTAATTCGAATGCAAGTTTTTTTGGTTTGGAGAGGTGTAGGCTGCTCACCACTGGTCAATGTGGGAGCAGCAGCAGCACTGTGGAGCTGTGCCAAGGGATGTTGAGGGGAAAAAGGGTTATTCTCAGGTGCCCTGTTGCCCAGAACTAACATGCAGATCCCAGGCAAGGCTACTTCAGAGCTAGTCCAGATCCCTCTGTCCAGGTGAGGCTGCAACAGGGCTCCCCCCAGGCTGCAGGGGGAGCACCTCCTGGCCTTCTCGTCTCCTTCTCCCTGGGGTAACCAGGGCAGCTGGGCACCACCAGAGAGACAATGACTAGGGCATCCCTGTGCTCTGCTCTTGTGTGGCAAGTCTGCCAGAGATGGCTGGAAGGCAGTGCCACCAGAATGCTTTCAGAGCAAGGAAGCCACAGAGGCAACAGGGAGAAGGGAGAAGAAAAATTCAGGAAGTCAGAATTGTGGAAGAGTCTCATGCAGCTCCCAAAGCCATATTTTAGTCACTACCCATATGGTGGAGGGGCCAGCTCGTCAGTGACCTCAGATGGACTCCACGGATGCTCTGGTGATTCAGGAGAAAGAAGCCTTGGGCTCTTCAGTATGCTGGGATGTAGCTGCCCAGGCACACCAGGGATTTGAGGAGGAGCACTCAGGTATCAGACAGGCTGTGGCACTCAGCATGGAGTCCATGAGAAGGGGCTTGTTTCATGGACATGCACCTTGCTCCACTCTTTCCTTGGCCTGAGCCCATCACACCACTTAGTCTCAGGGTAAATGATATCTAATCTACAAATCACAGAGACTGGGGGTGGAACAGTCTTGTAGACCAAGGGAAAAGCAAAGGTGTTTATCCTGGTGTCCTCTGTGCTGGCTGCAGCTGGTTCTGCTCAGGCTGCAGAGCCCACACCATTTAGTTCTGGGCTAGAGAGGACTGCTCTGGCAGCACTGGCTCTTGCCCTTGCATTAAGGCATAGAAGCAGGGCATGAGCTGGGTTAGACAGGGCTTTTTTGGCTTGCAGATTCCATTAGAATGGGGCTGCCTGGCAAGTGCGGGTTGCCAGGACAGCTGCAGTCTGACCTCCAGCATGTGCTGCCTTCAGACACCTCTCTCCAGGTGTCTGTAACACCAGGGTGTTACATTTTTCAAGCAGGCTCCATAATCCCAGAGCTAAGGTGTGGGCCCTTGGAGCCCCAGACTACCCCTGCAGTGGGAATGAATGCTGCTTCTTCCTCCCAGCACTCAGGGGAGAGGGGCCCCCACAACCAGGCTGGAGGACACAAGAGCTCTCTGAGCTCCCCTCAACAGAGGTGCGTAGGCAGAATCTGGCAGGATGCAATTTCCATCCTTCAGTACTCTGGTGATGAAGTCTTTTGTTGGCCTCAGTGTGCTGCAGTTCAGCACCTCTTATTCTCTAGATCTCCATCAGTATTAGTTTTCCTGGTAACCCTGCTTCTCTATTTAGAAACCATTTTCTTTCCTGCAGATGATGTTTTTGATTGTGGTTTTGTTACTGCAGTTGATTCACATATCCTCCAGTCTCACTCCTCTCAGCTCCCAGGTAGATTTTTCCACTGTAGGAAATATAAAGGGCACAGAACAAATTTCCTACCTCTACTTTCTGAAACACAGGAGGGACTGTTGCCTTTCCCTACTTTTTGTTACTTGACACAGGTGCCAGTGAGAGAACTCAGCAGCAGAAGAAAAACAGTGGCTTTGAAGATGAACTTTCCGAAGTCCTTGAAAGTCAGAACGACAAGAACAAGCAGAGAGGTCAGTGTCAGCCTCCACCCCCGGGAAATCCAGGTCAGGCTGTAAACAAGGATCTTCTTTCTAACAGCCTTGATATGTCCATCTGCTTCTCTTTTAGGCATCTTCTTTGATGCTGCTGCTGACACACAAGCAACCTGGTGTTTGCTTTGTTCTTATTTACCAGCTCAAACAACATGTAGTTTCTGAGCTATAGTAACGGGTGATGGTCAAGTTACCAAACTGATACTGACTTTTCAACCCTGCTGCTGGCACTTTCACTCACTTACAACACTTAAAATGAGTCACAGCCAGGGAAATTCCACACTGAAAGACTCAGTGATACAGGCAAGGGTGATCTGGGTTTGTGCCTGCCACCCTTGTTTCCAGACATCTAAGATATTAAGTAATGAGTCTCTGAAGGAAAAATTGAACTTGATACACACACAGTGCACACACCCACACAAAACACCTGCTTCTTGGAAAGATCACCTTCAGCTGGGATTTACCTTGTCACGGTTTCTCTGGCCTTACTGCAGACAGGCAGTTTAGCAGAAAGGAGGAGTTGGCCCCTTCCCTTTTCCTTGTCAGGAAGACACAATGCCAATGTGGGGTGTGATGTGACTCTCATCCAGCAGCAGCTGAATCCCTATAGAGGGTCTCAAGCAGGTCTGGGGCACGTGGTTGGACCACAGCAGCACAGCACTGCTGTGACACCAGTCCAAAGCTGCTTAGAGCAATGAGGAGTGATACCCCAGGGACAGCTGCTGCAGCCAGCATGGCCAAAATCCAACGGGTAGGATGGTGGCACTGCATCTCCCTCCTGCCAAGAGAGACCTGAAACTCTTGCTCTGGCAGTGTGGAGATGGAGGAAGTTGAAGTGAAGATGAAATGTGGCACATGGGCCATTCAGGCCCACTGACAATCTGGTGACACCAGCACGGTGTCACTGGTGGCCACCAGCCCTGTGTGACCAGCTCTCTGCATCCTCTCATCCCAGCATACTCCTCAGCCCTCCTTGGGGTTGCATTTGCCTTTCTGTAATTCTGGCTTTTAAACCCCCGTCTTTTCTTTTGCTAAGTGTTTTCTCTGGCTAATTATGTTAAAAGAGGCCAGTCTCCCTTGATCAGGAGCAAATACTCAACCCATATTAAGCTCCTGCTGAGTAGCTCCTTTGCAGAAGCAGAGACACCCCTCCTCCCTCCAGCACCCTGTGAACAGGGCTGTCTGCCTCTTCAGCCTGCTGGGAGAAATAAGGATGTGATGTGAGTGCAGCACTCAGAGCAGGGAGAGCTGTGTGAGTGCCGTATTACACTCCTCAATAATTTCATTTTACATGCAGTCTGGTTTCATGCAGGGTGAGTTCGTGGCTGGCATCTCAAGAGATGGCGATGAGGACTGTGCTGCAGCAAAACACTTCAGCATATGTTTAACTTCAGCCTTGCAAGTCTCTCCAGGAGCACAGGCACCAGAGAGAGCACTGCCTTGCTTGAATGCAAACATATGCTGAGATGACTTGCAAGAGGATCCACGGGCTGGTTAAGCAGATTGCTGAGCAGGGCTGAAGCTCCTTAAGAAATGCTTGGGCTTTGCTGGTTGTGAAATGAGCTCTCAGCAGAGGTGTTTCTTCTTGTTTCTCCCTCTGTAGATGAAGTAGGGGAACGCCCTGAAGAGGAGCAGCCCACAGGGTCCCTGGCTGAGCTGGCAGCACAGAAGCCCCAGCAAAATGAAGACCCAAGAGAGGAGGGAAAAAACAGCCTGGAGGAGAGGGAGCCCAGGCCACGGGATACCAACCCTGTTGAGAAAGAGGATCAGGAGGAAGCTGAGGGCAATGACATCAGGGATACAGAGGATACCCATCGAAACAAAGTTTTGGACAACCACATTGGCAAAAATTTCAGTGAGGATGAGCAGCAGCAGCAAGGGGATGAAGAGGAGGAGCCCAGAGGCTCCAGGGACAGCCTGGAGCTTGAGGATGAGGGAGAAGAGCCATCCAGGCAGGGCCAGGAGCACAGCAAGGAGGTAGTAGGGGAGCGTGTGGAGCGGGAGGATGACAGAGATGAAGCTGCAGAGGAGGACCCTACTGAAGCAGAGAGGTCACTTGATTTGGCTGAGGAGGACGAGGAGGCTGAGGAGATGCAGGGAGATGACAGTATGTATCCCAGACTGCACTGATACCTTCCTGGGGTGAGCTGAGAGCACTGAGACAGATGGGTTAGAGGCATCAAAGCTAAAAAGTTGCAGCAGGTGCTTAGTGGGTTTACAGAAACACCTCTGCCAGCAGCCACCTATTACTGTATCCCGCAGCCGTAGAGAAGAGAGAAGATCCAGCAGGCAGGAATTGTGCAGCAAGATTGATTTATTTAATTATTTTACAAACTCTTTTACAGACTTTTTTCTTCACAGTCTAATTGGACAAAGGATCGGCCACCCCCTGGGTGGATTGGCTAGAAATCCTAAACATCCATTGTCAAAATATTTTTCTACTGTACCATAAACAAAGCTCTGCAAGGCCGCAGGTGTTCATAGTTTATAGAACTTCTGCTAATCTCTTCATGAGAGAAAAAAGTATCCCACGGGTTTAGAAAGAAGCAAGGAAATTCTTGCTAGCAGCAATATTGTATCCACAGCCACCCAGACCCCACCACAAACACCTGACGCACAGTCCCATGTACAGCAGGTAACACAGGCCTTGCAGCTGCCTCACTGCTCAGCTCTCGTAGCTCCTGGGGACAACTAATTCATTTTCCCTGAACTTCCTACAGCGTTTTTGACTGCTGCCTTCAAGCCCCATTACTGACATGGCAACATTAGAGTGGGTATTTCCAGAATATTGGGAAAGTGGGCCTAAGTCAGGAAATACATCTGGCATCGCCACTGAAGGCTCAGGTTAACAGTTGTGTTCACTGCTTTGTTTAATGCTCTTTCAGATAACGATGATGAGCTGGGATTTGGAAAAGATGTGCGGAGCTCTGAAGAGGAGGAAGAGGAGGAGGAAGAGCAACCCCGGGCACTGAGAGGAGGAAGGCATCGCCTGGAGAATGAGGAGACGCAGGGAGAAGAGGACACCTTTCAGTCCAGGGATGCCAAAAGTGATGAGATAGAGGAGGAGTTCTCCAGGGAGTGGGAAGACACCAAGAGGTGGAATAAAATGGATGAGCTGGCCAAGCAGCTGACATCAAAGAAGCGCATGGAGGAAAATGATAGTGAGGAAGACCCAGACAGGTCCATGAAAAAGACATTTAGATCCCGCAAGTATGCCTTCAGTAGTCCAGAGGAGGATGTGAGAAGGTCATGGAAGCGTCACTCAAAGGAGGACAGCAGTGAAGGAGGCTTTCCACTTGCTCCCATGCCTGAAGAAAAGAAGGATGAGGAAGGCAGCGCTAACAGGAGAACGGAGGTTGGTGTATGTAGGCTTAAAAATCAATCCCACCCAGTTATCCAAACTGTGCTTGGAGATGTGGATGGTTTATTGGCATTAACGTTGCCAGCAGTGGTTCTCTGTGACATTAAGTTGATGCTTAATGAACTTCTAGTCATTCAGCCTCAGGTATTATTGAAATTTGCACCTGGCTGTGCCTTGGTTTTTATCCTTGTTTTAGTGACTAGTGCAAAAGCATTCCCTGCCCCCCAGAGTCATGTCTCCAGTGACAGGACTTCTGCACTGGCCTCTGCTGGACATAGTGACCAGAGCTATAACTGAACCTAGGGGTAGTCCTTGTCTCCTTGTCTCCTAAAGCCCTTCCAAGTCAAAAGGAATGCTTTCCCTGTCTCAGGGATGGAGTAATGCCAGACCTCCTACAGAGGTGGTGAGAGACCAGGGGCACTGGAGTGGAAATGGTTGATGGATACAGGAATACAGCTGAGCCAGGCTTCCAAAGTCAGAGATCTCCTTCCCTGATACCTTGTGTGATGCTAGGTAGTAGCTCAGCACATCCCCAGCAGCCAGGAACTGCTCATGGGTTCACCTTTGTGCTGAGGCCCAGCTCCAGCACAGGAATTGATTTCGGATAGTGCAGGGGGCTGGGCAGTGGGACTGAGCTTGAGCTTTGTGGACCTGGGACAGGCCATGATCAGGTGCCTGGAAATAGGCTGAGGCAGTGAGTGAAGCCAGTTGGCTCTCTTGCCTCCAAAACACCCCTCTTGCCTCAGTTATGCACCAAACCATTGGCCAAAGATTGCCCATCAGCAACCCTCCCATGAGAGCATCTCCAGTTGTGTTGGTTCAAAGCAAAGCCAAACATCTCTGCTCAGAGCAGGGATGCAGTGGGGTGGGCTGCCCCATCTGCCTCCTCACTCCTGTCTGCTCACATCCCACATCTCTGCCCCAGGGAGGTTGCTGCCCACCTGCCCCTGCCAGTGGCTCTGGGGTGCACCTTGTCTGCAAGGTGTCAGACTCAATCTCTAAAGGGGGATTGGAAAAGATGTTGCTGAGGCTGCAAAACTGCTGTGTTTACAGCTGCAACAAGACTTTTCTGTTTGTTTAGTTGGTTTTTTAAACTAGATCAGGGCCTCTGGGAGTCAGTGAGAAAGTATCAAGACCAGTCACGCAGCAGTGAGGGAAGGCACAGACTCTGGCTGCTGTCCTGTCCCCTCTCTTAATTTTTGGGCCATGGGGCTGTGTGGCTTGGCCAGTGATGAGCGTGGGCTCAGATATGGGCTGAATGTGCTGCCCCCTGCACTTTCCAGGGCTCAGCATGTGGGGCCAGGCAGAAGCAAACCAGAGTACACAGGCAGTGGTTTGGGTCTGACCAAGCTCTCTTTGGGTGCTATAGAGGATTTCAGAACCGATTTTTCTCCCTTTCTGGGGGCTCCAGTAGCAGCCCAAGTTCTCCTCCAGTAAGGTGAGCCTCAGCGAGCTGCTCCCTGACCCACTTCAAACAGAATGTAACAGCTGCTTGGGCACCCTGGGTGCTTGCAGGCACCCTGAGCTGTTGGCACCCTACTGTAGCCAGAGCTTTCCCAGGGGTTGGGCCAAGGGCCCAGTGGAAGGGCAGGGTGACTTGTTCCCCTGTTCAGGAAAATAGCTCAGGAAGAGAAAAAAATTACTTATTTTTACATACTTCCTTTACTCCTCTCACACCAGCCACATGCAGTGCAGCAACTTAGTGTCAACTTGTGGTTGGCAGCTGCTGAAGGCAGCAGCAAGGCTTTGCTCCCTCCACACAGGCGGGGACTGTCACCTCGGCTCTGCCGATGCGAAATGGTACAGCACGAAGTTTGCTCACACAGAGCCTGCTGCTGCTGTGCCGAGTGCATGGTCTGCAGAGAGCCCAGGTGACCACAGCTGTGAGGGACAGGCAGAGCTGGGGCTGGCAGCGAGGCAGGGCCAGCTGGATATGACCCGAGTTCAGGCAAAGCCATGCAGTCAGGTGTCTGAGTACCTGCACTAAATAAAGCAGCACAGATACACAAGATCCAGTATAGAAAGACCACCAAAGGATGGGCAGCTTGAGCCTTTGAACTGATGGCTTCCTCAGTCACTATTTTCCCAGGAAAAGTATCTTCTGCTAGTGAAAGTGCAAGCAAAGACCCAGAGGCGGGGTGGAGAGAGGGTACACCGCTGTCCCCTGCATGAGCAGGGCACACGCTGCACTTCCCCCGCAGGAGGCAGGCACCTGTGCCCATCCTGGTTTGAGGCCACTGACTCAGCGCCAGCACCCAGCGCTGTTCGGCAGAGCCTGCTCCAGCTCCGCAGCAGCCTTCTCCCTCCAACCCCATGCTCTGGAGGCACAGACCCATTGGGGGCTGCCCTCCCCGGCAGGGGACTGGGGAAGGATGGCAGCTGCACGTCTTGTCCCCATCACTAGTTGCAGTAATTAAACATTAGGGCAGAAGTAATCAGTGTTGTGCACCGTCGTCTGTCCGGAGGGGCAAATGCCGGCTGCAGGGATGGGGCAGGACAAGGCTGTACTCGTGCCCCAGGCAAGGCTCTCTGTAGCTCTGGGGGGCGAGGGCTGCTCACCTGTGGCCACTGACACATTTCCTGGGCTTTTGTTGCAGGACCAGGAGCTGGAGAGCCTGGCTGCCATCGAGGCCGAGCTGGAGCGTGTCGCCCACAAGCTGCACGAGCTGAGGAGAGGCTGAGGGCCCCAGCCCTCCCTGTGCCGGCGAAAGCAGCGCCGCCGCCCTCCTCCCTCCCACCGCGTGTTCATTTCCTGATCTAAGAGCAATTAAGCCGAGCAGAAGCGCCGTGCCTAGGAACCGACCTCGCTAGCACCCAGGCCTGCCTCCCTCGCCATAGTGTTGTGCCCATCGCCGCTGCCTCACCTCATGCTCCCCTCTCCACACGGATGCCCACACGCCTGGCAGGGCGCCCGTGGGTGTGAAGTGCAACCTACATCTGTATTTTCTGTCTGGGTGGGGTTTTTTTCCCTCTTTTTTTTAAAAGACAGGACAGCTTTCTAGAAAGTTCTTTCACCGGTAGTTTCACTGGGTAAAAAACTGCAATAACTTGTTATCTTTTGATTAAAAGCTGAGAACTCTGACTGTAATATATTCTATATAAAAAATTTATCTAAGGAAAAATAAAACTGCAGCGGGTTCCTTCCTTTGTTTTGGCAGCTTCAGTGTCGCTTGTCAGCATGCTGCAGGGCCTGTATGGTCCTGCAAAGAGGAGGGGAATGGAGGACTCTCCTCACCACAAGCACACCATGATGGTGCTCCCCTCCTTACCCAGGCTCCAGCGCTGCTGCCCTCTGAGGCCTGGCATCGAGGACACTTCCCTGTGGTCCCAAGCACTGCAGGGCTCTCCCTGCCCAGCCGGGGGCCGCTGGTGCTGTACAGCTCGGCCCCGGCACTGGGTGTCCTGGGTGCTTCAGTGAGACCTGGGTCACATCTGAGGCTCATCAATGAACACAGAGAGAAAACAGTTAAAAGTTTAAACACTGGGGCAATACTTGACCAAGTCAAGCCATGTGGACAACACAGGAGTAGATTAGAAAAAAGACAAGCAACAAATAGGCCAGGCAGGAGGAGAACTACCGATCTGTGTTCCCCCCAGAGGTGAAGGCCCATCCCGAGGAGATGCTCCTCCTGTGCACTGGCTCACAGGAGCCATGGTGGCCAGCTGGCACTGCGCTTACAGGCAGAACCTTTCCATCCCTTGGGCTTCAGACCACAGGGCAGCTGGAGGACCGGGTGGTGCCTGGGCTGGGGAAGGCAGCTCCAAAATCTCTGAGTACTGATCACATTTTAGATGTTCTATGTGCATTGGCAGGAGAGGGAAAAATCCACCCACTGCCAGGGCTGTATTCCAGACCCCCCAGTCTGAAGCTCAGTTCTCTCCCATCACCTGGAGCCCACAGAACAGCTGAGATGCTCGGGGAACAGCTGCCAGGCTTTGAACTTGACTCACTCCTTTATTCTGCAAAAAACCTCATTGCTGTTGGCCTGTGGAGTGCATTGCATGGGGGTGGGTGTGGGGGGTCCCCTGGCGCAGGAGGCATGTGGTGCCTGTACCCCACCCACAGGATGAGCTTCCCCAGGGAGGGCCAGGAGTGGGCACTGCCCTCACCCCCAGCCCTGGGCAGCTGCCACTCAATGGGAAGAGGTGCTGTTGAGGCCAAGGCCCAAAAGCTGCCCTGGCACAGGGCACAATCCAGGACAAGGCACTGGGCAAGAGCCTGGCTGGGGAAAGTGCACTGGAGCGAGCTGTGAGCCTTTCAACTCTGTGCTGAGGAGATCATACTATCTTTAACCTCAGGGAAACACGTAGGAACCAAAGTGAAACCAAAGGTGTTGCACAGAAACAGTACTAAAATGTCAATTAGGGAGTTACTCCACCTGGAGAAATCTCATTTTACATATTGATCTTCACCTAAATTTAAATTTGAATACTGTATTTTTAATCTGAATATTTTATATTGTGAATATATTGTATTTACAGCTGGAACAGGTTCCCCAGGGAAGTGGTCACAGCACCAGCTTCACAGAGTTCAAGAAGTATTTGGACAATGCTCTCAGGCACCTGGTGTGATTCTTGGGGTGTCTTGTGCAGGGCCAGGGGTTGGACTTGATGATCCTGATAGGTCCCCTCCAACTGGACATATTCTATGATTTAGTTTCTCCCTTTTTTTTGTGACAGAGTCTCTGCCAGTAGCAGCACCCATACAACTCCTTGCAAACTCAGGACTACATGTAGCAATAAATTCACAGAAACCCTCAGACCCCCACCACACCTCCACCAAAACAAACAAAAAATCCCCACTAAACCCACAAACTCAAGAAACCAAGCAACCCCCACAGAAACGCAACCACGTCCAAAGGCGTTAGACAAGATTTTTTCACAAAGGATGGCAGCAGCAGACAGAAATTGTCCATACCTGACACAAAATCAACAAGAGGAAAAATAATGTTACTTGATGGAGCTGCTATAAATACTGTCTTAATTGGATAGTCAAGTAATCACAAATATTTGGGACCCAAGGATTTTCTTCAGAGGGGAAGATGGTGTTCAAGGCCCAAGTGCAGGGCTGCAAACATCTGCACTCGGAAAGGATGTGAACATCAAATTCCCATGAAAACAGGCCTCCCCTGATGAGCTGCTCACCTTGCTGCCCTAGCTACTCAAAGAGGAAGCAAACTAGAACTTGTTATAAGGCATTTATTTTCATTATGTGTTGGAAATTCTCTCTTCAAAACAATTACAGAGATAATGCCACGATACCTACTGCATATTGCTTTACTGTTGAAACCAAAACATTGTCCAAAACAGGTGCTTGGCAAACAAAAAGAAAATTAATATATTACCATTGAAATCAATGCTGTTAGATGAAAGCACCATCTCCACTGTCAGATCTGATCAGTCATGCAACTGAAGACGCCAAATAGCAAGTATATTGAGTTTTACAGTAAGCCATGATCTTTTAAGGGTTTATATAATTCTATACAAATTGAAGTACAAAATGGGAATTATATTTCAGAAATCATAGTGAACCAGGCTGAAGCGAATCACAAGACACACTTGTTAACACTGTACAGCTGGATTTGAACACAGATACCAATGAACTTCCGAAACTGAGCACACGCACACAATGGTCCCCGAGATTCAGCCGTGCTTGGGTGGGGAGCAGTGCTGGACACTGAAGGACAATATCCAACACTATTCACACCCAGAGGGCTAATTTGCTCAAAAGTGTTGGGATGCCAAGGAATTGCTGTTACTCCATTTTAAGAACGACAGTGTTTTCAGTATGTGGTTGTCACAAGGGTACACACAAGCTGTATCAAATACTGAATCAGAAATAAATAATAAAAGATACTTCTAACACATCTTTTATTTTTTAATATTTTTTTACAGCACTGACTTTACAAGAGGATAGACAACTCATTTTTAGGGGCTGCTAACATCTGAAACAAAGAAGTCACTATTTTATACTCAACATATTCTCAACCTTTTAATAACTTTATATATGTATATATGACTTTTCACACAAAAAAAGTAGTTAAAATAATTTATATCTAAAAACTACTGTGTAAAGAATGAAGGAGGAAATAAAATGCGGTTTTCTTTAAAAATGCTGGAAGAGGAAGACCTGATTTTCATGAACTCCACTTGCTGTTGCAGCTATTTCGGGAGTTTCAAGAGATTCCCTGGCCATCAGCAAAAACTTCCCAACACATCGGGAGCCCTCTGCAAACTCATGACATGCCGGGTAAGGTCACCTGCTAATGAGTTCGTGTGGCCACAGGCACCTACTATCATCAGCCCCAGTGGATTCAGGGTAAGAACGATGGAGAGGAAGAAAACATCTCCCAAGATTGCTACTGAAACCCACAGAGTGAAATTCTGGACAACTGGTATCATGATGTCCACCGGCCAGGATTTTACTCCCAAGCCCTACTCTCCTTCTGCATCACAGATGCAGGATGTTTTTCCCTCAATGGATTTTTTTATTTCCACAGGAGGGCTGCCCCAAGAGCAGGGTGGACCAGACCCCAAGAGCCACCTGCACACAGAGAGTGAAAACTATTCTCTTTGCTTGCTACAAATGCTACTGTGCTTGTGTTGCTGAGGAATCGCTCCAACATCTCCATTTCTACCTGGATCCTCCCAAACTTCAATCATCCTTAGTAACTTCTGTGGCCATGTAAATGTGACAGAATTCATGGAGGATCTGAAACCCATCCAGTCAAAAGCTCAAGTGTTGATGGCCTGGATCCACATAGGGTGAACAGTGAAAGGAAAGGTACTAAAGATATGGAAAGTACTTTTCTGGAAGTTACATTCCTCTGAAATAGATATTAAAGCAATATTACAAATAAAATCAGCAATGTGATCTGCAATGGCATGTTCATTTATCTAGAAAGTGAGAGGAGATTATATTAGAGGAAATAGTTTCATCTACAAAAAGCATTTTCACATATTCCTAATTACAAAACACACACCATAAAGTAATTGTATACTGAATACAGAAATCAATACATCTCTTACTAAAAAGGAGAGAGGGGAAAAAAATTAGCAGGGTAATGCAAGTGAACTCCTGCAAGTGTGCACATGGGGAGACTGCTACAAACTCAACATAAACTCTATTCACTAAAAATCCAAAATCCAAGATTTTCTGCACAGCTGTGGAAGGCAAGGCTACAAGCTAGTGTGGAAAAGCCTGACTCACTTGTCGCTGCTGCCATGCAAAGACTTCAAGAAACCAGCATTAGTCTAAGAACTGATAAGTCTGGATTTTTTTAATTGGATGGAAACAACAGGAGCATTTTTCCTTTATTTTGCTCATTTTTTTCCCAACAATTCAAACACCTCTGGCCCCATTTATTCTGTTGCCTTTGGAGTGTATTCTGCCTCCATTATCAAACCACTACTCCACCTGGTTGTTCCCTGGCTGGATACTGCCCACAGTGAATCTAGAAAACTTCAGACTTTATCTTGAGCAATCCTCGTTACCTCCAGGTCAGGTTCTTAATTTGTAATCATCTACAATGAAAACAAATTAAACTGGTAGATTTCCATCTGTGCAACCTGCTGCAGACCTCCTCTGCAGAAACATTCCCACATTGACGATGGAGATCTTCAAACAGCTTTATCATTCCAACAGTCTGAATAGCAATAATGAACCTATCCTATCTACCAACCAGCACAGTCCATCAGTGCCTCAGCACAAAGGCTGCACAGCCAGACACCTCAACCAAAGGCAAAACATCATCAGCCCAGTGGTTGTGCATTACACAAACCACAAGTGCTAGGCACTGATACTGATAGTCTGGTTGCATTGCTGCAGTTGGCTTCCACATAATGATCAGGATGTTCTGGCACAGGCTACAAAGTCAGGCACAATGCGGCCAAGTCAGCTAGAGGGGGAAGAGGGTGACTTTACATCACAGGCAGCAGTAATACCACTCAAGTTCTCTTCAACAGGGAAAAATCTTCACCTGTTGAAGTTAATTACATAATTACAGTGGAAACCAGGGTCTCATCTCCACCATGCGGACACAAAACCTGGAGAAATTCCAGTCAAGCTAATGGTATTCTTGTGGATTTCAAACAGTGAAGCAGAACAGTAATAAATCCCTAAAAAGCTAACTGGTGACCATGTTGCTCCCATCAACAACAGCAATAAGAGCTATGCCTCTGAAAACACAGAAGAACCTTTTTCTAACCCACAATAAAAAGAATTCAAACAGACATTATGGAAAATCTCCTCAGATTGTCTGCAATTTTAAGAGCAAGGGCATTCTGGTATGGTCTAATGTTACTACACTCCTCTACTTTTATAAAGAAAGACAAGACTACAGAATATTAACTAACTTACTGTGAAGCTGATTTTAAATCAAAACTATCCTGAACTTACCAAATGAGGCAGCAATTCAGAAAAGCACTGTAGCACAAGCTTAATAACATACTCATGCTCGAAAGTTTTGCAATAACATAATTCTATGTCTGGATACTTGGTAATTTACAGTTTTGGCTTTTACAAATTGGTCTACCAATTTGCCCCTGTGATTTAGCAACATTCTAGCATACTAGTCATTACCTTAATTTCTGCAAGGAAATATAGTAGTACAGCAAATGCATGGTAATTTATGTCAAAACTCTATTGTAATGCCACATCACAACAGGTACCTGCATAACTGCACCTGGTAAATTAAAGTGATACTGATACATTCGATAAATAAAAAATAAGTTACAGACTATGGGAAAAATGTCACTGATCTCACCAATGACCTAAACTTGTTTTCTAGTTACTGCCAAGGTCTGGAGTAATATTTAAATATAGTATTTCTGCAAGCATTCCGAGAATTACAAAATAAACTTCTAACAATCATTTGTAAACAAGTTTAAAATGAACAATTATGTTTCAGTAGTTTATTTTGGAGAAAAAAAGCAGTGCAAAATAGGCCAACCAAAACTCAGAAGGCAGCCAGGAAAATAAAATTCTTATTTGATGTTCTAACTAGGAAACAGCATACAGACATTTCCACTGGATCCAACACTCAGATTAATGTAAACATACTTAGTTTGAAAGGTCTTGAGTTAGTAACTCAGTTCTAACATCATTGCTTCATCCCCACCACCCAGTAAAGAAACAAAAACCAAAAAATCAAAAAAAGCCCAAGCCATTGTAATAAAGGGAGAAATAGGCAAGTCTACAAACACTCCACCAGCTGGTTACAAGACAGTACCATACAAAAATATGTACTGGCAAGTTCCTTCCTGAGGGTATCTTTTGTTACACATGTAACATAAAAACACTTTTTATTTTAAACAAACAAAAACAAACCCCAAACTGTAGATGTCCATTTTATTTTAGTCATGGCTTTACGAAAAGTTTGGTCTATCATGAATACTTTTATAAACCCTTACCTATGTACATCTGACTCACTCACACCACAGCCACCCGAGACCTGCGAGCTGCAGACAACAGCGGATCCAGCAGCCTCAAAGCACACAAGGGTTGTGAAGCGTGCCCAGCTCAGAACTGATCTGCAACACTTGAGGAAGTTGGCTGTGCTTATGTGCACCCTGGGATCTGACTGATACCTCATAAGGTCCTTCCAGTCTCTATAGAAATAATTTAAAGTTAGTAATCCCTCTAGAGGTGGAATCATCTGCTATTGTGTAAAATCATCCTGGAAAATTCAATCCTGGATACAGGAAATTCCCAAGAATGGCATTTTGGAAGAAGACCAATCTCTCCTAAGGAAAAAGCATTGTTTACACAAAAGAACTGCTACATAACACTCCTCAAAATTTCCTCCCCTCCACAACTGGTACCATCAGGTAGGGTGATTACATCTTTTACACAGTTTAATCCTCTCCCCATGATCTACCTGGGCTTTAAGCTCTAGATCCTTTCCTTTTGAGTAGCCATATAACACATGATACTAACCAAGCTGGTATCAAATGCTGCAGTGACGGATGCTTTAAGAACACGTGCTATAGAAAGACAGAAAATCCTGCATTTGCAAGCTAGGAGCTTAACTAAGGAAATTTTCTTAACACCACCCTTCTTAAATGTATTTTAGGGCTAATAAGGGGAAGAGAAGGCCACTTCTTCTACCAAAATAGTGTCTCTGTTCTCAGCACTTGGCTGTTTCCAGTATAGTGTTCAGAATTGGCAAAAGCTGCAGGAATTCTCAACATCAGAAGATGCTGCCACACTAGAAGATATCTCAAGAGATACAAATTGGCTGTGCTGTAGTTTACAAATAGTATAAACCACTGTTGTGAATTACTATATGGCCTCGCCTGGCAGCTTGCAACAAAGTAATGGGGTCTCCAAACTAGAGCTGTCCTGTACTTCTACCTCATATGAAGCTACACAATTTTGTTTATATTTAATTTACAGAAAAAAATGCACAACAGGCATGGATCTGTGGAAGGCAGCAACTGTGTTACCCCTCAGAATACCGAGATCAGGTGTGCTGCTCCAAGGAAAATGCACAGCTCTGCCAGCCTTTTCCCAGAGCTGTCCCACAGTCCTCACAAGTGCAATGGAAGGAGAATTAAACTCTCTACTAAGAGATGAGCTGCTTCCATTAACTCTTCTAGGATTTCAGCACTAGCAGACAATTGAAAGCATGTTATTTAATCTACTCAATGACTCAACCTAAATACTGGCACCCTCTCTGGGTGAAACATGTTGCTGTTGGCAAGCGTGGTTAGAAGCTGATTTGAGTGAAGCAATGAGGCCTGGGGAGAGAACAGCAAAGCTGGAACAGGGCTGGTCACCTTGGTTCTGTGCCCTGAATAAGCAGGCTGCTCTGTCCTACTCAAAGTGCAGAGGCTTCACAGCAAGCTACCTGCCAACATCTTGACTGGTCAACGTTTCAAGAGATTTGGTTTAGTGATACTGAAGTTGTCTTAGCTTTCTTTTGCAATGGCCGACCTGGAAAAAAGAGGAATGGGGAGTTGTTTTAGGCAAAAATCTCTAGCACTGTTACATTCAGACACTGTTTCAACATTATTATCTTCTTGATACAATGAGGTCTGATTTTAAAATGCTGGTCACCAGTGATTACAAAGAACAATAGAAATGAAAGAGCAACCCTCCCACAACGAAAAGACTAGTGTTAAAACACGTGTGTGTAAACTCACTACAGATTTGCAACTGGAATCTGATGAAATGGATCTGGATCACTTTCTCGCTCTTCCCCATTCAGTCCATTTCATCAGCAAATTAGGTTAAATCAAATGAAAGGTTTTTTTATTTTGGTTTTTTTTGTGTTGTGTTTTATGTTGGGGTTTTTTTTCCATTTTTTTCTCAATTGTTAAAGCCTGATCTGGTTCTGGGACCACAATTTGAATCCCTGGGGCTTTTTCTCAGTCCATGGCATTGGCAAGTTATTGAGAAGAAGCTTTTGTTGCCAATGTAGCGACGCAGTGCTGCTGGAAGCTGGGGGACACTGCTGAGTTGCAGCCTAGTCTCTGGTGTTGCAGCTTTACTGAGCTATTGGTCTCGCTTTCCACAATCCAGGAGGAGTCTTTTCCCATGACGCTGAGACAGCCTGTGCTGGCACAGCATATCCGCTCGTCCATGATCCCACCGCTCTGCTCTGCCAGGAGCTTGCTGTGGTTTAGCTGGGTCACCTCAGGTACCTGACCCTGCAGGACAGCAGCTATGTGGTTCAGCAGATCTGTGAAAAATTCAGAAACACCCTCGTAACCTGAAAAGAGAAAAAATGGAGGAGAGAAAAAAAGGCAATTAAGTAATTTCCTTAGGTTCTTTGAAAGGCTTACTTTAACAGTTTATTTCTTGGTGTCTCCTTGCCCACTGATCATAAAAAGGCTGATAATAAAACTGATAATAAAAAGGCTCTTTCTCCATGACATCATTTTAAGTGACAGCAGAAGCAGAGCAGCATAAAGAGGAACAGAGACTCTTGCAATAGAAGTATTTTTCCAGCAAGAAAAACTATTGTCTTGCAGAGTTGCTGCTTCTTTTTCCTCCCAAGTATATATACGTATATATGATTTTAGGTATATTCTATCATTTATTGCCAAGTCCAGGTTTTTCCATAACTTACGAACTCTCTGGTATAACACTGATCTTTTCCATACCACTTCCAGGTCTACTATGGCAAGTAGCTCTAATGCAGAGCTTCCTTGAGGGTCTGGACCCTCTCCAGAATTCGCCCAGCAATACCCTCAGTTAGGGAAACCTCAGAGGTTTTAGCAGGGCTGGCTTTATACATTACAGAAAAGGCAGCTCCCCACTGTGTAAGAAGCGATGTGATGCTCGTCTAACCTAACCTAACCTGACACTTAAAACCTGTTTGCTGCTATGTCTGAAAAACACCTGAGGGACAGGAAATGTCTATCAATGACACAGTATTTGATAGAAACAGCAGTCATTTATTTCAGTACTGAAACCACTTTTCTGCATGTTCTCTTAAGTGATTCCAGACAACTTACAATGCAGTTTAATAACAAGTTCCCTGGTTAAAACAGTTGCTCAAATACCAGTAGACAAGACATTTTTGGTGACACAAAGGGTGGCAGTAGGTGTACAGAGCTTCTGGCTCTATTTTAAACACTGTGGTACAGGCACAGTTTTATCATTGCATTTCATTTTAAAATTGAAACAGATATGCGACATATGGGTACAATATCTTGAAATGGATCTTAACTGCTACTGCATTACCTAAAATTGTTATCAGTTTGCCTTAGTATTTAGAGGTGACATATGACATTCAGTGTTATTTAATGGGATAGGCTGATTGTTTTAAAATGCCTATGAAAGTATTCTGGAAGTGACCTGGCATTAATACAGGAGACTGAAGCAATAAATAAAAGACCCATGTGAATAGCACACATTCACACAGCAGCACATGAGCAGAACCAGAGACCACAAAGTAAATGCACATTTTAAAACACTTTTAGTGATGTGATCACTGGGCAGAAGAGTTCCTCAGATCCATAAATAATTCAATTTTAATTTCCATTCTCATGTAAAGACCAACTTCCTTAGGCAATAAAAAAACCAACTTCCTGGAAAACATTAAGTAAGACTATAATTTCACTCATAATAGATGTGAGGATTTTATGGTCTATTTGTAAGCCATATGTCAACCAATTAACGCTTATTTAGGCTGCTACATTACTTTGGATTTTATTGCACTTGGTCCCAATTCTCCTGGATACAAGCCACACAAAACATCAGTAATGTGAGACAACGGCTCATAGTTTTCCTTTCTCAAAGGCCCTTGAAGGGATTCACCAAACAAATGGCTCATTTCAAAACACCGAGTTTCCCAGTGTCTCACATGATAATTCACTGGTCAGCAGGGGGCAACTAGGACTCCTAGGGCTGGCCATGGGAGTCAGAACAGGGTCTCCACCCCTTGGACAGAAGTGCTTGTTACGCTTTCTTGCTTATGTAAAAGCCATGGGATTAGCCTTCAAATCTACTCAGAGTGCTTCGAACACCCTGGGAATAAGCCATCTCCATAGTAACAGCTTTAATAGAGGAGATCCATAGTACCCCAGAGTGTTCTGTGTCCACTCATTGAAAATAAACTAGCCTTGTAGGAGGGCACCTGGCAAACTCACAAAGAAGTTGCTTTAAATATTTAATAGGAACAAGATGGCCAGTTATTCGGTCCTGAAATCAGCAGATGTTAGTGAAAGGAAGCTGTACATAACAGGCAGGCTCTGCCTGTGCAAGCCCTCTGCACACTGGGTAGAAATGCCCAAGGGATTCTGCCTGGTCACTCAGAAGAAACTTCACAAACTTGTAAAAAATACAAGGAAGGGAGGAAGAGAATTAGGTGTCTCAACTCTTGGTTCACAGGACACCTGGGGAAGGCTGAAAACTGTGGGTATTGCCGTACTTGGTTCACCTAGGGCTCCTGTAGGCCTCTCAAACAAATCAGTTGTGGGACATCACTGTGCTGCAATCATAAAGAAATCAAGGAAGTGCAGATTGAATAATACCTTCAGAAACTACTGGCAGTGAATTTGGGATTTGTGTCACACAGGCAATCAGTGGGAGGATATAAGTTTGGCATGCCTGAAACATAACTTGCATGAATCACGCTCCAGCAGGTGCTATCCTAGCCCACTTGAAACCATTTTGGAAATGCCTGTCTACAAGGTGCCTGAATTTTGTTATACTGAAAACAGTCTCCCAAGTCCTCTGGCTGAGCATGGATAGGAAAGATGTCCACCCAGCAATGCATCTGAAAACAAGTGCCCATCTCTGTAAGCTTCGGTGGAGGCAAGAAACAGCTATGAGCTTTTTAAAGCTAGCTTTACAAATGCTACCTGCCTGATTTTTCAGAGAGTCTCCCTGATCTGGCACACTCAGCTTTTCTCCATCTTCCCCTGGTCAAAGAGAAATGGACAGCCCAAATCCTGCATTTACAGCAATGTCTTTACACACACAAAGTGCATATTCAGATTTGATGCTTCCAGCTACCATACGATTGACCAGAGCCAGCAGTTCACCTGCATGGTGACAGCCTGCAGCTCCTGGGGCTGGGTGAGCAGCACCCAGCAAGCTGCATGGAACCTTTTCTCTCACTTATCTGAGGTCAGACAAATGTAACTCCCACACGCTACGTGACTGTGCCTACAGTTCGATACCTCAGCTGGTAACCACTGCTAAATATAGTACCAGTAGTTTCCCACAGAACAGAAGGCACAATAGGCCTTTCAGACATTTATCTTTAAAATCTTTTTGAAGAGTTGCTGGTGCTAATGGAGCAGATAACAGACAAATCCTCCTACAGGTACACCCGCTCTCGATTCTGTCGTTAAACTCATCTCAAGATGACAGCCATGGAGGTTCAAATGAGCTTCAAGCCTGGTAAACACAAAAGACAGCACACAAGAAAGGCAGCAAACCTCTGGGCAGCTGGACAAGGCTTTGGTCAGGCTTGGCCCCAAGCCATGGCTTGAGTTCCATGAAAGAGGCTGTGATTACTCTTTAAAGGGCACTTCTTCCCCTCCCTTTTTCCAAGCAGTGGTGCAGAGAAAATGCCCAGGAGGGCTGACTGCAGTTTGGCTCTACTGCAACTCTTGAAGGCTATGATGATTTGAGGAAGAGGAGCAAGGGAGGGCCCTTCCTGGGACTGCACTGAGCCAGGCCCAGTCCACTGTTGATAAAGGCCACCAGTGGCTCTTTTGAGGTGGGCTGAGCTCGAACTTCTCACTAGCAAGGTGATGGCTCTGTCAACAAAGTCAGTCACTGTAACTCTTCAGCCTTTAATCATACTGGCCATTGCAGGGAAATGCAGTTGCCTGTGCTGAACATGCTTTTGAGCAACAGAGTATTCTGTGCTGAGATGTAACTTTGCTTCTGTTGCATTTTACCCCATTGTTTCTTCTCTGACCTCAGCAGCCCTCAAGAACAAGGGCTCCTCTCTCTCAGCTCTGCCATGTTTTACAAATCTGAAGGCAGTTTTTTCTCTCCCCAGCTTTCTCTTCCATATGTCTGGGCCCTGCTGCTATCCTCTAGATTTCCTCCTGGTCATCCACCTATCCCATGGTGATAAAGTCAGTAGTTACCTTCATGACCCACATGTTCACCACCAAAAAAACTGCTGTGTGAGACACAATGTAGATCAGTGCATAAGAAACTTACCTGTGCTCTCAAGCCTCCTGCAAGGACTAAAACACTATAAATTCAAACTCCCTTCAAAGATCAATTACTGTGCAGACTGAAACACAGGACTTGGGCTGAATATTGAAAACTATTGCCTTAGGGTGGAAGCACAGCAGAGCATTCTGCAAACGTAAGTGACTAGAAGAAGACATTGGTCCTCTCTAAATATATGTTTGCCACATTGCTGTTCCCCAATGTGAACTTCTCAACGTTTCAAGAAAAGGAGAATTTCAGTCTGTGCCAAGTACCAAATCCAAAATAATACTTGAAAAAAAAACGAACCTGAAGCCGAAAACATGAAGCACCAAACCAAAATGCAGGATACAGGATTGCAAAAGAATGTCCTGTATCACTGACTTCAAGATCCAATGTCTGAAATACAATTCTATTCATGAAACTGATATGGCTCCATCTAACACCCAACTGAGGTTGTTTCACTGTCCTGGGCAGAAGAGTGTTTTCATAGGTCTGCAAATTGCATAACACCATGTGGTAGAACCATGCTGGAAAGTGACCTGAGAATAGCACAGCTGAGTTTTAAGAGGAAGCCAGTCACTGTGGAGATAGACAGACAAGGCACTACACAGCAGTAGGACTGAGGACCTGATTTGTAAAACTGAGGAGACTGGGAGCTCAGGACAAGCTCTCTAGATGTAAAAACACCACAGTCACATTAAAGTCTTCAATGACAGGTTAAAGAAACTATGCAACAGCCTGTGTATGTCTCTGGAAACAAACATCCCCATTCAGGTAACGAGATGAAATTCTCAGAGAGAAAACCCCCCTGGCAAAACAGCATCAAATGAGATGATGTATTCTTTTCCTGGGTTAGACTACTGAATTTAGCACAGGTGACAGACCATTATTGCCTCACCCTTATTCACACTTACAACTCCTTTCAACAATTCCAGTGATCAAGGAGCTTGTTTAGTTGTTTCCAAAACATAAGTTGCACTAAAAAAAGTGGAGGACAAATTTACCTACTTTTACATGCTCTAATCCATCCTTTTATTCCAGGATGCACTTACGAGAACCTGCAGGGATACCAACTCTCTACAGCAACTTCTGTGCATCTACAATTTTATCATCTTCAGATTCCTGGTATTGTTTTTGTGGACAAATGTCTTTTTGTGGGGAATCAATTTGCACAGGAAGAGATTTTCAAGGGAACAATTTGTTGCTTCTACCCCCTCAACTTTTTTAATGGCACAGAGTCTGAAAAAGAAGTAAACTTTAAAGGCTCTCCTAAAATAGAATTTACTATTCTTTTCACTTCAGAATGAGGGCTAGGCCCAGAAAGGCTAGGTCCTAAGCACACAGTCCCACACTGCAGTTCCTGAGCTTCCCTTTGCAGAGGAGGGCATGACAGCTATGTTACAACTGCCACTAAAATTTGACTGTATCTCCTAAGAGCTGATACTTCAGTTGCAAATTCCATATCTAGATTAGGGTTGTTCCCTTCCCAGATTGACCTGCATTTGATCTCAGAACCATCTGGCTGCTGCTGTCCCATCCCCAGCCTAAGAAGAGATGACATGAGACAACAGCAGTAAAACTTGTTCCCCTAAAGCAGGAGTGGAAAGGCCTTTCTTACCTGGGAATGCATTTATATCAATGACTGCATGCTGCCCAGTCTGATTGTTAATGATGATATCAATTCCAAAGAGAGAAACTCCCAGAGCTTGCCGCAGTGCTTTAGAGATTTCCCGGATGACGTCATCATTTGGCCGCTCAAATACGCCTTCAATTTTATCCAGCTATAATGGAAAAAGACACATTACTAAGGGACTCTGAAGCAGCCTTTTTATTGGAAAGATTGATTTTCAGAAGTTTCCAGGTGCATATCTACCAAATTTAATTGCAGAGAACCAGTGACATGAAACCGAGAAAGACACCAAAGAGAAACTGCTTTCATAATTCAGAATCCTTCCTAAATTGGAAGTTCATCTGCTCTAAAGCATCTAGTTCTTCCTCTTCATATTGGTGCAGCTAGAGAAGCAAAGCAGTGTAGGAATGAATGGAGAACCAGACTAACTATTTTAAGTACCAGATCTACACCTTAAAAAACATATATAGGTGACATGTTTAATCCTGTGCTGCAAAAGTTCTGGCTATCATTGTTATTTCAGTGTAGATCAAGGTCCGTGTTAAAGGGCTGACAGGACAGACTCCTCCTGTTAGTTTAATCTGAGTCCTACAATACAACCCAGCTGGTTTCTTAAGCGCAGAGCATACCTTTTATGTGGGTTTTCATGTGTAAATTATTTTGTAAGTATTTATTAAAATGAGTGACTCAGGTTACTTATGACTGGAGGATGCACTCTTCTTTGCTTTTTAAACAACGTATTACACAGCAGAAGTTTGCTGTTATGCCTGCAGAAGCATGACTGGAATATGTATGTGTATGAGTGAGATCCAGGTAAACCACAGGAGCACACTCTCTAAGTCTGAATGTAAATTTTTAGTAATGGCTTCTCCTTCAACATAACCACAAAGGGATTTATGACTAGCACAATTACAGTTTTAATATTTAGCATGGCTAAATATTGCACATAAAATTCAAAATCAAATATGAAACTAGTCCCCAACAGAGCTTGTGAAACAGAAAAGAATCGCAAGACTCAAGAGATTGAAAGGACCCAGTGCTGTAAAGTGACTTTCTCAGTAGCCGAGTGCCCAAGAACTTGTTAGGATTCAAATGTGCAAATCTTATTAAAAGGACTCGTAATGCTAGCATGAAACTGTGCAGTGTGCTGGCACTGCTGGTCTTGAAGGACACCCAGAAATGGTCCCATAGTCACAGCTTGGGCATGCTCATATGGGAGACAACTACTGGCTCTCTGTGACCTTGTGCCAACTCAATTTCTATGCTTGAATTTTCAGTTTGTCTGTCCTCACAGAACTGAGTCCTAGAAGGATGATTTATGTTTATTAATCTCTCTGGACAGGAAAAAGCCAGGTGTTTGCATCCAGAACCTCCTTCTTCCCTTTGCCTAGATTAGCCCTGGGTAGTTTGGGAAGCAGCACAGCCCTGCTACAAGTTCTTCCTCACCGGAGCTCGGTAAGGAAAACCAGAGGGGGACACAGTCATGCTGGTTCGTGGTACCAAACAGACCTCAGCCTGCAACACAGAAGCAGACAGCTTGTGAAAGAAAGTCACTAGCTACTAACACTTCCATAAGAAAGGATTAGATAGGTTTCCAGCTGCACTAGAAGGAAAAAGACCAAGCGTACTTACCGCTGTTAAGACAGATGAGGACTCTGGTTTGGAAACATTGTGGCTGTTGAAAAATATTGATTCTCTGTCTGCAATTAAAAACAGGTTGTAAACAACTTTATACCAGACTGTAATTTCCAAAGGAACAGTGCAAGGAACAGTAGGTGGCAGTGCAGCCCCGGGATTCTCGTCCTGGTCTCAACCATCCACCCCACCAACAGTGCTCTCCTGCCTGCTGGCACTTAGCTGCCTGCACGGGCTGGAACCCACGGACAGATCAGCCACGGTTCTCAGACCACAGATAAATAGAACCACGCACTGGGTGGTAAACAGAAATCAGTTTCCATTCCTTCACCAGAACAAATTAACTAAGTTCAGTCAGATAATGAAGTTAATTTTTATTAATGTGCTATACTCAAAGTGACAGTTCCAAGGGGAAGGTGTGTGACAGAAGGGAGAAACTGCACTCACTGCAGGTGGTAGGCCAGCAGAACCCAGGGCACACTGAGATCCCTGTGAACCTGGGCAGGACATTGTCACCATGGCAGAAAGCAATACATTTTGTGGCCAGGACCTGTCCTTCTTTTGGAGGCACTGTAGGAATGCAGGAGACACACTGAGGTGACAGAAGTCACTAAGGAACCACAGTGGAAACCGTGGGGAGAATTGCACCAGCACCTCCCACCCTGCTTCCTCTGTGCTGGAGGTCTTATGGCTGAAAGAAATCCTCCACCATGTCTCCCTTTAGGATTCCCACCACAGTAGACTGATGGCATCACAGAGACAACCTGCCCAGGAACACCCAGACCCCAAAGTCTCAGCACACAGGTGGCACCAGCAAGAGTATTTCTGCTATGCTGGTCTCTGACTGGACATTCAAGAGCAGCCTCAGGGCCACATAAAATAAAGACAGGAAAGCAAAGCCAAGTCTACTCTGCAGTCTGACCACCAAATACTCTTCGCGTCTTTCCTCTTGTTTAGAAAGATCTTGTACTTTCAGACACTCAGCTCTTTCAGTGTCTCACAGCCACCAGATCTGCTTATCCATCAGATCTGCCAGCTCAGGTTCCTGTGGCACGGCCTCTGCAAACTCTCCAGATGTGGGTAAGAGAGACAGACGCTTACCCTAATCTGCCAACAAAACTTATTTTTATGGGGACTTCCAGACAACTTCCAAGTCTTATACTAACAGATAAGACATTAACTAAGGCATTTTTAGAAAGATGCCTTAAAATGTTCCCTTCCAGCAAAAGTATAGACCAACTGTCCTAACAGTTTATATAAACACAGATTCTGGCCTACTTAATTTGATCAGGACATAGAGCAGACCTAAATGTCTGTTCACAGGCACACATAGCTACAGACAAGAACTTCTATCAGCATCCTACTACACCTATACTACCAAAATACATATTTGTGTGTGTAATGGTGTGGTGAGCATATATGGACATATTAGGATCAGCAGAAAACACTAAGCAAAGTGACAAAAAGCGGCATTTGTTCATTCATCTCCTTTAGTTTGATGCCATCCTCACCTCCTGGATTTTTCCAGTTGCTCTAGCAGATCATGCTCCCATCCATGTGCTGCTAAATTTTTTATGCTTTTGGTGGGTCACAGAATGCAGTTCTCTGAAAAGGAGCTTTTTTCCATAACGGAAATCTAAGTAATCTCTAATGAAAACCCTTTCAAGTGTTGCTTTCTAGTGACATACAGAAGAATCACTCTCCTCACTGAGAAATCCATTCCTCCTCCGCAACACAGCTGATATCTACAAACCAAAGGGCACTTCCCACCAAGATTTACAACACTGGGCCTCTCATGAAGAGGGAGGCTCGTTTAGGGTAGAGCACAAGTGATCTTTAATTTAAACACACATACATATTCAGGTAAAAACAGGGAAAGGAAGTTCTGAAATGATGGAATCCAGGAAATTCTCTCCAAAGCAGATTTTTAAACAAACTCCGGAACAAATGACACATGAACTTACTGTGAAAGGAGGGAACTTCTCTCCCTCTCCCCCTTTCCACATGACATAAAACACTGTGTCTAACAGGTAAGACTCAGGTTACTACTACATAAATATTTACTATATTAATGTCATTGGAAGTTATTCCAGAGCAGGTGAGTTATCTCTCTTCCTATTGAAATAATACAGAAGAGGAAACATGGTTTGTCAGAACCAGCTGACTTCACTTCAGCAGTCTTTTCACAGATATTTTCTTTGGAGATGTTTCCTGCTGATGTTGCAAGAATGGACATTTTTTTTTACATCAGTACAATGTACCTGAGATGCCTGCAGAGAAGTTCTTTAAAGATGGTCTTTTCACCACGGTGTAGGATTCCCCGACCACGAAAACTTTATAGAGCACAGCATTATGATTGATGAAGCTCTGAATGACGCAAGGGGGGCGAACAGCTTTGAGGCCCTCCTGGTTGAAGATGATCGCCATCTGGAAACACACACACATAGTTGTGCACAAGGCTGGCAATAATTTCATGCTTACCCAGACCTGACAAGCAACAACGTGGAACATCCACTCGTGGATATATATTGACCACATGTGAACTCCTTCTCAGCTTCTTGTTCTACTTCATTACGTTTCATTTAACTGACACACAGCTCTGCAAACACTATTAGCAGTGAAGCTTTCATTTTCAATCAACATTTTCTTCACAGCTCTTTGCAATTTCATTTGCTGCCTTTAGCTGGGAAGCTACTGCAACTGCAGGTACAACAAAAGGCTAAACCATCTGACCAACATAGATGACAAAGTTTGTGTTGAAAACAAGCCTGTATCATGAGAAAAACAGAAGGAACAGCTCTGTGCACTAACTACATGAGTTCTTCCCCACAGCTCTATTCCCCTGATTTGGTTCAGCCCAGTTGCAACAGCCTAAGCACCAGGGCTTCACCCACACCATCAGAGAATATTTCTCAGACTCTAGTAGTTCTTACTGCTAACAAATGCTGGCATATCAATTTTCCTGGCATGGTTTCACTCCATTACTCCAAACAGATAGTCCTCTTGAAGGCACTGGAATAAATATGCCAAAAAGGAAGGCATTTATTGGGCCTTAATGAATGATGACCAGCAGCTGTCTTTAACAGCATGGAAGCAACATTGGTAGGTGCCCTGAAATACTTTGATGAGACAGCTTATCTTCAGCACGTTACACTGGTCTTTCCATTGAGCTCTCTATTACCATGCTTACATGCATATATAATTATTAATATTATAGTGCCCCATTTTGCAGGTTTTTTGTTGAAGTATGGGTTGTGCCATGGCTCCTACAGAACCAGCAGCAAGCACCATTCTTGCACAAGTGATGAAATTATGTATCTGTGTGCCTCTACACAGCACTGAGGATACATTCAGGTTTGGTCTCTATCCTCAGAGCCCTGAACAAGCTCTGCTCTAATTACCTGAATATTGACTGAACTTTTGCTAACACCTTAGTTTGTTTCTGTAAAAAATACCAAATATATAATAGGTTTTCTTCTTCAAAAGCATGGCTGTGGTAAATGATGTGGTGATTACATACTCATAATTAAAAGTCTGAGCACATTTTTGTCCTTATTCCTCCTTATCTGGTAGATGACATTAGATCAAATAACTGTCTGCACACATGTACAATAACTCAGCAGATTAACATTTTCTGAGTTCAAGTCAATGTGTACATTCAATACCTACTAGCAGCTGATATTCTTGCCATCTCTATTACACAGCACAGAGTGAATTTGTGAGTGGTAACAACCTGTGCAAGGAATTTCTCTAACACACAGAATCATCCATCAAGATGATTCACAGCAACAACATCATAACTCATTTGTCTCTTACTGGTGGCAAGAAACATTGCTCTCTTCCTCCTCCTGTGTGGACTGTTGGCATTATAGTGTCTACAACATCACACTGCCAAGAACTATGCTGTTTCTATAGTGTTCTCTTCCACTATTAGTTAATTGATTCCCACAAACAAACATAAGATGAACAGGTATTTATCAGCCTATTTTAGAAGTGTGGAAAGCCAGAACTTATCTTCTCAGCACAGCACTGACATAGACCGCTGGAAGCTACGTGAAGCCTCTCTTCTCAGCTCTGTGCCGGCAGCCCCATGGACTAGCACACAACCCATATAACTCCTGTGGTGTTGTGTTGTGCTGGTTCACTGCCATGTCTCATGGTTTTTAACATGCATGAATAGAGCTCCAAGAATTTGCTTGCAGGGTGCACTTGTTCTTTGTCATCTAGCACAGACCTGCTGTGTCTGGCAGTAACGTGGCTACAATACTTGATATCATAATTTCCAAATAGCATTTCTCATTATAAATGCAGAGCTCTCTTGAAGGCAAAACAAAACAAAACATTTGCACCAAGAATTTTTACTGACAATGTCCATAAGGAATTCAATCTCAAAAAACCAGTGATTTTTTGCCTTTTCCTTCCTGTCTGCTCAAATGCTCAGAAAAAAGAATTCTGGATACATTTCTTCAGGCTTTGGGTCTCTCATGGCAGCTTTAACAGAGGTTAGTTATGTTCTGACCTGATGGCAGGTCAGAAGCACAACTTTCAGCCATCATCTCTGTTCAAGTTTAACAAATGGTGCAGGCAAACTGGGGGTCAAGTGCTGAGCTGCTGAGGCCTCTGCTAGTGCAGAGGCCATGTAGAACTGGGGACATCACAGGAAGGCTGACAACACCTCACCTTAACAACAGCATGTGCTCATATGAGAAAAGTGGAGTCTGCCAGCCCCACACGGCGAACACACACACCAAACCCAAACTCACACACCAAACTTAAACTCAAGCCTGCACCTTCAGCCGTCCTTGTTAGACAGTACTTGAACTTTCTTAACAGCCATCTTATGAAGAAAAGCAGGTTTCTGGTCAGTGCTCTAGTTTCAGTGTCAGCTCTGCACTGGAAATATATCCACAAACAATGAAGTGATTTACCAAAAGCCAGACAAGGAGTCATTAATAAAACAGACAAGAATTTCTTGCTTCTAGACCTATGCTCCATCTTTTAGAAAGACTGTACTGTAAGTAGGTATTTATCCTATGCTTCCTTTGTAATTATTGACCATAAGCAATTACGAAACAGTTCCACTCTGATTATAAATATAATTTTGGATCACTCCTGAGAACTCAGAAACTGCAAAAGTGACAGCTACTACTACTTTGTAAAGTACTGTGCAAGACTTCAGGCTTTTTTCCAGGGGTCCTCCTAAGCTCTAGTCATAAGTTCCTGTGATAAAGTGCAGACTGTGGCTGTATTTTAGTCTAATTTTTGCTCTGGCAGGAGGCTTAGATGTGTCTGCACTGTATGAAAGAAGATCAAAGAAAGATTCACCAGGGAAATAAAGTCCAAGCCTAACTGGACAAGTACTGAGAGATTCATGCATTTCAGTTTGCAGTTGCAGAGGAACTCTTGACAGAAAAATCAGCAGGAAAATTGGAGTCTTAAATTCATTAACAATCCAGTCCCCAAGTGTTCTCAGAAATGACAGCTAAAAATTATAACAGCTGCTCCGGCAAACTAACAGGACTGTCTGCTGGCTTGTGAAATCAGCCGAGGTAAGGCCTGCCTGAAAAATCTCACTGCATTTTTAAAAGGAAGTGCTGGTCAGTCAAGATTTCAGCCACAGCCATTCTGCTCATCTAGATTTACAATTTACTTCAGGGCCTTCAGCTTTCAGAGACATGGCAGCAATGTCTCATAGTGCACGTTTCAAGAGCAGCTGGGAAACCTGGACTGATGACCATGTGGTTAACAAAGGAAGCCAGGAGTTAATGCAGCCAGCATCAAGGGCTGGATTCTCAAAACTGATCTGCAGTAAGCAGGAAGGCAGGAAGCACAAATGGAAAAGAATTAAAACGGGACTCAACTCACTAAGTTTAGAGGAAGCTAGTCTCATAGGTAATGCTCTCCTTCCAGGAATATACAACCATTTTAGCTGCAATTGCCTTACAGGAAGGCAGATAAGTTCTACCAGTCCTGTTCTCCCCACAGATCTCACTGTGTTACTACAACTGAACATGTCTGGAAAACATCTCTATTTGTTACTCCCTTCCTCTCAAGGAAAGCAGCCAGCTGCTCCATCTGAAGCACAAACCCACTTCTCATCTGTACCACATACATACTGGAAAAGTAACTTTCTGGGTTGGAAACTTTTTTTAATGACCTCTTACCAGAGGAGAGACTGAAGGAGATTTCTTGCAGACAAAGCTGACTGGAGACTACAAACTGCTAGAAGCAACAATATGATAGAAGCTAGAAACTGCTAAAAATAACTTCCATGTCAAGAGGTTCAAGTAATATTTGACTTCATTTCAGATTTTTGAAAAAATAATTGTGCAATTAAACATGAAGGACAGGTGGGGAAGAAAAGTTGTTTGGGCACAGCCCTCATTCTACCCACTCCAGGATTGGAAATCACCAGCCAAACCATCACAGGGGGAGTGGGGGACAGGACACAACTAGAAGTAGAGGGATAATACTGCAAAGTTTTTTAACTCACCTCATGAGAGTTGGTTCCATGGGCCACTCTGGTTTTACAAACTGGGTAAATAAAAAAGAAAAAACAATTCACCACTGAAACAAACTCTTTATAATCCTGTTCCCACCCACACATGCAAACACTGGAGTCCACCAGACCAAGGCATTGACTGTAACAGACACCAGTGACAATCTTTGCTTGAACAGTGTCCTCAATCACTGCAAAACTCGGCTTGCTTCAAGCTCTACTCTCTCAATTCCTCCCTGCAACTAAGGTGAAAGCACAGATCATTATTAGGACTAGACAGAGTTGCCAAGCATCAGCTAAGAAGTTAGTACTAGTACTGGGACTGCCATCCTGTTTACTCAGAGAGCATTTTCACAACTATGTAATATTTTTTCTGAGGCTAGAGCTACTTTACAGGTACCACAAAACACCACTGTCCTTAAAACAAAGGAACTGGGACACGGTGGAAACCAACTTTTTTTCCTACCTCCCTGTTTTCAGGGAAGAGCAGGAAATGTAATGGGCTGAACCAAACTAAGATGTAACTTACTTTTCACAGGCAACCATAGAGGGGGACAAAAAAAGGCAGAGAGCCTAGCAGTTTTTCTTTCTCCTTCACATTTCTTATCTGCTCTGTATATCCTGGTTCTCACCTCCATCCTGATTAAGAGGAGGAGTAAAACCAGTAAGAGGAAAGAAACAACATGCTCCTTCTACTATGAGGCCAGAGAAGAACTGAAGACCCTAGGAACCACATGATGACTAGAGCTGATGTTACTTATGTGTTATGCAGAGGAGATGAAAACTTGCAAGTAGTGAGGGTGTGGATAGGACAAGACTTCTTTGCAGTTTGTTGGAAGAATCAAATTGGCAGGCAAGAGGACAGGCAGCTACGAAAGGCAGATAACCTGCACTAGAATCCAATATAAGTTGGTAACTTGAAGTTTTGGAAAGTGGTTTATGATGTCTCACGGACATATGCTCTGGAGAGATGGAGGATTTTTAAGAAAAAAATAAAAATAGAGACAGGAAAAAGAAAAAACGCTACCAGAATACCAAGGTATATTAATTTTCAGTGCTATTTTGTAATTTCATTATCATTTAGTGGGGTTGATTCAGACCTCCTGAATATATGCTGCTGACTACTGAGGACTAGTCAGTCTGTACTGAGACACAATGTGAGGAGAAGGGCAAAGCCATTCAGTGGGATTTGAAGTACTGCTTCACAGTGCAGCTTCAGGAGACCTGCCTCATTTGGGAGAGCAATGGCAGGGAGGGCAAAACATGCTTTTTCCACGCAACTTTACCTCTGAACCTTACAAATGAGGCAAACACCAAGGGAACAAACACCGACTAATGATCCTGCTCACTTTATACTGCAAGGAATCAAATAAAGGAACGAATTAAAGCACAAGCCCCACAATGAAACTTGCTACAAAGCACGAACAGTTCATAGCAGCTGTTTGAGCTGTGGGCCCTTGCTATCTTTGGTAACCCTCTTTCTGTTACCCTTTAAGATTTTATTTGTACCCTGGACCAGCAAAAGGGAGACGTGGGTGAAAAAAGAGGCCAGTCAGCAAGGCAGTGATTTTCTCAAGAAAAATAATGAATGCAGTTGGCAGGAGAAACATCTTGCACAAGTTCAGGGCAAGAGGCTAACTTTGTTAGAACTATTAGCATTTCCCAGGAATGCATGTTTACTGTAGCGAGGTGTTTAAAGTAAGGAACAGCAATAAAAGGCAAAGTAAAAGCTGATAGGGAGGGGGTTTGTTCCACATTCCAAGCAGACTGCCTCAGAGCATTTGTTTCAGGAAAGTTTTAATACCCTTGACACCTTTGGCAGCGAAACCCACACTCCTACAATGTTGGCTATGTTTTGGGGGGTGAATGTGCAGTATTTAGAACCTACTAGAAGCACCAAAGAAATGCCCATGTACATACTGAATGGGAATGCCAGTCCATTCTTCTCTATAAGCTGCAAGGTATCTTCTCCACAGGCACTTGTCAGCTCCATAAAGGGTGGTGAACAGATCCTCTCATCTGCAAGAAAATAAAAAGGCTCAAATGAAGATGAGGGGATTAGCTCCTCAGCTGCACCATTACCAGCTCTCTCCGTACTAACTGCTTCTTGATAGCTTATATTAAAGCACCCAGAAGGATTGTAAGCCAGGCCTGAATTTGGGGCTCTGGAAACATTCCAGAAGATGAAAGGCCAAATTTTAACATAATCTAAATGGAAATATAAAGCCAGTATTTTCACAGGAGGCAAGAAAGATCACTTGGTTAGGAACACGTAGTCACAAGACTTAGCCAGTGAGTTGAAAAGCAATTGGGATCTTAGCTCTTAACTTTATGCCTTCAGGCATAATTTTCTAAAGCATTTTACAAAAAACAGAATGGTCTGCAAATATGACTAGAGCAGGCAGTCTCACAAAGCCATCTCTCCTGTAGGGCTCCTCAGATGGCAGATTCCAGTGTGTATTTACTTCAGACAAGGTGCCAGAACTTTCTGCTGTTCGCTGGTACTGCTCTGCCATGAAAGCAGTGTTCATTTGGTCTGGCAAAACCAACCAGAGCACAGCTGAGACATCACCATGTCAAGACTGCTCAGCAAGCTCCGGTTAAAGAGAAAAATCAGGGGAACCATGGTAAAATTTAATGGAGCAGGTCTGCTCCAGAGTGTTTCTGCTGATGTTGTGCTTGTTCACACAGCGTTGCAGGAAGGCTGGAGTCAAAAACCAGCCCTCTTAGTGACTTGGTAAGTTGACTTCTCTAGGATTCACTTCCTGTTCACTGTAGGAGAACTGAGATTCCCTTGGGAATGCAGCAGAAAAGGCAGAAACCACTGTAGGACTCATAGGGCTTGAGCATAACTCGTCACTTAAGAGGGCTGGGTTGCGATTTCAAGTGTACAGAGAACCTTGGCTTCAGCCATAGCTCTGAGACAGGTCAGCAGGCCCACAGGTTTTCAGGCAAAAGCTGTGTGCATGTTGACAATATTGACAAAGTCAAATCAAGGACATCACCCAAGTATGAACACCTATTCAAATTACCTCCTCAGTGAGCACAGTCTTAAAAACTTACTACTTTCATGGAGTTTAAGCTGTGGCCAGGTTAACTTTGGAGCCACAAATGAGTTATAACTCGATTTAGCTGCACAGTACTGAACACAATTCAGAACACGTCTGCCAAGACTAGCTTTTCAGACTTATTTCAAGACAAACAGCATGACACCTTCCTCCAAGAAGCAACTGGAGACAAGCACAAATGGTGGGAGCAACTGTATCTGGCAAACTCAAGTCACAGGTTTATATCAACCAGAAACTTCTCTTGAAAATAAGCAAAACATGGCTGAGTCCAAACAGGTGGAGACCATGCTGTGCAGATGGTGCAGAAATGGAAAAGTACATGTGAACTAAAACCCCAGCAAAGCTAACCATAACTCTGAGACAGCCACGCATTCAGAAATCACTTTATAAACATTGTTTAGATTCATACTTTTCACTTCATTGTAAGTGTATATATATATATATATATATATATATAAATAAAACTGAATCACTGAAAATAACAGAGATGCAAAACTCTCTATATTTTGGTACACATATCTCAATACATCTCCAAGCTTTTAGAATATCCAAGAACTCTGTTCATTAGCAGTGCTGTCACTACAAGAAGTTTTCTGAGAAAAGGCTATTTTCATACATTCTAAAAGGAGCAGAAGGATTGATGCTTTGAGGTCAACCTCTACAAAACTAAACAAAACATCCCAGATTTCAAAGCTTTCAATTTGCTGCTATGAAAACAGAAAGCAGCATCCAAAAGTGACAGGTACTGTAATATTTACAAGCCTTTGCCAGAGCAAAAGTTCCTTAGTTGGATGAATTTAGGGAATAAGATTTAGTTTACAGATACTTGGGAAAAACTTTGGCTTGGCAGCTCTCCCACCCACATGCTTAAGGTTCACAAATAACTTTGCCTTCATAGTGCAGATGCAGAGATGGTTCCATCTCACTTCCCTCTGTTTCTCTCTCATACAAACAGGAATGGGAGACAGGGAGGATTCAGTGTTCCTGCTGACTACATGACACTTGCATGGGGAGATGAAGGAAGGAGCAAACAGTAATTTCTTTGACTTTGTACTTAGAAAAGACCACCTGGATCAACAAAAAGTAGCAAAGAAGACTCTTAGCATCTCAAAGTGCTCCCGCTGAGTTTGCACAGCACTGGCATTTTCTCTACCAAGAAGATAGCCCACTGAAACCTCTAAAACAAATCATTAATTCACAGCCAAACCTGAGGACAAACAAATCCTCACTCAACACAAGATTTCCATAGAGCCTACAGCTAGAAAACTGCTGCTCCGAGTTTAATTGCACATGCTGAAATCCTAAATATAGCTGTAGGTTAAAAAAAAAGTCCTCCAGCTGCCAGCAATCATCCTCTCCTCCTTCCCAGGGTGGCAAACACATGCTAAAGCTTTCTCTCATCACCAGGCTCCCACTATCAGAGTGACAGCAGTCTCTGCACACCTTCTCTGCACTGAGGTCCAGGATAGACCTCACTCAGTGGCTGAGAGTCAATTCAATACTGATTTACATCAGCTTGGAACTACACCATGCAACTCACATGGTGCAAACCCCCAGTGGTACACTGAACCCTCCCCTCCCTTCCTCCTGAGTAAGCTGCTTTAGTGTGAACTTACTGAGCTGGGGTCAGGTGCCAGACCCTTGGCACTGTCACTGCTTCTTTGCAAACCAGCAGTGACAAGACACCACGGGAAACCATTGCCAAAAAGAACAACAGTAAATATACACAAACAAGTGAACATAACAGTCTAGAGATGAGAAGGGCTTCAAGATTCTGGCTCCACTGCTGACCCTTTGTATTGAAGCTGCAGCCTAACCCTCCAGTTTAAAACCAAGCAATATTCTCATTAGCAGCTGAGAGCCCAGTGTAGACAAAGCACTTTAATGAAAGAAGTCTGAGAACAACTACAGCATGAGGCCACAGCCATGTCACCCCTCCTGTGCAGCTGCACTGGCCATACACCGCTAGCAGAAGTGACTCTGTCAGGACACAGACCTGATAAAACCCAGACCCTGTGCAAGGAGCTGATGCTGTTGCTTTTCTACCATCAGTACTCAGCTCTGCTGTGCATTGAGATGCTGCTGAGTGGAAGAGTCTTCTTCTAAAACATCAAGTTTGGAAAAGACTCCACCTCATCTTCCATCCTTGGCTATGTACAAGTGACCTTAAATCCCAAGAGATTATTACATATGCAATTTCTAATCTTTCCACATTGGATCTGAAACTAAAACTCAGGCACTTCCTCCCTCCCTTTGGGTGCATACACTGCATTGCACAATAAGCAGATGACCACAATTATTAACCCTATCTTCCTTCATGCAGCCTGCATTGAACTGAAGATATCAGCAGGATAAATCTGTCCATAAGTCTACAGACTGCTGTCAATTCAGATTCTGTACATTGCTGTACTGCACACTTAGAGAATGGTATTTCTTTATGTTCTAAGCACCTGGTAGTGTCTGAGGGTCCTGCCTTTGAAATATGGCCAGGACTTCAGGTGAACCGTGTCAGGTCCAGAACTGCCAACTTAACAGCAACATGGAAAGATTCTTCAGATCACAGTGTTCAGCTTTCACTTCAGACAGGTACCCGAAGTATTTGCAGCACTTTTGTTGTTAAAAACAACATGTTATAATTAAATTTAAAAGTCAAAATTCTGTTACTCTGTTCCTCTCCCATCTTTGTCCTTATTTTTAGCACAAACTTTGTGGTATCTGTTTTCTGTATTTTCCTTTAAATATTCTCCCTTTTCTTCAAGATTATTCGACCTCAGAGGGAGTTCTCTCTCTCTCTCTCTCTCCTCTTTCTCACTTTTCTGTATTTTTTCTCACTCCCATCCTCATCTCTCATCTATGCTGTTCATTTTTTCTACTGTTATTTCTGTTCTTTCAGTGCTACCTACACTTTATCCCTCCGTCACCTCTGAACGGAGCTCATGGCTGGAGGGATCATGTTCATTGCAAGCACAGAGGGAGCGTTTGCAGTGGGACTCCTGAGGACAGCAAGGAAGCTGGCACTAAGAGGTCACGGGTGACAGGCAGCAATCACAGCACCAGGGCAGTCAGCCTGGCACACCCTGCTGCGGGCTGAGCTTTGTCAGAGCATTGTTCCATTCCCATGGAGCAACAACATTATTATGAGGGCTTGACTGATGAAGGCCAGTTTACAGGATGAGTAACACAGCTCACCAACAACAGAGAGGTGAAAGAGCACTCAAACCAGGGTGTCAGTGCCAGGAGGGGATTATTCCAGATGAAGTTCAACAATAGTGACAGGAGCAATGGGATGTGAAGATGAGGAAGATGCAGATTAAAAACTGGCTGGGGAAAATAATTTTCTGGCAGTGAGAATTGGTGGAATTCTTTGTGTTCAGGACTTCCTTTAGTAAGAGATGCTGAGTAATGCTTCTCTACTCAGGGGACCTTGGTGGCCTGCAGACAGCCTGCCAAACAGTCACAGGACACCCAAACCTCGAGAAGAAGGCACAAGAGGCCAAACACTCAACACACTCCCACTCAGCAGCCAGGCAAAACAGACAGAGAAAAAAATAAGAGTAATGGCTGTTCCTATTTGAACCAAATCTTAGTAATAAATGGAAACCACTGTGACAGGGTTGTACAAGACAGTCCTGGGATGGTTTCTGATGAGGGTAGGAAGTCCTTGTACTGTAAAAGTTTGAGAAGTACCAACAGAGTGGGCAGCTGTGGATAACTGTGGGGAAAAAATAAACCGTAAGAGAAGAAGAACCTATTTGGATTTCTTTGGTCCTTATGATTTTGGACAGGTAAGAAAACAAATAATAGATTGCAGATCCAATGCTCTGCATTCACAGATCAACCAATTGTATTTCCTTGCCTTCAGAAAAGGAGTTTAAAGAGAATTTTTGTCTTGTGAGAATAGCTCAAAAACTGTGTCTAGAAAAGAAATACAAACAGTGATAAGACAACTGCCTATTAAACTTCAGAGTTATTGTTTAAAGATGTTTTCCTACCTCATAGTTCACCATCTTTCACTACCTAGCCTAGGGATTAGGAAGTGCAGCAGACAGGCGGAAAAAAGAGTATTTATTCTCAGCACCACCAACCTCTTGCCACAAGACCACGATGCAGTCACCAAACACAGTCTAACTCTGAGCTTCTGTTTATGAAGTGGGGAGAAGGCTTCACCTCCCTTTGGCCAGGCAGGGCTTTTTGGCTCTAGTTTAAGGAGTTCCAGGAAAAAGACTTTTTGATGCTACGGGGGTCATTGCAGTAGCTGAACAAACTACCTGTTTGAAGCTTCAGTCTGAGCACCATCAACCAAAATCCTGAGTGTGTTACTGGAAAAACATAAACCAGAAGGTGTTTACAGAAGAATGTCGTATCTTTTGCCCAGGCTCAGTACTCATCATTAGCAGTACCTTCTTTATTTAGACACAGAAGGTAAAAGAAGCACCAAATAAGGGGTGTGCTGAGGACAAGGGAAAGGTGAAAGAAGTTGGTACAGTGAATTTGTGAAACAGGTGGAAGGAAGAAGCAGTTTGTCAAAGGAGCACAAGAGGAGGCCTGGAGGCCCCCAGGTGCGCAACCTACCTGGCACACCTAGATCCCCTAATTCTGCTTAGCAATTCCAAATGGAGCACAGCTGTGCCCAAGTTGCTCTCTGTGCCTGGAACGGTTGTCAGGATTATTCTTAAAAAGACTGGGTATGCAACCTCCACATCACACAATGCATTATGCAGAAAAATTACAAAGCTGCTTTGAAAAGTGCTGGTCTCTGGTGTAAACACCCTTAAGATAAGCACAAAACCATCCATATCAAAATCAAAACTGACTGGCTCAGGCCGTTCCTCATCCAACACTCATGGAGCAAATGTTAAGCCTTAAACTATCAGAAGGATTTACAGCAGATGGTAACAAACTCTAAACTGCCTACTTTGTTGAAAAAAGCCACTCTTCAATAGAACAGTTTGCACTATGAATTGAAAACATTTAAGACTCCTTAAAAATAAACATATTTTCAGTAAACTGTGCTTCACTGTAGCTTCCACCAGCTTGTGGCACTCCGCTCCTGTGGGAATAGAGAGGATACACAGCCAGGGCAATGTCTTTTTCTCCTAATACAATAAGGGGAGGAAATATGAACTTCCAGCTCACCCCTGCCTACGGAGTTCATTTTCAACCAAAAAACCCAACCACACAGAGAAGCTGGCAAGGTTTATTTTTTAAGCATGCAGCTAAATCTTACTCAAAGGTATAGTAAACCACTACATGACAGAGTCTTTTGACCTTTGAATCCCTTTAATGACTGTACACTTATAGCTTTGGACTGTAACTTTTGCTAAGGTCAAAAGTTGCTACATCAAGGAGTCAGTCCAGCTAAGCCAACACCACCTTCACAGCAGCTCAGTCCCTATGAACTGGAAGAACCCCTTCTTCACTCCCTCTAGTAGATAATTTTTCAGTTGAAGCTTCATAAACCTAAAAATTTTATTCATAAACCCCACAACTTTAACAGGTTTATTTCAGCACTTTTGAGCTGTATTAAAAATACTCTCAAGTTGTTTTCCCTTCCCCTCAGAAATGCATGTGCATGAGGAATATTGGCAGAACAGATTTAGTTCAAACATATGTTGATCTATACTCATCACTGAAAAATCAGCGCATATATGAATATCCATGCGTTTGCATCTTATTCTTTAAGTCTGTGAAGGGAAAATTCCAGCTCTCAGGATAAAGCAGCTGTATCTGAGGACCATTTGGCAACACATTCCAAAGACACAAGAGGGCAGAGCAGACTCAGTTTTGAGGGCACAATTTCAAGCTTACCCTAGCTTGGCATACAAGGAACTGCACACCGAATATCTGTGTTAAATGGAACATCTGCCGAGCAACAGTCTTTTTTTTTTAAAAAGTAGTGATTTTGAAGCATTTGGGCAGTGAGTGAGGAAATCTCACCACTAAATATCAATACGAACCTATTCAAAAAAATTCACAATAACTTGTCATTTCCATGCAATTTAGGAGTGCTAATTATGGGTTTTGAACACGATGAAATCAGCTTAGACTGAAGAGAAAGTATAAACCATAAAGAAGAAATAAAGGCAAAGGTCATAGCAAAGTCAGCCTGATGGAATTTTTTCTCCCAGATGAACTCTTCAGAGACAACCATTTCACAAAGCTATGGTCCGTATTAGTTCCTCCTTTACTTTTTAGATCTAGACTTTCATCTTATGCCCACTCTCCTTAGTGAGCAGAATCTTTCTGATTCCTGAGAAAGGAATTCACATCATCCTTTGGGTGCTCAGGCTGAACGAGGCAGGTTTTGCAGACAAGCATTCTGCTCACTCGTGATGGAGCCTCACAGGCACCCGATAGTAGAGAAGCACAGCTACAGACATGCCTTCAGTTAAAATAGACCTGTGGTGAAACACATAACCTGATAAAGTGAGCTCACGACCATGTAACAGTTTAAGTGGTGAAAAATTACCTCATTCAGGAGACAGAGTACAGACTGGGAGACGGGTGTTCAGCATCAAGTTAGCCTCATTTTTCAGCAGGTGAAAGTGGTTACCCGCCACCTTGCAAATGCAAGGGACAGGAAGCTTTGCAGTTAAATTTTAAAAACCAAGCACACCTCACCACAGAAAAAGGAGGCAAATGAACTAGCTGTCCAGGAGAAAGAAATAAACCTTCTGGTGCTTCTTCAACTCTTTGTAGATAAGAATGTTACGCAAAACTGTCTTGTAAGTAATGAAGAATGGGTGGAGAAAACCTGCTAGAATAGCTTTTGTTGAAACAGTAACATTTATTCCTTAGAGCACTGAAGCTGTACCAAAACTTGGGGACTCATTTTACAGGCAGGAGTGTTTCCAACGTTACAGGAAGAATGAAAGCAATTTTCCTCATCAAGGAAAAAAATGAAAGGGATTGTTCGACAAACTTAAAGGAGCCTTTTCTGTATTTTTATCCCAATAATGTTCCGCTCAGAACACTGGCATTGAAAGTATTGGTATCTGCGAAACCCCAAAGGCTTTTCAAGAAGACGGACTATGCAAAATATACTCTGCATGTCTGTCTGCTCTACATTAAAATGCAAATGTCAGATTCAGTGTGAATACCTAAACCCCGATTAAAAACAAATCAACTGTCCCTAAACAGTAATTTGGATCTGCTGTTTCATGTGCTTACCTATGTATGTTGAATACAAGAATTATACTTAGTGTTGCCATTTTCAAGTGACAGAAGTCCCCAGTTTTAGTACTCTTACCAACATGGACAACCCTGTGTTGATGATAAAGAAGTCTCAGAACCAAGAGCCAGTGTCAAATATGACTCTTTACCATGAAATACAGAAGGTATATAATGGCCCAAATGCAGGATTTTTTATGCTTCCTCTCCCAAATACTGAGCTAAGACATTACTTAGACTAGTGCAAAACAATTTCCAAGCTAAGCTTCTACTTGCAAAGTACACAGCTCCAGGACAGGAGTCAGTGGGATGTCAATTTGCATCCCCCTGGCCTAGATGGTGGATAGGAACAGATAGTGCTGTGCACTTCCCTGTACACACCCATGGAGCTTGAAAATGGCCAGGGACCACCAGATTTGGAGCAAATATACTGTTATACACTATGTGTTGGAGATTGAGTGAAAGATGTGAACACCAGGGCCCTCATAATTAAACAGACACATAGCTCCACGGTTCTTCATGACCACCCAATTCACTGAGAAGTTGACGGCAGAGAGAGCACCAGTTTGCTCCATATAACGAAATGCTCATCATTCCCAGGAATCTAAGGTAAGCTGTGAAGACCCAATGCTGAACTCCTTACTGAATTTATTTGTATATAACTCTACTCACTTAAACCAATTAGTTCCTCTCAGTTGAAGAATCAGTCTTTCCTTGTATTATACAGAGTACGTTGTCTAATAAAATAAAAAATGCATTCATGCAGGGGGCATGATGACAGACATGATGTAGGCAGCTTTTTCTTGTCTGTGATGGAGTCCATTTGAAGATGTTAGAGTACCCAGATGAGTAGAGTCCACTGAAGCTCTTTATATCTCTAATCTAAGAGGGTTGATGGCCCTTAACAAGATCAGTTTAATGAGCTTTTGGAAGATAAATCCTGGGAGATACTATACAACGCATGTCCCAGGCTTTCAGCAAACACCACTTCCAATCTACACATGCTGTGTCAGAGGCAAAGCAGCAGCCCACAAAGAGCACAAAATAGTGACAAAACTCCCTCCGAGGTAGAGAGGTATCCCAGGAACACACTGGAAGGGGCTCTGACAGTACCATTCACTGCTTAGATCAAGCCCCCACAGTTTAGCAGGACTCCTGCAGCACCTGTGCTGCAGCTCGAGCCAGAGAGGAGGAACATGGCCTTTGGCTCCTGTTCCAAACCATACCAGGGATGACAGAGGAAATGCGAATAAATACCTGTCCTTTATTACTTTACCAACTCACATGTATGTGAACACAAAGTTAGTGCAAGAGTTTAAATACAGATCTAGAAAACACAGCAAGATCTTAGAATAACGCTGAATAACAGGAAAGGCACATCACTGCCACTGCACAGCTGAGCAAGGCTGACAGCCAGCCCTGTGACTGGGCACCTCCTGTCACCTGTGTTGGGAGGCCATCTCTGTGCTGTGAGGACAGATTTGCCAGAGATTTGGTGATCACTGATTTCATTTGAGTTCCTTTATGTAAAACAGCCACTCAGAGCACAACTATACAACTGCAATGCACTTCTTCCTGTGCCATGGGTGAAATGCAAGCATGTGGCATTTCAATAACAACAGTGGAAAGAACTGTTTGCAGATACCTAAGCAGAGACTTAACTATCAACTCAACAACATAAGCCAATGATCATGATCCCAAGTTTGTATGTAACATGGGAAACAAGAAGCTACTGCCCTGCCCTAACACTGTTCTTGCACAGGTTGGCAAACTTCTCTAATGCATGTGGGACTTTCACCTGCTACACTGCTCACCCTTCAGAGCTTGCACTTTGTGTCATGGAAGGAGCAAACTCAAATGAACAGGGTTTTTTTTATTCAGAAACATTTTGTATTTTCAATTGAAGATCATATAGACAATCCTGAAGCACTTAGGAAAAATGTAACTGAAACACTGGTTCTAGCCTTGTAAGATCCTGCTCTGCACTTGTGTGCAATGCTTTAACTGGAGCAGGGCACACCAGCCAAGGCTGCTGCCTGCTACACAGACTGCTACAACTTGATGATTTTTCCCAAGTGAGGTGGATTGGGCCCACTCCAAATCAATGAGAAAAAATAACTCTTGAGACAAACAAGCTATGAGTATTTTAAACATCAGAAAGAAAAAGACCTATCTACATGGGAAAGCTTTGTTAGTGTATATTTTTCTGTTCTAATTATGTTAGTATAACTACAGCAAAGGAATGCACACACAGTATTGTTTACATTGGATTAGTTTCTCTTGCTAAAAAGTTTTCAGACAGCCCTCTAAATATTAAACTATTAGAGAGTGTCCAAAGGAGGGCAATGAGGATTGTGAAGGGCCTTGAGGGGAAGCCGTATGAGGAGTGGCTGAGGGCACTTGGTCTGTTCAGCCTGTAGGAGACTGAGGGGAGACATAATTGCAGTCTACAACTTCCTTGTGAGGGGAAGAGGAGGGGCAGGCACTGCTCTCTTCTCTGTGGTGACCAGTGACAGGATTGAGGGAAAGGCCTGAGGCTGTGTCAGGGCAGGTTTAGGCTGGATATTAGAAAAAGGTTTTCACCCAGTGTGGCTGAGCACTGGAACAGGCTCCCCAGGGAAGTGGTCACAGCACCAAGCCTGAGAGAATTCAAGTGTTTGGACAATGCTCTCAAGCACACAGTGTGACTCTTGGGGATTGTGCTGTGCCATTGAGTTGGATTCAATGATCCTTATGGGTCCCTTCCAACTCGGCATATTCTGTCATCTCTTTTCATAAACAACTGAAAAAGCACTCTGTGTAGATATCCCATGGAAGAGCTTTCCCACACCAGATCCCAACACTCATCAAAACACTTTGCAATACCTGTGAGAAACTATTGGGAGGCAAGGACTCGCAGTCCTTACCTACTACCCTGAAAGCAGTGTTGGTGTAGGAAGCTGACACTACTGCCACCCTGCTGACAGGCTGCCAGGAGAAAATCCTGTGTTGCATGATTCTCTCTGGCATCATGGAGAAGAGGTAGTGGCCGCTGAATTCTGGAAGGGGCATGTGCCCAAGCTTGGTATTTCAGTGGATGTCATCTGCTAAGATGCCAGACTTCCAGCAGAATCCAGGACAAAGTGGTTTCTATTTCTATTTTCTCTGGCACTGTAAGACTAGGTCTTTGGCCACATCTTTGGTGCAATCAATGCCATGTCCCTGGTTTGTCCATCCCCTGGGCATGCCAAGCAGCTAGCAGCAGCCAGAAGCCACTTATTCCACAAAAACCTCAGTGCTTCAAAGCTGCAAGTCCAGCACTTGGTCTCCTTCAATAACACCTGGGCAGGAGAGAGATGGCAATGAAAAAGCAGAAGAAGGAAAGACAACACCAGAATGGAGTCCTTGACTGATGTGCCAGAACACATGGCAGCAACAAGGAGGCTCCTGAGTCTGGCTAAGAGCTCCCAAAAGCTGTGTGCCAGTGAATAATAGTGACAGAAAAGGGAATTCATCTCACATGGCTCTAGACAATTTGTTTCTGGAAGCTGACTGTGTACCAGCAAAACCAATGGACACAGGCACATTTGACCAGTGGTTTTACCTTATACATTCAGCAGTTTAGAACTAGTAGCTTCTGGACATATCTATCTCTACCCACTGTTTGTAAACTCCTAGTACTGCATACACATGTAAATTTTAGCCAGATAGTGTGAGGTGCAATGACCTGCCCTTTGCTGCGAGACAATTACCTTCACAAGAACTGTTGCTGCAAAATAATCTTCCTGTTTTTCTGAAATGTGCATTCCTGTCTTGGAGGAAACAATGCTGACCTGTATAGTCTGAATACACAAAGAAATACCTATCATTTTCTGGCTTCAGTTATTACACTGACTCCTGACTTGCTACTGTCCTGTCAAGTATACCAGCAAGGGTGGAGGAGATGTCCACATGCAGAAACACCCAGCAAGAAAGTCCAGGAAAGACAGAGAACTTGTGGCTGATTTCAAAGAATCACAGAATGACTTGGGTTGGAAGGGGTCTTAAAGATCATCTTGTTTCAATCCCCCTGCCATGGACAGGGACACCTTTCACTAGACCAGGCTGCTCAAAGCCCCATCCAACCTGGCCTTGAACACTTCCAGAGATGGGGCATTCCATAACTTTTCTGAGCAACCCATTCCAGTGCTTCACCACCCTCACAGTGAAGAATTTCTTTGTAATATCTAATCTAAACTTACTTTCTTTCAGTTCGAAGCCATTCCCCCTTGTCCTATCACTACACACCCTTTAAAAAGTTTCCTTAGTTTATATGTAACAACACTGGCCAGGACAAATTCTGAATCATATTCTCCACTTTGGCAAACAGTAGCTCCCAAATAAACTTTCTAGTGTAATTTTACTTGTTTAAAATGGAGTGCAAATATTGCCCTGGGCCACCTGGGTGTAGGTGTGTTTCTGGTTTTGTCTTGGGCTCCTCAGCACAGGCTTGCTGCTGCTCCCTGGATCTTATGCTTGTAACAACTTATGAGCCCTGGATTACACCTCCTGCTCTCCCTTAACTACTGAGTATGGAGTTTCCCTCATGCAGTGAGGGGAATATTTTTTCAGTTTATCTCTTTGTACTGCACTGGGCTGGAGGACTTGTACCTGCCTCTGCAAGTAGTTCCCATCTGCTGACATGAGGACCAGTTGTACTGAGGTGTACTTTTTTTCCCCACCGGTTTATCTGTTTAAGACTTGATATAACAGCTATCCCCAATTAGTCAGGATTTAAGGCACGTGGGAGGTGCTCTCCCTAAAAGTTAAAGCATTCTAAAATTTTATGTGCTTTCTACATATAATGATCATGTCTCCACTTCTCTCTTCTTTATCTCCCCACTTTGATGAATACAGCAAAACATTCACTGTCTAGGCCCTCTCACCCTGGGGGATCCTTCAGTTAGAGGACAGCCCACAAGTCTTCTAGCACACTGCTTGTTGCCATTTGTCCACCACTGAGTCCCAACTCTTCTTCTATCTCAACCGTGCCACCATCCCTGACCTTCCCATTTACACCTACACACTGCCATCTCATCACAAGCTTTCTCATGGATAAACTCCTTTTGTGACATTTCTAAAACCAGGCCCTTCCTCAAATCCCCTTTGCCAAAACTCAAGCTTATACAGTTTTTTTCCTTTCCCCTGGTGGCTGGATCCATTTTACATCTCTCCTCATTAACCGATCTAACGAATGAAAGTTGTAAAGAAATGTGCCACATTTATTAGTTTTCTCAGTGAAGTATATATGAAAAAGCCAAGTAATACCTCAAGAGGAAGAAGCCTCAAATATCATGGATGGATTGAAGAAAACTGAGGTATAGCAGAGCTGCAGACTGGATCATTTAGAAAATAGGAGCTGTGTGAGTGCAAGCAACTGTGTAGGAACCTCTTCAAAATTCTGGTCAACTGTCCCCAGTTCCCTAGATGTGGTGCACCTACACCAAGAAATACAGGGGATGCCGACTCCTAGAAGGTCAGACTGTATCAAATCCACCCCTTAGCTATCCAACAGCTGTGAGCCCTGTAAGTTGGTAAAACAAGGATTTTCCCTTTCACAACAGCCAGTGACAGGACACATGACAGGAACTCAGAGATAGAAGATGCCTTGAGCCACACAGACACACACCATAATTTGTGGCTCAGCGTATGTGTGAGATCAGTGAAGAGGAAAGTTCCCCATGTATTCAGTGTCAATTCCCAGTATTCGGCAGATCCTTTCTCAAAGGAGAAGGAACATCCTGTGTCTTCAGAAAATGCATTTCTTTGAGAAGTAAATAGTTGCAAAAACTTGATTTGTACCTGCTGTCTTCCAGCCCACTTTTTGGTGGTTGCCAATGCTGCAAAGATATATCAAAATCCTATGCTCTACAATATGATGGTCTGTTCTTATGTCCTGCACAAAAGAATTTAACAGTAACTAACAGGGTAAGTAAAATCACAGGCTAAACTCTATTCTTAATCATGTTGTAATCAAAGAAGTTTTACAGACTACCCAGTCAGAAAAATGCCAGATTCATACCATACCAGTTGTAGTATCTGAACTCTGCTCTGTAGGTGGATTAGAAAGTTATGGAAAGAGCTAAATTCTTGGCTAATTTTCAAGAAGAGAAACATTGCTAAGCTCAACAAGTTAGACAGCTCTCAGCATGACCCATCATGGTTTGTATAAAACATCTCTGATTTAGTAGACATGCTATTTCCTTTTGTCTGATCTATTTAATGACCTTTTTCCAGGCTTTGGGAATCTGGGTACTCATTTTCTTTTTGACAGACTGAAAATGCTGTAACAAAGTCAGGACAACAGAAGACAGTGAGAGACAGAGCACTTTCAAAATGAGGAACATACCTGTAGGTCTGGGAAAGCTAAATACTTCAAGGGCAATTAGTAGATTTCTGAGACATGTGGTCATGTCTTTCAGTCAAAACTTTACTAATCTGCTTCTTACTAGATGAAAATAATTAGCTTGTATTTGCAAAGATTAAAAAAAAAAAGTAAAACACAGAGTATATGCTAAGATTAGACTTTTCAAGTAGCTAAATGCAGATGAAAGAATGTTCATTAAAACCCCATGCTACTATCACTGACGTACATTTTATTTATATAAACCTCTTGAAATACATGAAGTTCCATATGCATCAAAGACTCTTCCTTCATTCCTGCACTATCCAATAGCAGTTTCATTTTACTGCCAGGGAAGCTGAAGCAGACCCTCAGTGAACTGACCAAAGAAACAGTGGGTTTTGGTGGTAGGCTCGCTCAGGACATACCTGCAGTTGCCTCATGCTCTCATACAGCACTCCTTGTTTGGAGATCTTTCCCTTTTTACAAAGGCAGCACTCATCGCTGATCCATTTTACAGCAGCAAAAGAAAGAGACAAAACCCTAGAAGGGCTCATCAAGAGACAGTCTGTGGGCAGGGGTGGAAAACCTCATCTTCTGTGCCTGACTCCATCTGAACCAAGAACTTAACCAAGTTCCTGGTTAGTACTCCATCTGAACCAAGTTCTGGGTCTGCTCTGAATCACCAGCCACTTGCAATGCAACAGCTGAACAATCTTTGTTAAAGCATTTAAATATAGAGAAAGGTAACAAAGATGCAAAAATATTGAAGTAAAAAAGTGCAGTGGAAAAGTTTATAAAAGCTATGAACAACACATAGAGTATAAGCATTTTAGCTTATTCCAAGAATGTAGAATGTGATCCTGAATAGCATTAGGATTTGCAAAGATATGTAACACAGACACATACATAGCTGAAGCTTTATATGAGATTTCCTCATGTGTCTGGAAGCTCATATCCCTGACCATTTGCTGGGTTTCAACTTCATGCTCTTGCATTGCTGTGATGATTAGTGATTGCTTATTTTAGTCCTTGTGCCCATGGATGATTTTATGTAAGTGTAAGCTGTGCCACCAGCACCATGCAGGTGTCCAAATGTGCTCATTTCCATAGGGCCTCTCAAACACAAGGATCTGCAAGTCAGGGCTCAAAGCACCTCAGAAACAAGCAAGACACAAGCTGTACAAACACATCAGTTCTCTGAGGTGGGGAGGCTGTTCTTCCTGACTTGAACTCACATTTGGACAACATGAAATTATGCAACCAGAGGACTTCTGAGACGACGCATGTGCCCTGACAAGAACATTTCAGCTTGCTTTCCTCTTCCCTGAGGCCAGCACTGGCACCATTTGTTAGAAAAAAACCTGAGTACCACATATTAGGCAGCAAAGCAGTGCACATACATCTTTTCTGGATAATTTATTCACATTACCAGAGAAAAGGGCAACAGAAGACAATAGACCACTGCAGACAAGGTGCTGTAAAATTCAACACTTGTGTTAAAATGCAGGAATGATGTCCCTTGGTCTCTTGGGAACAGCCTTCAAAACCTGACCTCAGCACCTTCTCTCTGAGATGACTGTGGAGGAGGATGCTGTTATTTCTCAAGTGTTGCTGAGTTCAGCTTAGCAAGAAGGGGAAAGCACTCAGGAAGGAATGCTCTGTTTTGCCAAACAAGGACATGTTAGCACCCTACCAGGACACCAACCCAGGCAGTACCAGCATTTGTTTTGTTCCAGTAAGTCTGACTATTAGTCACATCTATGTACTGTCTGCAGCAGCCAAATGCTGTAGTGAGACAGAGGAGACTTGTACAGGCAATTCCAGAAACACATTCATCCTGTGCCAAAATACAATATGCTGTCAGTTAAAAAAGGGGATTCTCACTCCAAGAGCAGGGGTGACATTTTGTCTCCAAAACTGTACCACGAGTCAGAGGCTACATAGGACCTGAAAACAGTAAGGAATGTACCACAGCTCAGTCTTACAACATGCTTGTCCTTGAAAACCCTTAGTTTTAGCACAACAAGAGGAGGAAATGTCCTCAGGGCTCCTTGCAACGTCTCCACAGGAAGAGACATTGCAAGTATCAGTTATACTGTGTAACTGAAAGAATGGGGAAAAACCTAAGTGTGTTCAGAACTAGAAAATCACAGCAGTTGTCAATATTTTCCAGTCTTCAGGCATGTAACATCAACATTTCAAGCTTCTCCATCAAGTGTTTAATTATGGTCTCCTTAGGTTCCTTAGGAATTGTCTGCACAGCATACAGCAGAGTACAAAAGCAGGAAACCATTGGGAGATTTGGTGCTTTACTAAAAGGGGAAGCAGAGAACACGCCAAGTTTCTTGTGAAAAAAGATGATTGTGCTTTGCGTAATGCTGTGAAGGGATGGCTGTGACCCTGACAGTGGTTAGGCTATCACAGCTTTTTGAAAGTGCCAGGGAGCCACATCCAACACGCATAGCAACATAGCAGCAAAGAGCACGTGGCAGTAAGCCTACCTCACTCATGCAAAAATATGTCACTACCGCTGCTGGATTTTGCAGACCACTTTCATACAAATACACAGAAGACGGAGGCATCCTGTCTACTCTGTTCACCTGAGAGCAACAGTTCAGGCTTCCAGGCAGGAACAGGCAGTTGTGAACAGAGAGGAAACGAAGTCTAATAGAACTCATACCCCGCTGAACTCACAGCTTGCTGCTCCTTCTAAACGAGATACTGAGGACATGATTTTGGTTCATAGCACTTAATATTATCATTACGGACTTTAGGGGCTGCTCTAACTAAATGCACCCTTGTGGAACCAAACTCCTCCATTTCCTTCTGATAGCCCTGTTCGGGGCACAAGGACACAGGCTTTACACTCCAGCAGACTCATGGAAGGTACCATTCCAAGACTGACCAATGAGGAAACCACAAAACCAGAAACGCCCCTTCTTTCCCAACAAACCTTCATCATTCGCCTGCATTTTTCTAGGGGGAGGCTGGTGAAGAAGGAAAGCACCCTCCCACAGTTCAGGGCCCAACAGAATGCTTGTGACATTCACACTTACTCAGTCATTAGCAAGCCATGACAGTACAGCAATTAGCATGTGGATGTGCTACTGAACAACCAGTGGGAAACCAATGCAACCACCTTGCTGGACGAGCTGGAAGCTTAATCTTCCTGTGGCATCAGGACTGAATCCTACTGTAAAGGAAAGCCTTCTTCCTAGGTGCATTTAACCTCCTGGCCATGGAAGGCAAACATACTGAGAAGCCAAGGAGGATGGCACTGCCACAGCCTCTGCTGGCTGAAACAAAGCAGAAGACATGTCTGAGCCAGGCATGCTCAGGGCACAGAGCTGATATCTCAGCATCTTTTGAAACTGTAACTCTTCTACACTATGTACTTCATTCACCTCATATTCTTCACTATGAGGCTGAGCTAGATGCTTATTTGAATTTGCTTTTGAATCTGCAGGACGACCCCTGCCCTGTATACCATGAAACAGTAATTATGTTCATTTTGGCAATAGTTACTAGTGATTGAAATAAATACCCTGTCTTCAATGCCTGTTTCTTAAGTCTGCTCGAGTAAGAGAATATTCTATAAACATATCCCTGCCAACGAACCAATACATTCATGTTTTTTTCCCTAATACTGATATACTTTCATAGCTTTTCCCCATAAATATTTTGCAAGCATATCTCAGACAAGAAGAAATTAATTTTCTGCTTGAAAGGCGAATAGCAGGACAGATGTTCATGTAGCACAGTGAAAAATGAAGCATTTCAAACACATAGTTGCCAACTGGGAAATTATCAGTTCTTCATTAGCAAGAATTTGAGTTAGGTATGAATGAAATTACCAAACATTCCTCTCCCCTTTCTGTTTATCCTACTAAGCAGGAAATCCAAGAGATCACATTTAATAATGTATCTTTCTAAGAAGTGACTTTAGATTTCTAAAGGATTTTCATTTATTACAGTTCATGATCACTTCTGCAAGTTCCTCTACTCATTTTACTTCAGCTTCTCTCAAAAAATACCCAAGAATTTTAATTTCATTTCATTTTTAACCTTTGCATCCCTTTTCAAAAGCACTTATATTCTGCAGCATGAGCCTAATCATTATGTTCTGCCTTACACAGAGCTGCCAAAATCCAGGGTTAAGCTGCAGTCAGCCAAAGTTCAGACCACTTTTTCAGGAGAACACAGCCCAGGACTGTCTCAAAAGTTGCTCCTCAGCACAAGGTGGGATCCCCACAAGCAGCATCCCACCTCATCCAGCAGGTATAACCTGCAGGCAGCAGTACCAACATTTTTAAAGTAATTTCACATGTATTTCATTGCAGTTTCTCATCAGAGAAGCCTGGAAAAATGTCAGCTGTCTTTTTACTTGAACACTCGTCTGACTGCAATATGACCAATAGAGGGAACAACAGGGGACAGGACTTAAAACACTGTATCAAACAAACCAGCTTTAGGTTTGCTAGTCTTTTTAAGAAACCAAAAAGATTCATCCAACCAGGATCAGGAAGGTGTTTTTGTTCCCCAGGATAAGCCTAATCCTTTGCATTACCAGGTTTGTGGAGCCCTGTGGTGTTTCCAAAAATTGGAAACTCAGATGTGTATTTGTAGTGATGGGGTACATGTTCATACTCTCCCATGAAAACTGTTCCTAGTATTCACTTTATTTCTCTGTATTTTATTTTTCCTTTAGGTTCCTCCCCTCCCTTTTCTTTTGGTCTTTGCCAAGGAGATCTTCAGCATCCTTTACTGAAGGAGACTTTTTTCCAGTATCAGGACAATGCCAGATCATAATGGCACAAATCAGCAGAGAGAAAGGCTGGTGGCAGGTGTCCAGCAAAGAATGTAAAACCACAAAAGCTTACAAGGACGTTGTCCCTGTCATAGCCCTTTAGGGACTTCTTCAGGAAAGTAAAGGGTTTTTCTGTTCTCAACAGGTTTTTCTGACATGAATCTAGTTGCTTTTTTGAACACACACAAATCAGCATTCACAGCACCCTGTGGCACTGAATTTCCTTGTTTAGCTATGCAGTGTAGGACAGTGAAAATGTTGGGGTTTTTTTTTCAAGCTTACCACCTACTACTTTCATATTTACCAGAAGAAACAACACATTGCTGTTCCCATTCATCATCAGCATGCTGCTCCCGATTCACACAGGCCTCCATTGTGCTCCCTCCCCTCTCAGCTGCTTCAAGAAGTTTTGAACTCTGCATTTCAGTTTGATTAAATCCTTTGCCAGTGAAGCTGCTGTACTGGGGACGGAAAAGAAAGGGTCTGGCCGCTATAATGAAGCATTTCAGTAACACAGTGCAAGTTTCTGTCAAAAAATCTTAAGACTTTTGCCTGCAAAGACTTATGCTGAGTCTAGAGTAGAGATTCTTTACAGCACAGGCAATCAAACGATTTTGTATTCAATATGGAAAATTTGGAGAAAAAACCAAAAACCCTACTTCTGTAAGCTTGTTTTGGGACTTTAGACTATTTAGGCTGTATTTCAATGTACCAGGTTATTATACAGTCTTTGTGAGGTTAAAACAGCCACTTCCTGAAACAAAATGAGATACTTGGTTGGAAGAGGTTGGTGAAATGCAAGAGAATACTATGCTTGCAGATGCAGGTCAGATTTTGAACACAGTCTCTTACACAAAGTCCCTACCTCTCCTATGAAAGTGTCCTAAAACAAAAAATCTAGTTATTAAGAACTAGAAACTGCTCTAAAAAGAATATGAAATAATTTTAAAATAGCTCTTAATTTAGCTTGCCTTAGATCAGAAGGGAATGCATTTCAGCAGTTATAATGAAGCTGGTAAAATGCGCTTATGCAGTTACAGAGCATTGAACAGACCACATTCTTTTTGTGTGATTTAGAAAAGTAATCAGAGGCCATCATCAAAGAGATATTACGTAATATCTATGCAGCTAAGTCAGGTTTGTAAATCCTCCCACCCTTGTGTTCAGAAGGAGGGAGAAGAGTCTTGCTCCAACAAAACCACTGCAGGCCCAACTCAGAATTTGGTAGCGCTGGTCAGACTCTGACTTTCATCCACAATTGCATCTAGATATGAATTTGCAAAGACTAGCATGCAGGCAGGTAGGACACAATATTCAAGTGAGATGCCTGCAGGGAATCAGCTTGCTTAACGCCATCCCCACCCAAATACACCACATATACCCTTGCCCCCACCAAAAACACCCACCTAATTTAAAATTTCAAATGCCATATTATATATGTTCTGTTCATTCTCAGATTGAGAATATAGACAATAACATATAGCTGGAAATAAGCTTTAACTTTAGGTTAACTTTAAATCAAGAATCAGATTTTGTAGCTGGATTAGGTTGGGGTCTTTATACTTGCTTTGTAGTAGTAGATGTGTCTGGTGTGGGGCTCAGCTCGAAGCATTAAGAAAGATGCTCAGATGCTGGTTTTGAATCCAGAAAACTCTATACAGCATTCACTCTCCCCCCTCCCAGAAGAGATGTGTTCAGCTGATTACACAAGCATCCCTAGTCCCTGCAGCATGAAAGGAATCAGATCTGAGTAGCACCCTTCCATAGCCCATCTTCTTCCTTTTATCCTGAAAAGGAGTAAATTCAGAGGCTGCTATGATTCTGAGCTAGAACATACTTGCCGAAGAGGGTTACCTCATTATTGGGAAAAGATACAGCCTGGAAGAAAAGTATGTTTCTCCTGCAGGATGCAATGCCCGTGGCTAGGTACAAGTGTGACACAGAAATAACCTGTTCCCTGCCAAGCAACACAGCATGCTCTGCACAGTGAGCAGAGGCAACTACTGCTGCTTTAGGCCTTGCTGCCTGCAACCGAGCACTGTATTTCAGGGCACTGGGAGACTGAAAATCAGAGCAAACAAATGTCTCTAATCTCTGTAATAGCACTTGAACCAGTAATTATATCAGAGGTTCTCAGGAGAGTCGTTCACAGGATGATGGTGAGAATTTGGTTGATAGGCATTTTCCCATTAAGAAAAAACCTTCAGTAAGGACATCATCGTTATGTACCATAAAGGTCAGTACTGGCAAAAGACACTTCACGAAGCCCTGTGACAAATGGCAGACTTGTCCCCATATTAATTTTATCCAGCCATCAGCTGGAGATGTCTCAAATGGTAAATGCAATAGAAAAAGTAACAAATAAATCCTGTGTTAGGAACAGCAGTTCTCTGGTCAACTCAGTCTACCAAAGTTTAGCTGCAGCCCTTCACAGACACATCTATTAAGTTAATTAAAACACAGATATACAGTCTGGTTTATTTGAGCTCCATTCGGTGTCATACTGCCAGCCCATGGACTTTTACTCCCCTACATCAAACTCTGACTTTAGCATATGTAATACTTCATTTTGAGCAAACAAGTCTTCCTACAGGATAAGGATCACTACATTAAATTATCATTAATTTTAATTACCATGATATCTCAACTCTGGATATGCTGCCCAGCCCTAAAGACATGTTTTGTTTCAAACTACAAAGCAGTGTCACTCTTCTGTACTGTGTTTAAAAGCCATGACATTTATTTAACCCTTATGACAATTAGTATAGAGGAGAAAGTTAAATCGCACCACTGAAATAGTAAACACCAAGCTCCCAGCAGTGTTAATCTTTCTCTGACCCCTTCTTCCAAGAGGCTGCTCCTTACAATCTGATCAAACTTGAAAGCCCACAACTACTTTTGGACATTAGCTGGTGAAGTAGAAAAGAGTAGTGAGTTAAGGTGGACAGTGAGTGTAATAAAAGTGTTTCACTGTACAAATTTCTTCACATTCAATCTCTGTGGCTCTTCTTATTAAATGTGTTTTATATTACTTGAATGACTACCTGTACCAAATTTCCATAACCCCTCTTCAGTCAACAAAAGCCCAGCACTGACACCGGCCTTAATTTAAGACTAAGAAAACAGAAGATGGAGGAAAATAGGTAGCCAGGGGTCCCACCAGATCTCTTGGACAATTTACATCATATAAAACACTTGAGATTTTTGCTTCACTTCAGGCAAATTGAATAATGAAGGGCTCTAGGGAGAAAAGAATAGGACACTGCAATTTTTGCAATGCTGACAGATGAGGAGAGGGAAAAAAACTACTCCTTTAGGTTCTGGCTACTTTTGGCGACATTGGGATCTGAAGCCTAAATATTACCTCTTTTCATTGTTCTTGCCTGTCAGAAGTATTCTGCAATGGTGAGAAAAACATCCCTGTCTGAATTACTAAAAATCAAAAGCCTGGGCATTAGACCGGGCATAATACAGTGGTATTGAGTAAGTGCAGATCTCCTGCTGGTATGGAAGGCCACACACATGTTGTGTATTTACTCTGATAACAGTCTTACCCCAGACAACCTGAACACAGAAATCTGTGGTTAGATACTTCAACTCAGGTACATTCCAGCTACTTTCTGTTAAGACACAGACTAAAACTAGCCCCCAAAATTTTATTAAACATTATCAGTCCATCAAAGCTTGTGCTGTAATGCTCACAGTGCTTTTAAAGCTGGCAAATACTGAGCAGGTCAGAAATCCTCCCCCATGGGGGCCCTGGCATCACTAAGAGTTAATAAAATGGGAAGGGAAAAATGAGCACACATTTCCAGATGCTTATAAGACAAAGAGTACCTGTAAAGCTCCACACCCAGATTTAGCATGTGGATAAGGCAACTGCATTCACATATTGGAACATTTTGTTGGGTGTTTTTCCTAAGAATAAGCACTCTCCAGTGGAATTCATGCTCTAGTCTTGTACATGTGTAAGACCTAGAGTTAAGTGGCCTTAGGTTCTCTTGCAAATAACCTTGTTTGATGCTTGCACCCATTGAACTAGAGCAGATGTTCTCTAACCATGTTTTTCTTCTCACTAGGTGAGAAGAGAGCTGCAGTATGAGAAGAGCTGCTTCCAGCACTGATGTCACCTGGAACTGAAGATAAACAATCACAAACTGCTTCATCTGCTCTTGGTATCCTCTTTTAGCATGTTATTTGATATGGATAGAGAAAGCAGATTTTTTTTTAAAAATCTTTTTTCACTGTTTATTCTCCTAAAGGTCTTACTGCTTCCTGTCATGTCCTGGCAGAAAAATTCTCATGTTTAATTATCTATTCTCTCACTACTTTGTAATAACTTGCATTAAGTTATAGCAAATACTCTGTAGAATAAGTTTTAAATAGCCCCACAAAAAAAAAAAACCCCAAACCCAAACTCCCTAAATATTAATTACTGACTTCTTTTGCAATATCCTATTCAAAAACACTGTAATTTATTCTCATGGTTATTAATGCAACCCCACCACACTGCTTCAATTTCCTATTCTTCTCAATCTATCTTCTCTCACTCATGTTCCCTGTCTGTCTTTTTAAGGGAAACAGATGAGTATCCTCCTGGAAAAGATCCCTGCTCTACCTTACATGCATAAACTATGTAGCCAGAATGAAAAAAGGGAGGCAGAGAGAGAACAACAAAAGGTCAGAAAACTGAAATTCTTTCGAAACAACATTCTACATCAAAAGGCACTGAACTCACAGATCTGACCCACAAATGTTAGTTAGAATCAAAGCAGCTGGATGAGAACTGCTGGAGGTAAACCAGGATGACCTGAGCAATTCCATTCATCTTCCACTTGCAACACAACAAATTATCCCTACTGCATCCAGAACAGGGGTAACTCAAAGCAGAGCTAAGCACAATTCTCACCTCATGTAGAGAAATGAGATCTGGGATCCACAAAAAAAATGACGCACCTTTAAAGTGAACACTACAGTCCATCTTCTGCTTAAAATCTCTCCATGTTCCTTCCCACTCCAGGGTTCTAGCATAACCAAGGCCTTGCAGGGGTCCTGGGGAGCAGGCAGGCTGGCCTTTCCATGGACAGAAGGAGCTGGGCGCCAAAAACCATCCACTCTTCATGGGAGACAGGTCTCTCTCCCCCAGAGCTGTCTGAGCATTCTGCCTTGCTGTTCTGTACACTGTAATTTTCTTCACTTTCAAGGTTTATTTTGAGGTCTGAATTAGGTTCTACAGAGTTTGGCTGTTCCTAATAGGTCTAACAAACTGCAATTTTGTTACTTTGAAGGAACAAATTTCACAGCAGTTCCTAGCACAATGATTTTATAATCTTATTTTTCAACTTGAAGCAGGATGTGCAGGAATAAAGTAGAAGACATGAAGGCGATGGATCAGGCTGAGGGACTGGTAGGCTGGGCATCGATGACATCCATCACTTGACAGAAGAACCTAAGGCAAAACTGGGATTCATGTGAGTAGGGATTGCTCATTCCTGAGAATTAAGTCAAAACATTTTCTTCCTAATTAAATCAATCCTGAGATTCCAGCAAGAATTTCTGACATATGCTTGCTACTTACACTCTTTCAGAGCTCAACTGCACCACTCTTTCCCACCTCAGATTTCACTTCAGTTTGCTTAGTACAAGCTTGCACCTTCACTAATGTTTTGATCTCTGCTTTGCTATACTAATACCTGCAAGTTATATGTGATATCCTAGGAGGTGCTTTTCATAACTGCCACCTGTCCAAACAACCCCCCTCCAGCACCAACCTTTTTTCATGGAATCACAGAATGCTCTAGGTTGGAGGGGACCATCATCTGGTTCCAATGCCCCTGTTATGGACAGCGATGCCTTCCACTACACCAGGTTACTCACAGCCCCATCCAGCCTGGTCTTGAATACTTCCAAGGATAAGGAGCCCACAACCTCTCTGGACTGTTCCAGTGCCTCACCACCCTCACAGTGAAAAGTTTCTTCCTATTATCTAATCTAAACTTGCCCTCCCTCATGGCTTAAGGCCATTCTTATCCTATCACTACATGCCCTTGTGAAAAGTCCATCTCTAGCCTCCTTGGAAGCTCCCTTTACGTACTGAAAGGCTCCTGTAAGGTCTTTCTTTTTTTTAAGTTCAAATCCATTTGGACTTTGCCTGCCAGGCTGAAGAATGCTGCCTTGTATACCATCAGTTCATCTATGCTTTTTCCCCTCCTATTTATAAAATACACTTTCTTCCAATAACTATCAACAACCAGGACTTTCATACTACTCAGTGTTTTAGTTTTATAGTCTCAAACATTTCTACAAAATGGCTGTGAAATCCAGCATTCCACCCTATGCTTCTACTCATATAACAATGTCAGACTATTAAGATATTTAACTTAAACCTTTTCAAGATGTGCAACTTTAAAGGTGCAGTACCAGCCCTTCACATTTCACAGTTCACTGTGAAGAATTAAGGAGGATTCTCCTTAGTGCTCTTCAGCTTTGTCTAGATATTGGAAAAATGACAAACTAGGCTATGAAATTATGCTATAAAAGCAGGATCTAAATAAGTCTAGGAACTCTCATTCTAATCTGTGTTTTTCTACTCAATTTTGGTTTGCTCTGAGCAAATCCCTTATGAACTGCATGTCGAGACATTTCTATAATGATCAAGTGAATAAGTATTATTTATGGCAAGATTTATATAACTACCTACACGTGGGAAGCTCAGCACAGTGTATTTTTAGCATCAGATACTGAAGGCTTCAAAATAATGACAAAACCTGAATGTTTAAAGAAACCAGGTCATAGCTCAGAATTTAGCTTCTACTAAATGCGGTTTCAAAGGGTTTCCTCTGTATACAGTCACAATTAAAAGCTGTGTGGACACCATGGAAGCCTTACCATCTTCCCCTAACATTGTAGGATCTTTTGTATTACAGTGGCATTGCAAGACCAGTATTTTGAGTACTGTGCAAAACACAAAATAATAGGTGGTGTCCCCCTCAGAGAAGTTTCAAACCAAACAGGACTGATGAAGGAGAAGGGTGTGAAATGAAGAAACAAGGAGGTGGAGAGATTAATACTTACTCAGGCACCATCACTAAGTCTTGAAACAGGATCAAGCCTTCCAACTCCCAGCACAATGCAGTTCTTCAACAAGATTTAACAACTTCAGTGTCCCTCTGTACCTTCTGGCTGACACAATACCCTTGCTTTAATTAAGATAATGATAGTGCTGTTCCTAGATTAATACTATGTGCCCTACAGCCACTAAAACCGCACCTCAACATGTTAGTCTTTAGAAGTTGCAGTACGTGGTGTATACAGCAGAAGAAAATGACACAACCAGAGCACAAAACAGACAATGTTTTGAAAAGATCAGTTGTTTTTTCTCAAGTCAAAAAAGAACAGGAAGCCTCCCTACATTTAGGTTTCAAAGAAAAAAGATCCTGAACAAACATTCAGTTCACATAGATCTACCTTTACAAAAGGAAAAATTAATTTTCCTATAAAGGCTAACCAAGTATGGAAAGTTATTAAAAGAAATTCTTTTGGACAAAGTAATATAAAAAACAAAGACTTAATAAGAGCGCAAAAGGGAAATGGATCAAAACCATCTGCATGTCATGATACACATTACATTCAATATGAAATGCATTTGCTTTACTCTTCAGCTCCAGGCAGGCTTTGACTTTCATTGCAAATAAACAAACGAATGAACCAATGCAATTCACTAATGTAAAAGGTCAACAATGCACCTAAAATTTGGCATAGTTTTATTTAGGAGATAAATTTTGTTTAAGGATTCCTTTCAATTCCTAAATCAGAAGGGAAAAAAACCCACCCTGATCATAGGATTAGACAGAGAATTATGACACTTTTTTTCCCCTTGAGATAAAATTCTTGTGGTAAATCTGATATATAGGTAGGGAAGATAAGACAAGCACTGCTAGCCTCAGAGAAGTTTGTGCACATCTAGATGTGATTCTCATGCAGTGAATGTCTATCATGCTTTGAACCCAGCTCTGTCTCAATACGAGCCAGTTTTCTTTGTGCACATGTTCAGGCTGCAATGAATTGTAAAACAGCCAATACAGACAGAAATTTGCGTTGTTACAAGATGTTACTTCTTTTTGTGGGTAAACCTGTAAACCTGGACTTGAAATTAGAAGGGATTCTCAGCTGTTTAAGTATCCAGGCTCTTGAGCCACCTGCCAGCTGAAAGACGGGGACAGGGAGAAGAATAAAGCCAAGGGGAAATGGTCGTCAACCTGCTGCACCACTTACAACACACACAAGTCTATGGGGCTGGATGGAATCCACCCGAGGGCACAGCGGGAGCTGGTGGAAGAGCTCACCAAACCACTTTCAATCATTTATCAGCAGTATCACCAGGGAGGTCATAGACAAAAGGAGGCTGGCAAATGTTCTGCCCATCTACAGAAAGGGCCAGAAGGAAGATCCAGGGAACTACAAGTTTGTCAGCCTGACCTGGATGCTGGGGAAAAAATCACAGAGCTGATAATTTTGGAAAGGTGCACTCTTTGCTGGATAAGAAACTGGCTGGACAGCCAGATCCAGAGACTGGTGGTGAATGGTGCTGCATCCAGTTGGCACCTGGTCACTAGTGGTGTTCCCCAGGGATCAGTACTAGATGAAGTCCTATCCAATACATTTATTGATGACCTGGACACAGGGGTTGAGTGTACTCTTAGTAAATTCATGGCCAATACCAAATTGGGTGGGAGTGCTGATCTCCTGAAGGGCAGGAAGGCTCTGCAGGGTGATCTGGACAGGCTGCATCCATGGGCTGAGACCAACTGTATGAGGTCAACAAAGCCAAGGGCCAGGTCCTGCACTGGGGTCACAACAACCCTGCAGAGCACGACAGGATGGGGGCAGAGTGGCTGGAAAGTTGCCTGATGGAAAAGGACCTGGGGATGCCATTTGACAGCAGCTGAACATGAGCCAGCTGTGCCCAGGTGGCCAAGAAGGCCAGTGGCATCCTGGCATTCTGTGTCAGCAATAGTGTGGCCAGCAGGACCACGGCAGGAATTGTCCCCCTGTACTTGGCACTGGTGTTGCCACACCTCAAATCCTGTGTTCAGGTCTGGACCCCTCATGACAGGAAAGACATTGAGGGGCTGGAGCGTGTCCAGAGAAGGGCAATGGAGCTGGGGAAGGGTCTGGAGCGTAAGTCTGATGAGGAGCAGCTGAGGGAGCTGGGGGTGATTAGCCTGGAGAAAAGAAGGCTCAAGGGGAACCTTATCACTCTCTACAACCACCTGAAAGGAGGCTGTAGCCAGGTGGGGGTTGGTCTCTTATCCTAAGTAACAACTCATAGGTCAAGAGGCCTCAAATTGCTCCAGGGGAGACTTACATTGAATATCAGGAAAAATTTCATCAATGAAAGACTTGCCAAACATTGGAACAGCCTGCCCAGGGAAGTGGTGGAGTCACCAACCCTTGAGTTATTTAACAGACATACAGATGTGGCACTTAGAGTCATGGTTTAGTGTTGGGCCTCGTAGTGCTGGGTTAATGGATTCAATTGTAAGGGTTCTTTCCATGTTTCTAACAAGGTGTGGAGAAGGAGAAAACTTGGCTAATCTTTTCACTGGCTCACCCTGGGTTTCTGGAATGGGCTGGACGATAAAATGCTTAGAACAGGTGGGCCAGGACTCGATAATCCTGGCTGTGTTGCTTATGTTGTTGATAAGCCTGGATACTGAACTAACACAGAAAGTACCATTTCCTTGCAGGAAGAACAAAAAAAAAAGGCAGGTTTGGTGTGCACAACCAGTTTGTCTGTCTCACTCTCTCTTTTTTCTTTTCTGGGGGAGAGAGACAGCTTCACAGGCACAAATGTACCACCTGTTGAAGCTTTCTCAGCTATTCCTTTTTTTTTATCCTCACCTCTGCAATACCTTAGGCAGCTACTACTGCTGCATCCAGTGCACGAATCCAATCCCAGGCAGACCTTCACAAACCAACTGCGTAAGGTCCTCCACCCATACCTGCCTCCAGAGACCAACATATACCTGTGTTTGGCACAGGTTCCACTACAGTTTCAGCTATTTGGTTACATAATTTTAAAAGCTTTTCTAACCAGTTAAATGATGGCAGTTATACAATTATTCATGCTATACACCTTCAGCCTGTTTCTCAAAGAATTTCTCCTAATTCACAACAGTCACTTTGAAAATAATCACTCTAAAGGAGTAAGGCAAGAGGGAAGAGGCAAAACATCACATGATCTTGGACAGGTGTGCACTTGCAAAGAGCTGCATCCATGGAGCAGTTACTGCCAAAGGTGCAATTACCATCTGGAATGGTAACCCTGCCCCAACACCTGCACGGATGTAGTTATACAGACTATAAAGGTGCTTTCTTCTGGGACTGTTCATCCCTCCTCCCACGCAGGAAGTTGTGTAAGAGCATCCACATCAGAGCTGTCATTCACTGGAAGGAATGAAAAGCAACACACCTAATGAAGACAAGCCCACCGAATCTCCTAGATGGGACTCTCTTGTAAATCCAGACTCCCACTGGTGTGAGCAGCTTGTGTTTTACTTTTATATACAACTAGGTTACAGCTATACTAGTCCTTAACGTTAAGTTCAAAACAATAGGACCGGCCAAACTGCTGGCAAGCAGTTGCACTTCCATCAAGTAAGATGCTTTTCAGTGAAACATAAAGCAAAGCTTGTTTACTTTCACTTCAAATAAAGTGTCCAAAAGAACAAGTCACCTTTCTTCCTGGGACTTTTGGGCCAGTGAGCTGTGGAGTAAGAGTGGGAGAGAGGAAGGGGAAGAAAAGAGCTATTTTCTTCTCTTCTCCAAATTCTGAAATCTCAAAAATACTAACTCTCTCCACTGCCCCTTTTAGGCTCATTATAAATGATCATTTCTTCAGTGAAATAAAATGGATATTCTCAGATCTCTTCTAACATTATTTTCTTTCAAAATACCGAAAACCAAAAGCAATTACAATCAGCTCTATCATCTAGGACATTCACTTCTCCCCCTCCCCCCCTGTGCAGGACCTTGAGGGGAAACATCACACTTAGAGAACTGCCTGTATTTTGTTAACAGCTCATAAAACAGACAGCATACAAACATTGTGGGGCAGTGTTGGAAGACACAACAATCAGAGTGTTGAAAAACCTGGGAAATGTAGAGCTCTACACCCCCCTAAGCACTTCTGCTATCTAGGTGAACACATTTTAAGATTTAGCAGTTTAACTAAGTGGCAGCCTAACAGCTGATTAGAAATTAATGATAACCACAATAAAATGCCAGCATAAATTTTACCCCCAAAAATCATACCAAACTCTGGGTTCCAAAGGCAGCAAAAATCAACCAATACCCCCTAATCTGCAATCTGGTGCACCTGTATGGCAACTTAGGATAGAACTATGAAGTGCCAAAGAATTTACGGCAGAATTCATTTTCCTTCAGCAGAATAGGAGTGTGCTATTGAACTTTCTTGGTGGGAATATCCTTCCCAAACTGCATTTACCTCCTTGTCAAAAATAGCAAGTTTTTAAAAAACATTGTCTTAAAAAGGAACTAAAAAACTGTCCCCATGAGCAACAATGAAATCAGCAAATTACACAGTACAAGAAATCAGTTGGTGTGATACACTTCTCTCCTTTTAGAAAACCAACACTAATTGCCCAATACTGAGGTAACTGCAGTTTATCTCCTAGCAAATGCTTGTGATGCTTCCCAAATCAGCAATTAGCGTCTGTCCCATTGCGCTTGTCTGTCTAATATCTTATGCAAATTATACAATTTATAGCTTTAGATTTAATGTGTGGTTGCCAAAGAACGCCCAAGGCAAGAGGAGCCTGCTGATTCAGGAATGCATAGCTCAACTGCCTCACCCTTGTGAAGCAAGTGACAAACTCATTCCACAGATTTCTCCACGGAGGAGGAAATACTTGCCCTTGCTGCACCACATCCATATGAACAGGTGCAGCCAGCCCACTGCTCTTCTCTTGGCATCCCTAAAAAGCAGAATGAAGCTAACTTTGGCCCAGAAGTCAAGCAGCCAGAGTAGCAGGACTACGTCCAGGTGAAACATGTCGGGTTTTATATGGGAGCACAGCCTATCATATCCAGGCCTGGCTGCACTGACCCACGAAAACTTTGCCTCAATAGAAGCCCAAGACTTCTCAAACTGCTTAACTCTTAGATCACTGGCTCAAACTATCAGTAGTTGATGTTTTTCATTCTGAAGGACAATCAACATCAGGAAGTGCTGGTCTGGGAAGGCTGCCAGGTTACCTACCCCAGTCCCACTGCATTCTGAGAAGATGAAATACTTGTAACACCAACACTGGCAGATGTTCCCCTATCCAGTCTGTTCCCAAAGCCTCCAGTACAGGAGATTCAACTACCCCACTAGTTTGCCCCAGCACTACAGCTGCCTTGCAAGCAAAAATCTTACCCATACTTACCCCTTCTACCAGTGTTTAAACAGCACATTCACAGGCTTCCCAAGTGCTGACTAATCCTCAAAAGGTTCCTCTGAGGGAGCAGGGAGGTTTGGCTGGCATTTTAGAGATCAAGAGAGTAAGCAGGGCTGTTGTCAAAGCCCTGAATCTCAACAATTAAGAAGATACTAGAAATTCTTCACTGTGAGGGTGGTGAGACACTGGAACAGGTTGCACAGAGAAGTGGTGGATGCCCTATCCTTGGAAATGTTCAGGGTCAGGTTGGCCAGGGCTTTGAGTAACCCGGGCTAGTGGAAGGTGCCCCTGCAGGCACCCCATGTTCTTGCCCATCCCATGGCAGAGGGGTGGAACTAGATGATGGTCCCTTATAACCCAAATCATTCAATGATTCTGTGATTACAGATCCTTTGCATCTCAGAGACTATGCCTTGCCCACAATGCTGCATGTAGATTGATTGTATCACATGCAAACCAGAACTTAGCACAGGATGGGGCTCATGTTCTGTGTCCCTGCTACTTACCTGGATGGGTGTCTTGTCAACACACCTGTGCCGTAGTAAGGTGATGAGATAGAATAAACTCTCAAGTTTTAAGTGAGGAAATTGCTCCAGTGAAGCTCAACTGTCCCACACAACCAGGGTCTCAGTGGACCCTCAAACACTAAAAAAATACAGATGAGAAAAGATAAAGCTCTTCCTGAATGTTAACATCTTCCATCGCCTTCATAGTATGTTTAGCGTCATTTGTCAAAAAAAGGACCTCATTCAGAATATTCATTTGTCAGCAGATGGGTGGTGGGTATATGTGTGCAAGACTGACACTTTGCATCTCTGCAGGAGAGATTTCACTGCTGGCTGCTCGCTGGCACTCAATCAGAGACAGAGCGAACACCCACATGGCATCCTCAAGCTGATTAAGAAGGAGCTGGGATATGAACACTCCCTTGTGTAGGAAACCTGATGCCACATCTAAAGTTAACACTCAGTAACAGCTGAGAGATCCCTTCCCTCCTTGCCCCGGCAGACACTACAGAAGCTGGCAGCTGCACTGTAGCAAGGAAAAAGCTGCAGTTATTCTGATCATGGAGTAGGCTTGTTAGGGTGGGCAGGTGGGTGAGACTGTGAAACATTATCTGTTCAGTCATTTTCATAATTACATACAAGATAAATTTTGCAACTGGTCAGTCTTCCCCATGATTTTGCCAGGCACCAAGAGAGGAAATGAAACAAAGTATTTTAAAAGTTGAAAAGTCCCAGCATGTTAAGTAATGCTCTGTCTCAGACAATGCACCAGTGTGATCTGGAGGGTGACCTCCTTGATCCTCTAGTAGAATAAAACCTGATAGAAAAACTTCTTCAAGGGTATTCAGTACCATTCCCTCCCTGCCATGTATTACAAGGGCCTGTCCCACAATGCCTCCGTTCTGTCCCCTCATGAACAGACTCCTTTGTCTAGCTCTACAGGGTCTTAATACAGCAGAAGAGAGAGCTATCAAAGAAAAAAGTCCTAATCATATAATCCAGCCACATTTCTGAAAGAATAACAGTTTTAACACATGTGGCTCTATCCGAGTTCCCATTTAACATGCTGAGTGCTCATAACGATTTATATTAAATACCAAGACTTTATTCACAGGACAGTAAAAACACTAAAGCATTACTACTCGCATGAGGTTTAAAAGTTATAGAGTAGAGAAAGTGCTTTAAATCCTCACTGCACTTTCAGGCAGTCTTGCTTCCCTGGAGATGAGAAATGAACACTGGAATTATCAAGCCAAATGAGAACACAGTTCAGCTGATACCATGTCATCTCCATCTTTTCAACTTGGCACTGGGTTTCAAATGAAAGAAAAGGGAATACATATTGTCCCCCAACATATCCCAGCTTATGGAGTTCAGAGTTCATCATGGAGTGTCTTTTTAACACCCACCAGCCAGTACTATATACCACCAATCACAATGGTTTGTAAACCTTTCAAACCTAGTTGTGAATGCGTCCTACCTCTTTCAGTCCAGCTATGATCTCAGTTGATATTTTATGGCAATTGAGCAGCTATTCAATGGAACTCCAACTCTGACATGGTAGAAAAAAAGGGAACATTTCTCCATTTATTCATGTTTTGTTTGCTCAGGTTTTGTTCCACCTTTGCTAGCCTGAGATTGATTTTACTCTTCACTTGTGTGGCTGTCTCTTGGCATTGACCATGTCCCTTTTTTCCAGGACTTCTTTCACTTCTAATGCATATTTTTAAATTCAGGAAAGCAGAACTGAAAACAGTCTTCGGAAAAAGAAAGCGCTTTATTTACACAACTGTATGCTCTGTGTCTTCAATGCTATTTTTGGCCACCATAATCTTTTTGTTTGATTCTTTTGGCATGTTCTCTTTTGACTACTGAGGCTGAGGGGGCAGAAGTTTCCAGTGAGCTACCCAGTGTGATGCTGAGGTCTTTCCTGAGTAGTGAGTCAATGTAGAAGTTAACAATGCACGTCCATATTATATTTTATAGATTCAAGAGACAACAATAAAGTGGATCTATCATTATGCTAACTCTTCACCGTCTTTTGGTAAACCTGTCTGATATTGCTGCCTCCCTTTGTCCGGAAAAAACTAAACAATTTGGACTTGTCTAAGAAATTTGGTATCCTGTGTTCATCCACCTTTTCCAGTGTTAATAATAAAAGTTCTGAAATGCCACTAGAAGGGGTAGTATGGGATGCTTGATTTGCCACATTGAATGGAGTTTATTTATCTTCTCCATGTCTTTGGTCTCTCTCAAGCACTTTCTGATGCTTCAGTTTACTTAAGATCTGCCCTCTGAGGAGTGACTTTTTTTTTTTTTTGAAAGTTATTTCAATGTGCTGACTTGTGTTCAGCTATCCAATTTCTAGCTGACTGTTTCCAAGAACTCTAATAGGCCAGAAGGCCTGAAAGCAACTAGAGCAACATGGACAGTGCCATTTGAAAGATACACAATTTTTATTATTCAGACTATTTTAACCCAATTTAACAAGCAGTGGTTCACTCTCAGTGTACAGAACTAAATAGATTGTATATTTCTCTACAAATGCCAGGAGTTCTGAAACATGCTCCATGTACACCTTGCCCACCAAACAGGGTATGAAGGGATGCAACACATGGCTGTGACAGTACTGCTTTTTCTTCTCAGCAGAGCATGTTTTTGTTTCCATGGAGCAAAGCTGTATCCTGCTGAATCAGTTTTGTTTCCTTTACACAAATGCAGTGACCTGAACCACAATTACTGACACTCTAGAGGTGCTGACTGTCTCCATACAGCCATACCAGCCCATGAATGCATTGGGATCTCAATTTCCACCCCATATGCAGCATTTATACATCAGAAAACCAAAATATTAGTACTTTCCAAGCACTACTGGAAAAAGGGTACCCCAAACAGAGAGAAAAGCAAGATGTTAGTGGTGTAGTGTATCAAATGACAATGACAAGTAAATAACCTTGCCTAGGAAGACTATCAAGCAAGTGACCATAGAGGTTTGGTTCCACTCAGTCATAAACTATACAAGAAATCCATACCATTTCAAGTCCCTCTCATCAATCTTTACACTTTCAGCCTCATCCACTCTAATTTCTGAAAGCCATTTAGAAATTTCATGAGACAGACCCAATTACTGATGTCAAGAACAAGAAATGCACTCAGGCTTTCATGATTTTCGTTACTGATACACTCAGCAGGAACAGTTGCACAAAGCCAGCAGATAAGTGAAATGGGAGCCAACAGTGATTTTAGAGGGGATGTTAGGGCCCTAGTGGTAAAGGAAAGCATCCTCTGTGCATCTCCCAGGCAGTGCTGCCATCAGCTGATTCCACACAACCCTGATAGAGCCTTAAGGTCCTGCTGGACTCTACGTGAGGAGAGATTAGAAGCTAACCAGGCGTACCACATGTTGGCTAGATACTTATCTCAGAAAATGTAAGGGATGCTACTTTTCTTGTCCACACCAGAATAAACTGCTTCTTCAGCAGCAAAAGTGACATAAACACATTACACCAAAACTGGAGTAATATTTCATCAGCCAAGTCCTGGTGTCCAACTCAGATGAAAGGTCCTAGTTTTCAAGACTTATTTCTTGACCTTTGATCTTGTGACAATACGAGTAGAAACACTGGGAAAAGCCACTTACTGCAAAAAATATTCCCAGTTAAATTTTACATTGATACTTTGAGCAATTTATCTTTCAATGCTCCTTCATTACTTTTTCTACTGCAGCACCCAGATACTTGAGAAACTTGGATGTCAGCCAAGGAAATTTCTGCTCAAGAGGATCAGAATAAGTTGAAACACAACCATGCTGGAATTTAAAACATCTAGTTTATTCAGTGAAGACTTCATCATGACAAGAAGAATCCCTGCTCCTCTTTTCCTCCTTCTAGAGAGACCAAAATCCTCAAGAATTAATCCATGTTCTGTTCATAAAACCCAAACTGGAGATGTCTTAGGAATGCCCCATGACCACAGAGTGCAATCATGGCTTATATCTTTACCCCATAAAATGCAGATTCAGTCATTCTTCAGATCCACCCAAGCCCCTAACACCAAATTTATAGCAGCTCTCACTTAAATGGATATAAACTTTTCCACTCTTTCAGCTTTATCAAGTAGAAAATTGCTTTGAAATCATGCATGTAGATGTAAAACAAAAGTTTTCAACACTGGTATTCAATAAATGGATAAAAGGTCCAGCCTTGTTTCTTTTCAGATTCAGATAAGCAAAAGAGAGTGAAAATGGGGTGCAGATTCCCCGTATCTGGTCAAAAAAGCACATGAGAGTTAAAGATTAAACCTAAGTGCACCCAAAAATAACATCTGAACTTCACAGGCAGGCTTATTTTGAAAGCTCAGTGGCCATTAAGACTACTAGGATCCAAGATGACGATTGTTTGTTGGTTCAAGGAGTTCTGACTGGCACACTGAGAGACAAAACAATAAAAATGTTTTCTGTATTATTCTCTGGGCTTTGTGCCTGTTGGCCTGCTGAGTCACTTGAACAGTCCCAAACTGATGGACCTCAGGAGGCCAGTGGCAGCGGGCCAGCAGACTGCCACTCCTGGCTGGGAGAACAAGGACTGTGCCCACCATATCCACAGAGACCCCCAGCTCCCTCCTACCTGTGCTGGGACAGAGTTCACAGCTCAAAATAATGAAAATCTGAAAGGGGAGAGGAGAGGCAGGAAGGGAATGGAGAGCCTGTTCTGATTATGAAATGGCTAACTTTCCACAGTCTTACCTTGGAAAATCCTTTTGTATACTACTTTAACAAGAGCAAGATATGGTACAAGACAGAAGATTCCAGGCTCCTTTAGGGGCTTCCCACTTTCTTGTCCTGCTGCCTCTTTCAGGACAGCATTGGTCCTTTGGAAGCAGCTATCTACTTTAAATTTCAAAGCCAGGGCTTGTTATTGTAACACCAACATGCTGATGTCCCTTTGTTATCCTCCTCCTAGATGGATGAATGAGCTTTTATGAGAAAGTTGTCAGGTGACACTTCCCTGGGGCAAATGTCCCAGTGTGTTTCCAGTTCCACAGAGCAGGACTGAGACCCACAAAGTGCTGGCAGCTGGGTATAGAGGACTGCCATGTGCAACACTGCTGGGAGCTGAGGCACTTTGGACAAGCTGCTTACAGTCACAGAGACTATCAGTCCCATTCCAACTCCTTCCTTCCACACAGGTGTACTAGTTTTCATACAGAAATTAAAATCCAGTCAGTGAACATGCACCACACATTTTGAGTGAAGTACTAAGACATCTGTCTGCATGTGTTCTTGCTGGAAAGAGAACATACAGTCAACAAGGGAGACTTTTGCACCCAAAAAGCTGGCGTGGTTATTTACAGTAGCTGACATCAGCCCTCTAACTAAAGATACTTTATTGATATGTCCCTGCATGAAGAAGTGAGTCCCAGGTGAGTGATTAAGAGGTTTTAAATTGAAGCTAGATTTTTCTTTTCACTTTAATAGGAGCTTCAAATAAAAATCAGAGGTGTCCAAAGTTGACCTGTGTGACTATTTTTCTCTCCCCTCTGACCAAAACTGCCCTGAAAAGTAGGCCACAGAGAGAAGATGCTACAGTTTCAAAAGTTGAATGCCTGAAGCTATGTATATACAGCTATTTTCATGCACTTTTTAACTGGGTGTCCTGATTTTGAGAAGTTCTAAGTATGCACTGCTCCAGCAATGTACATGCTCCATAATGCCCAAAAAACCCGCCCCTGACTATCTGCTCTGGTGTTGAATTGTAGACGCAGTTTTCTACTCCACAAGAGGTCCACGCTTTCTGTTCAAACAATACCTACACAGCTTTCTTGGCACAGACACTTGCTGTATCAGAGTATGTGTATGTACACCTGGAAAAGAGCTCCTGCCCAAAACAATGTGGCATCTTGATAGGCAGGTGAGGGTCACGAAAAGAAAGAGATGCACAGGGGTGACACGCAATGTCCAAAGTCATGCAGCAAGGCAGAACCAGCACCAAGCAGAAAACCCTGAGCCCCAAATCAATTGCCTTACCTATTACATCATACTGAGCTTCCCTCCCAGCAGCAAAAGATACATGCAGCTGTGCGAGGAGTATTTCTAAGGCAGACAATCTGATAAAAAGAAATCCACAGACTAGAGAAGGATATTGTGATCTGTTCTGTAATATCCCCCAAAATGAGAAAGGCGCACATACAGCAGCAACTGCATCTCTTATATTAGTAACCAATCAATCATAAATGATTTTGATTACATGCCAGGATGAAAATATCAAAGCTAAAGGGGTGTATACTGTTTAGAGTGTCCTGAGGAAATAGCTCCCATACTTCAAAGACAACTGCTATGAAGAGAGAAATTAAGTAGTTGCAGCTCGGCTCATGCAGGAGTTCTCTCTCCTAGGAGAGCTCCACAAAGACTATTGTCTGCACAAATTTTAGATTTGGAGCTAAATTTAAGAACAACAAAATTTTTAAACTATGGAAGAAAAAGCCAGGAGCAAGTGGTTAAAGAAATGAACTTCAGGGTCTGCAAGTTCAAATGTTATCAGAGAAACCAGCAAGTCACTTGAGACAGCAGAGGAAGCTGAGCAGCAGATGGGAACACTAACTAGATAGCACACTGAGTGAGTAGCATGTTTACTTCAGTTTTGGTTTAAGTTCCTTCAACTTGGATTATTACTTTTAAGATAGGTAGTGAATTTCAAAAGCTTTTAATCTTTAAACAAAAAATGTAATATGAAAAGCTTAGTTAGTGCCCAGTCACAGTGCTCATCCATCACCATCTTAAGCATGATTTTAAGTGCCAGATTTTGAACTTCAAACCTGAAGGATCACAAGTTTTCAACACAGCATCAGAAAATTTAGTTATTTTCATTAGGTTAGAGCTTTAAAAAGGCTGACACAGTTCCAACCATACAATAACCTGTTAAAAAAGGAATTTGCTCCTAATCTTTCACCAAACATCATCAAAACTGATCAAGAGCACTTTTATATAAGAAGCAATTCTTCACAGATAAGTAAATAAAGCAATACAACTGCTGAGAGAACAACTGTGACACCAAAAAAATCAATTCAGTGATTTATTTCAACATAGATCTGACAGCTATATAGGACACTAGCTGGGAATGCAACCTTTATTTTTTCAAATCTTTTTTTTAAAAGATTCAGAAGCACAGGTTGCAGAATAACTAGCTCTTTTAGAGCTTGCACTCAAAATAACAGAGACCTGGAAAAAGAGTAAGCCATAGCCCCAGTCAGACTATTGATTCCAAAATAGAATCCATTAAAATCAAAGTTAAAATATCTCTTAAAGCTTTTTTTTTTTTTTCCCCCAGAAGAGAGTGCTACTTCCTTCCAAGGGAGATATCACTACCTATCCTGAATAAAGCAACAATCTGCAAACCACCTCAGCACTGCTAGTAGCACGCTAGCACAGCGGGTTCAAGGTGAATCCTGGAGCACATCTCTCAGAGAGGTTATGCAGTCTCCATCTGTGGAGAAACACAAAAACCACTGGACATGGACCTGAGGAACTGCTCTAGAGATTCTGCTTTGAGCAGGGAGTTGGACTGTATATTCCCAAGAGGCCTTTTCCAACTTCAGTGATTAGGCAAGTCTGTGAACCTTCTATTTCCACAAGGACTGAGTGGTTACTAGGTCAGACTAGGACATAGAAAGCCCAGGTTCAACCCCGTGCTTTCCCTCAGACTACTGGTACAATTCTGGCCTAGTTACTAGTCTTCCTCCACCTCGGTTCCTTTAGTGGCCACAGAGTGGTAGCAGAGAAAAGGAGTGTCTCAGCCACCCATTCTCAGGAGGCTGGATCAAAGTACTTATCACTCAGACACTTGACTCCATAAAGAGCAAGATACGGGACTTTCAGAAAGCCTAACAATGTCCACGTACCCAGTTTAGACACTTCAAATAGGGATTCCCTTTTTCAGGAAGCATGGAGAATTCTGTGTCAAAAGGACAGTGACTTGGACATCTGAAAAATAATGTGAGTTAAAATCAAGCTGTTTATAGACCATGGGGCCCTACTGCTGCAGAATACAGTCACCTCAGCAGAGCATGTGGTCACCCTCTCTTTAAGCCAACTGGTGCAAATCTTCAGTTTTCCAGTTGTTGTAAAGTCTACAGCATTGAAATAAAGTGTAAACTGAGAATCATAAATAGAGATTATATTTCATTTATAGTTACTTTCAAACATAATTCAAATAGAGGCAATAATCACTGAAATCCAAAACTGGTCTGTAAATAAAAACTGAATTTTCTTTTGAAAGACTTTGAACAGCAGAAGGCTTCTCCTTACATACATACTCAACCCTCCTGAGTTTACAACACTCCTTTGGAAGAGATAATCCCTTGCACTGAACCCATCACATTAATTTTGTATCCTGTGATAAAAAGAGCTTTCTAGTTACAGCTAAAGACTAGGATATTATTTTCTTAGTAGTTACGTCCATAATGAAATTCCAGAACAATAAAGATGTGGCTCCTAAGAGTTCATGCTATTCACAGATGTATTACTTCTTGTTTGAGTTTTCCAAGTGCTCATGGCCTTGGGATATGAGATGGCAGCCACAACAGAGAAAACATAACTTAGCAGGTGAAAATAAGGAAGTGGGGGGAAGACCCACAGCACTGTCTAGAGTGGTTAACTTTTCTCTTACTGCACATCATCATGTGGAGGAATAGAGAGGCTGATCTACTTAGGCCAGAACAAGAAGACAATTATTCATCTCTCCTGAGATTTCCGCTGCTAAATATGGAGTTGGTTCAAGGTCTTGGTCATGATATTTCTGATTATGAGACAGAAATAAGATGAGACTAGGGAGGAAAGTGCCAGGGGGAGGGAGACACAGGGTCAGGGGAAATATGGTCACCAAACACTGCAGCAGCCAGTGACAACAGCTAACGCCATTCCTTACTTAATTCCTCAACTTTATTAATAGCTTCTTTTAAATTCAGTTTTACCTGAATACAAATTTCCTTTTTCGTTTTCCTCCTTAAGTATTTATTTCTTTTTCTCATCAGTTTGACCAAAGGAGGCTGAAATACGTGGAAGACAAACTACTTGCAAAAACTGGATGCTCTCCCAAACATATTGTTCTCATAAGGATAACAATAGTACTGATAGCAATTTAAGAAAAAAAGAACAAAACCAAACCCTACTGAATCCCTCTGCTTTTAGAACAAAATCCCAACCACTCCCTCAGAGCACAGGTTTCCCTCAGCACCTTTCTCTTACTCACAAACAGCAATAACTACTCCAAAACAAAATCCTTCTAAACTAATCAAGTATTTTCTCCCTAAGAGATTCCAAAAGACAAGTGAGAGTGCTGTGAATTGTTAGTCTTATTTTTACATAAAGACGGTGCCAGTGGGGCCAGGCAGGTTGTATGCAAATAATATGTCCATAAATCTACAACTATAAAAATACAAATTGCTGAGCTTCTTACCTGCCCATCAAGACAGTGATAACACAATCTCAATGGTATTTCCAATAACACCCCATTAGAACATAGTTCAGAAATGCAATTTCCCCCCATTACAGTCATCTAACATATGAAACAGTTACTTCAGAGCTATTCTAGATTTAAATTCAAAAGCCAATAAATGTTTCAAGAACATGACAACAGCACAAGTAGAAAGGGAATGAAAGACTAACTCAACCCAACAGTTACAATGTTAAAATGAGAAGGTAATAGAATTATTCAGGTTGAAAAGGCATGACTTCTAAACATGGGAATACAACTCAAATGATACCAATTAAAGGCAATAGTTTATGTCAGGTAACAAGCCAGCACCAGAACTGCATTTATGTTCCTCCTAGCAATTAGCTTGTGCAACAGGCTTCCAATACCTCTCAAAGACCTTAGCTCTATTTACACTTTAATTTCTTTCGGTCCTTTCCAAAAACCATTTTTCTTCTTCTCCCTTCAATTCAGACCTCAGGACTCTTACTACTGCTGAGTTTGTACAGTCATTTCAATTTACCAGCTCACACAAGAAGACAGTGTTTTCCAGAAGATTTCTGAGAGTGTTCACTGTGGTAAATATGCTCCCCATTAAATCCACATCGTATTTTTAATCAGATACAAACCTTCTTTGTGTATATGGAAAAAGAAGAGCACAGAATTCCAGAGGGCAATCCTGTGACACAGGAATGCTTCAGTGTTTTTGCTCCCATGGAGAGACAACGCAAGGGGCCCAAAACCACTACTTCAAAGTTCACATCCAACCTCCAGAAGGAAGCTGCTTCCTTCTCTAGTCATAATGAAAGCTTCCAGGGAGAGCAGATATTGGCCTACCTTGCATGTATGCCTCTATTTGCCGAATTAGCTCATAAGACTTGGATCGGTCCAGAAGTGTACGAATAGCCGGGAGAGGGTCTAGGATAATGGTTTCTGGATGAGCATCAATATACTCCTGCAAAACAATATATAGAAAAAAAACGGCATTAGGTTGGCTGAAGAGTGTAGAAAAATATGAGAAGAGAAAATAATGGGGAAGAGAATAGATAATGTTAAAAACCTCGAAGTCCAGCTTCTCTTCAAGGGGAGCCAAATGGACTTTGGCAACGCAGAAAGTGACCAGAGAGTCAAAACACTGACACTTGAACTAAACGCAAATGTGACAGCTAACTGGTTTAGATGGCAAATTCCTCCTGTAGACACTATCGGTACCAAAACCCATGCTGCAACCACATTACCTCACAAGGGAGCCAGTGGCAAAGTGCCATAGTAAGAGCTGTGAGCAGGGCTGAGAAAAGCCATTAGGGGAAGAAAGATGGCACACAGCTATCTTGGGGTCAGCCTTGCATTCAATTTCTACATGTGAACCTCACAACTATCTGAACTAGGCTCAGAAATACATCTGGGTTCTTTTATGTTGTTATTATTGCTGTCCTCTAGCTAGGCTGAAGACAGTGTTAAGGGCTGGATGATAAGGGCTGAAATTTTTTTTGGCAGAGCTGAAGAGATTGTTGCTTCACTGTGTCTTCATTGCTTGCTACTTCTCTATGTTCATACTCTCCTTTTCTGACTACAAGAACAAAGCAAAGTTAATGACTTCATGGATCTTCATCTTGGGAACTCAATTCCCCATTTACTGAGGTCATAACCGCACTACTGCATCTTGGCCATGAACACAGACACAGCTGCCAGGTATTGGCCTTGCAAACCCAACAAAACTTCCTTCTGTTTCTTAGAACAGGAGCTGAGTTTCTTCATCATTACCCCAACCTGGCTCTATAAAGTCAATGGAAACATGCATCCATCTTACTCTATTCAAAATCAGACAAATATACCCAAAGTTAGCATCTCTCTTTGTTTTACCCAACTTCCCAAAGCCATCCTAATGTTTCCACTTACTTCTTTAAATACCCATTCATACAAATGCTGCTGCAATTAATGGACTTCCACAAAGTTCTACTTCATTTAAATTGACTATTTCAAAGAAGAAAACATATTACAAAAGATACTTCAGAGTATGACAAGGTGGCCTCAGGAGATGCACTTTGCTGGAGAGAAAAGAATGGCATAATCTATTCCCAGAAAGTGATTTTGCTCCAGATACTAACTGGGGATGCAGACTTCTCCACCCTAGCACTGGCAAACTGTTGCCTTCTGGTGACTACATAGTCTGAGCTGATGGCGGGTAAAAGGAGATTATTCATTTGAGGTTAAGAGGATCCAGCACTGAGGTTTAAAGAACCTACTGCATCACCCACAAGACACAAGCAGCTTTCTTTCACAGTGCATTAGGCACCCCTCAGTGGCAATACTCTGTGTCTGACGTATTTAATAATCCCTGCAGAACACAAAAAATGAATTCCCCAAAGATACGTTCAACCTTGCTGCCTCATGGGAAAAGTAAGGGACAGCCTTTTGCACAGCTGGTCATCAAGACTGTCAGACCCAGGTCTCACCCTGCAGTACAGCCTGGATAAAACGCCTCATCAGCTCAGTGGAGCAGAAGCTGGGTTCATTTCCAGTCACTAAAGCCCAGAACATACACTTTTCATGAGTCTGCTGCCCCTAGTACTTCCAGAGTCTTAAGCAGAGCAATCAGCTTTCAAATAGTATCATATTACCGAATGCCTCTTAGACACCCACACATGTTTATGCATACGTGCCCTGTATGCAGCACCTAAAAGACACCCTGTGGAGCTAGCATGATCCAGTGATTATGGTATTAGCTTGAACTTGCTGATAGTGAAACTGTACTTGAGTATCTCAACATCTCCAGAGTGTAACAAGACAGCTCTTTTAGTCCCTCTGTGCCTCCATTTAAAAGACAGGGAGTTACCACACTCTTCTGTGTGAACACTGTGTCTTCCCCAGCACACTGAGGATGAGCTCCTGACAGGGCAGCAGGGAAGCACAGCACCCAGACTGAACATCTCACAGCTCTGAAACGTGGCCTCAGCAGAGCTCTGGCAGCAAGTGTCCTGCAGCACTTCTGTTGTGTGTACAAGCTCTTCCTTTTGCACTGTGGCGACCACCCGTCCGCCTCTGGTTCCACTTTGACTTCAAGATCCCCAGACTTCCATCCCGGCCCAGCCCCTACTCTGCACATACTAATCCTTCCCCTCACACATACATTCCTCCAGTCTGTGGACTCCATTGCCTTTACCGCCCTCCAAAGAGGGAATGATTTTTCCATCTCTTAGCTCCTTGTGTACCTTCCCGAATTTTCCTGATGCTCACCTCAGCATTGAGAACTATCCTTGCTTCTCTGGGATTCATGTATTCTACTTGTTAATTTGGCTCACATTACTCTAAGTATTTCCAGATGGAGTCTGGCTTTTTTATGCTTTCTGTAAGGGAAGAGTGCTTTATTTCTAATGATAATAGCTCTAAACCGTATTAAAAGATCATCCAAGCAGTAAGCTTGCTACAGCATAACAAAGTTTTACAGGAATAAAGGCACAATCTCAAGGCCATTCTACACCAGTCAACATGTCAAGAGAAATGAGCATCTAAGATGACTTTCCAGTGCCTGATTTCTCATCCTGTTGCCTTAAGGAGCCTCCAAAAAGCTCTGTAAGGCAAACATGAAATAACTGATGAAGATGAAAGAGGTGGGAGTGGTGTTCCAAAAGCCATTTAGACTCTGAAGGACTTTAAGAAACTACTCTAATGTCAAGAAGAACTGCACTGAGTAAAAGGCAACAGCCCCTTCAAACACACAAAGGCTTTTGAGCTTTGAGCAAATGAGCTTTCTTTACAAAACAAAGACATTTCTCAGCATTAAATCTGTGTCAGGTGCTATTCTCCAACTCTTCTCCATTCGCAGGCCTAGGCACTCGGACAGCCAGAGAGCACAGGAATGGCAAAACTCAGAGCAGGGCAGTGAAGATCAGTGTCATCTAAGGAAAGGAAAGGGCTAGAAACTTAAGTGTCTCCTAGAGCTAATCTGGGGACAGGCCACACATCTCTCCTTTTAACTGAATCCAGAACCAGCTTCCCCTTTGAAGCACAGGACTCTAAATGCAGAACAAGGTCAGCGTACTTGTATGTGTCCTTTCTGTTTGAACACAGCTAGAGATGAACTGCAGAAGCTGTGCAGGGGACAGGAGCATCAAAATGCACTCAAGTCCTCAGAACTCTGCATCTCTTCTCAATGCTGTTCGTTGCTTGGATTTCCATCACAAAGCATTAACTCTGCACTCAAAAACAAACCCATCCAGTTGCACCAGGATCCCCAAAGCAAATCATCCAGCTTCCCCTTGGGCCTGTAGGCTGCCCGCACTTTCCGAGTCTCCCACATGTCTCACCAGTACATCAGCAGCACACGCAAAAGAAAGTTTCAATACCCATGCATGGAAAACTACTTTAAATAAGTAATTAAAAAATCTGAACCTTACACCAATTCCCTGCAAGAGGAAATTACAATAAGAAAAGTCAATTTTGTTAGTTTCACAGGAACATTATGGTAGCTGATGTGAGACCTTTCATAAACTTTGATTCTTTACTAGAAACTGCTCCACACTCAGACATCATGTATTACAAACATACTCAGTTTTCAAAGCCATATACTTTGTCTAGAAGGCAGGAACTGGGATAGTTTGGTTTTCTTTCTTACCAAGAAGGCAGAACTGTAGCACCAGTAAGTGACCTGTGAAGATCACTTAACAGACTGGAAAACCCTTGGTGCAGCCTAAGTAACAGCGCTCCAGTGGCACAGAAGGACTCCACTACCAGAAATACAGATCTGGATAAACATGAAGGGTTTCTGCCTAATTATTTTGAAAGCAGGTGAGGTACTATAGAAATGAACTTGAAAATGAAGCAGTTGAAGGAGGAAAAGAGAAACACTGAAGCCAGGAGAGAGCTTTCAGTACAGCACAACCTTTCAACTTTGAACGTTCAAATCTTCTCTCATCCTTCTAGCAAAACAACTCTGCTCTCCACTTCAGTGGATTTACTGAAGACTGATATCCAACAGCAGACTCCAACCACCCAGGCAACAATGTGGAAGATATTTAGGCTTTCCAACAACAGATTGAAAGGGCTCTGTCCTTGGGTTGCAGTTCAGCTTGACCCAGACAACATCTATGTTTTCCTCTTTCTAATCTTTGACATAATAAAAGCAAACAAGAAGAAACAAGGACTTTTAGGAGATCTTCCTTTGTTTGTATTCCAGGCTTGATGTTAAATCATGCTTTGTACCAGCCCCATTCCTGGCAGAAGGCCAGCAATGAAACTTGAAATCAAAAAGAGACCAAATATTTCATGTTTCCTATTAAATACCTCTGGATATAACCCAGCAATTTAAAAAAAAATACTTTCCTTGAAAAGCCTGTGTATAGATGAGAATGGAGTTGCTTGTCATTTTACCCAAGAAAGGTAGCTAATGATTTTTTAAAAAATATTTTAACAGAAAGTTGATACAGTATCCACTGCAAATAATAAGTCATTAGATGATAAGAGAGATTCACTGATTCATTGACTTGCTTTTATTACTAAGTAATAAAACTTATATAAATCTTTTGTTTAATATTAAACAAAGTTCCATAAAAAAATATTCCAAAAGAAAACAAGTAAGCAAAAGAAACAATAACGCCATTTGGATTTGTGTTTTCCCACATACAGAAACATGACAATGACCGCTTGTAAAAACAGGACAACATTTTCCAAGGGAGAAACAGATGTAAAGACAAGCCTGTCTAAAGAGTTTGCATCAGATTCAGACTTAGTTCTGACTAAGCTGAGCTCTAATTCAGCTGCACTGTTTAGCCTTCAGAAGTCCACTGCTGCTTCATCTTGCAAATACCTACCCACGGGAAGCTATCCTGACACCTAGCACTCAAATGACAAATTTTCAGTTAAGTTTGCTGTTTATGAGGCTCTTCCAACAAATTTAAGACATTATTTTTTAAATGGGTAAAGCACAGCCTGTGAATTCAGGTGCAAATAAACCATTTCAATTTTGTATTAACGTGTCCCCCCAGTTAGAAAATAATTACTAAGACACAATAGTTTCCTTTGGTTTTTTTGCTTGCATTTTCCCAGCTGAGAAGTCCCCTACCTCCTTCCCTCCAAAAACATCTCCCTGATTTTCCTTCCTCTAAGTCCCAAACCCTTCTAAGAAAGCTTCTCAATCAAGATTAGAAGAGCCCATCCTGTACAACTCCAGAGTAAGAGAGTCAAGAGCTGAAGTGCAGCAGGGAAGGAGACATTTTAAATTTTCATCAACCTGATAGCAGAAGTCTAGGCATAAAATCTGCATCTGATCTTTTTATGTAGACTAATGCAAAGAGAACCTGTTCAGAGAAAGCTCTGAAAGACAAATTAATAACCCTATTGATTTTCCATCATTCAAGCCATCATTTTGAATGCAATATGAAGTGGCAATGAATGAAGCTACTCAAGGCCCAGTACAGCTATGACAGGCAGGATTTTGCTCTAATGAAAGCATAACAAAGATTCCCCAATGCCTTACATGAGCCAAAACATACTCAGTTTTCAAAGCCATATACTTTGTCTAGAAGGCAGGAACTGGGGTAGTTGGTTTTCTTTCTTACCAAGAAGGCAGGAACTGTAGCACCAGTAAGTTAAAAGCACCCTGGGGACTCTGCCTCTTCACCTAACTTCCCTCCATGTACTTCTGGTCAAGAAGGAACCACTGAGCACTATAACCAATTTTTACAGTTAACCAATTACCTGTGTTCAATCAGTCCAGCCCTGTGTTACAGTGGGTAGGAAGGGAAACTGATCATCATCTCTAAAAACAATCATCATCCCCAAAATAAGGATTTAAGTGTCCTAGAAAGCAAATAGAAATAGTTCTCCACTTTTCATCTCATGCACTACACTAGGTGCTGCATGCAGTCTTTGTTTTGGCTTTGGATGAGATCACTAGGCACTCATCACTGATTTTCAGTGCAGTGGGGAACAGTTTGCACCCACCAATATTCTCCTGAGAAACTGCAGTCCATACCACATCCCACTAGCACAAAGACCTCAGAAAGCTCAGCCCTGAAGGTCTTCTGGAGCTAAAAATCCCCCTGTCAACAGGCAACTCCTCCGTACCATTTCTGTTTTCCTGTAATGTTTTTTTTCCAAGGCAATTGAAAACAGCCATAAACTGGCATGCCAAGAGGCTTCCTGTTCTATTAGCACTCTCTGCCAGACCCTACAAGGGCTCATCACAGACTCCAGAGAGCAGGGACACAGAGTCATGTAAATATGAAGCCAGTTTCCTCCTTAGCTCTTTGCAGATTAGATGGTCAAGGCCTCTATAACATAGATCTAAAAAAAAGTCATTCTTAAAAAGGTCATAAATATAGTCTGGCAGATCATTCCTCCTCCTGTGGTCAAGGATCCCTTGCTCTCTGCTTCCTGGAAGACTGCTTTATGGAGCCAACAGTAAGACTGCTGCCAGGAATCATCTTGCTGTCACATTTATATTCAATAGCAGGAAAAAAGCATAATGAATTTTGCACTGTTTGGTCTGGTTAAGATCATCAGAACTTTTTCAGTCAACTTAATCAACAATAAGGGAACCACACTATTTCCACTTGTGTGTAGGTGCCAGAAATACCACAGTGCTTATATAACACCTCGCTCGTGCAAATAGCTTTCTTGCAAGGGGTCATTTTACATTTTCCAGGTTGGTCATTGATTTTAGTTTTAAAAACTCAAAACAACAACCCTATCCCACACACTTTATACAAAAGTATTCTTACAATTTCTTTTTCTTAGGGAATATGCTTCTCTTAATTTCTAATGATTTTCAATATCGTAAAAATAATACAGGACAGATGCAGACAGGCAGCAACTTCCAGATAGTTTCTGTCCTGGACTCGAAATTACAGAAGAGTATAATCTAAAAATGCATTTTGGTGGGTAATTCAACACAGAAAAGCCTGTGCTCTGCCCCACTGGTTCTTAGTTATATGTTTTACTACTGTGGAAGTTTCCTGCATGCCAGTGATGTGGCACAACTTGGCCTCCTGCAGAAGAAAAAGCTTAAGGCCTTACTTTATTGGAGAGAGGATACCATTCAGATGCCTGCTCACAGGGGCCCTACCCTCTATCTTATCCTCTATCTTCCAAAACAGAAAAGGTTGGAAGGTACCAGGAGAGAATCTTTTTCTAATGAATGAGTTTTGAAGACACTTTTTCTTTGGGAAAACAGTTCTCTGTACCACTACACCTTGCACATTTCTGACCTTCAATGTAAACCTGAGGGAAAAAAAAATTAATACAACACGATTTTCAGCACTAGAGGACAGAGTCTCTCACAGTAATCTTGATGTTACAGAAATTAGCATTCCAGGAACTGGGAAGACTAAACAGAACTGGGCCAAATTCAGTGGCTTCTGTCATGGAGAGATACACATAAAGTGCTCGGCAAACACCTGTTCCTCTTCGTGAGCAGCACTAAGACTCTTGAAATGACATAAGAACATTTGGTGGGAAACCAGTTCTAACTAACCTTACTGATATTCCCAGGGTGCAAGTCCATTTTAAACTGACAAAACTATTTTTGCTGGGCTATCAGTAGCAAGGCAGCAGCATGCCAGACAGCTTTTCTCATCAAACCCCTACGAACTGCAAAGTAATCAGACTGAATTTGCTGCACTAAATTCATCCTCTTGCTTGAAATGCAGAAAGAACCACTTACCTGGAACCTCTGAACCAACTCCAATGACTGGCTGTCATTCTGGTCTGCTTCAAGGATTACATCTGTCAGTTTATGTATGATCACATCCAAAGGGCCCTGATCTTCAATGGGTTTGGTGAGGTCAAGCTGAAGAAACCAGAGAGAAACATTTTATTAATATATGGGGGATCCAAACTCTTGTCCCTGCCACCATCCGAGGTGTTGCTGCAACACAAGAAGGCATTTACTTTACGCAGTGCCTTTGTTTTGGTATGTTATCCAAATCCCTGAGCATTTACACTTCACTTAATGTTAGAAAACTTTACTCAGACACTTATGTCTCAGCAGCATAGCTCTAATTCCATGAAAAAGCAGTGAAGTCACCAGCAAGTACCCTCCATCCAAACACCTTCCTGTTCCTCTCCACCCTAAGCCAACATACACCTCCTCAGCTCAGTTTCCCGGTACACTCACATACATACAAAAGGAATGAGCCAACAAAGATTAACACCACTAATAAAAGGAAAGTCTGCTATGCCCTTTGCCCACTGGGATTGCACAAAACAGCGCCCAGGAAAGGAAAAAAGGTAACACAAAAGCAAGTGACTCAGGATCTGTGGAAATTCACCTGCTACTGAAACAGCTATTTAGCTGGTAAGGAGGGGTGCAGCTCCCAGACACTCCCAACAGCAGACTTTGGCTGGAGGCAAAGATTTGGGGTGGGGTGTGCAGAAAGCCTGCTCCAGACAGCACAGGAAGGCATGAAAATGGTGGCAATGTGTTAGAGGGCTTGGTTCTAGTACCAAAACAGGGTTCAAGAGCAGAGGAACGACCTGCACTGGAAAAGGATTGAGGAATTTTCTCTTGATGAAATATTAATGCAAAGAAGCCTACTGGACCTGATGGGATGCATGCGAAGAATCCTAAGAGAGCTGGCCAGTGTGAGGGCTTGGATTTATCAGGATATAAATCAAAACTATGGATATTCCAACTAAATCAGGAAGGGCAGTCTGGTTACAGCAGAGTCCCACAGAGGTAGTGGGATCTCCATTCTTCAAGGTTTTCAACACCTGACTGGGCAAAGCCCTAAGCAACTTAGTCTAAATTTAATGCCAAATCTGCTTTGATGAAGATGATGCATTTCAGACCCCTAAGATGCTCATGAAACCTAATGATCCCATGAAGCTATTTACCAGATTTAACATTAGTTCAGTGTAAGTGCCAGAACCGGCTCATGTTCTAGACAACACACCGGGCTGCTCACAGCACAGAAGCTGTGAGATTCAATTCAACCAATTGTCAGACCTGCTGCATTAATGACAACTTAACCTTGTAAACGTCAAACCAGGAACATCTCTGAGAGGAAAGATGGATGTGTGCTTACTAAACTAAAATTAGCATCTGATTTTACCTGCATGAGCCTTTCTATTGCTGCTTTCTTTTTTATTCAACTCTGGTAAAGAAGGGTATGGGAGGCACAGGAGGGAGAGGAAGAGGCTGGGCAGAAGAGGCTGCTGATGATGCTGTTTTCTGTCTTGTTAGCTTGAGTTTTGTCCTACTAAAATCTCCCACCCTACAGCAATGACCCTGCTTTGAATTAAGGAGTGAGTGCCTTAAAGAAGGTAAAGATAAGACAAGATAAAACCAATAAAATGAAACCAGCAGAGATCTATCAGCCTTATACTAATTTGCTAGTTGCTAATGTAACCGATCCACAGAGCTGAATTGCTTTTCTTGTGTAGGCTCTCTTATCTGGGCCAGGCTTCCCCGAGCAGAATAACTGAAGTTACCTATGGCACAAAAGCAAATTGAAAGCCTGCCATTTCCTCCCTCAGAGACCACCTTTGCTTGCCCATTACTATATGCTCCTACTAACAGTTATGGGTTGGGGCCCTTTGACGTCCTCATGCAGATTCCAATACAACTGGAAAACACAGTTTTTGTGTCTCTCTTCGGAGGAGACGAACAGAGGCACCGCTCACAGGTGGGCAGCCACTCCTGACAAGCCGTGGTAGAGGCCAACAGGACAGACTTGGCATGGATGCTCAGGGACAGGTAAGCTGTGGCCAGGTGAGGCAGTCCACACAGAAGGTTTGGCTGTACTGACATGTTTTCACTCTCACAAGTAGTGCAGCACAAAAGCTAAGGGACAGCCTAAGGGTCTGCAAAATGAATTGAACTGCAGCTTGGGTAAAGGACACGGAAGGAGATAATTAACTTCTGTAACCAAGTTCCAGAAAAATCAGTTAATATCCTTAAAAGAAATCTCAGATGACCACACTGCTTCTTCTGATTTTTTTCCATCTGCCTATCACATCTGGAAGGAAATAGCAAAACAAAGGGTCCATTTAACTAGGTCAGAAAGTTCCCAGTTGCCAAGGTACAAAATTCTGAATTAATCCATTTTCAGGACTTGCAGTTTGAAAAATGGTAAGAAGCAAATAAGTACTTGAAATTGGATACCCCTCTACATTCTTCCCAAACTTTCAGCTCAATCTGCACAGAAACATTCAGAAAACAAGAAAACAGTCCTCCCTTTCAGCCTTGACCCAAGAATAGAAGTAAGCTTTCAAGGCATATCCAGGCATTTCCAGCACAGTGTTTTCCAGAAGCATAACATATCTGGGCAAGATAACTTCTTCACAACAGTTATACAAGCTAAACACAACGGGCATATTTTGAGAAAGAAACCAAATGCACCTACTTTGCACACTGGAAAGCATTAAAAAGGCTCCCCATTAACAGTGTTTTCCTTCCCCTTCACCGGTAAAGCAATGTGAGAAACGACAGCATGATAAAGCAGCTTGTCTGGAAGGAAGTTCAGTGACCACTTCAATTGCCTCAACAAGGACAGCAGGTACATTTCAGCCACAAAAACCTTCAAAATTTCATCCAGTATTCTGTGGATTGGAGGATCAAACAATTTGCAAAAAAATACGTTCTCTATGTTTAGAGCCATGCTGCAGAAAGCAAATATTCCGGGGCTATGTGGAATTTGGAAGAGATTCACCTTCCTTTTATGCACTCAGAAAAAAAAAAAAAAAAAGTAAAAGCAGGAGAAAAAAAAAGATTTGAGAAGGTAAAAAGAAGCCTTTTCAAGTGGAGTATCAGACCCAAAAAGAAGTCGGTGAAAGCAAAGTACAAAATTTCTGATGGCCCTCTGCTGAGACAAACACCGATTCACTGTTTGTCATCAGCTGGAATTTGAACCCTCCTACTTCCCTTCCCTTTCAGCATCTCTCTCTCCAAATGATCTTTGCATTTGACATGATCAATTGTTTTCATGGTTTCATGGTATTGGTTTCATGGCATTGTCACTTACCACCAAAACCCAGCAAAAGTCAGGTGCATGACACGCAAGAGAGCGTCAAAGCCGTACACAGTAAATGTACACGGCGTGGATGTGACATGGATGGGTGCACTGTCTCTGCGTAAAAGCTGTCGGGATGGCCAGGACCAGAGAGTGGTGGTGAATGGAGTTAAATCCAGTGGGCAACTGGTCATACCTGGTGTTTACCACGGCTCAATACTGGGGCCAGTGCTGTTCAATGTCTTTATCAAAGATCTGGACAAGGGCATCGAGTGAACCCTCAGTCAGTTTGCAGTTCAAACCAAGCTGGGCAGGAGTGTTGATCTCCTAAAGGGCAGGAAGGCTCTGCAGGGTGATCTGGACAGGCTGGTCCATGGGCTGAGACCAACTGTATGAGGTCAACAAAGCCAAGGGCCAGGTCCTGCACTGGGGTCACAACAACCCTGCAGAGCACGACAGGATGGGGGCAGAGTGGCTGAAAAGTTGCCTGATAGAAAAGGACCTGGGGGTGCCATTTGACAGCAGCTGAACATGAGCCAGCTGTGCCCAGGTGGCCAAGAAGGCCAATGGCATCCTGGCCTGGGCCAGCAATAGTGTGGCCAGCAGGACCACGGCAGGAACTGTCCCCCTGTACTTGGCACTGGTGTTGCCACACCTCAAATCCTGTGTTCAGTTCTGGGCCCCTCATGACAAGAAAGACATCGAGGCTTTGGAACATTTCCAGAGAAGGGCAACGGAGCTGGGGAAGGGTCTGGAATATGGTTCTGATGAGGAGTGGCTGAGGGAGCTGGGGGTGTTTAGCCTGGAGAAAAGGAGGCTGAGGGGATCATATCGCTCTCTACAACCACCTGAAAGGAGGCTGTAGCCAGGTGGGAGTTGGTCTCTTCTCCCAAGTAACAAGTGATAAGACAAGGGTAATGTCCTAAAATTGCAACAGGGGAGATTTAGATTGCATATTAAGAAAAATTTCTTCACTGAAAGAAGTCAATCATTAGAATAGGTAGCCCAGGGAAGTGGTGGAGTCACCATCCCTGGAGGTATTTAAAAGATGTGTAGATGTGGCACTTGGGCACGTGGTTTATTGATGGCCTTGGCAGTGCTAGGTTAACAGCTGGACTTAATTTTAAGGGTCTTTTCCAAACTAAATGACTATATGGTTTTTATGCCTTTCCTGGTCTTTCAAATCCATATATGGAAGAAACCAGCCAGTAGATAAATGCTCTTATCATAGCTGGCTGCAGCCAGCCTGCCCACCTTTTAATAGAAGGATGGGCTGAAAGTTACAAAACGCTCCAAGCTTAGAAACGACAGTCTCTCCCACAGGCTTTCCAGAGAATCTGCTGGAGAGCAAGTTACAGGCACGCAGAGCTCTGTCTCTGCCCTCCTCTCCCCTTCCCCCTTCCTCTGTCCTCCAGAAACACACAGCCAGCACATTATCCAAATCATTACAGAGAAGGGCAAAAAATGTTTATTTCCATTAAGTATAATTTGTTTAAAGTTTTGGGGTTGTTTTTCTCCAGAACCCTGGCAATCCATCTGTATTGCAGGGACAGGGCGAGTGCCTGGCAGAATGCCATGGCTCTCCACTGGTCCCAACTGCAAGCCCACACAAATGCATTTCTGGAAGCAGTGTTTAAAAATAAAGCTATGTCCAAGTGGAGAAAATCTGGATTTGTTCACTCAGGGAAAAAAAAACCAAGCCAAACAATTACAAATGCTGGATTTAGGAAAAAGAAATACCATTTATAATAATGATTAAAAATAGTTATGTATTTTTTGTTTTATTCAGTGTTTCCAGTCCATGGTATAATCAGCTATATTTCAGAATCTGCCTGATCAGGATTTATGATTCTGATTTTTTTTGTAAAGCTCTTCTTCCGAAATAGTTTTTGGATTATCATTCACATGAAATGAAGTTTTAATACCAACCTGTTATTTTATCTGAACCAAAGAGAGCTATGTCCACTGCTTTATCCCTGAGGAATGTAGAGTCGATCTCTACATTTCTATTTATCCTCACTTTTCTCTTATTATATTTTCATTAAAAACAAAAAGACTCATACAGCTATTCTTCAAACATTTTGCTCCCATTCTCCAGTCTGCTAACAAACTCCACTCACCAGGATGCTGCTCTAAGTTTTTGCTATGTCTCTTGCTATGTTTTCATTTGATTTGCTGCTAGGAACAGCAGAACAGGAGTGCACGTCCCTTCACAGCAGTCTGTCATGCTGCAGGTGGAAAATGTTCATGAAACTTTCAGCCAAAGGAGGTAAATGAAGGCAGAAGGCAAATCAGAATTCTAAGCCTTCTCACCAGGAAGATAGCATCAAATCATCAGACATTAGCTCAAGTGCTAGAAAACTTAATAAAATGCCACCAAAGGGAAAGAATCCATTCAGCTTTCCAGTAGGGACCTGTCAATGCTCTGCTACACATTTCACAGAATCACGGTCCAAAAATCCCTCTGTGGTAATTTAACCACTCTCCTCCCTGTGAACTGGACATACAACTTCAGCCTGACCTGACTTCTCTTCTCCTTGACTCCTGAGACTGTATACAGAATTTTCTACACAAATCTATTGTATCCTGCTATTCAGACACTCAGTTAAAGCTGTATTGATCCCAAGACATGTGGTGTTTATTTCAATCTTAATTCAGCTTCTTAAACTCCACGGCACAAAACCTTCAGGATTTTAGCCCTCATCTTCCACTCCTGGGGCTATTTTCTACCCTATATTTTCATCACATACATTTATACCAAAAGACTTGTAAAATAAAGCTTCTCAAATTCTTCTCCCAACCCCATCCCCAGTGTTTACATGTGCTGTGCATCAATGCTGAGGAATTCATAATAAAAAAAGTCAAAAGTCACAAGTCACAAGCTCTAGATCAGAAAGCCAAGTCTTCAGAAAGCTGAACCCTGACAACTGATCTATTGGTGGACACTGTTCTCTCCCAAAAAGCTCAAAGAAAGCATCTAAAAATATCTTAAGCACTTCGGAGAGGGAAGGGAAGCAACAAAAATCAATACTGTCAAGTTCACTCTAAAAAGCTTACCTTACTGTAAAAAATAAACAAAAATACAGGTAACATTCTAATTACAGGAGAGAATGTGCTAGCTTTTGAAAGAAAGTGGGGAAATTTCCTGAAAGAAATCAGGGAAACAGTTGTGCATATCCATCCATTCATGTAAGACCTACCTGTGCACAGTGGCAGTGACAGAACAGAATGGCACAGAAGCCTGACTGCTCTTGGGACAAACCAAGGGAAATCCATATGACCAAGTAAGACCAGCACATGCTTCTTTCACAAATTAAATCCTTGAGGAGCAGTCCACTCCTGTCCCGTCTCTCCACTAGGACTATACACTCACAAAAGCAGCTGTCAGGTCTGTGCAAGCACAAAACTGACACAAATGATTCCCTGCCAAACCCAATGGAAGGTAATAAAGTATGTATTACTAAATATTTCCTCATGAGGAAAGACATTATGCTACCTGGCATTTTCAGTTGTATACAGGCTCTCCATAGCTCCTAAAATACCCATGTATTGTAACTAAGAAAAACTTTAGATATTTAAGTGATTTAAGATATTTAAGCTATTTAAGATATTTCAATTTCTCATCTCTCTGTCTGAGAAAGTTATCTGGGTTTTCATCACACCCAGATAGTGCAAGTGTTCAGCACTTGCTGCTGCTAATGGGGCCAAAGGATACCAAAGGATAACATGAACTTCCCTAGGCAACAAACACATTGCAAAGGGCAAACAGGGACCTGACCATCAAAGGGTGTAAAGAAAGAGCAAAAAGTACACCAAGAGGTGCTGGTTTGTCTCTCCACGCCCCCTTCCCCAGCACTGCATTAACCTGCACATCCTGTTGCAGCATCGGCAATCTGAGAAAGGAAACGCGCTGTGGTGAGGAGCTCCCCCCCACCGCTGACGAGAGGAGAGGGCATCGCAGCGGCATGGCTCACAGCCGCCACCTCACATGGGAACTCCTTCCCAAGCAGGAAGGAAACACCTGGACAATACCCTGCCTTCTTCATGGGCTTTTTGAAATCACGGAAGTTAAAGACCGACCAAAGAGCTTACCTTTCTACACTAGAGGTTATCTGCTGTTGTTCTGCCCAGCTTAGTTTAACAGAACCACCAAAGGAGAAGGAAAGCAAGTCCCACACTGTGATATGTCATGCAGAATCTCAGGCAAGTATCAGTGACATCCCAGGCATCACGACATGCCTAAAGGTGAGGAGCAGCACAACACAGCCGATGAAGCTGTGCTGGGTTCCCATTTTCCCAGATAATGAAACTTTAACACCAGAGGAAAGATTCTGGGTTTAACAGATGGTTTCTTTGTGTTTTCTTGCATTCTTGTGTTTACTTTGCATTCTGCTGGGCACAAGTTGCCAGAGTATGTGTGAACACTTTTCACATTTTCAGGAGTTGCACACATCCGTTCCCCTGGAAGCTTGGTATAATGTCTGAAACATCTGGGAAATTCTCATTTCTAGCTGTATTCTAGATAAAATGAAGGAAAAGGGATCTCACAGGGTTTTTTTACACTACATATGCTAACATACACAGACACCATTTATGGATCACTTCCCCAACCACTACACAAACTGACTAGTCCTTGTACACTCAAGGCTTGTCCCCAAGTAACGCAATCCCCCAGGGCCTTGGTGAGCATCACCTCCCCACAGCCTGCTCTGCCCCCTCCCACAAAAGCAAAGAGTGAGCCAGCACTGCTCTCGCCTGTGAGGTAACACTGGCATAAGTTACTGCATCCCAGTTACTCAAACCTCTCCCGCTGCTCCCCTCACTTCCCTCCTTACTCCTCTGACCCCGGTATACATATTTCCACTGAGCACCATCCTCCTGCTAGCACTAAGTTTTGCCCCTTCACTTCTGTAAAAGCAAGACAAGCAATCCCATGTTTGGGCTATGGCTGAAGTTCTTCACAGAAACAATTTTCTTTACTGGAACACTGTTACTGGAACTTTGTCTTAGACTTACAGCCCAACACACACACACAAATAAATTCTAGCAATTAAAGTTTAACAGCTTGGTTTATCTCCTGTACAATACTTTGGCAGTTGCAGAAAGTTCTTTCCAGAACCTGCCAAGATGTTGAAGAATGGCTATTTCTGAGCATGATATTAAACTGAGAGGTCATGTCCCATTGAGTGGACTGCAGTGAGCAGGTTTTGGTAGGCAAATGGTTAAGCAGCTCAGTCTTATTCAGGGATGATTTGAAAGGCAATTGCTGATTTTCAGCAATGCAGGAGAAATAATCAATGTTATCCAAATCCAGAAAAGCCTCTTGCCAAGGGTGTCTCCTGAGCTCACCAAGGCTCCTGTGGATTAAGAAGGGCAGCAGAACAAATCCAGAGATTAGCAGAGGAGAAAAGTTGAACAGAAACTGTGTGACATGGGAGGATTAGTGCCCCAAAGAATGAAAGCAAGTTATAGAAAAACAAGAACACAGGAGAATGAGCATTCAGCATAACCTGCCTTGCTTTACTTCCTGGAACTGTCAAAAAGGCAATGTTCAGTGCACCAGATTAAAAGCCTATAGAGGAAATCTCAGTAGTGGAAGGTATGGGAAAACTACTAAGTGGTTCACAAAACCTCTGTCTCATTTCTGGAATGGACAAATCGGACCCAGAAACCCTTATATTTTTTTAGACTTCACACGGCAGAATTTTAATGTTTTTTGAGCGAGCTGGGTCAGCTGTAGCCTAGTTATTGAACTGACAGCTCAATCAACCCTGTAGGAGAGCAGACAGCAGAGGAGGAGTGGAATGGAGAAACCATCCATGGAGAACACTCTAGCTAATCCAGAATACAGAAATATTGCAGCACTACAGCCAGTACAGCCCAGGTAAGCAGAGGGAGGGGCACAAGAGTGGTGAACTTCACTCGCTAAATTTTCAACACTTAATTATATCACCGTATATGGAATCAAAATATCAAGACCTTACAGTACTACAAATACTTTTGGTTTTTTAATATCTACTGGATACAGAGAAAGTTAAGATGAAGGAAGCATATCCTGAAAGTTTCTCTTGAAGAAACACAAACATAGACTGCCTAACTTCCTTCCTTTTGATCATGGGATTAGATAAGTAGAAAAGCTGATACATAAGAAACATACCCCAGAAAGCCTGGCTACTACCCCTTATCCTAAGGGCTGACAAAGCTCAGCTCTGGACTTACACCACACAGCTCAGGCTCAGCTTTTGGATAATTCTTCAGCAGCACCTGTCAAACATCAAGAGGAGTCAGAGCTCCTGCGTGTGCAGCTGTACTTCTCATGAAATTGCCAATGTGTCTGCTGTAATTCTCCCTTCAACAAAGCTTCCCATCTGGCACAGCCAGGCTGCCAGAACCCTCTTTGCTTCTGTTAGCTACAAGCCCCCAGAGAGCTGTATTTCTAGGTGCACTTCCCTTACTCAAGAGACTCTGGATGACACCAAGTTGTAAGCAAATGTAGGTAGCACCCAAAACCAGTCTGCTCATCACTTTGCTGAATTTATGTACTCTTTATTGCATACTAGGAAATTTAAATACATGTGGAGGGAGCAATAGCTGTCCGAGTAGAAAGTTTTATGCTCTTTATTCACCCCCTGCCCTTCTGAAAAACAAACCAAAACTGAAACTTACTTCTCTCAAAAAAAACCAAACCTCCTTCATCCAAATGCATTTTTACGGTGCTGCTCGTGAACACTGGATAGCTAGTAATGCTTATGCAACTGCAAAGGATGGAGGAGGAGGAGGAGGGAGAAGTGCACTGGAATAAGACAGGGAAGAAACACAAAAGCTTTCGAAGACTTTGCCTAAAGGGAAAATAAAAATGCATAAGGTTGCTCTTAAACATAGAGAAGGCCATGCTTAGGCTGATCTCTATCATATCCCTATGCTGCATGAGCAGAAATCAGAAGAGAGATCATGAAGAGTGTGAAGAGACTGTGGCATTCCCTTCCATTCTGTTCCAGCAAGTATTATTTATGGAAGAATGAAGTTGCCTTTCAATTAGAAAGCATTACTTCAGCTTGAAACCACTGCTCCCAGTAAGACAAAATGATTAAACCGTCCCTTCCAAGGGTGAATTTAAAGGCATTTGAAATAGTCTGAAATGAACACAGCTGCAAAGGTGAAACAGCTCATCATTTCTCAAACAGAGGAAGGGCACAGGCAGAGATTACAATCATCCCTCACTGGTGCTGCATGGCTAGAAGGTATCGGAGAAAGGAGCAGAAAGTGAAGTCAGGAGAAAGTGGCTGGGACACAGGCAAGGCTCTAACTGGAGTCTCAGTGGGTCTGACTCACTGCATCAGCAAGTATCCTGGCACAGAGGTAGTGATCAATAGTTAATGGCCAACAGTTTGTTTTGCAACAACTGCAAAACAGATTTGCTTTTTACTTTCTGCCATGTCTGATAAAGTCTTCACAAGTGGTCCATGGCTCAGCCACACATCAGACATTTTTTCCCACCCAGGTGAACAGTCTTCCAATGCAGCACCTACCCGACATATATGGAGACCAGTGGCCCAGGCAGAACGTTTTAAGCAAAATTCCTTTTAAACGAGAATGTAAAACGTCTTGCTTTTGCTGTGCTGAGATCATCTGACAATCCTTCGGAGGTTATAGCCAAGCTATTCTGAAGCAGGAAAACTAACATAAAATTTAATAATACAAAGAATACTACATCAAGCTGTGTTAGTTTAAATTACAGGATAGAATGGTGTACAATTCAAGCAGATTTATGACTTCAGGATGACAAATGTATAAAGGAAGTAATTAGTAAAGACTGCTGAGTTGTGAAAAGCTCCAGGATTTGATAATAAAGGATGCTCAGCATTTTTTGCCAGCATGCCAAACAGTGAAACGTATTTTGGAAACACTTAAAAAAAGAAGAAAAATTGGGATCTCTGTGTAGCAAGCGTAGGCTTAATATTAAAGATAATATAGGAATAGCCACAAATTCTACACAAATGTTTGGCTTCAGCTTTCAACAAGAATAAAGAGGCCAGTCATAGGGGCAAGGCAAGCTGGTGAACAGAGATGAGTATAGATACACAGATGTCAGATGACTCTTCAGAGTTTACAGTGCTGAGGTGAAGGGAAACAGTCTCTCTCCCATAACTGGATAATTTTTTAAAAAATCCCAAAAAGCACCCCTCCCCCCCATCTCTAGAAAACAAAATTCAATTAAACAAAACATTACATAGGAGATTGGAGGATGGTGATACAAGGGTTCTGAATAACTGTATCCTTTATACAGTGCTTCCAAAGAATTAAAGAAAAAAAAGGGCAACTATATGAGGGAAAGATGACAGCTACTTACTGTTCACCTGACCTAGCAGTATAAAAGCATTTCAGTACATCTGAAGATGCCAAAAAATAATCAGATATTCAGACATAAGTAAAAAATGTAGTAAAACATGACACAACTCTCAAAAAGACAGACCAAACCTATCTAATTGGCTGTATGATCACTGATTCTCTAGACAGAGAAAATGCAGCAAAGCTATTTTCTTTTTTTTTTCTTTCTTTTTTTTTCTCTTTCTCAGTAAAGCATGCAGGCAGGTGGAACTGGAGAAATACAAGGACCCACAGAAGCACAGGAAGGTGAATGAAGAGTTAAATAAAAGAGAAGCTGACAATGGCTTGCATGCTGAAAGCAGCAGTGGCAAACCAGAGAGGCTGTGCTAGTGTCGTTCCTCAGGCACTGGTTTTGTGCCCATTTTATTTAATAACTTCATTAGTAGTCTTAGCACAGTAAGTAGATTACTGATAGACCTTAGTATCTACACAGTCTAACTGGCTCCACCACTTAGAAGTATCATGCACAAGGGAGAATCAGAAATAGAACAACATTGACTAAATACAAAATGAAAATTATGCATACTTCTCTATGTTCAGAGAAGTATGCTGGTATGGTAGCTGAAGTACAGCTATGACAAAAATAAACTCAGTTTCACCAGGATCAGGGTATTTTGCCTGAGGTTTTTAAGAGTTAAACTAGTGAAAAAGGCACTACTGAGAGCCCTGTGGGACAGCTTCACCCAGTTAGGGCATCCATGACTAGGAACAGAAAACCAAAATTAAAAAAAAAGCCTTAAGAATTCAACTAAACTTTTTAAGTTATAGGCTCAAGAACCTAGAAAATCCTTTCCACACATTCCATGGTCACAGATCCTTATAAACTATGAATAGGAACATTTGGCCTAATGCAGATTCTTAGAGTGTTAACCACTTTCTGGCAAGAAATAGCTTACCTTAATCATACTGTTGCTGCACTGGAATATTGACTGATTTGATGCTATAAATGGGCATTCTGGGGTGTGCAGCACAAACTGAAATCTGCTACCCAGGAACACATATGTTCCTGGAGTTCCCTAAATATTCTCAGAGGAACAAAAGAACTAGGAGGTCAAGGGAAGAATCCCAGGTTTCAGATTATTCAAATTTGCGTTCCACTTCATAAACAGAGAGCTAAATCAGCTGAACAGAGGCAAGATGAAAAAAAGACCTTCAGAAACATCACTCAGGAAGAAGCAGGCAAAGCAGCACTTTGTCATTGACCTGTGTCCTGGGTTGCAGTGTATTCTATTACCATCCCCATCAGCTGTTGAAATCAGGTGGGGCAGTGTTTCCTTGCCTCCTCCCCCCAGACTATCTTTCTGTTAATTGCCCATCATTGTCCTGCCACCTGACTCAGAGATAACTCCCTCTGGACTATCTTCTGTTAATGAGCCTGATCAACACTTGGCCTCATGACTCATTACCCCATTGTGAGATGCTCCACCCAGAGGGAGGAACCAAGCATCCCATTGTGGATATAATCTGAGGCTGAACACCAGAGACACCGGCTTCCCACTGGATTTCCAGAGGACAGGAGCTACACAGCCACCACTGGACTTCCTGAGGAAGAGCAGACTGTTTTACTACAGGATCACTGCTTCAGAGGACTGCAGCCACCATTCTACCAGACTGCTACCACCACCGTGCCTAACAGGGTGTCAGGTTGTACCTTGACTCTGTCAGTTTAACAGTGTTTTCTTTTACCTTTTTTTTTCCCCTTTTCTTTAATTTCCATTAAATTGTTATTCTGACTTAGTGCCTCCCACTGGTTTGTTTTCAAACTAGTACAACCTGTAAATCAAGTCTGGCACACTCCCTAGTTCTGGTGTCTTCCCTCAGGCACTTGACTGACAAGCCACCCTCACCAGACGGAGAAGGAACCTGTAGCTCTGTCCTCGGCAAAGCAGCCAGGCCATGCTGGACTTCTGCATGGATCCTGCAGATACCTTGTCTCACTGAGATGGCTGTGCTGGTTTACAGGAATATCAGTGACACAAAGTAGATCAAAACTTCATTTTAATTGGTTAATAATAGTTTCAGGTTTTGTCTCACAAGCCTGCCATCTGACTGTTGGGGCTTTAAAATGACATAACCCACCCCTCACTACTCATTTTCTTTTCCTTTTTACTGTTTGAACAGAAAAATGACTTCCTATTCAGGGAAGATGGTGAATGCTGGGGTAATTAAATGAGCTAGAAAAAGAACAGCTAAAATTGCTGTTCTTGTTCCTCACTCAACTCTTGTTTACAGGAATCTCAAGCTTTCCTGTCACAGCAGCAGGTAAAACATCCTAAGAAAATGGAGTCTATAAATTGTTGGTATGCCTTCCACAGACACCAAATCCCATCTTCAGTATTCATACTCATTTTAACAGACAAAGATGGGAAGGTGGTAAAATAGTTAAAATACAAGGACACAGCTAGAGTGTGAAAAGCCTGTCTGTGTAGCTTATAACCACAGGACAGAGAGTGCCAGACACACTCCTAGAAGGTCTTATGCTATAACCTAGTTTTCAAACTGTGTTTGCACACATTCTCTCCCTGAGCTCTGATTTCAAGGCATTTGTCTTGACTGTCACTCAGCTATCTGTGAAGACGCCCTCCGTTGCTTCTCATCCGTCAGCACAAATGATGCTTCATTTGCTCTCTCTTTTCTTCTCCAATCTTTTGCATGGGGGTAGTTCCAAACTCTTTCCAAATTTCTCCATGGCATCACTTCCTCACTGCTTTCACCCGGGCAAGACCCACTCTGTCAACTGCCAGGGAAGGCTGGTCCCAGCTCCCATATGCCCCCAGGCCCCTGCTCCAGCAGAAATTCCCAGCAGCCTCAGTCTGACACTTTGGTCTTCCTCCCCTCAGCTGTTTTTCATTGTAACCGGACCTCCAGTTAATAATTCTGGTTTCTACTTTTCTACCTCTAGCTTACCTCAACCTCTGCTCTTGCTCCTGCCCCAGCAAGCTCTTTGAGCTCCCCTCTTACGTCAGTCTCTGTGAACACGAACACCAAACTACTGGGCCTGCTATTTAGAAGTCATCATCAATTCTCTCAAACTCTCTCCTTCTTGAAATCCAGACCTTTCAGATTCCTTGTATCTCACCACATCACCCTTCTTTTGGATCAGAGGGAAGCCCTCCCCTGTTCATCTTCAAAATTCTTGAGCTTATTCTCTCCCACCTCTCATCCACCCGCAAAGCCAACTTCCACAGCCCACTTCAAAAATACAACCAGCACCTTAGCATTTTCTTGCATCCTGCTGCTTCCACTTCAGAAAAGCTTGCCATAAACATATACACAGCTCTGTCACTGCTGGACTTCGCATCCCTTTTTCCAATTCCTGCTTTGCTGGAGTGACATAGAGTCACTTCTAGAACAGCCAAATGCTCAGAAATCTCCTGCCTTTTCTCCGAAGGTCTATTTGACTCCATCCACCAGCTTGACCACACCTAGATTTAGAGAAGCAAGAGTATGGGTGTGACACTTCACCTAAATATGGCTACACAGCTTTTAGCAAGGACACACTGAACTACTAAGGGCAGAATAACAAGCACAGAGACCAGCAGAGCACAGAGGCATCTCAGCTGAACTTACAGCCTTGACCACTAAGAAAGTTGTTCCCAAAAAAAAGGTAAGTATAACATACACATTTATATATGGCAAACACATTTATATATTTTCTTTTACGTATATATTCCTACCTTTCCAAGAGCCCTTGTTGGAGAAGATATAAATACACGTTCTTCCTCCCCTTTGCTTCTAACTAGTTAACTTTCACTTAGGACATGGCAGAGAAGAAACCACCACATTGCCACTCTGAGCCATCTTCTGAAACCAAGAACTTATGCTGAGCTTCTGCGCATTTCCCTGTAGTCATTTGTCACCACTGGAGTATTTAAAAGCCTACATTTCAGGGAGAAAAGGGGGCTTGAAACTACTACATTGCATTTCAGCGACATCACTTGATAATTAGAAGTACTCTCTGACATTAGCCCTTAAAACTATGACATGAACACAAACTCTGTCCCTTGCCTGCTCCACTTGGGAGCCAAGCACCTCACCATAACCAGTCAGCTTCAAGTTCTCTGAGCAGGAAAAACTGAAATCACATATCATTGCTGGCACGGCTTTTATACCCAGAAGTTTTAACATACCATTGGCAAAATGGGCCTTCTTGCTGACAAAACCCCTTCCACATGCTTCCTGACCATTTGGTCTTCACTGCTAGGCTAAGCAAAATAGCTTTAAACCTTTTGGGTACAAGCACACTTGAAACTTTCAGGATAAATCTGTATTTCCAAATGAAATCCCCTTTCCTTATTGAAAACAAAAGATGTGAACAAACTTTCCATTTTAATTTATGGCATCAGTCACATAAGAATCATCTTCATGTAACTTCCAGGAAAACTTCTAGTTTACGAGGATTTTAATAGACCATGCTGAAAAATAGAGCAGATTTTTTCCCCCTTTGTATCACTTGACTTATTGTACTTGCTCAACCCACTGGAACTGAAAAGCTGACTTTAAAACCTCAGACAACTGGCAAAAAGAGTTCCTGCAGATTAAGTTCACCCTGCACATCACAGCAGAGTGAAAAAATTATTTCCCAGCAGGAGCTGGTAAGGCAATTTCCAAAGGCTGGTTCCTTTAAGCTGCATTGCAATGTGAGTACAGATGCCTGTTGGGGTCCATATCAGTGGACCCCCAACAGAAGGCAGGTGATCCAGAGCTGTCCAATTCCCAGTTGTCACCTTACTAGAGACATTAAAAAGTGTTTCTGACCATGACTTCCCTCTCCACTTTGCATCTCTCTATAAGCCTCCCTTATTTCCTTCCATCACTGGCAGCTGAGGATGACTGCCAAACTGGCATCTCCCTCCTCTCCAGTCAGTTCCTGTCAGCTCAGTGAGGCCACCACTCCGGGCCAGCAGCCCACAGGGCCATCTCTCACTGCTGTTTACAGACAGGAAAGAAAAGGTGTGTTACCCAGCTGGCCCCTACAAAAGACAAAGTTATTACACCTCCAACTGTTCTATTTACATCTGCTGGTAGAAGGAAATAATCAACTTGTCCGAGCTGGAGCACAGGATGTTGGAGAAGTATGAATCAGAAAGCAGCTTGTGTCAGGAAACTTCTGTCATAGGTTGCATTAAAAAGGACATCTTATCTAGAACTGTGTAGTAAATGGCACCTTACCATTATTTCTCCCTCTTTCTTCCTATTCATGGAAACAAGAGGCAGGGTGTAGAGGAGGTGATGTAGGAAAAGGCAGAGAGCTTTATGTAAAACCGGAGATAAACCTTCCTGGTGCCTTGTCACTACTGCAGCCATATGCAATGTCTAATACATACAAGAAAGTTACACACTGAAAGCATAACTGCTGGCAAACAGGAGTCATTGCAAGGTCTGCATGCATGCCCTGAAGTGCTGAACTCTAAGCCAAGACCTCAGAAAAACACTGAGATTGAAAACCAACAGAGGCATCTTCCATACCAGCTTCCTACTGACCCACATCTGCAGGGCTGGTTTGGTGCTGGATGTAGGCCCTGGGGAGTGCCCATCAGCACTGACCTTCAAGGATTTTTAATTCTTCACAGCAGTTTTTCAGAAGAAAAATACAAGGATTATAGCTGGAACTGCAATGTTTTAACTGAAACACAATACACTATCCTCCAAGGCATCAGACTTGTCTTGAGAAGGCCTGGTTTCTGTCCCTTTACTACCAGCATTACCTTAAAAAGCTTTAGCAGACTGACTTCCTCTAAGCTGGAGCGCCTACTGCGCTCTCACACCTGGAAGTTCACCATCCAGGAGGTCATTTAAGCCCTTTCAAGTTATTTCCTCCACCGTGCATTTTTACCATTAGCCCATTTTACTCTGTCTTTAAAATCTGGATCAGGACATCAGAGACATGCTTATGAAGCTACAGCAGCTGTGAGCCTTACAAGAACAGAACTGACTCCCACGTTCTTCTATTATATTTTAATTCATTGAGCTTTTCAGGTCTCTGGAACATCAGCCAAAGTTGAGGATCCTGCAGCTTGACACAGTGGTGTCTTTCACACAGCTGCTTTATTCCACTTTTGCAACTAGCCAGGAGCAGTGTCTGTTACTACTTCCCAACTTCAGGGCAATACTGTAAGCTTTGACCAGCTCCCAAGGTATGCTGAAGGCTCTGGAGCTGCTTCTCTGTGACAAAGTTCGCCAAAGTTCCTAGAGCTACCTAATATTCCTTCTTCCGCAAGAGAGCAAGAACCAGTCTCTGAACGAGGCTCTTTAGGACAGTCACTGGTTGTACTGGGTTTGGCAGGGAGAGAGTTAATTTTCTTCACAGCAGCAGCCTGTACGGCACTGTGTTTTCAACTGGTGACAAAACCAGTGTTGATAACACACCCATGCTGCAGTTATTGTTGAACAGGGCTTGCACACTGCTCAGGCCACCTCTGCCTCTGAAGCTGCCCCTGCAGCCCACAGACAGAGGTGGGCAAGAGGCTGGGAGGGGACACAGCTGGGAGACCTGAGCCCACCTGAGTGAGCAGGGACTGGCTGGGATCTTAGCTGCCAGCTGGGATCAACCCACCACACTAGTTTACAAAGTATCTTCGAAATCTGAGCTCAAGCTGTTGCTAAACTCAGATTTAAAATCATGTGATAGGGTTAAAATTAGAAGTGAATAATACATTTTATAACATCTAGCAGGCATAGACCAGGCATTTCTGTTGTTCAGGTGAATGGCCAAGGTCTTTTTAAAAATCCCTTTCCCATCTCTACACACACATAAGCAGATATCCTTGTAAGATGAAGACATGGAGAGAGAAAAGTTGTAGTTACATTTAACATATTAATGCAATGTGACCTTTTCAGTTGTGCAATTTAAAAGAAGGAAAGTCATTTCACTATCAGTGGATCTTGGGTTTTGACATTACATTTTTCCCCTCGTTCCATTTTTTCCCCTTTATTTATTTCAGCTGTTCCAAGCTTTTCACATCCTTCAAGAATTATTTAAAATACGCTGACAGAACATGCCCTTTTCAACACTGGCACAGAAACAATTTCCCTAATGTACAGCTAAGAAGATGACCAAAATACATTCCCAATTCCCTGAGAAAATTAGTGGACTATCTGCTAATCACACTTAGCTAGGCCATGTCATTAACTTATGGCTATGACTGCTAAATAAGGCCTGGCTGAAGAGAAGATAGGAACATGCTCACCTTAAGCGAGAGCTACTCATGAAGCCTTCCAGAACATAAAGGGGGGCTACAAGAGAGATGGGCAGGGATTTCTTACACGGGCATGGAGTGACAGGACAAAGGGGAATGGCTTCAAACTGAAAGCGGGCAGGTTTAGATTAGATGTTAGGAAGAAATTTTTCACTGTGAGGGTGGTGAGGCACTGGATGAGGTTGCCCAGTGAGGTTATGGATGCCTCATCCCTGGAAGTGTTCAAGGCCAGACTGGATGGAGCTTTGAGCAGCCTGGTCTAGTGGAAGGTGTCCCTGCCTGTGGCAGGGGGGTTGGAACAAGATGATCTTCAAGGTCCCTTCCAACCAAACCATTCTATGACTATGAAGCCCTTCAGACTTTCCAAGGAAGGAGGTTATACAAGTATGTGTGTGGGATAACTAATCGTCAGCAGCAAGGGGAGCAGTCTTGTAAAGTCACCTGCTATTCAGAGCAGTAACAGAGGGATCATGGCTGAAATTTTGTTTGAATCATCAAAGAAAATGAGCATTGCAGACACAAGTTAAGGGTAGACAAAAACAGAGAAGGCATTTGATTTTGATGAGGGTGTGTTTACTCTGAAACAAATATTGAAGGCATACATAAAAGTCTGGCTGAGTTGCTTGTTCACATTGTTCACAGTGAAATTTGAGTGTAACAATTTACTCAAAATTGGTAACATTTCTCTTCTGAGCCAGACAATTTAAAAACACACAATCATCTCAAAAATTTGCACAAAAAACTAAATATTCTATTCATCATTATTATAAAACCTCAAGCTCGAAGTGTATTTTCTCAGGTTACTAAGGAGCTCATCAGGCTGGACTGTCTCCCTTTACTAAGCCCAGGTGTCTAAACAAAAAATTAATGAGGAGGAGGGAAGTGTGGGGAGATGGAGAAGGAAAGGCTCAAAATAAACCAGTGTTATTCAAACACTGCTAGTTCCTAAATAAAACACAACAATACTGACCAAGTGAGACACAGAAGACCTGGCATGGCTCCAGAACACAATAAACATTTGTCTTCTTTGCCAGAGGCAAGCAGCAGCTGGAGATGCCACTGGGGGGGGATAAATAGCACCACGCTACAACTGGAGGATTGCTCCCAGGAGCAGTGCAATACATAAGAATAAAAGATGACAAGTTAGATGAATGCTCTTCAAGAACTTTTTCAGAAAGGTCTAACTGTTCTTTAGAAGAAGTAGGAAAATTGAAGTTATGCAAAAAAAGGCCAACATAGTTTTGCCAAATTCACTTGAGAATAAAAATGAATCAACATGCAAAAGGCTTCACCTGAATCAGCCTGAAATACTGCCAGGAAACCCTGGCATAGATAGATCTTGAACCAAGGGAAATTTTGCAGAAATGGAACACTTTCCTAAGAGTGAATGGGAACCCTTTAAAGCACTCCTCAGATTTTGGGGAATTGTTATACACAGCCCAGTGGAAAGTTCTGAGCGGCAGAAAATGTCTTGAGAGTCTCATAAAATAGCTGGGGAAGTAAGCAGAAATTCAGCAAGCAGTTGGTATTTATGTACTTATTTATTTATTTGTTTACTGGCAAAACATGCTTTAAAATTAAAGTTATAATACTGCCTGCAAACCTGTTCCACATCAAAATCACCTTTTGGGGAAAGGTATAAGACTGGAATCAAAACAGAAGATTCTTCACAATGCTACGTGGTCTGTAACATAACAAACACCACTGCATTTCTTACCCAAGTTCACTCCCCACATGGCTGCCTCAATATAAATATACTGAGTGAAAGCAGAAGGGTAGGTGCCTCAGAAATACACCTTTGTGGTAACATAATCAAACATGCAGAAAGGACCAGACTAGCAGTACAGGAAACCTTTCTGCTGCAGGGTGTGGGAGCTAAACTGGGAGAGTTTTCTCAAGTGCAAATGGGAGGGAGGGAGAAAACGAGAACAAACTCCAACTGTATGAAATCAAGCTTTACATAAAGTAAATCATAGTCCTTCCCAAAACACCATTAAGTCAATCTATGATATCCTTGCAAAATATATGGAATGGAAGCAATTTCTTTTCTGCACCTTTCAAAGCTGACAGGAAAAAGAGCACCACACACTGCTGGAAGAAACATTGTGACCAGCAAAAAAACCAGGCAAAAGGGCTTGATTTCCACTAAGAAGGCAAAACACAGGTAAGATATCCAAAAGAACATAAGGATTCAGGTTTCCAGGTCACAGCTGTGACCTTTAGGTACCTAAATTTCCTAGGCAGTTAGTTTGAAATTCTTAGGTTACATCCAAGCAAACAAGTTACCACAAGATAAAGGGTGTGGATTTACAGCTCATCAACTGCTGAAGCCAGGTAGCTGCGGAGCAACCCTACTTTCAGCCATGACAAACAGGTAGTAAGGTAAGAGAGTATCAGCATCCGAAAAGTACTTTGCCCTAGAAGAGAGAGAATGCTTAAGATGAGCACAATACAAAAAGGGATAACTAGGACTGATAGGGTGACAAGAAGGAAATGTAGGGGCTGATCACCAGAAAGACTTGCTGGCACACAAACGTAGTTAGACCATGGAGCAATCTCCCATGGGAACTGGTGAAAGTCCAGTCGATTGAAGCTTCATGAAAGAACTTAAGCCAAACAACAGGCAGAACATAAGCAGTAATCCTGCACTTCAGGGAAACAGCAGAGGTATTTCCACATATACAAAGCCCCCCGCCCCCCTCCCTCAATTCAGCCAACCAGAAAAGCTTTACACAGAACTTTTTAAACAGGATCCTTTCTTTGTCACAGCACTTTTGCTTCCAGCAAAGCACAACACCATCACCATGCAGGGGGATTGGACCTGTCCCTTTCCGTAAGGCAGCACCAGTTCTGTGACCACAGAAGCCTGCCCAGCTTCGATCCCTGCACTGCCTCTCAGCTTGGGACCCTGCCAGCCTGCAAAATGTGAAACTAAGGCCAAGAAAATGATCTCCTGCATTTGAAAAGAACCGGCCTCCTCCACTCTGTAGAGACTGCAGACATTTGCCATGTCGTTAACCAAGGGAGGCTTGCAGGGTTAGTGTTCTGAGTATCCATATATTGCTTACTACAGACATGTGTCATTCAAGCTTTAACTAGAGCTTTCCAAATAAATCTATTCTGAGGTTTAAGAAGCTCTTACACAGCTCAGCTCTGTGGCATTCACAACGCAGTAGACAGCAGTACATCTGAATACCACTAATAATACAAAAAGACCTACCATAGCTAGAGTTCAGCCCATTAACTATCCTGGAGCAGCACGGGGCTGAGTAACCGCAGGTTTAATAGCTGTGACCTGCAGCTATTTGCAGAGAAATACCAATGTAAGTGTATTTTGGGAAGTGCTATGTGCTGCAATGTGCTCTGCGGTTCCAGGCACTTCCTTGCATTGACTATCAACAACCAGCATTTTTTAAAGTCCACCTCATTTGACAAAGGGACAACAACCTCTCTTTTCACCAAGAAAAAGAAGTGACAGTTTTCAGTATTTGGCAAGTTCATAGTCTCTCCACTACGTGCACTTCAACACCAAACAAGCTACCAGTGCAATTAGGAAACTCCCTTTGCAAACAAAACTGGTTTTATTTACTGTCTGATAAGAGCTTTCAGAGGCAACCTGGGCTCAGCATAAGCCAGGCAGCAAGGATTACAGAACATGCACTTCCATAGCACATCCTGAGTCAGGTGTTTCAACACTGTGAGTATCTACATCTGGTAAAGATGCTCTAAGAGAAAAAGGTAAGTCACAGAAAGCATGCCATGTCATATTTATTACTGCCATGAGTAACTGACAATAAGACTTCAAGGCTTGTCATCATTTCTCACTGCAATCTATCTTTCTTCCCCTTCCTCCCTTTATGCACCCTACAACCCAGGATGACCCCAGAAAGCACAAAAACTAGCCAGCTCATCTCCAGGGTGCACTGGCAATGAGTACTATGCTGGGGGCAGTCTCAACGTTGGTTTTCTGGCTAACAGTGGCAATTTCAGCTTTAAGTATTTTGTTGCCTGTAGAAGAAAATAAAATGGAAAAGTAGCTGAAACATGCTAAATACCACTGAATATATCCTGGAAATATACAGCAGGAACTGGTTTTATGGTTAAAACCAACAAAACATAGGTTCACACAGCTGGCACTGGTGAAAGCAAGGCACTGCAATCCAGCTGTACTACCACCATGGCAGTGGGCTTTGCAGCAGAATTCACCTTGCAGCAGAAACTAAGAGTATGCACAGGAGAATTCAGCTGTTTTCTTCTCTGCTGAAAATAAATGCCTCAAATAAGTGCTTCAAGTAACTTTTGAGTAATAAAAATAGCTCATGAAAAATGGGTGCCTTTCAAGCTGTCTCCTTCTATGGGAAACATGATGAGAAACAACTAAGACCTAACAGCAATTAATTTCCAGCCCATCCAATAAAGTGCATTTTATCACTTATATTTATATCTCAGACTGACACAAGGCAGTTAGACATAAGCTAACTACCCACTATAAGGGTGACAGCAATAGAGTAACAATTTATTTCACTTATTCTTTTTTTTTTTTAATTTGGTTGGATTTTACTTTAGGAAGCAACAGCAACGGTATTATTTTTACCAGGAGTATAAAGTTTCTCCTCTTCATCCTGTGCTTGCAGGAGGGTTGACCTTCATTTTCTCAGCAATAAAACTTTTCTTTCGCAGTTTTTCCTTTTTATAGACATTTCAAGCTCATTACATTAGTCTGCTATTCCAGAATCCGAAGGATGTCCTGAGTTCTGGAGAAAATGGGTGGTATCCTCAAAAACAGGTCTGGGACTGCTCTATCTAAAATATATGGTATTTTAAAATGCAATGGGAGGCATGGCTGAGTCACAGGCCCACACTTGTGTTAGCACGAATCTTCCTAGGAAAATTAGGAAAGGAGGACACACTAGGATTGACTTTGGTCCAGATTAGCAACATATCTACATATTTCATGCTCTTTAGCAGATCACCCAGTCCAGGTGGAAAAGGTGCTACCTACAAAGGCTGCGCCTGCAACCCCACTTTCCCAGCTGTACCACAGCAGCATTCCCACAGCTCCTGCCCAGAGCCACCTCCTTGGACCACACGATGTACCAGACTACAGAAAAGGTTTTTATGAAGTCACTCTACAGTATTGAAGAGAGCAGTCTCTCACACTCTTACCCCTTCAGACTCTTTCAAAAAAGCATACTATAAATGCAGCAATAAGCTGCTGGTGTGTTTGTTTTTTTTATTCCATAGGGGCAGAGGCTCTCCAAGTTGCCGTGCTACTTGCCTTCTATATTTATGTCTGCTATGTTTGACTGGTTCCCACAGAACCAAAATCTCTCACTGAATACTGAAATTCTCTCATTTAAAAAAAAAAAGTTTTCATCCTGAAATTAGTATTACAAGCCTTCTTTCTCTACCACATACCTAGCATGCCTATGGAGTAGGCATGTTCCTTTGCATATGGTGGTATCTCCTTAACTGCAAAGGAATTACAGTATAATCACTGAAACATTAACAGAAATTCCTCATTCTGTAAAGCTTATTTTCTAGGAAATAAAAAATTAAAAGCCTGTAATTTTAGTTTTCTTCTACTGCACTGCCAGTAGGTATCATGATATCACAGACAATCCTGAAACAGAAGGGACACACAAGGATCATAGTCGAATTCTTACAGCAGATTCACAATGTAGTATTATTTTTAAATAGAGCCATGAGAAACACAAATAGCAAAATCAGGCTGTTTTGTAAAGCATAACACAGGCTACTGCATTGTATTATATTTTGCTCTGAATTTAGAAAAGTCCCTCAAAAATGGCAAAAAAAGTATAGCAATTTCTATGAATGTTCGCAGAGGGAAGGACACCAATGGATTAGGTTCAGTACACAGACTGAGAGGCTCTGCCTTCCTGTGCCCCAAAAGTACAAGTCATTCATGCACATTTGCATCACTAAGTAATAGAAGAGGTGTAGAACAACACAAATACAAGCAGTTTAACAGTAAAGATGGTCAGAAAATCTGCCAGCATTCAATAATGGAATTCATTCAGAAAAAAATTTTTCAGCTAAGATTCTCTGGAGGACGGGTGGACAGATGGGGTAAGATTCACAGACACGTGTCTGTGCAGAGTGGGCTGCTGCATTCATATTTACACCCCATGGTAAATATGAAATGCTAGAGCATTTGGTTTTTTCCATGAACCTCAACAACAGCTGCTTAGCACCTTTAAAAAGCAGGGTCATTACTTAGCAACTTACCTCAGACTTCAGATACAAGAAGGACCAGTATGGTCACTCATCTGCCTTGTCCTATGGCCCAAGCCACAGAACTTCCCCTCACCATGGCCTCCATCATAACTGACAACCCGACTGAATACTTACCTTTGTGCAAATAATAAAATCATGACTTTAAACAATTTTTCCTAATTGTGAAACTAATTTGATACCTAGTATATATTTTAATGATTACTTCCCCTTGACTAGAGCACCTCATTTCCACTGTAGTACTGCAAATTTCATGTTCCCACTACACCATCTATGCCATTAAAAAAAAAAAATCACCTTTCAAAATCTAAAGGAACATATGAAAAATTTTGTGTTTGCAGCTTTAGTTCTGCCACACTTGTTTATCAGAAGATTACAACTGGAGTCAAGCTGTAAGTCAGCATTCAGCAGTGGTCCAGAAGGCAGGACTCCTCACTGAGGTTGACAGCAGGACACAACGGCAAGAGCTCAAACACTGAGGATGCCACCTCCAGCTAAGAGCTAGCACCATAGCTTACAGCCCAGGATGTGCTGCAGCCACACCCTGGTGGCAAGGCACGCTTCTGCCTGTCCCAGTGCAGGGAACAAGGTGTGACAAACACAGCAGTGTAAGCTGGTACACAGCTAGCAAGGAGCAGAAGGCAGACGAGCAGTTTAGAAGGAACTGTCCTAACAGCTCATCACAAAGCAGGAGGCTTCTCATCACCAGTGCTCTCTCTACAGAAACAGTCATTCCAATGCTGTACTTGGATAGATTAACACATTTTGGGTAGGTCTGTGGTCACACACAGGCAGAAACATGCACAATTTGCCTCTTCTTTCCACAGCCAGAGCAGATGGACCCTGGCTCTGCTGGGGATGCTGCCTGGACTCACTGATGTGGCACAGGGCTCAGGAGGCTAGTAAGACCCATGGACAACAAAGCCAGTCATCTGCCATGCTAGCACAATTTTGCAACCTTAAAATGAGGAGTTGGTTTGCTTCCAGACAACTTCAAGTACAAGCACAGGACAGGCTCCAAACACAGGTCCTTCAGTACAACCTGTTCTGAACACCACAGCGCAGATGTTTGTGAAGGGGAACAAAGAAGGATGCAGAGCTGGTGCAAAGAGTGGTCTGAAGTCTGAAATTTGCTCTTCAAAAGCTCTGTACTTCAGGTTTAACCTGCTTATGTTAACTGCAGAAACATTCAGCTCAAAAGGAAGTTCCAGATGCAGAGCTCAACAAAATGAGCCAGTCAGTAAAAGCCTCTAAAACAAGGGACAAAATGCAAACCACTGACCAGCAAGTTGTATGTATCCTTAACATAAATACATGCTTTCAACATGGAGATTAAGTGACTTGAACTTTTTGGTAGACATGCCATTGCTCACTTTTGAGCATCTAAACCCCAAACTACAACACACAGAAAAGCAGCATCTAATGGTTTTACTGCTAGCCTTAAGAAAACACATCTGCAAATACTATTTTGATTGTCTTCAGTTTTACAATTAGCTAGTAGAGACCTTTTTCTTTTACCCATTTATTCTTGGCCAAGTGCTTTTGAAAAAGGAGAAATGACAAATGCATGAAGCAATGGATATTCCAATAGATAGCAGGAAATGCACAGATAGTGGGAAATGCATGGAAAACAGACAGGAGAGAAAAGTCTGCTATAAAGTTCCCAACACCAGACTGAAATGTTAGGAAGCACTGTATGGGGTCTACATGCAAACAATTGCAATGGGAGCACCTAATTCAAAGCTCCAGGCACAATTAATGGTTTCTTGTTCTGATAAAATGTAAGTCCTTCAAATCCCTGGCTGCTGCAAGCATCTGCAGAAATGACAGCACAACCTTAAATAATCTCTTTATGCTGCCCACAGAACAAGACAACCAAGATGGGTTTGGTTTGGCCTACCTCGTCAGCTTAAACAAACTGTGATAACCTTGCCCAAAACAGACTTCGTGTGGAATTGCCTTGCCCTACCTCCTCGAGCTGCCTCATCTCAGAGAAACACAGCCTGGGTGAACAGTGATGTACGATTTTCAACATCTGTAGTGTTCTGAGTGAAGTAAGCATACAGCATGACAACCTGCAGGTCAGTGCAACATGCTACACCAGAAGATCTCATCCCTCGGTGTTAAAATATATTATAGACACAGCTTTGGTTCTGCAAACTGAGAGAGAGAATTCAGCACTGTTTTGTTGTTGAGCTGTTCCAGCTTACAGGTTTGTTGTATGGCAGAGTAAGATAGCAACTGAGTTAAGACCTGAGGTCTTTAAGTATGACAGCCTCCCCATTTTAGTAGAAAATACCACCAGTCATGCTTAACACTGTATTTTCATACCTTCCTTACTATAAGAATGTATTTTACGTGGGATATTTTCCAAAGAAAATAATAACATTCCCTGTTTTTTCCTTCTTGAAGACTCCAGATTCCAAGGTCAGGGAACTAAGAATTTTCAGTGACTGCAGGAATACCAGCAACAACAAATTGAATTCCACCAAAATCTCAGCTTTTCCTTTTTTCATTAAAACTTGGATTCATATCCAAACTCCTTTAAAACTCAGTTAACACTAAATGCAAATACTGCATTTCGGTTCCTTCTTGAAAAGTTAAAAAAAATAGTAGAATTTGTTCCATGCACATCCCAGAATCAGAAAGAATACTTACAATAAAGCATTTCCTTACAATACTTAACTTTTCCCCCACCTACTATGGACCCCTTGAGCCACTAAGATCCATAAACACAGTGTAATCTATGTTCCTGTCAATTTACTGTTGTACCAAACACAGATGTGGGGCATTTCCCACTTACTTATTGTCTATACACCAGACCCTGAGGGCAATTTTTAAAAAAGGTCTTTTCTGATCATGTTCAGCTTTCACCTCCAGTGCAAGGTAAGTGACAGAATCATATAATCACAGAAGGGACCCATCACAATCATTGAGTCCAACTCCTGGCCCTGTGCAGGACACTCCAAGGGTCACAACATGTGCCTGAAAGTGTTGTCCAAACACCTCTTGAACTCAGGCAGGCTTGGAGCTGTGACCACCTCCCTGGGGACCCTGTTCCAGTGCCCAACCACCCTCTGGGTGAAAAACCTTTCCCCGAGCTCCAACCTAAACCTCCTCTGACTCAGTTTCATACCTTTGCTCAAGTCCTGGCACTGGTCTTGAGACTGAAGAGATCAGTGCCTGCCCCTCCTCTTCCCCTCACAGGAAGTTGTAACTGCACTGAGGTCTCCACTCAGTCTCCTCTTGTCCAGGCTGAACTGACCAAATGACCTCAGCTACTCCTCATATGGCTTCCCCTCAAGGCCCTTCACATCTTCGTGGCCCTCCTTTGAACGCTCTCAAACAGCCTGATGGCTTTTTATACCGTGTCATGCAAAGCTGCCCTCAGCACTCGAGGTGAGGCTGCCCCAGAGCAGAGCAGAGTGGGACAATCCCCTCCCTTGCCTGGCTGGCGATGCTGTGCCTGATGCCCCCCAGGACACGCTTGGCCCTCCTGGCTGCCAGGGCACTCCTGATTCATGCTCAACTTGCCATCAACCCCAAGGTCCCTTTCCATGGCACTGCTTGGAAGTCATTTAAGTCAAGCCCATTACTGGTATCAATATACAATAACCAAAGGCCTGAAATACGCAGACATTCAGACTTGAACTTGTAATTCCTCTTGATCAAAGAGAACCACAAACCTAAACAAGAAAAAAACCCCACCACAGGAATAGAAATATTGATTATTAGAAGCAGAAGAGTCTTCAAGCTGTACAAAGTGTGCACAAAGCTGTAAAGTTGGAATACCAGTCTAGATTCCAGACCCTTCCAGGGAACTTTTATTCCTTAGCTATTATTTGGTGGAGCACTAATTAAGAAGACTTAACAGATTAAAGTATGAGTTGTTTCAATATCAAATAGTTGCTTCTATTTTAAATACTCAGGAGATGCTCCATTATAACAGCTGGAGATGTCCCATGCATATGAACATCTACATAAGCAGAGAGTATCATTAGATCAAGGTTACAAACATGTAAGTAAAGTATTTTACAAGCAGTGCCCCTCCACAGCAATGTGGAACTGTTCAGTAAATGAGCTGCTTTGTTTTGCTTTAAATTTCTATTTACTTGCTGTTTCTGGGTGTTTCCTCATTGTTTTATGCTTCATCGTACTAGCACGAGCATGTCACTGTGCCATAGACTGTTGCTAAGTGATCCTCTGCAAACACACCAAGTTCTTGAGACAAAATCATAAACAATCCTGAGGGATTCAATAAATAAAGTTGCAGCACATCAATCTTAAGAAAATTTGTAAGGAATTAAAATTCCCAATCATCAACAACTATGCTTAGTACTTCTCTCTACTGAAGATGAAGTAAACTCTGTCAGCTCTTCTTTTAAACATTAGCTTGATGGTATTACTGCCCCAAAACTTGGCTACAGACTGACATATCTGGGCAGTAAGAAAGGAGACCATCAAGACAGCATTACTATGGACAGATTATTTTTCATGCATGATTATGCTGCATTTGCATTGTGATTCCTTAAACAAAAAGACAGCATAACATTAATTCAAAATCACTTTTGCTGTAAGCAGAGTTAGGCTGTACCCACTCCAGGAGAATCTTGGACAGTAGTTATAAAAAACAATCCTCCCAAACTAGGTATATTCAGATTTATGGAAAAGGCAAAAGTAGTCAGATTCATTGATTTGAAAAGAACACATCAAAAGTGTCACAGAGGCATGAGCTATGAAAACACCAACAGACCGCTTTGCCAGCTGCTAAGAAAGTACAGGACACCTGACAATAATCTCCACTGACTCGGGACTGCCACAGTTCCTGGGTTGTGACCATGGCTTAGCAACCACATAAGAACAACTTTCAAGTCCCATGTGGTTCAAGGACAGTGCGCTGTTCATGCCTGCCTTTGGTTTGAACTCAGTCCCTCCAAACTGAGCAAGATACTCTCCACCTGCAACACTAATGCTTCCAGCTGGTGTTTCTCTGGGGCTAGAACTGCGTAAGGCACTCCCTGTTCCACTCCTGCCCGGAGAGGTCCTCCTTGCACCCAAGGGTATGAGCTGCTTGGCAGTGCAGAGACACAGTAAGCAAAGCCAGGAGTGTGGTGAGAGCAGACTTGCTGAAAGCAATATTTAAACCTTTCTAATGTCTAAGTCAGCACTTTGCCACTTCAGAAGAAAGGACCTTGACATGGGAGATGTTAAAGAGACTGCTGGATAAATGCAATTTCACTTGCCTTCTAAGCTTCCACTACACCAACTACCACTGACCATCAGGGTACCTCACTAGCCTCTTTCCTTCCTTGTGCTATTTTGAAGTCAAACCTACTCTGTACTAATACAGAAGTAAATATAATCCACTGAGCTGCTGTACAAAGGGCTGACTGCACTAAACTAGTAAAAAGACATTACACCAACAGACCTTTAAAAGGCACTGCAAGGCCTGGACCGTACTATATAGACTGAACATCCTACAGCACAAGCAGCAGCACTGTCCTGGTCCCTTAGAGTGCCGTACCTGCTAATCACACAGCATAATCACACCCATGTGGCACACAGTGCTCAGAGATCCAACACGCTTTTGTGTGCATCCACTTCTACAGGCTCACTCGGAAAGACTCGGATTTTTTGAAGCACAGAAAAAGTAGAAATGTGTGGTGATGTGTTTACCCACTGCTTTTCTGATCCCATCTTGTTCCCCGCCCCCCCCCCCCCGCTTTCCCCTGTCCCTAGCCCTGGCCACTCCCTCGGGCTCTTCCCTATCAGCTCCTGTACCCCAACTCTGCCCGTGTGCCGCCCCTGAGCAAACCCCTCTGCTCCCTGACCACGAGGTCTCTCTGCCTCTGGGGGTTGCTGGTACAAGATGTAACCATTAAAAGTCCTCTGAAACTCTCATGGGGAGACCCTTCTTGCCTCCTTTGCCGTCACTGGGCTGTAGAGCTGAGAGCTACCAGAGCAAGAGTGCGGAGCCGTCCGAAATCGACTACGGGAGGGTGAAAATGGTCGCACTGCCCTAAGCAGCTCTGCTGAGTTCCCAGGGAAAGCCGCAGCTTGCTAAACTAAATCTAGCATTACGACAGAAATGCCTTGATTTAATTGTACAAGCAGGTTGAAGAAGCTAAGAAGAGACCCAGCAGGCAGCTACCTCGAAGAAAAGCAATCACAGCATTTATCAAAAGACAGCAGAGAACTGGAGCACTCCACACACCTGCGAGACAAGACCAACCACCAGGGTGTAGTTTCCTCACCCGATAGGAACTGAAAGCAGTGTGAGGACATGGACCTTTACTGGCAGGAGAAAGGTCCTCTGCCCAATGGAGGATCATGAGCTCTAACCTGCCCTTTTTGGCTCAGAAGTGGAAAAACTATGAGGAGCAGGGACCAGTGAAAGGATCTGTCACCAGCAGGGAACAAGTGCTATCTCTACCTCCTTTTTAGTCACTTAGTTCACTGATAACCAGCTATTAAGTCTTGCATGGTATGTAAGTCATCACAACAGGCTCATGAACATGTAATCTGCTTTGACTCAGTTTCAAGCTGCTTTGTACTTAAAAAATTCTGTTTCCCTCTTTATAGCTACCGTTCTTTTTTCAGCCACTTAAAGGTTGTTATCATAAAGGAAAGGGTATTACAAAATAAGCTCATCTAGGTCACAGGAAAGAACATTTTCCAAGCTAACCTGAAGTACAAATGACTTCTCTGCAATCAACATAAATTCTCTACAGAAAGCAGTTAGCTTGTTCTCTAATCTTGCCATCAGTAAGGCGATGAACAATTTAACACTGGCTATGCTGCTGAGGTTACAGGACACTGCAGCTGTGCAACGAAGCTTCTTGTACAAGAAAACAATTTCAGATGCACTTAGACCTTTGAGTAAAGGAAGCTCTTGGCTCCAATCAACAATTTATGACAAAAACAAAGCTAAAAAGCTTCTCAGATTGCAAAGTCAGCCAAAAATTCCTCTACAACAGTTGTTTTCCTTACATTTCAGTCTTTTACAGTATTAGCTCAGTCCCAATGGCATCTTTTCCATCCCGTCCTGGGATGATTCTGTCAAAACACTGTAAATAACTTCCTTGCACTTTGGCAAGGTACCATGAGGATTACTTTTTTTGTAAAAAAGGCCCTCACTAACTACTCAATGCTGACCTTAAAACACACACTCAAACAAGGACACTATGTATAAGTTAACATGTGTAACAACTTCAAATTAGGCACGAATTTATTCAGGGAAGCACACCAACTGGGAAATCAAATGAGGCAACTATAATTTACTGAAGGAAGCTCAGGTTGAAAAATTGATCAGTGAATTCTAGTAAGACACTGAACTATCATAGATCCTAAAATAGCAACCAAAAAACAGTGTAAGGTAAGTCCATTGCTCAGCAATGACAGAAGCAGTCTGCAGCTTGTATACAGGTGTAGTTTCTGCTCTCCCACCTGTGTAAGCTCTGTTGTGCCCGTTTTCAAAGCAGCACCACTCTCAATTTGATTTTTTTTCTTTAAATCATGACTGAAATGTGAGATACCTTACTGACTGGTTAGCTGACAGCATTGCCTTAGGATCCTACAGGCTGACGAGCAAACTTTATCCAAAAGCATAGTGGACAAGTTCTCTTGATAGGTTTTATTCACCTATAATATGGGCAACAAGTAATTCTTTTGAGTCCTTTTGATAAAAATAACCTTAACATAAGAAAAGAACCATTAAAGTAAAATGTACTACGGCATCACCATTTCAGTGACAGATCTGCACACTGAAGTCAGGCTTGGGTTTGCTTTGTTTTTAATCACAGTTGAGTCACAGAAAGCACACCTGGATACGGAGCCTCCTGGGAACAAAATCACCCTGCTCTAAGGGCAGGTGAGCTGGAGGAGAAGCAGCAGAGCACAAACTGTGACTGCCATGAATAAAGCTGCCTCACAGAGCTGCACAAAGCTGGTGGCTTTTGCGGTTCCTCTGGCTTTGGGATTTATACCAATTCATTACTATGTCAGTAGCACACTATCTTTAAACGAAGTTTCTTCCTGGTATAAACCTGAGCAACAGGAAGAGTCACAGGAACCTACTGGAGAAAGCTTCTCTCCAGGCTCCCCCCAGTCTATGGGAACAAAGTTAACTCTTGCCCTCAACCTTCTCTTTGAAAAGCTTTCCAAAAGGAGGGTCTACTTCCATCACTTGCTAAGGGACTGCTGAGGGCAGATTAATGCCCTTAGGTATCCGGTGACTATTTCAATCCATTTATTGTGTGTGGTTACCCACCCTTGCTCCTGGCATAGCCAATAGAGAACCACACTAATCTCATCTAGAAACGTGCACCAGCAGTCCCCTTCATGACAAGGCATATGAGGGAAGAGGGTTGAAAAACATAAATAAAAAAATTAACATACTACAACTCTGTGATCTTATGCTAAAGAAACACATTTTGGATAAACCACTTCTACCTCGCTTTGGAGGAACTGTGCTTCCAGTCATCTAAATTCTCCTGGTAATCTCCTGTCTTCCTCAAAGTGAAATCCTAGATTCAACAATTTTCACCCTACACTATTAATTGCACTGCTTTTGGTACCAGTGCAAAATTACCCTTAGCAGTAAATATTACCAAAAAACCGACAGTGATTAAAAACAAACTGTCAAAAAGTCCAGAAGTGTTTTCCATCAAAAGGTCAATACTAGAGATATTGCAAAGTAACAACCAAAGGCACAGAAAACTCCTACAACATGTGCAGAAACCCTTTTTGTCTAATCTGTCTACATTTAGACATACAGCAAAGAGGTTTGCACTTTTGCAAAAAGAAATTAAAAGAAAAAGCAGGTGTATTGCTTTCACCAGAAATGCAGAGTTAAAGTGAAAAATAAATATTCATTCTAGAAAAAGACATCATCCTTAAAACACAGTGCCCCTTGGAGAGAAAAAATGGGGGTAGGATGCAGGCAGAAGTTCAGCTGTTCTAATTAAGTTGAAGCCCCTCTTCTGTCTTCTGCTATATTTCCATGAAGGCAATGAGGTTCAGGAAAACATTTCCAGTTTTTTGCTGTATTTGACTGTGCTCTGTTTTATATAGAGGCAGCTTAAGTACATGCACTAGGAGTTTCTCTAGCTTAACGCTAAAGACCAAATACAGGAAGACCTAAGAAACTTTAGGGCTTAATGTCTTTAAGCACCAGGTTTTATTGGAACCATTCAATCTTGCAACATGAATATGTTTATCTCCTTTAATTGTGAAGTGCCAGAAGAGCAAACAAGCATGCAATATTTCCAGATACAATTATCGCAGGTCACAGATCAAAGGAGTAAGTAAGTCTTGCAGAAGCTGAAGAAAGAAGAGTGAACACACACTGAAGAGAGTTCCTTAAGCTCCACTGATCTGCAGTTCAGACCTACCAGCACCCTCACTGAGGAAGACAGGCATACAAATAGCCTCCTTCACTGTTCTGATGATATTCTCTCTATAAAGCTTCTGTTGAAAACAACCAAGTCTGAGCTATGGTGGATACATGAGTCACTGCTCCTAAAAAATATCTCCGTGGAACTAAACCCCTGGACTGAAGACAAGGTTACAACTGCTGTCACAGGAATGAGCTTGCAACTCTGACAGAGCAGAGAACTGCATGATTTCACCCACAAAACACACAAGGGATGGGGCATTCATCTAGGAGAGGACAGGGTCAGAGATACAGTCACCCTTGTCAAGGTATCATATTAACTCGCCATCCTTCCTACTCCAAGAAAAAACTTCAGAAAAGGTCAAAAGAGCTAAATGCCTATTTGTACTTCAACGCTGACTCTGCAGTTTCAGCAAAACTGCAAATAAGACAAGCTGGTTTTAAAATAAGGCATTTCCTGAGTCACGTGTCTCTGAACACACTCCATGTGCCTATTTTGATATCATATCACAACACCTGCATCCAGTGAGACAAATAATCCTATTGTTAAATGCAGACTCAAAGCCAAGTCTTTGTTGGCCAATAGGCACAGTGCAATATTCATGATTCCTAAAAGCACGGTCTAACTGTCATTTTGTGCAAAGACTGGGACTGTATGCTCCAAAAAGAGACAAATAAAGAATTTTACAACCAAGCATTTCTGTGGGTGTCTTATTTTTATCCATACTGTTTCTTAATGAGGGATTTATGAAGCTTTGCGGTTCACAGAAGTATCTGGGAAGATACATGCTAACGACAGAAAAAACATTATTATACACAGCAATCTTCAGAAATTAACAGCCCCGTTTTCCTTCACACACTCATTTTTCTCTAAATCTATACACTTAGATACCTGAAAGTAACTTAAATGGCATTCTACTATGTGGAATATTACCTTCATTAGGAAAAAGAGGCAGAATTTTAAGGGATTTGCCCAAAGTGCCTGCAGTTAAGTGACAAAGCAAGGCAACTCCCCACTGCAATTTCAGTCCCATTACAGCCACCAAAATCTTTGGCAGAGGTCCCACAGGGACTGGATTTTCGCTCAGGACTTCCCAGCTCCCAGCCTTTAGCACTGTTAGGAATCACTGCCTCATCACTACATACCAAGGAGTGGGGAGAGGACAAAGGGGCTGGGCAGAGCTGGCTCCGTAGGCCAGAACAGTACAAGCTCCAACCTGACAGCCATCCATTATACATTAGTTACAGATTTCTAAATCTTAGTAAAGTTTTCACTCACACAGGTGCTGTCTGCAACTGACTGCAGAACCCACACCTCTCCGAGGCTACTGGGATTCACCATCAAAAGAAAGCAGTCAAACCAGTCAGTAAGAGACTCTCTTAGACACAAAAATTTCTTCATGGTTCTCTCTCTCTCTCTCTCTCTCTCTCTCTCTCACCAAAAGTGAAAATAAATCTAAATGCAATTTGATTTGTTTGGCTTACTCTGTTTAATTTTTAAGAATAAGTGTTTGTCGTTTATTTAATCTGCTTAAACCACACAGTGAAAATGTTCCATGGTTTTGTCTTCTTTCCCTGCCCCAACAGATGTGCATTTATTCTTCTTTCCCAGCGGACCAGAAAGGCCCATGCTGTACCTAACTGACCAGCGTGCTGATGCAATACAAAGCATCGTGCCAAAATCATCTCTCCCTGCACTGGAACCTGTGCTTCATTCCTGCTGGGCAGTGCTGCTTCTCAGCTACCATGAAGGTCTCACATAGAAGGATCTCCCCTACTGAGAAGGACCAGAGGGAGGATTCTGCTTGGGATTTGTTCTTCCACATTCTTGCTGTTTCAGGGTTTGAAACTGAGATTAATACACTTTTTTGGAAGACCCTACTTTGTGATCTTAGCACATCCTTTGTAGCACTGACACTAAGAAGTATCGGGATCTTTCCAAGATTTTAACCAGTGGCCCCCCACCTTCAAACACACACAAAGTACCTAACACAGTCCAGACTGGGAAGGGCTGGAGTGCCTCTGTAGCATCATTTCCAAAAATGCACTGAAGGCAAAACAGGCTGCCATTCTCAGGAAAACATGCACTTTACTGAGGGCCTGGCATGCATGTAAAAATAAACTTTCTTCTCCCAGTACTAGAGAGCCAACTCTCCAACATCTCAACAACCTTGCTTGCTTTGGAAGCTTTCCAGTCACATCTTTCTGTATATGCTATCAAATATATATTTTACAAGCTCCTTTTCTTGGTTAGAACACTGCCATTTCAAGCTTATTCCATTAATACTTCATGTGAAAATAAACCTCTCCTCATTTCTAGAAAACAACAGTCCCCTGGCAACAAATAGTAGAAACTGTTGTCATTAGAATTTCACTTTGATTGAAGAATTAAAAAGCGCGAAGGGCACCCTGAACTCTCCTTTGCAGACTTCAAGAAAACCCATGTCTCAAAGGACAGTTTTCTTTTCCAAAGTAAAAGATTTCAAATATCTTGATTCCCAGAGAGCTGGGGGAAAAAAGAAAAACAAGACAGCAGTCAAGACCATTGTAACTACTACAATCAGCTGGTCCACATCGGAAAACATGTTCTCCTTCATATCTCACTGCTATTAAAACATGTGCAGTTTGAAATACAATGACTAATCCCACTTTTATAGCCAACTGACTAGAACATCTTTCTAAGATAAAAGAGCATTAGTGTTCATTTGAACCAAAAACACCCAGCAAAAATAAGAAACCTCCACTATTTTAGAACTAAAAAATGCAAGCAAGAGCTCTAGGAAAGTTTGGGTGTGGAAGTGCTTGAAACAACTTTGAAGTCACGAGAAATATGAAGGCTCCAAACTTTGTCACACAAAAACCAAACTGGCAATTTGTCAGAAGCCAAAGGGCCGCAGCTAATTATTCTGGTTTTGCATAGCTTGTGAAACAAAAATAAATGCATGTCTCTATCAGAGGTACTTGTGATGATTTCCACTTCGCTGCACATGTTTTCACTCTTAAATTCTTCAAACTAAGCCAACAGATTTTTCCTGAAAAACAAGGTAGATGAAGATGTTCTTTCTCTCCCTTGCCAGCGTACAAAGTCATAAGAAACTGACTACTTCATTAGCTAAAGAAGAACTGACAATTTTCAATCCTAAATTTGGCCCTCTGCTAATTTGGGTGATGGAGGGCTGGAAACTGAACAAGATCAGGAACAGCTTTACTTTTAAGACACTACGCAATACCCTTATTTGCTGGATTCCATTATAGAAAATAGCTTTTTTTAATAGTAAACACCTCATCAGCCATCCACTGCATAGCTTTGTAGGCAGTTTTCCCCTTGAAACAGTGATGAAAGAATTTATTAAGAAATGCTTCAGTTTAAGCATTTTCTGGCAAGTCTTCCCAGTGCCAGCCCAAGAGCTGCTCTGCCTCAGCCTTGCCAGCTGCTGCCTGCCTAGCAACTGCCTGCAGGCCATGGCAGATGGGCTTTGGTCATGTCTGTCACCTGTTCAGGGCATCTCTACCCCTCTCTGGCCACCAGCTCAAGCCAGGCCAGCTGAGCAGGCAGCTGTGAAGGGTGGGAAGAGCTGGTAAGAAAGGAGAAGGTATGCAACTGCCACAGGAACCACAAGCATTACATTCAGAGTACTTTAAATGGAGCCTGAAGATTAAAGGCAGCTGATTGGTGCTGCCTTTCACTGGAAGAGAGCCAGCAACCCCAGCCCTGCTGACCACCTTTAATTGCTCTTCCCTTCCTGCCCATACAACAGCATGAACTAATGGCCCCACAGCCCTGCCGAGACAGCTGCAGCTGTAATTCCTGCAGCACAGATCCCAACAGCACTGGGGCTGGTACTGCAACAGGTTCCCTGAGGGAAATGGAACACATCCTTCAGTCCCTCCTCCTGCAAAACTGGAACAAGAGTACTTCCTTACCTTATGGAGTACAAACAAGTAAGCACCCTAATTCAAAAAGCACCCTGATACGGGAGTGATCCCTGCTTAAGAAAAAAAAAAGCAAATGCCCTGTTACAAGGTAAAAGATGCAGCACAGTATTCTGTTAAGAGCCCATCTTTAAAAGCCAGTAAATCAGCTGCAGAAAGCAAATCTAGATCCAAAACACTGCCAGATTTTAAGGATGCTGCTACTCGTAGTTCTGCCATGCCCACTGGAAAAACATTAATGAGCTAATCCTATTCAGGCTTCCAAATGTTTGGGTGCAGGCTCAGACTCAAACTGTCTTTGGAAAGTTCATAACCTCGAAAGCTTTTTATTTAATTAATCTACTGTACCATCTTCTAAGCCAGCTAGCTTGATGGATGTTACTCAGTTGTACTATATAACGTTGCACATTTCAGCTCTAGTACCTTGAGTTCATAGTGAATTCTTATGTTAAAATTTAATCAGTATTTCTAAAAAACCCCAATTATTTATCATCACACAAGTTGAGAGGTTTTCTGTTTGTTTTCAATGTGACGCTTTAATTAAGGTCTTACTGCTAGCTAAGGAGAATGCCTGCTTAGCATCCCACTGCCAGTCCTATTCTTGCTTCATTTCTCTTTGGAGAATGTGCATGTTTCCCCATTCAATAAAAATAGAAAGCTGGAAACACTCTTTCTGCTGAAAGTGGAAGTCTGAGAGAAGACAAAACACAAAACATGAACACAAGTCACAAAATGTTAATTGCTGTCTAGCAGCAGCTCATTGAATCTGTACAGCACAATTAGCTCTAAGAAAGCAAAATCGAAGAATTTAATCTGTCTAGCTGAAGAAGTGAGGACTATTCTAAATCCTCCCTGTAGGAAGGAAATAGAAGTTACACAGGTGCTTATCTGAGGACTTCCAAGCTTCCCTTTAGTTGTAGAAAATCCTTTCCTGCTCCTGTGAAACATCTTTGGAAAAGAATAATCTGATGTCTGTTCACAGAAGTCAGCACATACCAGTCCATCATGCTTTGCTCTCTAGAAGCCAGTAACTAAACCTTACCTTCCAACTCATTACTTATTACTGGAAAGCAAGTCTACATTCAGAAAAAATCTGAATTTATGTAAAGAATAAATTAGGTAAACACCCTGTGTATCTTGGGTTTTGAGTTACTTGCTTACTGTCAGGTCTAAGAGCTGGTTTCTCTCTAACAGGACAGGTTCTTTGAAGGAGGAGAAGGGGAAGTGAAACAAAAAAATGCTGCTGCTTGACACAGGAAGACAATATTCCCCCTGTCAAATAAACCTTGTGCACCAGATGGACACCAAGACAATCCTTCATCTAGAAGCCAGATCATGCAAGGTGCCTCAAGCAAAGGTTTCTAGGAAGAAGGGATGAAGAAAGAGCCCATTTCTGAAACATTCCCTACTGGCTGAAGCACACACATCGGGATGTACGAAGCAACACACAAGTGATATGCAAAGGGTGATCTCACAATTCCATCCACCCTGTTCCAGCAGAGCAGCAGGCACCAGTGATCAAGGTATGCCTTTGGGGTACAAGTTCCCAGTATACATTAGTCTGACATCTCAACCACACTGTCGAATTAGAGCCAATAAATTATGAGACCATAAAGCATTTTTATGGGGAAAAAGTCCTGTCTAGTTCTGTCCAAATGTTTTCCAAAATGCTCTTATATAAATAAATACTTTCCAATAATTTTGTGTCTATCTGATGACTAGCCATTAAGCTACACAAATGTCAGACTAAGAGGCAACCTGCGGAAGGACAGCAACTTTAATCCCTGAAGTAACATGGAATTTGCCTTCTGCTCAACTAATGGATGCATCACTGAATTCATCTCATGTGAGCCCCTTGCTGCTTAAATGTACAGTGCAGGTGCATATATATATATATATATGTATAACAAATACAGGCTGTAATACACTGGGGTATTATTAAAATAATAATGTCTCCTAGACAATGACACAAATATGGGCTAACTTTCTCCCTGTGCTCCTGATCGAGCTGTGCCTTGCAAATGCTGGTTTGTTTTTATCAGTCTGGTAATGCCATTATCACAACTGATGAAAGAAGCTGCTGCTTAGCTCTCAGCAATAGGAGGTACAGGTAAGGAAGAGGATGCTGTAGTGGTGAAAGGTTAAATGCAGCCAGTAAAGTATATGCCCTTTGTCCTAACACCATGCAGTTCTCAGACAGACACTCATAACTGAAAGACATACTCTCCATTTTAACTAGCAATGAGAATTTTTTTAAGTCTTTTCTGACAGTGGATTCTTTAAAATAACATGGCCTGATTTTTCAATTTATTTTTTGTTAAGTGCTTTTTTCCTGCTCCCTGCTGGTGTTGAGAAGCACCTTTCACATGAATTTAAGCGCAACCACAATTACCAGTGGCTGACACACCATTTTCCTCTCTCCTCTGTCCTCTCTATTGAGGCAGTTTCATCTCTGTTACTAAGCGAGGAACTCACTGACCACATTAGAGTTCAAAATGAGCACCAGGTAAGTATCAGCAAGACTGAAACCTATGACATACAGTTCTTCTAAGCACACAAAATAAGCCAGAAAGAAAGAGCATGCTTCCCCCTCATCTTTTAGGGCTTATAGTGCTCTGTGTTACAGCTGACACGTAACATAATTCCTTCCACAAGCCGACACTATCCTTTAAGTAACATCTTGTGTGAAATATGACCATTCAGACCTGGAAAGGAACAAACGTAGCCAACACCTGAACTCATCTGTAGATGGACCACAACTCAAAGGCCCTTTAGTATCATTTCACTGCTCACTGGATTACAAGAGCATTCCTTCTGCCATAGCTTTTTTTTCAAAGGGCAGATCCTGTTTCTGTTAAGCTTGACTGCCTGTGAATGCAATTAAAAGAGTAACATCACCTAATCAACTATCAGATCTTATTAATTGACAGACACAAGAAAAGCCTAACTGCATCCCCATTTTCCCTAGGGCATCTATTAAGCTGGACTGCATGTGAGCTCAACACATGCTTCATAAAAGGGGAATCCTGTCTTTCCAAAAGCAGTATCTGTTATTGAGAACTGAATGGAAAGAAAAATCATTAAGCCCAGGTCATATTGGCATCCAAATGATAGCATTTAAAATCAATAAGCCTTCTTTAGAAGAAAATAGAGCTTTTACTCACCTGTACTACTTCTACGCCTCTTTTCCTGAAAAAAAGGAAGAAAAAAAAAAAAGGAAAGGTTAGTGTTGGAAATGTGGGAAAAATGTAAAAACAAAAACTAATGGAAAAGCACTGCTTCATACTAGAATGCAAACAATAAAAATCTGCACTAATAACCTGATTCAAATTCAGGAAAGCACTTGTTCAGTTTCACTCCCTGTCTAGGAAGCACTTTGGCAGATTGTGAATCATGGCCCCAGAAGTAACCCAAGATGAACACTAAGCAGCTGCAGTGCTGGGAGTGATAGGGCTGTCAGGTGAGCACAGGTAGGAAGTGGCTGATATTAGGGAGGGAGCATCTCAATTTTAATTAGATCTAGTTTGCTTTTCATTTCTCATCTGCCCTCAGAGTGTGCAAATTGCACCACAGCACATTCTGCATGCTTGACAGATCTTTTATGTTGAACCAAGGATACATGTATAAATGTCAGGGAGAAAGAACACAGCACCTTGCAGCCATTTATTCTCTTACTTACAACTTTGTTCTGCCCCCATCATCTTGGTACACAGGATGCTACCCTGGACTTCAGTTCAAAGACTTGCAGTCAGTCCAACTCCTTCATGAGCACAGTTCAAATACTGGGGACTCAAATACTATCAGAAAGGCCCAAGCCTCTGGCCATACGGAGAATCATTCCAGTGATCCTGGATCGCCAAGGATGAGAGACTGGAGAGGCCTACTAATTAAACACCAAAATGTTAAGAACTGCAATTGGTAGAGCCAATTTAGGCAGATCTGGAGAGATAGTTGTCTACTCTGCTGGTATGAGAATTAAGATTCAGGTACATGCAGTCAGAAATGCTCAGTCACTGCCTTTGACAACTTATCAAGCAAAACAAACCATTTCTGCACTAGTCTTGAGAACAGAACTGAATCCCTGGCACAAAGCCAGCCATTCCTGCTCCATGCCCTCCTCCCAATATATGCAGGCTATTTAAGTAAGTTAGAATCTTCTCCTCACTTTGAAGACATAGGGAATTTAACTTAAAAATTAAAAGCCTCAGCAAGCACAAGACAGGAATCTCTCTTCCTTGTTCCTGCTAGCCCTGTATGTGAAAATCAAAGCCCCTTTTCTGGGGAGGTCATAGAACAGGACCGCCTAACTCTGCTCTCAATGCTTTTCTATCTAAGAGCGTCTGTGGTGTTGTCCATAGTCACAAATGCTGCACACTGCTGAATATACAATGGCTCCTCCAGTTTTCCTCCCAATACAGTAGGTCTTTCTTTTGGGAGGCCATTACAAAGATGCCTAAAGGGACAGGCGATCAATCAGCATCTATGACACAAATTGCCCCCTCTTCCACTTTACCAGTCTGAAGTCTCTCTGGCCTAGAAGCAGCATTCAATGCACAGACACAGGAGAGAGCTTGTTGTGAGAGCTCAGCAAGGAAATAAAAAAGAAAATGAAACCAAGCACCTCTTGCAAAGAATTTCAAAGCCCTCTTGCAGACAGCAGTAGCTGTAAGTGGTGGGTGATTAATATAATGCCATTATGGTGTGGGAAGCACTACTGTAGATCATCACCTGAGGCTGGCCAGATGCGTTCCAACTCTGTGGTGAGAAGAAAATATGAAACTTGTAGAGAAAGAGTTAATAGCCAAATTTTTGAAACCAAGATTTTCACAGAGCTAAGCAAGAAAAATAGGAAAAATTAGATGGGGAATGCTGTTTCGTAAATTAGGGCAGCAGACTATCAGAAGAATTCCAAGTATTGTAAGCTAAAACTTAAAATAATCAAACATTTTTGCTGTGTCTGCCCTGGAGTAAACAGAACGACTTGGAACTACCACGGAAATACACTAGGCTTCAGGCAAAACTGCTCGAGTCCCTGGAAGAACAGTGGCTGATGGCAAAAGCTGCATTTCTTGCCATGCCTGCGTACACACTGAATAAGCTTTATTCTACTTTGAGAAAGATAAATATTTGTGAGCTGGGTGCCAAACCCATTTGAGGAAGAGTCAGTCCAAATGGTTTCTGTAATCCCCCCCCAAAATGAACTTTGGGACTTACTGAAACCGACTGCACTGTCCCAGCAGAAGGGAAGAAGCCAGAAGAGCACACAGGCAGGGAGAGAAGGGGTGCCTGCTCTTAGGTATGATACCACACATGCTTAAAAGGTACAGGAAGAAGGAAGCAATTACCAAAGCTGGCTTGTAGGCTGGTCTTCCCCTTTTCAGAGGGAAGCAGGATGTCCTTTTTGTTACCTGAAATATGAGAACTTTTTCTACTTAAACCCAGGGGACAAGAAACCATAAAAGCATGCATATTTTGAGGACTAATTACTTGGGGAAAAAATCCTCTACCAAAATAATCCTTATTTGAAAATCGGTTATTTTAAAAACAAGAAGTATCCAAACAACCAGGATGTCAAGCAACCACACACCTCAGTTTTGTTATTAGCTGATTCTCTACCCAGAAGATTTCCTAAGCCAGTGGCTCCAGGCTTTTCAGCCAGGCAGGTCACAGCTGCAAGCTCAGGGCAGCAAAACATCCCTTATGCAACCAAGCATGCAATACCATCTAACCACACAAACTGCCCTACGTCACCTGGGAAAGGGCTTAGGGTCAGGCACGGAAAGAAAGCTGATCCTACGCACAAGAAACTCTAGGACCTTAGAAAAAAAGAGCAAACAGAGAGAACGAAGCAGACTGTGGGCCTCCATTCCCCAACAAGGGGCTGCCTGTGCAGGACACACAACGGAGACAAGACAGCTGCTGAATGAACTGTGCTGGGAGTCTGACAGAGACATGGACCAGCTACCACTTCTTCCTATTGTGCTTTAAAAAGCCAGTAAGAAAAATACATCCTACAACCCTGGTTTATGTTCTTTTGGGCTGTTTCTTTAGCAGAGGACAGGCAGTGCATGACTGACAGGACAGGATGGGATGACTGCTCCACTCGGTGTACTGACGACTACTCTTGTGTCCCTCATGGTGTTGTCCATGACCCTCTTGCTTCCCATGCAGTTTGAAAGTGAGCCACTGCCTACCAAGGGAAGGGCTCCCATTCCCAGCTGGCCTAGCTGCCTCCTGAGAAATCTCTTTTTCTGAGGAGAAAAGAAAGATCATTATTAGCTGTATTTCCCTTCTGCCTCCAAAGAGGCAACTCAGCTGGGTCAAAGAGAGACTGCATCTGTCGACTTTCATTGAATAGCTATTTGAAAGATGGTCAGTTCTAAACTACATTCCCAGAGGTCACTAATTTTTAAATACATTTAATTCCAAAGACCATCTACACACTGCAACACTTAAGGAAAACCAGAAACATTTAAGCAACTGCTGCAATAGCCTGCAATACCAAGTAAAACCCAAAACCTTGTTCTAACTTACTAGATCTATAGCAGAAACCTGGATAATGCAAGCCTCCCTGTATGCAATAGCAATTAAAATAATTACCATGCTAGTTGACTTCATGTTTAAGTTGGAATGATGTATGGATTTAAAGAAGAATTCAATATCAAGTTACTAAAAGCACATTAATCGATGTCTTGAAATTGATATTTTGCCACAGCCTTAAACTATGTAGAATAGCTGGCTTTTGGGGTTGGGGTTGGGTTTTCTTTCAACATTCAAAGTAAACAGTTTGGACTAATTCCCCACAGCATCTAGGACCTGAACATTATAGTGAATGAAAGTTAAAAGAGAAAAAATGACAATCAGGTTGTATATCATAGTCATGGTTAAATTAAGCAACTTGTTTTTGCTGTATGGTCTGAGTGACAGACTGAAAAATGCCAAATGGAATTTACAATTTCAAAAGTAAAAGGCAATCTTTCTGTTTTAATAGCCTAAGAAGTTATTAGTACATGCAGTGAAGTTAATTTTCTCAGATATGAGAATGTTTCACTTTGAAAATTTCCCATGTAAAGAAGTGGCAAATAATAATAATAATGTATTGCTTTAATATTAAAAAAAAAAAGCATTTTCACAGAAAAACAATACATTGGCATCAAAGGGAGCTTATAAATATTAATGCTTCAGAGCAAAAACCTGCAGCCACTAAGACTTTCCACCACACCGAAAACCAGCCAATACTGGCCAGCCGCAACCTTGTGGACAGCCCATTTCCCCTCCTGGGATAAAGGCAAGCTCAGCTGAACTGCCTTAGCTTTTTCGTCAGCAGAATACTCTGAATTTGTGTTATTAAATATCCATGACAATCCTTGCTTTCATTATTTTTCATCACTGATGGACTCCACCTCATTGTCTATCAGGGAAGCAACCAAGCAGCAACTCCAATATTGGGGTGCTTGCTGTCCAGGGGCTCCAGCTCGCAGCCACAGCCATCAGAGCACGTGGAAGTTACCCAGGGGCATCTGAAACATGGCAAGACCCTGCTGTAACAGGGGGACCTTTTGTGGTTTGGTTTTTTGCACACAGATTATCCAGCAGGCAATTAATCAGTTATTTTTACCAATTTATATCCAACTACACTTACCTTTTAGCAAGCTTTTCCCCACTAATCTTTATTCTGGAAAGTTTTATGTCTGAAATTAATCTAAAGTTGGCATTTGGGGAAGGGAGCTCTCTATTTCCTCAGTCTGTCAAGCATCATAGATCCAAAGGAGAATGGAAATAGAGTGCATCTTTATAGTCTGGCAGGTACAGATAATGTAGTACAGGGGAGAAAACATCTCAATTCAAACTCGAAGTGCTCTCTAGGTGGGCTGAAAAACCCCCAAGATTTTGGGCTGTCGTGGAAGACCTTTCAAGTAGGATAAAACCCCACAGAAGGTTGCCACATTTTTGCATTTCTTCCTTGTTTGTATAAGCAGGGAATGGTCCAAGCAATAGGAGCCCTCATACATCAGACACTACAACACCATAAGTGATTTTCACACCACCACCCCATTCACACATGACATTTGGTAGAACCATCTTATGTTTTCCACATCTTCAAAGCATTATATCATCCCATTTACAGCCATAAAAATGCTTCTTAAGAGTGCTGTATCAGAACAAAGTGCCCTGAAAGGGACTAGAAGATAAGAGAGGATCTTGATAGAGCAGCAGCAGCGTCACTCTGGTATTCACCTGCAGTGCCATGAATTCCCACTACAACACACACAAACATTCACCAGCACTTCACAGCAAAGATCCAGCTGGAAACCCACTAACCCCTTATCCTGCAAGAGCAATGACAAAGTGAAGCATCCAACATCAATGCTTCATTCAAACAGAAGGGAGGAAAAAGCCATCAAAGAAAGAAAACAGGCACTGCAAGCAGTAACTAAAGGAAATAAACTGCCTTTAATCACTAAATATTAAGACAAAGTTTCTGTCTGTTTAATGAAATGTTACAGGGCTACTAATTTCAGCACTAAAAAAACCTAGTTAGAGTGGAAATAAAATCTGTGTATCCCAAGTTATAAAAACCATAAAGCCAGTAAATACAAACTCAAAAGAATCTATTTTCTTTTTAAACTAGGCATTTAAGACGGATCAGTGCTGCTGAGCTCTGCCAGACTCTTTTCTTGGAGCTAGTGACCCCAGGTTCTGGGAGCCTCTACTCACTACTTTCCCAGCAAGGACAGAAAACCTTTAACCACAGTCTTTTGAAAGAAAAAAAAAAAAACTGAAAAATCACCAGTGGGGAGAAGGAATGATTAACAGCTGCACAGAAAAATTATTAAAGGCTATGAGTTATTCATCCTACCAGGCATACAGAGACAGATTTAGTACCTGATGACAATTATAAGCAGTTGGGCAGGGTTCAGCCTTTAGCCATAGGCTTACCCCACCAGACATTATCAGTTCCAGTTCCCAGCTATGGCAAACAGCCACACCACATGATCTCTTTATAGCCTTATTAAAAACCAGCTTCAAACAAAGCTGTTTTGGAACTGTATCTTCCATTACAAGACATTAATTTCCTAAAGGTCAGAGTCCTTCAGATTTGCAGGCTAAATTGCTCTAGCATCATCCTTTGGCTTCAATAAACTGCTTGCTTCCTTAAGCGCTGCAAAGAGCACACACGTCCTCTCTGCTCCCAGTTTCCTTTGTCTCCCCATGACCTCAGTCACCCCAATGTTAATATGACCCTTAATATGCAGAAAGCAAACATATGACCCATCCCTTTCAAAAGTCTTTCTAAGGTCATGAGACACCAGTGATGACTCAGAGACCTGAGAAGAGGCAGCAGAATCACGAGGCAGAAGACAATATTCCTTCCAGGGAGAGACATGGTATTCATCTTTATATATAAAAAAACTCTCACTGCAGAAGCTATTAGAGGTTTCTAGAAACATATGAACACGGTGGGATGGTTCCTATGACTGGAGAGTTGGAATGGAAGGATACCAGCTCTTCAGGAAGGACAGGCCAGGGAGACAAGGACAGGATGTCGCCCTCTAGGTCAATGACCAGCTAGAGTGCAAGGAGCTCTGCCTGGGAATGAATGAGGAACACACTGAGAGCTTATGGGTCAGGCCTAAAGGGACGGCAGGACAGGTGACACTGTAGTGATGGTCTGACACAGATCACCTGACCAGGGAGACCAAGCAGATGAGGCCCTATATAAACACATAGGAACAGCCCCACATTCACAACCCCCGATTCTCACAGGAGACTTCCCAGCAAGATCATGGAACAGATCCTCCTAGAAACTGTTCTAAGACACTTGGACAATACAGAGGTGATTGGTGGCAGGTAGCAAATTGTGCCTGCCAAATTTGGTGGCTAAAGGAAGAGCAACTGATGCCATCAACCTGGACTTGTGCAAAGCATTTGATGCTGTCCCACATGACATCCTTGTCTCTAAACTGGAGACGTGCCTTGATGTTCTGAGAAGGAGCTTCAGCTGCTCTCATCCTCACTGCACGAAGACCACCAGCTCAGTATGGCCAGTGAGAGGAGGCTCTTCTGGGCCCCAGGCTGGTGCTGCAGGTTCTACAGGTCTCCTGCACACCACAACGGAAAACAAATGCACATCTCCACTCTGCTAAAGCCAAGGGGTACAGAGAGAAAGGCATGTCTGCCAAGCCAGCTTTCATCTAGAAAGGGCTTTTAATCTACTAACTCTGAAACCAAAGGCTGTACATCCTCTGCAACTTTCCCAGACTTTGGCAAACAGCCTTGAATAAACCTTTTGGGGGTTTTTATAGAGGCCAGACACCCACTGAGACATGCATGAGCAATGTGCAATACACAAAATTTTTTTTCACTACTTGGATCTCTAAAAGAGATTGGGCATTTTTTTGGCAGGAATTATAGACATATTTAAGTTCAGCAACTTGCCATGCAAAAATGAGTTTATTCATCTCCAGCCAGGCTTCAAGTAAGATATATAGGTGTCTGGGGCTTTCTTCTTTGTGCAAAACTTCATTATACAAACAAGAGAAAGTTACCATGTCTGCTCAGTGAAGAAACCTGATTTTTCCTCTCTGTAAGGGACAGTGTGTTGGCACTGTACAAGCCAGTCACCAAGCCTCCCTTAAGTTTCATCACCTTTGAGAACCCTTGTGATTTCTTGTCTTTTACACTCACCAAGTGACCACTGTTTGCATATGCACAGAACAAATTTTCCTCTATGGAACTGCAGTCAGCCATAGATTCACAGACATAACCAATAACAGGAGCCTATGCAGGGAAGTTACTGCAGCCAGATGAACGCACTGGCACAGGTAACAATCAGGTTAAAAGGACATCCATGCAAAGGTTTAGCATTCCCAGACATTCCTAGAAAGCTCTTCCCCTCAAACTCTGTATCAGTTCAGGCTCACATAACTCATGCAATCAGTTCCTGTTTTGTTTGTTCCTTTGAGAGGCATTTCAAGCTTCAATCTTTATTTTGGGGCACTTATGAATACAGCTGTTATTTTAAAGAGGACTGGCTGGTTAAGCCCCAAATAAAAAGCCGGTTAAAAGCAGTTCAGTATTGTATGAAATTGGATTTCACCTTTATTTCATTATGCAGCTTCCCCAAACACTGTATGAACCACATCAGTGGAAAACAGACTAGCACTTAGAATACGAGCAGTGCACTTCTGCAGTCTGGTACTCTACTTGAGAGGAAAAAGATGTTCAGCAGAAAATACATAGTACAAATTAAAGAAATGTGAATTGGATTGCTTTTCTCCATTTGAACAGATGCAGATGCCAATACTAATAATGGGAACTTCCCTCCACTGCAACTGATTCTTCTGCTCGAGTTTACTTCACCGTAGATCAAATAAAAATGATTTTATTTGGAAGCCTCAGTAGACAGGTTTATAATAAAATGAAAGCTTGGCTTCCAGCAAGTGATCATACTGTTTGAAAATATTCCATTTATTGACATGTGGCCAACTTCCCTGAGAAGCAATAGGATAGAGCATTTGACAGTGCTGCAGTGAATATTCTTGATGGTCTACAGAAACTACACACAATCCTGGAAATGAAGTAAAATTTCTGCAACATGCAATATTTGAGTATGGTCCTTAAAAGAAAAAGTATCTAAATGGAGAGATGGCAAGTTAAGAAATGTTCTTTATTATAAAGCATACAGAATCATTTTAATAGCTGATGTGAAAATTGGGGTGGGGATCAAAAAGAATAAACTAAAAAAACCCAACACACACACCCTGGGCAAAAAAGTTCAGGTAAGAGAACAGAGTTTTCCACCGATCCCATTGGATAGGGCTGCAGTTTGAGAAGCTGGAAATCCAACATAGGGAACAAGGTACTGCTGCCAACCTCTTAATACCAAGGCAATATAGACCATGAAGATTCACAGAAATACACCAAAAGCTTTGAGCAAGGATAGGCATAGGATCAGCCAAGGTCAGAAAGTACAGACTTGAAGCTGGACCAGAGATTAGACAGCGAGATGAAGTGTCCCTTGTTTATCATAGTTTCTGCACCTGAAAAGCACAAAACAGTATCTTCAAGAAATCTCCACCCTAGCTGGTGCAAATTCTGTCATGGTGATTAGACCACTTCAGAGAAGCACATCTATGTATGTGCTACAAATACATCTATTTTATCAGGCATTTTATCTGCTCTACATTACACTGAAGTTTGCTGTTAGAGAAAGATTAAAATTCTCCCCATTTCTTCCAGTCCATAGGGTTCTTGCTTTAAGCAGTAGCAGATAAATCATAAAACACAAATACTGCCTGGTTTTTAGCCAAGCTGTTAAAAAAAACAGCTTACGTCTGAAAGGTGAAGTGAATGACAAAGACAGAAGCTCAATACAAATCCTGTTTGCTTGCAAGAAATTTCGAGCATCCCATCTCCGTGAACCAAACCTTCTTTTTCTGATTAGCTTCAGTCCTTCTGCAGGTGCGACTTTTGCCCAAGAGGTCCCTTCAGAGCTCTGCCTTGAGCCCATACCCACAGCACGCGCCTTGCTGTCTCCCACAGCCCTGACCTTCCATGGCACACGTTGCTGCTCCTCTCTCTCACACTGACACTGGGGTACACATGAACACAGAGGGCACCCTAATTCATCCTGGCCTTGGTTTTTTTTCTTGACTTAGCCTAGACAGCAACTGTTACACCCATCATTTCCATCAGTGACTGAACACACGTGTTTTGAGATGACAACTTTCCCAAATTTGGCCAGGGCATGCAGGAGCTGATATATAACCCCCAAAATGCTGTTCCATTTTCTAACCAGATTCCACTCTAGCCCAGCTGCAGATCTGCTGGGAGGTCTGCTACACTTCATAACTGGGAGAGACACAGAATTTTTTGGGCCTCCTCAGATTTTCTAGAAGCTGCCTCAACAAGCTAAATCCTACCATTGTACCTGAGCTCTGTTACTCATACCCTACTTCTTCCTCTCAGAAAAAAAAGCCTTAAGCCAACAGTTCAGCTGCATCTTTTACATTTGCTTCCCTTTATGGACTTATCTAGATTATCTGGCACCTGCCCCTCTCCATTACAACACTGGTGTGATCACAACACACTGATAACTTTAAAAGATAACCTAAATTCCTCTTACAGGAAAAGGAAAAGCTACATTTCTATTCTAATCTACCAAATTACCATTGTCCTTATTACTAAGGAGGTGGACATATAAACAGCTGATCCAGCTTTAGAGTGGGATCTGGAGAGGCAGTCACACAAAAGCACAGTAGCAGCTAGTTGTTTTCCTCTGGGGTATATCTGTTCATCTCCTGAAACTCACTCTTCAATCCCAATAATTGGCAGCAACTAATTAGAAGGAAAAATACAAGTAGTTTATTACATGTTTGATTACACATGATCACAGAACAAATCTCCCTCGGACAAGCATAGTCATTTTCTCTTGCTCGCTTCTTTTGTTTGTAGACACAGGAGATAAGCACTGTGGAGATGCTGTTATACCATGCACAGGGATTTCAAGCCTATAGGTGACTACACAACACAAGGCAAGGAGAAGCTGGCGACTCCTCTGCTGTTTCAGACTGATTTCCACATTGCTCATTATTGGATGCACACTGCTGCACCCCATGTTTTCTCTTCAGGGCTTTCACATTCAACAGTGTTATACACAGGATCAGCTCAAAGATATTGCCAGAATTACATCACAGGTTAATTGGAGATACAATCAACATAAAGGAAAAGGACTTGTTACAACTTTTACATTGCTGTAATTCCAAAATATATGTAAGAACTTGAAGAATCACTATACATAAGAAAAAATCTGCATTAAATTACAACTTCAAATAATGTCAAAAATCCTGAATGTCTTAGATCTTTGAACTATAAGTAACATGACTTGTTCATCCCATTTGCTGTTGCTTAACTTATCAAGTAACAGTAAATTAAAATGACTGAACCATATTATACTACTAAAATCTGCAAATGTACACATTTACCTCTCAATCTCTTAGTAAATAAAAAAATTGCTCCAAATATTTTCATGAATTCTTGTTTGTGAGGGCAAGAGAAAATCCTTGAACAAGTGTCTGCTTTTACACTCCACTAGCACATCTATCTGCAACAGCAGGATTTCTTATCCCAAGAAGTCTTTTTCCCTGGCAGCATGTTTTCACAGCTCTTTGCACATCAGATCCTGCAGTCAGCTGTGTTTCATAGCAATGGAGGCTGCTCCACGCCCAGCTTTACGTAACCACCCCCTTGCACGTGGTTGCTCAGCCTTGCTGACTTCACTCCTGCACTGGGTGGGTATTACAGACTGGCAGGGTTTTGTGCTTGGTCAGTCTAAGGTACCAAATACACAGGCATCACCTTAAGGGCAGAAGCTAATCCAATTTAGCAAAAACATTCCTCTTCAAAATCATCCCAGTTGACCATAAAAATGTCATGATGGTTATAAAACCTTGCAAAAGTTGCACTTAAGAGACTGTAAACTGTCATATTATTTGGACTCCTCCCCCACATCTCAATAAAACACTGTCACCCCTAACTATTTTCTCTAGTTTCCAGATAAAAATAAAAAAATTGCCAGGTTACTTATATTTTTGCAAGAATAATTAGAACGCCTGCCTTTTTCCCTCCCTCTGAATTCTAGCATCCATATCCACATTGCATAAAAAATCTTCCTCCAGCCTGGCCTGCATGTCTCCACATCACTGCCCCAAGGCAGACACCAGCCAAACATCCCCCCAGTCCCACAGACAGCACTCAGACCTGGAAGGCTGCAGACCAGCCAGCACAGCTGACAACAGCCCACCAGGGCAGTCCAACAGCACCATAGCCAGCCTTGATTTTGCAGCAGGACCCTCTCTCAAAGCCTGGCTTCAGACCAGTTCCAGTGTAAAGTACTAAAGTGCAAATTTTTTGAACTGACAAAAGCATTGACCTACATCTTGGTCAGACATAGTACCTACAGTTCCAATTACTGATTTCCAATGGAGTTTACAACAGCAGCCAAGTGCTCCAGGGTGCTTTTAAACCACAGACCCTGCTTACAGAGGTACACTACATCTTCATTCATGTCCCTGTCTCTCTTCAGCATATTCAGTCAGAAGTGACACTGGAAAGGTAAAAGATCACTTAATTATGATTCCACTGTTTTCACATTGTGGTGTTCTCATTAGAAAAATCCTAGCAAAGTCACACCTAGACTTTTTTCAGAAACTTTCCCTGGTGAAAATTAACTTCTCTGCTCACACCACTAGAGAGAGAAAAAGCCAACAGACAAACAATTAGGAAATGAAAGAAAAAAAATGTAAAACTGCATTTTTGGCCATTTAAGGCTATGAACTGAGAAAGAATGAATAAGCCCTTATGTGAAAACAAAAGAAAATTTTAATATTGTTAAAAGCAGGAATATTTCTCTTTTTCAAGTAATTCTCTATAAATATGCCACTATAATTAAGGCACTAACCCACAAAGTCTTGCATCCTATCTTACAGTAAACTGCTTACAGGTGATTCCAAAGATAACCTGTGTGCTGAACTTGACATTAAATTTCTGCCTCTGCTAATACACAAGAGAGAACTAGAGAGAACGTAACACCAAAGAGTAAGTTTCTTTTAATTTCTTCCTGAAAGTTTACCACTGCCTCAGCGCTCAGCTTGCTCAAGATCTAATGTCTCTATTCACCTAGAGCCATACAGTTCTTGTGCTGTAATTTAATGGCACCAAGCCAAACATCACTGGTCTTGCACCTTTCTAGTAGTGTAAGTAGGTAGGGCAGGCTTATGCTGTCGAGTACCAAACACCTCCACTGATGATGAACATGCTCAGAAAATAGAGGCAACAGAAGCTGTGGATGTGAAGCTCACCACTACACACTTCATGTACATAGCAGAAGTTTATATTTCTTCTATAAACCCAGATAAAAAAGCATTTTTAAAGAGCTAAAGTTAGAATTCAGTTTTTCAGTGGAAAGGTTTTACATGAAATGGGTTTTAAAACTGCAGCCTCTGAGGAGGATGTACTGAGTCCCATCAGTGCCTCAATCAAAACACATTCCAGGGACAGGAGGCTAGAACTGCAAACTCTACCTCTCATGCTGTCCCTCACTTTTACTGCTGGTGCTCTTTACTCTCTCACCCGCCTCACTGCTCTCACTTGGAACACCGAGGCTTCCACTAGCTGCATCCCACAGGCTCAACGGTTACCCTGGCCACATCTGCATCTTACTCCAAAGGCCCATCTATCCTACACTCCACACAAAAGCAAGGAACTCCTCTTGAGTCCTTCCATGTTCATCCTGCAGTACCCACTGCCTTCATTTGCTGTTATTAGAAACCCTGAATGTGACACCTGTGCATTCTGGGACCCAAAGACAGAGGGCTAAAGAATCCCCAGCCCCCCAGCCCTTGCCTGGGAGGGCACTGAAGTACTGCAGCCATCCCTGCTGCTCTCTCATGCCAGTGATACAAGACAAGGTGGCAGCTGTCGTGCTGTCTTTTCTATCCTCCACAGCATGGTAGTATGGAGGGAAAGAGAAAAGCACCTGCTAGGGACCATCATATCTTCCATACCCAAAGCAACCAGCAGGAAGTTTTTGAACATCAGTGAGCATTTTGGACATTGCCGTAAACTGGTACCTGCATAGCAACAACGACCTTGAATTTAATCACTTCTGTGCATATGCTCAAGACACCAGCTGCATTAGCTGGACAGTGGGCCAGTACCATCACCAAGTACTCCATTCAGAATGGAAACTACTCTAGCAGCCCTTTACCACTTACCACACAGCTGCAGAACGGACAAATCACACATAGAATCCCAGCATCAATTAGGTTGGAGAAGTCCTCTGAGTTCAAGTCCAACCTATGACTGAAGACCACCATGTCAACTAAACCATGGCAGCAAGTGCCACGTCCAGCATTTCCTTAAAGACCTCCAGGGATGATGACTCCACCATGTCCCTGAGCAGTCTACTGCAGTATCTAATCACCCTTTCTGTGAAGAATTTCTGCCTAATGCCTAACTTAAGCCTCCCCTGACACCCAGTCACAGGGTGCTTAACATAATTTCTTCAACACAAGTGGGACCATACAGAAATTCTTCCAAAGGATTTACAAAGCCAAGAGGAAAAGGACCACATTTAAATCTCCTCCTTGAAAAAAACAACAAAAAAAAACAAACAAAACCCCACAAAAATCCAACAAACGAATGACAAAAAAAAAAAAAAATCATACCTTAGAGAGCAAGGGAGAGAGACCAGAAATGCACTCTCCAACAGATCAACAGCATGGGAAATCTATGGCACACTGCCAATCTGAGTATAAAATAAGAACACAGAGTAAGGATCTCCTTTCCCTGATGCAAACATGCAGTTTCAGAAGCCAGTACTAGTCTACAAGTCATCCACAAAATCATGGTAAAAAGAACACAGTATCACACCAGGACAACTCAACAACATGAACTTCCTTCAGAAGAAGCGGAAACAGCACCCCAACTTAAGTGCATGCATGACCCTTGTGTTGGATCAGGAAGGGTGCTTAGACCAGCTCAGGGCATCACAGCAGGCAGCCCGCTCTGATCGCCACATCCATCTTCTTTCCTACATACGGCTCACAGCTGTCCTTTTGAAAAGCAGCCAGGAGAGGAGGCACAGGGCTTTGTAGTCTAGAAAGGTTTCATTCTGATTAGGCATTTTATTCTCTCCTGTGAGAGCACTCCTTGAAACCTTCACATACCCAGAGATTAACTGAACACACTGTGTTCTGCAGACACACTGTTTTCAGTCCTGTGACTGAGACAACTGACAAGAGCTCACCTTATTAACTGCCCCCTTTTTTTCACTTGGGAGTGTTTAGATTACACTGCTCCACTTTCACTGTTAGGATGGGATCTGAGGCCAGAGGTTCACACAGCTACATCCTCACCTGTAAGGGAAGACTGAAACACTGCTGTGTGCTGCTTGCTGGCCACTGGGAAGAGGTATGGTGCTATTTCTCAAACATAATTTTAGAAGATGCATCAAATCATCCTATATTTCAGAAAATAACTATGCAGTCTTCAAATCTCCTAGGAGATCCAGGCCTCATTTAGAAGGGAAAAAATAGTTTCTTGGTACAATGGTGAAGAGCAACTTCTTTTAGAAAAAAGGCTGCAGACTATACCTGATCTTTTAGTTTTTAAATAAGCATGACAAAACCAAGCTGTTACCACTGCTGATATAACCCTCAACTAGCCAATCATTTGAGCCTTTCAGATGTTTAATACAAGTAAAACTGTGTAGAATAAACACAGAGGAGTGCAGACTTCCTGAAGAGCTGGTCCCAGTAAACAACATACAGATGTGAAAGAAAATTAATCACTTGAGAAGTGATTATTTCTCTTTTTTTTTTTTTTTTTTAAGTTCACAGCTAGATGAGTAAGTTATATAGTACCTTCATAGATAAGCTGCTATAAGAAGAGTAAAATACTTCTACTTTGGGGGATTTTTTTTCCAAATTTCCAATTTAGGTAAACCTTCCCATTAGCCTAAGCAGGTTTATGTTCAACCTCAAATTTATTTGTAGATTCCAGAGTTTTCATTTTCCTGAGCAGGTTTCATGCACACTTGGAAAATGGCAACTACTTGCTCTACAGAGTTACGAGGGCCTTCTTGGAACTCAGGCAGCCACACAAGAAGTACAGAAAAAATATAAGTAAGAAAACAATCCTTACCACTATCACTCTCTCTTCTACACTGGATTGGTACACAGCCTCCTGACTCCTCCTCTCCTTTGCTTGCTTTTCAAACCATGGTTTTATTTTCACCACAAATTAAAGTTACCAAGTTAGGAAAGTCAATGCAGGATGAAATCTTAGCTTGGCAAAAACTGAGTAACTTACTCTGTATATGAACTGAAAACATTCATAAGCTAAATAGGTCTGAAAGAGAACAGCAGTTGAGTGAACTAAAATTGTTAAAACATCTTGGCATCCTCAACAACTAGGTCCAATGATAATCCTCTACAGAAATCACCAATGAGAAGGAGACAAATTTTAACAACTTTAATTTTTAATTTTGAACCATGTGTTGGAATAGCTAAATGTAAATTAAGAGCTGCTGACAAATAACAAGATGAAGTAATACACAGACTGGCTCTTCTTCAAGATCCAATGATCTTTGAGCAACATATACAATGATAAGCCACTGAACAGCATTCTGACAGGTTTGTATTACTTCAGACATGCAGAAAAGTAAATTAGTGAATTTTCTAATGAATTTAAGTTACAGCTAAGCCTACTACTGAGCCAAAAGCCAACCCTATTTTGCCTGCCAGGCCTGTGTCTGATTCAAGGGTCTTTAGTCTCTCTTGGTGAGGGGAGTATTCCTTGATTTGGAAACTCCCTGTAAAACCCCTGTCCTAGTGAATACATGGAAGACATCAAGATTTAAACACATTTCAATTGTTCCCAGCTCATCTACATACACCTAAGACTCATATTTCAAAACTGTCTGGGAAGAGTGCTTCAAAAACTCATAGTCAAACTATACACTTACAGTACAGCAGGAAAGATCCATCTCTCAGGTTTTTTGGGGATTGGCCTTGCAGAAATACCTCTGAGTTCCTGTAGGCATCCAACACCACCAACAGGCATTTTAAACAAATAATTTAATTTCCTGAAGTGTTGGAGAGAAGGAAAAAAGCCAGGGAAAAAATTTTCACTTTTGAAGACATACAAAGAATGAGAAAAAGTTAACCTTTTAAGAGTTTTTATTTCATCAAAAGGAAGTCAAGTTTTACTGAAAGAGAACCTTCATCGCTGCTCTTATAAAAGGCTCCAACAATGATCCTCTCAAAGCCAAAGCAGCTACCGAAAGCAGCCCCGCACAGACATTACCTGTTTCAAAGACCGAAAAATATTAAACCAAAAACATTCTCCAGCACAAGCCTTTTAGTATTAACAGCACTGCTAGGCTGCTCCAATCTGCCTGGATCAGCCCTAAACTGGCAATCTGCTTCAATTTAAGGGGAGAGGGAACCAGGAGATTTCACATGGACCATGCATATTTTCCAGAAACAAACCCTTTGTGGTTCAGGTTTCACTACCAGCAGCAAGTGTGCTAAAAGTCTATTCTGCCAGGGAGCTTTCACACCCACGTATCAGTCAACATAAGAAAAGGTGACAACAGCACTAACAAGCAAAAGGAACTGTACTTGGTCCTACAAAAACAAATTTCAAATTACACTACTGGATACTTCCCTGGGCCAAGTAGGCATTTAGTGTACTTTCAATGGCATCATGGTTGCATGTTTTAATTACTACCTACCACCTTTTTGATTCTTGGCCATCAGCTGTTCTTATCAAGCCATGCCATCTTTTAAGTGCCTGCTGTCATTAGCTATGGTACAACGAGGCAAGAACAAGCCAGTGAAAGAAATCCATGTGGTGATCCAGGTTCGCCATCAAACTTGTGCCAACATTAAAAAATTCAATCTCCATTCCATTCCAAGTCTCTCACGCTTTCCATTTAAAAAGAAAAAAAATCTGAACACCAGTTGAGAATATCCAGTTCCCAAGGAATCCAGCTACAGTGATTCCTAATACCTTCAGAGTGAGCTGAGTTAGGCCAAAACCTGAGAACATGATCAGTTCCCACCAAGGTCAAAGATACTCAACACCTTAAAAAGTAGGAGCTTTTCTGAATCTTAACCTAATTCATATGCAAGGATTACTTTTTCAGGAATAAGCACTTGTACAAAGAACTTGTCCCCCATTTAATTTGTCTAAGAAACAAGATTTAGAGATCTTGATCTTACACATCAGGAAACAGCTTTGCACCAGAAGAAATCTTTGGAAAAGCTGTCTAAGAATAAATTACTTTGTTTCCGAAGTCTTGCCCAAGCTACAAACTAAGCATTTTAATTAAGGTCTCCTAATTGCTGTTAGTGTAATTTGGGGTAGGGGGCAGGGAAGAAACATGCTTTTCCACAGTCTGCCGGTACCAAAGTGACTTTGAAAACACACGTTAGCTGTAGTAAATGTTCTAACCATGTTCTGTGATTTCAGAAACATATTTCCCTGTTTGAAGAAATTTCCCAATATCTGTTTCTACAGAACTTTTTCACAATGGCAAACAGGAGAAACTAGGGAAAATCAGGGAAGTTATTTGTTAACATATGAACAGACAGTGTGTCAGACTGGAGGTCCAACCTACTCTGCCTCTGGCTGTTCTTTCTGTTCTATAGCCAAAGGCACAAAAGAAACATCCCAAAATACTGTTTTTCTTCAGTGATTCTCTTGCAAGCAGAGCTACACTGTTTCATTACTACTGCAAAATACTACAGGAAAACCTGCCAAAAAGGAAAGGGATTAAGCATTACATTTTAATAGATTATTCAAGACAAACTAGGGATCAAATCACAGCACAAAAGTATTGTGCCAACCCCCACCCAAACAATACCTATTGTGAGCCAAGATGCAGCCCCTTCACTGATCAGGAAACCACTGAACACAGCAGCACAAAAATGAGGAAAGACTTTTACTACAAGAGCTGGTGGTCAGCACAGCATACCTGGAAGTGATAGTTTGCTGCAACCTTAATTCTCTGCTATGCACTTGAGCTTATTTTACTCAGAGAAAAAAGACAAAACTCCCCAATGACGCCATGCCTTTCTCATTCAATCACTACTCACTCCTCACAGTGTCATTGTGGGCTCCACTCCTATTTGACTCAAATGAGCACTTACATCCCATCAGTCTCTTAGAAACATTCACAATTAAAACAGCAGCTGACCAGCATCAATCAAGCAAAGTCTTCTCTACTCTCCAGAGCCCTCTCAGGGAGACACGAGCTATATGCTAAAGATCCATGCGGTTTGATTACAATATCTGGAACCACTGATAACTTGTCAGATACTTAAAGATATCTAACAGAGCCTTTAAATTACATTTAGGCCAGACAACAGCAAGATCCACTATTTTTACAGAAAAAAGCAAGTTCTGATCCACAAGAATGCTCTACCTTGACGAGCAATGCTAGTTGAAAATGGGCTATCCATCACTAGTAAGCAATAAAAGTGATGAAGATCAATGCCCTAGAGCACACATAAAGACTAAAGCTAGTTACATTGCACTAACAAAGGAATCAGAAAGGACACTAGCTAAGAGTTCTTGAAACTAAGTTAGCCCCAAACAAAAGCAATTTAGACTGGTGGATGCCTATGACCAAAGATTTTTCACTCTACTGAATCACAGAAAAAACCCCAAAAAAACAGAAATCAAAATTTGAAGCACACATCCTCCCAGATGCTGAGAATTGAGGGCCTAAAATAGCATTAGAAAGAGAAAGAAAAACAAAATGGAGTTTCAATCCCCTATCTAGCAGCAAGCCTGTACTTTCTATTCAAAGCATGTTAAAATTTTTGTTCAGGAAAAAGGTCAAAAAAAGACCTACTCTTTTCAAAATTCACTTCAAGCTGGACAAAGACCCTGGACTTTGATCTATTTCTTGAGACAGAAGGAAAGGTTACACCAAAATATCAAGCCACAAAGTCAAAAAAATATAACCCCATCCAGTGCTCGTTCACTTGCAAATAGATCTTTTGCCCCAGTTCCCACTTGCGGTTCATGCAACCAGGAACAACTAACAGTGTAGCACAAACTATTTTTCTCCACAGACTAAACAAGCTTTAAAAGGTGGCAGTTTTGAAAAAGAAAACTTCTACCAAGGGACAAAGGGTGCTGTTCAATTCTACCATCACGTACTTTTCCCCCAGCACACAGTGCTCCAACCCAATATGCCAGCAATAATACTTCCCTTTTACTCTTACGCTTTCCCCTTTTCTACTAGATACAGTGTGCAGGTCAGCAACTACAATTGTGGGGGGATTTTTATATCATCAATCTTTCATCAAAATAGTAGTCTTGCTTAGTTTCTTTTTCCTTTCCTCCCTCTTACACACGGTTTTACAGGAGTTTTCTTTCAATGCCTGAAAACTACCAGATTGACAGCTCCAGTGAATTAAGCTCCCTCTTTGTCGACAAAACAAGAGCAGCACCACAGGCAACCTCAGAACAAGCTCCCTGTATCCTTCTCTTCCCACCCCTCCAACTAGCAAGTGTATCTGAATGCTGAGCTTCACACACAGCTCTATCATGCCAGGGTGCCTTGTACAGGAGTCCCTGATGACACAGTTTACCCAGACTATCTCAGATGACACGTTAAAGCCACAAATGCTGGAAACATCATGACTCAACACATTGTCGGCGTATACCTGTTCCAGACAGCACAGTAACTCTAAAACCATGAGGCTGGCTGAGTGCATGCACATCTGTGCTTAAAGACTTACTGGCAAAGAAAATCCATTTAAGACACCGGGGTGAAAGAATGCAGACTTGAAGCAACTTAAAGTCATTCTTGAGACCTGAGAAAGGCAATGTTAACTAAAAAAATCAATAGGAAGACCAGAAAAACTCAATGCTCTCAATATAAGACAAAAGTCAGGTGCAGATTTTATTAAAAAATTAATTGCACATTTGGCATAAATGCTAGAAAGACAGGGGTTCTGTTACTATTGCAGTACTAATTCAGTGCTTCACTTTCTCAGAGTGCCCCTCTGCTATGTTAGCACTTAACCTCATCAGGCAACAAATGAAGATCTTTCTCTCTTCAGTTACAAGGGGCTTTTAAGTTCCACAAACCCCTCCACTGTTGGTTTCAAGTCACAGATTACCATGCACTAGATTAAGTTAGAAGATGGCTTCTAAACTATACCAAACTCTTAGTTCCTCCTCCTTCGTCTAGAAACTATTTTATTTTTAGCAGGAAAGTGTTTTCTTTTAGGGAAGAACTTTTGACTTCTGAACTTTTCACGACATCTTGACCAAATTTTTTTTTTATTAGCCAAGAGACAGGGTGCTTTTGTAAAATGAACACCTAGACATACACTTAAAAGTAAGTAATACCTATTCCTTTACAGGCTTAAAAAACCACAAACAAACAAAAAAACCATGCTAAAACCAAAACCCAACCCCCACCCCAACACAGCAAATGCAACTTTGTATTTGCTTATGTTTTTACTCATGGCCAAACTAGAGAACTGCCAACAAACGCCAATAGCCTCCCTATGTTCCCCTGCTAGCAGAAATGAAAGCGAGTTCAAAAATGCATTAATAGGTTTATGTGGAGCAGATCCATCCATGGCTATTAAAGGTGGTACCACGGACACAACTGCTGCCACCGAAGTCTCTAGAAGTGACTGACAGAATGCAAGGAGGGTCTGCCAAGGGCAAGGTGAGCACATTTGCTCTGTGCCTCATACTTTCCCTAAGCAACTGCTACAGCCATCCCTTCAGGTCCTGGCCGGCTGGGTTCAGGTCTGTTTGGCTGTCTTCACACTCTTCAGCTGGTCTGTCACCCCAAACAGCTCCAAGCAATTACGTTCTCTGCTACAAAGCAAAACATACTGATGAACTTGTATGGGAGTAACCTCACCATTACCCCCACCAGCCCCTCACCCTTCAAACAGCAGCAAGGAGAGCCCATTCCATCTGCACTGGTACCAGACTCCAGTGATAGCAGCCAGGGGGGGCTGGATCCTCAGCCTGTAAATTCCCCAAAAGTGAGATGAGATTTTGTAATCAAAGGAACAGCATGTTCCTGAACAAAGAAGCATCTACACACAGCTGCATGACATGCAGATAAAGCTAAAGAACAAGAGTGTTCTGTATTTACATTCATCTCCGTGGTTTGTTTTTTAACTACAAGGAAATAACTCCTTGAAACACACATACCCAATTAGGTTTAAGTGGTCACTGCTGGACTCACTAAAACATACCATACTGCTGAAGCAGGCAGTGTTTCACAGCCCACCGATACAAATGATGACACTTCTCATCCCTGTAGGGAGAGCAGGGTGACAACATAAGGAATAAGCCTAGTCATCCCACCAATGTTTTAAACCACAGAAGTCATTTCAGAACAGCAGGGAGAAAGGACTGTGGCACTGTGGCTGCCAGTGGGTCAGGCGTGGCATTTCATAAGTGAACCTTTATGATATCATTTCCTTCCAGCACCATTAATCACCCCAGACATCACTTGTTCTATCAGCTATTAACCAGTTGCCCCAACTCCAACATGAAGATAACTTTATCAAGGTTAGGCAGCAAGAGCCATTACTAAGCACTACAACACACAGTGCCAAGGTCCTTGTTTCCAGAGAATCCTCTGAACTACTTCTTCCTGCTGTAACAAAACACATTGCAGTATTGCCTGTATTTATCCATACCTAACATCAGGAAGAAAATTACAGAAAGTACAAAGAATCACCAGCATGTTAAAACACAGATTTCAGAAAAAGACATCTATGTTGCTTATGGCCAAAACATTCAACTCAAACAAGGTCTCTTAAAACACTGATTTTTAGCTCATTAATGCTCTTGGGGGGGGACAACACCCCCAATATCCATGAATTTTGGTGGTGTAGTCTGATGAGACAACCATGGGGCTTCAGAATGACAGCCAGGAGCATCATGGCTTCACAGCTCAAGATTTAGTATTTTGCTACAAACATGTCTCATTTACTTGTTTTTCTTCTTGCCAGTGGCACCATGAAGAATTCAGTTTCACAAGGCAGTGCCTCAGGACCCACACCGCACATGCAGAACCACCGTGTTACAAAGGGAAAGAACTCCTTGTTGACAAGGAGAAAGAAAAGTTTGTGAGGAGTCTGATGAAGAGCAAAAATAAGGCTGTTTCTGAGGAGGAAGGACCAACTTCAAATTCTTCCAAGCAAGCAAACTTGACTCAGCAATATGTTACAAGACAAGACATGTTACAGATCTTCATTAACTGGCATCGGAGGGGAGAAGATTAAACAGCTTGATGGGAACTGAACCTGCTTCCAAGTCCTGTGCCTGGCTCTGACAATTACTTTCCTAAAAGTGCCATTAGATCTGGAAACATGATTTTTTCCACTCTACAGATCCGAGCCTTGACAGCCCTCAGAGCAACCTCTCAATGTGCCTATACCCTACTGCCTGCATAGGTAGTACCCTGACTGTGGGAAAAAGCAGACTTCTGATTTGGCTCCCAGTTCACAGGAATTATTTTACATGAGTGGCAATCACACTCCAGTCAAATTAGCCCAAGCACTGCAGCTGGGAGGAAGGAACTACAAGTAAGGACATTCTGCTTGGAAATAAAGGACACCTCCTTCAGTGAAACTCAGTTATTTTGAAAGCCATTCCAAAAGAGCGTGGTTGTCCCAAATAGGATTTCTCTCTGAATACTAACTAGTATTTTTGTAGTATTTGGACAGTATGGAAGTATCAGCAGCTTCCTCCTCGATTATATTAACCACATAACTCCTTCTGAGCAGAATTAAATTCCATTAGTACAAAACAAGCCATTGTTTCAAGAACTGAACACTGAACTCAAAAATGAGAAAACGGAAGATAACCAGACAAGAGAGGGTTTGTTGCACAACACTGTGGCACAGATGTGACCAGCCCAGGTGCTTATTTTATCTATTATCACACTTATTTTAGCGTGTTTCACGTGCACTGCTTCCTTCTTTCTTTGGAACGTGTTCAGGAATGTCATCCACCAGAAAGTGTCAACTGCTGAGATGAATAGCACATTATCTGGCCAATATCAGGAGATATTATCAATTCCCAGATGCAGCACATTAAGACAGAGGAAACATTTTCTGTCACCTCTGACACCCCACTCACACTGAGCCTCTATGTTCAAGAGATCTACACACATTAAGACTGTGTGCTTAGACTTCCCAAGTCATGACTCCCAAATTAGTAAATGGACTTCAAGCTACTTAATGTACACCAAGAATGGTTTCTCAGGTACCTTCTGCGCTATTACAGACTGAACCAAGCCAGGAACAGCACTGACCTCAGGAGAGGTCAACATCTCTGCCCTGAAACAGCACCACAGGCCTGTATCATTCCCAGCATATTTGTCCAAGGTGGTTGTAGAGCTCTCAAGCAAAAAATTCCACTGCCTGCCTAGACAATTACAGTATCTTTTTCACTTACCTATCATCCCTTCTTGGCACAGTTGAAGGCCACTACTTTTTCTTCTACCTACAACAGAACTGGGGAATATGCTTTGCAGAGGAGGGGGAGCACATGTTGGATTTTTGTCTTTCCTACAATAGCTTTTTACAGACAAGATCCATCTCCAGCCTCTTCTTTATGTTGAATAGCACAGTACAATACACTGTATTTACAAAATCTTCGATTCTTCTCACTGCTCTGGGCACTTCCCAGCTGATCTGCCTTTTCCTTGAAATGCTGTGCCCCAGACCAAAGGCAGTAGGTGAGGCTACTGCAGCAGCGTTATCAGTGCTGTGCAGAATGGAGGCACTACTTCACACGCCTTACAGGCTCTGTTCCAACTCACACACCCCAAGATGACATTTGCTTGGGGTTTTTTGGGGTTTTTTTTTGGCAACACTGTCAACTTGTATTCTGCCTGTGATCTGCAAAAGAATGCACATCTTTCTCAGAAAAGTTGCCACATGACCAGGTTTATTGTTCCTTTGCTGCATATGAGTTCCAACAGGTTGTGGTAAAGGGATGTGCCATAAGGAAGACACAAACTTCCTGAAGCTGAGGTAAATGATTGCTAGACCACAAAACAGAGTCACTATGAAAGGGTGATTGTTACAGTCACTTCTGTTGTCCAGCAGCTGTGCTGTGTTCCCATGAAATGGTTCTGCAAGCATAACACCACAAGCTCTTTCTTTATGAGAAGAATGCCTGTCAGTAGGTGCTCTCAGAGATGAAGAAAATGCACACATATCCAGCTCTTCTGGGATGTAAAGTCTCTACACATGACCAGAAGAAGGAGCAGGAATCCAGAAACAGAGTGAGCTTCTTCTCCAAGAAATACATCCTTCTTTGCTACTACCTTCAACACTTTTTCATGGCTTAGTATAAGTTCTACCATTAGGCCAGCTGTCTTTAAGAGTTAATGTCAAAGAAACTTACCAACCCATCTGGCCCCCAGTTACTTCTCATGATATAGTATTTCAGACTAACACAGCCAACAATAGGAGCTATTGATCAACACACATGTATTTTATTTTTATGGCTTTTAAGGCTGTAAAAGCTAACTAGCACAAGCCAGATACTTAACAAAAGTAGTATTTAGGGTTTTTTGTGGGGAATTGGGGTTAAAGAAAATCCCCTGAGTTCTTCCTGGAAAAAATATGTAATATACTTCATGCCTGCTATATAAAGAAACAGATTAATTTAATACCCTCAAACCAGCATTATTCTTAAATCTGTCTTAAAACTCATGTTTAGGTTCTTGTGCACAGGCCATGGCACACAAGGGACCACAAATAAAGTTTAGAACAGAAAAAGAGAACCATACAGATCTACAGCACTGACAACAGTGCTTGCCATTTTATGGTAGATTACTAGATAGTGTGATTTCTCATATGTGCTAAAATAATACTTAACTATATCACAAAAATTAAATTGACAGAAGTTGAAGAATCAATTTAGCCTAAAGAAAAGGAAAAAAAGACAAACAAGTTCAGAAATTTACAGAAATTTAAATTAGGCATACTAATATTTTGGTAGGGAAAAAAAAAAATCATTGGTTGCTATGTTCAGCAGATCGACATGGTATCAGCCTCAAAATAGCTTCATCATAACTCAATGAAAAAAAACCAACAAACCAACACACCATTTTGTTATGACAGTGACCTGTCATAACAAAATGGTCTTCAGCACAGTTGACAGATGCTCTGTTGGAGCTACATACCCAAAGTTCTGTACTAAATCCCAGGCCTATTGAACTGACGCAGGTCGCAATTCAAGAACACAGCCTCGAGTTTCCGAACAGTCTTCACCAGTGCATAGCACCTAGGAATCCAAACTGGACCAAGATAACTCAGCTTCCTGCATGTCAGGGGATGCTATCAGTTTGACATGGATGATCTCTCAAGGAGGGAAGATGTCAATTTGGCTTGGTCACTAAAAATCAAGACAACTGAGCTTTACTAAAAGGCATAACACAGTCACCCCCTTCCATTGTCTTTTGTGGGCAGAATTTGAGTTTCTCAGCATTTCTATCATTTCCTGAGAACTTCTTCCTCCCAGATGCTCACCCTATTTTATGAAAAACAAAACAAAAAACCCAAAACAAAAACAAAACAAAAAGAAAGCCAAAACCAAAACAGAATAAATAAACAAAAAAACCCACAGCAGAGTAAATTCTTACCATAAATAATCTGGCCATTAGGGTGGACAAGCACTGTTCTTCTATCAGTCAAATTGTGGGATTTATTATGACATGAATTACATCTTCAGGCAACTCTTCAACTGCTTTTCTATTCATTTTCTACATGCCATTTAGAGGAAATTCTGACTTTTTATGTATATAGCTACACAGAAAAGCTACCACATTACCATGCAAACTTACAAGCTGCACATGTGAATGCTTTTGTCCAAAATAACTGAGAAGTAGCTTATCCTTTAGAATTAGGTGACTTTAAATTATCTCCTCTTGGATGAAGCATATTTCACTTCACATCACTATAACTTATTCATATTGCCATGACCTTACTGCCTCATATCTCCAGAGCTCCCAAAAGAGACCATAGTAACAGCTGACAAGCAGAACAACTACCAAGGAAATGGAGGCTTTTACAGAGCAAAGAGACATTTGTAAATGGCTGCATCTCACTAATCTTAACTGGTGCCAAACACACACAACTCATTTACTGAGTAGATATATAGGCGGTTTTATGCATATATGCCACTCCTCATATGGCATGAACAGAAGTCTTTTTATTCACAACATCCACAGACGTTATTCACAACACCCAGCAGCACACAAATTTTACAAAATGGTAACATGGGCATCCAAGAGTCCTCACCACCATCTGACATTCACACAACAGCTCTCCCATCTCTATAATGGAATGTGGCACCTCCATTTCCCTAACCTCGTATTAGTGCTCATGCACCTGCACAGTGACAGCCATTCCAAGGTCAGTGTGATGAGCATGGAACTGATTGGATTGAGCGTCTTTGCCAACTGCATAATCATTAAACCCAGCTTGAGACAGAGGATGAGACCAAGCAGCTAGAGAAAGGAGGAACTGTTCCTTTCAGCAGCCGCAGGGACACATGACAACATCAAAACTACACCCTTATATCACAGGCTCCTAAATTCTCAGTTAGGAGTGCCTAGAAACCTTGCTTACTTTTCAGTAGGCAATAGATACTCTATGTTTTGACAACAGACAGCAACCTAAAGCTCTGAGACTGTACCACCTGCACCAGAGGAGCAAAATATAAAGGCTCACAAGAAAGTCTATTTGAGATGCACAAACCAGACATTTGCACGCTGCGGTCCCACAAGCACCCTACACTCAGGGAACTGCAGCTGCAGCATATATGCTGGAATGCAGATAATTCCAAGTGCAACACAAAGCATGGTGTTCTAGCAGCTTTACTAAAAGCACAGGGCAACTTGGCAACAGTAGTTAAGTTGCCTAATAAATTCACTGACAGTGTAAGAAACATGTACCAAGCGCCCTGTTCCACATAAAAGAGCTCAACCCCGTATCACAACTCAAACAGGAATGCCTTCCTATCAGCAAGACTGAGACAGAAACTCTTTTCTCACCACTGAAACTGTACCTATGCACAGAACAGAACATAAAAGTCTTGCTCCAATGCCAGCTTACAAAGCAGCTTATATAGAAAAGAGCTGCTGGGCAAAACCAAAAACCACCTCAGGAAACAGACCAGAACATAGGACACACCTCATCCCAAAGGAATGCCCCTGCCAGGGTGCTTCAGACATAGCAGGGAGAATGACTAACCTGGCACTGGGGAGGGAAGTCACATTCCTCTCTATACACAGTGGCAAGTTCAGCCAGTGGATCAGAGTGAACTTGGCCTATCTTCAGGTTTGGTCTCCCTTGGGAGATATCAGCTGCAGGCTTGAAACCAGGCTTCCCAGGTGACAGGCCAACTGCTCTATCCTCCAGGTCAACAGCTCTTAAGGCAGTATTCAGGGATCACTGATTCTCTGCAACAGACCTGTGAAAACACACTGCCCTTTTTCTCACCACTCTGCTCAGAAACCCCAAGGAGATGTAGAAGCACTAAGGTCTGCACTGGGCTGCAACTCACAATTTGGGATCACTGGTCTGGGCTATAAATGTGAAGGTAGATACAAACACTGGCACTACCTTTACCTCTACAAAGTTATGCTCTACTAAGAATATGGCTCAGGTGGGATATATCTAGTCTGTCTCAGTGAGGACCAAACGTGCAGGTGAACTCTAAGGCCTTTGATAAAAGGAAGATTCCCTTGTGGATAAAAAGATTAGGCAAAAGTCCCAAGACATTATGTTCAGGCAGGACAGCTCCCATGTCAGTCATACGGAAGTTTCAAGTTGGATACAAACATGAGGAAAGTATTTAAGGTTCCTGCCCAGTGTTTGTGGAGCAGAAAGCTCAAGGCAGGGCTGCCTATGCCCCAAACCTGCACCTTAACTGCTGGTCCACTCACACTGGCTCATGTCTCCTTTCAGTTCAGACAATCTAACCTAAAACCTGGAGCCATGCTTAAGAAAGCAGTCCAGCACTTAGAGCCCATCTCTCAGAGAATGCTTTGAACAGATTTTGAAATGTCTGTCCGTGACCTCTTTCAGATGTCAGTGCTTTGCACAAGAAGTGGCTGCCCTGGCAAACTGTAAAGAAATGAAGATTCTCCTTATCCTAACAATACCCTTGATTTAAAGCCAGCATGCTTCAGGAGTTCATTAGGAGGCTCCTCTTACTTTCCTGGACTATATAACTGCTCCATCACAAACCCGTACAAACAAATCTGAACTTTGTAGTCATCCGGAAAGTATATCCCTAGGCAACAGGGAAATAAATTCCAAGTAGCAGTCACCATAAAGCACATAGAGTAGACAGACAGACACATAGTCCACTCTAACACATGAATCACTGTACAGGAATGAGTATGCTTGTCTTGTTTTTTACCATACACAAGATTTCTAGTAAGATGCATGTTGAGTTTGGCACAACTTTGTCTATGGAAAAAAAAGTTTACAAACACACAAGTTATCAAGTAGATATTATCCATAAACACTTGAAATCTTTGCCTAAATGAATGCAGCCTCCCTTTGGTGTCAATTGAAGTTACTGGGAATGAAAACAGAGCATCCAAGATATCAGCAGAATGTGCTCCAATGACTGTACTGATACTTAAACCAAACATTTAACTCTGCTTGTACAGAAATGCTAATAATGCTTTTAAAAGTACCAAAGCATGTATGAACAGCCACCTCTATCCAGTGTCTGTAACTGGTATTCAAATTGAGCTTAGCCTGTACAGGATGAGGTAGCCTAATTTTCACCAAGAAATTAGTAAAGTGTAGCAAGAGAGACTCTTTGGGGTCAATTTTCACAGCACCATGAGGACCCAAAACTATTAATAGGTTTATACAGTACAAAAAGAAATTGTGGATCCATGCTATGTAACACAAGTGTAAGGAATTTCTGAGGTAGAGAAAAATGAAGCAAAGCACTTAGTCAAAAAGAGAAACAAGGACAATGGAGGACAAAAAGTCAGTTTTGGAGATTCCTAAATACAACAATGTACAGTACATAATACGAAAAAGTTTTTAATGGATTTTCTGAGATTCACTGTAGTTTCCAGGCATGAAAAACAGCTATACCAAACCTCAAAGCCCTAAAAATTACATTTTTCATATGCCTAATAGAGGTAAAAAGTGTATTTTTGAGCATCACAAAAACTAACCTAAAATCTCACACAAGGGCAAAACTTAGCATTATTCATCGACAAGAATTTTGCTTAGAGAACCACGTGAAATTAGACATTAAACCAGAACTTGTGGCCCTTTCTATACTTCCAAAAAAGTCTAGTAAATTTTGCTGAAGTTTGATGGAGGGGATACAAAATGTCAAGTACAAAAGCTGATGTAAAAGCTTCTGTCACTTTCTTGAAATAGCTCTCTGTTTTGCCTCCTTCATCTTTACAGAAAGAAGCAAGGGCTGTCAACAGAAATTTCACAGGGACTGGTGTTTTTAGAATGACATGCTTTAAATAAAGTGTATTTGACATCCTATACAATATATTCTGTAAAGTTTGCAGCATATTTTCAATTATCAAAATTGATTTAGTATCCTTGTTATAAACTTACTATTAGAATGAAGTAAGAAAAAGCTGTTATTCAGTATCAGAAACTGTGATGTATATGTCACAAGACCTTGGACCCATAAGGAGTTTAAACTCCCACTTAAATAATAAAATTGTGTAATATACTGCATAAATTATCCTCTAAGCTATACAGATAAAGTCTAATTACAGCTTATCAAACTAACCTTTACCTCTGGGACAGCACAAAATAGACGTGGTTATACCACCTTCAGGTGTCTTATTCACATCTCAAATGAATACAAGCTTACTCAGGGGTTTGTAGACCTTAATTTTACATGTTTTCACACAACTTGAAGGAAAGTTATTCCCAGACGTTTGACTCTTTCTAATAATAACTCGGGTTCGTAAGAAGGTCCGCAGAGATCCCAAATTACACTATTTCAGCGGGAATACCAGAGACCTCTCGGGAAGCAGGGGACAGAAATGCACCCAGGCGGGCAGTAACGTGGGGCTGTGCCGGGCCCTCGCACACCCACGGGGACGCTGCACCATCCCGGATAGTGCTTCCCTGGAGAGACCGGCAGCGCCCAGGTGAGCGGAAGGCAGGAGCGCTTAGCCCGGCCCGGAGGCAGCGGGGCGGGGTGCCCGGGGCACTGCGAGCCCTGCGGCCCCGGTCCCGGCGGGCAGAGCCGGCTCCGCGGATCCCCGCACCGAGTGCGGTACGCCCGAGGGCGGCGCGGGCCACGGCCGAGCACGGAGCGGCCCCAGCCCCATCCCGGGGCCGCCGCCTGCCCCGGCGTCCGCCCCGGCGCTCTCCGCGGCGAGGGCCGCCTCCTTACCGGCACAGCTCGGCGAAGGCCTGGAAATTCAGTTTCCTGATCTTCTTCTCGCTCAGCCAGTATCCCACCCGCTTCCCCTTCAGGAAGGTCTGCATGGTGCCGCCCCGCGAGCAGGCGACCAGGGCGGCGGGGCAGCGCGGCTGACGCTCGCACTCGGCGCCTGCCAAGCGACGGCTGGAAGAGAAGCAGAGAAAGGAGGATCAGCCGGTTCCCCGCGGCGGGCGCTGCCCCCCGCCCGCCCGCCCGCTCCGCTGAACCGCCGAGCCGCGCCAGGCGCAGCCCCCGGCGGGCGGGCAGCCCAGACAGGCCCTTCCCCGCACCGGCGGGCAGCTCGCCGAGGCAGAGAGAAGCCGCTCCCCGCACCAGCCCCGGAGCGCCCAGCCGAGCAGGCACGCCGCCGCCGCCCGCCCCGCGGCACGCCCGCAGCGCCCGCACGCACGGACCCCGCCGCCGAGCTCGCCTCCGTGCCCACTCGCCGTCGTCGCTGCCGCTGCTGCTGCTGCGCGGCCGCGGTGGTGGTGGTGCTGCTGCTGCTGCTGCTGCAGCCGCTCAGCTCCCCATTTGCCCGCTATTCGCAGCCGCCTCCACTTCCTCCTCCTCCTCCAGGCCGTCCCCTGCGCTCCGCTCCCACCCACCTCGCGGGGCGGGCACCGGGATGCTCCCGCCCCGTCGCAGCACCGAGGGGCCGCGCCCGCCCCGCGGGCTCCGCGCCGCCGCCGCCAGGGGGCGCCCGCGCCGCCGCCTGAAAGAGACAGCGCCCCTTTCTGGGCGTGGCCCGTGGATGCGCCATGGGACTTTGGGGTCCTAGGGAGGAACAGTTTTACACAGCTACTGAAAGCGGTTGGTCAGTACATCTTTCACAGAAAAAAGATTCTAAGTAAACATGAATCTTCACTGCAAAACCAAGTATGTTCCTTCTTCCAGCATTTGCAAGTATCTGGAGGGATTAAACAATGTTTTCAATAACAGCTATTTCTTATTTAACTTTCTTTGGCAGGAGGCAAAAGGCAGGCAATGCAAGCATGAGCTGACATTCTAATTTTTGGATTGTGCATCCCTAAATACTGAGGCAGCTGTTCTGTGCTTCATTTCAGAGGAAGAATCTTTCAGTCTGATTTACTGTGTCTCAAAGGACAAGTACCATTTCCCCGTTTTTGTTTTTCCCCTTCATCTGAAAGGATCACCATTTCATCCTGAACATTTTTCTCTGTCTCTCCAGGAATGGAAAGCATGGCCTTGACAATAACGATGTCCCTCACAGAGGGGTTGGCATACCTGCAATCCTGAACAGAGGTGCAGATGATGCTTCTATGAAGATGCTCTCTGTGAACCAGCCCTGGAGCCCTGTGCAGTGGGAACTGCTCAGCGAGTTCTGCTGACTCACAGTGCCACAATAAATGTGGTTTATAACTTCAGCAGAGTATTGGAACAGTGGTAGAAGTATCCATGTGAAGGAAGGAAGGGTGAAAGCCTTAAGAAATATGAAAGGGGTAATTGACTTAGGGAGTTTGTAGGAAACATTTTACATTCCTATCATTATTCACATGAACAGTGCAGTCATCCTGACCCAAGGGTTTATTGGAAAGTAGGCAAGGAATGGAAACACCTGCAAACAGCTCATACCAATGGTTTTTGAGAATTTGTATCATAGCATTTTTTCTCTATTTGTGATTGCTCTGAGGAATAAATATCTTTATTTGTCTCCTTCATCTTACTTGCCACTCATACGTTCTAACCTTTATTTTACAGAACACTTTTTATCTTAATCATATTCACACATTTTTTCACAGTAAATTAATTAATGTAATTAGAATTAGTAAATGTATTTTGATAGCATGATTCCTGCTGCAGAGTATTTCACTGATACTTAAATATTTTATGGGAGTAAGGTAATTTTGGAAAAATTTGTAACTCAAAAATACAAGACTTTATCAAACATTATCAAATTTATATACAAATCCTGAAACAAACTGACTTGCGGTTCTTGTTATGAAGTGTTTCATTTTGCCAATATCAGTGCTTTATTTCAGCTATCATTTCACTGGACTTTTTTTAGACTTTATTAAAATTTGAGTCAGTATATTAAGCTCAAAATTTATATTTGTATCAGAATAGAATATGAATGTATTGAAATATGAAAATCTTGAAGCCAACTTCCTAAAATATTTCTTTCTGAAAGTTTTCTTCTTTAAGAAATGTCACCGTTTCAGACCAATCTAAAACACAGTCTGCAGAGACAGAAATATTTATGTACGTTTTTCCGGATGCAGCAGAGCAGGTTTTTAGAGGTGTTGAGCATTCCTAGCTCCTGTGGAAATGAAGCACAGGCACTAAAAAGGAGGAATTTGCTTTGCTCCGATATAGAAAAACTTGAATTAAGTATATCAAAGACCAGATTCAATGTTAGGAAGGAGGAGGCTGGTAAATGCCTTCATTTTAAACTACAGTTTTTGAATCTTAACCCTTGAACAACTGCAGATGTGGGAAACATATTTCACCTGGTGTGCCACTGTACTGCATCTTGCTGTACAATGTTGCTAAATAAATTACAATCCTCTGTTTACACTGCAGAGCTTGTTCAGGCAATGCCAAACCTGCAACCACAGGAAGCCCCAGGGTAATGTTTATGCCATTCCTGATCAGGAGCAAGCTGACTATTCCTGTGACTTTCTGTGGCCCAACTCTGTAAGCTGCAGCTCATGAGCTGCTTCATGCTAATTAAAGGGGTGAGGGTTGATTAGGATCTTGAGCCCTCCGGCAATCAGAACTATCTTCCTCTTCATCTTAGCTTCAGCTACAGGCCAAAGCATGTTTCCCTTGTTTAGCTGGAACCTCTCACACCTTGGCTTCTAACCCTTTCAACAAATACAGGGGCTCTGACAAGGCTGGATACTTGCAATGTGGCATAAGTTAGTAAAGTTCCATGGAAATTAATTTTAGATTAATATGAGGCATCCCCACTTACTTAGTTATCGAAGTATATTTTCTCAGTATTTTTTGAATTATTTTTTCAGCAGCTGGAAGAAGTCATGGTAGAATCTTTTGCAGTGAGTGAAAAGAAGGTGGTAAAGTGATTTACATTGCCTGCAGTTTAGGGTTTTTGCTTTTATTTGCATTTTTTATTATTACAGGATAGTTGTTACTCTGCTGCAGATGGGCAGGAGGGTGGGCTGAGCCTTCTGTATCAGAACAGGTCCCTCTCTCCAGTCAGTCAAACCACCAAGTCAGATCACGTGCTAACATGGCACTGCTGGAATAAGGTCGTAGGTAGGAGGGAGCACAAAGAAAACCCTGCATGTGCTGCTTCTGGCCCCTGAGAGAGAGACCCAAAGATGAGTCCAGGTGCTGCACAGCATGTGGAACTTGTCATCACCAGGGAGGCAGCCAGAGAGAAATGTACAAGAGGCATGGTGGGCTGCCATTTCCTCAGGTCTCTGCTATATCTATAACCGATTCATCACTGCAAGATTCATAAAAAGGCCAGATAGGACTTCTTTCCACAGTGGTTCACTGGAGGATGTGTGTGACAGAAACTGAGCTTCTACAATTTATGGTTGTTTTTTGCCTCTGATAGTATCAAATGGATTTGGTTTTTTTGGTTTTTTTCTTTAATACACTACAGTTAGTTGGCTTTGGAATACTCCTGGCGTGGGCTTTGGAAATGCTTTTCTGCAGCTATTCTTTTTGCACTTGTGAGACTGTACATTGTGGTAGCTTTTGAAAAGATGGAAATTGTTGCCCTTCCCAGAGAGCAAAAAAAGCCAGTGTCTCCTGATGGGACTGTGCAAAATCAGCAAGCACAATGTCTGTGAACTGTTAGTGAACTCTAAGGAAGCATTTAAACAAAACAGGAAAAGGGTCCTCAATCACTGGAGCCGTAAGCATGAGAAGAAAGTGCAAGTGATGCTGTGGCCCACACCGGACTTCTATCTTTCCTGTTTTCTCAATTTTAGCAGTCTAAAAGGTTCAACTGTAGCCACAAACAACTCATGGAAGTGGAGAACCGCTGGAAGGAGGACATGTTCTTGAGGTCACCTTGAACGTGTTCTTAACATGAGAAGCAAAGACAGATGTAAGCCAGAAAAATACGGGACAAGAGTGGTAGGATTAATATATGTCCAGGTCAGTTGATATGACTTTATATGTAAGAGTTATGTGTCCATGTCAGTCTTATGTACATTCATCATATTAAAAATAGTTACATTGTTTTAAAAAAATAATGAAGTGAAAGCAATGAAAGATATGATTTTTTTTGTGGTAAGATGGCTCATTTTGCTGGAAGCATGCTCCCAGAATTGTTATACATACTTAAAACTACCTGATTAAAAAACCACGAACAGCTATAAGCAGAATAACTCTCTCAGCATGAAACACATCCCCCATCCTTGGCTTTTTTCCACTCAGAGTGCATTCTGAAACATTATCTAATCCCCATACTCAATAATACTCAATAACCAAAAGAGGCTTTTTTTTTCCTTCTTGCTCGAGTACCAGTCTCATATCCAAAGATTAAACTATACATATACATCTCCTCCACGTTACCAACACTCTGTCCTGTAACATCCCATTTCTACCTCCTACTACATGCAGCCCTTCTGAAGGAAGATGATCATGTAGAAAAGAACTGGAAATTCAGGAGACAAGTAAGTTATAGAAAACAGGAGCTAATCAGCTGTAGTGTAAAAGGAAGAAGGGGAAAAAACCCAAGCTAAAGCACCGTCAACAAAAAGACCTGGAATAAATCAACTGAGACCACAATTTGGTTATAGCTCTGGGCATTTACTAGATGCTCAGGCTTGTAAAGTGAAATAGATCGCTCATCTAGAATCACAAACTTTCAGATATTTCAGATCACCTAGATCCTGTAAGACACTTGTAGTTGCACAGATGATAAATTCCATTAATACTTGTTGTATCACTGTACTATTAAATTTATTATCTCACATACTCAGTGCCTGTCAGTCTGTAAATAAGGTTTAGGCAGTGAGCACATCTGAATGTGGGACTTGTCATAATCCCATAGTGTCATTATGGAGCTACCTGGACAGGTACTGCTTCCCAATCATTTTTCTGACAGCTAAAAGGGACACTTCCATAGACAGGATCCCAGCAAATATTCCTAGTGATTCTTAACAGGCCACTTCTGTGCTTCATATTAATGTACCAGATATATAAGAGCCACCTTTAGGGTTGAACATACAATGCCAATGCTGCCCTTTGGGATTTTCCTTTCTCCCAGAGCTTCCAGAGAGGGGAAGGAATGTTAGTGACTGAATGCATGAAGGCTGCTTGCCTTGAGCCTCAGTTTTCTGGTGCGACCTCTGAAGAAAGCTTTTCACATGGATGAAAAGTTTGTCCTAACTTGTGCCTATGAAGATTCCCATTGTTTGATAAGGGATGAGCTAACATTGTACCTTTTCCCTTCATCAGAAGCCAATTTCCATTATCCAAGTGCCAACTGTCCCAATACATATAGAAGCTCAATGCCTAAAAGAGATCTATGTTTTTGAAATTGTGCAATTAATATAGATACATACATGCTTCCTCTTTTATTTATTTGGGAAACCAATCTAAACAAATCAGAGCGAGGACAAGTTAGAAGAATGTTCTTGAACTCTCAGCACTTTGAATAGTGGTTATTTCTGCTCCGTTTGCATCAAGCCTATGAAGTGGGATTCTTTTTCACGTGAAGGCCTGCCAGGAGAAATCAGAGAGGGTGAGGAACACCCTAAACCAGAGGAAAGCACTCATGCCACCATTTAGACAGCAGAGGCCTCAGGACATGCCAAGGAGCTGTCATAAAAGTGTTTCAAGCACTTAAGTAATTTTTCAGCTACTTGGACTATAGAGTTCTCTAAAGAAAATGGTTTCATAAACCAGAGAATTAGAAGTTAGCCCAGATGTCTTGAGGGCAAAGTTGATAGTGGTTTCAGGTTAGATTTTGGCTACTCTGCAATAACAAAAGAAGCTGCCAGAGGGATTTACCACAATTTGTAGGACATCTTCTGAAGATAATGCCTAGATTGGTGTGGGGGAGAATAATAGGCATGTGGGTCTTGTCAAAGGATCTCACCTACTCAATTTTGAGAGCATTCAAACCTGAACTCTTCTGTGCTAATCATCTCCACTTGCTATCAATGACAATAGCCCCAAAAGACTGGTTTACCATCACTCCACACAGCTGGGGAAAGGAGAACTTGCAGCTGTCACAGACTTTTCTAGAGTGAAAAAACTTTTGTGTTGCTGGCTAACCTTGGTGGTTTTTTGGGGGCCTTATTTGTGCAGATTTCCAGAGAAGGGACATCTACACCTTCTGTTCTGCTGTTCTTTCTGATCCTCCTGGGTTAGGGTGGCTATTCTCACCCACCAGTCCAGTGCTGGCTAACCACGTTTCCAAGCATTTTCACTGTGTGAAGCCACTCCAGAAAAGTATCAGGCTGCCTAATTTTACCAAGCTAAAGATTTTCCACTGCTTCAGAGGCTGTTTTGACAGAGCACTTAGAACTAGCACTTAAAAAATGTGCAACAATCTGAGAATTATAGTGTCTAGCAAGTGAAAAAAGAATGATGGAAGATGAAAAGACCTTGAAATTGTAACCTCTGCTTCAACAACCAGATCAGGATAGGTTTAATTTTGTGTCACAATCCATTGCAACATCATCATTTATGCACTGGATTCATTGGTGAAACACTTCGACTGGTAACAGTTACCCAGAACACTATACCTGGCAAACAAGCTCTGCAGCATGTAAAAGCATCATTTCAGAATGGAGGTGCTCTAAGTCCCATTAAACAAAGCAGTGCAGAAATGCACCTACAATGACACACTAATTTAGGCCAGATACTTTTTTGTATGGAGAAGGTGTTGATTTGGATGCACTTGAACTTGCTACAGTCTCATAGCAGTATATTTCTTTACCCTCCCAGTATCCTCATGTTGTTATGATAATGATGTTTACGTTCTGTTGGTGAAAGGCAAACCAAGCATACATTTGTGTGGAAAAGTGGACATTTCCCCTCTTTAAGAATGCTAAAAAATGCAGTAATAAATGTGCTAAGCTGGAGACATTTAAATAGTCACTTGGAATTATAGGACAGAGTATGACAGTAGGCATTACTGCAATTTCATTTTATATAGCAAAGAGCAGCAGCTTAAAAATTCTGCACAGCAAGGAAAAAATGTAATGCCTTTTGCTTGAAAGATTTGCAAATACTGCTTAATGTGCTTTTGTTAAATGAAATGCAAATACTTACTTACTAATAAATTATTGAAATTTTCCCTTTGAGAGTAATCATCAACTGCTATTAACATCTCCATTCAAATGTTCAAGTCATTCTGGGTCTCTGTGCTATTTCTGGTACAGACCTCTAGCATGGGCTTCAGAAAAAGGCAAATTCAGGTACAAGGCTAGGTGAGTAGTTAGAAGCTTCACAACTACAGTGAACTGACTTTTATCTTTCACTAAAGATAAACAACAGGAGCCCTCCATACAGATGATGAGGATGAAGATTTACTTCCAATTGATGACATTTGTATGAAAGCCTCCCCTCTCATGTCGGCCTCTCAGCTGAGCTGACAGTGTGCACTTGTGACAGCTGAGCTGACATCGAGCACTTCAATGGGTAACAAGGTGCTCTACAGGTCTGGAGCTTGGATAAACCATTAGGTCCTTCTGTTATTCAGCCTGCCTCTGACAGTGACTTCCCATTGCCTCAGACAAGTTCTGGTTTTTTATAATCTATGCAGACATTTCTGTGACTAAGAACCTATCAACCCACACATTATATGGGTGGATATCTTACACATATGCCTCTTGCAGTACATTTTAATGTTAGCAACTATGGGCTAATTCCTAAGCTCGAACAGGACAGAGGGAAGAGGTTCCTAAAAGACACAAAGACACACTGTCTTGGGGTGACTTTATGATGTGCATGCCCTACTGCCGCTCTATGCCCAGATATGATTCCTGTGCCTGTGTCTTTAAAAATATGGAACCTTTCACAAATTTTGGACATTCCTCCAAATTTGTCTCAAACCAGGACACACAAACATAAACTTTTTGGTTTGGTTTGGTTTTTGGGTTGGGGGGGCATCATTTTTTTGTTTGTTTGTTTGGGGGTTTTGGGGTTGGTTTGGTTTGGTTTTTGTTGTTGGTGGTGTTTTTGTTTTTTGAAAGGTTAGATTCTGCAAATTTTAAATATTGCTGTCTACAATATGCTGTCTACCTCCCCCAAACTTCCGTCCTGGTCTATGCAAAATTGGGATCCTTTGAATTTGGGAAAAGGCCTGATATGAACTGAGTTCTTTCACTATTTGTTTAGTAAAAGAAAGTTATGTTTCTGGAAAATACAGTTTACAGTCTAGAGCAAGATAGGTACAGCCTAGAAACTGGGAATCTCAGAAGAGACAATAACTAAATCTCTTTAAAATAATTCTATGGTGTTACTGACTTAAGCATCACATAAGCATCACTGAAGGAGAGAATTAGTAGAAATTTTTTTTTAAATTGCTCCTCTCGTGAGGATGGAGCAGTCACTCTCTAAGATGGTCAGATGTTCCTCTTGGACCATCTATATGGACAGAAAAAGGATTCTGTTTTTTCTTTTTAACATGGGTGATTTTTCAGTTAACTTGTTTATATGACTAAACGTTGACAGCAGCAAACTCAGCATGGAAATTCAATAACTGCTCCTTTCTGGGAGTATGAGCTTACTTTAGTTGAAAACATGAAAAAACAGAATTCTCAGGGGTTTAAGGGCAGCTTTGGAAGTGGACTTGGGGTGGTTTTTTGTATTATTTATGAAAATTTAATTAAAAACAATAAATTGTAATGAACAATGGTTTTGTTGAAATGCAATTTATAACTGTAAACTGGTTTGACAAAAATTCTGCAGGAAAGCTCTCTTTCCTTCAAGGTCAGTACAATGCTGGGTCATATCACTGGAGCTGTGAGATCAATATCTGCATTGCTTCTGCATAAATTGTACTTGTTCTCTGTTTGAATAAATGCCATGGAGAGAAATAGTTAGTTTCCAGACACCTCTGCCCCAATCCTTTCAGTATGTTTTGTCAGTTCTTGCTCAACTTTGAAGCGACTTTGTAATTGGCTGAAAAAGAGAAGGTAAAAGCAAAGATTTTATCTCTTTCCTGCCGGAATTGTTTTACCGCAGACAATGCAGACATGAGGCGTACATTCAGTGGTAACTAATTAACGAGGAGCATCAGTGTACTGAAGACTAAGAGTGCAGTCTAAAATACCAAGGCCCTTCTTCATAAAAGAGTCAGTTCTTTATAGGCACTTTGACAAAGGGTACTAGTGTATAATTCTTCCTTTGGCAGATGTTTACTGTGGATGGTTGAGAGAATGAGATAGCTATTCCATTTGAAAATATCAAAAAGTTTGTTGGAAAGATGATAAATATTTCTACAACTAAGAACAAAGTATGGATGGTATTCAAAGAACCTGGTTAATATGATTGCCTGAAGCTTAACTCAGATGTGGCTGCTGCTAATAAAATGGTGGAAGCAGAATTTCAGGAACTGAGAATTAAAGATTAAGGTAATTTAAGGTCCCAAAATTTCAAAGTGTACAAAGCAAATATACTATTTCAATTCAAAATGAGAAGAAATAAAATATAAAAATTCTATCCTATAGAAAAGTGCCTTGCATGCTCTCAAATGAATGTGCAACACTCTATAAGAGAACAGATGTTTCCAACAAAAGAGTTCAAAAAAAGACAGCAGTACAGACAAAACAACTACCCAAGAAAAAAAGGGGATCAGAAGATTATGGCCTTATTTTCAGAAAAAACAAAACTTCTAAAACACAAACTAAAGATTCATAAAACATGAAATAAAACATATGAATTGAAGCAAACTAATGTTCTTGACTCACACTAAATTATAAGAAACTGATCAAAACAACTTATTACACCACAACAGGATATTATGAAACTCACTGTAACTACATCTAATAAATAAAACTGCTGTAAGCTGCAAAAACACTGGACATTCAAGCACTCACTGATAAAAAAATCACATGAGTACTATAAACATTGTTCTGAGCAAAGAAAAAAAACCCAAGGCATTCTCTTTTCCCAATATACATCCTCAGTTTTTTCATGTGTTACTTCAAATTCACTAAAAACTCTTTCCCTTCTGTATTTCTTTATAAGCACAGCACTAACCCTGCTTGTAACACAAAGGAGAGTTTGCCCAGCTGGAGCTGAGGGCAGACGTCATGTGAGGCTTGGGTTTTCATGTGTGTTTTCTTTCCCCAGTCAAAGCACTGGTTCTTCAGTTTGCTCTGTGCCCTACCTTTGGAGTACCAGGAAGAGATGTGAACTAGTCTACCTCTCTTGGCTTAAGGTTAGGTATGATCTTCATAGGACCAACACATGTGCTCATGCCCTGTTCTCCTCATTTATGCCAGTTTTGTCCTTGGAATCCCAACATATACGGAGTCTGTAGGGACCCCAGTTCTGCAGCCAAGAGTTTGGTTTAGAGTCAGGATTAAGAAGGAAAAGATCCAGGAACGTGGTATTCTAGATGAATCAAAAAATCAGTGTCCTACAAAGTGGAAGGCAAATGCCATCTTGACAGAAATGTTTCCATTATTAGATTCTCACTTCTCAGTTCTTGTCAGCGAGAACCTACTACAACTCTGCTAAATATAAACATAAGATCCACCCAAAAGGATGCAAGATGCATTCTGTCCTTCAGCTTCTGCCTTCCATTTGGAAGGCCAACTAATTTTGGTTTTGTAATCATCTCAGGTCTTCTACTTTTGCTTTTCTATTTTGGCTAAAATCTAAACTTAGGCAATACTTTCTATTAATACTGAGTTATGAAAACTTTGTTTGACTCAAACATTACAACTAACCCTTCTGATTCCTCTTATCAACCCTGATTTATCCTATGTAGTTTATCAGGATCCTGAGTGCACTAACAGGCCTTAATAGCCCCAACAATCCTCACCCGATCCCCCCCTTGGGCTCAGGAGCCCCAGTTTAGTCAAGCCTTGTGCTTTCAGTTCATGCCTGACCTGAGCTGTATCACTATGTGTCCCCAGCTCAGCCATGACTGTGCCAAGCCATGTTTATCCAGACCTGGAGTTACAGACTGAATTCCTAGCTTGACCTCAGTCTTTTCTTATCAATATGGACCTTCGTGGCAATTGCTAGGTTATGTCTGACCCTAGTTCTTGCTGGACCTGACCCTAGCCTGTGGGCTGCCTTCACAGCTTGAACTTGGACCTGCCTTGTTACTTGCCTGATGCTCTGTACTCCTGGCTGAATCTGGTGTGCCCTGCCTGCCTTGCTCAGGCTCTGTGGGACTGGGCTTGGGCAGTGAGGCTCTGCCCCATCATCTGTGTTATTATGCTTGGCTCCTGCCCTCTATGGAGCAGCCAGCTCTCACTGCTCCATTGTTTGTCTCTTTTATCTTCAAAATAAACCAAATATTTCTATAAAAATACATTGCATGTCAAAACTAAGTGAAACACTTTTTTTTTCTAATGCTACAAAATTCCATGATTAATTCTCTGATTCTGTTCATTAAATATTATTTCCTTTGGATTCAGCAGACTTCTATCTCCTCCTCTGGTTTGCCAAGCTGAATATTACCCTTTTGAGTCTCACCAGGTGTATGTTCTCATTTCAATATGCAGAGTTATGAGTTCTTTCCCCTTATTAATACCAGCCCTTGTGACTGGAATTTGTCTAAAGCTGAGAACAGTTGCTTCTTGTTCTACTAATTTTGGTATTATTCCCTTCCCCCTCAAAGGCCTGCAGCTAAAACTAATCAACCAACAAACTCTCAGTTGAGCTATTTGCTCCGTCCCTTCCTATATTATGCCAGAGGTTAAGCATAACACTGAATTTAGGCAGATTGAGATCTAGCCCAAAACCACTACAAATCACTCTGTGTTATGCCTTAGCTTTCAAAGGCAGCTTGTGATTGTTGTAACAACTCTTCAAATTTTTTAGATCCTTCTCTTCATAACCACAATCTCAGGCTTATGGTTATTACAGAAGACCCATGGTTAGGTCTTTTAACCTACTTGGTTTACAAGCAGGTTAAATCCTAAACCATCCTTCCTGCTTTTTTTTCATAATCTTAAGTGCAAATGCAGGCTTTACAGTTAGCACATGTATCCACTGCCAAGCCATACATTCACACTCACATATTAATTCGTACTGAAACCCTTCTCTTTGAAATCTAGGTGGGTATTTCAAAGAATCTGGTTCATTTCCCATCATTATATCTAACCTCAATATAAGAAAATGCAATATAGCCATGCTTGAGTGGAAGGTCTGTCAGCCACACAGGAGTTTTATTCACTTTTAGATCACCTGGGACCCTACCACCTGTAAGAATGGAAAGAATGCCATTTAGGTGAGAAAAGTGTCCCAGGGGTAATTAGAGGTATGTAGCTATTCATGTCTAGATCTATCATCACAACTACACTAATGGTCTATTTAAACTTCGGGAAAGATAATGAAATCTTGATTGAACTGAAGTGTAAAATCGCTGACCTGGGAGTCACGCTGTTGCTCAGGCTGGCTCTGCCTGTGGTGCCGGGCGCCATCTCGTGTCACTTTTGGGCCTTTAGTTCAATGAGCATTAAAGCAACAATAATTTTTTTAAAAACCCACAAAACAACAAAACAACAAACCAAAACAGCACGACTTAAAGTGAAGTTTCTCTGTGACAGAGGAGTTGTATTTCTGACTCTTGTGGGCTCTCAATAGTGTCACTTTTCTCTACTGATATCTGCAGCTCCATGCGTTTTGTCATCAGCTGTCCTGACTATAATCCAAAACACCAGCTTCTAACACTTTTCATTGAAACACCAAACATAGCAGGATAAGCCATCATAAATTTGATTTTGCAGCAGCTCTTATATACTGTGTCCCATGCACCTACTACATCCCCAAGAAAAGTGGCAGAAGATACCATGTATTTACAAAATGTCATTGCTTTAGCGTCTTTCATTTCTTATTGGGCATCCCTTTTTAAATCGTCTTTTAGCCTCCTTCTTAAGGACAGCTGCATGAGAGTGAATTGTGGCCACTGCTGCTTTCTCTGTGAAAAAGTGTAATTTCCTCACGACTTTGGGATACAACAATTTAGTAACAAGTTCCACTTGCTATGTAACGCGATTCAGTTTCGGCATTAACTGGCACGGAGTTCTCGTCACACAGTTCCTGAATTTAGGCAAACACGTTCTGCCCACACAAACTCTCCCCAAATCATTGCTGTGCCGTCATTGAATGGCGCACACCTGACCGGATCGTTTTGCTGTCAATTTAAAGGATCTTTTAGCTTCATTTAAAGCTTTTCCCCGGTAGAAACATATGGACCTTAAAGATCATCTGGTCCCAACCCCTGCTGCCATGGGATAATAAGCATATAATATCTCCTAATACTTTAATTCATTAGAAATAATCCACTAAGTCATGTTTATGTATAAGCATATACTGGGTTTTGACTACACGTTTGCCATTTTCTGGAGACAGTTTCAGTCTCTACTGTAATCTCTAGTAATCTCTGTTGTTATTCCCCTCGGCCGGCTAACGCGGCCACTGTACCAAAACACAACAGTTTGGGTCTGTCCCCCGCTAAGGAGCCGAGCGCCGCCTCAGGGCGACGCCGCCATTTTGGGCGAAGTCACCCCCGCCACAGAGGGGCGCGCGCCCGAGCCAAGATGGCCGCCGGCCAAGGCGCCCGCCCCGGATGCGGCCGCGCGCCCCGGCAGCCGTTGCCCCGTGCCGGAAGTGGCGGTGCCGGCGGGCGGCCATGGCGGCGGGCGGGCAGCGGGGCGGGCCCGCGGGACTCGCCGCCTCCCGGCGCCGCGGCGCGGGCTGAGGGGAGCGGGCCGCCCGCCGCCGCCCTCCCGCTCCCTCCTTCTCCGCCAGAGGAAGGTAAGGAGCTGCCGGCGCCGGGAAGGACGCGTGGTGGAGAGGCGCGTCTCTCCCAGAGCGCGAGTCCGGAGGGTGGTGTGTGCGGGCGGTCGTGGGAGGAGAGCCCCAGTGGGGTGAAGGGGTCCGAGGACCATCGCGGATCTGCCCGAAAGCTGCAAGTTGTAGTGGAGTCTGGAAACGGAGAATAACAATGAGAAGACTCTGTTACCTCAGCCTCTTTCGGTATAACCGGGAGCAAAGGCTTCTGTTCTGGCTTCTGCTCAAGGGCAGGATCAAAACCCGCTGGTGTTTACCTTCTTAATTCTACTGCTGTTTTGACAGTGTCTGTGCTTTCAGTATGTACATACCTTCTGACGTTTTATTTCTTCGAAGGCGACAACTCGTGAGCCAGCTCGGATATGCCGAACTGCTGGAAAAAACAGCCAGCGGCTTATTTAGCGGGTAAACGCAAACCTGGGGTTCACGTTTTTACCCTGTGGATTAACAGCTCTTTACACGAATGTTTCAGTTGTCCTGCTGAACGTATTGGCTCGGGGTAATAAAGGGAAACGTGCAGCTGAGTTACATAGAAGGATCAGCTGAACGAGAAGTTGCCATTACTTAAGTCTGCAGTAGATTTCTCAAGTATTTACTGTTCCTTTTCAGGTATTTACTGTTCCTTCTCAGGTATTTATTGTCCCTGTATGTTTGACTCTTTTAGCCACCATGAATGTAGGAGTCTGAGGGCCAGAACAATTTCTCCAGGGCTCCCTTGATCAGATTCTGTCATGTCAGGATTGAGGATACCCCTCAGTTATGTAAAACCAGGAAGTAAGTCTTTCAGGATTGCCAACCAAACTGGCAGATTAGTCTGGCTCAGAAAGGGTGATTGAGAATGATGTAATGATTTTGTATAATTTATGGTAAATTCTCTAATGCTTCTATGAATTGTTACTGTTTTCTATGCATAATTCATTTTTCAATAAGCATTTCTGCCTAGTATTTTAAAGGCCTGATATATTTTCTTAAAATAGCACTACATAGATGGATTTTAGCCCTCTCTAGGAAAAGGTAAGAAATGTAAAAGTCCAAAAGTCTGAAAAAGCATTTTTTTTGGAGAACCCTAATCAGGCGTAGAGAAGCAGTGGTTCTCCCTGCCCCATGCAAGGGCTACTTGGATGGAAAGAGGTGATGACTTCATTTATGTGGAGGTACTCCAGCTGGAGTGTTTGTGACTGGTTTGAAGAGTATTTCCAGTCACCTAGACCCATGCAGCCAGCTGGCAATTTGAAGCAGCTGAAATTGAGCCCAGTAGTGTCTGTGGGGCTCCAATAATTTGTGCTTTTTCTGAAGAGTGCCCAGTGGTGAGTGTCTGGTTTGTTCTGCACCGAGGCATTGACCAGTGCAGGTGTGCAGTTCTGTTCCTCTGGAAGGCCTGTGGCAACTGTCCACACAGGGACAGGAGGAATACAGTTAGGTGCAAGTAACATGGTTATAGCACCTTCATGTGTGCAAGTACATATTTTTTGTACAACCTAACCCTTGAACCTCATGTTCAAATTGAAAATATCCTTTCTGTGGTTCATAGATGGGCACTCAGCTAGAGCTTAATACAGCTGGATGTTGCTGCACTACAGACAAGCAGCGATGTTCTTGTACTGGCTGTCCAGCAGCATGTTTGTCTTGCAGATGTCAAAGAACTTTCCAAACTTTACATATTTATAGAAAATCTTACATTATCCCCACTCTATGTCTAGAGACATTGAGGGCAGATGGGGTCAGTAACTTACCGAGTTGATGACTTTTGTCTTGTTCCCTCAGTACCTGACTTTAGCCAGCAAGCCCCTAAACTATGCAGAGCCATCAGTGGAGCTTCTTATGTTGTTGCTGTTAACCTGTTGCTGGCAGAGTAATGATTTTCTATGTTGTAGAGAAAACTCGGGTCTTCAGAAATAGATGTGTGTGCTGTTTTAACTAATGTGTAATGAAAAGTTATAGAAAATTAACTTAGGAAAACCAAGGTTCATCTGTCCCCTCTTTTTTCAAGCTGTACTGAATGTTTATGTCACCTTTTGTTTCAGGTGCAGAGCATGGAGAATGATGAACTTCCGCCAGAGGATGGGCTGGATTGGTGTGGGGCTGTACTTGTTAGCAAGTGCTGCGGCTTTTTATTACGTCTTTGAAATCAATGAGACTTACAACAAACTAGCACTGGAGCACATTCAGCAACACCCCAAGGAACCACAGGAAGGAACCACATGGACACACTCCTTAAAAGTACGACTGCTATCCTTGCCGTTTTGGCTGTGGACTATAATATTTTTAATACCGTATTTACAGATGTTCTTGTTCCTCTATTCCTGTACAAGAGCTGACCCCAAAACTGTTGGGTATTGCATCATTCCTATCTGCTTGGCTGTTATTTGCAATCGTCACCAAACATTTGTGAAGGCCTCTAATCAGATCAGTAGATTACAACTGATTGACACTTAGCTCAAGTTCTAGTTTCTGTTGCTGATTTGAAGCAATTGCATATGCCTGATCTAATCACAAGACTGAAGTTCTGAGTGAAGGCCGGAAAGAGCCTTTTCTTTCAAACTGGTAAGCAATGAAGAGAATGACTGTTTTCTATCTAAAACAAGCAAGTAACTACTAAGGTTTTTAATTATGGATCTATCAGGTGGCCAGAGTGGGAGAGCCCTGTGTGACACGTGATGGAAGTATTCCTCATTTTGCCTTAATGATGCAAAATTGCAACACTCCATCTGAAATGTCCTGTAGGGAAACAAGTTTCTGGTCCACAATTTTACTCCTCTGTGCAAAAAAGTGATTTCCTATGTTTTCCCTTGGAGTGAAATCAATGAAAAGATACTTCTTTTGTGGTAAATGTAAAAGGAAAAAAGAAATTGAGAAATTAATATATAAATGAGTAATTATAAAAGCTGCCCTTAACACAATTCTTTGCTTTTTCTTTTTTTTTTATTATCTACATCAGTGGTGTTTTTAATGACTTTTTAAAAGCAAAGAATAAAGTCTGTGCAAACCATTAAAGGGAAAAAGTACATTTTTTCCTGTGGTAGCCTACTTGTTTTCAGTCACAACAGTCCACACTGTACTAGGTAGGCAGTGAGGAGTGGCATAGGCCTGGAGCTTGGTGCTTTAAACTGTTCCTGTGACATCAAAAGCAGCCTATGCTGGCATTGGCCTGTAGCCTGCACAAAAATTCTTTTGTGTTTCCTTCTCCTATCATTTCGCTTGATAAAATTACAAGTTGCTGAAATTTATGACCATTCTGATTTCATTCCGGACATCATGCAAAACCATCTTCCAGGAGAACTTATGTATTAGGAAAAACTTTGAATTTGGGAAAGTTTACTGGTTGGGGGATGCTACAAACAGATTGTAAGATAGATAATCATGTTTCTTCCAGAAATTAAAAGAAGTAAGATACCTTCTTCTCATTCTTGTAATGAATGCGAATTTCTTCAGTCATACTGAAATTCCACTGAGATTTCTTTGCCATCGTTTCAACCTCTATTTTTCAGTGCTATTTTGGAATAGCATTTAAGTCTAACTGCTGTATTGTGTATTTTGAATAAGACTGAATCTGTTCTTTCTTTCTGTCCGTTTTTGTTTCTTCTTAGAATAACTAAATTTTTGTCTCAGCTGTGATGGAAGTAATAAATATGAAAACAGTGCAAAATACACTTCAGAAGCAGTAGGCTCAAAAGAATTATGACCTAAACTCCTCGACTATGACTTTAACTGTATGTGATTGTCCAGACCTAATAATCACAAATGCCAATCCATTTCTGACTGCTTTAAGGGAATCCTGGAGAGCGTTGTCTTTTGCTTTGGAAAGAGAACACTTTTCAGTGTTGCTGTGCTTAAGCATGGCAGTTACACCACCTTAAACTTTCTGTTTGCACTTGGAGATACTTTGAGACACTGGTTTCAATTGTCAGCGTCGGTGCTAGGACCTGAAAACAATGTAGCCTTTGCAAGAAGGTTTTGACTTCTAAGTGCAATATGAAAAGGAGGAAGCTGCCATCTTAGTGCTGGAGTAAGGGTAAATTATAAACTCTGACAAGTATTTAGTATCTTGGGGAGTCAGAGCTTTTAAGATGTGTTGTTTCTGAACTTTTAAAATCACCATGCTATTTATCTATAAAATAAAAACTTTTCAATGTTTATAAACAGTAGTCTGTTAATGCAGATATTTACCAATGGCTTTTCATTTTTGTTGGTTTTGGTTTAGTGGGGTTTTAGTGGTGGTTGGGGCCAGATAGCAGTGCTGGCCGTCAGTTGCTGCTCTCCTTCCCTTAGTGTGTGTGTGTTCAGTTCATCTTTTGTTGTCCTTTTATGCTCTGTGCCCTAATTACTTGTTTGTAGCCTGAAATTTTGGGGCTTGCTGGATGAAACTGAATCCCGTGTTGTTTCTTTACCTTTGTGTAAGAGATACCTCTGGCTGGACTGTTTTTAACTTGATGCTGTAAGTTAAACTGAGCAGCTACATTGTGTCCAGATGGAATTATTTAAAGAGCCAAAGGCGTAAGAGGAAGCATCAAAAATAGAAAATGATAGGAAGAACTGCCTAATTTTCTGTTGGGCAAGCATGTGACCCTTAGCAAATTCACCAGCAGGCCTGGTGGGATGAGCCAAGCCGTCTGGATGTGGAGCACGTGCTGGGCATGGTGGGGACTTGCAAAACAGAGGCTTGTAGATTTTTCCATCAAGCCTTGTTTTGGATTACGGCTGTAGACAAGCATGTGCTTTGCAACTAACTACAGAAAAACACACAGTCTAATTCAAGCAAATGCTGTGTGTGTAAGGATTTGAGCTTGAAGTGGAAAGCAGCAGTGGAGAGAATTAGTTTTAACTATTAACATAGTGTATACAAATACTAGACAATAGGAGTAGGAGAAGAGCAAAGTTAGCTCTGCTGGTGCTTCCAGCATTTTGGCATCAGGGGAACATCAACAGGTGAAATCTTACCCACAGTGTAAATAAAGGAAAGACTACAAAAATTAATGATTAAATGGTTTTTACTTACTGTAATAATTTTAAAAAAAGAAGTAGTGAAATAACTTCTAGGTTGATTATTCTGAAAATTTATAGGTATTGTCAAGGCTGATTATCTGAGTCACCAAAGAACTGCCTGTAACAGAAAATGACACCATCTACAAACTTTTGGGATAATTAAGCTTGAAGTTTTGCAACGTTCCGAGCTTTAATTTTCTGCCAACGAAGTGAGTAGCTGTAACACAAGGGTGGTTAATAATCATCTGTATGCTGCCTACTGTGGTTTTCTTTTTATTCATTTGTGTCACAAGATAAAGCATTGTCAGACTGCTCGAACATCACTTGAGCAGTCTCAGTGTTAGTTTCTTTAGCTGCTTGACCTTCACCTGACAGTCCCTTCCCATATGTCTGCCACATATCTGTAAGTGCTACTTAGCCTGTTCTTCACTTCCTGCCACATGGGAGCAGGTCCAGTGAAGAGCATAACATGAGGCTGCAGCCCTTCAAACTTCGACAAAAGTAAGTTGCAATAAAATGTGTTCCTTATAACATGTTTCTTCCAGCAACAAAGTAGGACTGCAAGTTTGATTTCTTTTTTAAATTAAAAATATGAGGATTGACTTATCCTTGGAACAAAGCTTTCCAGTTGGTGCAGAATATGCATTAACTCTGCTTACTTTCTCTTGTCTGGTCCATTGTTCTCTTAAAAGGATGCTCTCCTGTTAGTTTTTAAAAAATTCTCCTTTTTATGTCACAGTCTTTGATGAGAACCAGTTTTCTACAAATGACCTAATGCACAAAAGCAGTTTAATAAACTTTATCATGTAGTTACATTTTAGGAACTGACTTATCTTAGCTCTCCTTAAAGATACCCCTATGGTGCAGGTTTCTTCTGGGAAGAAAGAACATGCTACAAGCCATAAAAAGGTACTTCTGCTCAATTCAGTCCTCCTAGCCCATGCCTAGTCCAATTGGCTGGTGCATGTGCCCAGAACCACTGCTCGGGTGCTCACACTGCTGAGTGCTAACCTAGTCACCATAAATTACACCCCACGATGTCCCAACTGTCACACTACTGGGTATTTTGCAGAGAATCTGACATTTCTAACAGCTTGTGTATAAATTACCTTTTAAGATGGAGTGAGTGGGAATTAAATGGGCTGCAGTGGGTGAATGGCATTCAAATCCTTTAATAAAAATGATGACTGTGGATCTCTCTCCTGAGAGCTAGGAAAGGTCCTGCACTTTTAGACAATGCCCCAATTACTGGGCATAATGGGATTGCCTCCTCTCCCTCACAGAACTGAGTGCCTTGCCATACTCGAGATTTAAGCTGGTTTTTTTGAGTTCCTTTGTGAATTTAGCCTCAAAGTTGTTTGAACCAGCAAATTCAGTATTTCAAAACAGTAACAATAGAGTATGTCCTATAATTTCAGTCTTTGTGAAGGAGACACGCTTTGACATTTTTGTTGTTCTGTTTTGTAACTAGTAAAAGTAGTTGGTTCTCATCTAAATAGTACCAAGAATTTAGTATCACATCAGATCTTTTAATTCCATACAAACATACCAGCATTCTCCCCTTTAGTGAGGAAATCCAGAGCCCCCTTGGGCCAGTAAAACCAAGTTCTATTAATAAGACATACAAACTGCACTAAACAGTGCAGATGTGGTGAACTGAGCTTGTTCTATGCCCACTTGAAGATTGGTTAAGTACAAAAGCACTGCATCTCTCTGAGGTGAAGAATACAACATCTTTTTTTTCCATCAAGGCTCACCTCCTCTGCCTAAACTTCAGGGGCCACAGTTGATTTAGGGGCTCCCCAGATGGGGTTCAGAACACAGCTGTAGGGGATTGGGAGGGTAGGGAACTACATCACACTAGTGTTTCCTGTGCCTGGTAACCTCGAAGCAACTCAGAAAAATGAGGTCTATTGAGTCAGGGCACCTTTGTCACAAGCAAACCTACAACTTGGAATTGCGTAAGGACCCCTGAAGCTCCAGTGCTCTTTTTAGTCACTTGAAAGTTTTTGTAGCTACAATAAAGACTAGCAAAGATTCTTTAAAGGCAGAAATTTAACTGGTTTTTTTTGACTCAGTGTTCACTGGTATTTTCTGGATACTCAGGTGCAGCTTATTCCCGTGTCCAGGCTGACAGAAAAAAAGAAGTATCCCATTTCTGGAATGGTACCTGCACTTACTCCTGTGCTAAGAAAGTTAGGGCCTGTTGCTTTACACCATGACATGCCAGTGGACTAGTTTACACAGTCTATATGTAAAGGCCACAAATTCTTGCCTAATGTTAAATGTTGCTTTTCAGCCATCACACAGTTCATACCGTTTCTGGAGTGTTTGGTGTGGAGGAAAAGGGAAAACACTTCTCTCAGATGAAGGTGTACAACAAGCTTCCAAAGCTGCAGAACAAAGCTCATAGAAGATGTCATCATTTTAACACAGATCATGTGAAAGAGCTCTTCTGATACACTTATCAGACTACTATTTTGTACTAAGTGTTGCCTTTGTCATTTTGGTAAGACACTTCCTGCAATAAATCATCTACCCTAGAACACTTAAAGCATGTTATCACTTCAAGATGTTGCAGCCTGACAAGACATCAGAGTGAGTGCAATTTTCTCTCACTCTAAGCAACTAAACCTCCTTGGTCTTCGGAGTCGGTCTTTTCAGTTATGCTTCTATCCCATCTGCCAACAGAGTATCTTAAGAGTATCTGAGTACATAAATGTCAAGGATACGTTTACTGGACCTCACTTCTGACTCCTCTCTGCATTTCAAACGAATGTAGACAATTTTGTCCTTATAAAAATTCATTTATTTCCACACCTTGTCCTCCATATGTAAGTCTCAAGATTTGCTCAGTTTCCATAATACATAAACAAACTTATGCCAGCAGAACACAAGGTGAAAATAAAAGCTTTGCCCACTATTCATTCAAGCAGTTAAATTCTGCTAGAGAAGACTCTTAGGCTCTATGGACTATCAAGTGTTTTACACCTGTTCACAGAGGCATTCTTGATTAATAGGTGACTAAACCTTGAAGATGATAGGCAAAAATAATCTTCCACTGTAGGATTGTACAGGAATGGACACATTGCTTGTTAGTTTTGATAGTTATAGTGGTCTTATATTGCTTTTTCTTCATACAAATACAAGTTGTCTTGTACTTCTAAAGATCATATTTGACAAAACAACTCTTTTCAGATTTTATTCCTTTATTTTAAAAGTGGTGTCACATGATAAAATACTGTGACTTGGAATAAGTTATTAAAAAACATACCAATCAGAAGATTTGTGAGAAAAGTTTTACACTTGTCAACTAGTTTACCAAAAAACTGTTGTCAGCATAACACTGGCACCCTGTAAGCAACACGCTCCTCGCACCCAGGCCTATCCTTTCGGTCAGGTTTCCGCATTAAAACATAACTGTCGGGATGGACATTTCGCATTTAAACAGGAGCAGCAGCGCCGCAGGAGCCGGCCCGTGCAGCGGGCCCGGGACACTTACAGTCGGTACAGCCGAACGGGACTGTCTTGGCGCAGACCCGGCCTCTAGAGCCATCCTCACGGCTGCTGCACCTTCGTCCGCTTCAGGGGAGGATCATCGCCGCTCGCCGCCGTGTCCACGTTGTTTTCGTCTTCGCCTTGATCCTCCTCGTCGTCATCGTAGTCGTCGTCATCTCCGCCATCACCTGCCAGAGTTCGGGCGGGCACGAGTGAACGGTGCGGGGCGCGGGCGGCGTCCCGGGCCCGGCGGAGCCCCCTCGGCGCGCCCCCCCCACTCACCGCGCCGCGCGCCGCCCGCCGCCGCCCGCTCCTCCTGCACCAGCGGGGCCAGCATCTCCACCACCCGCTCCTGCAGCTCGCTCAGGGCCCGCCGGAGCCCGCGCAGCTGGGCGGCCTCGCCCTCCTCCGCCACCGGGTATGGCACCCGCACCGTCCGCGTCCGCCCGTCGCGGCCCCGCAGCTCCGCCACCAGATCCTGACGCAGGCCCGGCTCCGTCCCCGCCACAAGCTCCGCCATCACCGCCCGCTGCTCACGTGCCCTCCCCTCCCGTCACGTGCCGGCCGCGCCCCCCGCCCCGCGCTGACACACCGCCCCCGGTCACGTGGGGCGCGCGCGATTCCGCTTCCGCTGTGGCGCCCCCTGGCGCCTCCTTGGCCCCGGGTTTCCCGCCTCGCTTCGCGCTCCTCGGCCTTCGCGGCCCCGCGATGGAGGCGGCGGCTCCTGAGGGCGCCGAGCCGGGGAGCGCCGGGAGCGGCGCGGAGGAACCCGTGGTGTCCCTGGCGGAGGTGCTGGCGGAGAACGAGGAGCTGGAGAAGGAAGCGCGGGCCGTGCTGGGGGGCAGCGACCACGAGCGCTGCAGTTACTCACAGGTGGGGGCGGGGCCGGGGGCCTCGGGGGCCGGGGGCGGGGCCTGGGCCGGGGGCATCGGGGCGGGGCCGGGGCGGGGCGCGGGGGCGGGGCCGGGAGGGGGCGGGGCAGCCCCCTGTTCCGCCGGCGCCCCTCATGCCGCGGCCCGTCGGTGTCTCCGCAGGGCGCGGTGAAGCGGCAGGCGCTGTACGCCTGCAGCACCTGCACGCCGCCCGGCGCCGAGCCCGCGGGGATCTGCCTGGCCTGCAGTTACGAGTGCCACGGCACCCACCGGCTCTTCGAGCTCTACACCAAGAGGTACGGGCGGGGGAGCGGGAACGGCCGTGTAGGACCCTCACAGCTCCCGTGGCTCCCGACAAACTGCTGGGAGTTGTTAAGAATACAAACCCCAGCGTGTTCGCACTTAATATAAACCCCGAAACGCTACGTTTTTCTTTCCAGGAATTTCCGCTGTGACTGTGGGAATAGCAAGTTCAAAAATCTGCAGTGCAAGTTATTCCCGGTAAGTTCAGACAGGTTTCAGACATTCAGAGTCAAAATAACAGTCTTGGGAGGTTGGTGCCTTGCCTCAGCCAGTGCTGACTCATGCGACGCCTCCAGTCTTCCCAGCAAGTTAAAAAAGGTGGGAGTATTATGGCAGGAGATAAAACTGTTGAGGGACCAAAGGGAAATGCTGGGAGGAGAAGGAACATTTGGACCTTGTCATCCAAGAGTGCCGCAGTTCTGCATCCATGGTCAGTGCTCTTCCAGAAGCATGTTCTGGCGTTTCTGCAGTAACACATCTCATTAGTTTTAAGCTGGTTCAGAATAACCTTTTGGGCTGCAATTTTGCAGTACATTAAGAAAATTTAGGGCTGTGGTACTGTCAGAGGGACAGTTCCCTTTCCTTCTTTGTGGTGGCATTAGTGCCCTAATATTTTTTGATAGGTTGTCACCAGAGCCTACTCATGGGATGTTTTTTTATTGTATGAAGCTGCCTGTACTTTCATACTTGGTGGGCATTTTGGACTTGTCAAATAGCCGGTAATCTTCTGAGAAGCAGCAACAGGATGCTGCTTGGCTTCCTTGCAGTGGTGCTCCCAGGATAATAATGGTCCAAACATAGAAACAGACAGTGGTTTTGCGTATGCCTATTTTGTTCTGGGAGAACTGAGATGGATCCAGAGCTAGTCAGCCAAGCCATGGTGCAGTGATCCCTACAGAGACACCTGTGACAAATTTAAGGTGTTACCGTTTCTCATTTAAGTCAATGAAATGGATCACATGGTTGTTCCTTCTGCTTCAGTTCAGTGAAAAATCAGTTGTACAGGTTAAATGAGCTTCAGCATCTGTCCATTGAATATTTCTGACACCACAGTTGCCATTTGTTACAAAGGTGAGCAGACTGTTTTTCCTCTTTGCTTTTGAGCTTTAGCATTCCTCACATGCCCTCTCTGCTGCTCACTGTAAAGCAGAGGTGTCTGGAGAATATCTTTCTTTTTGTATATTCAGGCTGATGAAAATAATGATTGCTTTTAGGAATTAAAGGGAAACAGAAACTGTGTCTTTACTGTCTTTTGTTTTCTACTGTGTTGTCTATTGAGATATCTTCCCCTTTTCTCCTAGGAAAAGAGCAAGGTGAATTCAGGAAATAAATATAATGACAATTTCTACGGATTGTACTGTACATGTAAAAGACCTTATCCTGATCCTGAAGATGAGGTAAGAAATAGAAAATCCAGTAGTAATCATATATAGATGGTGTTTATGCTAGGTACTGTGTAAAGGGTGGTCGCTGAGCTGCTTTGCAAGGAAAATCCCACTTCAAGAAATCTTACTTTCCATATTGGTTGTCATGTGTCATATGAAGTAATTACTTTATAATTTTTTTTAATGGTAAAATATGTTTATGCCTTAAAGACAGATGATGAGAACAACTCATCATTTGGACAAAATGGTGCTGCAGTTCTCTAAAGTTGCAGAGTTTCCCTAGGGGACGGGGTTATCATCATCTTGAGAGATGTGGCTAGAGCAGAATAAACATGTTGCCCACGTTAGGAGAGTCCAGAACCTGCTTCCCCATGCCTGCAGCAATGCTTTGGCAAGGCTTCTGGGATGGGGAGAGTCTGTCCTGTCCTGTAACACTAGCTACAATCCTTGGTGGTAGCCAGAACATTTTTTTCACTCTCTGAATTACTAAAACACAGCACTCGATTTTGCACGTGCATGCTGTTGTTTGCAGCCACAGAAGTCAGGTGTTCTAAAGAATGGGGAAGGCACAAGTCTTTCAAATACAAAAACCAGCATTTTATAAACTCCCCTTTCTGAAGTTGAGAGACAGCGAAACATTTCTGAAGAAATCATTAATAGTTGTTTCATAACAAAGCACTTCATACTGTACTGTATGGTGATCAGTTGATTTCAGTTCTGGCATCTTTCACAGACCTGATGACTGTGAGTATCAGTATCTTTCTTCTGCTGAGCTGTCTCTTCATGCATTTCTGTTTATAGGAAGAGGGATACTAGTAGTGTAGTAACTTTTATCAGGTTTCTGTGGGAAAGTCTTGCCCTTCTGGTTTTGTAGTAAGAAATGGGATTTCCACAGCCTCAGTCATATGACAAATGACATGTGCTGCTGAACCTGAGGGAAGCAAACTGATTAACGAAGCACTAACTACTTATTAATGGCAGCTCCCTATTGAGGGGTGAAGAGGGAAATGCAATTCACTGAGCAGGATTTGCATGATACTGCAGTTTGAGACCTGTGAAAGATTCTGGAGATTGCTATTAATGCTAATAATATGATTGTTCATCTAGATTCCAGATGAGATGATCCAATGCATAGTTTGTGAAGACTGGTTCCATGGAAGGGTAAGGAAACTATAAGTAGCAGAACTGCCATTTGCACAGGAATGAGTTGGTGTTAGTTAGGTTTGTATGGTAATTCTTACTTGGCAAGCTTGCTGTAGTTCTTAAAAGAGATTATTACATGAGTTCCAAGGTATTTGTTTTGAGCTTATGCAAAGGAGCATTGAAAGTCTAATCTTGCACTGCTGTCTACTCCAGTTCAAAAATACTGGGAAGAGTCCTACCTTTTTGAAGGTTGCCACTGCAGAATAAAGTAATAACTTTATAACTGTCTCTTATTTGGAAAACTCAAATCAGTATAGTTGGTGAGGAAAAGATTCTTACTGAGGCACATCTTTATCAACTACCTGAATAGTTCTTCCTTCAAAAAAATGCTTTTTAAACTCTTAATTCCTTTAAGTAGCAAGGAACAGACTGTGCTGGTCATTCTTGATTTTGGGCTTTGGGGAAGTCCTTTGAAAGCAGCCAAGCAGTGTAGTGGGTGCCCTACTTAATGGGTAAGCATTAAGGATTCAGCCTCTTGTGCCTTGAAGGGCACAAGTGAAATTCCATGTTTGAAGTTGCAGGATCAAAGAGTAAAAAAAAGATGATTGGCTTCAATTATGGGTTCTTGTAGATAAACTTCTTTTATATAAGTGTATGAATGAAGAGTGTTGTGCTGCCTACTGTGAGCCTTGCAGGAATGCTTTTTCAGAAGAAAGCCACTAAGTGCTTTTAATTGCCAAAATAGTTCTCATGAATTTATGGACAGCTTTGGGACTTAATTCTTGTAATGTTCAGTATGTGATCACTATGAAGACTTTACAATCTCTTACATGTAAGGAAGGAATCATAAGAAGCAATCATAAAAAGTCAGGAGTTGAAATGTGCAGCGTACAAGAGGTATCTTCATCTGTCCTATGTTTAGAACAGTTTAGTAGAATATTGTTTAGAAATGAGATTTCTGGGTATGTTGAAGACATAAAAGGCTGTAGACAAACAGAAAATTCTTTTTTTCTCCTGGAATTTTTATCAGCTCTTTCCAGTCTTCAGTTATTCTGATAATCATTGCAAGAGTGAGCGCTTGTGCTGAAAATGTGATGGCAGCTGATGTTTTCCTTCCTCTAAATGTGGAGTCTGTTAATTGGCAGTGGATGCTTCACTACTGTGTGCTTGCTTCTTTCTGACAGCATCTTGGTGCAGTTCCCCCTGAAAGTGGAGACTTCCATGAAATGGTGTGCCAGGCCTGCATGAATCACTGCCATTTCCTATGGGCTTATGCATCACAATTAGCAGGTAAAGAAAGTTAAGAGATCTGAGCCAGTATTTTGTGAGCATGTATTTCTCATACATGGTTGGTTAATGACATAATACTGGTTTTAAGTGTTTGGAGAAATGATACTCATTAATTATATTGGACAATCACCTTCAGCAGTGGAACATGTGGGGTGGCAGTAACTTGTGTAAAAAAAAAAGGCGGTTTTCATTCTTAAATCTTAGTTCTGTGGTGCTTGCTTTTATTTATTTTATCAAAGATGTCTAGCACAAAATGGATGAAGATTTAATACTTGACTCAAAGAACTTAATTTCTAAACTGGATCAAAGAACTGAAGAGCCATCCTAAGGGAAGCAGTGAGACAAACAGTTCTTACAGAGGCTCTGAGCAGCAAAGAGTGAATGATAGAGTGACCTGAAATGAATATGCTTAACGTTAATCTGAGTAGGGCTGGGGCTGTGCTCAGGACACACATTCCCTGTGGTCACACCAGGCCTCAGCTCTGTGAACTTAAAAGAGTAGATGACTTGATTTCTGTGGAAAGAGCTGGTTTCTCATAGTCTCCTAAAAAATACTGCTTGTATCAACTGCTAATTGATCTCTTATGTTCCCAAAATTTCAGTGGTATTTTCAAGGATGGCTACCTGGAGTTCTCTTCCTTCTAATGTAAATAGTACAGAATGGGGCGTTTGTCTGGTTTTTGCTTTCCTCCTCCTAACCAGCTTTGTCACAGGGCATGTACTTAAATTGGCATCGAAACAAAAACTTGTTTTAAATAAACAAGAGATCAGCGTAGTTAATCTGCGATGGTGTTTTTGGGGTATATTAGGAGAAAGTTAAAAACTCTTGACACAGCAAAAAAGCATGTGACAAGTTACTGAAACTGTGATAGCTGGCAAGGGGTGTCAAGAAGGACAAGCGTCTTAGTAAAGAACTCTTTCAAATTGTGATACCCTCTTCCCTCTCTTAGGGCTTAGGTTTTGGGAAGCAGAGTGTTTTAGAATAGGAAAAGCAGAGAGAACATTTGTAGCGATCTGCACCTTTTCTGGCACAGTATTTTCACTTATGGGGGTATGTATCTTCCAGTTCCTCCTTTGACCAAAGCGAACTCCCTTGAGAATGAAGGGATTGTCCTGAAGGTAGAGGAAAGTGAAGAGCAGAAGAAAGAAATAATAAAAGAAAGTGGAGTGGAACACCAAGACACAAAGGAGGAAAAGCAATCGGAACAATTTAATGAACCATCCACTAGCTCTGGGTCTGCCTGTCCTGAGGTAGAATGTGCCTTCTTTTCTGACCTGCGCATCTTCATGCTGCTGATAGTTGAAGTAAAGCCCACCTTGCTCTGTACAAGCTCAGGGAAGGGGTGGTGTGTTCAATCTGTTCCCATGTTCCTCTTCAGTCACTTACTCTTCTGACCTGCAGTCTCTGTGGAGCACAGCTTAGGCTGTGGAACAGGGCTGTCGAGAGGTGTAATGTCTGTTTGCAGATGGGCTACATCTGTCCCTTCTTGTCAGCCACCTGGCCACTACACTGAGGTGACTTCTGTTCTAATATGTGTTGTGGCTGCACTTGCATGATGGTCCAGCTCCGAGTTCTTAAATACTTATGGTTATTGCAGTAAATTTCTACAGAAATTTCCAGTGGAAATTGCTGAAACCACATCAGAATTCTCATGTGGATGGTAATATGGGTTGTTTATAAAAATAAATGTTTGAGACAAAAGAAAAATCTTGCCTAAGGAAAAGGACATACCAAAAAGAACAGGGTGTGTTTGAAGTGATGTTATAGAGTGCTGAACACTCTCATTTTAATTCAGGTAGTTACTAAGAGCGAGGAGCCAGTCTGCAAGCTGAAGGAGCTCCAAAGCAAGCCATTTGTAAAAAAAGATACTGCCACCTTTTGGCCATCGAACTGGAGGAACAAATTATGCACCTGTGAAGACTGTTTGGTATGTACGTTCTCTTCATTACCATCACACATGTGGGAGAGGCAGGGAGAAGCTCCCAGACAATCTTGAGGAGAAGCTTTAGGTAAAATCTGTGTAAATCTTCTTAAAGCTGCATATAAACACTGAAACCCCCCTTCACTCCACATAAAGATTCACACTGAATCCTATGGAATTAATATAGCATGAAAGGGCTTCTAAATGTTTGTATTTTCTTTGCTGCTTAAATCCAGTATTGCTTTGGAAGTTATGAGGAGATTCTGAAATACTGGGTACAAATTTACCTTATTATTTTTATTGTTGTTATTTGTGATACTGACTGAGGGAGAACACCTCCATTTGAGAAGTTTTGTCACATAAAAGTAAATTTGACTTTATTCTCCAGAAAATGTATTCAGATCTTGAAGTCCAGTTCCTGACAGATGAATGTGACACTGTCTTGGCTTACGAAAATAAGGGTACCAGTGACCAAGAGACAGAGAGAAGAGATCCTTTAATGGACACCCTTAACAGCATGAACAGAGTCCAACAAGTGGAACTCATCTGTGGTAAATATAACTTTGTTTTTAGAATCTGCCTTAACACACTTTAACTGAACAGTTTTTCACAAGAGATTGATCTCAGGCCTTGCAGTGTGATGTCAAACTATTTTTGAAGTAACATGCAGACAACTGTATGACAAGTTGCACACCTCACTCAGGATTGGTCCTCTCTGGCCCATCATTGCAGCTTTAATTTACAGTGAGACACTAGATGGTATGGGAACTTTCACCCTGTTTAACATCTTAGATACTGTATTGATAGTAATTTATTGTAATGTGGGTATTTAAACCTTAATTTGAACTTCTGCTGTCTGGCTGATTTATCTTACCCTGTTCTGTTGTTTGGCCATCTCCTGTTGTCTGGGGAGTGCCAGCCAGGTGTCCCCTGTAGCTCTGCTGCAGAGCATAGTGACAGGGCAGGGCTGAGGTGTTTCATACCTGGAGCTGTGCTTCTCCTTTCCAGTCAGGGCTCTGCACTCTGGTGAGGAGAGTGTCCCAATCCCGAGTTACAGGCTGGGTCTTTACACCACAACCCACACATGCTTTTGCTGGGAGCAGGGGCACTTTTAATTAATTGTACTAAATCACTCACTGACGTCTCTGTCTTTCTCTGAAATGAACCCAAACAGCCACTCACACTACATAGGTTAGTCTCATAAATTATTAGGCTTCTCATGTTTACATTATTACTACTATTATTATTATATGTAATCTAATTCAAACCTACATTTGTCTGAAGTAAACCTAGCAAATGACAAGAGAAGGTAGAACAAGTTGTGTTCTTGAGCTAGTGTTAAACTAGGTATCTTACTGGGGTTTTTTTGTTTTCTTTGCCATCCAGAATACAATGATTTAAAGACGGAACTGACTGACTATCTCAGGAGGTTTGCAGATGAGGGAACGGTAAGGTGCAACTTCCAGAACTTGTTTGCTAGAAAATGTGTTTTAAAGAACTGTGGAGGGCTCTGTTGTAATGTTTTTTTCCTGTCTCTTGGACTTGCTGGTACTGCATTAGAAATTAGAAATCCCTGATTTCATTCAAGTTTAATTTCTTAATGACATTGTTGAGAGATAACAGGGACTTTACAGAAATCTATCTCCAAGGTACTGAGAGTAGTTTGTACATTTAAATGAAACTTCTGTTGCTCTAGATTAAATATTCAGGAAGAAAAGCTCTTCTCTGTTTTTTCTTAGATTGAATCTAAACTGCTAGAAGAATAAGGATTGATTATGATTGTCAGTCTTGTCAGTTGTTTTCCTGCGGGAATTTGCATGCTGTTATTAAGTAACACTTGGATTTTGTTGGCTGACTTGCTGTATTGCCATTCGTAGTTACATTGGAATGACCCTGAAGTGAGCTAGTGAAAATCTTGCTTTATGTTAAATTTCCTGATGGTAAAAGCAAGAGGTCAAAGTCATTAAGATACCATTGGGAGCCTTGCTCCTTGTGTCTGTTCTGCCTTTGGCAAACTTGTTTCCCTGTTTGTATTATTTACAATAGAATTCGGGCATGAATCCTCTTCTTTGGGTGCAACAGGAAAGCTGTACCAGAGAAATTTCAGGGTATTTGCTTTTCTGTGCTCTGTGTGTTATGTGTGGGGATAAAACAGGATCCCTTAATTAAGCATTTGCACCACAACTTGGGTTTCATACTGCTTCTCCTAGGTGGTTAAAAGAGAAGATATCCAGCACTTCTTTGAAGAATTTCAGTCTCGGAAAAGGCGACGGACTAACAGGATGCAGTACTACTGTAGTTAGACTGAAAGGGTTTGGGTCTGAAAGGACAACTGGGAAAACAATGTTCACTGGCAAACAGAAAAGGCATCTTCAGTTTTTGGCTTCTCATCAAAATCCAGCTGTCTGAGAAACATCATTTTGTCTTATACTTCCTTTATTTGTAGCACCTAAAACATGTTCTTAACAAATCCTTACACTGCAGTTAGAGGGATTTCAGTACCGATCGACTTTGCATTCCCGTGAAAGCCGGCCTTGTCTCCAGGGGAGGAGGGCTGTTGCCACAGCTGTGTCCTGCTGCTTCTCTGTAGCCTCTTCCCTGGTTACTGCCAGGGCCTGGCGCCGTGGCTGTGCTAAACCCGCCCGGGCTCCGCCCTGCCCTGGCCTCGGCGATAGGGAACGCGTTCCCGGCTTTCCTGCTTGAGTGGTTCTGTCTCCTCCCTCCCTTTGGGCTGTAGGGATTCTGGTGAGGGCTCCCAGCACCGAGGAGGTGCCTGTCCCTGCCCGAGGGCTCGTGGCTCCTCAGCGGCTGGAGCGGCCTGGCTGTGGCTGAACCCAGCACTGCTGCCTGCCCGCTCCCACTGGGGAAGCGCTCCCTGGGCTGCTCACAAATGGGAAAGCAGAGCTTAGGCTTGATGCAACAGAGTGTTCTAGCTGGTTTTACACATTAAAAAGCTTATTTCTAGTATGGGACAGGGATGGTTTACATGGAAAAAAATCGTCACGTGATCTTAGTTCACTCATTAGAACATAAACGAGAGCTAGGAGGAGTTACTAAATTACGAACTAAGCATGGGGGGGTTTGTTATATGCTTTGATTTTAAAAACTAGCCTACAGCAAATTCTTCTACTTTATAAATGTTGCTGAAAACACTGCAGCATCCTGGTATTTTGCTACAGTATGGAATGTTCTTTTTATAACCACTGTGATAATCATGGAACAGGAGATGTTTCACTGACTTTTAAGACTACACTTAGCGGCAGTTAAGAATAAAGATTTTTAAAGTTTGGAGCCTAATGTAGTTAGACCCCAAAACATACATTAAAGTTCTAGTTTTTGAGGATTTCTGTATCATGGGGTACTACTCTGCTTCCGTGTTAATGATTTTTGAAAAGCAAAGGTAGGCCTTTATCATTCTCACTATTAACTGTTTCTGACCACTTTATTTACAAACAGTAGTTTAGCATAGATGCTCAGCTCAGCAGTTTCATAGAACATAGAATATGCTGAGTTGGAAGGGACCCATCAGGATCATCGAATCCAACTCCTGGCCCTGTGCAGGACACTCCAAGGGTCACAACATGTGCCTGAAAGCGTTGTCCAAACACCTCTTGAACTCAGGCAGGCTTGGAGCTGTGACCACCTCCCTGGGGACCCTGTTCCAGTGCCCAACCACCCTCTGGGCGAAAAACCTTTCCCCGAGCTCCAACCTAAACCTCCTCTGACTCAGTTTCATACCTTTGCTCAAGTCCTGGCACTGGTCTTGAGACTGAAGAGATCAGTGCCTGCCCCTCCTCTTCCCCTCACAGGAAGTTGTAACTGCACTGAGGTCTCCACTCAGTCTCCTCTTGTCCAGGCTGAACTGACCAAGTGCCCTCAGCTGCTCCTCATATACGGCTTCCCCTCAAGGCCCTTCAGTGTCCTCCTGGCCCTCCTTTGGATACTCTCCAACAGCTTTGTATTTTTTTATATTGTGGCACCCAAAGCTGCCCCCAGCACTCGAGGTGAGGCTGCCCCAGTGCAGAGCAGAGTGGGACAATCCCCTCCCTTGCCTGGCTGGCGATGCTGTGCCTGATGCCCCCCAGGACACGCTTGGCCCTCCTGGCTGCCAGGGCACTGCTGACTCATGCTCAACTTGCAGGTCCCTTTCCTAGTTTCTTTTAAATTTAACTCTGGGTATTGTACATGCTCTTTTTTTGGTAGCAACTGTTACAGGAGTTGTAACTGCACATCTAACTGCAATATAAAAAAGTTAAAAGAACTGTTCACTGTGTACTGTCTTGTTTTCTCTCAGTGCTGCTGTACTGTTCTGTTTCCATCCATGATCCAGGCAGATACAGGGACCCCAGTGATGACGTGTTAGCCAAGCCACCAAGGTACATATATAGTGGGGGCCCAGTCAAGCCCAGGATTCCTAGATCTTTGTTTCTCCCTGATGCAGGTGTGAAACAAGGGATTGCAGCCTGCTGTTAGAGCAGGATGGGGTCATGTTTCCCCGGTATTGCAGTTTCTGTAATTCACTGAAGGGGTTGGGGAGAGGATACCAAAGGCAATTGTGTCTTCTGCAGGAAATAAAAAAGCAGGGAAAGGCCCCAGTGCACACAGAAATGCTTTATGGCCCAGCACAAGCCTTGCTGTGCTTGAGAAAATACAGCAGTGATGGAAGAGTGAGGAGTTCAAATGTGGAATTCCTGTAGCTCCAGTTGCACAGCACAGGGCCAGCACTGACCATGAGCACTGTCCATTCTTGGCATCAGCCTGTACTGAAGCAGGGTTCACCCCAAGGGATGCGGCCCCAACAGTCCCCCTTTCCAATGCCTAAAGCCTCCCTTAGCAGAGACACCTGGCATGCTCTCCTCTGAGGTTAGCAGGCTCAGAAGCACTGTTACAGAGTGACAGAAAACCTGTAACAAAAAATGTTAAAATTGTCTAATTTAGGAAGCTCCTAGAACTCATCTTCCTGGGTGTGGGAGGAAAGGTGACATGTAGGACCACACAGTTCTCCCTCTCCTCACCCACCTGCGCTCTGTGCCAGGATGTAACTCGCAGTATTTTGCTCTCGTACATCAAAGCGAGACCAGGCGAGTGGCCAGATGACACTTCTGAACTGAAGCAGTGAGGCACTTCTGTGAAAGAGATGTACTGAACAGTCAGCTGGAATAGTCAGCAGGAAAACTGCAACCCAGGAATGCTGGTACTGAACACATCTGTCCAGCTGCTCTGATGAGAAAATGAATAGGGACCCAGGGCTGCCCCTCGCAGCCCCAGCTCTGAGCAGCCCTGTTGCCTTTCACAGGGCATGGTCTCAGGCAATTAGGCTCTAGCCAGAACTCACAGAACTACTTTACTGAAATGCTTTTCATTTTTAATAACTGCCTGATCAGAGTGACTAATTTCCAGTCCCTCCTTTACACTGGTTTATATCATGGCTTTGGTGTTCACACAGCATTACTGTGCGCCGTTTTTCCCCAGCAGGAACAAACCTTGTCAGTTTGAGGAGTCTTTGCACTTGGACGGTGCCTTTCTGTTTGTATGGCTGGGCTCCTTTCCCCGGCCCCAGTCACTGCAGTCTGGAGTGAGCAGGGCAGGGTTGCGGGTGTAGCCAGGCAGCAGCAGCTCAGGGGAAGCAGCCACACAACAACCACGTTCTATACAAGCCATTTATTTGAAATGCCAACTATATGTAGGATAAAGTCAGTGTTACATGCTTCTCAGCAACAGTAGAAAAATAGAACCAGTGAAAACCTTTTTACAACTGTAATGGTACTCAAAAGAGAAATGTATTGTTTTACAATGCATCACACAAGACTAGAATTCAAGTTTGGAGGTACCTAAATAAAAATACTATCTTTTTTTTAAAAAACACTATGTACAATTGAAGCGTAAACAAGTTTTACAAAGTACTGGTTATGCAGGTTGTAGAAAAAACACTTGCATAGGACATGAAGTCAGTTTAAGAAAGTTTTCTGAGCCTTTAGCATTGAAGGCACTTGACTTTATACCAGTAACAACACAAGGACAAGAAACAAATCCGTAACACTGCCAAGGGCAGGGCTGCCTTCTGGCAGTACAGTTAATTACAGAAACCCCAAATGCGGTTTTACAAGTTTTCCTCTAAGCTGTTCCCTGCATCCAGCAGGGCTCAGCACTTCTACCATAGAAGCATAGAATTCTTAGAAGAACAGTGCCTCAAACAGCATTAGTGTTCTTTCAAAAAAACCCCCAGAAAAACAACCATACCAAAAACCCAAATAGGACACCCAACCCCCCTAGCCCCCCCGCCCCAAACCCAAACCAAAGAAAGCCCTAAGACATACATTTGGGACATTCCGGGACCAAAACCCAAGCTTACAAGTACAGGTGGCCACAGCCTTAGTTTTCATAAGTGAAAATCCTTAAGAACAGGAAAAATACAACAAGAAACTGCCAATCAACACAGCAGTTACTAATACACAACTACAATAATTCTGTGGAACAACAAAACGTTTCAAAGGAAGAATGTGTTTCAGGAATTAAGTTATTCATCCATATATTAAGGAAAAGAGGAGTTGGGTTTGGGGAAAGGGGAATAAGACCTTTTTGCATGTTGCTCACTAAATCCAAGTCTGAGCTCTCTCTTTTAATAAGAACAAGGAGCATGAGTCTCCCCCATTCAAGAAAACAATGTTTATACCTCTATCCTCAAGCAAAATAGTCAATAATCTGTAATCTCCATCAAATTTATAGAAGGTAAAGGTGTCAATTTCCAGCCTCATCAGAAAGTGCTTAATGTAAACAAGGAGCTTCTGCACCAAAGTTTCAGTAGACAGAGAACAAGGAGTAGCAGGTAGCACAGGTACGTGTGTTGTGCGAGTGAGATGTAGGATGAACACTGGCTTCTGAATAATGCTGCCATGAAAAATGGTCTCACCCCTCCCTCTGCACATCCTAAGTAGGGAATCTTGCTCTGGAGTACAAAAATACAGTTCCAGTAATTCAAGAAATCCTTATTTTCCACTTCAGACCAGTTGCCCTTAGCTGCCATCTTCTTCCCAATTCAAAATATACAAGTGAAAACACAGATTGTCTGCATGGCCTGATTGTCTTTGTGGCCTCAGAAGGACTTGTCTTTCATTCTGCATCTACTTTTATTCCTTCTTTTTTTAATACTGCTCAGTTCCTGAGACTTCAGAAGCAATTTTGTATTCTAAGACGCAGATGTGTCCTCCCCCGAGGCATTTCTCACCAGCTTATTCCAGAGCAAAGCATTTCATGATTTTCCTCAAACCACAAGCCCAAAACTTCTCATCTTCATCAGCCACAACCCCCCTAAATTTCAAGCTTTAAAGTTCTATCTGTAGATCTCGGTCTCACCTCTGTTCAGGTACACAGTGCCACACCAAACTATGATAACTAAAATAGTTTTCCTGAAGTACATCTATCAGTTTTAGGTAAAGATATTGAGAATAATCAGTCTTCTGAGGACAGCTGTAATTTCTTAGCAATTAAGCTGCCAACACACACATGATCCAAGTCCAGGGAGTTTCACGGTTCTTGTGTGTGTGATGAAAGTTACTGGTTCTAGTGAGCTGGTCTGATGCTTCTAAGGATGAGACCCTCGTGTGCGGTTGGAGCTACGCAGTCAGACAGCACCGTGCTCAAATCTTCAGAAGAAACCCAATGAGCCTCAGCCCCTTACTCTGCAGCAGCACCATCCCCCCACTGACACCTTCTTGCATTTAAAAATGTTCAACACCACAGTCCCATGGAAATCCCACAGATGGGTGATGAAGCCAGGACCACCCAGTGCCTTGACTGTGGGCAAAAAACAAGATTAAAAAAGCTGACAGAGGGGAAAAAAATCCCAAACCTCCCCCCACCCACAAGACACAGCACCTGCACAGTTTAGCTAAGTTACTGCTCCAATCCTACACCATGCTTTCCATGGCTGCATCTCAAAAGCAGCACCTGCAGAGCTACCATGGAAGCAGGTCTATAGATGTGTCTGCAGGAGACACAGGGTTTATTGGTTTAAAGACCCATATCTTCATTTGTCTAGAAGCTATTTGGTAGTTTGGAAATGCAGTATTCAATATATTTCAGTAGCACTGTGTTGTTACCGGGCCCTGCATACTTTAATGAAACACATTAGGTAAGAATCTGCCATCAACTAAAACCACAAGTAAAGTTGCAGCAAGAATTCTGTTAAACAGTATTAAGCACTTTGAGCTGCAGGAAACTATTCAACCTAACCTTAAAGCAGTCCTTAGGTCACACCTGGGACTATAGTTTTCTGCTATAGGGAAACTCATTATAGAAACTGCATTTAACCTCCCCAAACAGGACCTTACCAGCAAGCACTACTCTGCAGTGGCATCAGATCCCTATCCTGAATGCAATGAATTTCTTGTTAAAACTGCACAGTGAGTATTAAGGATGCACCTCATAATTGTAACCGTTCCCCTGGTGCTCTGCTGAACCCCGCTCCAGGGCAGGAGCCAGCCCGGAGCAGCATCCTCCCCTCCTCACATCCTGTTAACAGGGGAATCTCACTTCTGTGCTTTCAAAAAGGAAAGCCAGGCAATGGAGGTGGAATTTAAGAGCGCCAAAGCTTCACACGTGTGGTGATGCTCAAGCAGTGACTCTTCCCTTGGATTCCGCTCACGGAACAGCTGCACCTGTGGAGCCAGCGCCACGCGAGGCCAGGTAAGGAACACTGAGCGAGTCACTGAGGCTGGAGCCCTTTGTAGCCACAGGCAGGAGAATGCAAGGCCATGGGCTGGCACCGCCGGGGAGGGGACCCTCCCACGTGTTCAGGCAACAGCAAAGGTTCTATGCTTCGTCTTCCTGACGCTCCACGAGTTAGCAGGAACCCGCTCATCTGGTCTTCGCTTACCCACGGAGGAGCAGCTGGAAGAACAAGTAATCACTATAATTCCTAACAGCATTTCTAGATTTATTTCTGAATGGGCAAATCAACAAGTCTAGTCTGTCTAGTATGTGCTTCCAGGTGATCATGAAGTCCTCCATGGTCACAGCCAAAGCAGAACTAAACAGACTCAAACTGTCATATTCCAGTGAATTTCACAGGAATTTGGATTCCTAAATATCCTTCTGAAGTCTTAAAATCCCAAATATAATTCTTGAAGTGGGTTTGCTATCTATATAAAGAAAAGACCAGCTGCCAGAACATTTCAAACAAAATATTAGACTGGATTCTTGCCATAGTCGTAAAAATCAGGAAGATTTCAATCTAAACAAACAAAAAAAATCTAACTAAAAATGTAGGTTTTTTGATGTGCTGTTCTTTGGAATTCCTATAATTAAAAAATAAACGTGTCGTTATTATCTCATAAGAAAATACATTTCATAATGTGCAACCCAATGCACATAAGGAATCAGCATGTGAAAGGGTAAATGCAAAAGTATGAAAATACAGTCCTTTAAATGTGACATTAAAGTTTAACATATTAGTACAAAACTAATACACTAAAATAGATGTACAGGTGCAAAAGGCTACAAGGTTGTAGAAAAAAGGTACCAGTTTCTGTTTTTTCTAAAAGGCTTAATTAAATCTGCTCCAAAAAAAATTGCAACAAAATAAAACCAGAAGCAGCATTAAAACCAAACTGATAACATGCTGTCTCTAATAAAGCAATGTATGTACAAAAGAAGTGAGCAAAGCTGAATTTTTCTGCTGGCATGAAAGAATTTCTCTGACAGAAGTCAGGCCAAAAGTTGCAAGGAATGGGATGTTTACAACTCTTAGGCACAGAGAGATAGTGGAGGTTGCTTTCATAGGGCAGATTTTTTGTACAGGAAGTCTGGTTTGTTTGGAGACCTCCTTCCTCTGCTTACGCCATCTTCCCTTTCCAAATCTGCGTTCCTCTGTGCTCCATGTTCCAATGGCTCATCATCTGCCAGTCTCCTACTGGGTCTCTCTTCTGGCATGTCAGAGTTGTAGGCAGAGAGTGAAGGTCTGTTGGAGGTTAGCCCATAGGTTAAATCCGTTTCCATTTTTGTTCTTCCCCTGACGGGAACAGGGCCACTGCCAGCATTTTCCTGGGTAGCCAGGGCCAAGTCCAGTCGCTGGGGAGGTTGTTCTAAGACATCGAGGTGTATTGGCTCATTCTTTTGCCTGTGTTGATGCCCATCTTGTGAGAGCAGGTATTCCCTCCTAGAATCCTCTTGCTTTTTAGGAGATATCTGGGAAGGTAGATAGGCTGACTTTAAGCCACTTGGTGATGCCTTATTGTGGCTGTACAAATCTGGGCCAAAATAAATGCCTTGTGAAGGCGAAGGACTGTGCCTGTTGGGTGCTGGAGTAGAGGGTCTGCATGCAGCATTAGAGAAGTCATAGAAGTCAGGATACTCCTGGGGGTTTTCTCGAGCATCTATTTTTTGCTCTATTGCATGTTTTTTCCGAGAAGTAGGCATGTGTCTGTTCTGAATACATGAAATGTGCTGGGGTGGGCCAGGCCCTACCTCTGTAACCGCCTGGCTTAGCTCCGTGTCCACCGTGAGCTCTGGTAATCTTCTGTCTTTCAAAGACATTGCTGACACACCCATGGCGATGTCTGGCATCAGTTCATTTAGCAAGGGCTGAGTGCACTGGAAAAGAGAAGAAATTGGTCCATGGAAACAAAGACAAAAGCTAAACACAAACTGTATTTAGGATGGTTTTTGTAACTCAAAATGGCATTTACTTAATCTACTTTTGTCTTGCCAACTTCAGCCTGCAAGTTTCCTGCACTGTTTAAAGAACACATCTATCCACCAACCTTCACCTTCCTGCTTCTTTACTTCATGAAGCTGTTGTGTCACAAATACAGCTCCTCTTAAATTCATCTTGCCTTCAACATGCAGTAAAGGACACTGTACTGCTGAACTTCTTAAAGGCAGGCCTGCTTTCAGCCACTTACGATTTTCAAACTAAACAAGAGCCCAACAAATGGTTTGTCAAGCACACAGTTCCAGTGCAGAGAAGCCATGACACACACGTGCCATCACTGTAGACACAACCCTTCTGCCTGCATTCCCCGTTTCAAAGTAAGTAAACTCCAGACAGCCACGTGTGTCCAGGACAGCCTCAGGGCTTGGGGGAGCATCAGTTACAGGGCTGACTAGATCCAGAGAGTACGTGGAAGCTGTTGCATGGCATTCTTCTCCACCTACCCCATGCTTGCCTCGGTGCAGAATTGCTCATATTACAGCCTTCCAGACAGAAGAGTGAGAATTTCTACTCACATTTATCATTTTTCATGAAAGCAACTTTAGTAATCATTGATTAACAGTAACTCACAAATTGCAGAAAGAATACAGAATAAAAGTATCACCTATATTAAGCCTATGCTCCCCCTTGCATTATTTATAGACATATTCTAGCAGAAATATTTCTGAGATGAAAAAGGTTACTATACAGTTTCCTTAGGGAAGTCTGTTGATCAAAGGAGAGTGACATGCTACAAACCCCACTTTTGAACAAACAATGGCACACATTTCTAATGTTTTTTACGTATTTCATATTTTACTCTAAAACAGAAAAAGAAGTGCAATATATTTAAGACAGTTGCTAATGGGAAGAAAATAAAATCCATTTTTCCAATCAGAACTCGATGCTCAAATCTGCATCTAATGTGCCACAACTATGCACTGACAGTTTTTTCACTGCAGAAATAAATTACCCAATTCTTCATTTTGCACTTCCTGTACTTCACAAAGCTATGTCTTTACTGAGTATCTTATATTTCATTGTTTTTATTGCATCATATTGTAGTTCAGCAACTATAATGACTACTTTTAAATGCTGTAACAAACCCCTTTGTATCAGCAATTACCAATTTCTGCTTGCCAATTCCTTTTCAAGTATGTCTCAGCTGTAAAGCTTTCACACTCTTCACATGCGTATAAAGGCAACCTGTTTACTTCAGACTACTTACCTGTGAAGAGCCAAAATATCCCCACTACTTCTACCTGTGAATTACAGTGTGCAGTCCACTACTGAAGTTGGCTTATGCTTTGTTTTAGTGTAGAGCAAACTACATTTGCCACACAAGGGGTGGCTGATGTCACTTGGTCAGTTCAGCCTGGAGGAGACTGAGGGGAGACCTCACTGCAGTCTACAACTTCCTCTTGAGAGGAAGAGGAGGGGCAGGCACTGATCTCTGTGGTGACACTGACAGGATTGAGGGAACAGCCTCAAGTTGTGTCAGGGGAGGTTTAGGTTGGATATGAGAAAAAGGTTCTTCACCCAGAGGGTGGTTGGGCACTGGAACAGACCCTGTGGGTCCCTTCCAACTGAGGATATTCTGTGCTTCTATGATTTCAGAAGATTCCTGAGCTTGCCATTTGCCCCTCCAACAATGCTCCTGCCCCTGGAACATTCATTCTCCCAGGGATTAGGGCATGTCTTTGGGATAGAGAATACTGACAGACAGTTCAGTAGAAAAACCTTCTCCTAACTGATAAAGATGCTCTTTTCATACAAACCCAAGTTACTTCATCATAACAATTCTCCCCAGCTCCTTCGATGAGGTACTTTGAGTGGCCAGAAATAGGCAGAAGAGGAGGAATCCCAATACTTACTACTTGTTTCTCCGCTGCCATCACTGCCGCTGCCGCCGCCACCGTTTGCCGCCCCAGGGCCGCAGTGTTGGTGCAGTCGGGAGGCGCTGCCTTCACGCCAGGCAGGTACACAGGCGGTGCAGCCTTGGGGGCTGTCCGCGAGTGGAACAGCGAGTGGTTACAGGGGTAAGAAAAGGAACGGGAAGGATGTTGACTTGGCACCCTTTGTTTCCAGCCCACTTTGAACTGGTTATGAATAGGAGTTGCTGGTGGGTGGTATGGAGGTGGAGGAGGGGGCAGTGGTGGATGGAAGGCCACGAAAGAGTCCAGTTCTGTAAACATGGTTTCTGCAGTGGGAGTGCTGTTGACGCGACATCGTCCAGACTGTCTCACTGTCAGCAGTGGGCTTTCATCCCCAAAGCGCTCATCAGGAAAGAATTTGTGAGGATTCTGCAAAGGTAAAAAACCCAGCATGTAAAAAGACAAAGCAGGAAGCCATCTAGAAAATCTCCCGAACTAACACTCTCAGAAACATGCCAGTACTGTAACTGCCTGGTTGTGGTATCTACGAGCCCGCCAACACTCAAGGTGACTGCAGCAACCATGCAAAATAGATTGGGTTTTTTTTTTAATACGAAGCATCAGATTCACTGTAAGCTGACCAACAAATGCATTTGCTTTAGCGCCAGTGTATAAACAGAAGAGGTATTTTCAGTTTCCCAGTTCTGACATGTACTGTGCAGACCTACAGTATTAGTTAGCACTTTTTCTCTTCTCTAAGAATAAATAATAACCTAGGCTTCAAGTTATGGTTCTACTGCTCTCATCAACTCTCTCTTTAGCAGTTCTATTTTGTCCCCAAAATCTGTGTCAATAAGAGCCTCCTGAATGGCAATGACTCTTTAGAAAACTATTTATACATGGCACTTACAGGTTTATAAAATCACACACATCAAATGCAACTGGCATTTGCACCTGGACAGTCTCACAGGCATTTCAAAGCACTTGTGCACCTGCATGCATACTATTGCAGAGCACACAATCAAGTCCCTTCATGGTCTTGCACAGCCATTCTTCATACCTGCAGGAGCTCAGCAGCAGCATCAGAAAGCCCAAATTCCCGCAGCACGCGGATCTGGATCTCGTAGCTGACAGTGGCGCCTTCCCCACAGTTCAGGGCGTAGGCTCTCTGCACCTGCTCGGTGTGGCGCAGCTCCTGCAGCCGCTTGATCATCTCTTTCACAACCAGGAGACTGGGAACTGGAGGGATAACAGAATGGGGTAGGGATAAGAGAGACTCCTTCTTCTCAACTGTGAGACAGTAAGTTTGATTGCAACGGTTAGATTTACTCTGAAGGAAAAAAAATCTAACATCAGGCTGCCTTGCCTTTTTTTTCTTTAAGAAGCATGCTGCCAAGAACTGTTCAACTTACACATGTTCCACGGAGCATCATTAAGCCACATGGGATAACACACACCATATGAATGATAAAAACATACACCACTTCTCCAGCTTCTGCTAGAATGAGCCACAAATAGAGCCTTCTCTGTAAACCCCTTATGATGCAGGAATTCCATGATTTGAGGTGGGGGCAGGATATCTTAAATAACAACTGAATGTTCCCTCATGAATTGTACAGGCCAAGAATTCATTGATTTTTTTGGCATACACTTCATACTTCTAACGCAGCTCAATAATCACAAGACCATAACACCAGTATGTAACTAGAGAAAGAGCATTTTACAAAAGTTACACAAACTGTAAGCCAACAAAAACCTGTTAAAATTATGTTGTTTTATGCAGTCATATTGAAATAATGTTTTAAAAACCATTCCAAAAGAAAGTAATATATAATTTTGGGTATTTATCCTGTTGCAAAACTTTCTCATGCCACTTCTTACTGCTGTTTGATGATGAATGATATTTCTCTGGGGTGTTTCTGTCCTGAGGAAAATGTGCATATAATAGAGAAGATAAATCCAGATCTCTGAGTGTGTAAGTCCTGGTGTCTGATCCTTCACCAGCTTTACAAGTGTTATGTATTACCATGACCAGATGTCCGTATTGAAAGCTCACAAAAATTAAACAGATCAGACGGCAAGAACAGTGCGAAAAGACATTTGCATTACAGAGAAGCAGAAAACCCAACACCACACAACTACAACTGGTCCCAATTTCACAAAGTTTACATTGGTACATGAAGGAGAAGTATATGTAGTGCAAAATATTCCCCCCCTCAATGGAGTTCCTGTACTGGGAGGGGCGGGAAGGAACCCATTCTAACCAGTCTTCAAGGCTTGTAAATAAGTCTTCCATGCTACCCTCCACTTAAATTCTTCTGAAAAATCCTGGTTTAGCAGCCAGATGTTTAGCTATAGCCAGTATTTTGCTAATACTTAAAGAAAAGGATTTAAGAGAAGTCTGAAGCAGTTCTCCAAACTAGTAGTCATAAAAATGACATAAGGTTTTCATTAAAAAGTGCTGTCTTCTCAAACCCTGGTTTGTTTCTGGTTTGGTTGTTTTTTGGGGTTTTTTTTACTATTATTCATGTGAAACACACGCAAGAAAGATTATGTATATAAAAAAATACAATTCTCTCAGTTGCAAGATTTCTAATTCAAACTGAAACTGGAACATACATAAGGAAACCCAACCACTTGCAGAACCTGGCCTCAAATTAGAACAGGCTTCAGCTGAACTCATTTTACAATAGCGCTGCAGAAAGAGCACTATAACATGCTGCCAGCAGGTTTGTGCAAATCCAGTCCTCAGGCAGTGGGTCCAGGGAGAAGCCAGGGACAGATGGAGAACAGCCGAGCTGTGAAGCACCCCCTGTTCTGAGCCCAAGAGCCATGGAGGCGATGCTGCCCAGCTCTCCCCCTATACCCCCTGTGCTCCATCTATGCTCCAGGATGGATTTCTGTACAAGTTAGAGTTTGGGACAGGCTTTAATCTCCTCAAATTAACTGGGCCCCATCTGCTCATTCTAGCAAAAAGGCATTGGCAAAACAATCAATTCTTTTGCTTAATTACAGGACTAAGCAAGGCAGACAGTTGCCAGGACACAATTCCTGTCCTCCAACTACTGGCCAGGCTCAGAGTCGTATCTATGCTCAAATCAAAGGGCTGGCAATAATTCCTACCTATTAAATTGTACAGAACAAAGCTGCAGGGGAGTTTCAGATTGGTCAAGATGTCTCATGCTTGCCAACAGTGCCAGTATTTTTTAAGAACATGAGAACTTTTGCAAAACAGTAAAGACCTCTGAGAACCTGCTGCCATTCTCAACTTCTTTGGAAATTAAGATTGAGCAAAGTGTTATCAAAGTCCTATCTTATATTAAATAGTTTATATTCAATTAATGGTAAGTATATTTATGCTTTTCTGGGGAGGGAAGTCTAAGTACTATAATGCACTGTTGAGATGCCACAGTTTTGTTGAAAGCTCCAAATTTCTAAAGAAGCAATTGGTATTTTTATCAAATTTTTCAAACAGTAAGTTTTCAAAAGCTCCTTCTAGGCTTTACCAAGTGTCTTCCCAGACCACAAGAAGCAAACAGATCAAAACCATTCTACAAATTTTCCTAGAAATCTTATAGCTAAACAGTGTTTCAAATCTTCCTAACACTACAAATTAAATTCTCTTGCAGCAATTTCACTCCATTTCTTTTGTCCTGGCTCTACCATCTATAAGAATAGTTTATATCTACTTCCTTTCAACATAGTTGACTGAAGAGAGACATAATTGATACACAAAGAGCTTATAAAATGGGGAATGTCATAGGCACAGCGTTTTCCACTTCCTTCACTGAATTAAAATTTAATCTTTTAATATAATATAATATAATTATATTATAATTTAGCTATCTAATCCTGTCCTCCAAAACATCCACTAACCCTTCCAACTTGTCATCAGTTTCAAGTTTTGCCAGTGCATTCTCTGTGCACACCAAGTATTAACAGGACAGCGGAAAGGCGAGAAGTGCTAGATGCTTTAGGAACCCCACTAGATACATTCCCCTAGTCTGACACCAGAAGATCATATGCATAAATGACAAAATATATTTAGTATGTACTTTTCTGGCTTGCCTATGGGGAATGTCACACCAATCATCCTGAAGTCAAGAGAGGCCATATTTACTTGAGCCTATAAAAACGTACTCTGACACACTCTTCCACAAGGAATCAAGTTAGTTTGACTTCAAAGCTAAAGTGGATTTGGTAAATTGAAGTAAATGTTTTTTGAGTGCCTACTTCCAGTACTTTCCTGGCAAACTGAGTTCAACTGATTTCCTTACAAGTTATGTTCTCTGGCTTTTGATTTTTAAAAGAAATTTTCCAGACCCACAGATCTTATCTATATTGGACAACTGGTTGTATAAAACTGAGAACTCGGTAGAAAATTCTGAGAATAGAGAGCCAGGCTCCAGCAAGTGTTCTACCGTGTTTAACCAGTCCAAGGGTTTTGTTTTCTAACTTGTTACTCTGCCATCCAAAACCAGTTAATGTCTTTAGGATAGACCAAAGCAAAAGGACTATTCCTGGTGCAGAACTAGTCTCTGAGGAAACAAAGTTCAATAACTGACACTCACTCCCCCCAGGCCCAAGCCCCCAAGCACTCCCAGGAGATCACTTGGCACGGGAAGCGATCAGAGCTCACCTGGGATCTCGTTGGCTATAACTGAGGGAGGACTGGTCTGGTTAGTGCTGACTTGCTGGTGGGTGATCACATGGCAGCACTGCGGCACCGCGTTGTTCACCATGTACAGCGTGTCAGGCACGTTGGACATTCGCACCATCCGCAAGCGAACGAGGTCGGTTTGCTCCACCATCATCTCGTCCAGCACAGACTGCAACGACAGCCGCCAGAGCCTCGTGAAGGCACCGCACACACCCCGCTGCCACTGCTGCGAGCACAGCCCCAGCGACACAAGGCCAGCCACGTCTACACCACAGTCACTTTGTCAGGCCACAAACAATATCTGGCTTTTCATCAGCATTTTCTATTCCATTTTCCAGTCATGATCATAGTTGAGTTTCAGAGCTAAGAGTAGGCAGGAGAATAGTTTGGGAAGGATGCTTTGTTTATTTTAACCTGTCAGATTAGAACTGACCTTCTCGAGGGCAGACACCCTGGACTTACACAATTACTGCCTATGAGTCTCAACTTTCTGTGCCGTTGAGTAGAAGGCACTAGCCTGAAAATGAAACATCATTCCCTTAGACATCTTAAAGAATAAAAAAGGATTTATGCCTATCCTTTAAAGATTCTTACTTAAAGTTAAATGAATTTATTTCAAAAAATGGGAGACTACTAGGGGAGTAAAAAAAAAAGATCAAAAAACACTCATTCACAATTTTTTCCTTTTACAATAATTAAACTACTACTAATAAATTAAACAGGAGGAGTAAAGTTACCAGAGACTATGTATGAGAGTCCTCCCTCTAAGGTTAAAAAGCCAATAATGCTTTAAAAAATATTGACAGCATAATATGACACCAATACTAACAAGCAGGAATCCTGACACGGGTATGGGAGGTGTTAGAATGCACTTTTTACTTTGGGTAACTACTAAAGCATTCCCATGGCATATACCTGAAAACTAAGAGTCACAGCTTTTATCACATTTTTGTTAGTTTTAGCAATCCAAGATACAAAGAGAACATTTTAACCAGCTAGTGTTCCTTTGCTGTTTTAGTGCCACTTGTTGCTCTCTAACTGCTGTGCCCAAAATGCAAAGTAGTTTTATTTCTTCTCCTCCCTCACAGAGGACATTAACAACAACTCATACCCTTAGAAAACATTTTCTCTCTTAGGCACAGGGCCAAAGCTCCAAATTCACCAGAGCAGAGGTCAGAGTCTGTAGGTGATGCGGATGTGCACAGCTTCACCTAACCCTCTTGTTCTGCTGTCACCTGCACTGCTGGGACTCTCAAGCCCACAAGTCAGAGCACCCTGAAGTGGTGGCATTAGTCAGTGACACAAAAGGCTCCCATTCTGCCAAACAGAACGCGGCACGTTCCTGCCCCACGCAGCACCATCTCCACCCTGACACCAAACTCACCACCAGAGATGCTACAAGATCTTCACCTTGACAGTGCTCATGCAAGAAATTAAATAGGGAAGCAACTGCCTGAGAGGGAAACAAAGGACTTCATTCAAATCAGACACAGGATATTCATCCCATTTTGTGGAGGATCACGAGATTTTTGGGTATGTTCTGATTCAAACAAGAAGATGAAATATCAGTCCTGTGCCGAATAGCAGTTCCCCACCCAGCTCTGGTGGGAGCTGGGGAGCCTGAAAGAGCTGGCACCAAGGTTGCTGACTAGCTGCAGACTGGGACTCTCAGGCTCTCACCTTGCCATCCGCCTGCCAGGAGGGCTGCCGAGGAGCTGGGCCGGCAAACTGGCTGGAAACCAGGGAGGTTTCCCTCAGAACGCTGCTTTGTTTCCGGTGGAATTTCATCAAGATCTGTCTCGCAAACATTTCAATTTCGACAAAAAAAAATTTTGTTGAAATTTTTCTGACCAGTTCTAGAGACTTGAGCCTGATGATCAATCTTGTAAGTCTTGTTAAATTGAAAATGTTAGTATTTTAGGCCAGTACATGTAAAGAGACACAAAACACACCAAAATCTTTCCCTGTTTACAGAACCCCCTGATGACTCCAATCTGAGAACAGTCACGTGTTGCTGATATTACCTTAGCCTCCTCCACATACGGTGAGAACAGTCTTGGCCGCACATATATTCCAGCATTTTTTTGCCGCAGCCAGGCATTTGACTTTCCACCTTCTGATGTTGGTAGCATGTCTGAAGGAGGAGTACTAATCAGGCCTCTCTTCATCTTTAAGAATCAAGAAAGAGTTTCATGTTTCTTAAAATATTAATATGGTAAAAACTTGCAATAAATGCATTTTTTACACTGAATCCTTACACCACTGATTTTTCTTTAGCCTTCTGATAGATTTAAAGGACACAAAATCTAACCAGAAAAAGTTCTATACATCTATTACTCTCAATGATAACATTTTAGAAGTTAATCTTTAAAATAAATAAACAAAACCAACACCCACCAAAGCAAAAAAACCCTCACACCTGAACACTGTAACATGTGAAGTACAAAGAACCCAGAGATGGTATTTGTATGAGACTACTGACTTACTGCATCACTCAGTACTTCACTGTTCATGGGTAAGATGTGCTCAATGCGGACAAAAGGTAGAAGTGGAGACAGGATCTCCCTCAGCTCTTCAATGTCAAGATCTCTCCTCTTCACACCTCTTTTATTCACACTGTGAGCTGTACCACTGAGTAAATTAGGCTCTGTGGGAAGGAGACATGTTAAGTTTACATGAGAAAGTTTAAAGAGGATAGCGAGAGGTACAGGGCGTACAGGAAGTGATAGAAAAGGAAAAAAACCTCTCATTTTATATCAATAGTGCTCATCAGCACTGTTCCACAAAACTAACAACTGAACATGGCACTTAGTGCTATGGTCTAGTTGACAGGGTGGTGATTGGTCAAAGGTTGCACTCCATGATCCTGGAGGTCTTTTCCAATCTAAATGATTCCATGATTCTACTTCATGCCTTGAAATCTTATATGAAGCATCCACAGAGACAAGTTCATTTCATACAAGCACAGGTCATTTGCACAGCTGCCAGTTTCAAAGTGTAAGCCAGGCAGAAAATACAAAGATAACACTTGGGATAAACACTTGGAAAGCTCTATTAAGAGCTATGCTATGAAAACATTTGTACCTCCCTGCTAGCAGTTCCCACAAGGTCTCTCTCCTGTAGCTCCTTTCCCTTTCCCCAGCAGTTTTCAAAGACACTTTCTACAAATCAAGGTCTGAAGAGTCCTCAGGGATACATTATTCTAGCTTCCTTGTGTAACCCACCTCAGTAACATGTCAAACCCACTCCAATTGCTCTTAGGATCACAGGACACCTATTTGTGCCAGGAGTGGGTATCTTCCTTGAGACAGCAAGATGACCATGTACCCACATGTGTATTTTAGGTACTGTGACCAACCTGAATTTGACTGGCTTCCCTCTCTGAGGGAACCTGTCAAACATACCCACCCTCCCTTGGTACATGCAGCTCAACTTTTGTTCACAGCTCATTACATTCTCTAATGCATTGTGGCATTTTAGTGACACCATCACACATTCAGAGCTGCAATATAAGGAGTGCCACTGAGGAATTTAGATGAAATGACTAGACTAAATCTGCCCCTAATCTGACAGAATGTGGCATCGCTGTTATTTCTGCTTTTGCTTATTGTGTTATCTGATGATCCCAGATAAGAGAAGTGAGCTGTTTACTTAATGAATGCCAGAGAAAGAAGCTGTGCAGTGTTCCCAAAGGAGCAGCTTCTGCCCCAGTCCAGGTCTGTTACTGTTTAACTGGCTCCATTATGTTCCAATGTGCCCTAGGACAAACACTTGGAAAATCTTGTTTTGGAAATAGGTTAATACTTACTCAGGTCACTAGAAGCACATCCTTTAACTCACTTTTTGTTGCATTTCGTAAAACATGTCCATGACAAAGCAGTTGTATTGCAAGCAGTAACAGTGGATTTCAAAAGCATGGCCAGCCCTCCCAAGACAGTAGTCACACCAGTAGTGCTCTGTTTTCACTCTGGCAGGTTCTTCCCTTTCTGTTCCTCTTGCGGCACTATGTGACTGACATTTGCAGTGCAGATGAACTACAAGATCCTTACATTTGTTATTTGGGAAATATATGTTTAACCTACTTTCCATATCCAACACGTGTGAGATTGCCCTTGAAGTTACCACTTCAGGCTCATAAAAATATATTTACATCTACTTTAGGGAAAACACTGGTGCCACTTGTTGGCTTATTTCTCTCTACCAGATTCCTGTGAGAGAGACACACAAACTGAAGTGAAAGGCTGACATATTAAACTAAGACTGCTGTGAGAAGCCTGCATAAGAAGATACTGCAGGGTTTTTTTATGTGATGAATTAGTTACAAGAAAAATAATTCTGAGCCAACAGGAAACCAACCAGACTTCAAATCAGACAATCATAGAGACTGAAAGGACCTCTAGAAGTTCAGTCACAACCAAGACCATCTTCCCACACCTCCCCAGCTAAGGCACAGAACACTGCCCTTCACTGCATCCAGTTGGGATGTGAATACCTCCAAGGATGGAGATCCCACAACTAATGTGGGCAACCTGTGCCAGTGTCTGACCATCTTCACAGTTTGTTGTATTTCAGTTAATGCCTCATCTTGTCCTGGGTGCCTAGAGAAGAGTGCTGCTCTATTTTCCTTGCTTCCTGCCATTAGATATTTATAGACTTTGCTAAGATCCCCTCTAAGCCTTTTCTTCTTCAGGCTAAACAATCCCATCTCCCTCAGAATGCTGTGTTCTCATTTTTTAGATAACAAAACCTTTAAAGAAAGGAAGAGCATTTGCTTTGTTTTGACTGTACTATGGACAAAGTAGACTGAATTTCCCTATGTTACAGACGATTCACAAAATAGAACTGCCATAAATTTTGGTTTATTTGGTTTAGTACTGCACGGTTCAAAGGATCCTCACCTCGATCTGCTATCCTCTTCATCAATTGGTGTTCTCCCCATTTAATCAGATATTTAAGAATATCTTGTTCACTTGCCTGTAGAAACAGAAAGTCAGTAATCTGTATATGCTTAATTTAATGTCACATACACACACACAAAAGAAAAAAAAAATCACAGGTCTTTTACAGCTCTAAAGAAACACAGCTGTACCAAAGCATGAAGTATTTGCACTTTATGATCTGCTTACCACCTTCTCCTAATATTTTAAGCTGTACTACTGGTATATCAGCACCATAATTTCTAGATTCATACTATTTACTGAATCCCTAGGAAGAGGAAGAAGTTTTCCACAGAAGGAAGAATTTTATTTAGTATGGAAACTTATAGGTATAAAGTTTGAATTACTAAATTTAATTAAAAGGGGCAGTTCTACCTCTGGGTGTTTCGAACTTTTGTTTAACATTACAAATTCAGCATCTGCCAGCCTGAAAAATGATGAAAATAATCAACCCTATTAAATTATAATCTATGTGAAAATTTTTCAGTAATACTATAATTAAAACAACTTTGCTTTGTTCATACCTATACACGTGCTGACCACTCAACATTCTTACAGAAAAAAAATCATGTACTAAAAAATTTATCTATGTAATTTCTTAACGAGTAGGGTAGGAAATTTAGTCATAATATAACCTCTTATGGAAGATCAACACTACTGTTAACTGTAATGTCTGAAATGTTTCGAGTAAACAAATCTTTAAAAGAACCACTTAAAATAATCTCTAGCACTTACTTTTTTATAAGGATTAAGATTGAAATGAATGCAGTTAAAAAAAAAATCTAGTAATCTTTAAGCTATAAAAAATTATTAAAATCATTATAAAGCTATCTCCTCTGAAGAGAAACAGCAGCAAAAACCCAGAATCTTTTTATTGGCCAGTACCGTTTTCTCTCCCTAAAACCACACAATCACTGAAGGCAAGTCACAAAAAACCGCCTAAATTCTGCAATACTTGTCAGAGAAGGTATTTTTCTCTCTCCACAAAAATAAATCGAGTTTTCTGATTTCTAGTTTATTAGCTCCCACTGCCCTAAATTAGTATGTGTGTTGTTACAGCAAAACTACTCCCACCACGTAATTTTATAAATCTCTTGAACAGGCAAGGCAAATGTTAGGTTCAGAAATGTGTTGTTTAAAATAATTTGCATCCATTTATAAACCATTATTAGACTTCTAAGCAATAGCATATACCACATTTGGGTTGTGTTACAAGCCAAGAACAAAACAATCTCCTTAATCACTACTTCCATTTCATTTTTTTACATATTACAGAAGGAGTGCTTAGTGTGTACAAGCCTGCTTCAGCCTACAATTTAAAATTAACTATTCCCAAGCACTTCTAGCAATGGTATAATACATCCTTCTAGCAGGACCAGGTGTACTCTGCAATCCAGGTTACCTGTAAATAGTCAGACTGAATAGCTGTGAGCAGGTGGTCCTTGCTGAGTTCATAGAAGACCTCTGAAGTCATGACCTGGGTAAACTCCTCACAGAGGAAATGTAGTGCTTGGCGATGTACCCACTTGGAACCGTACGGCTGAGAGCTCCACTTCAGAATGGCAATTAAGGTGTCCAGTGAGATGCTCTCAGCAATAATATCTTCACAGCCTACAAAACAAGGGCAACAATCAGTGACGTTGTTACAGAGGCACTTTGATCCTGAAGGAATAATACACGTGGCTAAATCTGTAATATAAAGGGTCACATGACTCCCAGTGAGACTAAATACAGAAGTGCCCTACAGATCAAGGTTGAAAACAAGGTCATATTTTGACTAAAAGTACAACAATTTTAACAGCGGTTTAGGATTCCAACTACAGTGTTATTTACCTTTTAAAGGCACATGAAACATCATGGCTGCTAGCATGCCTGGATGAAAACTGGAAAGCTAGTTCAACCCAGCCAGAATCCCCCTTTGGTTATCTGAGTGTTTAACATATTTTAACATTGCACATTTGAGTCTGAGTCACTATTGTTTGCAGCAGATTCACAGAAACCTATGAACTGTAACAAAGGTGGGATTTCTGTCAGTATCACTTTGCTCATGGACCCTCCTGAGACAGACCATGCAGAGGAGCAGAAACATAAGCTGTGACACTGTGTTGGTACTCAGCTACTCGGTACAGGATGAGGGCAGCAAAGCATCATTTTCTGACTCACAGAGAGGGCAGGAAGCAGTGGATAGCTACTCCAGGCCACCACAATGGCCTCAGTATCCAGCAAGGCACAGAGGGCGCCAGGACAGGGAGCACCTTCTCTGACAGGGAAGCAGAAGGGAGGCAGACTTAGGGGAGTCTGCTACAGTTTCTTCCTACTCACTGCTTTATTAAGATCTACTCTTTCACAGGGTACACATCTTCTGAAGGAGAGAGAGTACAGTTAAAACTCCTGAAGGGAAATGGAGCAGATTTGGAAGAAATGAGGGAAGACATACTGTAGGAGGGCTGAAAACATGGGTACCTGGGGCTATGGAATTAAGACAGATGGCACCACAACACTGATAACTTGAAGTCTCCAACAGCACTCTGTTGATTTCACGTGTACATCTAGTTTAGCACAAAGATAGCAATTTAAAGAAAAAAATCCTCAGAATTATACATTCCAGTCTCAACCCAGTACAGCCACAAAATTACAGCTGTGCTTATGCCCATAAGAGGTCCCCAGACAGTTCAGAACTACATGTCTACACTGCAATTTTACTTGTTATACATCATCATTTTTCTCTCAAAGATATCTAAAAACTAAACTTTGTTTAGGGATGTGTATCACATTACTGAGCTCTTGCACTAAGCTGAGTAAAGAAGCGTTTAGCACAGCAATCTCAACCCTAGCCAAGACAAAGACGGGTCTCCTGATGCTACATATTTTTGCACTGGCTGCATACAGGTAAAACACACTAGCAACAATTAACAGAAATAAAAGAAAAACCTTACTTTTCTACATAGGACAGCATACAGAATATATAGTATTCATTCCATTTCCATTGTAACTAATAATGTGAAAGATATGTTTCTAAGGAGTAGGTAGTAACAGGTGAACACATTTCTTCAAGTAGGAGGGAATTTGTCAAAGGAGCTATTACTTAGAATTAAAATCACTAAAAGGGAAATTTAAACAGGAGGGTTAAGAAGGTAGTAGAACATGATACTGCTTATGAATTTACCTGTCCTATTAGACACACGTATTTGTACCTAATAGTATAACAACCCTGGTGTGGTAATTTTAAGAACAATATTCTACCAAGAAAATTTTCTAAGCTTTTCAGGAATATGTCTGAATGTATACATAGTTTTGGAAACAATCTTTATTTAATTTCTAAAGCAATTTATGAGAGTAATGTCTGTCCCCCAACAGTAATGCATTTTACACCAGTTCATATTTAAACCTAACTTCCCTCAACAAGCAGATGGATGATTTTTTTTTCACATGCCCGATTCACCTGAGAAAAGGAAGACTGAATGCAGCCATTGACAGAAGGGCTACCCAAAGCACACACATTTCTGGACAATGCAGCACATGCAACATCACACTGTGCATCCCCAGACAGACTGTACATTTGCTTCTTTCAAAGAGGTGAGTGTTGAATCATGTTTCAACACAACTGCTTTGTCCTTCACCGTTACTGAAATAGTATGGCACTTCTCAGACCTACCTGTTTCCATGAGGTTACATATTATCATTACTACGACTAGTAAGAACAGATGCCTCATTATAGATACTGACCTCTAACCTGCACGGCAAGCACTGGCCCCAAGTGAGCAGTGCACAGGCAGCAAAGATGGGTTGGAGGCACTTGGAACATCACTACAGTCATCACCAGTACCGGTTAGAGCACAGGATGAGAATGTTCTGAAATGCACTCCATGGGTTGAGGTACAGGTTACTGAAACTGCCCCCTCTAGACGGGGGAATTCCCCAGATTCCTAAAGTCTTAAGTCTTAGAAAGTTCTGGTCAAGAATCTGAGAAAGAGCCTTAAACAAACAAACAAGAAACAACTAAAGCATCAAAAACACAACCTACCATACAAAAAGCTCAAAATACTTCAGCATACGTAACAAACACGAGTAAATGAAGTCTGAAGCTTTCCACTTCAGGATCCATTTTTACTCCAACAGCAGAGGGCTGACATTGCATTTAATGTCCCGCGAGTCCCTCTCACCTTTCCTTTTGGGGCTCAAGAAAGGAAAACGTTAAGTTAGCAGCAAACCTGGCACGTGAATGAAAGTTAAAGGTGACTAGTTGCAATTTGCTTAAAAGAGGAGTGTGACTCCCATGAATAAGAAACACAATTGTTTGAAACAATTCTTTTAGGGTCATCTGCACTCAGCCTTCCCCTGCTGAATCCTAACACAACTTTTTGCATGTAATTGCTCTGCTTGCATGCAAACTGACTTCAGCAGACACTGCATCCCCCTGAACTCTAAACATCACATGTAAGGACTGCTCCATTTCAAAGGCAGTAAACTCACATACTGAAATCAGTCACCAGGATACTCAAACTGCAAGAGTAGAGACTTCTCTCAAAATTAATGCCATTCCTAGTATTTAATCTGACATTTATTTTTGAAATAAAGATGCCTGCCCCGTGAAAAGACATGAGAAATGCAGTTCCAAAGATCTGAGCAACAGCAATTTATAGAAACAGTACATCAGCTCAGTCTCAATTCTTCTGTCAAGTTCAATTATTGCACAACTAACAATAATATGACATCAGGTGAAAAGCTCATTAAGGATGACTAGCAAATGAAACAGTCTTTTTCCCAACTAATTTTAGCAGCGGGTCAGATGTGTGGGATTATTAAAAGTATTTCTTCTGAAGTAAGCATAAGGTAATAATTAAAGTGGTTTTTTAACTTCTAAATAAATTGGGGCAACCCAATTCTAGCTATGGAAGGAATCCAATTTCCTTTCTTCTTTGGCAGAAGTCTTTTCTGCTTTAACAATCAGCCACTTGGCAAAAAAAGTAGCCATCTAATAGCCACACTTTTGCTCTTCAGAGTGGAATAGAGCACTTTTTTCTTGTGAATACTATTTTTTTAATACTCAGGCAGCAACAGTCTTCCCAAGATCCATCTGCAGTGTCCCACAAGCTTCTGTGACCACTACTATCCTTCAGAGATTCAACCTGGAATTTACAAAAAGGAAAGATAATTATCACATTTTGCACAAATTATGCTATTCCATGCACTCCTTTTGCTGGATGCCAATGGACAATGCCTACAATCAAGTCCTTTCTGCTTCCACAGTTCTCTCTCAAATGCAGTTCCACAGTCCTTCCAGACAGAAATAGCTTGAGCCTACATTTAGCATTCTAGCTAGCAGCTTAGGATCAGACAGTTGACAGACCTACTGAAGACAAGTGCCTTCAACAATCAGCAAAAGTGGCATTAAGCAAAGCTACAAAACTGTTAGCTTGATTTAACTCATTGTGAGCTGAAGCCCTTCCCTCTAAACTTGTGCACATCAGTGGAGCCAAGGAAAAAAAAAGTAGTAAGAATTCATCTTAACACTGAACTGAAATCTAGAAGCTATTAAATGTTTATTAAGTTTGTCACATTAGGAGAGACCACGCTGGCAATCACAGGAACCACAGTTTTTGAATTTATTGGCAGGTAGAGAACAGTTCAGATGTACAGCCTGCAGCTAGTCTGGACTGCAACATGTTTGAAGTTCCAAACATGCCTGTCTCATCCATTCATGTGCATCCTTGCTGCTCTAACCAAGATTCTCAAAGGAAGAGAAAGAAAAAAGGAAGATATCATTTGTCCAGCTTCTTTCCCACATCTTATAGACCCAGAGCTGCAAATATACCCTGTACTTGGTAAGGATTCCTTAGAGGGTAGCCCATGCTCACAGGCTGTGGGAGCAGTCATAGAAGCTAAACTTGCACAGTGCTATTAAACTAGATTTTCTCCTTCTTACACACCACATGTCCCCTGTCTCTTCTTCATGCTGGTGCTTGGCGGCCACTCATGAGCTAGCCAACTAATTTCCATCAATCCTGCTTCCAGCAACATCAAGTTCACAATAGCCCAAACCCTACAGAGAGCACAGAGAACATAAACAAGGAGACTACTGCAGGAGGAAGGGCAGCACTACCAATCAATCAGTGTCAGATACAAGTGAGCTCATACACTTGAGAGACATGGCAATTGGAATTTATGTTCTCCATGGCAGTACAAAAACAGTACGAGCAAGTAATGAGACTTACATAGTACAAACAGGAACTACCTTTTTAACTAGTTATCACAGAAGCAGCAACTCCAACAACCTCTACCTTCCTCTAACTGTACTGTGAACAAGGATCTTGTTCAACTTCCACCTTTTGGATGCAGGCATTTTCCCAGTCTATTAACGTTTATTGCCTCCTGGCAGCACTGTACTCTCCGTCTTCATGGAATGCTACAGGTTCCTAGCTTTTCAACATTTTAGTGCTTTTCTATCTCCTCCTGAAACTATTTTTAAAAAGTATCTTTAAAAGCAGATTAAGTTAATTGATAACTGATGCCAAGGCTGGAATTTGCAGGTGCACTGTTTCCCACATCTTAGACCACTGAAGCAGACATTCTGGTTAGTGAAGGTGTAAAACTATGTGAATGTTTTGCAGAAGAGAAAACAAGACCTAAATAGCACTGCAGATAACGAAGTACTCAATGGGCCACTGCTGAAGTCTATGGCCAAATGTGTGATGTTTTTTGAGCTATTTTTAATCCCTCTGCTGATTTTTCCAAGCATAAAAATTTAAAACATGCATGTAAAGCCATCCTTGAAAGGCTGGATTCAAAGTACATCTATTATGGCATTGTTAATGTATAAAGCATTATAGTTTGCTTTATTCAAATACAAAGCTCATGACTTCATAGCAGTTCAATTAACTGTTAAAGCAAAAATAAAATATTATCTGAAGGTAAGGTCAAGGCAGCATTTTGTGCTACTCTTAACCATTCTTCTTCAGTGAAAAGTCTTGAATCATCTCAAATCCAATACAATATATTATTCAGTTATTTGAAATAATTAGAGAGCAGACAAAAACTATGCAACTTGCATTATTTAAAAATAATTTAATTAACGATACAGTTATAAAGCTGTTAAACCTTCTAAGATATTAACAGCTGGATTTTTTAAGTTGTAAGTTTAGCCAGAAAAACAAGGTAATCATTACATGTTTAAAGCAATCAATATTGGTGGAACAAGCTCTCTAATGTTTTCTCTCCCAAAGGTGAAAATGAATTTACTGTTCTGCTCCTGCCACAGGTAAAATGCATGAATTTAGGAAGCCTGAAATTTGCACCCATGTGCATCCTAATCTTTAGCTTCTTGCAGCCATTCAGTTGGTAACTGCCCTTGGTTGGCTTCAGCATTCCTTGAGCAGCACATCAGCAGCACCAGCAGACAGCAAAGCTGATCCAGCCTAAACAGAAAACCACCATGGGTCAGAAACACAACGTGCCAACTCAACCATAACAAACCAGAGGGAGAACTTCATATGGGAACAACAGAGAGCTGAGGGAGGAAGAGCTGATGTTTAGAGTGACCACCACCAACCACCACCAGTCAGCATTTAAGCCACGTACTTCCTAGAACCTGGTGGCTGAAAGAAAAACCTGAAAACAGTGACCAGCACTGTTTCTCTATAAATTATGACATTGCAAACAAATTGTATGTGCTCTGCTGCAGAACTCAGTCAAATTCTTTATCCTTGCATATAACCTTGGAATGCAACTGCTATACTGGAAGATCCTTTCCAGTCTTCATAATATAAAACCTAAGCAATAGTTTCAGGCTTGAGTGCAAGTGAATCATTACAAGGAGACAACAGGTCAGATGAGCTTCTACAGGTACACTGGTGATAAAATGAAGACTAGGGAAAATGTGAGCCCTTTTCAGAAGGGAACAGAAGACTCAGTTAACTGGAACATGGAGGAGGCTGAGGTGTTAACAACTTTTTTACCTCATCTTCACCAATAGGTGTTCCAGCCACACCACCCCAGTCACAGAAGGCAAAAGCAGGGGGAGAATGAAGAACTGCCCACTGTAGAAGAAGATCAGGTTCAAGACCATCTAAAGAACCTGAAGATGCACAGGTCCATGGGAGCTGAGGGAACTGGTGGATGAGGTGGTTAAACTACTATACATCATATCTGAGAAGTTGTAGCAGTCCAGTGAAGTTCCCACTGACTGAAAAAGGGAAACATAACCCTCATTTTTATAGAAAAAAGGAAAACTCAGGGAACTACAGGCCAGTCAGTCTCACTTCTGTGCAAGGCAAGATCATGGAGCAGATCCTTCTGGAAAAAAACACCACCAAGCTGTGTGGTGCAGTCAATATGCTGGAGGGATGGGATGCCACCCAGAAGTGCCTTGACAGGCTTGAGAAGTTGGCCTCTGTGAACCTCATGAAGTTCATCAAGGCCAAGTGCAAGGTCCTACATGTGGGCTGGGGCAATACCAAGCACAAATATAGGCTGGGTGGAAAACGGATTGAGAGCAGCCCTGAGGAGAAGGGCTTGGGGGTCTTGGTGGATGAGAAGCTCAACATGACCCAGCAACTCAGCCAAGAGACTTTATAGCACCTATATACCTAAAGGGGCTCAAGGAAGCTGGAGAGAGACTATTTACAAGGGCATGTAGGGATAATGACATGGGAGAATGACTTCAAACTCAAAGAGGGCAGGTTTAGATTAGGTAGAAATTCTTTACCGTGAGGGCAATGAGGCACTGGAACAGGCTGCCCAGAGAAGCTGTGGATGCCTCATCCCCAGAAGTGTTCAAGACGAGGCTGGATGGGGCTTTGAGAAACCTGGTCTTGTGAAAGGCACCTGTCTACAGCAAGGAGGCTGGAAAAAGATGATCTTTAAAGCCCCTTCCAACCCAAACCATTCTTTGATTCTATGACTTAAATTAATAGTTACTTAATCATACACAATTTATTTCAAAACTCCTTTGAGCATTCCTACTGCACTGATATGTAACTGACACACTTGCACTAATCTCCCAATACATTTATGTGTATTTAATACTGCTACTGTGGGATTCCTGGCATTTCAGTCCTCCTATGATCAAGAGTACTTTTGATGTCAAGCAGTATCTGCTTCTAGATCAAAGGCTTTGCTACTCAATATGGCTTTAAATAAAGCTTCTAAGTTCTTATAGTTGTCAAGAGTAAATGCAACACCTAAAATAAAAGCAAAGGAAAACAAAAAGTCTGAATTTGAGTTAGTTTTTGTCAGTCTTTAGAAAACTTTTTTGCATCAGTTGACAGAAAAGGTTCTCAGGCAAAACTACTTCATAAGGTCCCAGTATCTAAAAGCCTATCACAGAAAAACATTCTGTACCACAGCCTCAGTGGGACTATCCATGACAGTAGGCAACAAGGCCAAGATGCAATAGAGGATTCACATATGTAATACAGCTATCTAATAAAACTAATATGCCTGAAGTCAAACTTCCCTGCAACAGCAGGGCAGTACAGTAAGACTGGAAGTGGGGATTATTTTAACAACGTGTGATGAACAGGACTAGGGAACTGATCTGGTGTTAGTAACTGTGCTACAGAAGAGCAAGGGATAAGTGATATTAAACCAAATCTTTGTGAGTCAATGTGTTAAAATGATTGCACCAGTACAGTTGACAGAGAGAAGCAAGGTAGCATGAAGACAGAAAAACTGCAGCAGACGACAGAAACAGGCAGCCAGAGCACAGAAATGTTCCACTAAGGGATGTGCTCCAACCTCCTGGAAAGGGCTCTAATCCTCACAGCCCTCTGTGAAAGCCCTGAAGAGCTTTGCTTTTGATAGTAACAACTACCAGAGCACCTCTAAGAGCAGTGTCAGTCCTATTAGGCAACAAATGGGTTTCAGTATGATCAGCTCTATTATCCACATATATATATATCACGACCAGATATGCTTGCTGATTAGTGCATTTACTCAAGTAAGTTCATTCAAAGACCCATTTCAGTTTCTCTTGTAAGGTAAGTGGCAATCCTCAGCTGAAACAAATCAAGATGAAGGCAGAGGAAATTCTAGATAAAGGTTGCCCTGCTTTACTTGGACAGTAAAGATTCATTGCATATGCTATCACTGTCTTCATCATGGGGAAACTATCTATTAAATTACCATAGTCAGAAAAAGGAGTATCACGGTGTTAGGAATGGGAAAATTTCCATGGAAATAGTCAAAGCTGAATCATCTGCTGCAACTGAAGAAAAATTACAACATGTGGATATTTAGAAAGGTCCCTGAAGACAAATCAAACTAAAATCTGTTGAAAATAAAAACAGCTGATCAGAAGCTTTAAAATACACCACTTCACTTGACACTCAGTTACAAACACCCAGGCAAAACTGAGTACAAGTGAGAAAAACGAATTGGAAAGAGTATCCAGACTCAACATAATAAGCCCAAAATATTTTCCAGGAAACCAAGGAGACAAGCATTAGCAAGTTTGCAATTGGCTAGCAGGAGTGAACTGAAACAAAAAACTTTAGATGAGGGTGTGGAAATCTAGAGAAGAAACTTAAGACATCAGCTACTGAGAAAGCCAGCTGATGGAATCAGTCAGTACTTGGGCAGAACTGGACACCTGCTGCACCACAGAGTGGAAAAACACTGTCAGAGGTCCAAGCTAAGAGATTTCAGGAGAACTGCCTGCTCCAACACCTACACAATGCTGTCTCTTCCTGCATCACTCTGTATAACATCTAGAAGCCAGATGTTTGAGTGACAGCTTCCAGCATAGAAATCTGCTAGCTGTGAAATCAGGGAATGGGATAGACACTACTGAAATTAAGATCTCCCATCTTCCTCACGTTAAGTATTATAGTAAGCGAGGACAAGGTGCTACAATTAAGTCGGAAACAAGAATGGCGGTCACAACTAAAGCACATCTTTAAGTGATCTCAGTCATGTGCAGGCATATAGTTTTCCTTGCTCAAATAAGCTTTAATTTTGATTGTAAGACTATACCAGAGCAGTTCTTCCATGTCTGCAGAGTACCAAAGACCTAAACATGAACTCTGCAAATTAAGTATGAAATTATTAGATTCCGACTCCACTGGCATATACAGATCTACAGAGCGCTTACTACTTTCTCCTGTAGCTAGGGAATGCAGCACCAATTTGTAAAATCCTAATTAGGTGAAGTTAACATCTAGAATTTCAGTATCTGAAGAGGTGCCAAATCTACATTTTCTAGTATTTGATAATTTAATAGATTTCAACACTTGCTGATTTTACTGCATTTCTCCCCTATATATAACAACAGCTTCACCCCTCAACCTCACTACTTTTGTGGTCAGAAAGGGATTTACTACGGAAAGAAGAAAATCTCTAAACGTCACTACATCCCTCTACCTCCTCCCTATGACCATCTCCAAAACACTACAGCTCCAGTTCATCCAGAGGGCCACCTAGACCGAGCCTGCACTGCTGCACTCATTGGCTTCAGCCACCCAAGTGTGCTGCTAAGGTGCAAGCCCAGCGCAGCTCCTGCAGCTGCCTTTCTTTTACTCTCCTAGAGGTAGTACTAAGGGAATACTCCCAGGAAAAAGTAGAGATCTTGTTACCACTGACTCATGGAATATATATTCCAGAGCAGCATGCAGACCAGTAATGCACTCTGTAGTGCATTACTGAAAAGGGTGCCAGTTTAGGACATGCTGATCCAAACATGCTCAACTTAAAGAGAGCAGAAACAAACTCAGCACCAAATAAAACATCAGCTTGTTTTTCAGTATTTACTAACACTGAAAATAAAAGCCATTTTCCTATCTATAACTAACTTTCTCTTTGAAGATCTCTATCTGTCAATGCTTTTCTGCGTTGATATAACCGACACCGCTTCCTCAGAGCGCTTCCAGACCACGGTTGTTCAAATTTAGTTTCCAATCTGAGTAAAAGAATTGCACCCTTTTCATTTATGAAACAGTGCATAATTATTCGGTGTCTCACTGAGGGTTTCATTCACCATTTAATTCTCTCATTAGTATTCCCTGAGCATGTGAAATCCTTTTAGCACTTGTATTTATGTGCACTCACCAAAACTGAGAAATTTCATCACCTCTTCAATTTCAACCCATTTTCCTTTTTTGCTTTCAGCTGATCCAGAGAGTTATTCTCAAGTACTATTAGCTTGTGCATATCATACAGAAATTAACTGAATACCACAGTTCAACTGTGGTAAAACTTCTTGCCCCTTCTGAAACATTAAGTTTCTAGGTGTACTGAGAGGGAAACAACAAAGGTAAGAAAGGTGCAGATAGACAAGAGAGGATCTGAAAGGACTGCCATGATGATGATCAAAGTGCTGGAGAACCTAGCCTACGAGGAAAGACTGAAGGAAGTTAGGTCTCTTCTCCCTGGTGAACAGAAGGCTCAGGGGACCTTGTCGCAGTATTCCCAGTCAGTATTCTTGTCACAGTACCTTTAGGTACTGTAGGGCAGCTATAAAAAGGACAGAGGTTCTCTTCTCACAAGAAGCCACGTGAAGATGACAAGGGGCAACAGGTATAAGTTGCACTGGTAGACATCTCAACACAAGATGTTTTTGCAACGAGAATCATTCACCAGGACAACCTCCCCAGGAACACAGAACAGTCCCCATCACTGGTGGTTTTCAAGAAGTGATTGGACAGAATGCTAGATAATCTCACCTAGGCTCCCTTTCTCACTTGGATAGATGGGACCATATGATCTTTGGAAGCCCCTTCTAACCTGGGCTGCTCTATAATTGGATGATTCTGAGCCTAAGAACAGCCCAATTGCATCCTGTAGCATGTTGCCTCAGAAAACACATCCCCTTTGATTTGTGCCAGTTTTATTGCAGCACAATTATTTCAACTTTCAGCATAATCTGAAAATTAGTTTCCTAATGGCAAACTCTGCATGAGCTACAGTAGTTCTATTAGTTTCACATACTCTTATCACTCTCAGTTTCATGTAACTATTAGGAGAACCCATTAAAAATATGATCTCTTCCTGCAGTGCTTATAACTGCTCTTTCCCATCCACTCTCTATCAAGTTTCCTGTTTTAGTTAGAACTACTTTATAGCTTATAATAGGTTTCAATCTTGTCAAATTTAATTTGACATCCAGATCTACTGTAAAAAGCTACTTTTGTTAAAAAAATTAAACCAGCTTAAACAAATTATGTTGCTGATATACCAGTGAGTTCCATTTTCCCTTTCTCAGCTCAAAAGCAAAATTCATATCCCGCATCAGGAAGGCCTGAAGCAATTCCCATACTTCATTATGTATAATATGGCCACTAAATAGCTCAAACATCAACAGACAAAACTGCAGGCAAAGCTCCTGCCACCACAAGAAGTACCATTAGTTCACTGATCAGTGACACCTTACCTGAGATTGCAATAATTCAGGTCAGGAGTTGTATGTTACTAAGATTTGAGTGATCTTTGAGAATAATGGAAGTAGTAAAACTTTCTAAACTTTATGTCTCAAAATACTGACTGACCCTGCCTTCAGGTCTGTACATACAGATATTAAAGACCTAAGACTAGTGCAATTAAGCTGTTTAAATTTACCTTCCAACAGCAAGATTGCAGAGTTGGTGTCTGACATGAACTACAAAAACAATCATTTAAGTTTACAGCCTTGTTAATATATAGGGACACTTCCTAACACGGCTGAGTATTTCCTCCTCTCAACAAGGATCTCTCCTATCTTCTCCTGGTAGTTTACACCCAAAAATGGATTACAGAAAGCAGATAAGCATTAGAAATATCAAGACCAGTTATACATATTTGATCTAAATCACAATCTTCTACAATGATGCACCATATAACTAAATCTCTTGCACGGCATTTCTTCTGTCCCTAGAAAACAGAAGCATTATTGACAACTTACAGATGGAAAACAAATTCCATTTCTAAAGGAGCTGCCAGCCACAGATAGCTGACAATAAGCTACTTACTGTTGTAAAGTATTTGAACCTTGATAGTGTGCCCCAGCCAAACCATTTTTAGTTATTTTTACCAGAGCCCTCAGAGAGTGAGCAGGCTGGAGGTACCCTCACCAGCTTCACCTGGCCTTCCACCTTCAGCTGCAGCGCATCAGCCCCAAGAGGGTTTTTAAGCTCCAGTCTGAAGGTTCGAGGGGAGAGGTGGGCCAGGTTTATATCTGTTCCCTGTCCTTCACTGTCTTGTTGTTTGCATTTCCTGGACTAACTTGGCTGCTGATCACTGGATGGGCTTTGTTGCTGTCATCATCTTAATGCTGCTTGCCTGGATCAGGAGCCCCACCTGTTAGAGCCCTCAGGAATTCATCAAGGACTGAAAGGTAAACTGTGCTAAATTGGAAAATAATCGGGAAAGAAGAAGCTGAAAAACTAAATACCAAGACAGCAAGGAAGAGATAAAAAAGGACTGTGCTGCACTTGATTAAAACCAATCATATTATCAGGAAAAGCACGTGCAGAGCTCATGGACAGAATAGAGAAACCAATCGAGCAATGGGAGATCTCTTGCACAGCAATTGCAAAATGTATACGTACTGTATTATGTAAGTAGTGTAAAATGTGTAAGTAGAGTAGTATGTAAAAGTAGGTAGAATGTAGAAGTAAGTAAAATGTGTAAGTACTGTGTTATGTAGACGTTGTAAGAAAATGTATAACTAGAGTGATATGTATAAGTACTATAATCTAAGCAAGTGAAACGTGTAAGTAGGTAGAATGTATAAGTAAGCAAAGTGTATGAGTAATGTATTATGTCAAAGTTGTGAGATGTGTGAACACAGGGGTATTTTAAACAGTAAGATCCTTCTGCGTAATCATACTGATTCATTGATCAGAAGGCATGAGTTCCTGCAACTTACACTGCAAAATTGCTAAAACTTGTTCTAATAAGGTCATATACTCTACAGCGAGGGCAGTAGTACGTACCTTGCGCAAGCATGTTGAACTCCAAGAACAGTGCTATATGATAAAGCTCCATAGCTTCTTCAGCCCTAGTCATGTTTAGTTTTCCTGCTACAAGAGCCTGAACTTCACTTAAACTGCCCACTGAAGGACTGGAGTGCAAAACGGAGAGGTCCACCACATCTGTATACATACAGTTCAAAATGACCTTAGCGTATTTTTTTGGTATGATAGATTCATCCAATATAATTCTAGTTGGAGTTCGTAGAGTTCGGTCTGTGATTTCTTCACCCGTTCGTATCCTCCTCTGCAGCAAGTGACGGAAAAAGGGAGATCGTGATGAAATAATAGCTTTGTGAGCTCTGAGCTCTTCATCTAGACAGTTCTGACTTCCACCAAAAGTTTCAACTAAGTCAGAGTTGGATGAAAAGCTAAGAACCACATCGTAGTAGCACATATAATCAAACAGTGCGCGCATGTCAACATCTAAGGAATTTGGTGTTCCAAATTCTTCACTAAGCTGCACAAGAATATCAACATTTTGGAATCTTGAATCCTCCATTCCAAACTCGCCCGTATAAAGGTAGTGTAACAAAGCAGAAAACATAGGCATATCTATGCCAGCTGTGTTAATATCCATTATTATTTCTGCCCCATACTCTGGTGAGGAAGAAAGCAGCGTCTTAAAAAATGGACATCTGGCCGCCAATATCGCACGATGCACAGGAAAACAAGTTTCTTGAAATATTAAGTCTACATCAGTACAATATTTGTATTGATAAAGTTCAGCCATGTCTTTTTGTAGCGTCTTGGCTTCTGGTCTTGCCAAATTAGCTTGTAGATAAAGTTCCTTTAAGGCTGACGTTCCTTCGTATTCTTCTACTAATGCATTAACATCTCTGACATCCCAGCCTGAGAGGAGCTCGCGCATCTGCTTGGCATGGTCAGCAGATCGGCTCGATTTCCGACGCTTAATGAATTTCTTTTTGAGGGTGGCAAGGCCAGAGGTTTTCTTTTTCTTGTCTTGAGGTTTCTCATGGCCATGGTCAAGGCTATACAGCTTTGATTCACAGCCAAAACCTTGATGAGAGTAGGAGGATGTCCCTAAAAGCAAAAGGAGAATTGAACACATTTATTCTTTAAATTTAAAAGGAAGGTCCATAAAACCTAAATGCTCCATCAATGATACTGCAAGTTACACAGTTATTCCTTCTCCTCACATCAGATAATACGGTAACTGAAAACCTGACTGAAGCCTTTTCTGGCGATTAAGAACAAAGCCTTTTATTTGCATCTACAAAGCTCATAGTTTGCTGGATTTCGGGATGTTTTGGGGTATGGTTTTCTTTTGTTTGGTTGGGGTTTTTTAAAATATATTCAATTTTAAGAACTCAGTGGTGCCAGTTGATGTAGCTCTATAGCATATGGTACACTTATCTAAGCAGGAAGAGAGTACTGCAGTTGTAACATTGAAAGTGTAATTGTATTAACTTTTTAAATCCTAATATGTCAGTGAAATACTAGCAATCCCCCCTTCAAAGTGTTTTTCAAATTCTGTTCTAGCATTAAGCATCATTAAAACAATAGAAGCATACCTGGCATCAGACAGTCCTAGTCACAAGAATAAAAAGCAAGAGAACACAGTACACCAAAACACTCAGGGAAACTGAGGACAATTAATTATTTTCAGTGCAAATTTAGAAAGAAAAGTAAAAATCCTGTCATCTGATAATCAAGTAATGCCAAAGTCAAACACATAAAATGGGCTCCTTTCCACAGAACTACAAATACTAATTTGTGCATACACACCATCAAAAAGAATATGGAGAAAGTCATACTGTATTATTAAAGATTTCCTTTGAACAGAGCATTATACAATTGAAGTATACATATAATTATTTTTCTCCTCAAAAATAATTTATAGGGAAATTATACTATGAACTAACACTGATTGCAATTCAGTGAGGAAAAAAAGGAATTAGAGTCTGCATTTTGACGAGTAATGGAAAACCTAAGTAGTGTTTTAGAGAAAAAAAAGGAGTTAAAAAACCATAGCTTTAATGTGAGAGTCATGCTTCTGTTTAACGGTTATTTTCTAATTTAAGTTTATTTACAGGGCTTTCACTCTAAGCCAGATGGTGAAGAACCTCAGACATGACAAGAAAAGAGAAAAGGAAGTACACAAACCCAACTCCCACTTCTGGACCAAAAAAGAATGAGAAGAAAACATTTGCAAGTGCTACACATATCAATAACAATCACAGGTTCATCTGAAATAGTGTTTGTCCATTTTCTGTCACAAACAGTTAACATGTTTCCATTAGCACACTTGTGGAGCTTCACTACTTGTTGCCATTTTTTTTAATCTTTCAAAGCCCATTCAAGAACCAGAGCTTTTGGGGCCTTTTACAACTTGTTCTATCACTGCAATCTCACAGCTCCACCTGTTTCAGGGTGATTCACTGTGATGCTCTTTTGATAGTGATGTTATGGGCCAGTCTGTCAAAACACACTGCTTTCAGTTGCCACGTGATTTCAAGTATTTCTTGAACTTTGAAAGACACTGGAGTAATTCAAAGCTGTATTTGAGACTAAGGCAGCTGTAGCAATCTAACAGTTCTGTAAATTGTTTTATTGTTTAAGTCTCAATAACTAAACTTACACAGTGGTTTTTATGTCAAGCTAATTAAAACTCCCACAAATCACGCAATGCAGTGGTTTTATGATTCTTCTATTAGTGAAAACTCTGAGAAGGAACTTTGCTTTATTTGAGGAAAGACATCTAACCTTTTTATCCAAGTTTAAAATTTGCTTGATCAGGCAACATGTTATTAATCATGTTGAAATTTCAAGAAGTGAAAAGAATACAAATTTAAATGAAAAGAACAGGAGTAACTCAAGAAAACTTCAACAAAGACGTTGTGCTGCAAAATTTACCACAAAAATTCCTTCCACATGCTATACTAGATATGACAAGGGAAAAGCAGAGATTTAGCCTCCTGCTGACAGAGACAAGCGTAGAATTTCTGCTTCATTTGAAATTTTCCTTTTTACAATAAAAGTAAAACTACACTTTGGTCCCCCTATAATGACAGATTCTGTTTCCAGAGAACATGCCAGCTCATTTCTACTTGAGGTACATTGGATTCTAATGGCAAATTTGAGTGCAGAACATTCTCTAACATTCCACTAAAGAAAAACTAGGACACCGCAAGTCTCAATTTCTTTCTTCCCTGAAGGCTGCTGTGAGGTATTACTTGCACATGAATCACCACAAAATACTAAAATGCCATTCAAACCTTTGTGTACCCTGAGCTACTTGCAAGATTTAACTTTGGAAGTACTGCAAACGGTTCTATTAACCATTACAAACAGATAAAGAACTGCTACAAAAGTATCACCACACAACTGCTTTTTGTAAGAAATAGAGATGCACCATCATAGCCTCTCTGGGTTCCCAACAGCCGGTGGCTCCATATCCCTCAAAGAAAGAATCTGGAAGAGAACATTTTTGGGCTGCCTGCATTCCTTCATAAGGCAGCAGCATTAAAAGTAGGAAAAAAATAAATTATTCCCCAGCACTACACTAAAAGACACCAATCTATTAAATGCTGTTCAAAAGCAATCGCTATTTCATGCCCCTAGACCATACCCAGCTTTGGACAGACAAATATTTACAGAATCAGATGACTGCCAAGAGGAGCTACTTGGGAACTTGACAATGAAAAATGGGATCTGTTTAGTCCCTTGCATGCCCACATATTTTAATATCTAATTATAGAGCTCTACTTAAAAAAGCAAACATCTTGAACAGATGCACCACCCTAAGAAATGGCATGAAATCCTCCTCCTGAATGCTGCAGACAAAACACCAAGGAGATGACTAGTTAAGCTTTTGCTAAAACAAAAGTATTATTTTCCAGTAAGTGCACTACACTATTTTGAACTGATTTGTCTCCTCTTCATAAACTATAAGCAAACTAGGATGAAGTCAACTAACAATAAGAGCTCATACCATGAAACTACTGTGCTTTGCCATACCAGTTCTCAGACCTTAGCATTCATCCTACAGTTAGCAGGAAAGATGGTGCAGGGCTTTAATGGTAAAGTAGCATGTCTAAAACAAACCCATAGGCCTGAATCCAGTTTCCAGGAATAAGGCAACTAATACATATTATGATGCAGCTATGATAACTCTATCCCCCAATTCTGCTTCGGGGCAGTAAATAGATCTAACGCCATCTACATTAAAAAAACCCCCTACAAGACCATAAAAACAGACAATTCCCCCCCAAGCAAAGGAATAAAACCCCACAAAACCCAAGCCCCCATACACGTAAAAGCTGATACAACATTAAAACATCATTATTCTGACAAGTGATGAAAACCTCAGCTATCAATTTTAGGATACATCTATTTTCTACTGAGACAGCTACAAAAACCAACCATGCAAACAAAAATCAAAATGAGAAAGAGCCAAACACCACAAAGTGGGAAGAAGAGATGTACACGTTGGGATGTAGATAGCACACTCACAGAACCCCATAGTATCAGGAGATTTCAGCAAGAATTTTACCCAGAACACTCATCTGCCTTTCCTAAGGTGAGACAAGCACATGCTTTTAGGCTTTCCTCAAAAAGAGCCTCAGCCACAATTTCCCATAGGTAACAGGGGTCAGTAAATTTATTGTGACATACTATATAATGGGTTTCTATTTTGAGTTTAATAATGAAGAGCATCAACTAAACCTTCCACATATCATGTAGAAAGTTTCTTGGGAATTTAATGAAGCCTTTGGAATTCTCTTCAAATCTGCTCAAAAGGTGTTTCAGCCTGCAAATCTGCCTGTTTCAAGGCCTCTAAGGGTTTCTCTTCACTCAATACAGTGGCAGATTAAAAAACACCATGACATGTAAGAAAAGCATTTTAGCTGCATTTTAGAAAGCATACATGCAAACTGGAGCAAATCTTCTACTAGTTAGCTATGATACACTGAAAATATTTAAACCCTCAGGGGAAACTTTACAGCACAGATATCCATGATGTTAGGACTAAAAGTTCTTCCTTGACATGCTGTGACAGAACACATGGAATTTTTAGTCAAGAGCACACATCCTTAAATGCAACAGTTTGTGGTCTGTCCTCAGAGCTAGGAATGCCACAAAAGCTGAGAAAAAAGAGAAAATTTACAAAGCGAGTCAATTTTCCCTCTGCTAAGGATATCGTTCTGCTTTCAATGGTGATTAAAAAGAGAAGTAACACTGAGTATCAATAACTACTTACGTAGTGTTGCAAGCTGAGGCATAAAGGAGAAAAGCATTTATAAACTATTGATGTTATTTACTGCTAAGATCATTCTTCAGGCTGTCAGGGTTGGGTTTTTTTTAAGGAATATTTATATTCTCAGAGACTGCCTTCTTTCAGATTCATAACATAGATGTTTATTATTTATAGGGTGACAGTACTTAGATCTACACTGAGGTCTTTTTGTACTAGACTGAAAAACACATAAAGGTAACGCCTGCCCCAGTTATGACTGGGATGAGAAAATACTTTCTTAAGGGCACTTCAACACATGTCTCCAGCTAAGCAAGGTCCTGGCTTGTAAATAATACTGTTAGGACAGTAAGTAACTCCATTCCCCATTTACAGGCACACAAAAAGGAAGAGAAGCTGTCTTCAAGCCTGTTTATTACCTTAACAGGTTTATTACCAGAGATATCCCTTCTAGCAGTAAGGAGGTAATTGACTTGGACACAATGTCAATACTACAATGAATACTGATGATCAAGAGTTTCACATGCTCTGACACAGTTCCACAGAAATTCTGAGGAAGAGTATAAAACAGTACGAATATTAACAGAAAGCAACTGCTCTTGAACTGGGAAAACTAGCATGCATGGTTTAATGATAAAAAACTCAATTTATTTTATTTAAATAACCTGGCAAATGTTTACTTGCAAAAGGCAGATCAACTCATTGCATACACAGGCCAAACAGATGGACAGCACCAAATTTCATGCACGATTGAACTTGAACGGATTCAAACTGGTGACCTAGAAAATAGAAGCTCTACATAACATTTCTGCAAGCAAATCAAATCCAGTGCATACACAATCCACCACGCCATTTTTGTAAGTGACAAGATAACTGAAAGGAGTTACCTATGAATGTCTGTTGTGCCTGTGAATTTCCCCCTACCCTTGGGGAACACGAGTGAGGGTAGTTAGATGCATTAGCACCCATTTTCTTCAGTCACTCAGGCATTCCGCCTGCTGGCTCTTCAATGTATAATCCCATAATCCTTTATAAATCTTCAATCCCAGGTCCAGCATTCTGTTCCTCCATTTCTGAAGAACAAAAACGCCAATAAGTTACTTCATTATTTGTCACTGTTATGTGATTTAGATGAAATAAATTCAGCTTCCAGCACACAGTATTTTCATAAAATAAAACCGCAAACTTTCAAGATAGCTTATTATTTGAATGATTAAACCAAGGTCAGACACACTTTTTTCCCCCACAATAACCTGTAGTTTTCCAAACCATTCACAATTCATATGATAAATTGCAATATGCAACAGGATGGCTATCAAACTTTTAACTAAGAAATTTTCAAGGAGAAGTTGGTCTAGACTAGGTAGTCTCCTTTGACTATACCAAGAAAGACTTTTCATACATGTTTATACCTATTCCCACATTGTTAAAAAGTCCCAAACTGAATTATACTGATTGAGAAAGCTAAACAAGCCAGTCCTGTTGGAGGTTATACCATCATCACTGCTTTCAGCTGCATTTTTATTCATAACATTTACATACCTCTCATTCAGTACTGGTTTTCAAATTCAGACTTGAAAAGACCTAGAAGTATGTTTAAAATAGCAAAAATAAGGCATTTAAGGATTCATTGAATGTTTTTTGGGCATTTGAAAACATCTTAGAAATCAGTTCTGAGGTAATTTGAACAAGGATTCTTTGCTAACATACAACAAACATTCTAATTTATTCCAATATTAGCAGTGTTAAAATATTAATACAGAAAAATGGAAGTTACCACATGAAGAACTGCTACTGTCAACTGAACACCTGTGACCCCTTCCAAAACACAAACATGCATATAAAGAGTGATACAAAGGTGAAGCCTATACCAAGAATCCTTTAGATTCCCTTGAATGTTGTTAACACAGATTTGCTATATGCTTCCAAATTTTCTCCCTTTCTTGGTAGTCTCTGGCATGTTAAATTGGCCAGGAAAGTGACATGCAAGTGCATGTTTCAAGGAAACATGCAGTGCAGATCCTGTGGAGCAGAAAGTGAGAGAGAGGCCAGGAAGGAAAAGGCTGCAAATTGCTGTAGGCACAGAGGTGAGGGGAACAAGTGCTCCCAGATTTGAGTGCTGGCTACGCGAAGAGGAAGAGTAGGGAAGGGTTTGAAAACCTGGCTTTACAGATGTGGTTATCAGGCAGAATTGCTGCTCCAGCTTGTGCATATCCCCAGGGTGGCCTCACACAGCTGCAGCCTGCTGAGCACTAGTGGAATTCTGCTAGGGCAGGAGACACAACCATAAAACCACCACAGCAGCTTTCAAGCCAACTTGAGCCAACCTGCAAGCTTGTAAATGAGAAAAGGGAGCTCCCATGACCACCCTCCTTAGCGAGAAAGCCAGGTCATCTCAGCTGCATACAGTCTTGAACTTGCAGATCCAACTTGCTACACATCTGGAAACAAAGACAAAATACCCTCCTACAGGAATAGAAGTCTACTCGGGATGAAGATAGAACCAGAGCACACACAAAACAGGCAACATCACACCAATGAACATCAGCAAATCTCAGCAAACACAAGCTGCTGGATCAGTTCAGTCTTACCAATGCATGCGCTCATGTTCTGCCTTGTGCAGAAATAAGGAATTCAAAGATTACTGAACCCACATGGATGCAGATCTCTACTTCATTTATGAAAAACTTCACTGACTTAAGAAAAAACACTTAGAAAATAATTTCATTAAAATAGTGACACTCCAAGTGATTTCTGTATGCACCAAGAATACATTGCTTAAATGTGGTGTAGATTTCTAGATGGAATTAGTTACATCCAGGACAAACTTTGTGAAGGTAAGAGTCACCTTGAAGTTTGAATGCTAACTTGCTCACAGGTAAAGGCCAACAACCTGAGTAGATATCCCAACAACTTCCCTTTTCTCAGCTAAAATTGGACTTGGTTCATTTGGACTTGGAATAATGCCATTGTTATTTCACTTTTCTCTTCTGCATTCAGTTGCGGTGTGATAACTTGTCTATTAGATGTCTACCAACAGTTTTCAGTTCTTCCTAACACAGGAAAGAGCCCAGGAGCTAAGTAAAAGAGGGAAGAAAAAAAAGTGTTGGGCTTCTCTTTTTTCTTTATAAGTAAGCACTCAATATTTAGAACCAAGTCTCAGGTCTGAAGTTAATACCTTCCACCTCCTTCCACTTGGCAAAAAATATGCACCAAAAGATGGAAGGAATGCAATCAAGGAATATATGCAACTGTTCAATACCATTAGCAGTCAGTGCTTGAATTTGCAAACAAGGATTTAAATAACTGGAAAAGGAACATGATAAAAGATTCCTAAAATACACAATAGATAAAATTATTTTATTTGGAGGCTTACCACAATAACATTGTTACACACTAAGCCCAAGTGAGTATCATGCAGAACAAATTCACTCACTAAATTTAGAATATGTAACTTCCATGCACTGGTAAGTCATGTGTGTACAGGCTGATTTCTTGAGTATTTTGCATCTTGAATTCAAACATGTTGTAGTTCATAAAGCGTATTGGGCCCCATGGCTCAAAACTGACCACAGCTGTAGTTCCACTACTGTCCTTAACCTCATGTATCAACTGAAAGTACATTTCTTGTATTTTTAATACATCACCAAATTTTACGAGACAAATTTTAGACAACCCATGTTGCATTTCCCAAAAAATTAAGCTAGCACCAGTTATGAACTCTGTCCTGGAGGAAGCCCTGCCTTCTCCTCTTCATTCTCATAACTTTTCCTACCTTGTTTGTTCTGTCCCAAGTATTTTGTGAATCAGATAAATTTACCCAAATTAGAGCTAACCTAAACAAAAAGCTGAAACAGCATCAGTCACTCAATTTGTTTGTTAAGACATTAAATGAATACTTGCACTAGCACAGGTGGAAAAAGAAAGAACCTGAAAACAAGCAATAGAGTAGGATTGCATCTTTTGACAGCAAAGTGTACTTGAACCACTCATGGATTTGGATGCTTTTTTTTTTTGTTTGGTTTGTTATGCTAGTATCCACTTCAGCCTCTGTATTAAACCTAGCCTACCTGAACACCAGTTAGTTTAGCATATAACTAGCTGAGTCTAGCCAATACATCTCAGCTACTGCAAAAATGCCAAGTCAGGAATGCTCCTTCTCCACAGTGAAAGGCACTTGTAACAGGAGAGGAATATAAAAATGAAAAAAAAACTCCAAACCACAAACAATTAGATCTTTAGCTGCAAAAGGAAAGACAGATTTCGTCTCTTCTTGCAACAGTTATCCTGCATACCAAAAGCTTCCCTATTTCAGCTTATCTGAAACATTTTTAAACTTTATTTTAGCCTCAGAATACAGCCATGGAATTTTGTTTGTTTTAAAAACTACCATCAGATGAACTTTTTCTTTCCTTTTTATTAAAAGCCTGCATGCATCCACGTAAGCATTACCAAAACAAAACTGAATTCAACATCTGCTGACCAACTGAAACAGTCGTTGAGAGGGGTGACGCACGCACAGATGCATTTTGAACATACACAGGAAAAGAGTTAAACTATGTCAAAGCTTGTTTTGAAAAGCCTATACTGCAGAAGGAGTATATGGAGTGTGTTATGTGAAATGAAGCTATAGAAACTAAAATTAAAACCCCCAAATCCTACAAAACAGCACAGAAGTGACTTTCAGATTATACTGATACTCAGAAAAGAATTTAAAATAAGCACAAACCTGGTTAAAAGTTTCAGAACCTGAAACACATTTCTCAGTCTTCTCAATTCTTGTCACACTGCACCTAAAATCCTAAGAACCTAAGGCAACGTGCATCTGAGGTATCTGGGCTGACAGCCAGGTATTCCTGGACTGGGAATTTTGATTTAACAAAAGTCTCTGTATAGAATGGACTTTGGGTAACAGTGACACTTTGTTTATATCATCATTCAATACAAACGTTTCATAAAATTTCCTGTAGTTCACTGTGATCCAATTAATATAAAGGGCAAGGCAGGGAGTGCTACAACATGTTTTATGACCAAAAGCATTTGATTTTTCCCCTGTAAAATTTTAAGAACTTTGTATTTCTTTTGGAGTTGCTGCCATAGGATTATGCAATAGCATAATACTAAAACCAAAGTAGGAAATTATATCAAGTACATGCACATACCTGTACCAACATGGTATTTCAGGTTTTCATCTTACCTAACATGTTTTTAATTTACTATGCGTAAATGACAACACAAGCATCACAAGAATAACTTACTCATGTTTGCTTAGATTTTTATCCAGACCAAAAATGCTATGTTATTTTGCCCCAACAGCTCATTTCAAGTAACAAGAAGAACTGTACTGCAAGATGAGATGACAAGATCCAGCAATAAAAAGCCCCAGCCCCAGTAAGGAAACACATCAACTAAATTTCAGCAAGGACAAACTTATTTCCATAGAAGTTAGGTAGATCAATAATTAAAAGAGATAGAACTTGTGAGAATGGACCATTGCTATCATCCCCAAAATACATCCCACCAGCTTGCCTTAACATCCTGAACCTGCCTCCAGCAGAACAGTGGCCTGGTGACCAATACAGAGTCCTGAGCCATCACAAAGTGATTCAGGAGCAATCCCATGCTCAGAAGGACAGAAGAAAGTTCCCATCCACTGACAAGTTTCCAGAGCCAGCCCTGGCCGTGTTGCTTGTTACACAGTATACTGCTGGAATTACAAGTCAGCAACATCAAAGCCACAAGCTCTCAAAAATGAAGACGAAGTTGCTTGTGGCTGGAGTTTCAACTGCTTGTTCAGATGTGCATTTAGTATCTAGCTCATTTTTCTTACTATGCTGCTGGAAGGTGGCTCTCCAAGTAAGAGGAGCTGATGGGAACTGAGTACTACCTGTCCTGACCTTCCTCTTTTTCCATGAATAAGACTCAGAGGCACTAGCACAGTCTCAGATTTTGTGGAAGTAGAGCCTCCAGTCTTGGAAGCATACATGCTAAAGGACTGAATGCCTATGGGACAGAGTATTGGAAAGAAATTGTGTAACTGGCAAGTAATTTTCTGTTCAAAGGAAACAACTGAAGTTTGAAGGCTCAGCTGATTATGCAGCCTGACACACATGCAAATCCATGCAAAGCCTATTCTGACTCCTTTTTATAATCCAGTCAAGCAATCAACCTTTATCATTATTCAAAATTAACTGGATGATACAATACCAAGATGCAACTGAAACAGCTGAAAGGTTGTGGTTTGGATTAGTTCCATACAAAAATAAGGAATGGATAATGCTCTTTATGACATGGGATAATAAATCTGTGTTATTTCATTATTTAATGCATTGGAAAGAAAGAAAAACCCAATAAGCAAAACACCAGAACTTAAGCCACATCAGCAGTTACCAGCTCAAGAGGGAAAGGAAAAGCAGCTATAACTAGATTACGAAAGTGACTGCATTACTCAGTGCTTTGCTGAGAATCCTGTGTTCCAGCCATCACAAAGAACCCTTTCTTATAGTTAAGCATGAAATGTACAGCATTTTCTCTTCCATGAAGTAGTATGCTTCTCCATGAAGAAGTTTTTTCAAAATGGAGGTGATAACACCACAACAGTCCTAGCTTTTTATTTCTAGATTTGTTGAGAATCATAGGACTGAATTTTAGTGGGGAAAACCCACCAAGAAACAACCTGTACTGATTTTCAACCTTTTCTCTGAGGAATCAGAGTTAAAGTTAAAAGAACTATGCTCAAATAGAGCACAAAGGTGTGCAGTCTTGAAGATATGCACACTCCAGAAACTGAAAACACTGAGCAGCATTTTAACAGTTAAAAAACCCCCACAGAACTCACAGGAATATAACCTCTTTTCAATGCTGTCTTTGCAAATAGTGCTCATAGTAGGATTTCTCATGATCAGCAAAGCAATTCCAAGTACGATGTGAACATGTCACATCCTAGAAGTAATTAAATAATGTCATTAACAGGGAGTGACAGGTCAAATCACTATCAGCAGTGTGGAGGCAGGGGACATCAACATATTTATATTCCTCTAAATATAAAAAATTCCAGCAGCTAAAAAATTCAAACACACAAAGCACACAGAGACTAACTGAATTACAGCAGCACAATCCTGCACGGAATAGGCAGTTCCTCCCAAGCAACTTAAATGTCTTCATACACTGGCAAACAAATTTTCATCTCTCTATGTCAGTGATCCTTCCAGCTGGTTGCAAAAACACACTAATTTACCAAAAGTCTATTCTGATTGATAACATTCACATGAAAGACTTAACTAATGTTCCTGAAGATGAATTCAAAACACTTCTTTCAGCCAAATGAGCAAGAACTCATTTATTGCCCTCTAGGACTCTCCTGAAGTGAAATGACAACATGTATTCTTCAATGACTTTCCATTTTTTCACAAGTTAACTTGAAAGGAACATTATCTGATTTCAATGCAAAACATCATTAAATCTACTTTGTAAGAAAATCAGAGAAATCCTATCCACCAAATCTTTATCAATATCACTGAACAGAGTAATTAGGTATGAATATATCCATTTACAGGAAAATGAGGATAATTAATTTTAGCCAATCTAGAGTAATTGCAACATAGTTTGACATACTGTGATAAATTTTGAGGAGTCTAAATGTGTTTCAAAAGGCCTCTTCTGAGCAAAAATCACCCACATGCTTTTGTTTCTTAAGAACAGCAAATATTCTTTGGTTCAGATATATGAACGCATCAGTTGTTTAACACAGAAAAAGGAACTTCCAAATAACATGAAAAGTACCTCAGAAAAAGGATCAGACTTTTTTTTTTTTAAAGTAGTCTGCTTTTTCTTTTCCCATCAAAGTTCAGACCAACACTTAATTGTCTTGTCAGGCAGTGACCTAACTCATAGAGATTTCAGCTACATTCTGCTTTGGATACTGAGGTCAAACACCAGTCTGGTAAGACCACTGCCCTCATCAGTGTGCCTCCAGATACCGACTGTCCATGATTGCAGCAATACCCTTAGTCACCTGTTCCTTTTCCCCCTCTGGAAAAGGCTAAAGTGGAGCAGAAGTAATAACCTTCCACATGAAGCTCTACCACCTTTTTACAGCTTATTTCATGGGCTTCATATCCCAGTACCCTTCATCTGTCAACAGGATTACTGCTTCTTCTGGAAGAGGGCAAGCAGTCTTTCAACTCTGCAGTCTTCCCTCCCCATGGAATTGTATTCTATTTAGTCTGAGAGCGTCCCCCAAAGATCCCTGTCTCATTAAGAAAGGGAATTCTTCCTCTTGCTCAAGCTGCGACCCAACCACAACACAAAATCCTGTTTTCAATTAACAAATCTACTACAACGGGAAAATCTTGGCTCAAACCCCAGTCATATGGAAGATCCATATACCCTACAGTTTCCTTTTACTGGAAACATTTTCCCTTTTTTCCAGGCCCAATGATTTCACAGAAAGCCATTTACTCTGAATGAGGATGTCGGAGCTTCCTGGACACAACAGTGCTTGTAAATTCACTGCACAGTTGCATTCACACTTCCTCTCTGAACATGCTTCCTCTGAGAGTGCATTAGAGTCTCTGGTAGGACAATCCCAGACACTGTGCTCTGTACCTACATAAGTAGGCAAGCAGCATCCATCCTATCTTATGACTTACTATTTTCAACTTATCTTCAAAAAAGCAACCTTTTGATCACTCAGCTTTAGTTCCCTTATTAACTTCCACAGCCTGAGTCATCTCTGGTGATGACACTGCTTGGGGTTTTCACATCAATAGCTCCAACATCAAAGCAGACTAAAAAGTTTTGGACCCACATACTGATCAGCTTTCCCATATGGGTGGCCTCTTTTAATAGATCAGATGAAAAATTACTTCTATCTTAATTTGGCTGCAATCAACTCCTCACCCTGCCAGCCAGTCATTGTATCAGTAACAACATCTTGTGGTATTTCTGTTGCTTGGAACATCATACTTCATGACTACAGTGTTTCTGTACAATACTCTTCCTTTATATACAAGCTTCCAAGATGCTTGGTAACAATACACAGCTCATCTCTTTCCACTGAAACCCCTGCCTGTGGCTAAAAAGTGCCACATATCCAAAACAATTTTCTCTACACGCCAGGCCTTAATACACCACCATTCCTTTACTTCTGTACATCATCCTCTCTGCGTCCTTTTGTCATCGCACAACAGCATTTTCACCCATTCAGCCTTTCTTCTTCAATATAATAAGTCTGAAGTATTGGTTGCTAGCATAATTTCTTACACATTTAACACTAATAGGTACATCTATAAACAATAGAAAAACTGGAAGGTGGAACATGAAAAGGTGTGGTAAAGAACTCAACAGGCAATCTAGTCCAGTCATTTCATGAGACATCAGGAATTTTATTGAAAAAATAGTGATTTTCCTCATTGAAGAAAGCATTAAGTTACAGCCATAAAATGGACTCACTACAGCTACAGTTTGAATACTTTTAACAGTAAGCCACAAGTCTTGCATCCAACCAAAACACAATTGCAATCTGGATTTAAAATGCATTATTTGGTGTATACAAACCCAAGCTGGTTCACCAATACTGTGGTCCCATGCACATTTCCTCAGCTCCAGTGCTCGCTGCAGCTACCACCAGCATGTCCCCAAAGCTCCTCCATTGTGTCAGCAACTAAACACAGATATTCTCTTCGGTGAGACTTTTTTCTCTCCAGTGTAGTTAGCTCCCTGCACCAGTTTACCAAATGGCTCAAGGAACCCAAAGGTCGCCACAGAGAAGGAAGAACAGCAAGGTTACTTTGCTCCCCACAATCAAACATGACATGCAGTTTGACTAATACCCAGTTGACACAGTCTTCAAAAAATAAACATTCCCAGTCCCCGTGCACCCATTCCTGCAGGAGAGCTGTACCCCTTCATTGTAGAAGACATTTGGAAAGCCACCTAAGTCCTGAGGACCGTGTTTGTTTTCAGTTGATCCTTTGGTGCTGCCCGAGTACAGCACTGCCTCTATCTTCATTCAGCCAACTACCACTTTCAATGAAAACATCTTACTTCAAGTGGGCAGCGACAAGACCACTTTTGCAATATGCTTTTTCTTCTCCATAGCTCTTAAAAAATTAACAGTAGGAAAAATCATCTGCAAAGCAAGGGCAGTCCTAGCAGAAAAAGGCAATTTAGACAGCAGAAACTACTGCTAGGATTCACGATTTCAGTGCTCCCTGTATCTAGCTGGTTGATGGCTGCTTCTTTGGCCTGCACTTACTTTCCTCTGTATTTGTGCAGTTTGTTCCTCCCTCGGTTAACAACGCTTCACATAGCTGTCATCACTGCTAAAGAGGTCCATGGGGTCCATTTTTGCTTTTTTGAATGCTTGGAGAATTTTAAATTTGCAGTGCCAGAATATATGCATCTAGGTATTACTCATATAGGGAAAAAATATAAGGCCAAGCCTATGAGAATTTTAATATATTCCCCTCAATCTAGTGAACTCCTCCTCTGACAGGGAGAAGCTAACTGCATGCCGGACTCACTGCCTGTCAGCTCATCACAGCTATATCAGCGTGATCTGACACCACCACTGAAGTCAAACTAACAGGGAACTGTACTTTCCCCTCACACTCCATCATCCCAAGGGGTTTTCTTGCTTCCCCTCACACTACATACAGAGATTATATGATCACAAACCAAATAATTTCAAATGGCTGATCCATACCCCACTGCTGTAGAGAGAGGCAGGTAACAGACAGGGAGAGGGAACTCTAGAAGATTTGTCTGACAGGCAGCTAAAACTGGAACAGGATGCCACAGCTCTGAATATGAAGAGAGAAGACTATTCCTATTAGACTGCCTCACAACTCCACAAAACTATACCCCTGTAGCCATCTTTTCTGTTCTCTCTGAGTGACTGTTCAAGTCGCTCTGCCCTGGCCCAGAGTGACACTCATATCTTGTTGACACTCACATCTTCCCCTTGTCTCCCAATAGCCACAGTCACTCCCAAGTCTATTCTGCTCACTGCTGCAAGAAGTAATACACAACCAAATTGTAAAATTCATTGTACCTAGTATTTATACAACAATTGACTTATCTGAGACCATGTAAACTGGTTATGCACTGCTGCCTCCCTGAGCAAGGGTGAAATTCCTGGTCAAACCCACAGAACATTTTTCTTGTATTTAGGTGCTTTTAAGACAACTCCCCCTCCCCCCCCCCCCCCCCCCCAAAGAATGATGATTTTATACATGTTCATATTAATCAATTATTATCTGTATATACTAAGATTTTAACAGTTACTTTAAAACATACACATTTGAAAGATGTCTCCTTTGATTGGACTCTTCTGCATGGCTAATTTAAATTCATTAACTTCAGGAGAAAATTTTAAGAGCCAAACTGACTTCACCAACTAATATTTATATCATAACATCTGACGCCAAGAAATCTTTCTATGCCATATACTTCAAAGATTTCAGCCATTTTGAAGATAGTAGCAAAATACATCAATATTGCAATACTTCCCCTCAAAAGTTACACCAGTAACTTCAGTTTCAGTAGTTACCTTCATGAATACCTACATTTAGATTCCATGAAAGTGTAGCAAGAACTAAATGCTCATAAACTTTAAGGTGTGTCCTGCCCAAAACTACAGGAATTCATTTCAGAAAATACACTTTCTCAATGATAAAAGAAATCAATTAAGGAAGGAAAGGCTTAGTCAGAAAACCAGACTAGTACTTAGCCTACAATTAAGTTGGAGCTTTGTTTACATTTTCCCCTTGGCAAGAAAAGGAAGTTATGTCTTCCACATTTCCTGCAACAAGCTCTCTGCACTTCCAAAGCATTTTTTTTGTCCTGTAACATGAATATGCAAGTCTTACAGAACAGTCAAAAGAGCATCACACATGTTGAGATAACATGTTGTTTCTGAAAACAGAGGCACCAATCATGTACACATTTAATTTAATTAATTCAGCAACATCTACACATAACTCATGACGGCAGACTTTTGAAGGCTGCTGAGTTAGAAAAGCTTATGGGGTGGTTTTCTCCTTAACTATCTGCTAAGGTAGATCTGCCCTTTGAGCAGACTGTTGATGTGCCTTAACTCCTCCTTCTCCCCCCACAAGACTGAAGCTTTTCAGATGCCCCAGATTATTAAAAAAATAAATAGATTTTTCAAAGAAATCAAACAAAACTTTTAGAAGGAAAGCAAAAGTCTGTTGCATTGTACTAATTACTAACTCCATTAAAGAATCCCATTGCTCCTAATGTAATTTTAGACCAATTTTTGTTCATCTTTCTCTCTTATCCACAACTGTCCTTGATACCACTATTCCTTCACATTCGAAGAAAGCGCAAAGTTCAGAAACTTTGCCAGCCTGTGCTCTACTTCCCAAACCTCCTTTGATTCTTCCAAGTCTGTTAATCCAAATGGGAGACTTTGAGCCAATAATTAACTGAGAAATTATGCAGTAACAAAATTACTTCAGATATTCTCAGCAGAGAAATTCAAATGTCTTGAGAAACTTAGAAAAAGACAAAGGGAATTTTGTTTTACTTGCAGTGGAAAAGCCCTGAGTAGTATGAACAGATATTTTAGAAAGTTTGTATTAAGATTGTACTTCTGATTAACATCATTTTCAGAAGACATGTAATTTAAGCTTTAAGACCAACTTCAAGTAGTAACTGTCCAGGTTACAACATCAAAGACTGTGGTCAAATGCAGTTAAAGACAAGCAGCTTTGATGCAGTGCAGAAATACATATAAGAGTCACTTTACCAGAGGTTACCGGGTCATCAGATCTGTGCCTAGAACTACAAAATACTATTAGACGGGTCTTATACTGTATGTTAACCTTACTATGTTAGATGGGTATTTCGGCATTTCAAGTCCAACTGCACATTTCCAGAAGTGCTTAATGGAAGACTAAACCCTACATTGATTTTAATGACCAAATAAGATGCAGGAGGTACTTTTTGACCGAAATAATGTACCTTTTAATGTATTTTTAAAAAAGGATACACCAAATTATTCTCTTAAATATTATCTTTGGCTATACAAAAAAACCTCCAAAAACCAAAACAATCACCCAAGCTGGGATTTGAGAATTTAAAGCAGTAAACACACATGCTTACCCAAAATTTAGATAAGCTAATCATGAAAATAAACTGCAGAGAAGATGGAGATACTTGATACACTGAAAGTGTGGAGGGGCTCACATGGACACTGAGTAGCACCTCATGCTGTCATACACATTCCTCTGTAGAAATTATGGTGCTTGCATCCAGCTCACCAGTAACAACTGTTGCCTTTCAGTACTGACACAGCTTAGCTTATCCCTCGTTCAGTACCAAGGCCATCACTACACTGATAAACACAAAGCTTTCTCCAGCATGCATTTTGTCAACTCAGCATTCTTCTACATTGCTTGTCTCTGTAGTATAATAAAAAAACAATTTCAAAGACTTCCTACAAGTACCTCATTACAGACTGGCAAAGGTATTTTCAACTTAAAATGATGGTAATAAGCAATTTGATCTATTTCAGAGAGTAGCAGTCACTACTAGAATGACTTTAAAGAAATCCATGAACCTATTAACATTACCTACTCTACCTGCATTCTAGACATTTTATATGTATTTCATTTCATCTCTCAAGATGTCTGAAATTGAGATGCCCAGTACAGGATGAGCCAAGGTACAAGACATCAGTCTTTAATATAGTCACATGTTCATTAATCTGGGATTTGCTGGGGTTTTCTTAAATGGTTAATACAAAATTGCACTGTGTATATGCCCGCACTCCTTCCTTCTTCATGATGAAATCTTCTGGTCATTCAGTTAAGTATCACAAGCAGCTTCAGAGGTTGTTAGCCATTTATGTATTTTAAGACAGACATCTGGGTACATGAGAAAAACCCTCTAAATGGCCTCACATATAAAAAGTACTTCAGCACAACCTCATCTTACACACTGCAGAATTTAAGTGGATAAGCACTGTAATTATCATAGCAGCAGGAAGGCTTTAAATAAGACATCTTCCTAGACAAAGTCAAAAAAATCACCAAATCCACAGCAAACCCAGTTCTCATAGTCAAAGAACCACTTCTCCCCCACCTTTACATGAAGAGTCATCATTTGAAAAACGCTAAAGCAGAAGATCGAAAGAGATCAAAGAATAAGGGAGCACCAGTCAACAAACTACTCTCTTGTTGCATTCTGATTGTATTTGCTATGTTAAAATGCTTTTAATCAGCTCTCAAGCAGCATTTCTAATATTGGGGTCAGGAGAAAAAAAGTATGAAAAGGAACTTTTGTCACTCATACTGATTATTTTTAAAGCACTTAAAATAACCTACCCATTTACAGAAGTGTTTTATATACTTCATTGCAGTACAGAGATTTGGAGTAGCAGATGATAAGTAAAGCAGCACTTCAATTTTTCATTAATGCAACGTAATCTACTTGGTCACTCAAAAAATACTTCAATTTTCATATAAATAGGTATAAAATTTGACTCATGTTGGATGCCTTCACAAGACACTGGTATTCTTGTTCTTTGTAGATGAAATCTTGATTAAAATCTCAGCAGCAGACTATGAGAACAGTCTTCTCTCACCCAAACTGCAGTTTAAAATACACAGGCAAGCACACACAGATACATTTTGCAGCTCTACTGATCACACAGAGCTTCTGCAAGTTCTGGGTCACAAAATAACACAACCAACTAAAGCACCAAGCAGCAGTCACTTATTACATTACTGTTTCCATCAACTCCTTCGAGTTTAGCCATCGTTACCATCAGCAGAATGGTAAAGTGTCCTGCTAGTTATCCTGAAACTGGGTTTTAACAGATCTTGGACAAAGTTTCCAAATTAGAGGAATCTTGCATATCATTAACAAGCTTGATCTCTCTCCGAAGCACTTCCCACTAGGTAACACTGAAGATCAGAAGTGATGGAGAATGACAGGAAAAAGAAATTAATCTTAAAAGCTGCAAGTTACCATACTGAAATGATCCTGTAAAAGAAAGAGGACAGAGTAGAAATAAAAAGGCTCTTTAACAATATGGGGAATCACAGTAACAGCAGCACTAGAAAGATATTCTTAAAAAAAGGGATTTAAAAAAATTAAATTCTACCCTTTACAATTTACTACAGTTGGTTGGAAACAGGATATGATATGAAAGAAAAGCAAGGATGAATACAAAAAATCCAGTCTTTCTAATACAGGAAGAACTGAAAAGACAATGACATTTGAGTGCCACAAGCAATATACAGTATGAATGACCACTGAATTCAGACAAAATTTGAGGACAAAGATCAAATAGGATGTAGAAAATGATCAGTCAGTTATACAGGTAACAGCTCACACAAGAATGCCGAGATCGAAAACCAAAATAAGATCACTAGAAGATACTTCTGAAACAAACTGATTTAGGAAGATGTTGCCCGAAACTCTACACCACCACACTTTACTGAAAGTTTCTTCTTAATCAGTTTTGACTGCTGTTATTTTTTCTTGCATGTTTTAGCACTCAAACATCTAAATAACCAGTTTAAATCCATTGATGATGGAAAACCCCCAACAAGCTGGACTTGTCTGCAAGGACACCAGTAGTTAAAGTACACATTCAGTAGTGTTTGGTGTAAGCTTGCACAACACCTGCACACAATGGAGCAAACAAATCAGATTTAAATTTAACTAAGTATATAGTTAGGTATGTACTTGAATCCAACACATGAGGCAAGCTCCCTGGCCTCACCTCTACACTGTGCTAGCAAACAGACTTTCTACAGCAATGTGATGACCCAGAAGAAGGATCTGATATAAAGTTATTTTGTGCTTTAGTGGTTTATTTTTCAGACAGATCAACTTCCTGAATGTTTCAGAGTGAAGCCATGTAAACAGCCCTACCAACACAGCTGAGGGGACTGTGCAGGAAGTAAGGAAAAGCAGCTGTGGACTTAAAGTATTTAAACCAATTTTGCTACTAAGCATCTATCAAGAACCTCACAGGCATCCTTACTGTTGTGGGTTTCCCCTGCCAGTGGGATAGGGAACAGAACCAGAAGGCAAAGAAAAAACAATGCAGTAAAACTCGTGGGTTAAGATAAGTACAGTTTAATAATTGAAATAAACCAAAATATAATTATGGTAATAACAATTTCAGATTTCTTAGCATCCATTCATTACACAGAAAGCAGCATTACTGATGGTATCCTTCTTGGGAGACATGCAGAACAGCCTATGTGGGTGTAAAATGCAAGACTAGAATCAAATGTTGCATCTGCAGTCCCTTCTTATAGTTCAGGCATACTGGTAAGCCAACATAGGAAAGAGCATTCTAAAAATCCACAACAGCTTCTGTCCAAAGATTTAAGGATACACTGACAAGACTTATCCTTCAAAGAACCTGGGAAATGAAATAAAGCAATAGCTAGATGACCCACTGGAAGCTCACCTAATACATCTGAACTAGGATTCCTGGTCTCCACTGCATGTACAATAAAGTTGCGCATTGAATTTCCAGACTAGTGTGAAAAAATGGGAAAAACCATTGATCCGGTAACAGAACTCAAAAGCCATGTAAATGCGTTAAGAAAAAGCAAACAAACAAAAAGAAATTTAGAGTTAATATTCAAACTTGCAGTTCTCTGTCAAGATTTGCTGTAAGAGCAGATTCTCATCAGTCTCGTTAAGAACATAGTTATTTCTTTCTTAGTTCAATCTCACAGTTTCCCTATAGATCTATTTATTGATTAGTGTGAACTACATGCAGTCCATCAATATGTCCATAGGATGTTTACATTCATCTTACTGTTTGCCTCTGAAACGCAGTCAGCCACAACTATCTTGGTCACCACAGTGTGCCCAAGACATCAGAATAAACTCACTCTTCTTGCATGTGGTCTGGTATATCAAGACCAAACAAGCATCAGGGTGGAAGAGGAGCAAGCAGGGTTAGTGTTACCTCCTCCTACAGCCATGTGCAGGACCCCAAGACACCACATCACCAATGCAGCTTGCTAATAAGACAGAGGAAGACATAGTCCAAGCCTAAAATTTGTCCCCAACAAACCTGTAGATTAATTATCATCAGTGACAATTAATCTGTAAACTTGACACCATGTATGCAGCAACTTTGAAAGGCCGCTTTCAAAATGAAGACTCAATATTTTGTTGTTAATTCATCAAGCTCTGGCAGTTCCACTGAATTAAATTCAAAGAGCTGGCTGCAAAGGCAGCACATTCTACTCTAATTTAACAATGAGTAACATAGCTTCACAACACAAAGTTTGGAGCTTCTCAGACAAGCTTGAAAATTAAGAGGGGAAAAAATATTTAAAAATCACTACGACAAATCCATGCAAGTCTTCCAGAAGAGCTTATAAAAGTAATTCTATTCTTTCATGTCTGAGTCTTTGCAAATCAGTCCACACCAGCTATAAGCATTACACCACCATTGTATCTATGACTCAGCAAGGGAATCTGGACATATGAAGAGAATTCACTACTGTAAGAGGTAAGGATTTTTAAAATGGCAACAATTACAACAATGCCGCAGTAAATGAACCAAGACAACTTGTGACTGCGCTCCTTGTATGTTTAAGCATACAAACTAGACTAGAATGTCAAACCCATTTATACATTGGCTAAAGTCTGAAAGCAAGTAAAACAATGCTGAGTGCAGCTGAGCTGAAATACAAAGGGTTCAACAGCTGTTTTCATCTCCAATGAACAAAAACAAACACTGGCTGTACATTTGACACAAAACACTGAACTCCATTTCCAAGATTACCTGTGTGCAGGCCAACTATGCAAGTCTAACTTCAGCACTAAATAAAAACCAGTGAGCAGCTGGCAGCTTTGTGTTGTAACTTAAGATACAAGCTTGATTTACAGAGACATTCATCACGTGTTTACATATAAGCACAAACAGATAGTACTGTTTACAGGACATTATTTGACACAGCAAAGTAGCAAGTTCTTAAATGACTCAATTATGCCTTGGTCAATCAACTAAGACTAGTTATCTAGTTGATAAATTACTCCAAAAAGGGAGAAAACATCACAATCCATACCTTCTCAATACATTATCTTCATCCAAATACTCTACATAATAAGCACTCAGACCTTGCCTTGCAAACATCACGGTCCACAGAATCTGTATGTTACTAAAAGACTTCTGTTCCACCTCCTCATAAATAATACCTACAGAATTATTTTTGGTACATTGGTAGCAGACTCTTAGTCAAGAAGGGATGGAGGAAAAAATATTTTCATTGAATTCTTAAGCAAAAGGTTCAAGTCGAGAAGAATCTAAGAAGGAATTCCCTCCCTGCACCACCCTGTGTGAAGGATACTAACACAGAACTAAAATGAAATATTTGAAACAATAAAGGAGAAGTTTAGAAGACTCATCCTCTTCCCTAAGATCTTTCAAGCAGAGTAAAGCTTTAACTCCTCAAGCTTTTCAGTGCATCAACATGAGTTATGAGGTTTAAAAATTTTTTATTTGAGCTTCAGGTTTTATTTTCTCTATTTCTAAATGAAAACAGAGTATACAAGATGTGGTAAAACCTGAGGTGATTACATCGCAATGGTATATCTGCCAAACACTTTAAATTTGTTATTATATTACACTGGTTTGAAGCAAAGCCTCTAGCGATGCTACACTGCCTAAGGTAAATTCTCACACAAACTATCATTGCATCAACACGTATTTTATTATCCTACCGTCGTATTTTATGTTAGCACTCGACATGTGTGTCATCTTTCACCCAACGGCCTCAAATGGGATGGCGGAGAAGAGCAAGTAGAAACACGAACCAACAGAAAACCACTTATCCCACTGGCAGCAGGAATATTCCAGAGGCACAAGCGAACACATCACCTACAAAGCTCTCCAAGTTTCTCCAGGAACACCGCAGTAACACCCGTACAGAGAGGAGCGGGACAAAACCCCACCTGTCCGGGGGCAGCAGCAATCTGCGGGCCACAGGCACCGTCACGGGACGGGCTGACCGGCACCGGCGGCAGCCCCGCAGCCACGGCGGGCGAGCGCGGCCGCTCTCGCACCGGCCCCACACGGGCGGAGCTCCGCAGCTGCGGGAGCACGAGCCCCGCACCGGCTCCTGCGGGAGACGGCTTCAAGCACCTCTCCGGGGCTCCCGCGAGGAGCTGCGCCGGGGCGGAAGGGAGAGAAGGAGGGAGAGAGGGAGGGAGAGAGACAAGACCCGACAGCGCGGGCAGGCACAGCCGAGGCCGCTGCCAGCGCTCCGGACCGCGGACCTTGCGGGCCGGGGAGCGGCACGGGGAGCAAGGCTCCTTCCCACGGCGGAGCGCTGCGGGCTGGGAGCGGCGCGGCGGGATGAGCTGCCCGCAGCCGGCCCGGCGGGGCGCGCACTGAGCCCCGCCGTGGGGGCGTCGACGGTCTTGCCCCCTCCCCTCCGCCGCCGTGACACCAAGCCCCCGTCCCCCTCCCAGCCCGGCTCCCCTCGGTGCCTCACCTCCGGCAGCCGCTCGCCGCCGCCATCCTCCCGCTCAGCGCCGCCCGCTCCCGCCCGGCCCCGCTCCGGCCGCCGCCATTTTGATCCCGAGCTCCAGGCTCGGCCGGGCAGCCGGAGAGCGCACGGCGCCTGCGCGGCGGCGGCGCTGCGGCGCGCGAGCCACGTGGTCCGGGAGGGCGGGGCGGGTCGTGGCTGAGGGGTCCCGGCGCGGGGAGGGCGGCGGCGGCGGCGGCGGCGGCGGCGGCGGCGGCGGGTCGGGGGGTCGGGGTGGGTTGGGGTGGGTTGGGGTGGGTTGGGGTCTTTGGTGCTTTTCCCCGCACAGCTGCTCTGGAGTCGTGGAGAAAAGCCGAGCCCGGCGTGTGTGCCCCTTCCACGATCCCCGTTCCAACATCGCGTGCACTCCCTGCTCTGTGTGACACATCTCCTAAGCTTGTTGCAATGCCCAGATGCAGAGGTGTCTGCAATGTAAGTGGTGTGTCAGCACATGTTCTTTGTCCTTGAGACTAACATAAGCTGCTTATATTAAGCCTGTGTCTGTCTCCTTGCTTTGCCAAACTGCTATGAGCTTGTTCCAAGCAGGCCACAGTCAGAGTCCAATTTTATTGTTTGTACTAGGACTATATACTGCTCACCTGGAAATAAACTCCCACCACCCTTCCCTCTCTCAGCATGAAGAATTAGTATTTCACTCGCCTAGGTGAAAATAGGTGCCAGCAGTAAAAATGCTTCTAGCTTTTTTCCACCCCTGCTGGTACCACTCTGGCTACATTTTCTTCAAAGCAAGGTGCACGTTGATACAGTGAGGATGAGCACATATCTGCCACTATGTCTGTAAGTTCACTGTTTTCTAAATCAGTGAGAGTCACCAAAAATACATGTCAGCATTTTATAAGAACCAGAAAAACCCTTAAGTGAACCGAACAACCTGTGCCCTGTAAAAGAATGAAGCACCAATGTCTATATATGAGAAGGTCTGAGAAAAGTTTCATGCATGGGCCAAAAATATGAATAAATCACAGCCAGAAAATATTCAGTAAGCTGAAAGCCACATTTATGATCATTCCTGGTTGGTAAAAGCAAGCTATGACTGATTACATCCCTTCCTGATTCTGCTGACAGTCCATTTCTGGAGGGAAGCCTTCTTCCCACTTGGCATCCTGCTGTCCTCCATCTCTGTAATTAACTTGCCTGAATGCAGCAGACCTCCCTAACTACCACTTGGCATAGCATCCCATAGTGCTCAGCAACTTACCAAGAAGCTAGGGAAAAAACAACCTCTAATATATTTGCCTGTGCTGTAGACTGTTTTCTTACTGGTTTCAGCCTAAAAACAGAGGTGAAACACATTTGGGTTTATAGACAGTATTATGTACTCCTTGGGGTTTTAACCATCTTAGTTATTTATACGTTCTCCGAAATTGTAGTATACGAGAGCATCACAACCTTTGACCTCCATATCTGCACAGTACCAGAGGTGAGGGAATTCTTATCACTGGAATTTAATCAATGAAGTTCATGCTGTCAGGGTTATGCTTGTATCTGTTCAAGGGGGGCTATTTCGTGTAAATGGGATGTCTTTGCAAACTGTTGTTGCTTTTGTTGCTGTCGTCATGAGAGCTCATAAAACTCACTGGCTGGCAGAGCTCAATCTCTTTGAGCTATTCCCTGCTAGAGCCTTCCCACCTTCTATTTCTGTCTCTTTTCTTGTGCCTGCCCTAGCCTGCTTTCCATTTCCTGCTACTAGGAACCCTGATATGGAATACCATATACACAGTGTTCACCTTAGTTTTATTTTACCCTGTTTTTCTGTAGAATTGTGTTATATATGTTCATATTGCTTGCCTGGACATATAAGGATTTAGGTCTATGACCTCTGTGCTAAAATATTTTTAACTCATTGATGCATTTCTCATTTGGGTCCTTATGGACACTGCAACTACAGGAAGAGCTTCATTTGCCTGAGCCACCAAAGTCAGGCAACCAACAGACAGAAACTATTGAAAATTAAACTGCAGTAGTTTTAAAACACATTAAACTGTTAATTTAAATGTATCTGTTAGGAGAAATTGTTGCAGATGAGGTTCTTAAGTATGAACAGTGTGAGACAACCCCAGCCTCTCTATATCATTCATGATTTATAATATTGTTACAATTTTAGCAGTGGCTTGCTGAGAGCAGCATAGAAGTAAGAATGAGTTGAAGTTAAGTAAGTAAGGTTCAGGTCACACAACTCTTAGACTGAAGGGAAATAGTACACCAGCTTGGTTTTCAGGTGACAGGAACCAGTTATGAATTTGTTCCCAAAGTTCTGTAGGTAGGTGAAAAAGTCCAGTCAATTCTCCAGCAAACCTGGCTCATAATATTATAGGCAATGAAAATGAAAAAGGAAAAGAAGTCTTGCAGGCTGAATGTTTGGTTCGTTAATGGTCTTTTTTAATATTCTAATACCGTTAACTGGAATATAGTCAAAATGGATGGTTAGATTGAAGTACCAAGATCTTGCTCTGCAATAGTCATCCTTTTAGTGGCTAAAATAAACCTTCTTTCTTATGACTCAGAGACAAACAGTGTGTTGGGTAACACCTTATGGGAGACATCTGGCAGGTTGGAAGTGACGATGGCTACTATGTGCTTTCTTTTACTTTTTAAAGCATAGAGGTCACCCCTTGACTGCAGCACACTGTCATTGTCTTTGAGGATTGTGTGGTCTCATGGACTAGACAGCTGGGAAGCGCACCACAATAAGCTGACTAACTCCTTCTGCCACCTGGGATCTTGGTGCAGAAGACAGGTTATAAAACACTGAGTTACAAACCTTGCTGTGGAGGAGTGGGAAATGGAAGCTAATTGCATTTACATGCAGGTAATGTAATGTTTTCTGAGATGAGAGGATAGGAAATTCACACGGTCTGACAAACACCCCCAGAACATGTGCACTCACATCACTTCCCTGATCATTTAATTATAATCCTCACCCCACATTCTGAGAAATAAATTTGTCTTCCATTTTTATCAGGATTGAGGTGTTTGGTTTGATCAATTTAAAATAATCTCTTGATGTCCCAATGAGTAAAATCTGATATATGCCTTAAATATTGTAAAATGTCATCTCCTCTTTAGAACAAAGAGCAGAGTGAGAATCTGTCTGAGCTGCACAATGGTTCTCAGTACCTCTGCTCATACAGAATGATTCAGTGCTTTATTCATGTTTTTGCAGGGACTTCTATAAAATACTTACTGATGATAATCACTGTACATATACATTGCTTTTTATCTACAAACTCAAGAGTGTTAGTAGGAAAAATTGATTATGTGCCACGACTTATTAAAAATAGAACCAAACCCAAAGTCTATTGTAGTTCACTTACCCTTCATTTGTACTAGGAAGATCAAGCTTTGGAATGCCCTTTGGATGATATTTATCAGAGTTTATTGAAGAGAAAATACACTTCAAAAAAACCCCCAACCAGTTCACTTCCATTGCTTCATTTTTTGTCTGTGATTCATTTCTTAGACTTTTAGATGTTTCATTTCATTTTCATTCCAAATATGTACTGTTTGTGATTATTAATAACATATATTGTGTTTATTATTAACATATTTATTAATAACATATTTCCTTTGAAGAAGCACAAGGGAAGGAAGAGGCATCAGACTCCATGTTAAATGGGGAGGCCTGGAAATAAGTCTCTGTCTGTGGAACAAGCCTGCATCTTAAGAAATGAAGATAAGGTTGGTGGTGATTTATGCCAGGAGGTTAAACCTTACAGAATTAATGGTCTGTGAAGGCCGTGGGCTAACAATGCTGGGCAGCCCATGGCCATTACATTTAGAAAAACCTACACTGAGAGATACAATCAAGATCTCAAATTTAAGCACACAAAATTAATTGTCTTGCCTGCATGACCTTTATGTAGCTAACTTCTGCACATTCACAGGGAATATCTCTCACTCTGATCACCAAAGCATTTCCTAAAAGGAATGTTACCTTATTGTAAATCAAATTTCATTTGGATTAAACTTTAGTTGGGTCCTTAAAAGGCGGTTGTTATCTGTACATAAGGGGGTTGTTTGTTGTTATTGAAGCTACAATGTCACTGATGGTCTTGGTGAGGGTATAATCACTCATCCTGTGGCTGCATTCCTTGGTAAATTCTCATTGTAATTTGTCAGTACAGAGAAAGATGCCAAAACCAAACTGCTGCTGCTGCTGGCAATTGCTTGTGTTGGCTGTGTAAACCTTCACTGCTGGTCTTTTCCTACCATGCAGTACTTATCAAATGGTGCTTTTCCCCCCCATTTCTGTGTGCAGTGTGCAGAATGTAAGATGTTTGTGGAATGAGCAGTTACTCAATACATTGATCTCTCCCCACAGTTCAGTGTGACACTATGCCTACTTTGCAGCACAGTTCAACCTAAATGCAGAGTTGCTAACTTCCTGAAGCCTTTTCTGTGGCACCTGAGTGCTTCACAAACACTAATGAACTTCCAAAAAGCAGTTGCTATATCCACCCTATCGATTACGATGTGAGGCACAGAATTATTCAGATGGAGAATCTGCTTGTTGTGGGGGCTCAGCTGGGTACCCAGGCCCTCACGGGCACTGGGCAGCACTGTGGCATCTGCCATGCTCAGGGCACATATCCTGTCCCGTTCAGCTGCAGCTGTGAGCCTGCCCTCCTGCAAACTTGGCGCTCGAAACATGAAGAGCAAACAAATAACCACAACTTATGAAAAGTTTAAGTAATGACTGATTATTACACTGTTATTCTTTGGCAAAAGCAAGGTTGGATTCCCAGGAGAGCACTTAGCTAGGAGACGGTAATTTTTCTTCGTAAAATTTCCTGCCTCATGCCATCTGTGCCTTCCCGGCTCTGCAACATGCTGACCAAAGATCAGCATATGGACAATATTTTTTTTAAATGTGCATCCCTGATTTATACCGAGAATAGGGTCATCCTATAAATCATCTATCTGTTTAGAACCTGCTATGACCCAGTTGGATCTGGATGTCATAAAGTGCAGTTACTGATGTTAAAAAAAAGTTATCCACTGGAACCTAGATACATAGCATCTGCTGAATTTGTAGCACTGACTGGAATTTGTCTATGTATTTAATGTATGGATAAAATAACTAACTGATTGGGAAGTTAATGTTAGAAAGGTGACAGTAGATGATCAGTGGGAGGTACAAGAACTGATGGCATGCATATAAAGCCTGTTCATAGAATCAATTAGGTTGGAAAAGACCTTTAAGATCATTGAGTCCAACTATTAACTCAGCACTGCCAAATTCACTATAAACCATGTTCCTAAGCACCACATCTAGACATCTTTTAAATCCCCCCAGGGGTATTGACTCCATCACTATCCTGGGCAGCCTGTTCCAATGCTGGATGTCCATTTCAGTGAAGAAGTTCACACACAGAATCACACACAGGATCATTTAAGTTGGAAAAGATGTCTAAGATAATGGAATCCGACCTTTGACTGATCTCCGCTCTGTCAACTAGACTGTAGCACTAAGTGACACATCCAGTCATTTCTTGAACACCTCCAGGGATGCTGACTCTGTCACCTTCCTAGGCAGCCCATTCCAATGCTTAGCAACCCCCCCTGTGAAGAAATTTTTCCTGAAATATCCTGAGCTGGAAGGGATCCACACAGATCATCTAAGCCCAAGTCCTGGCCCTGCACAGAACAGCCCTGAGAATCACACCATGTGCCTGAGAATGTTGTCCAAATGCTTCTTGAACTCTGGCAGTCTTGGGGCTGTGTCTACTTCCCTGCTTCTTTGTACTCAAGTTGAACTGGTAATCCTCCTGAGATGCTGCTTGATCAACAGTGGACAAATCTTGTAATGTTATTACTGCTCCTTGTTCTACTGTCTCAACAAAGAAACCTGGATGATGAACCTGTTACCAAGCTGAGTAGTGTCTGGATCAGACTGAGTGAATCTGATTTCTGAAAGAGGTAGGGCTACGAACAAATTGAAGCAATCAATCATTGTCAGTGAAAGAGAAACGCTAACAATATCTTCAGATGCCGGAAGTTTTTGGAGTGCCAAGTAAGAGCAACAGGGAGAGTAGCCAGTGGTCTGAGTGATGCCTTTTCCTGGTCTTAAAATCAAGAGTCAAACACGGTTAGAAGGGAAAAAGGGATTTTACCTTGGTATTTATTTTAAGGATCCTTAGGTGCACCACATCCAGGTTGAATGCACCTCGATGCCCACTGCAATGCACACCCCCAAAAGATCTGGTGTAACATTATAGGTCTTACAAATTAGCATATCTATCAAAGATTCCCCATTCAGAGGCTTGAATGAGCCCCCCTCCCCAAGGAACCTTTCCCGGGATGGTTCTGTTTTAGTTTACAAGAATGTGTTCTGGAGAGGACCTTGGGGTCTGGGGCACACTATCCTCTACCTACGAAGCTTCTAAAATGTTCAGTCTCCTAGCTGAACAAACAAGTCCAAGAATGTAGGCAAAAAGCACTAGGAATACAGAAGTTGTAAAAAGGTATAACGGGTATAAAAGAACAGGCAAAAATCTTCATGGCATCATGAGGGGGAGGCAACCTTGAAAGAAGTAGTGAACATGATGGAGATCTAAGCTCCCTAAAGAGAGCAGAGCATGGTAATGGACTGCTCTCAATCAGCAAAATTTTCCTAGTGTCAAATCTAAATATTCCTTACTCCAATTTAAGTTCACTACTTTTTGTTCTGTCAACAGCAGACATGGGAAACAGGTTATTCTTAGTCTTTTCAATTACTTCTATTGTACAAGACTGGAAGACAGTCACCTTCTCCTCTGCTTCTGTACTTAGACTAAATAATTTTTCAGCTTTTCCCCATGGATATGTTGTGGTTCTTGGTTGTTCTCCTTACACTTCTTTGTTGTCTTTGTGATTAGTTCACAACTTTCTTGAAGTCCAGGTCCCAAACTAGATGCCGGATTGCAGTACAGGTTATACCAGTAGCATGTGCTGTAGGGGACTCCTTCAAATGCTTCACAGATATGCTTTTGTGTATTTTACCTTCCAATTTTGTGTATTTTACCTTACCAATATTTTACCTTCTTGTATTTTGTGCTATTAGCTATCCTGGGTGCAGAATTTTCTGTCCTTTGTTATTTGTATAAATTTTTCCTTGTTCATGTTGAATTGCATGAATCGTGACTGAGACAAGTTGGCTTCATTACACACATCTCCTGTTCTTTCTCCACTTTGCATTACCCTGCAACTGTGCCATTCATGTTTTTTAAGGAAGAACAAATTTTCTGAGACTTCTTTTCCTCTTGGTCATATTTTCCTTAGGATCTGTGAGTTCACTGATTTTCATAGAAAGCAGACTTTATTGCCTTTATTTTCCTATTCTTCCTCATTCCCTTCACAAAAATGAGGAATACTTACTTCCTAGTCTCAGCTACCTTTTCTCTACATTCTCAACCAGTTTCTCTCTACTGCTTGCAATGAAATGGAAAGTGAGCTCTCTTCTACCTCTATTCAGAATAAACACATCACCAAACATCTTCTAAGAGTCTTCTGGACAATCTGTTCTCTATCTTTTTCTTTTTTCCCTTAATAAATATGCAGATGCTTAATCTCCATGGCTTACAAATCTGTGCCTTTGGCTGATTCTGCTAGCTGCTCTCAAAAACCTTGTCTGTATCATCTGCCCTGTTTAGTGTTTCTGTAACACCACCCTTGTGCATTCCCTTCGTTATTATTGTGCATATATTAATATTACAGGAATATAGATTTTTCCACACTCAATTGTGCAACTTCAGTAGTAACTGGTTTACTGTATTTAAGATTCCCAGGTTTCTTGTTTATCTCCTGTGTTTCTTGCATTAATAAACAAATATCTGAGATGTTCAGGGAATTGACTCACTGTCCTTCACAGCCCTCTTATGACCCTTATGAATACAAAGCAAAGATACCGATCCCCACTTCTTGACAAGGTGGACTGAACATCTATCCAGTTATTTGTAGAACAGTGTTTCAAGGAACCCAAGCCCTTCTGCTGCTACCATTTATGCAGACAAATGCTCATTTTCAAGATGTCTTTCTCACTGTCTTGCCCTTAAATCACAACTGGAAGAATAAAAAAGAGTTCAAAGTGACTCCCCTGCTGCCTCACCCTCGCTCTTTGCACTTCACAGTTACTACCCATCCCTTCAGTCTCTCTTCTAGCAGTATCCATGGCACTCATGTGGATGAAGAGCATGAGGAAATAAGCACTAAACTGGTGGGGCTTCCTCATCTAGTTCCAGGAGTTTGAGTTCATGGTTCTTGGAACAGCAGTACAGAGTACTGTGGGGGCCTGCCCAATTCAGGAAAGGTTGATGCCACTTTTTGTCTCCTCCATGGAGGTTTTGTGTCCTTTGGAGAATGTGGCTTTCCTTCTTTCATCTTCTGTGCTAAATCATTGTTTGCTGCCTGGACCCTGGCTCCTTGACTTCAAAAGAAATGCCTTCTTGGAAGAGTGGCATATTCACCCCCAGCTGCTGATGCTGCTATAGACTGCTTCAGCTTGCCAGCTTCCCTTTCTGCATCCTGACCTTAACAAAGGGATTGAGAAGCAAAGTAAGTTAATTAGAAGCTAATTAGAAGAAGTCCAGAGATTTTTCTCACGCTATGCATGAAGACCCAACTCCTGGAAAGAAAGAAGTTATGAAGCATTGACTGAAGATATTTTGCCTTTTCAGACTGAGAGGTGCATAAGAGAACAGTGTTGGCTGTTCCACAGGTGGGACTGACCTGTTTTGCTTCCTGACAGTAGTAGTGCTGATGGTGCCAGGGGGATTTGCAATTCCACACCAAGCCACAAAGGATTTCAGAGATAAATGAAATGTTATTGACAGGTTTTAGTTAAGAAGTAACAGTTAATGAAAACCTATGTCTCCTATTGTGAGATCTGAGATGACATTAAGAGTGTTAGCAGTGTCTTGTTAGGAGAGAAAAAGTGCATGGAAAATTACACAAATACTGACACTAAGATTCTGATGAGTCTTTTAAATATGAAGGTAAGGTGAATAGGTCCTGTATGAACATAATGGGATCCTATTATGTTCGTGGGATAACTGCTGGAGATGAGGGACTGTATCCCTAGAACATCACAACCAAGGATTAGAATTTGCTGTACCCGCCCACAATATATATGGAATGGGTAGTACTCATGTATCCCATGAAAAGCATTCGAGCTAACAGAAGGGGTTAGAGCACTTGCCTGAATGAGATGATTGCTTTGGAAGTCCCTTTTAAATTGAAGTAGGTATAAGCTGTGTCAGATGTAGTTCTATGTTGACTGATGACTCAAGAGTTTTTGGATGCAGAGTGTAGGTGCAGATCCTAACAGATAAAGTGAGCCCTGAATACAGTAAACTGAAATTGATAGCACATCACAGTGATTTAAATTAATAATGTGCTGAAAGCCTGGTTTTGCTTACGTTTCAAGATTTTGACTCTGCCTCCCTTTTTACCTTTGAAGTTAACATTCACTGCAGAGTGATCTTTGTTTTCTCCCAAGCACTTTCATCCTCTGCCTCAGGCCTTCTCATGTACATGGGAGGAGATCTGTGTGAAAGGTTTTTTCAAATCCCTCCCTAAAATTAATTTCTGCTATGAATCTTTTAAGCAATGATAAGCTGCTACTGTTTGCTGTGCTGCATATGGTGTTCACCTCATTACTCATCACTTTTCCCACAACATGTATGTTTATTTTTGACTCAAGCTCTGCCCTTTCAAAATAAAGGAGCCTAATGTGCCAGAAGGTATTACCTTGGTAAGACCAGTTCTGCTTCTGTAGACCTTTGCAGCTGTCTGAGGATGTCAAAGCATAATCTGTCTGTGAAAGTGGTATTTTAGGGTAAAGATAGGCCTCTGAGGCTTTCTTGGGACAGTGAGTCCACCAATTCCTTTTATGATATTGGAAGAAAAATTGAATTAATGTCAGATCCTGATAATTTTTCCCCTTGGTGTCTGATTCTCCTCCTAGTTCACTTTCCAAAGAGTTGTTTTATTTGACCTGTTTAGACTCTAGCGTAGCTCCTACAGTAGTTTGTATGTTGCCATATGGATAGCATCCAGCCTTGTGGTGTAACATCTACTGGCAGTCCATACCCTGCTGAATTACACCTGTGCTCTGGAGACACCAATCCAGGATTAGGCACGGTGAGCAAGTCTTTTCTTGGAGCAATGGAACTAATGCAGCCAAGCTGTTACATCACTGCTTGGGGATATTAACCTAATTCCAAGGGTAGTATAGATATTTAGCAAGGTGTTGGGCATTTCTTTGCTGCACACCAGAGATGTGCCCTTATATTCCTACAGGTAGTACACACTTTCAGTCTGTATTTCTCTGCAAGCAAACTTTGGAGGTAAAATGAGTGTTGCAGGCAGAACACAAAAATGTCAAAGACCACCGACAGAAACAGATGACCCGGCTCTGGACTGGACCCAGGAATACTGTATCCTCCAGAGCTGAACATGGCAATTAATTTGTGATACCTACCTACAACAGAAGAAAAAGCTAAAAGATACGTGTTCTCGACACGTGATGAAAAAAGATACAATACCTCTGGTGATTTTAAAAGTAGGCACAGTGCATTTATGCAAATTGGACGAATGGGGGTACCGACTGGCTTGCTTTTGCAAGCCTCCAGCTGATAACAATCTGTTATTGGGATAAATTTTTCATTGTCTTGTCCAAAATCCAGTGTGTTGAACAGTCATACCATAGGTTGTCTCCTCCCTCTGTCTGGGTTGGCGTAGTGCCACTGTCCTCAGTTGTACAGTGCCAGTTTATACCAGCTGGGACTCCCGACTATGATTTGCTTATTCATCAGGTTCCAAGGGGAAAATATAAATAGTACTTAGCTCTCTTACTGCTCTCTACAAAAAAAAAAAAAAAAACCAACCAAACCAAAAAACAACAACAACAAAAATGGGAGTCTCTTCTGCATTTAAACAGAAGAGAAAAGCTAAATACTGTTCAAGGTAAAGTACTGAAATTTTGGTGTCTCAAGGAAAAGGGCAAAAAGCTGATATTGTCCCACTAAAATTGATAGAAACACTATCACTGGCTGGCGAATGTAGGATAAATCTTCAAATTGTCATAAAGGCCCTTTAGGAAAGTCAAATAGCTTTCAGAGGAATTCAGAATTTCATTGCTTCTACCAGTGTTAGCAATATATGGATTATTTTTGTGATTGCAAATAAGGGCAGCAGCCAGTTTGGGTCTTTACCAGACAGAGAAATACCTGTCGGAAGACCCTGCAAAATGCTCAGCTTTTCTCAAAGCAGTTGCTTTGTATTGAATGTGAAACAGAATCTGAAGCAGAAAGCAGCATCCTTCTTATTGTCCCTGCACTTCCCAGGAAGCCCCTTTCAGTGTCTGGTGGGTCAGACTGCCTCTCACCCCCCCAGCACACTCAGGAGCAGCCAGTCATACAGCACTGTACCGTTCAGAGGCTCAGATTTTCAGCTTTCATTCCACATTTAGCTGTTCCAGAACTGTGGGAGAAATCTTAGCCTAGTCATGTTAAGTAATCCCTGTATTCCAGCTCTTACACCATTAACTGTTGTTTGAGTTTACAGAACAAAAATGTTGTATACTGCATACATCAGCCAAAAACACAGCAGAGAATATCTTTTGTCCCAGGTTTCAAGCAAGTTTTAAGTTGTTTTTCATGCTACTTAGTTAAGTGGATAAAAATCTTATCCTTCAGGAGAACAAAACCAGAGCAAAGTCGTGGTACACCCAGCCAGCTGTAGGTAACTGAGCCTGCTTGGTGTTGCACAATGAATTAGTGCCACCTGCAGTGTGAAATGGGTCTTGAAGATGGAAAGCTGTCAGAGGTTTAAACTGCACACAAAGCAAAACAACATGCACAAAAGATTACCTTACTATTTAAAAACAAATAAAGACACGATAAAAAGCCAGAAAAAATTAAATTAAAAGCTTGCTATGTATTAAAATAGCAATAGAAAATTTAACATCGTTTAATAAAAGTTTTGCTTTTGAATATGCTTGATTCCAACATAGATTGATGTAGTCATGCGGTACAGAATTTTTTTTCTCAGGTCGTTTATTTTTGCTATTGTTGATCTTACTGAACTTGAAGTAAATGACAAAATGCCACCTGGTGCCCTTCTTAATAAGCTTTGTGCAGTAGCATATCAAACCTGCCTTTGGTCCTCTGGTGTCATTGGTATTACTTACCTAGACTTCAGGAGGAGAGAATTGGAACTCAGTTGAGTAAATTCCATATTGTGTAGTTTTCTGTGTTAATGCAGTTAATCAAAACCTAGGAGCATGTTGCCCTTTTGAAGTGCTGTGCTCTTGACCAAAGCACATGAACATTTGATTGGGCTTTACCTATTCACTTAGGAAGTTCCCTCCATTATTTCTTATGTGCTCTGTTCAGGCAGTAAACCAAAAGGGGGGATTTTATGATGATAAACTGAATGATTCACTGCTTTCTCCCCTTGTACAGTCTCACAGCTAGAGGGCTGGACCCAAATGCTCTTCAGCCTTTATATGCTGTAAATACAATTTGGGATGGAGAATGTGTTTCTGACAACTGGACGTGGAGTTATCCTAAACTCTTACACAAATTGGCAATCAGGTTCTGAAAGCAAGAGCAGCTTCCCAATTTCTTCAGTACCTCAGTGCCTAAGTGGAACCTCTAACAGTGACCGCTGAGAGACACCGATAGAGATTGACTTCTCCATTTGCCACTACTGATATTTCTAAAATTAAATGGATTTGAGAATAGGAACTGGAGAAGCAGGTTCTGATCTCAAGGTCCCTCACAACCTTCCTCAATGCTCCCCTCTCTCTCCTTTCCTCTTAGCTCATATTCCTCCTCAGTATTAATATGTCTTTGCACTTAGATCCATTGTTTTCTTATGTCAGTGATATTATGTCTATTGTACTTAGGGTAATACATGATAAATTCAAGAACATAATTTCTTCTTTTTTTGTAGGTGCTATGCAGAGCAGGCTTATTAAATGTTGAAGCAATACTTGCAGTAATATAATGTACCAGCCATTCTTTCCAGGAAATTAGTAAGTATTTAGAAATACCCATTCTCACTGATTAGTATGGATATTGATTCAGAGAGCTGACACCAATTGTGAAAACCTTGTTTGATTTTCTGTGCCTGGGAGCAGTCAGGCATTGATTCATCCCATCAAATGTCACTGCTTAACCAAGTTGTCTTTGTTAGGACCACAGCCACTCTTAAAGTCAGTAGAAGAAGAAGAAGGCAGTCTGCATGGTAGATTCAGATTTTAGGTGCACATTGGTAGAAAGGGAGGATCTATACAACTGAAGAAATCAAAAATTATGATAGAAGGAATTTATGGTGTCCACACTCCTAACTTAGATACCTCAATAAAGTCTGGGGCATGAATTCACTGGAGACAGGAGGTAAGAGGAAGGACACTATTAATATTTTTTTTTCTTTAGAATCAAAACAGCTGTAAAATTATGAACAAGAAGTCTGTTACATCTGTGTTCAAGGACACAAGAATTAATCATCTGGTTTTCTTAGAGGAAGGATTATGTTAAAGAAATACCTGCTTTCAATTTTTCTTCTGCTCAGAAACAACCTGAAAAATATCAAATACTCAGTAAATGCTCAAGGCAAAATGCTATCTATAATTAGCTCGTAAATGGTTTGTTTATGCAAAACACAGTGATGACTTCGGTATTATTAAGCCTGCTTGGGCAGTGCTCTTAAGCAACATGTATTCCGGATTATTAACACGCAGCATCTGATTCCAGCATTTGGTTCTTCTGTCTGATACATTCTAGAAATTCAGGAGAAACTTCACTCAAGGGAATGAGCTTTTCCTCTTCGAAATGGGAGCGGGGCTGAGCTCTGCCGTCCCCAGGTGGCGGTGTGCGCCCTGGAGAGACAGAAACGCCCCGGTCGCGGCTCGGGGACGCCCAGGTTATCCTGCGTGGGGGGTGGATTCACTTTGGCCAAATCCCTGTGTTGCATTAAAAAAAAATCCCCCACTTCCAGCCTTTTCTTCCTGTGCATCTTAAGCAAGTGTTCCACTGAGGTTCAGAAAGAAAAGGTAATAAATTTATAACACATCTAGATTGTGTCTACTGCAAAGCGGGTTCTGTATCTAAAGCAGCAACTCACAGTAGAATCACCACCAAATCCTCTGTATTCTACTATAATTATTATTGATCTGAAATTTATGGAAAATATTACTGATATCTGGCAAATTTATAAATATCAAATGTATTTAATTTTATTGAAGGCAGTTTCTAAAAATGTGTCCAAGTAGTAGAAATAAGATTTATTTTCTTCTAAATATGAAACTTATGGATGCAAGTTACCATGTTAAAAATTTCTCATTAAAAGAAAATAAGCCCTGGCATTCAAAAAAATTCAAGTTAACTATGGTTACTTCATTTTCAAATTAGATATATTTCATCATAGTTCTACAGGTTAAATAGCACTATCACTACAATTGTCCTAAATTTATATTGCTGAAAAATTCCTGTTTTGAATTCCTCTGTATCTTGATGAACCTTTCATCTTTTATGACAATGATAGTTCAGAAACTCATTCATTCCTACTGAAATGTTTTCTTCTGTGAAAAAGCAAAGACAATCACAAATAGTCTTTCAAAGATAACATCAAGTGATTTATTTGTGGGAGTATTATTATAGATAGACCAGGAAAAAAACCCCACAAAACCCTCAAGCATTAAAAATACTCCCTCCAATAGTGTCATTGGAGTCATTTTATCAGGACTGTAGATTTGAAGATTAGTGATAATGAGTGATAATTTTCAGAGAAGTTTCAACATCTGTTTAGTTCTGTATGTTCTATTCTCTTTAAGGATTTCAGCGTTTATGTCCAGGGAGGATTAACAATTCTCTGTGCAGCAGGCTTGGTTCCCTCAGATGCTATTCTGAAACCAAGGACCATGGAAAATATGACCCAGCATTAACTTTCTGCACACTGGACTCACCTTTTAAAATAAAATAAAGAAGTAGCCTGATGCAGAAATCAAACTGTTGAAACAGTCTTACACTATTACCTACAATCTTCCCCCAGGAACAGATGAGGGAAAAAATGAGCTACAAAATCAGGGGGTCAGTGCTGTCTCCGTATGTTAATCGAAAGTGCTTTGCTCTGGCATTAATGGGAATATTGTTACCTGTATCACTGTACCAGTGGCCAGAGAACCTGCCCTAGAACCTGTCCTCTCAGCTAAGGTGCAAGGAGATGGTACCTAGCTAATGAACAAGGGACCCCAGCAATTCAAAATCAAATTGTTCCAGTGATATCAGTCTAAAGAGCAAATACTCTTAAAAGCGGGGCTCTGAAGGAATGAACAAGCAAAGAACTACCCCGTGGGATCAGGTATGTTGGGAAAAATACAGAATGTATTTTTATGGTAGCCAAGAAGATGAAAGCTGCTGGATAAGCTGTGCCAGGAGAGCATTGAAGTCCTCCTGCCTTTCTGAAGGGACCAATAACAAACCTAGGAACAGCAAAAGGCTTTGCAAATCTAAACTTAATGTGAGAAAACTCCTAGTGTTCACAAGTGGTGTATAAGTACTGTCTGGAGGGTTGGCAATGTGAGTATAGGGGAGGCTGGAGCAGGCTGAGCGTCCCCAGGCACTGAATGAGACAGACTGAGTGAGGAACAAAAGGGCCAGTGCTGAGCCAAGCTGAGCGTTTTGGGGGACTCTGACGAATATTGTTCACTGCTATGTGAAAATACATGGTCTGCCTCTCAATGCCAGGGTGCAGCACTGTTCTGAGCTGAGGACTATGGTAATGGGGAAGAGTGGTTTGGATGTATAGCTGTTAGTGAAAGGTGCATGAACCAAACACATGCAGGTAACACCAAGATGATCACAACACACAGCTGAAATGCAGAAAGTAGATTTATTCCATCATCTCACTGGCTGGAGGATTCCACAAACAGATGGAGACACATACGCTGCTAAGCTCATTTTAGCAGGGGCAAAACATGGCTAGGCCTGAGTCCTGTGTTCCAAAAAAAAGGGGTCTTGGGCATGCACAAATCTTCCCCACGCTGTGTTTTACAATCTTCAAACTTATCTTCCTTCCCCCTTAGGAAAAGGCCTCCAGCCTGTCTGAGGAATGCTGGTATGTTTGTTAACAGCACTTTGTTATCTGGGTGAGAAAGCTCTTCTTTAGTAGACAGAAAACAACCCAAAGTGAACATAAATACATGACTTTTCTCACACTGAGAGAAATATCTGCCAGGTGCAAGGTTGGTCTTGGAGTGAAAACAATTCTAAAGGCAACTTATTTTCCTCTCTCCTCACCAATCATCCTTTTTAACCCTTTCATCTCCATGGAAGATTTGATAGAAAAATAAGAACATATCTAATTTTCTAGTGAATGTTCAGAAAGCTGAAAAATAAGTACCAAGTATGGCAAGATTAATGAGAGGCACTGTTGCTATTGTAGGACAGTGTTTGATTTCATTTTAATACAGGAATTAATGCTAGTGTAGTCTGAACAGGAGATAGGAAGGAGAATCCCAGTACAAATTTATGAAGTTTCCAATCCTCACAACTGTAGAGAAAAAGAAAGTTAATGTTGAGAGCATGAAACACAAAAGCAAATACCTGAAAACAAGTAGTAGAACTCAAACCCTATTATTTTAAAATATCATATATCTAGGACAATGTCTTGCTGTTAGAGTGTCTGTCTCAGGAAGTTTGGTTGCTTAGGGTTATCCACTGTGTGCTTAACTGCTATTGCCTCAGCTGATGAATGAAAATCAGTCTTTTGCTTTCTAGTTAATTTAGACACATCTCTCAGACATATTTATTTCTGGATAAACTCTGTATTTGTTACAGGCAGGTAGGATATTTAGTGTTTGGAGAGAATTTACAGGGAAAAAAAAAACTTGTCTCATCCTCTGTAAAACTGAGCAATTAAATTTACCAAGATAACAAAACCACAGCTCTGGCAAATAACCTGCCAGATATGTCTGTTTAACCACTGATCTCCACTTGTTTGTGTAGACTTCTAACTCTTTGCTCTTCACACCTTGCTAACGTATTCTGCACATTGTCAAAACCCCTCAAACTGAGGCTCTCCCCACCATCAGTGTGTTGCAGGCTGTCTTGGAAATGAGCTTCAGGGGCGTACTCTAACGAGAAGCCTAGAGAAGGATGCTATAGCTATCTGATTCAGGATTTGATAATTAAAGGCAGGAGAAAGCACAGCAAAAATTAATAAAATGTATTTAGAAATGAGTAGGGAATCTAATAAATTGCCTGTTTATTGCAGCTGAGTAAAAATCTTCATGTCTGCATGTAATGAGCACAGAATTCATCTCTCAAAAATGTCCATACTGGAAATGGCGCAGTCCGTAGCTGAGGGGAGGATTATTTACTTCCCTGCCTCTCCACCTCTGAGTGCACAAGGAACACATTTTAAGCAGATATGCACAGAGCCTTGGATGTCTGATTGGTATGGCTGAAAGCTGACTAGCTATAAACCAGCCCCAGTCTGCAAGATGAGTTGCTTAATTCTCACGGTGCTGGTTCCTGGGCTAATAGCTCCTAAGCCTGGGCTTATTGCCACGGCACTGTAGCTCTCCAGCATCCATCCAGTTCTGCATGCAGAGGAGTAGACGTGTCCATCTCTGTGCCTGCCCAGCTACTTCTGTCCTTAAATAATCTCCTACCAGAAATGCTGATAACATTTTTCTGCCTTTGTCTGTTACCCTGTCACACATTTTGCTTTAATGCTGAACCCAGGCAGGTGACTTGACATTTCCCTCCTGTGGATGGCTGCTCTCCCAGCAGGGAAGCCTCACAGCATCACTGTACACCTGGATTAATGATGTTTTGGGTAGGATGTGCAGGAAGGAGTGTTCTCTGCAGTGGGAGCAGGGAAGTATTTTATTTAAGGTACTGGTCATTTATGGGTCAGTTTCTTGAATGAAGGTAATAAGTGAACTGCAAACAGGAGTTCCAGAGAGTGTGTAATTGGGGTGCAAACAATTTGTGTGGAGAGACATATACATATAAATATAGGGCAAAAAATACTTTTAAGGTTCTGGTAGATGGGAGGACAGACAGGTTTCTCCATTTTGCTCACAGCATCAGCAGCAGAGACCTCCTCCCATACCCTGGGCTCAGCAGCATAACTCAATGAGCCTGTGGGAGGTGGCTGCAACATGCCCAGGTGCTCCTCTCCCAGCCAGCAGGCACAAACACACTCTTCTGCTGCTGCTGACCCAAGGAAAGGTGTTGGTGCTTCTTGCACCCAGCTTAAAAACGAAGGGACCTGACTGTCAAGCAGTCTTCATTGAAGAGATTTCAGCATTCTACAGGTTTTGAGGAATAGAAAATAACAAAGGACTGAAAAATTCCTGGTAGCAGTAGTCACTTGTTGGTCAGGATATCTCAGCTGTGCTCTCTCCTCACTGGGCTAAAATAATGGGCCCTATAATGCATTGTGGATCCCGACTCTTCTGCTTCAGGTCTGCCAGCTGGAGCAGCCGCTGGATCCACAGCTCCCCACCTGAGGACAAAGTGGGACTGCTGGTGAGTTCTGTCTTTGAGCCTACGCTTTATTTTTTCTCATGCAAGTCTATCTTCTTGGAAGAGCTTTCTCTTGCTGTTCTTTTTCATATAGAAAATATTTGTTTTCTTCATCCTAACTAGAAGCCAGCTCTCCCCAGGAACTCCCTCTGCTCCTCAAAGAAGTTTGTTTCCTCCTACTTCCTAGAAGGGAAATCTGTGCCTGTGAGGAAGGGAATGTCATAGCATCCTACAGAGATGTCACAAAATCCATTTCTGTGGGGTGCCTTTTATAAGCTTTGGTTATAGTCCCCAGCACAAGGATTCCAGTATGTGATTCTAGAAGATAATCTAAATTTATTTAACTAAATTAAGCAGCGACTCTCTGCCCTATTGTATCAACTCCCAGTGTTAGTGTAAACCCAAAGCTCTTTTATCTGAATAGTTGTTGGCTGTGGTACTGTAGCTATTAAGCAAATAATACTTTGTCTATAAAGATTTTATTTATAAAAAGCTCAAGAAATAGGCACAAAATGTACTGAATCTGTAGGAAAATAAGACAGTTGCCTAGTGTCTTTTACTGTGTCTTTTAGTCTTTTAAATGTGTCTTGTATAAACATGGTGCTGCATGGAATGGACTAAGATACTTTTCTTTCTGACTGCCATAGCTTGCTAGTGCTTCTAGTTCAAACATGTAAAATAATCCTCTGTGGATTATTTTTCCTTCAGAATTTGTCACATCTCTGGAATTATAGCTGCAGAAGTTTGATAATACTACATAATTTGCTTGGCAATAGACAGCTTATTCTGAGAGCATTTCAATTTGTTTAGCTTTGTTTAACCTTATTTCCTTTAATTTAGGACAAAATCATTGGATTCTCAGCATTTTCACTGGCAGTTCTTGGACCAGCTGGATGGTTCCTGTGCCACCTTTCAAGCTATAAAAAGAAATAGAAAAAAAATCCCTTTAAAATTAAGATCTGAAGGCTGCAATAAACTATAATACTCCCAACTTGGACTCTCTTGAAAGTCCCAGTTCACACTCTATCGCCCATCCCATGGGCCAGGTCCCAGAAAGCTTTTGCAGATACTGTAGAATTGGACCCAGAGATACAATGGTGTAACAATACCAAATGGTGTCAGGCCTAGTCCGCCATCACCTGCTGCATTGGAGCAGCCTGAATCTGTCATCAGGTACTGCAAGAAATGGAAGATTGATGAGGAGGACTGTAAACACGCTCAAGTGACTTGCAGTTTGGCTGTTGAAAAACACATGTATCATACTAATTGTTGTTTGACCTTGTGTTTTAGACAAGTAGAGCATCTGTGTCTAGGAAACATAGGCCCATGGTAGCCTTAGAGGCACCCTATCTAACATGCTTGAGAATTCTGCCCTCCTGTGGGCAAGATTAAAGCACAGTGGTAAATTGTACTTGCGTGAATCCTTGAAATAGGAAAAAATAGCAGGTTTGCTGATCCTCCACCATGGACCAAGCTTTGCAGTGCCTATGTTCCCACTTGTGTGCCTCTTCTGTCTGCTGCTTTGGTGATCCCTGGTTGGTGAGGTAACAAAAATGAGTTTACTCTTTGTGTTTCATCCATGGTTTTGTCATTGTTCCTGTGTCCTGTCTGCTCCATCTCATACAGGTACCATCAAAACTTTGAAGCAAATAAATGGGAAAAAAAATACAGAAAAAAAAAAATTATAGCCATCTCAGACTAAAACTCTGAGAATTTAAGACAATTTTCTTGAGAGTGTCTCTTTAATCTTTACATGTGTTCTTTTGGTGTGTTCCCCCACCCAATTTACTCTTCCAGCAGAATAAATGCTTTTCTGCAGGTCATGATTGTAAGATACTTCAATTTATTTTCAATTTTTAGATTAAGATTTTTGACCTTTGAGAGATTTTTGCATGATTGCTATTTGCAATTAATATGATAAAAACTTTGAAGTCTAGACTAATTTTGAGGAAAGTACTATAAATAATATTTTTATGCCATATAACATGTGATAAAGGAATGTCTTCTAATGATTTCATGTCTGTCTTGCAGAAAAACCCAGAATATGAAGCTTTTGTGATGTTAAAGGATCAGTTGTGATGCTTAAGTATTAGCAGAATATAATTTATAATTCCATTAAGTCATTTGTAATATCTAATATCAAACAGATTCTGAAAGTAGGGCTGTGAATGTGTGAAAGTATATAATCTTGCTGTACGTCTCAAGTATGATTTACAAATAAATTGTCATGAGTTCCCTTCAGCCTTGGAACCATGACTGAAGTTTTCAGAGTGAGAGTGGAGACATTCATGCTGAGTGTTTAAAGAAACTCATACTTCTTTATTTTTTTCCAAGAAATGATAGCTTTGTCCCTTAGTTGAAGAGTCTGATGTGAAAGCCCAGTTGTGTATGTGGAAAGTTTCCCACAGATTTGGATGAGTGTTGGATATGTGCCTGCAGTCCTGGTATCCAGAGAAAAAACAATGCCAGTAACTGAAAGGCACTTGGACAAGCAATCTGAAGCTTTGCTCCTGCGCACTGTGAGTGCATCCTTTGGAATCATAAGGCTATTTTGCAGAATTTGTTGTAAAAATCAGGTTTGAACATTTTAGTATATCTGCTTGTCCTGTATCTGATTTCATCATCCTTCTCTCACCTAGTAATGTTTAAATAAATCAGTAAGATATTACATTTCAGTTGTTGTACTTGTCCTCTTAAATTATGGCAATGAGTAATAAGATTGCCTGGTTATAATACATACTCGGGGGATGTGAGTGAAGCACTGAGAATTGCGTTGGATGAAATGTGGTAGAAAAGTCACTTGGTGTCTAATATCTGGGACTACAGATATATAGTGATGTTTATATTGAAGCAGTGATAATTTTTAGAAACTATTTACCTGAAGAGCTACTTAAAATTTAAGTGTTTTTCGCAAATACTTTTTTTTTCAGATTTCCAATCCACTTCAAGCATTTTTTTCCTAGAAGTACTATTGATTACATTTTATGGGCATTTTAAAATGCTCCAGTCTTCATGTAGCCCTCTTTACTGATTGCAAATGGATCTTTAACTCTGAGATTGGAAGCTCTGGAGAATGTGGCACATAGAAAACCAATATGAAAAGGAGAGAAGCCAGGTCATTGCAGGCACCTTTATTGCTGTTAGTGTGGTATTGAGTGAGTTTATACATTTCACTAAGTGCAAGGGTGTTTATTTATTACTCTAAACCAGCCACAGTTCAGCCAGAACTGGGCTGATAAATGCAGCCAGTAGTGCCCAGGGCTCTAGCTCCAACAGCTGTTTTTCCTCAGGCTTCCTACAGCTCCCCAAGGTGTTTGGTCAAAATGGTCATTGTGTGTTTCATTTCAGCAGCAATGACCCTACCTGCAGCCTGACTGGTACCACTCGGGGCTGCCTGAGTGATGCTGAGTTTTTTGTGTGGGCATCAGTGGAGTCCCTTGCAAAGAAAGGCAAGAGACTCCCTCCTGTAATTCTGCAGATGGGGAGCCCCAAACATGAAATGCTTGCCCAAGATAAGGCAGCAGGGTAGCAGGAGGTGGAAACAGAGAGTTGGAGGATGTTTCCCTGCCGTTCTTCTCATGGTATATTTACATCAATGGTTTTCATTTCTTGCTGATGGATCAAAGCTGGCTTTAAGCTGACTGTAGGTAGTAGCACAGGTAACACATATATTGCTAAGGGTAAGTGGCTGAAGCCTGTTCTTTCATGGGAACACAAGTAGCAGCCATTCCAGATAAGACAGAAGATCTTTTATTGAGCTAAACTTTGTAATATTTACATGCTTTGTGATTATAGTTATGTGCTGCAGTGTACAATTAAGCTAAAATACTCATAGTTCTGAGTAAGTAGAAGCATCTCTTCTTAAGAATGGATGCTCTAGATAAGCTTACTCTTAAATTAAGAGGCCCAATAGTATTCAGCTTATAGTCCATAAACACTCTGGGTCTGCAAAAAATAGTTGGGGAATACTATGCAATTGTCAGTAGGCCTGAATTTGCAATAGATAGGACAATTTGTAAGGATCTGCAGATGAGAAAAATACATTCCCATGTAAAGTGCAGCAGCTTTCCTACAGGCTGTGTTAAGAGTGTCCCAGTTCCATCAATTTTGTTCACTTTCTGTTTCCAAGGTTCCAGTCTCTGGTAGTCCACCCTTCATTTCATCTTATGTAGCTCCTGGATTCCTATGTGGAGCAAACCAGTTTGGAGGAGAGACTACACAGCTCGCTGGCTTCTAAGGAGGCAGCCTTCAAATGCAGGAGCAAGGTCAGCCAGTTTTAATTGTTACTGAGCCAGGTCTTGACCCTGCCATGGGTGGCCAACATGGTACAGGTGTGGTACAACACCAAGGACCTCAGCAGCATTGAGCGTCGCATGCCTTCTCCTCACTTCCTTGTGGAAATTCTCATGCCTTCTTTTGCTTTCTGTTTTTGCCCAGCAGAGACATTTTACAAATGTTTTTACTTGAGTGTAGAAATACTAAAGCAAACTAAATATCTGCTTTTCTTGATTTCTCTGTTCATTTCTTTGCCTTTAGGCCATGATACTGTGATAAGTTTAAGAAGGCAGTATTTTGACACTTGTCATTCTGATTCCTAAAGCATTACTACCACTACAATGTGCTTTTATTTTAGCCATGTAGGTAGGTGGTATAGTCAATTCTGCACAAGTCTGATATTAAAGGTAAGAAAAAACCCAGCCTTTTGCGGGGGAGATATAATTCAGCCAGGGTGGTGCTGAGTGTCACAAAATTGGCATGATAGCTGTCACAAAGACTGTGCCTCTTAGAGCAGTATATCCAATCTCTGATTTTATAATAGTCCTAGTATATGCTTATCAAATTTGTGCTAATTCTTTATGCAGGTCACCATGTATTTCTCAAACTCCACTGCTATGGCAACAAATTAAGTATTTTGTTCACTTAGAGGCTAATGACATTACTTTAGAAGAGAAATTGAGGGCATTTATCAGAGATTTTTACAGTGACAGATACTGACAAATGTAATAATAAAGCAAACATCCACAGACTGAGTTGATGTAATTATCAGAATAAGAGGAAAATTACAGTTTTGTAAGTACAATCAAATAACCACTGTATTTCTTAACAACATTTTTTTCCCCCTGAAGTCTTAATTATTCTAAATTGGGGAAAGAAAGAACAAATATCAACATCACAAGCTGGCTACCCTGTTGGAAACACAGTACTAGCAATGAGCCACAGAGCCCTTTAGTGCTCCATCTCTCACTTTAAAGCAGCCCAAGCCAGAGATGACTGAAATGAATTTGTCACATGCCAGATGGCATAACTGATATGGGTCGGTGGCTTCAGCCAAGCTTCTGGTCACATCACGATCACTTCTGCCATTACTGCCAACTTGTTCTCTATTCTATTCTAATTCTCTACCCTGTCCAAATTTCTCTCCTACTATACCCCACACTTTCCTTCTCAGAATAGTTACTTTCCTGCCCTCCCACAGGAGAAAGGTCTGGTTGATGTTTTTTTTCTGTACACAGTGCTGTGTGATAGTGCCACTAAAGGAAGTTTTCTTTGCATTTTTAAGTCTCAGCACAGAGGCCAAGATTGCATATCTTCAACACAGAAGAAATTATTTCCCTGCACAAGACTATAAAGCTGTCAGTAGTATTGTATTACTTTTGTGCAGACATGATTTTCTGTGGGCAAGAAGAGGTGCTTTCCCTGTTCCCTGTCTCTTGGCTCATGCTGGTTAATCCAGGTGTCAGAGCCCAAAGGAACTGCTCTAGAAATCATCCTGTGTCAACCAGGATACATGCTGTAGCCTATCTGAGTTAAGTCTAACTGTTCAGTTTAATCCCAGATAGACTTTTTCCTCAAGTGATTATATATTTTACATTCATTCATGAGGATTAATGCTTACCTAGAGCAAAGATTTAGAGACTAATTTAATATGGTATAACTATTGCTGTCAAATACACTCATCTGAGCCTGAGGGACTCCATCTGCTGTTTGAATCTGACAGAGAGGAGGTTGGTCCCTATGCAGGAGCTGTTCAGGGGCTCCAGTTCCATACCAAGACCCTTTCATTGGCATTAGTTTAGCCTTGTAAGTATCCAGAAAGCACCATGTGGATTGAAAAATCCTGAGGGCCAGAGAAACTTGCCTTCTCCTGATCGAGTTCACTCTATGTTTGGCTTTTCTTATTGGAATTACCATTGGCTCATCAAGCAGATTCTGCTCTCCCTTGCCTCCTTCCATGACACAGCCTTCAATTCAGATAGGCTTGTAGTGATTAGAGCAAGAATTTGAGACATTTCAAACATGTTCCGACCTCTACTGCAGTTTTTAATATCCCTATCACAATGCAGTTATTGATCATCTCTTGCCAAAAATGGTGAGGAAGTTTCAAAAAATTGAGGCATTGGCTTAAAATAAATGAAATCGAAAGTTAGATGGTTTTGGTTTGTGTTTTGATAAAACTTACAGAGCACTTAGGTCCTTGCCTTTCATTTAGGCATTGAAATCCTAATTTGTTTCAATCATTGTTTATATCGCATTGGAGTCTTTGAATATGTTGGGCAAGAACAAACTTTTATTTAAAATTCAAATAAAGACCCCTGTAATTACATGACTCTGGAAGCTGCGCCTTTAAGGAAAACACCATGAGAATGTTTTGAGATTTGGTAACAGTGCACGTCTGGATACCAATGTGAAGATTTATATCCCTGTAAACTGATACATTGATTTATTTTTATCCATGTATACATTCACTTCAATTTATAAACAGTTTAATAAATTTTCTGTACATGATTCAAGGTAGGAGGGCTTAGGATTTGTATTTTTCAGAAAGGATTACCTTTCTAAAAGTAGATTTGTTAATGCTTGGAGATTAAAAAAAAGGGGCAATACTAGATTTTGTCTTTTTGGAGCTGAATACTTGAAAATGTAATTCAAAGTGGCAACAATCACATATATAGTGACTTCTGTGCTTGATGACTTCTTTTCTCCTTAGAGGATATTTCATTAATTTATTCTTGAATTATGTTGTAACTACAATGCACATTCTTAGGCAGGCAAAATTTAGTTAAAAACCAGCACAATGCACAGAAACAATATGCTCCACATCCCTTCCAAACCTTATCTATCTTATCCTGCAAAAGCCACATTTTGAAACAACCAGAAATACACAAGTCCATGGGACATGACAGGATGCATACACAAGTGCTGAGGGAGTTGTCCAATGACACTTTAAGCCTGATTTTTATTATCTTTAAAAAGGCCAAAGCAACTGGAAGAGTCCTGAGAAGCAGACGAAAGCAAATGTCACTCCTATTTTCAAGGCCGTATCCAGGAAATTATAGGTCATTTATCTTCACCTTGATGCATGGGAAGATGATGGAGCAAATCATCCTCTAAACAACTTTCAAATACATTAAGGACAGGAAGATTATTTGGAGGAGTTACTGTGCATTTATGAAGGGAAAATTATGCCTGACCAACCTGATAGCCTTCTGCAACAAAATTACTGACTCCGTGTATGAGGAGAAAGCAGTGAAAGTTTATCTTTAGCAAGACTTTCATCAGTGCCTCCCATAACACTGGCAAAGACAAACTGATGAAATATGAACTAGGCAAGGTGACAATGATGTGAATTGAAAAGTGGCCAGACAAACTGCCAGGCTCAAAGGGTTGTGATCAGGGGCAAAAAGTCCTGCTGGAAACCAGTTGCCAGTGCTGCACTGCAGGGGTCAACCGTGGGCCAGTGCTGTTTCATGTCTGTGCCAGTAACCCAGATGATGGGACACCCTCTGCAGATGATACAAAACTTGGGGCAGCAGTTGATACACCAGAAGCTGATGGTTTTGCTGCCATTCAAACGTGTCTTGAGAGCTTGGAGACATGGGCCAACAGGAGTCTCCTGAAGTTCAACAGGTGAAAATCCAAGTCATGCACATCCGAGGGAATAACTAAGCACCAGTACAGGCTGGGGCTGAGCAGCTGACAAGCAGCTCTGCAAAGAGTGACATGGGGGTCCTGGTAGACACCAAGCTGACCGTGAGCCAGCAATGAGCCTTCATGGCAAGAAGGCCTACAGGATCCTGGGCTGCAGTAGGAAGAGCATGGCCAGCTGGTCAAGGGAGGTGTTTATACTCCTCTATTTGGCACTGGTTAGACCCAACTGGAGTGCTGTGTCTGGTTCTGGACTCACCAGTACAAGAAAGACATGAATATACTAGAGTAAGTCAAGGGAAAGGCTAAGTGATGAGGAGACTGGAGCACCTGTCATATAACAGATGCTGAGAGAACTGGGACTGTTTAGCCCCAAAGTCAAAAGGTTTGGGGTGGGGAGTGGATCTTGTCAATGTGTACAAATACCTTAAGACAGGGACTAAGGAGATGGAACCAGACTTTTCTCAGTGGAGCTCAGTGATAGGACCACAGGCAATTGGCACAAACTGAAATACAAGATTTTCCACTTAAACATAAGAAAAAACTTTCTGCTGTGAGGATGGCCAAACTGTTGAACAGGTTGGTTAGAGAATTCGTGGGGTCTTCATCCTTGCAGATATTTGAAACCTGACTGCACATGGCCCTGAGTAATTTGCTCTAGCTCACCTTGCTTGGAGCAGGGAAGTTAGAGTAGACAAGCTCCAGATATTCTTTCCACCCTTGAAAATCATGGAGATTCCATGATTCTGTGAAATTTCCACTCATAAACTCAGAAAGTAGCATTTATTCTTTCGGTTTGCATCAGTTGGTATGTAAATTTTTCACTCCCTATTCATTTAATGTTAAAAACATGTTCTTTCATTAATGATTTGTGGGCTTTAAGATGCATGCAGCTTTTCTGTGTTCTCTTAACTGAGTGTGTGCAGAGGCAAAAAACATATGGACATAAACCTTAGCTGCTTAAAAAGGTTTCCTGTGGAGCATTGTACCCATTTTATTAGGCACATTCATGAGGATCTTGCTGAGAAATTATGCCTTTGATTCAGCCCAGAGACTTGAGAAATTAATTCCCAGAGTACCACATTCCTATATTTGCTCCTTAATGACATTTGTTCACAATTTAAAGTGTGAGTCTTTATACTTGAATTAACAAACTAGGCAACTATTAAATTGTTTGACTGAACAACAGATGACTTGGATGGAATTTATTTAGGGCTTAGACATTGTTTAGACAATGCAGAAGGAGTCATAAGCAATAAATTGTTTACCATGTACCTGAACTACATGCTGATCTGTGCAGGACCTTGTTCAGTAAATGCAGACATAGTTGCAATTTTCAGGCACTTAAACTAAAGAAGAAATTTTACATGAAAAATGGAATTAATATTTTCTCAGTGTACTCCTGCTTTATCAACTTGAGCGTTTTTAATAAGCTCACCAGTCTGGTATGTGAACACTTGGTGTATTTTAAAGATACTTATGGAAGCTCAGTTCCCCTCAGTGCATAGAGTTCCCTATTGTTCTGAAATGAGCAATAAAGCAGTTCAGATTGATTTGTTGCATCAACAAACAGAAATTCAAAGATGAAACCTGTCTTCAATATCTTATTTCAATGAAGTCTGAAAGCCATTTGTCTGTATTTTCATCACTTATGCTCCATGTTGTGAGACATAGGGTTGGGGGAAGTAGGGTTTGTAGCACCACATGACCTCTCTGGGCACTTTACTAAATAAAGCTTCTAATAAGAGAAAAAACTCAAATGTTTACTCTCAAATATTTGAATGTAAAAGAGAAAACAGTGGTATAAGTTGGCTTCGCTCTCTCTTTGGGGCTCACAAGCAGCAGGGAGTGTGGAAAGAACTATGGCTTCCAGTAAGAGCTCTGTTTTGTACCTAATTAAGTGTTGAAGAAACATTGCCCGTGCAGTATTTTTAGAAAATTGCTTTCAGAAAAAAAGCCAACCAGTTAAATGCCAGTGAACAGCATCTGCCCCTTCACCACAGTTCCTGGCACCAAATATGCTTTGTCCTCAAACCAGGGCAGCAGTAATTTGGAGGCACTGCCTTGTATGATGAATAACAAAACATACCTATTTTCCTCCATCTCCACAGCACAGTTCTCTTTGACTGGTACAGGCCTACTCATCTTACACAGCCCAGAATTTTGAGGAGAGTGTGTTGCAATGGACTTTTTTGTGTGTAAACATCAAGACTCCCATGCCCTGGCTGATGAAATACTGCTCCTTCCACATAGCTTTTTCAGAGGTGTGAGGATCTAAAAAACTGGTTTGGAAAGTTTTGGAGAAGAAACTCCTAGCTTTCCTCGGGAAAGGCACGGCGGTTCCGAGGTGCTTGGTGCACTATAGAAACAGGTGGGGAAACCCGGGCAGAGGCACCTGACTTGCCCGCCCGCCCGCCTGGGGCACACAGCTGGAGCCCAGGGGTTGAGGGGAGAAGTACTCAAGGGAACAACCGTCCTGTTCCATGCCAAAGATCACACGGAGAACACAGCACAACCCCTGGCAGTGCCACCACCGCTGTCTTCGCTCAGTGCACTCCCGCGGGGCCGGGCGAGGGCACCGCCAGCTCCTCCGCAGCCCCGGCCACCCTAGCGGTCCCGGGAGTACCGCCGAAGCTCATCAAGATTTTCCGGCTCGGCAGCTCTCAACTCGACGCTGTGACAAGCTCGGCGGGGCCACAGCCCCGCTGGCGTGGGTGTCTCAGGACCGCCCCGGGGCCAGCCGGCCTCCCCCTCCCCATGCCATCCCATAGCATCCCATGGCGTCCCATGGCGTCCCATGTTCCCCGTCCCACCTCTCACCCCGTCCCTCCCGAGGATGCTGTTTGCCGCGGCCGCCAGGCGCGCTGCTCCTTTAAGCGCGCTCCCGCCCGGTCCCGCCCGCCCGCCGCTCCCCGGCCCGCAGCCCTGCGGCACCGGCAGCGGCAGCGACACCGGCACCGGCAGCGACACCGCGGCCGGGGGCCGGCGCTCCGCGGCGCCGAGGGGCAGAGAGGGGCGGCAGCATGTCCACCAAGGCGGAGCAGTGTGAGTGGGGGCCGGGCGGGCGCCGGGCCGGGGTCTGTCCGAGGGGAGGGGAGGGGAGCGGGGCCGGGGCGCCGTCCCGCCGATGGCGCTGCCCCTCCGCCGCCCGCCCGCCGCCCCGGCGGGGCCGCGCTGCCCGGGCTCCTGCCGCGCTCTGCGGCGGCCGCGAGCAGGCGGTGCAGGGGGAGGGGGCTGCCGGCGTTCTGGCTCTTTCTGTCGGAGCCGCCGCCGGTGCTGGGTGGCCGCAGCCCCCGGACCCCCTCGCTGGCCGGGCGACCCGCTCGGGGCGGCGGCGTGTTTGTGCAAAGGCAGAGCCGGGGACCCGACCGGGGAAACGAGGGATCGGGGATGAGAGTTAATATTGAGACCTCCGGCTTGGCCCCCCGCCCCACGGCGGGAGCGGTCCAGCCTGCCCCGTCTGCCAGCGCTGCGTCCTGTCCCAAAGGATGCAGCCACCTGCGAGAGCAGGGGTGACGCACGCGTTGCCACCTTGCAGGTGGTCTTGCAGTGAGATAGAGCGACAAGAGTCGTGCTGTCGTTCGTGCCCGTGCCGCTCACCTTTAGGGTGAATGTAGGCTGGGTGTTTGTGTCTTGCCCACAGGCTGCTTGCCACAGTGGCCAGTGTCCCAGCAGGATTCCCCCAGGTGCTGGCATCCGCCTGCCCGCGGCCAGCGTGCCTCTGCTTGGTCACGGGTGTTCTAACCACCATGTTGGCTAGATCTGATTAGAGCATGATTAGATGACATGGTGGTTGGGATACCTGTATCTGGGCCATGGAAGTGCTCCCCAGTGTTGTTGCTCATGACACCTTGGTGTGTCTGCAAGAGCCCCGATGGGAGGCTTGAAAAGAAAATACTCAGGGTAGTCAAGCTCATCACCCATGTCAAAGCTACTTTCTAGCTTGATACAGTGTCATGGTTATGAACAGGCAGTCTGTGACCAGGAGGTAGGATTGATGTTTGTCATGATGACGTGATATGATTTGACACTTCACATGCTGAGACTTCCTCTCTTCTTCCTCCGGGTCACTGAGGAGGATCCTTGTGTTTGTAGATGTCTATGCTGAACTGGTCTAACAAAAAGAATACCTGTATTTTTTTACTTTAGGGTTTACTGCTTATTTATAATGATGGATGATCTTGCTTTAAAAATATTATGCAGATGTTAATTTATTGCTGTAGAGGTGCAGTTCTAGCCTCATAAATAGAGACACAATGTTCTGACTGTGCAGAAGCCCTGAATTGTGCAGTGTTTGGATCTGTAGTGTTCTGTTGTTGCTACCTTCCTCACCTTCCACTTGGGTTCTGTAACTGTTTCTTCTTTCATGTGATACTTATACATTAATTACACTTCCTTCACACTGCCATGTGGAAGGATTTGTGCTGCTTTTTTCCCCAGCCCTGGCTATGGCATTATCTTCCTCTTCTATTCTGCTTTCTCTGTTCCTCCATTCCTAATGCTTTTGGTCTGTTGTTTGAGCTTCTCTTTCCTATTTTATCCTTGGCTGCTTTTTCTTTTCATCCATTTGTACTTTTCAAGATACTGCATCTAGGCCTGCCATGTCTCTGTTGCTCTCTATTTTAAGATTTACTTGGGGTCCAGATTTCAGATCTTTCTGCCTCCTAATGTTCCTTTTCATGATACTCCAGGAAGAGTATTTGGTTAATGGCCATATCCTTTGCATTCTAACCTGCTGAATGTATTTTGTTTATCAAGGCTACATCCCTGACTAGTTCTTACGGCATTACCAAATGTCTTTACATAACTTCAAGATTCCCTCACCTGCAATTTTTGAGCAATGGACTCTGACAAGGATGTGTTGGTGTGCATACATCACTACCAGTCAAACCCCAGCTGTCGCTGTTGTTGCTTCTGCCCTCACTGAGTGACAGGCAAGAACCAGAATGTCTTGAGAAGGACTCAAGTCATAATGAATCTCAGTTTACCAGTGAAACACTACGACTGAGGAATCACACTGAACAGAACAGAAGATGTGCTGGTCTAAACATGAATACCACAGCTCTTGGGCAGGTTGTATGAACAACAGGTAAAATGGTGTCAGTCTGGGAAGTCGACTGGAGAAGCTTCCCTTTTTTGTAACCATACACATCTTGTATCCCATGCTAGACGTATCAACAGTGGCTTTCATCATTTGACTCTTTGCAGCATGCCTCACGTGTTCTGTTGTATTCAAAGAAAATGAATTCTTTTTCACCTTAAATAGCAGTAATTGGTATTTAGTTGTGGTAAGTAATGTCGTGGGAATGTCTGATGCCTGCTCTATTCCCCTCCAGAACAGTGGAGCAGCCAAAGCCAAAGCTTTGAGGACTCCTAATGGTTTCACTCTTGGTTCAGTCAATGCTTACACAAGGGCTGAGGAGTTTAGTGAAGTCTGTGTAGATCCTAGAGAGATACCTATTTGTTTTTTAGGATGACCCTGTGACAGTGGCCAAGTACTTCCACAGGGTGACATCACTTTTTGAAGTGTGTCTTCAGGTACTCAGAAACTCAGAAAATTGGGTCATTCACACACTTCCTGTAACTCAAAAGCTGGGAAAGTTTTTGCTCTAGGGCTTTCCTTCAGAATTTTCTTTGTGTTCTGGGAGTCTGTGCTGAAATGGATAGAATTTTGGGAAGCAGAACTGAGAAGTGAGGCTGAAAACTTTAGCCTAAAGCTAGTGTTAATATTTAGGCTTTATAAATAAGTTTTCTCTTTTGATATTTTGCCTGATACAATTGCACAATGGCAATTAATAGAAATAAATGGATTTCCATCTTTAAAATAAAGTGATTATAAGTGATTCTAGATAGCCCTATGCTCTGTATTGAAAGTTAGTAACTGTAGGGAAGCACACAGCTCTCTGAAATACATCTAGGTCTGAATTCTGTAATCATCTTTGGCATTTTGTTCATCCATTTAATTTACAGATATCTGACAGTAAACCATGGCAGCCACAGTAATCTGTGCACCTTGCTGCGAATTGTTCTTAGTTGGGTACTGTGACACATAGTCTGTGTCCTTTACAAGTATACTTGGTTTCATTTTTTTTTCACCTGACAAGAGAAAGTAACATCACAAAATACGTTTAGGAAGTCATTGCTTTCTTAATCTAGAAATTAAACCAAATTAGCTTTTTTGACAGTTAAAGCAAATGCCTACCTTTTAAATAATCTGATGAGATGGCCTGCAAATCTGGGACTAAAACTGAGATTAGTGGGCAGAAAGAATGAAGTGTGAGATGGGAAGGGGAAAGCAGTCTTGGGCAGTGCAAGTCAACCTCTGTAATGTGGAGTGGAACACATCCTGCCCAGATGTTACTACCCCAGTGGTTTGGGGGCTGTATAGGAAGCTGGTTATGGCTGCTCTCACATGGGATAACCTCCTGAAAAGCACAGTTTATGTGCCACAGGCCTATGTGGTGGCCTGAAAGGCTCTGATCTTGCTCCCAGCTATCCTGAGGCAATCTGAGTCTGAGTGATGAAATTTGTCTTTTCAGTTGTTTGAGGGGGAGGGGAAAAAGTAATGTGACTGATTTTTAATTATTCATTAATGTGACCTTAGAATAAATTTGTGAGGTAAAAGACTTAAAGATGAGGAAAAATAACTAAAGATGCTTATGCATTTTTAGTGTATTACTTTTGCATATGCATTATGGCAATGTCCCTGGTTGCATTTTTGCTTGCTGTTTTCATATAAGCCCCAGCCCTTCAGCCACATGATGGGCTTTCTCCTTGTGATGAAGCCAGGTAATATCACGAGGGAGACTTCTGTCTGTAGAAGCTTCACTTGCTGCAGGAACTGGGGAGTGCAGTCCTTACAGCACGAAATGAGTTAAAGAATGACCTTGATTGGGTGCTGCAAGGCTGGATATGTTGTCATGCATTCAAGAAAACAGTATTCTTCATTTGATGATTTTTTGGGAGTTCCTCATTTTATGGATAATTGACTGATAATTGATGGATAACCTCATTTGTTGTGTGGCTAACTACTCACTGAATCTTTTGTTTCCTGGATATGAAAGTCCAGTGTGTACTGTTACCTATACTGGCAAAATGGCTTTCAGTATCTTAAGCTGAGCCTCCAACAGTATTTGCAGACATTTTGCTCTTGGTGTCTGTCCATCAGTCTTTTTCTCTAATATGGATACAATGTCACCCCATCTCATTCAACTTGCCAGTGGCGCAGGAGAAAATCAGAATGTTCATGAACTGTTCAGATATCTCAGCAGTGAGAGGCATAGTGATGTCTCTCAGGCAGTTAGTACCTTTGTTCAGTGGAGGATTTAATGGTATTCATACCTTAATAAATGCCACTTGACCATGAGAATAAAACAAAGTGTTGACTAATTGATTGTTTAGGAAGCATGATTTATCTTCCACACTGAAGGAGCCCTGTAGGGGAGCAAGGTGTATCTTCGTGTAGTGAAACACAGTTATAATCCATATGCTTAAGGGCTGAAAGAATTCAGAAGCATCTCCCCTTTTAACTGCCTGTTACAGTCTTGGTGCACTTTTACCATGATGAAGAGTTCCCAGGCAGCTGTGCTTTCATGAGGCTGTGTCTTCAGTCCAGTGCAGCTGAGCAGCCCTCTGTCACAGCCAATGCACTCTGTCTCTCAGCAGAGTTGATTAATCTGAGTGGAGCACAGAGTGTTGGGTGTGTGTAGGTGTCTCTACATGAGACTGTCTTGTGCTGTATAGGCAATGTAAGGCAATGCAACTAGGGTGGGTGATCACTTTTTTCCCAATACTGAACAGGGATCCCATTAGAAAGTAAACCCACTGTTACTTGTAATACAACAAAAAATGGTTTGAGTGAAGGTGTACACCTGCTACTGCTCTTTGAAATCCCCTCATCTGGTTGATCACACTTCCTAAGACAAATAAACAGCAGACACATTGCTCTTTTCATGTCTTTAGTTCATTGCATAAAGTAAATGTATGGCCTACAGTAAATCAAACCAGGTCTCTCTGTCTTAGCTGATATCTCTGCTTTGGCTGTAGAAACACTTATCTGTCTCACATGAACCTCCTGTGATCCAATGACTCATTCATTATAAATGAATCTTGAGATGCTTGGAGACATGGAAGAAGTACAGAGTGGTAATATATATTTTTTAATTTGCTAGCACTGTTTGCCTAATACAGATGCAGAAATTCACTTCCATGTGTTCTCCCTGGTACTCTTACAATTTATTCAGTCAGAACAGAAAGAACAGAGAGATTTTTCTGTTTGTTGAGTTTAACACTTAAATTAAAAAAAAAAAAAAAGGAAAAGGAGGAAACAGACATGACTCTGTCAAAGTCTGCAAAAAACCTAAATGAAAGTTTCTGTGTTTGTCTTTTTGTCTTTTATGTAGTTGCTTCCAAAATCCGTTACCTTCAAGAGTACCACAACCGGGTTCTTCACAACATATACCCTGTGCCCTCTGGAACTGACATTGCAAATACTCTGAAATACTTTTCTCAGACGTTATTGAGGTAAGTTTTGACTAATGCTCTTGAAGAAAAAAGAGCTAAAGAATTGTAGGAGATATTGATTGGCTTTGTATTGGTTTCCAGATTTAATGGGTCAATGGTCAGCCAAAAAGAGTCAGAGCATAATTTAAGAAAAAGATGGTATGAACAAATTTCTTCAGTGGCTGTTGCCCAATTTGCCCAGTTAAGCCCCTTATTGAGTGGCTGATTCTAGAATAAACTTGGTTGATTATGCATTTGCTTGGCCCTCCTAAGACTTAGCTGAACGCACAGACATGCTGAACTTGTGAAGAAAGGAGTTTCTGACCTGTAGAGTTTTAGATGTGTATAATCATGACCTCCTTGACAGTCCTGGTGCCTCAGAATCCCAGAGTGATGAGCCAGACAAGCAGAACTGGATTCTTACTGTGCCGTAGTTCAGCTGTTTTGGGTTCTGGTTCAGTCCCTTAGAACAATAGGAGTAGACACAAAGTTTGTATACAGATCTGGATTTTCATGGCAACACCACATCAGGATTGTTCTGACTCAAGGTTTTTGACTTAGTCTAATATTAGTAATAATATATAGTACTAAATACCACGTGAATGCAAAATACATTATGAACAGGAAATACTACCTCTTGTCTTGCTAAAAAAGATAGGAAAAAATGTGAGACTTTATTAGGAATAATGTACATTCCACAGTGCTGCCTAGTGGATTCATATTTCCAAATTGTTTTTAAAATGGCTTTTGACCGCGAAGAGGGGATTTCTATCTGCTGGTTTTGGCTGGCACTAGTTTTCACATCCAGAAGAATGCAGTTAAAATTGCATTTTTGTGCATAGCTTCCTGATTTATACCTGGAAAGATTGTCCTTGCTGTCAGAAGGTAGTTTGGAAATAACGCTGTTTGCCTTATTTGAGGAGGAAACATTAACAAAATACAATTTACTCATATATTTGTACATATACTCCTATGATATATACAAGTTGAGAAGCAAGAATTTAAACTTGAGAGAATGAGAACAGTTCATTCTAACAGTCAAAGAGCCTGAGATGCATCAAAATTTTCTTGACCCTGTTTATAAGAAGGAGAGACACATAGACAGAAATAATTTTTAGTGGAACGCCTGTTCACAGCAAACTTGAAAACCTCCTGCTTGCTTTTGAAAATTTCAAGAGCAGATCTGTTTCCCTCCTCATTTAGACTGTTGAAGAAACTTACAGCAGCCAGTAGGACTTCTTGTTTGAAGATTAATAAATGAAATTTGGTCTCATTGTATTGAGCAGTGGGAAAATATGTTCAAAGAGTCACTATAGATACCTCTGAAATGTGTCTCTGTTCCCACATCAGGCTGTTATGATGGATTATTTGTGCAACACTTAAATTGCATTTAAGTAAGATTATTTATGACAAGACAGCTTTTGCTTAAGTACTGTGAAACTTTAAGCTGTTAAAGCAAGAAAGTTGGACTTGATCTGAATATTTTCTCTTTCAGCTGTAACTACCAAGTGCTGTAATGAGATATGTTTCTTTTTGATCAGAAGTTCACTTGGTCAGGATAGATTTAGAATGTACTGTTTAAAGAAAGCATCTTTATAGCACTCCATGGTCTTCATGTTTCTAAACAGTACAGCTGACATGTCCTGTGTGATAAATTCTTCACACTCAGGAGCAGTGATGTTCCTGGGCTTACTGAAAAAGCTTTATACTTAGCAACTATGAGAGCAGATCAGAAATCAGGGCAGCAATTGCACAATCGAGCAACTCCCTTTCTTTTATTTCATGTTCAGAGTGGGACTGAACCAAAATCCTCTTGTTGATAATGCTGAACCTCATGGGGCAGAAGTGATACTCATATCTGATACACAGATCTATACAAATGGCTTTGTCCTTCATGATCTGGGATCTGATCAGCTTCAGAACTAAAAGGGTATGAGAAATTAATGCCTGGACTTGATCTAAATTTAAGTGGACAGAGTTCTGATACTCATCAAGGTCAAATTCACATTCTAAACCCCTGTAACTGGGGAGTTTAAACTGTGGGTCAAAGACTGAGTGCTATTGTTGAACCAGTATAAGTTTATATGCTTGCTGATACTAAGAAAGAAGATGGATAAAAAAGCAAAACAACACACCCTGTATTTAGTGTGGCAGATGGAAAGAAGGAAACTCCCACCCACTGTGTGCAGATCTCTGCAAGATTTATCCTAAAACTAAACAGACTGGTTAAAAACCTTTCTGAAGAGCGTGTTCAAAAATTTCTTTGAATATTTTGCATGCTGAGTCTCCTTTCTGCCTCCTACACTGAGACTCCATTGTACAAGGTTTAACATCAATCACAGAAGTACATGGTGGAGAATAATCTTTCTAGCTTAACACAGAGCATATGCAATGAATTTGGGCTGCTAAGAGAATGCTGATACAACCGTGACAAAAATGCCCGTTGATTTCTGGAGCTTTTAGGTTGGTTGTCACCATCTACTATTTTAAAATAACTTTAAAAATACTTCCCAGTTTGTCTGCTCTCCTTGCAGCTGAATTTTTTAGGACAAACAATTCTTGATGAACATGTATAGTAGTAGAAATAATGGAGGAATAGTCAAAGAAATTCCACATGATGATTGGGTTTTACAGAAGTAGATTTTACTGTTTATTACACTTTTACCTTTCCATGTTAAGGACACGTTGACTGTGTTCTTTTCAGTGGGATGTGCCCACTGTTTAGAATCACATTCATATGTGGTATCATTTTGCTGACTAAAGATGGATTGCACAAGAGATTAATTTGCTCCTTTGCTCTGTACGCAGCCTCTATAAATTGCAAGCTCAGGGGTGGGGGGAACAGATGTGGAATGGGTGAAAAAAATAAATTCCTTATTTCTATAACAAACATCACATAAAATCACCATACACAATGCATAGCACATTGACTCATTTAGTTCTTCTTTAATTTTCTCTTTGGGAAAAGCATTTCTTTACATTACAGCATGAATTTGTTTCATGCCCTACTCATTTTCAGTGATTTCTCCCTCATTTGAGGAATGATCTAAGGCTCAATAAACATCTCACAAAAAAGCTTATTCTTTCACATTTTCCTGAAGAAAATTCTCCATATGTATTTCTAAGCAAAATACTTTATGTGAGGCATAGTTTTAAAGGCCTTGGTGGCTAGTTAATGGTCAGGCTTGTTTTGCTGCCTTGGTGAGATGTAACTCACTTGTACCCATTTTAGGAGACCTTTCCAGGAAGGCAGTAATTTTGGGATAGATTTGCGGCAAAGATATACACATCTTGAAACAAGCCTTGGTAGCTTTGCCCCTTATTGCAGAGCAAGTTCAGTATGGAGTAAGTTCAGTATGGAGTTATGATTTGCAGATACTCCAAATTCTCAGCACTTGGTTTGAATTGAAACAGAAGCAAATTGCAGTCATTGTATCTTGGTCTTAAGGGACTTCCTAGCTTTTCAGTTTTGCCTCTTCTGTTTATTGCTTTTAAAAAACGTGTCAGGCAAAAGCCTGGACATGAAATTTTTTTTTGTTTTGTTTTTTTTTTTAATAAATTTGGTGTGGTTACAGCTGGAATTTAGATCTAGTCTTATTACTGTTAAACAGAAGGATGCCCTGATCAAGATACAATAAGCGTGCTTTGGCATCTAATCCAGAGATGGGCCCATAGCTCAGTGTAAAAAGAAAGGATTAATATCCTTTCTGGAAATAAGCGCACTTGAAGTGATGTTTTGGCAAATAAAGGGATGCATAATTGGTATTATCTGTTGGTAGACAAGAAAGGAGTATAGTCATATCTCTAAAGATAAGCTGAAAAATATGGCAAATGAACATCAAGCAAATTAAAAGGAATCAGCACTCTGATAATTTTTTTTTAAAGTCATACTAGATATTAGGTGATCTTCTGATACAATTTCATAAACACCACTGTGCTAGTGATCACGTTTCTTTTACTGGACATTGGGTAACAGAAACCAAAATAATCTGCCAAATATGTGAGGCACAATAAAAAAAACCAAAAACCAAAAAAATAGTTTCTTAAGACAGGCTTTGTCTGTCATCTCTGACTGCAAGGTGATGTGATAGTAGCCATGTAGCCATGTGATAGTAGCCACTTGGCAAAGAACTGTTTTTGTAAAAGTGTTTTGTATATATGGCAAATGAATGATACCTTGTCTTATAAGCACCTTAGCAAGAGTTTGGCTTACTTGTGTAAACTGTTGAATTGACTTGGAGGTAAGATTTGCTGAGGTGATTATATGATAGGGATTTCTGTACTGTTAAAGAGAAGAGAGGTTTCCAGAAGTGCTCTCTCTTGACATAATTCTGCTCTTCACGAGTCAGTGGAAGTCTTAGTGCTACTGACTTGTCTTTTATAACCTTTAACACTGACTTTGGGAACAGAGTTAAACCAACAGGAATTGCTTTTGGAAATCCCAATGACTGAGAGGTGCAAAAATCTGCTGTAAAAAGGAAAAAAAACCATTGTGTGTGGGTTAATATATTTAAAAGGTGTATTATATTTTATAGGCACATATGGAGATTATGAACTAACCCTATAATTGCTTGATAACTAAAATATAACACTGCCTAAGTGACAATTTATTTCTATTTAAAATAGTGGGGTTTATTTTTTTTAATAAATTAGATTACCATGTTTACAACCATGTTTACAACCATGTTTGCAACATTCTTAAAACTACATAACAAGCTGGTTGACGTATAGCCTCTATTTTGATTCCCACTAAATTCTTTTTATTTTTTGAAATTATCTCTCCTTTAGTTTATAGTGAGTTTTGTTGAATAATAACGTAAGTAACAGCAGGAGTGTATGGTAACATACTGTCTGATCTGCAGTTACATAATTGGTCTTGCTTGCTTAGCCCTTAGATTTTTGAAGGTAACTATTTACACAAGGAGTGTTTGTATTCATAAAGCAAAATGTTTCCTCCCTAAACATGGGCAAAATTAAAAACACACATAAACAACCATTATCATTAGCTCACAAACATATGCTAAAGACCATCTACTATATATTATTTTATGACTTTTCCAAACGTAGTTTAGTTAACATTTTAGAAATATTATATTATTTCTAAATCCATGTGCCTGTTTAAACTTCATTATCTCAAATGATACTGAGTGAGTGGTCATGAAACAGTATCATAAAATACATACAGACATTATTTTAATGCAATAAACATGTGATTTTTAAGACTATCTTAACAAACACACATGTTTATTCTTTGCTAAAACATGTTTCTGCAAGTGCCACACCTATATTTTGCATGTTTTCACTCAGTTGGCTCAAAAGATTATAGGGGGGAAAAAATAAATCTCTCAAAATCCTCAGAATCTCAGAGCAAAATACCAGCCTATTTTGACACAGCTAAACACTTCTAATTCTCAGAATTTTTCTTAACTGTGAAACATGGGTAGGGCACTGAAACATGCATTTTTATATTTTTGCTCCTTATGAACCAGATAACACATGAGATGCAATGAAATTTTCCTAGATGTCAATTTTTAATTCTCCTACCTTGAAGCATGAAAGTAAATGGTTGCTAGATTTGTAGACATGCTGGTTTTGGTAGTGATTGCATCTTATGTGGGATGTATCTGGTCTTTTATTATTTGTTTTATAGTGTCATTTCAATGTAATGTGCTGTTCTTTGTGTCTTTGTTGTCTCTTTTTTTTCTTTGTCCCCCCAACAGCATTTTGTCCCGCACAGGGAAGAAGGAGAATCAAGATGCCTCCAATTTGACAGTGCCCATGACCATGTGTCTTTTTCCTGTGCCATTCCCACTCACCCCATCTCTAAGACCACAGGTCAGTTCCATCAACCCTACTGTTACTCGCTCCCTCCTTTACAGCGTCCTGCGAGATGCTCCATCTGAACGTGGCCAGCAAAGTCGTGATGCTCAGTTATCAGACTACCCATCTTTGGACTATCAAGGACTTTACGTGACACTGGTGACACTGCTGGATCTAGTTCCCTTGCTACAACATGGGCAACATGGTAAGCAGGCCCTTGAATGATTCCAGTGCTGTGAATCCATGAGTGGTGCATATATGCAGTAGAAGAGATGGGCCTAAACTGACCTGGATCTGGATTTCAAATCTCCTGGGATGCATTTATATCCAAGTGTTTGGTTTGACTTTCTTAAATAAAGGACTTTTTTTTGCTAATTGTGGATTTGAATTCTGAGGTTGTCTGATTTTTAGTGATGTGCTGGTGGTATGTAACGAAAACAAAATGGTATGTAACAAAAATTGCACGGCTGTAAAACTACCCAGATTTTTAACTTGAATCTGCTGGAATAACTTCAGACTGTCTTTTTGGGGTGGGTCTCTTAAAAATGCACAGAGCTTGCAAATGTGTATCTGGCCTATCAAAAATACACAGATTGAGTGTTCTGGTGAAGGTCCATCTCTACACAGAATATAGTATATATCTAATTGAAGAAAAAAACATGGTAATTGTGCTTTGAGATGGTTTTAAAATACTCCTGTGTAAAAATGGTAGCAGCATCTCTGTCTGACTCAGAGAAAAATGATATTGTCTTATGTTTTAAATTAGCTGCAAGCTTTCTTTTGTGACTGTGCTGTATTTGTGTTGTTTTCCCTCGAGTTCTGCTCTGCATCTGTCTGGCTTGTTAATCTGTTACGCTTTCCATACTGGGATCCAGTAGCCCAGTATTCTCTCTATGTATTAGCCAAATATTAATTTCCATTGTGGTATTATGATGTATTACTTACATAATTCAGTATAGGAAGGTGGTTGTCTATCTGATAATGCTGTTGAAATTCTTCAGGAGGAAAGTTGTTTCTGTTAAGTGATGAATTCCATTTGAGCTGGCAGCAGTGTGTTTGAATCAAAGGCTGCTGCACTAGGAAATGGTATGATCTTGCAAAAGCAGGGCCCATAGCACATTATAGACTTGTTGACTTCAATTCTTAGAAATGGAGGAGTTAATTATCAAAACAGTCTTTTCCTAAATAGATAACATGGTGATAATTAACAATCAATGAAGACCTGTAAAGAACAAATAACATTGGACAAACATAATTTTTTCTTATGGCAACACAGTGGCTCTCCTTGCATGGTTTTCCTGTCCCTAGTCACATTTTTGTTGCTGTGTCATTTTACATCCTAATAGGCAACCTGGGACATGGTCCCCACCTGAGGAAAACACTCTAGGAGTGGCTTGGCAGCTGGAAGCATATACCAATGGGAAATCTTACAGGAGTCTGTGCTGGGTCTAGTGTTATTAAATATTTTAATTTTTTACTTACCTGATACAGTTGAGAAAGCACTTGGATTTGTAGGTGTTATCAAGATGGTTACTGGCATGTGCTTTGTGTGAAAGATATGTGATTCAAGTAATTGTGGCAAGTTGCATTCTGTTTTGAAATGTGTCCAAAGGAGAAATGTAAAATACTATGCTTAAGTGAGAAAATCAAAGGAGAAGGAGGTAATACTGGCTTGTGCTGCAGAGAGCTCTGAGTGTTAACAGTGGATCAGAGAAGACCATAAGTCACTAATATATAAATATTATTCTAGCAATGTGGTAAACATTTTTTTTTTGTGTATGAGACACCCAAAGCATTGTGTTTATTATTCTAACAGCCCTAGCAAGGCCTCAGCTGGAGTAAAATTTTCAGATTTGTCCATCTAGGTTCAGAAAAAACACGTACTATTTGTGAAGAGTCCAGGTAAAAAACAAGAATGATGTGAGGTCTAGAAAATGTGAACAGTGAGAGAAAACCCCAAAAAATTTCATTTATCTAGCTTAGAGAAAAATGGGAGATGTGATTATCATATGAAAATGTGGTTGCTGTGAGGAGAAATAAACTAAACCAATCTATTTGTGGTTGTAGTTGATCAGGATAAGAAGTTATACACTTAAATGGCAGCAATGGAAATTTTTTTTTATAAAGAAGATCTTTGTATGATAAAGACTTTTAAGCATTAGGATGAATTGACAGGAGAACGAGTGAACTGTCTTGCAGGTTTTTAAGAATATTTTAGATAAATATGTGCCAGGAATAATTTTGTTGACTCATGCTTGGGGCAACGAGAGATCACTTGCTATTTTGTATGGTTTTGTGTGTGGAGAATTAAATTTTGCTGCAAAACTTGTTATTTATTTCTTCCTCAGCTTAGTAATTGACTAAAAGAAATATGTATTTTTTTATCAGAACAATCAGTTTTGTTTGGGTAAGTACAACTGCTGTGCTAGGCAATCCTGAGCTTAGGCCCAATCGGGTTATAAAAGACAGTGTTTAGCTGATAAATATGTATTGCAAGAGAGAAGCACTCCGTAGCATTGAGGGTCTGGTCAGACCCTTGCATAGAAAGCTGGCCAGAACCACTGAAATGGAGCGCTGATTTTAGTTTTTGCTATGACCCAGGATGTTTACAGCTACAGATCTCTCTGGCTTTCCAGAGAGGGTTTTAAATCACACCAGTTGTACAGGTGAGACTGAAGGCCTGTGTAACGTACTTAAGGCTGGGGAGTAATTAACAAAAGTAATGCCCCTCATGCAGGAGAAAGGCCTTCTGACGTCTTTGGATCATCATTCAGGTTCAAACTTGGGGTTCCTTGAGTGCTGTAACCTTTGTCAGAGGGTTATGGGCACCAGCTCAATTCCTCATTTGGGAGAGAGTATAAAGATTCCACAGTGCCCAGATACGCAATAAACTATCCCTTCTCTTTGGATCTTAAAATGTTGCACTGTTATTAAGTATCCTTTCCAAAGAGTTACAACGTGATTAATTAGAAAAAGTATAGAAAATCTTGATAAATATTCTTTTCCTTTAAACTCTGGCCACTTTTGGCCTCAAAGGTTTCCCAGGAAATCAAGATCTGTCGTTTAATCACATGTGGTTTGAAAGATAGCGATGCTTCCTGTAGTCAGTATATGTGAGGTACTTTGTAGAACTCTTGAGGGTTATTAAAATAAAGCTCTTATTTTAACATGAATGATAAAGACTAGAATGCTTTTTGCAAAATCTGGCCTTCCATACAATGTGCATTTCAAATTCTGATTCTTGTAGCATCTCTGCTTAAATTCAAGCCATCGTACATTAATCACTTTATGATTAAAATCAGCATTGACTTTAACCAATTATTTTATTGGCTGTAGTATTCATATTCCCTTCAAACTCTTCTGAGTAGTGTTCAACAACTGTTTCTCTCTATTTAGGAGGGTCTTAAAAATGGGTGAAGTCACTTGTCTGCAATGATTATCTTCCCCAGTTACTTTGAGAGGAAAGCTTGAATTTAAATAGAACTTTTTTTTTTTAGTTTTGTAAACAAAAAAGTACATAGTCATAATTACTTTTTCACTGTAATGATTTTATATTTCTTTCATTTTATTCAACAGATCTTGGGCAATCAATTTTTTACACTACTACATGCTTACTTCCTTTTCTCAGTGATGATATTTTGAGTACTTTACCCTATACAATGATTTCAACATTAGCTACCTTTCCTCCATTTCTGCACAAGGATATTATAGAGTATCTCAGCACATCTTTTCTGCCTATGGCTATATGTAAGTAGAACTCATTCTAGTATTGTTTTGTCTTGGCACATAATAGTATCAGACTGTACGAATCAAAATTTGATCTGTTATGGAATAGTGATGGAACACCAGTCTACTTACATACATAAAATAATTTCATGTGACTGATTTTCCAAGGGAAATAGTTCTATAATTTTTATTTATTTGTTATGCTGTGTTTTTGTGTGAATTCTTCCTTCATTTAAAGTGTGAAGTTTATTTAAGAAATCACTGTTTTCAGACTCAAAGAGCTTTCAGTGCCAGCAGTGGGAGTATTGAATGCAGAATCAATGGTCAAACTGCTGCTGAAGTAATAGCAATAGCAACAAGCGTGATTTTTGCATCTGGACTATATCTGGATGTACAAGTATGATTTTTCTCAATGTAATGATGTTGTGATGAATTTCTGATTTTTCTCCCTCTGTCTACTCAGCTCTTTCTCTCTAAGTTCTGTACTAAATAGCTGTGCCTGTAATTTCTCCTATCCATAAGTGTTAGGACTGAATCTGAGGGTCCCTGCCTTTTTTCCCATTCTTTCTTTTACTTCCCCTCCCTGAGGATGTCATGTGATTACTTAATTTCATAGTCCCTGCACATTGTGGGTCTTGGGGTGTGTTCTGAATGCTTGTCTATGTACCTGACAAAAAGCTTGTTAGGACTTCAGTAGTAATGAGAAATGTAACCATTTTCTGCAGGCAGAATCATTAGGGTCAATATTAGGTCAGTTTTAGCCAACAAGCCTCTTACTGTGTGTGACCAAACACTGGAACAGTTTGCCAGAGCAGTTGCAGATTCTCCATCCTAGCAGATGCTCAAAACACAATTTCCCCTGGGTACCTGCTCTAGTTGCCTTTCTTTGAGCAGAGGGACTGGGCAAGATGATCACCAGAGGTCCCTTTTAACATTAACCATTCTGTGATTTTGTGAGACTGTCTTCTCCTTACCGCTATATTCCTGACCTTTATGGAAAAACATGAACAGCTTCTGTACAGAGATCAAGAGTGATGTCATTTAAGTGTGCAGAAAATGCTGAAAGAAGCACGGTCCAGTGTTTTAAGATTAATATTTAATGCACATTTATCACCTGTATTTTCTAATTTGACCAGTCAATGATTTTGGAAAACTCCCCTAACTCTCCTGTACCTCAGTTTTCCCATGTAAAATAGTCCTTTTTAATACATTGTAATGAGGTTTTCTCTATTAACTTTGACAGGTCTAATGACAGTATGCAAATGAAAATTGCTAAGATCTATTTCATACATATGTGCAATACGTCCTCTTTGTGTTAAGAACAGAATGTTGCATTAAACAACTTCTTTTCCTGCTGCTGTTACCTGATAGAGAACAGCTGAAGGTGGTGACATGTCCTGTCTGTCCTCAGATCTGTAGAACTATACCTCAGAATAACTGGTTGAGTCAAATCCTTGGTTTACTTAAATAGATTCCCCAACTTAAATAGTTCCCCAACTGCCCTTGACAGAGATTGCATCTTTGCATTTGCATTTGTCATGCTGCCTTTCTTCTCTATCAGTTTTGGTGAGATTTCTGTATGAAACCAGTCTGCTGCTTTTTAAATTTACTAATCTAGTACTGTCCTACTTTTTTGCTGATGACCATGTTTAATTGCCCTGTTAGAGCTGCCAAGTATTTTTCAATTTAAATCCATACAAATACACTTTTCTGTAATAATTTGGGGGCTCTTATTTGTGTGGATAAGATTAAAAAATAAATGAATGAAGTGCAATGAAGAGAGCCATAGTAACGTTGGGTCATGTGGAGAACAGACAGGGAGAAATTCTCCATTTTCTCTTCCCTCCTTCGTTTCTATTTGAGTGTTCTTTTAATTAGTGTCCTTGTCTTTCCCTGCTGGGAATTATATGCTCCTTTGCAAGGCAAGTGCAGAACCTTTCCTTCCCTTAGTGTTTAATTCTGATTCAAACTGAAAGGGAGGATGCAAGAGATTGCCTAAGCAGTTGGAGAGCCAGATGGGAGGGATGAAAACAGCTCACTGAGCTGGTAGCTACAGTTCTGTGCTTCTATCCCAAATGCTTGGTATTTGGGTCCTGGCAGCCAGGCTTGGGAGAGGGCTGTGAGGATGGAAAGATACATGTGACATCTCTGTGTAGGAGCTTGCCTTCAAAGCCATGTTGCCATGTAAAAGTTCTGCAGGGTTTTTCCAGGTATACCATTTAACAGTAACCCACTTCATAGGAAACCAGGAGGAGCTCCAGCCACATTCTGTGTGAGGTAAAAGGTACACTTCAGTGCTGCTCTTCATCACTATCTCAGCACAGTTCACATAACGATGGGACTATGTTTCTGGTATGTCGCTGTAACTTGAGCTCTTACCAGATGCTCCCTGAAAAGTAATCTGTGCCATACACCAGCAGCTATCACCAGCCCCAGCCCTTCCTCAGTACACCTCAACAGCAGGCTTTCCATTTGTTCTTGGTTCCTCACTCTCCAGCTCCTCTTTACCCCTCCTACAATCCAAGGCCTAGGTGCACTTGGTATACAAGTGATGTTATTTTGTCCTGTCTGTGGGTTCTGAAGGAGAGGGCCTGAGAAGGCAACTGGTTAATGCAGTTTTGGGGATGATCTGGAAAACCAGGTGCGTGCTCTGTGAATCAATACCTAGCCATCTTTTTCTTCCACCAGAAAAGGTGTTTCACCCCCCAATACAGTGTGTTTCTAGTTTTTTAGGGTTTTTTTTCTTTCTTTTTGATTTTTGTTTTCATGACATGGTACCTTAGGAACTTTATTTGCAAGAGTTGGAATCAGTTACATGCTATTCTCACCTGATTTTCCTATTACAATAGAAAATTTATTTGTTTTTTCCTTTCTTTTAAGTGGGATCTTCAAAACGAGAAGGTGTTCCAGCACATGTCAATCTGTCTGCATCATCAATGCTGATGATTGCAATGCAGTACACATCAAACCCAGGTATGTGTAAACATGAAACATAGTATCATTTTTTTCTGAAATGATCAGTCTGGAAGTATTGTCCAGTGCAATCAGAAAAGTTTTGATGATGGGAAAAATCTGTGTCATTATCCAGAACAGGATGTAAAATGAGTTATTTTAGTCAAAACTTGGGTTTCTGAACATCATGCTGGAAGTAATCATTATGTAGGTAAGAGATCTCTTTGTGATGAAGAAAGAGGATTTGGCCCAGGATTGGAGACTCTGATCTACTCATGTTTGAGATCAGAATGTAATGTTATATCTAACATCAGTGTTGGAGAGAAATACCGCTTACCTTGACTACAGAAATTCATAGTAACTGTGTTATACAATGATTCAAGTGTCACCAAATTCACAACTGGTACTGCCTTTCTAAAGAAGACGAGTAATGCTGGCTGCAGGCTTAATGGAACTATAAAGAAGTTAAATGTAATTATGAGTATCTAAACAAAAGTGACGCAGTCCCTGTTAAACCACTGGGATCACATAACCAAATCAAAACAATATTTAACCCCAGTGAGCTGTTACATTGCATGATGGTCGACTGTCACCTGTCTCTGGTCTTATGCGGATGGGTAGATGGTGTGTGTGTGGAGGAACCCCACACTGCATCGTGTGCATCAGGAGTGTCACATCATGCTAATGTGCTTCACACAGGTAGATAAAAGCAGAACACCATTTTTAAAAGCTGCCTGCAGAAGTCAGTTTTTTTCATTAAATGTTCTGTTTTTGTTTTTGTGATTTCTGTGTTCAAAACATCAGAGAAAAATGTTGCCCTGGGGTTTTTGGGAAGTCAGACAGGTAAAGTAGTTCACTTGGCTCTCATGTTTGTTTGATGCAGAGTGGCTCCTACAGCCTTTGGTATATGTGGGAATAATATATTGTTACATATGATTTCCATTGCTGCCTCAAGATGAATGACAAGATACCCATTTACGTTGTGGCAGAAGGACAAAGTTTTAGTGATTCAGCAGATATTCTTAAACTAGATGTGTTTGAAAAAGATCTCCACGGCTGTGCAAAAAGCTCTTACCCTCATGGTAATAATCTTCCTGCATTTCTTGACAGAAACAAGTTACTAATATTAGGTTTTCTTACATTTTGTGATGACTCTCAGGGCAATGATTCTTTAGCAAGCCCTTTAAAATGAAAAATATTTGAATGAGGCGTAGAGTTTTAGATGGACAAAGCAAAGCCAATCATCTGATTCCATCACTTCTTTAACCTCAGTTTCCATTTCTGTATTAAGTCTATACTCTTTTCTCTCTCAGTGTATCACTGCCAGTTATTGGAATGCCTCATGAAATATAAGCAAGAAGTATGGAAAGTAAGTTTATGATCATATACTTTGTGGAAATGACTGTGGTTGGGTAGTAACAAAAACCAGATGGCTTGAAAATTGAACCAACTGTATGCCAAGAAGTTGTAAATGATCTTTATATCCAATCCTCCCTCTGGATTATGGAGAGGAAGGTCCCTCTAATTTTTAGTTTACAGAGGCTGTTCCATGCTTTGTAGAACAGAGCTCTGTTTCCTAAGTGCTATGTGGTTGTGGCTCCAATTAGTGGCAATTTTAATAATGAGCAGGCTTCTCAGTTCCTGTGGGACTGAAGTTTTGCGAGAACTATTTGTGAGTATTGTTGTCTGAATGTGCTCTGAATCTGGTTGTTTATCTGTATCTCACCTCTTTGCTCCGCGGCTAGACAGAGAATTCAATTTGCTCTGTTAGTGCACTGTGGGGTGGTGGGTGGTTGCTATTGCATGCTCTGATCAAACTCAGAAGCATTGAAGTTGGTCATCTAATCTGTCTCTAAGAGCATAAAAAGGAAGTTTGTTAGGGCATGAAATGTATTAGTTTTGTGTGTTCAGCTATCTTTTGAACGGCAGTACAATATATTGAATTGTGGTTTGTTACCTTGTAAAAATAACTGTTTTGTACATGTCTTTCCTTAGGATTTGCTATATGTGATAGCCTATGGACCATCTCAAGTTAAACCTCCAGCGGTACAAATGTTATTTCACTATTGGCCCAATTTAAAACCCCCTGGGGCAATCAGTGAGTACAGAGGACTGCAGTACACAGGTCAGTGCAGCTGGTTTTGTATAGCCCAAAATAAATGAATTATGAGAAGTGTTAAAGTCATGTTTTTAAAGTTCTATGATGTATTTTGACCTTTTTTGTTTGATAAATTGTACTTTGATAACTACATGCAATATCCGTTTATCTGCATTTTCAAAAGATGTTATGAAAAATAAAAACTCAGATCGTGGCTAGTAAATATGTTGTCTTACTCCCAATAATAACTAAACCAGAACAGGAGGCGAAATAAATATTGTGTTTGTAACAAATGGTCTGTGAAACTGCTGCCTGGGCCTCACAACAGTTCTGGTTTATGTTCCTTTCAATTATTGCTTTGGTTGCCTTTGTTGTGCCAGCTGCTAACACTGCTGCTGTTCCTAAGACTTCTTATCTGGCTGTTACTATTAAAAAAAGTCAGGTGATGTCAGGTGCAGTTAGTATAATGGATAAATTCTCAAGGTTGATTATAGGATGAAAATGCGAGACAAAGTCAGGAATGCAGCTGGAGTAGGTAGATGGTACAAAGTCCTCTGTCTGCCAGACTCCCCAGAGATACTGATGGGATAGTGCTGCCACAGGGATGACTGCCTAGCAACAACTCATGACTTGCTTGTCCTGCTTGTCTGTCTCAACCTGTTTCAAGTAATATCTGTCATATGGCATATGTTTTGATCATTTTTAAAATTTCTAGACCAGAATATGACATTTTAAATTGTAAAAACGAAGGGTTGGAAGAAATCTTAGAGGACCCCTAGACCAACTCAAGTGCAACCTGAATGTTCCCGATAGAAGTTTGTCTGATCTGTTCTAAAGCCTTCCATTGAAGGGTTGATACATTTTCTTGACTTTTTAGAAAAAAAATAAAATTCTTCATATACTGTTCTGCATCACTTCTTCCATGCAAGCAGGTCTGTAAACTAAGCAGGACAGTATTCTTTCTTAACTGTTACTAGCACTGGATAGACTGGGGTTTTGTTCTTATATAGAAATTTTTTGTTAATATATCCCAGAATGGGATGAGTATTATCTGCAGTTGCACGGCATTTTGACCTGGGGGCATCCCGCAGAGCATCCAGGTGATGCCATTTGAGCACCCCTTTGTTGTTTACTTCTTGTCATTACACAACTAAGGCTCATTCTGTCTCTGGACTCATTTTCCTGTGTCATAGCTGAGTTTTCATTTTGCCTGGGAATATAACTGAATTTACTCAGCTACTCCTACCATCTTGCTCATGGAGTGGAAGGATAGTTAATTATTTCAGGATGTTGGTGAGATCAAGAAGGGTCTGCAACAGGAATGTCTGTGTCTTACTTTTTCCATTTTCTTGCTGAATCCATGGTTCGTTTATATTGTAAATAAGTCAGGAGGCCTGTATGTTCAAGGTTGTTTATTATAATTATTAAACTTCTTGAGGAATCGCTTTTTGTATTATACTCATTTTTGTATACTACTTAGTACAAGAGGATCTTGTTCTCAATTGAGACTGCTAGGCACACAGAATATAAATATCTCTTCTCATTTATTAATCAGCCGTGTTTTGGTTTTGCAGCCTGGAATCCTATTCACTGCCAGCACATTGAATGCCATAATGCGATTAACAAACCAGCTGTGAAGGTACTGCTGTTGCTTCAGGGGCCAAACCCAGCTGTCTGGGGTGGGGGAGGTTGCACTTTGACCCCAGTCCTATGCTGTGGTTGTGTGCAGGTGACCAAAAGCAGGTGCTAAGGGAACAGCAAAGCCTGTTGAGACCAAGGGGACCAGGCCTTTGTGAATATGTTCTTCGGCTGCCTAAAGCAAGATGAGGTTTTCCTGTAACTACTGCAGGACAAATCTTGAAATTAAACATGGTGATGGTTGTAGAGCACGTTATAAAATTCTAATCTGGCTCCTGGCCAATCCATGTAAATGTTTTCCTGAACACATATATGTGTATAAATATGTGCACAAATATTACTGTATACAGGAAACATTATTTTAGTTATGTAGGTACATGTTCACCTTGGTATCCTGATTGAGCTCATACAATGCACCTACTCTGGTTATGATCCTTTGCTTGGAATGTGTCCTAAAGCAAATAGCAATAAAGCTTTACTTACCTTTCCTGCAGCCCTCTTTGAGGGAGGTAAATAGTATCTTTACTGTTCACACATGTAGTGAAAATGAAAAGGATTTGACCAGGGTCACAGAACAATTTGATAGCAGAAGCAAGAACAGCAGCCCAAGTCCAGAGCATGGTACAGTTAGGTGTACTTGATTAATTGATTTGTATCTAGTTAAATATGAAGGTACCACCAATTTTCCTGGCATCAATTCGAATACTAATATAATTTCTTTAGTCAAACAGTTCTTCAGTGAGCCTTTTCCAGAGGCTGTGATAGGACATAATGATGACACTTGTCTCAAAAGTCCTGCAAGGGACCACCTTCCTGCACACTCCAATCATTCTCAATTATCCCTCTCTCACAGGAGAAGTGCTGAAAGGTGTTCCTTCATGTTGTAGTGATCACCAGATTCAGGCTAATAACACAATAGAGCAAAATATAAAAAAGTGCAGTTCCAAGCTTTGCAGCTTAAATACCTGAATATTTTTGAATGATCTGTTAGCCTAATTTTGACAGAAGCAGCTTTGATCAGTCATCACTCAGAAAAATGCAGCCCATTTTGTCTTGAATAGAAGAGTTGGTTAACAAAGATGAGAAACATTCAAAGAGGTATTTTGCCTTTATTTATAAAGTCTTGCACTTGAATGGAGTAAGAAACATTTTGATCATAGTGGTTAACATACAGTGTATGCATACTACTGTTAAGTGTTTCCTTAGTAGTACAAAACACTTGAACAAATGTGTGTGGAACTGGCTGTTAACTGTAACTGTTTTCTGTAATTGACTTATGTGAAAGGATAAAAGCTAATGCAAGACAAAGTCTGGACCTATGTTGCCAAGGGAACTGTGAGTCTTTGATCTGTCACTGCAGTTGTGCTCTATACTTAAAAGCAGCGATGACTGAAAATTAGATTTTGCTGGAAGAGGCATTGTTGGGAAAGAAAAATCTAGACCTTTACATTAGCTTGTCCTAAGCCATGGATCCTCTAAGTGCTGTCTCTTTGGAGAAAAAAAGTGGAAGTGTACAGTGAATAAATGATGTCAGTGTATAACAAAATGTACTTGTCTTTGAGAAAATGATAATACTGGTACTGAAGTATGTCCTATTTTTTATAGGCTCTCATTTTCACTTACATCCCTATCTTTGTTAGAAATAGTTTGAGATCTTGTATGCCACATGCTGAGTATTTTCTTTCAGAATACTAAATGCTGTTAACGCACACCAAAGCTGTGTTCTGTTTTATGTCCTAGCATTAACATGTTGAACTTTTTCAGCCAGCTTCAATGAACAGAAGTGTTAATCCTTTTCCTTCTCCACGTTTCAGATGTGCATTGACCCGTCCCTGTCTGTGGCTTTGGGTGATAAGCCACCTCCCCTATATCTTTGTGAAGAATGCAGCCAAAGAATTGCAGGGTAGGTAAACCAAGAGCTGGAAAATGATAAATATTGTCAAACTCCAGAGTTCAGAATTCTGGAGTTTTGCTTTATTGCAGTATGATTAGCATATAATTTATATAGGTGAACCTGTTGAGGTATATGGAGCACACCGCCGCTCAATATGAATAAGGGTTACGGATATTTACCCCACATGATCAGCATTTGCACCTAGCTTAAAGAGTTTTTAATTTGAGATCTCTGAAAGAATGGATACTGTGGGTTGCATTGACTATGATAGGGAAACCTCATTAATGTACAGGCTTTTGCTTAAGAAACATATTTAGTCCTCATCCTTTAGTTTTCATTAAAAGCAGAACATTACAGTGAAAGCTCTTTTGCAGAGGTTTTGATACTTTTTTGTAACAGGTATTTCAGATTACTCTCTAAGATGTACTGTGGAACAGCAGAGATCAAATAAATTGATCCAGGATTGACCAGTACTTCGAAGGAATATACCCTGAGATAAAATAACCTCATTTTGTTTTCATTTTTGGTTGTCTTTTTTACCTTTAAATTGCTATTTTGGTTTGCATTAGCATGCAAAATCCGACGGTAATATGTAATACTTAAATTCAGTGCCAGTCATTACTTCAAATGGACAAGGTTACAGGTAGTTCAGAACCTAAAGGAGTGTTTTTCTCCTCAGTTTAAGACAACTTTAAATCACACCAGCTGTGGGAAAAGCAATTACATCTCACCTTAGGTTTTCAAGTCATCATTGATTTAAAGCTGCAGGAAAAGTAATTGAATTTGGTAGAAGCATAGCTTCTAAGGACACTCACAAGAAACAGTACTGGTACTTTGGTTTTTTTCTACGTTCATCTGTTATTTTTCACTATCATTTCTTAGCTGTCAGACTTTCAGAGTGCACTCTCTTTTAATTTGATAAATTTAGGTCTCAAAAGTAATTTTTGAAAGCCTTGAACATGGTGACAAACATCAGCAAAGTGATAATTTACAGTAAGACAGCACAACAAAGAGACGTAATGTAAACCAATCTGCAGTTTATAAAACTACATTTGAAAAAAACAGCACTCCTACCACATTGATTTATCTAAATTTCCTCTGTGCAAAAATAAATCCATATATATATATATATGTAAAGATTTTGTTATGTTTATTATATAATTTAAATTAATGTTTACAGGGATCACAGTGAATGGTTGATTGATGTTCTTCTGCCACAAGGTAAGAGGTATTTTAAGGGTAGGTACAAACTAGTCATAGTTGTACAAAGCTATGCTTCTGATATTTCTCCATACTGTTTTACTTGAACTGCTGCATTCTGTTCAAAAGTGTTGGAATTTTTTTTTAATTTTAAAGCAGTTTGTACTTAATGCTGCTTAATGTCCTGAAAATAGTATGAAGAATTGACTAATCCTTTATCTGAAATACTATATAACTCTTTATGTGTGAGGAAACAGAGACAATTTAACAGATTTTCAGATCTTGAAGCATTCATGATTGGAGCCAAGTTTTTAAAAAGTATTTATGTCCCAGAGCGGTGTCCAAAAACTGGGGCTAGTTCTTCCAGTAACCCAAGTCTGATTCGAAAGCTCTTAAAGCTGCTGAAAGTCAATAACATGAGACTGCAAAGGAAATCAGAAAAGGACATAAAATATTTTTTGATGGTCCAGTCATTGATCCAATCATTGCCCTTTGATCAGTGAGAAAACCTGATATTTTATTATCTACTAGAATGTAGACAAAATGTGTTGACAGGCTAATCAGCATATTATCTAAAATAACCCTCCCAGGGATAGAAGGAAGACACTGCCTGTCTCTTTGCTTTGAAAACTGAAAATTCTTAAGCAATTGAGATTTTTTGGCTGTCTGCTTTTAGTTGAAATTTTATCCAGATTAAGAATGTTTTATTTACTTAAGGGAAACACTTCTGTTTAATCAGCCACTTAAACTTACTGAATCATATGTTGCCAGGGCAACAGATCAAATAGCTACTGCTTACAGGTTGAATCTGCAAACATTTCACTCTGAAATGATGGGCCACAGACATAGTGGCTGCTTCTACATTGTTCATATTCACTACTCTTTTATGCTGAGAGCTTTCACAAGCCATGTAGGCCCATCAGAGCAGTGTCTCCTAGAGCCTGCCGCAGTAGCGTGTACAAGGTGTGCTTTTAAAAGTCTGTCTGTGAGGCAGAAGCATAAGCAGAAGGTGGAGGAGTTGCAGAGCATGTCACACTTGATGCACCAAGGCTGTTACTGCATTTAAATGTAGAAATAGCCATAGGCCTAAATGTGCAGTGTCCTAACTTATGCAGGCTTAGGGGTTTCAGTAGTATCTGGAAACACAAGTTTACCCCAGAGACTTCCATCCAGGATGTCCATTTTCCCATGGCTGCCATAGTAAATCAGGAAGATGGTCATTTTGTGTTCATGTTTTGTATGCCTTCCCCTTACAGCGGAAATTTCTGCTATATGTCAGAAGAAGGTAAGATTCAGCCATTTGTGTGATGGGGCATGATTTGATGTTGTGTCTAGTGTCATTCCATTCCTGTCTAGTGCGTTCTTCTTTGTACCATTTCAAAATTTCACAATTTATCCATGAATGCATTTATTGGTGGATGGAAATGATTCAGCAGCAGCAGGTTTCTTTTTGTTAAAACTCATGATGTTGATTTGAGTTGTAGGTTTTAGCTGAAGTGGCAATTAGTAAAGCAATTCAATTATGCTGTTGAGCTCTGTTTTTATTCTATAACTCTGCTTATGAAGAGGATAGAACAAGAGCTGAATTTTATATCTAAGTGTTTATATATCTTCTCATCTCCTTGAAGTCTTGGATTAATCCTAAATTGGACAAAAATCATACTGTAAAACGTGTATTTTTAAAAATAAATGGACTGAAAATCTTCAGTGCTTGGCTCTGAAAAGATTGCTGACAAAAAGAATCTGCTTGCAGTACATACCAGCTAATGTGTTTTAATAAGAATTTAATAGCAAGGAATACAGTGTATAACATATTCTAGTTCTCATGTGGTAAAGAAAGCTTTTCTGTTGGGCTGGATTACCAGGTGGCAGAAATTTGAGGTCCATATTTCAGAGGCTCATACAGTTTCCTGTGATAAGCAGGTCCTTACATAGCATAAACTGTGGCATGGTGGCACCATGGTTTTGCACTCCTAAGGATCTACCTGTTGCTACCTGTAACATAAAAAGACCTTCTGAAGCATAAGCAGGAGTTAAGAGAACTACTGTAAAATTTGGAGACTGCTCCAAGTCAGGAGATTGAGGCTGATGACTTAAGTGTCAGTTTGGAGTGTTTCAGAAGAAGGGCAACTGTGACATTTAAGTCCAGGCTCAGCTTATCTTTCTGGAAGGTCAGTGATGTTTGGCATCAGGAGTTTGCACACAGCTGTGCTTCTACAGAGTGATTTTGGAAATTGCCAGCACTTGAGCCAGCTCCCTCGTGCTGACTCTCATCCATGTTTTTGGTTCCATTGCCTGATACTTGTGGCCTGATAAACTCCTTTTTATTTTCCAGAACTGTAGCTCCCACGTCAGAAGAGCAGTCGTCACGTGCTTCTCGGCGGGCTGCTGCGGCCGCCATGGCAACAGGCCCGTGCGCTACTGCAAAAGGTGCCACTCCAACCACCACAGCAGCGAGGTCGGGGCGGCCGCCGAAACCCACCTGTACCAGACCTCCCCGCCCCCCATCAACACCCGCGAGTGCGGGGCAGAGGAGCTCGTGTGCACCGTGGAAGCTGTGATCAGGTAATCTGGCAGCTGGCGAGCCACCAGTATGTAAAACAGGATCAGGCTTTCATATCGATATTGCCTGCAAATCTTGTGCAGGTGAATTTTAGTTTCACCGGGATAATTTAAGAGCAGAGACAGTTCCGCTGCTTTAGCAGAGAATGGATCAGCTGTGAGTGTTGTCCTGATGAGGCAGTCAGCCTGGAATCCTAGAATTTGATGTTATTTTGTTCAGGAAAGTGATGACATCATATGGCTTAACATCTAGTTACTCTTGGTTAGATACCTGTATCCACTGCAGGAAAGCTGCATTCACTGACCACAAGCTTGTTTTATAGCTTGCTGAAAGAAGCAGAGTTTCATGCTGAGCAGAGGGAGCATGAACTCAACCGAAGGAGACAGATGGGCCTTTCCTCTTCCCATCATTCCCTGGACAACACAGACTTTGATAATAAAGATGATGACAAGCATGACCAACGCCTCCTGAGCCAGTTTGGAATATGGTTTTTGGTAAGAAATTCTTGCTTTCTTCTCTCACTCTTCTTGATTCCCTCATCTTTACTTTCTGAAGTCTCAGTTTTACCTCTTTATTTATTTTCCTCACTTCGTGGCTTCAGTTGGAGAGTTGTTCCGATTTGTAAGCAAAAAACTTGTCCTGTGAAGCTGTCAGACTTGGAGATTTCATAACTAGTTTGGGTGGAGCTGCTGACTTCCTCCGAGTCCTCTATAAAGTGTGTAACAGAGCTATTCACTCTCAGTTTTTAATTGAATTTCTGTTTGCCATCAGCTTCTGTTCAGAAGTACCCTCTGCTGAGTGCCATTATTTTAGGTTTAAAAGGCAATCCCCTAAAAATCAATTTTTCACCTTCCAGCTTTCAACATCACTTTCTGGAAGCAGAGCTTTCTCTCTTACCTCTGATTAGGCTGTCGGATTCTTAGTGGGATGCTGTTCCTTCCTGCAGTTAGCTTGATCAAGCTGTGTCAGCCGGTGTACTCCATTCACCTGGTGTGGGTTGAGAGAATGAAGCTCTGCTGGTTCTACCCCACACAGTAGCTACCAGAGATTATTCCAAAACAGCAGGACTGCTGCTGGCTATTCATTAGTAGGCCAGGCTGCAGTCTGATGGATCCTCAGAAACTGCACTCTGCAATTCTCCTTAAGGAGAATTCTCCTTCTCAGGCTCTTTCCAATTCACCTTTCTTCTCAGGCTTTGTCTCCTGTCCCCAGAGGATACCAAGAGCTCAAACAACAGGTAATTAAGGACCTAGCAGTGTGCTGGCCTGTGAGTTGGGGTAGAAACTTGATCTCAGATTTGTGACAGCTTTACAGTCCAGGTATCATTTTAGAAAGTTTGGAGAAAGGGAGAAGAATGTTGATTATTATGTGAGAGTTTCTGAAGACTTAAAACTCATATTCACGCCCCAAATGAGGACAAAAATTCAAGATTGGAATATTTTTACTTAGTACATTAAGTAGGTATCTTCTTTCAGAATTTTTGAAGTTCTTGATTTGACTTATCTTTTTATCTTGTACATTTTATATATATGTGTGTATGTATATCAGAAATTTTACTAGGTATTACAGTACCTTCTGAAATTAAAAGTATTAAAGTTTAGACCAAAAACTTTGTCAAAGCACTTTATACTGATTTTTTTCAGTGTTGAAAGTAAACAAAAAAATTCAGTGCCTATTTTCTTTTCCCTTTTATTGTTTTTTTTCTGGTTATGAAATGTTTTTTCTATTGTCCTGTACCAACCTCTACTTAAAACTGATCATCTCATTTGTCTCCTATGTAGTCTGCATCCTCATAACTCTGAGAATATGGAAAATATAGTAGACAAAAAGTTTCCCACCTTTAATTCTAGAAATGAAAGTTGGTTTGTGTTTCACTCTTCCAGGTGAGCCTTTGCACTCCCAGTGAGAATACACCCACAGAGAGTTTAGCACGGCTGGTTAGTATGGTGTTCCAGTGGTTTCACTCTACAGCTTACATGATGGATGATGAAGTTGGTAGCCTGGTTGAAAAGCTGAAGCCCCAGTTTGTTACTAAGTGGTTGAAGACTGTTTGTGATGTCCGGTTTGATGTCATGGTTATGTGCCTCCTTCCTAAGCCAATGGAGTTTGCCAGGGTAAGAATGATTTATCTGAATGCTCCCTTATTTGCCACAGAGATTAAGGTCTTAGGTAAAAACGCCTTTTCTTTCCCAGCTCCAACAAGACAAAGAAATCTCAGAGGTAGAGGGAGCAGTGGAATTTTGGAATTTTTCCTCTTAATGGAATTTTTAGTTTTACTGTCTTAGAAAGTAGGCATTATTTATTTTATTATTTTTTTAATAATTATTATTATTATTTTATTTAGGCATTATTATAATGTGAAGACAGTTTGAAAGAATATTATAGGTATTTAAAGATACTGCACATTTTTGATAGCTGCACATTTTCATTATGCTGCTGAAGTACCCAAACTTGTCTTTGCTAAAAGGTGTCATTTGCCTACTCCCAGATATAAGCCTGTCCTTTAGTGATGTTTCTTTGCTCTTTGCATACTTCATCTCTGCAGGTGTGAATTAAGGTTTATGAAATCACACAGTTGTAACCGAAGGGAATTCTGGGAATACCAATGCCCAGTAACTTCAGACCCAATTTGAGTGACTCAGTTAAGAGACCAGTCTGACATCATTTGCCTTGTTGCTGATGGAGAGAGAGACTTACCTGGAAGGTTGTCCAGGGTGCCTAAGTGTAACCATTGGTGCAACCTCTTCTAGAAGGAGTCATTCTTTCTGTCCGTTAGTTATGAAGCAGAACTCACCACTTAATCATGCTTTTGTAAGACATTCTTTTTCTGAGCCTCTCATGTAAAATGTCCAGAGGACATGTTGGGCTTGTTTCCTAAAATTAAGTGGCTAGACTTGGAAAGGCTGTCAAGACTTCATGTGATGTATTACATCATCAGGCATGAACTGTGCATCTGTGGATTTTTCATGACCTAATGTGTGGGATTTGCTGTTCAAATGCAGACCAGCATGGATGTGTGTTTTACTCTGAACCATTGCTGTAAGATACACCTGGCTGTGGGAGGATTGAAGGTCAGCTGAGGCACTTTGAGAGCTGGATGGGTGCTTTGAATGTTAGAAGCTTAACAAAAGAGACCATGGCTTAGAGGTTAAGGGGAAAAGGAAGGATTGAACCTCATGCTGTAATCTCTTACAGATTTTTTTCTTGGATCCAGCCTCTCTTTTGAGTTTTGTTACCCCCTACTGCAATACTTAAGACTAGACCAAAAACTTGCCAGATTTGCAAGGCTTCACAAGAACATGAAGACAAATAGCCATGAAATTAGCTGTGGTGAATGAAGGAAAAATAGTTTGTTGGCTGAGATTACCATTAATTGCTGCCAAAACAGCAGGCATCTCTAGAGCCATTAGTCAGGAACAGAAGATGTGAGCTGAGGTCAGTTAGAATAATTAATTTCTGAATGCCAATTACTTATGTACTTAGAAGCATATTTTTTTGCTTCTGTCATGTAGAACCTTTCTTCAAAAAAACCCTAAACAAACACCAATGAAAGAACACCTTATACAGACCAAGTTTTTCAAAATAAAGACCCAGCAAGGTAACAAGTTGCCTGGAGCAAAAAATTGATGGTGAAGGTTTGACCAAATAAATCTGTGCCTTTTTGAGAACTGTAAATAATAATACACTGATTCATGGCGTGGAAGTAAGCAAACTTCATTTAAGTCTTGGACAATGCTTTTGTGTACTGTGAGTCAAATGGAAGAGGAAAAAACAATGCAGCTCCATGGCTGAATTCTAAATTCTGCCTTGAAGGTATTAATGATCACCTCCTAAAATTTCCTTGCTGCAACACACTGAGCAAATTTGTGATGCTGAGCAAGTTACAGGAACTAGAAATGTCATTCATCAGTGTAATCCTTGGAAATACCCACAGGTTGGTGGATACTGGGACAAATCATGTAGTGCTGTAACCCAATTAAAAGAAGGGCTGAATCGAATCCTTTGCTTGATTCCATACAATGTAATAAACCAGTCGGTGTGGGAATGTATCATGCCGGAGTGGTTGGAAGCTATAAGGACGGAAGTGCCTGATAACCAACTGAAAGAGTTCCGGGAAGTGCTGAGGTATGTAGGCATATGGTGGAGTCATTCTGGTTTTGCATATGTTTGTTGAGGGTTTTAGCATGGTAAGATGGAGACAACTAATACAAATGCCTATGTGGGCAATAGGCAGTAGTGAGTGAATGCTTCAGATTTGTTTTTATAACTTACATTTAGACTAAAGGATTTAATCTTTGGGAAAGTTTTCTTTTATTGCTCCGGATATCTTTGTATCAAGAGCCAACTACATGGATGCTTCTTTGGTGTGAGCAAGGCACATTTTTAAGTGGCTTCCTGTAGCATGTTGGAAGGACCATCTTTCTCCTCCTGTCCAGTTGATGAGAAATGGTGGGGATTAGTAGAGCTGGCATTGATTTGGTGTTTGTTTAGCTAATATCTTCCCCTATTGAGCAAAGGAAACACCAGAATAAGAATGGTGGCGGAATCGTAATTTTATGTCTGGTGTATGACTTTGTCAGTAAAACTTCTCATTGCCTTTTAACTGATGACAGGGCTCTGAAACTGACTGTAAGTTCATATTTGTAGGTATTGCTGTAAATTTTTTAGTGCAAACATGGAATAATGGACTAGTGAGATGAGTAATTTTCTGATTTTTGCATTGGATGTTGGAAAAGATTTTGCTATCAAATGAAACTGGACATATGGGATGTCAATTCTTAAGGTACATCACCAAATTCAGACATGACCTTATATAGTTAGGACAGGTGGTATCAGCAGCCTAACTCAGCTCCTGTGGAGGGTGAGGCTGCAAGTAGGATTAGCTTTCTACCAGTTTTCTGTTCTATCTCACACAGTGTATGCCATGCTAATTCAGTGATGCTACATTTTTTTCTGTTTTTCAGCAAAATGTTTGACACTGAGCTTTGTCCTCTCCCTTTCTCCTTGGAGGAGATGTTTGGCTTTATTAGCTGTAGATTCACAGGGTATCCATCTTCTGTGCAAGAGCAGGCATTGCTCTGGCTCCATGTAAGTGTCCTCGCTTGACAAGTCATGCTGAAACAGCTGATAATTTTGAAAAAGAATCTGCTTTTGCAAGGTTGATGCACACCTTCTGCCCTTTGCTCCAATATAAGGGTGGTTGGTAGACAGACCTTGAGTGTAGCTAACCCCTCATGAGCAATAACCTAGTTGACAAGGTAGGAATCAGTCAAAGGCTGCACTCAGTAATCTTGGGGATCTTTTCCAACCTAAATGATTTTGTGATTCTTTAATAAAATGGAAGCCTGGGAATTTCTTTTACCTTTGTCAGTTGAGTCTTTAGGGCCATTCAGTTGGCTTTCTTACAGCACTATGTTTTAGTCTCCACAGAAATTGGTCTGTAGATTTCAAAATTAATTTGAGACTCCAGAAACAGCTGTAGTTGTTCCTGCATATGAGGAGCTGGATTAGACTAGCTCTGTGCCTGCCAAGCTTTCTGCTGATCTGGCCCTTTTGTGCTATGTTTGCCCACAAAATTGACATTCACCCAATGTTCTTATCAAAAGCTCCAGGGATAATCATGTCACCTGAGGGCAATGAGTTCAAAAAGGGTATAAAATTTTCCACAGCACCTCAGAATAATACCTGTACTTTTCATTATTGCTTTTTCTTCTGATGAGGGTTATTTTAATTAAGGTCTCTGCAAAGACCAATTTACCTGACTGTAATTTCAATTTTTAGGTATACAGAGTTTTCAAGTAAAGCATGATTTTTTTAGATTTTTCTTGAATTAATAACACTTAATGACAAGTACAAATGAGCTTATATTTATCTGAGTGTTGGTGGCATAGTAGATTGTGAATATTCTCTAAGTGATGTGCAATTAACAATCCTGTCACTATGTTGACACCTGTAGGCTACTATTCTGACCAGGTTCTTAGAATGAAGAAAGGAATTCAGTTTTAAGTAATAATAAATAAGTAGTTATTCATTCAAGTATTGGTAATACTTCTGCTTTACAGAAATATTTTTGTGGAATAACCTCACATCCCTGGGTGTTTGTGCATGAAATTGATCTCAAGGTGCACCAAGTGGATGCCAACAAATATTTTGAAAGTACCTGTTTTATTTTGCCCTGATTCTAACAGAAATCTATGCTTGCACCTCACCTCATTGAATTCCAAAATTAAATTCACAGAGCTTGCTGAACTGAGGATCATGTTATAAAAATGCATATAAAGTAGCTGGTGTTTGTGATCCAACTTGAAACTCATGCTTTCTTATTTGTTGTATTTCCTCAGGTGTTGTCTGAACTAGACATTGTTGTTCCTCTTCAGTTACTAATCAGCATGTTTTCTGATGGAGTTAATTCTGTAAAAGAATTGGCAAATCAGAGAAAATCAAGAGTCAGTGAACTGGCGGGAAATCTTGCAGCTCGGAGGGTAACTGTTACTTATCCTGCTTATTTTTTTTGCTTGTAAAAGTCTTCCTAATAGAGTCCATGTGAAGAATTAAAAATCATCTTTCAATATGGCAGTGTTTGATTGGAAACACTATAAATTTTGAAAATGAGAGAAAATTGGCATGACTTCTGTTAATATCGCTCTATCATATAAAAGTGTAAAGATAATACAGGTAGGAACTTGGTATATTTTCCAACCTTTTTTATTCTTTGCACCTTTTATTAATAACCATCAGCAACAAGTTGTTACGGACAACTGGTCATCCAGAATGACCTTTTGTATTCTGGTGTGAATTTGGTGGGCCTGGGTAAGTTTTGAAAGGGTGAGAGAGCAGAATTTATTTCTGGTTCCCTGTATTTTTTGTCCCACACAAAAGAGATGAAGAATTTGATCTAAAGTTGTCTATCAAAAGCTTATGGTCTGGAAGAAAACATGTACAAATCTGTAGGCACTACACATATTTGGTCTGATGTGACTTAACTTCCCAGTAGTTTGGATGAAGTGCTTGAAGGACACCAGAACAAGGTTGTTTGAAAGCCCCGATTGTTTAGATTTAAGGAACTACAGCATCTAGGCAGTTGATGATTCCTTGCATGTGGTGTACCAGTCTTCTGATGTAGCTCTGCAGCGAGCACTGCCACACCTAGCCCATGATCACTTCTAAACTAAGCAGAAAAAATGGACAAACTTACTGTCTGGTCTTTCAGACCATAGCTGGCCTGAAAACAGACCTTGTGTGCCATCTAAGTGTGTATCTCCCTGCAATGCCTAGGTGTTCTCAGGGTGTTTTAGATGACCTGCTGTGGTGTGGGCATAGATCAGTGCACACATACACAGCTTATTGCCATTTTGACTAGTGCATTTCCAGCTACCTGTATCCTTGGTAGAGCCTTAGTGAGCAAAGTTCTCTTGAGATGGGCTCCTTTATTAGCCTCCTGCTATTAAAATCAGTGTCCATGGATTATGGAGCAGATCTTTGTAACCTGATGGCTGCTTTACTGCTTGCACCAATTTTCAGTTTGGTTTATGATGTTGAAATTCTCCTTAGTAGGAATAACATAATGGATGTCAGCTGCTTAGCTTGAGAGAATGTACACATCTGGGCAGAATATTGTTCCTGTACTTCTATCATATCTTATTCAGTGGCATTAAGGGACACCTGTGTATTTTGCAAAAGAGCTACAGAAGGGAATGGCAAGGCTGCCAGAGTTCTTGCTATTTTTGGCATTTTCGTATAGAATGAGATTGCTTAAATGTCTAACAGTCATTTGTACATGTTGATTTTTTTTATGTTTTCAGGTAAGCGTTGCTTCTGACCCTGGGCGCAGAGTTCAGCACAACATGCTCAGTCCTTTCCCAAGCCCCTTCCAGAGCCCATTTCGGAGCCCAATACGTAGTCCTTTCCACAGCCCTTTCAAGAATTTTGGACACCCTAGTGGAAAAACTATTGATTTTGAGTGTGAAGATGAAGAAATGAATCTTAATTGCTTCATTCTGATGTTTGATCTAATTCTGAAGCAGGTACTTGCAGAAGAAAAACATCCACATTGCAGGAACACTGAAGTTCTGTAGTCACTTTTGGCTCTCCTGTATTGATTCTCTTTCTGCTAGGGGCCTGGCATTGATTCTTTTGATCCTATATTGATTCTCTATCTGCTAAGGGCCTGGCATGAAGTGTAAGGCATTTAAATCCCAGTACAGCTGTCATCTGTCTTTATAGAAATTATAGATTTGTGTTCAATGAAGTTATATACTTCCACATTCTGGTTAGATACTAACCTCACACTAGTGAAAGGAACTTTTCATTGGAGATTTGTTTATTTTTACAGACTAGAGGCAGAGACATGTTGATAAGCTTAGGTTAGTTAGGTTAATTTTTGGATAGTTAGGTTTGTACATTGTGAATCCAAGGATAAGTGGTTTGGATTACAGTCTCCAGGTAAAATTAATGGATTCTGTGCTTGAAATTGTCTATTTACTCTAGCTGTTTGGGCTTGAGCATCAACACCCTTGACAAGTTAAATTCTGAGCTACAGTTTATCTCAAATTCTTTCCAGTACTGTAATATAAAAGTAGTAGAAATGTAGGAAGAAGCAGAAAGTCAGTGCTCTGCCTTTTAAATGAATAATAAATCCTTAATCTTTTCACTTTCTTTCAGATGGAACTCCAGGATGATGGTGTCACTTTGGGCTTAGAGAACAGCATCTCAAAAGATATAATAGCCATCATAAACAATGTGTTCCAGGCACCCTGGGGTGGTTCTCACACCTGTCAGAAAGATGAAAAAGCTGTTGAATGTGGTCTGTGCCAGTCCAGCATTCTGTGTTACCAGCTGGGTTTTGAGCTGCTGGAACAGCTTGCTCCAAAGGAAGAAATCAGGCTTGTGGTAAGCAGAGCAGGAAAGGATCTGTATTATTGGTGTGCTAAAAAACTCCTTCACTATTCTCATTCCATTGTGCTCAAGGGAGCAAAGCTGCACTGACTTTTGGCATGAAGGATTCAGGAGTTTAAATCAAAATGCCATTGAACTCTAAAATTTCCTAAGTTCAAATTGATTCAAAGAACCCAGGGAAGATGGCAATATTCATCCACTATGAACTCTTCCCCCATGAACATTGACGTGCTATTTCACTTTGGAAGTGCATCACTCCAATCATACTGTGTCTCGAATAAAATGTGAAATGTTAATACTTAGCTTTTGTTAAAAGCAAAGAGTGGATGCTTTAAAATGATTAATGATTTTGAATGAATCAGTTGTCAAGTGAGCAAGCCTTAGTTGGAGCTTGACCATTTAAAATGCTGAGTGCTGTGGGAAAACTGAATGTACTTCAGGTTGAGTATCCAACTTTATCAGATACAGATACTCTCAAGTTGCTAGTCACCATTAAAGTCCTCTGTAGCTTTGCAGAAGAATTGGAGTATTTCCTGTGGTGGTGGTGGTGTGGTGAATTTATTTTGAGCTGTATGTCTATTATACATAACTTTTCTGCCTGATAGTTGAGAAGAAAGCATCATTCTGTTTATTCTGATGCTCATTTGCTGTGGCATTTTAGTAGCAGATTTTTATTAGTTTATTTCTTCAGTGGAGGGAATAATGATGCCTTTTTATGTGTCAAATTTTCAGAATTTAATTTGATGTGTATGCTAGAAGTAGTTATTTTGCATTTGATAGTCAATAACTTGTGCTAGAAAAATCATCTCATGCCCCTCCAGTACAGATTCTCATCTCAACCGAAAAATAGCGAGTAGTGCAGTCTTTTGGGTGCTGGGGCACTCCCAGAATTCACACTGCAATTTACAACATAAATGTCACAATGGGAACCTTTAATGCTGAGCTCCTGGCCACAGGCAGAAGTAACTCCAGCCTGGAGTTTACATTTTTCAATGTAAAAGTGGTTGAGGTATGTCTTGCCCCAAAGCTGGTAACTCAACAGTAGTGCAGGAAACACCCTGCTCCTGTCTGTTACTCCTTTCAGGCAAGGATGACAAACTTGGTGAGGTATTGGCCCTTTGATTGAATGCCTCTCAGCTCTGATATGGATATACAGTTTCTGTTAAATCCATGTTTGGAACACAGTCTTTTTGTCAGTATGCATTTGCTGATGCAAAATATTAGATATGCAGGTTATTTGAGTGCACAAATGTACATGGACCTAAACAAAGTCTGCCTTATTTGAGCTCAGTTTGTCACACCAGTTGTAGCTTAGAGAGCAGGATATGGCCTCATGTATGTAGAGAGCATCAAGAAATGAATTTAACTAATTATATTCTTAAAGGAGCCCACAGATAACCTCGAGGATAGTCTTCTGTATACTAGACCTGAGTTTATTATAGGAACTGAAGGAGAAGAGGAAGACAAATCAGCACCAAAGCATGGAGAAAACCCAGGAAATCACACAGAGACCACAGAAAATGCTGGTAGGTAGAGGCTGAAAAGGTTATTTCAGTAAGGCTGTAAAGAAGTGCTTATACTCGTATACAATACAAGTTTCTGGAGCAGTCTTTCAAGTCAAACAATGCACAGTCACTTTTTTTATCATGCATTTAATTCTTTCAACATATTAAATAACTAGGCTGTAAATAAGTTGATAGCAAGTGTGACTGTCTCCCAAAAAAATGTTAAAAGAAATCTTGGCTTTTTGAACATATAAAGTAGCAAAAATATTACATGCTAAATTCCATGCTGTGCTAATTTTACTGACTGCATGCTTAATGTGCCTAGAATTAATTTAACTCTCACCACCTTAACATTCTTTAGTTTCATTTTGAATCCACAGATAAAAGAATTTTAACGTTGACTGTAACTTACATTTTTAACAGCGATAAAGAATGACACAGAAAGGAAGTTTTGTTATCAGCAACTTCCAGTTACCTTGAAGCTCATATACACTATATTGCAGGTAACATGGATTACTTGTCAGTTTGGTTTGTATTGTTGGTGAAGTGGTGTCACTGTGCTGAGAGAACATCTGTTTACACAGGAAATGTCAAGGTTTGAAGAACCAGACATTCTTTTTAACATGCTGAATTGTTTGAAGATCCTGTGTCTTCATGGTGAATGCCTGTATATAGCAAGAAAAGACCATCCACAATTTCTTGCCTATATTCAAGATCACATGCTGATTTCAAGGTGGGTTTTTATATCACATTTTTTCTTCATACTTAATTGGTTCTCCAGCTATAAGTTTGTTGTTAGTGTCAAAGAATTTGCAAGTTTACAATGGAAAATTGACAAGAGTGGTAGGAATGTCTGGAAAGATCAAGAAACCTGTATAAGAGTTCATTGCACAGGCCAATTAAGATGTAAATGAAATCAAGGTACCCTTCATTGTCCATCATGGCTACCCCATCGTGAACCACCTCTTTTGCAATGAGTCAGAGTCTCTCATATTCAATAATACCATTACCTGAGACTGATGTATCTTCCTGGACTCTACAAAATAAAATAAAGGATGTTGTGGAGGCAGGCATGCAGTTTATAGGGCCTTAGCATTAAAGCTGAGAGAACAATAGTATTTCACCTTATTTTTATAAGGGAAAGGAATTTTGTTCACTTGGAGTCAGAGTGAATTGGATTGAAATCCATGCATTTTAAGATTCTCTTTGGAGAAAGGGACTTCTGCAGAAAAGTAGCTGAATAAACATCAGCATATGATCTTCTGAAATAGAGTGTGTTTGTCAGCACTTAACAGCTGCTCTATATCAATTTTGCTGAAGATCTTCCAAGACTTGGGGTTTTAGCATCCTAGAAAATCTGTCCTGAATCTAAATACCAGCAAATTGTGAATATCCAACTTCTTAGTTGCTCGTGGATGCACATGATTTGTGGTGCCAAGACACTTCATGTGGCTTATGTGGTGTAGCTGGTCATGCTGAAACTCCTAATTCATAGCATAGATTGTGTTCCATGGCAGTTATCTTGAATTAGGCAAACTCTTTCAAAATCTGAAGTATTTCAAAGTGAGGAATATTTGAGCCTGGATTTTTCAAGAAAAAACCTGCTGTAGTTGAAGATTTGCAAGTAGCTCTGTTTTCCTACTCTGTTTTTACTACAGTCCACTCCACAGTATTCACATAAATGCCCAGGATGGCTCATAAATATTTTCATGAAAAGTTCTTTACATTTAGAAGAAAGGATATCAAGGGAGTGTCTTTATAAGCAGGCTTTCTCTCTTTTGTCTTGACAGCTTGTGGGGAGTTGTGAAGTCTGAGTTCTCTCAGCTTTCTTCCCTGGCAGTCCCACTTCTTCTTCATGCACTTTCGCTTCCCCATGGAGCTGACATTTTCTGGACAATCATAAACAGCAATTTCAACAGTAAAGACTGGAAGATGAGATTTGAAGCAGGTGGGCCTGAGAAATGTACTCTATTTTCTCTTTGTTTCTTCTCTGAAGAGGTAGAGCTTTCTCTGCTATAACTGAGGAGACCTATAATAGATGATGATCTTTTTGCTGCTTTGGAGATAGTTTGGTGCAAAACTATGGCACACAGTGCAGTAAAATAGAGGAGAAGATGAGACATTTTGGAAAATAAAAATCAAAATTACAACTCCTTCCAGCTATCTTTTTGTTGTTACTTTCTCAGCTGTGTATATTTCTAGGAAATTTATATTAATCAGTACATAAACCATTGCCTAAATGAATATGCCTCTTTTCTTGTCTGGGTGCATGACTACTACAGTGGAGAAAGTGGCTGTGTTGTGCAGATTTTTGGATATTCACTCTGTGACAAAAAACCACCTACTGAAGTACTCTTTGGCTCATGCATTCTGCTGTTTCCTGACTGCTGTGGAAGATGTCAACCCAGCAGTGGCTACAAGAGCTGGCCTATTACTTGACACCATAAAGAGGCCAGCTTTACAGGTGGGTGAGTTACATGGGAAAAAATACATTCCAATGGGAAACGGGCTTTTCACCTGGAGTTCAGATGAAAAGCATCACAGTCACTGCTAATACCTCTTTAGGCAAGCATTATTGGTCTTGGTGCTTGACATATGCCCAGAATAGCCAAGGGAAATGATGCTGCCCTACTGCCAACTTAGAGTAATGGAACTGTTTACGTTGGAAAAAATAATTCTTAGGATCGAGTCCAACCATAAATACTTTGATGACTGCAGAGGATTACTATTGTGTTTGAGCTGCTGTTGTAGAAAACTGTAATTTTTTTTATTATTTGAAAGTAATCTGATATTTTTCAATTAAAAAAAATGCAATTCTAAGTTTTATGACACCCTGCTGAGCTCACTGTGAGAAAATATGTTTGAGCAAAACCAAACATGGTCTCGATCTTTACAAGATTTACTTAGGCATGTAACTTCAAGCATGTGAGAGAGGCTGCCAGTCAGGATTCACATGATTAAGTCTAAGCAGATACGGAAGCGAGAAAAGCAAGATAAAAAAAAAAATCTCATAGAACAATTCAGTTCTAGTTCTCTGGAGAATAGAATGAGTGTGTCAAGAGTTCGGGGTTACTGCCTACGAAAAGCTGTTAATATTTGCTAGATTAATTCCATTTGGTACCTTTTCAAAACAGTTTCCAGAGACCTTGAGTTCAGTGATACAGTTACTGAACTTGGGTTTAATGAGACCAGTATACTGCACTTTTATATTTAATGTGTGGGCTTTCTTCTCAACCTTAAGTTTTAACACTACAGACAAAATTCTAGTGCAAATAATGTGCAGAAGAATTTTGAGGCAAAGTGCCTCTGATACACTTCACAGTGTAATCTTTCTTCCTCTGTTTAGGCTTGGTGATTCATTCTTTTTGTAATTACAGGCTTGATTCAGTTACCTAAATGTAAGGTTTTTCTCGGACAGGGAGTGTGAGTGAAGTACTTTAATATTGTGTGCCAAATATGCGGTAGGACAGAACTTTGCTGGTACCTTTGTATTGCTCAAAATCTTAGAAAATTCTACATTCAAAATACGATGCTTATTTATCTCTTTATTTACCTTACTTTCCACTGATATCAGTAGCATTAGTTCTGATTTAAAGGACTTGGTAGAAAAAAAGAGCTAAACCTTGATCCTGTACTAACTGACAGGAGGAGTTACAAGCTTTGACCTCCCTTTGCTTTAAAAAAATCCTTAAAAGATCTCGTATCTCAGTTATGTGTTATTTTTTTTGTTTCCCTCTATAGGGTCTCTGCCTCTGCCTTGATTTCCAGTTTGACACAGTTGTCAAGGATAGGCCCACAATTCTTAGTAAGCTTTTGCTACTTCATTTTCTAAAAGCAGATATCCCAGCTTTGAGCTGGGAGTTCTTTGTGAATCGCTTTGAGACCCTGTCTTTGGAGGCGCAGCTTCATCTGGACTGCAACAAAGAGTTCCCTTTCCCAACAAGTAAGCAGAATTGAAATCAATCTGATCACTTTTTGTCATCTTCTGGAATTTTAGCTGCCTGCAAGAGTCTGAGAGAGTTGCAGGTCTCATGTGTATAAATTCTCTGAAATTAACTAATCTTTCAGGCCAAAATGAAATAAATTGAAGTGAGCATTTTTTACTTCCTGAATACGGGTTAGGCTGTATTCTGTTGTGCCTTTGGGTGCTGTGTTTTGCTCTCATTCGGATGTGTTTGCAGCCTTGGTTGGATTGTGGTCTGGTTCTATGATCGCCTGCAACCCACATTAACCCACTTGTTCTACTGTAGATATTCTAATACTGTCATGTTTGCTATTCTCCAAGTCCCAGATCATGCCAACCCTGTCCCGTGGTGGTCTGTACGAAGTCAGCCCTAGGAGCGCTGTTTGACCCTCAAAAAAGCCCTAGTGTATGGGGCACAGCATAAGAGATACATGGACTCTTAGAGCCAGTGCTCAGTTAACTATTATTGCAGTGACAAAAGTTTTTAAATGTTTGTCCTGTTCATACTTGGTTTCTTGATGAGAAAACAAATCTCTTTCCTTTCACTAGGGAGGGACTAAAAATTACTTCATGCATAATTATTTAGAATGCTAAATAATTGAAAACTTCCTAACCCAAGTGGTGGCCCATGAGTCAGATCTATTTCCATCTGATTTTCCTGAAGGAGATGGGAACAGCTGTTTGAACAATGTATGTTCCCTCAGCGGTCTAACACTTCCTTCTACTTTTGCATGGAGCCCAGTGCCTAAAAAAGCCCAGGTGGTGCTACTGCTGCACAGGAGAGGGGTGGAACTGCAAAGGTATTTTCTTCCCCATGTGTGAGTAGCTTGACCCAATGCTGGGAACTGCTGCTGTGGTCTGAGGATGGAATCTTGGCAATAGTTTCTAACACCTCTGACTGCAAATGTAGGGCAATATCTTTAAATAGGAATACTTTAGAGTGATTTAAAATAAGAAGGAGGTAATTTTCAGATTTCTTTTTAACCTTTCTCTTTGCCATTTCAAGGACACAGGTGATGCAAAGAATGGGCTCACTGACTTCAGTCACTCAGATGATTAAACTCAAAGGGTTTCAGTGCACTATAGATATGAGTATGGAAAAGTATTGGTGATCCCATTAAGACATGCAGTGATACTGCTGGTAACACCACTATAACTCAATAATAACACTCACAGGTTTTTTGAGTTCGAATTCAGGATGGTAAGAGTAGGCATAACAGGAGGTTAGTAAGGCAGAACTAGAGGCCATGGTTGGGTATGAGTGCACTAAATGTGATCCATACTTGTGAGAGTTCTGCCCTTTTAAAATATATATACCTTCTCTTAGCCTGAAATTCAGATCTTGGTTTCAAGAATTTGTTTTTGTCAAGTAACAGCATAATTTTTTAACAGAGTTATGCCTTTTGGGGTTTTATGGATTTCAGAATGAGAGCATGTAGATGAGTGCCTTGCAGATGGACCCCTTGGGCCCATATGAAACTTTTCTTGGCTTGAGTGGGACCTGGGGCCCAGTTGCATTTGGCACTTGGCAGCAGTAGGGCCCCCCCATGCTGTGGAATGAATCCTAACTTGGTCCCTTGCATTTGCAAAGCTATCACTGCTGTCCGGACAAATGTGGCCAACCTCAGTGATGCGGCAATGTGGAAGATCAAGAGGGCTCGTTTCGCACGCAACCGTCAGAAGAGCGTGCGCTCCCTGAGGGACAGCGTGAAGGGACCCGCCGAGTCCAAGAGAGCGCTCTCCCTTCCAGAAACCTTAACCACCAAAATTCGTTGAGTATCTATGTTTTTGTGACACACCCGTATCTCCTCCCTTAGGTTCCTATCCCGTTGATGGGTACACATTGGATTTGTCAATATTTATCCAGTTGGGATGGCAAATTTAGGTTTCTGACTGCTTTGGGCATTACTCAGATACTGACAAGTTAGTGAGTTTGACAAAGAACATAGACATTGTGTCTAGATGTGTCTGTTTAAAATGCCAGAATAAAATGCTCCAAGACTAGTTTGTCTTTTCTAGATCTTAAATTTTGTTTGTGGCTAATATGCAGTAGTTTTGTCTTAAATAGATACAGTGTTTACAGAAAAATTCCTCTATTACTGATTTATTTATTAATTATAATTATTAATCAGTGCATGCAGCATATGTTAGACATCTTAAAAACAACTATTAATGTCTCAAATGAGTTTTTGAATATATTCAGAATTCCGTTGTTAAGCAAACAATGTCCGTGCAACACATCCTTCCTGCTGGCTTCTACAGGAGGACCTAGGTGCTGGAAAGCCATAGGATTGTGTGGAGTGCCATGCAGATACCTTTCCAAGCAGAAATAAAGCTTGGCCCTTCTCATTTAGAGAGTTTTGCAAACACAGATCAGTCCTTATATTCAAATTGGACCTCTCACATTGCTCTTACCCATGCAATAGGAACTGATAAAACTTTTGAACTTGGGTGCTAGTGATCTATTAACTTAAAAAGTAATTTTCTTTCCAACACTGCAATATATATTCTTTCCAAGACCCCCCCCAAATATTTTGGGATTCTTAGGTAATCCTTCATGACCGATTACTGATGCTGCACAGGGACTCCTGTGCGATGACTCTTGTACCAGCAAAATTGAATGATGGAGAAAATTAGAGTTACAGAACATGGTGCACAAAGTCTGTAGGGCACACAAGTGACATGTTCCAAGCAGATACACTCACTGCCTGACAGCAGTGCATGAGTAAATGAACATAAATGTGCTAACACTGAATATATGCTAAGTGTAAGATGTCAGTGCTGCCTTATTAAACAGAGTTGCTCTTGTTTTCTCTTAAAGCTGTGAGCTTGACCAGACATGAGCAGTCTGCACCAGCTCTTGGAGGAACACCAGAGCAAACACCAGGTGGGTTTGACAAGGGAGGTGTGTTTTGATGGAACAGGAAAAGGAAGGCTCTAACTCTGACTTTCTTGCTGATCATGAGATAAACTTACATGAGATGGAAGTTGTCTAAATGGCAGAGTGAATCACATCTCAGCATGGTTTCAAAAAGTGTAAATTGAAGCTTTGCTCTCAATCTGTACTGAATGCTGCCTCCAGTTGTAAATAAGACTTTGGAGTTGGGAGGAGGTTATTCAGTCAGTCAGCTGTGCCAGCAGTGCCTCACCCTCCTGTGTTTCATTGCCCACAAGTAAATATTTGCTAGACTTGCCCCATGGGTCACCTGTTTTGAGTCTGATCTTTGTCCTTCAGATTTTAAAGACTGCAGACAGAATACTTTTGCCTGTTAGTACTGTATATTACACGTCTCCTCTGCATGCTTATAGATGTCTCAAGTCCCTTATTTTGTATTTACTGACATTTTGTGAAGATGTTGCCCTTCTGTCAGGTGTCTGTAGAATAGGCAGCACAGCAGGGTCCAAGTAATCTCTCAATAATTGTGGCTACTGGCAGTTATTGCTCTGAGTGCTGTGTAGACTGATGATTTGGAAGTGAAGAGATGTCAGATTCAGATCTTTTCATGTTCCATCTTTAAGACTTGGAATACTTCCAACAGATGCAAATTCATAATCAAAACATATCAACTTACTTGATGATCAGCTGGAAGGAAGATACCTTGTCACTGTGGGAGCTGACTAAGCTGTGAAATGAAATAGGGGAGTTTCTGAGTTAGCAGGATATAGCCTGCTGTGCTAGCCCAGTGAGAGCTGGAAATCAACCAGTTCCTTACAGAACATATGTGTGGGTTGTCACAGGCTCACAGAGGGAACAAGTGATGTAATGATGCAATAAACAGGTATGTCAGTGGATGATTGTTCTTCATTTAATGGCTCTAACCACCTGCTATATACTGGGCTTAAAGGAATTTTTTTGCATAAGAAGTGTCAGTCTCACAGTAGGCATTGTTAGACATTGTGGTTTTATTAGCTGTATTTTGGTATTTCTACACTTTACTTTCCAGGCTCAGGTAGTTCATCACCTAAGGTTAAAACAAAGTTTCCACTAAAAATGTGTATATAAAATGTTTCATGTAGTTAGTAACTACTGATCTCAAGAAAACTCTAATAATATGATTCAGAATACGACAGATGATTTGGGAACTAGAAGACTGATTACTGCCCCTTTTCTCCTACCCAGTATTTATTATTCCTTCCTAAAAGCTTAAGTGTTTGTAAAAAGAAATTTTTGAGTTTTGTTTCAGTTTTTAACACTGCATTGGGAGTACTGAGCATATCTGATTTGGCTAAGGAACTGACTGACTCCTAAGCAGAGGATGTACATCTGTAGTAGAAAAACATGTATTTTATACATGGCACTTGAATGAACCAGTTTCATGCTCATCTGTCCTTTCTAGATCTAAAATGGGCATCCTTGCACAGTCCAAATGCAAGCTGAATTCAGTGTGCATTCTGTATGGATCAAACAGCAGGATCATGTATTTGTTCCTGTATCCTCTGCAGTATCCTGGACAGTCACTGAGAGAGTTTCATTGGTAGGGATCACAGCTGGGATGATGAAGCATGGTGTAATTGTGATCTGATGTTTTATGTTACATTGTGATAAACCTTAGAGTAATTTGAAGGTAAAGGGATCTGAAATAGGGGGCACATGAATAAAGAGATGAATCTTCAGAGGTAAGGCTAGACTGAATTCAGGCATGGAGGCTGTATATTAACTATGTCTGTGAGTTTGGTGATGTGAGAAGGTTTTGATGAGGGTTGGGGAGGATATGTGTGTGTATCTAATGTACCTTATATAGGCATATACAAATGCACACAAATTTCAAGGGGTAAAAGTTACCTTAGCCACTGTAGAGATAGAGCTGTCTTGGTTTTGCATTCTTAGCTTGGATTTAAACAGCCTCATGTGATAACAGGATACCCTGTATCTTGTGTTGATGAAATGAATGTTTAGTTCAGGCTTCATATAACTTAAGACTCATTCCAGACAGCAGTAGTTTTCCACACTCTGAAGATCTATTGACTAAACTGGATTGTAGAGTTTTTGCAGTTTTAAACAAGTAGTTCTCCATTGCTGGTTTTTTGCAGGTTCCTACATCAGAAATAATAATGGAGTGACTGACATTCCATAAACTTGATCTTTAGTAGAGCTATGACAAACAAATCAGGGTGAAGCTCTGTTTACTCTTTCCTGCTGTATAGTTTTGCATGAGGGTAAAGTATGAGAAATCTTTAATGCATCAGAAAGGGTAGTAATATTTCTGGAAGAGTAAAATGTCAGGAAAAGTCCTGGGAAGTATCTGTTAGCTAGAGTTAGCATTATGAAACACTGTCAAAATTGAACATTTTATCACTGAGCTTCTAAATTATATTGCTCAGCAAGTGAAAATAAAATGGTTTAATCTTTTCAGATTAATTCCTCTTTGAATTCTATTTGGAGAACCAGGAATTATTTAGAGCCCAATGATCCTTTGACTCATTTCATCTTATCGCCTTCTTTGGTTTATTGAAAATCTCACAACATGTTATAGAGATGAAAATAAATAGGGCTGGATAGAACAGTCAAATATCATCCTTACAAAAATTGTGTCTTTGTGATATAATTCCATGGAAAATTTTAATCTGTGTGTAATATTATATAAGAATATAAGATTATTTCTCAGTTTATGTCCATGAAGCTAAGATTATTTTCTGTGTACATTTTTAATGTGCTTCTGAAAATAGTTTTTGCTTTATTTCTGATCCTAATTATTTCAGAATTCATTGTTTTCTTTTTCCGTCTGCAAATCTTGATCCAGCAAAAGCCTGGGTAGAGAATTTTAATCGTGAGGGAGATTTTTAAGTAAAAAATCCCAGTGAAAACTGTCTGGAACAAAAAAATATTGTATAACATGGAGTTCATTATTTCTTCTTACCCAGATAAGACCAGTAAGGGAAAGTTACTCTTAATAGAAGTGGGTCTGAAAATTCCTGCCCCCCCACATATTTTAGTTTTCATCTGTCATAGAAATGAAAACCATCTCCCATGCTTTGCAAAACAGCCAAACAAACCTTTGTTCACCCACCAATAAAAATGCAACATACTTCAAAATTATTTAAAAAAACTTTACAGACATTGCAGTTTTTTCTTGTGAAGAACCTAAGAAAGATGCAGTTGTACCAGCAAAGGAGTGCCTTGTCAGAATAGCATATCACATTGAGAATATGGGTAAATTAGAATATTAAAATAATACTATTTATTTGCAAGTTATTTGTAATAATACAAGTTATTTAAGAGAAATACAGATTCGTGCTAATAGGGGAAGTCTTCATTCTTTGTTTAGTCATTATTTGGTACAGTTTTTCGTATTTCCTACCTTTGCCGTTTTGTACATTTTCCACTGGCAAAGACTGATACCCATTAATGTTTACTGAAGAAAGACTGATAACCATACCAGATGAGAATCTGGTGGCAGTGGGATTTGATCGATGTGGAAGAATAATAGTGTTCAATTCGGCAGAAATGCACTGGGATGGGAAATAAGATGCTCCACTAATTATGGGAAAGCTGAGAAATGGAGTTGGGTGTACACAGTAGGTGTTTCTGTGCTGTTGGGCCTGAGACAACAGAGGAACAATGTCCTCAGAAATGCCTGCCTGTCTCCTGCAACGTCACTGTGTGTATTTGGGCAGAAATGGAGCAGTGAACTCTGGAAAAAAATTCTTGTGTATTTTGTACCCCGTTTTTGGATTTACAGAGTTTACACAGTGTTCTCCAGTGTCTGATACCAATGTCTCTTGTACCCATAGGACAACCTTCCCCAGAGAATGATAATACAATAAAAGACCTGCTGCCAGAGGATGCTGGGATTGACCACCAGACTGTCCACCAGCTCATTACAGTGCTCATGAAGTTCATGGCCAAGGATGAGAGCAGCGCAGAGTCGGACATCAGCAGCGCTAAAGCTTTCAACACAGTCAAGCGCCATCTGTACGTCCTGCTTGGCTACGATCAGCAGGAAGGATGCTTCATGATTGCACCCCAAAAAATGCGTGTTTCCACCTGCTTTAATGCCTTTATTGCTGGAATAGCACAAGTAGGTGAAGGCACTTAGTATTTTTTGCTGCTATTTATTATTGCCTGTTGTTGAAATGTTGGTAGCACAACCTTCTTTGTAGCAAAATAATGGTTGAATGAGGTACTCCTATTTAAAACTTCATCTCTTCAGCTGGTCAAAAATTTCTTTCTGCTGGTAGTCTAAAGTTGCTGCATCACCGGCAAAGAGATGATGGTTTTGTTTGCACGGAGGCATGCAAATACTACCACTGTAAGAAAAATTAGAGACTGCTTCTAACCTCTGCCATCTTGCACTAGCCTTTGAATGCCTTACTTTCCCCAGAAGTAGTTCCTCCTTCCTTCTTTGGGAAGACCTGGGACCCATGTATTCTTATTTTGTTTCCCTATATGAATGGTCTGTGAACTCTTCAACACTCTTCACTTTGCAGGAGGCTCATTTTTCTTCCTTACAGTGCACCAGAACTTCCTGTTCTTCCTTTCTTAGGGAGTGGTATTGCCATCATGAACTTTTGCATATATTGATATGATAAATGACCAAGCACATCCTTGCTTTGTGCCTTCTTTCTCCATCTTGTAAAGAGGACCATAATTTTCCACCTCATGAGGCTCTTCTAAGGCTCAGTTAATTCCCACCGATAGAGTAGTGGGTGATACTGGCCTGAAAAATATTTCTCACTTGCAGAGTATTCCTATTTGCAATGGAGCATCATCATCACTTCAGTGCTTTTTTATCACAGTCTCTCATAAAGGAGTACCTTAGGAGAAGAAGAGGGCTGTGATTCAGATGTCTGCTGTAACCTTCAAACATTTCTCAAAGCTATCCTTGTCTCTTCTGTATCTGCAATTCTTACCAGGATTTTCTGATTCACATGTTGGAATCAGTGATTTTTTTTTAAAGTTAAATGTGGTGTTGATAGTTGGATAAATTTTCACAGCTGTGGCAATGTCAGGTATCCATATTTCAGGAAGCAAAATAGATGGTGTTAATGCAAACTGGGTAGCTGGAAATGCATCGTGTTCCATTGTCCCAGAGCCTTATGGCTCTGTGTCAATCACCTTTCATTTGTACAGTTTTAAGCTAAAGAGTGTAAAAGGAGATTCAGATCTGCTACTGTTGTACTGAGAGTCTGGAAGTGGCAGTTCAGATCACAGTGCAGCCTCTTCCGCATTTTTCCATGTGTTTTCCAAGTTTGGAAGCCCAAATTCCAGTGATCTTAATTAGCCTGATTTTCAGAAGTACTCCTTACTGCAATTGTAAATATCAGCCCCTGCCTTTCTCTTTCACCTTTAAAATGTCTTGTGAGAGCTAAATTCACCATTTGTGTTTAAAAGCTTTTTAACTGAATCCTGGTTCCTCTGACATCAAAAGGAGTTTGAGAACTTCAGTAGGCCAGGGTTTTTCTCTGTGCAGCAGACATCAAAACTTTAATTTGTAATTTGGGAGAATTGTTTTCTTATCTGTAGGGCTGGTTTGCGTTTGGAATCACCTTTGCTGCAAGAGAAATGCCATTTGCAATCCGAAGATGTGTTTAGAGAGTGAAAGTTTAGTACTGAGCCCTTCAGAGATATATTTCAGTTACTCTTCCTTCCTTCCCAAGCCATCAATACTTGCTTTCCCCTGCCAGTTCCACAAAGATTGGGATTGTGTTGGCTTGCTGGTTCGTTGATTTTGATTCCAAGCTTGGTTCGAATGGACAGTTCAATAAATAAAAAGTCCAATGTTTGTCAGTATTTTTCACCAGAAAGTCGAAGTGTTTTGGCCAGCCCGGGTTTCTCTGCAGTGGCGGTGCTTGCCCGCGCGGTGGCGATGTTGCGCAGCGCGTTGGCCTGGCGCGGGCTCCGCTCCGCCTGTTCCGCGGCCTTTATTCCTTTATTCCTCTATCCATTTATTCCTTTATTCCTTTATTCCTTTATTCATTATTTTCCTGCAGCCGCTTGAAAAATGGCTCTGCTCAGCGCCAGGCATGTTTGCGTTACAATATGTGCTCTGTTAGGCAGCGCTCGCTCTGCTTTGTATGGATGAGTTATTCCTAACCATGCTTATCGCTCCCTGAGGGAACCCAGCATTGCAGGGTAGGACCAAATTTGGTGATTATAAACCATATATTCGACTGGCTCACCCTATATGGGTAGATATGGGATTCTTCTATTTAGCTCTACACATGCAACACAAATATTTGAGACAGCTGCACATCAAGCTGGAGAATTTTGCAGGGAAGGACTTCTAGTCAGTTTGTTCAGAAGAGAACTTGAGACATGAGTTTAGTGTTTGTAAATTAGGCTCATCTACTTGTTCTAATAAAAACAAAACAAAAGAAGTACAGGCTGTCTGTTTAGATGTAGAGAGCTGCTGATAAAATCCACTAAGTCCATTGAAACTGCAGGGGCGTGTTGGATTTTGGGGGTTGTGCTGGAGTTGGCTTGGCCTGCTGTCACACCTTCCCAGGTGCCAACCAGTGTAGGGCAGCATCAGACATGAGGACTTTGTGGAGCCTTGTTATGATCTAGTTTAACTGCTGACTTCAGCGTGTGTGATTTTAAAAATAGCTCATGTTGGAAGACTGATAGGAAGATTATGGAAAATAGCATTGCAGTTTCAATTGAAAACACAGTTGTGCCAGGGTAGTGGGAATATATGGCTTTACTGCACTTTTGAATCACTTCTAGGATTCAAAGCACTAGGACTGGCCCCAAATAGCATGATGTTCTTCAAAGGTCAGGATGGGGGAAAGGCATATGACTAACAGTAATCACAGCAACCTGTCTGCAGCAACACCACTACTTAACATTGATGAGCATTTTATTTAGAGCAAGATATTTTTCATTTGCTTTATTCTTGGATCCTTTAGGATTTGTGTGCTTAAACTTCCTGCATAACATAGCAGACACTCTTACCTTTGGTAAAGAGGAGAGTGGGAACAGAGCATCATTACCTGATCCCAGAACTTGGGGCTTAAAAAACCCCAATGCCTAATGTTGCAAGCCTATTGAGAAAAAAAAAAGAAAACTGCCAGTACAATGTTAAAATGTTCATACAAAGCCCCTAAATAACAAAAATACACAACCCTCAAAACTCACAGCTGCATTCTGTCTGTTAAACATGGGATATACATGATATACATATGTTTTTGTGTATTGAAGCATGATCAACTTGTGCTATAATACAAGGCTATTTCAGCGTAATATATTTTATGAACTTGCCAGTGTATCTTAAAATTTAAACTGTACTGGATGAAAGGCTTTCAGAACACGTTTTCTTTTGTTTCATTCTGCCTATCTGGCTAAAATGAGAAGGTGGTAAGCTAGTAGAAAGCTTCTAAATGGTAGTGAGACTTCCTTAAAACCATTGATTTCTCTTCACTTAACTAATACCTCAACTGTATTAATTATTTTGCTTTTCAACATCAGTGGATTTGGTATGGTGAAGTAACTCCTGTGTTCTTTTCAGGTGATGGACTATAACATCAACCTGGGAAAACACCTTCTTCCCTTGGTGGTGCAGGTGTTGAAATATTGCACTTGTCCTCAGCTAAGGCATTACTTTCAGCAGCCTCCTCGCTGCTCCCTGTGGTCCCTCAAACCTCACATTCGGCAGATGTGGTTAAAGGCTTTGCTCGTTATTCTCTATAAGGTGAGTGGTCTTAATCAGACACTGTCCACAGAAAAATTTACACTTCAATATGAAATTTATTTCAGGGAACACCTAAATGTATGGCAAGTGAAAAGAACTGTAAAGGACACTTTTCTCTGATATACTTACTCACTGCCTTTAATTTCAATGTCTGAAATAGTTGGGATTTAGTCTGTTCAACTGACTTCCTCTGTGCTTCTGCAGTCTATATTGTCTTTCAAGTGTTTACCTGAGAAAAGGAAAATATGGATTTGAAAATAGGAAAATTATGTTTGAAATTCCAGTGAGGAGTATTTTGAGTAACTTAGAATTAGTTTTAAAAAAACAGTAGTGACTTTAAAGGGAGGAATGTGTCAATTTAGCAGTTTCTGTTCTTTAGCTGAGTGATAAAAAGTGAGCTTTTTAGGAATTGCTGTTAAAATGTAATGCATTTATGCACTGAAATGGAGCTGTGAATACTTTTGATATGCTTAACAAATTTCTAGCAGATCTATAGGGCATACAAGGAAGTGCAGACACTAAATGTTACTAATATGGACTTTTAATATTTTATTAAAATAATTCTGTGTACAAAGCTCTCAACAGTCCTGCTTCTCTTGATGTATTTGGAAATGTATAATCAAGGGAAGGCAAAGGGCATCCAGCTGACAATATTATTGTAATTTTTCTGTTTTGCTGCCTGAATGTTTATCCAAGGAGAAAAGTTAGTTTTTAAGCTGAAGTTTCTCTTTTGCTGAACAGTACCCCTACAGAGACTGTGAAATCAGCAAGATTGTACTTCACCTAATCCACATCACAGTCAATACCCTCAACGCTCAGTATCACAGCTGCAAGCCCCATGCAACTGCTGGTCCTTTGTATAGTGACAACAGTAACATAAGCCGATACAGTGAAAAGGAGAAAGGTACTTTTAACACTCTAATTTGTATGATAGCCATTGATTTAATTCATGAATCTTGCAGATGTTGCAGAAATGGGTGAATATGGTCTGAACTTTAGAACATAATACTTGGAATTGAGTCTGAAGTCTGACTTATCTGACCAATATGGCCATGTATAGTAAAAGACATTCTCAGCTGCTCCATAGCCTGAGTTAGCACAGTGGTCTCACATCTCTCAGGGGAGTGTATCTTAGACTTAATTGCTCAGGCACCATGTCTGGATAGTCCTTGGCCTTTTCTATGGCAGTGCTAGCTGATCATGATAACGCACAAGGTATGCAACCAGCCTGACACCACGTTCTGATTTTACTTTGTAATAACATGAAATAGTAGCAAATATTTGATACTGAAAAGATAAAACTGTGATTTCAGTCTATAGTTTTTCTATTTAAAGGGGCTGAAGTTGGAAAGGTTAATGCAAACATCTATGTGGATGTTTAAAGGCAAAAGAATGTAAGGTTCAACTCTTAAACTCTGTCTGATTGTTAGCTCTGTATGTGCTTCCTAAGTTGTAGCAGAGGTACTGTGGTGATGTGAACTGGTGTAAGCTTGGGGCTTCTAGTACCACGGTGTCACTGAGTGTAATTCCTTAGGTTTGTGAGGTTAGTTATATAATGAGTGTTAATGATAAAAGTTTAACAGGTTCTCTTGAAATTCTGTAGCCTACTTCCAGCTATTTTGCCTTTTAGCTGCTTATTTGCTGTTTACATCTTCCTTCTCAAATGGTCTTTGTAGTATGCAGCAAACTCTTCTGAAGAAAAATCCAAGAAACTCTTATGTTTTCATGTCAGAACCTTTTCCTCTTTTGCTGCTTGCTGCTCGTGGAAGGATATCCCGCAAAACAAGAGCACAGAGTTTTGTTTACCTGAACACCCTATTACTCTGCTCTAGCAAATTAAAGCAACCTCAACGTGAATTTAAACTATATATTGCATATCCTCACTCTGTTGGACATTTTGTATTGCTAGTGGAGGGCTAAGAGGGTTAAGATAACTGTGGCCTTACTACAAATTTGTCTTTGAGACAGTGACTTAGTTCATAATGACTTAATAAGGCATTTATGAAGTGCATTAACTTTCTGGATTGATTCTGAGATGTTTTAAAGACAAAGTGAGGTGCCCAAGTACCCAGCTTGTCCAATACTGGTTCCCTGGGTGGCCTTGTGTCTTACTTCAGCATTGTTTCCTTATGTTTACAGTAAGGAGAATAATATTTACTTGCTTTCCAAAGCTGTTCTGATGGGCTTTGGGCTGCACAGAGGTAAAAGACCATAAATGGGCAAATTTTACTCTGTAAATACTGACTTAATCATAGGCTTGTTCTCCTCCTTTGTGGAAGGGCTGCAGAAAAAGGAGGATGTAGAAAAGTTTCCTTTCACCTGCAAAAAGCAGCCAATGTAATTCCATAGAGATTTGGAGCGTTGAAGCCTTTGCCACCTTTTCTAAAGAGACTTGTTTAATCACTGGTCAGGTGGTGTGCGTGTGTGTTGCTGTCATCATCAGAGGTGGTATTTAGATAGTGAGCAGAAGAGGATTTTGTTGTCAGGCAGCAAGAATTCCTATGCTAAAGATGGATTTCCCCACTATTGAACTTTTTTCCTATTTTTCTGCTGAACTTTGCTGTGGGGATCATGACTGTTGTGGGGATCAAGTGTACTGACTGCTGTAGAACTGATGCTAAATATTCTGACAAGAAACATTTGCTGCTATGGGGAAGAAGAAGTTACACATAGGACATGACATTAAAAGTGATCTTCTAACTTATTAAAGCCAGTTCTTGTGGAAATTCTTACTGTCAACTTTGATGGATTTTTCTGGATTCATCATTTCAATTAGGTATCTTGTCCCGGATGCCCTGGTGGCAGTTTCCTATCTTCACATATACTAGCAACTTTCCAGCAATTTCAAAGCGAAAGATATTTATGTCTCATTTAAGTCTTCAATTTTTGTCCATTCTAGATCTTTGACTTACTTGCCCCTTCACTCCCAGACACCAACTGCATTTCCTCTCCATATTTGCTTGCTAGAATAAACAAGGCAAACTTTGTTTGAGTGCTCTGTTTTCTTCATTGTCCCGGTAGTGCTTCTTATTTCCTTGGAGATGAATTACTGGACATAGAATTACAGAATGATTCCACATGATAGATATGGATTTTTTCTTTTTTTATTTCTGTTTTTTTTAATAGCTATTTCACATAGATGGTGCGGCATTTTTTTGGATGGATAAATAGATTTGGATCTTTCTTTCTCTTTGCCATTTTCATCTGGCTGGTCTCAAATAATTTCATAATTCATACTCTTAGGTCTTATTCTGTTACTGTTACCATTATCAGATTCCCAAGATTATCCATTTCTTCCTTCTTCACTTTCTTATTTTGCTGGTTTATTACTTACCTTGCAATTCTTGTACTAATTTCCATCTTCTTCAATTTACCATTTCTCTCTGAGCACTACAGAAATTGTTTACTCAAGTCAGTGTCCCAATCTAGTGTATTTCTTCCATCTAAAGAATCTGTATTATTATCAGTAGAGAAGATCAACTTAGGATGGTAGAAGCTTTGTTATGTTTTTGTTGCACTGTAACCCATTTTTCATTTGTCTCTGACCTTAACTCAAGATGGAACAAGAATGACAAAGTTAAACCTGGGATACAAATTTTCTTGCAAAACTCATTTTTCAATTCAAGTTTAATTGACACTAGCTGAGGTTTTGTTACGTAGACAGCTTTTCATTCAAGAAATTGCACTCTCTTAAGAGTAATAAAGTTTTTTTTTTCTCCAGCAGAGGAAGACAGTGTTTTTGATGAATCTGATATTCATGATACACCAACTGGACCTTGCAATAAAGAGTCTCAAACTTTCTTTGCAAGACTGAAAAGAATTGGTGGCAGCAAAATGGTGAAATATCAACCAGTTGAGATGAATGCTCAGAGAAGTATGAATTGTTTTGTTGGTATAAACTCATGCAGAAATACAATTTCCTACTCTTAGTTTCAAGCTACCACCTTTCTTTGTAGAGTTTGTTGCACTGCCTAATTTTAATATAACTACTCTGTCTGACTCTTAAGAGCACTCATTTCCCTGAATGAATTACCTTTTAGGAATCTCAAAGTAGGCCCTCCAAAGTAAAAATATCTAAAATTAGAAGTTGTTTTCTGAAACATTAAGCTCTTCTGAATTAAAAAATATTAAGAGGACTTTTTAAAATTTTCTTCAACTGTTGGGCTGAAGAGTTTTTACTCAAATTATTTTCTTCCAGAAATTGATTTTGTTGATAAGGTGGACTCTATGGTAAGCAAATTTGTTGTTGCTGCTGCAAATATTATGGTTTCCCACTGGCAAAAATGTTCATTTGGGGTTTTCAAAAAGTGATAACTATTTTGATTTCAAATTTAGGTGTCTGGAATGGATAGACTAAAAAAAAGTTGAAGAGATTTCCACTACCACCCACCTGCTTTTCTTTCAGGTTTTTGCACAGGGAGGGGGAGTGATTCTGACTAGAGTGAACACTTAAACTTTTATCACTGTTTTTTTTCTTTGTGGTGATTCATATGTGGAGTATTTTGAAATATGGGAATATTAATGATTAGGAATATCCCTTTTTATGTGAAAATACATAATTCATAATAATAATAATAACAACGGTAATAATCTTTTAAAATGTTCTCAATGAGTGTGTTCACACAGCAGAATACCAGTGCAGTGGCAGTGCCAGCAGGGGCAGCTGTGCTCACTGCCCTCTTCCCTACGACAAGGAGGCAGGACTGAGTGCTGTGGTAGCTGCTGGGCTCTGCTGGGTTCTAAGATCACCAGGGAAAAATTCTCTGATCTCAGGCTTGTGCTACAATATCCTCACTGCCAATACTACCCTTGCTTCTTGAATCAGAAGCATCCATCTTAAGCCTGTTCTGCTGCAGTAAATAACACATAGGTGTACTACATGCAGCCATCCCAAGTATCTCTGGAAATTACATGGCTTCGCCACCGTCTTTCAATGCACAAGGTTAAACATTCTATCTTCAAGGTACGTCTGTGCAGGATGAATAGAGTTTGGACAGTATTTAGATAAACTCTACTATCCAAATAGCAGGTTTTTGTTACTGTTTGTTGTAAAAATCCATGTAATTTCATTCTGAGGTTAAAACAAAATATGGGCAATTTTGACTAATACTGGGTTTGTATTTAAAATGTCACTCATGTCGAATTGTGATATAAAGATGAAGGTATCTGCCAAAAGTCTCCATCTGAGGTAGTATTAGCTTTTTCTGTTTTGATCAGGTGAAATAGAGCTGGCTGAATATAGAGAGACGGGGGCCTTACAAGACAGCATTCTACGCTGTGTGAGAGAAGAAAGCATTCAGAAAAAAAAACTGCGCTCTCTAAAACAAAAATCTCTTGATATAGGGAATGCAGACTCCCTGTTGTTCTCATTAGACGAACATCGCAGGAAGTCCTGCATAGACCGGTGTGACTTAGAAAAGCCTCCTGTCCCTGCTGCTTACGCCACACACAGGCAGAGCGATTATGGGCGGTCTCGGCAGAACTCTTCTACTAAAGCTGAAAATATAGACACACAAGAAGGTCTTCCTCATGCAGAGAGTTTCCAGGAAACAAAAAGACCTGTCATACCAGAGGTTAGGCTAAACTGCATGGAAACCTATGAAGTGAAAGTGGACTCCCCAGTTAAAACTGCTGGTCCCAAGGAAGATTTAGATCTGATAGATTTGTCCTCCGATTCAACATCGGGTCCTGAAAAACATTCAGTGCTCTCCACTTCAGACAGTGACTCTTTAGTCTTTGAACCACTTCCTCCCCTTAGAATAGTGGAGAGTGATGAAGAAGAAGAAACAACAAACCCACTGAATGATGAGGTCTCTGGCAAAACTGCTGTTTCATCTCCTTCAACTCCTATCAATGTATCTGCACTCAGCCTCAGCACAACTCCACTGGTACAGTTCAGCATTGAAGATTGCTCCAAAGACTTTAGTTCTAAGGACACAAGTGACAAGGCTTCAGCAGTAATAGAGGAGGTCATTTCCACTTCTCCCAAAGATCAGAAGGACTCTTCAGAGTTAGTTAAGTCAGAAGAATTTCAGGACGTGTCCTCTGGAAACTCACTAACACTGAAACAGAAAAGGGACTTGCTGCAGAAATCATCTGCCCTTCCAGAAATGTCCCTTGATGATAACTCTGAGCTCAGTGTGGAGGAAATTAAACCTAGTGGAACAATTCCAAGCCCAAATGTAAAGACGGTCCTTATTAAAGTCCCCGAAGATTCTGAAAAGCAAACAGAAAGTGATAAACCTGATACCAATACAGAGTCTGACACCGAACAAAACACAGAGCAGAAACAAGAAGAAGAGACTGAGGAGTCAGAATTTAAGATTCAGATTGTTCCTCGCCAGAGGAAGCAGAGGAAGATTGCTGTGAGTGCTATTCAGAGAGAATACCTGGACATTTCCTTTAACATCCTTGACAAGCTGGGAGAGCAGAAGGAGGCAGGTGAGCTCACTCACCCGATCAAAAGGTTTATTTTTGTGTGAAGGTTTTAGTAACAAACCGGTGTAAGGAGATGTGTTTATTTATAGAGAGACATGGGTATTTATAGCATCTGATGTGCTAGCTGAGTGCTTTCAGGTGTTCGTTCCTCACAAGGAATGTGCTAACCAGTCAGGTATGATGAATGTGTAAAGAGCCCATTTGAAAAGGAAGTGGAATTCTGTGACAAAAATATTCATTCTGATATCCAAGTTAGGGAATGAAACTCCCTGTCGTCTTTATGCTGGGAGTCAGAAAAAGGGTCACTTTGGTGCCTTTTGTCCTGCTAATCTAGTCCATGCTACACTGATTCTCTTTTGGTGTAGTGATTTTTGGCCCTTATTTCTTTTGCCAGCATAAGGCAGTGGAAAGCAGAATGGATCACAAAGTGCACGGCTGAGCAGGCTGTAGACTTCAGAAGTGAGAGCACTTGGAATGAACCAAAGTTTGCATTTAGACATAGACATACATAGATATTTTGGCTTTTATACACTAAAATCTGTTTTTAGCCTTCTTTGTACTGGGTATCCACAAAGTTTTCCTTGCTTGTGTTTGTTAAAGATTTGAAATTCAAAGATGGGCAATCCTCTGTGTAACCTAAGTTTTTTCAGGTGATTTCCGTGCAAAGTTTTGTTACTAAGATTTTCGGGTGGAGATAAAGTGAGTTTTAGCTATTCCTCAGATTCCAATTGGATCTATCAGTTTGAAAAACTGTATGCTGCTGCCTTTTTAATTTCTTGGCTGGTTTTTTTTCCCTAGGATATTTTAGTTATTAGAATTTTGACAGGTTTTATAACAAATTAATAAAAAAGGACAGAATCCTTCAGGCATCAGTTCTTTGTTGCTGTTGAAGTGAGGGGGAATATTTATGCATTCCTGACCTGACTTTTTTCTTAATTACTTCAGAGGGAGCCAAAGTATAATTTCTTCTGAGGATATTCCACATTTACAAGGTGAAATTGTTCTGTGTAATCATAGTTACACTGTTCCCTTTATGTTTCAGGCCTGTTGTCCCATTTATGGTTCTAATAAACTGAAGAACTACTGGAGCTTTATAAAAATTAGAGCTGAGTGCTTTTGAACCTTTCATATAGAGAAGCGTGGTCTTGAAAGAATTGTGCAATTAGACTCAGTGCTTTTTTGACCATTAATAAGGGCCAGTTTTCATGCAGTAATGAACACTGTCATCCTTGAAACTGCTTGGAAGGGCTGTCCCAGTTCTGAAACACAATGTGGAACCTTTTTAATGCAGAATTTTAAACTGTGAATCTTCAGAATTAAATGCTAGGTCAACAGCCTCTTGAATAAAAACTGATGACATATTGGACTTAAGGCTTTTAAAAGATACTAAGCTGTCACTTAAACTAGCTTTACATGAGTGGTCTCTCTCTTATTTCCATGTTGGTGGTTCCAAAAATCACTTGAGTGGGATCAATATCAAACTCTCTGTGCATTATTAGTCACAAGCTCTAAAGACTGTAGGCAGAAGTCTCCTTTAAAAAGTGATTTTAAGAAATAGATCCCTGTGCCCCAATAAAAATTCTTATGACACACACACTGAATCCTTTTAAAACTACTGGGAATGCCAGATGGTGAATGGATGACTGAAATGATGTGAAAAGGGCATCCAGGGAGAAGGAAGATGAAAAACCGTGTTGATTTTAAATGCTGAGAGTTTTAAGCACAATTTTCACATGCAGATCCTGCTGCCAAAGGACTTTCAACACTGGAAATGCCAAGAGAGTCATCATCTGCACCAACTCTTGAAGCAGGTGTCCCAGAGACAAGTAGTCACTCTTCCATATCAAGTAAGTTTATCTCTGGTTTGAGGATTAAATCAAAGTTACTGTATTTGTGCATCAGATGCATATCATATATGGTAAATTCCTTCCTCTGAGTTCCCTTGATTCTTGGAAGTACAGCTGTTTTGGATATCATTAGAACTGTTAAATCTCTGATGGTCAGCAGCATTTTAACAGTTAGTAGCTAAAGGTTTTCTCTTGTGACGTGGCAAGTTTGACAGATGTGGCTTTCTTGAATTAAAGTAGGTAGCAACTAAAAGCAGTAATTCACTAAAGCTGAACATTTATTCTCCCCTGTGAGAAAGCATTGTCAACTGTCAGTGCACAGAAGCAGATGATGAGAGTCCACAGGGCTGTTACTATGGCCTTTGGTACATTTTTTGCTGTACCTTAGGAAAACAAATCTCTTGCAATTTTTGTAAAATGCCTTGAATGCCACTTCCTCAGCTGCTCACTGAAATGTGGTAGCTCTTTGTCTGGGACTCCCATAACCATTTCAATTGAAAGTGAACGATGTTGTTTAAAGTAGACATGACACATGGTTTAACAGAGCACACAAAGATAACATGTTAAGGTGGAGGTACCTTAGAACACTTAACAAAATTCAGAATGATGTGTTCATCTAGGTGACACATCTGAAAGCCAGTGGGGCAGAACTCTGGCTAGTAAAAAAGGGAGGGGAAATGACTTCCTTTGATACTAATGAGCTGCTAGATCAGCTCAACGGTCTTGCTGAACTTCAGTTTCAGATTGGTGTAGGAATGTTAAATTTTAGTTTCTGAAATTTGTCATCTGCTGATTTGATTGGAAGGGGTGTCTGGCTTATTAAAGAACGTTATTTTAGACATGCTAGTTGAGTACCTCCCCAGTTTTCCCACAAGCATCTCAGGTCATGTGCATCTTGTAGAGAACATTTGTTGGCCACCTAATGATGCAGATGTCACTTACTAAAGCGCTGAAGAGGTGCCAGTTAAGACCTATCTCTCTGGGGTTTAGTTGAGTGCTAGCAGTTCCTGTAAATTCCAATATATGAAACTGGGAATAGTACCTGTATGATATTGAGCCCATTCCTATGTAAATATTTCTTTCCTCTTTCTGTGTGCCTCAGTTTCCAACTGCAAAAAGGAGTATGAATGCTTCCATTGTGTCTCTTGTACATTTAGTCTGAAATGGTTTTAATCTTCTACTATGTACCTTTATAGTGCTTTGCATAATAAACCCTAATCAGGACTGTGAGCACAAGGCACTTCTGTAAAAGAAGTAGGTAACATTACTTGTGCAGCCAGTGCCTGGCCACACAAAGCATGCATCATTGACTACAACAGGAAGATTTTGCCTTTGGACTTCTATTTTTGAATAGTGAATTCCACAGGAACGGGAGGACTGATCAGATCTGTAGGTAACAAATGAAAGACTGTCACTGCCAGCCACTGTATGAAGGTTACTGATCTTCTAATGTGCTTGTTAGGTTGCTTGTAGAAAATGTGATAGAGGAAAACTTCCCTCCTGTCATGGTCTAACCCCAGCCAGCATCCGAGCTGCAGGCAGCTGCTTGCTCACTCCCCCACCAGCAGGATAGAGGAGAGAACAGGAAGGGTAAAACCTGGAAAACTCACGGGTTGAGATAAAGACAATTTATTAGGGAAAGTAAAAGCCATGCATGCAAACAGAGCAAAACAAGGAATTAATTCACTGCTTCCCATGGGCAGGCAGGTGTTCAGCCATCTCCAGGAGACCAGAGCCCCATTACAGGTAATGGTTACTTGGGAAGATAAAATCCATCACTCCAAATGTATCCCCCCCCCTTCCTCCTTCTTTCACCTGCTTTATATACCGAGTATGATGCCACATGGTCTGGAATATCCCTTTGGTCAGTTTGGGTCACCTGTCCTGGCTGTGTCTCCTCCCAGCCTCTCATGCACCCCCAGTCTCCTCACCAGTGCAGCAGCATGGAAAGCAGAAAAGGCCTTGGCTCTGTGTAAGCCCTGCTCAGCAATAACTAAAACATCTCTTTGTTATCAACCCTGTCTTCAGCACAAATCCAAAACACAGCCACGGTGAAGAAAATTAACTCTACCCCAGCTGAAACCACCACACCTCCCTGTGCCACTTGTCAGTCACAGGCATGAAAAGTCACACGCTGGTCCACAGCAGTCAGCCTGGATCCAACACTGTTCAAAGGCTGGAAACTCTGATATTTTTTGGGTTTTCAATTTTTTTGGTAGCTCTCTGGTGGTTTGGATTTTGTTTTGTTTTGGTTTTTTTTCCTTAACTTATCAATATTTGAAATTATTGCTGTTATTGAGAAATCAGATAAATAATCCTGGAAATCCAAACCTTCTCAACAATAGCCTGATTATGTGAAATATTCATGAAACTTTTTAAATTACAATCGCAAAAAAGCTACTAAGAAAATTCAAAGAGATAATTTTCTCTATTTTGACAGTCATCTGCACTCCAAGCAGTCCTGTCAGTTCTAACATTAATTGCTGTTCTTTTATCAGGAAATTCTATGCTTGATAAAGTGATAAAGCATCTATTTAAAATCATTGCCCTGGAAACGATGGAAATTCTATTTTTCTCTTAATTTGCTGTGAAAGGCAGCAGCAATAGAATTTTTAAAAGTGAAACAAAGAATGGTTTCTTGGTCTGGTTCAATTCTACAATTCAGTTATACCAGGAATTCTTTGCAGAAATGCTGTACTTGGGCCAAAAATTGAGTTTAAATGCACTTCAAAAGGATGGAACTGAAAAGGATGTAATGAAGAAAAACTTAAATACTTCATCTAAGAAAATAATTTCAGTGCAGACTTTCACTGAACTATTCATTTTGTTTATTATTACTCAAGGCCTGTATTTGTTTTGTTTTGTTTTTGTGGAAGTGCTCTGCTTTGAATTTTAAACTCTCTGATGGAAAATGAGTAGAGCAAGTTTAGGAGAAGACGCTCAACCCTTCAGAGCTTTCTGAAAGTCACAGTTTATCCCTTATCTGTACTTCTTTATTACAGTTAATAATGTGGAATGCTGTGTTAATTTCACAGCTTAGATGGTTACTGTTCGGAATTTTAGAATGGGACTACCTGATAGCTAGTGGTCTTTTTTATGATGTTGAATGTAGTAGCAGATGAAAATGATATTCAGAGAAGATTTTACTTTGTTGCCCTTTCTCTAAGGGCCTGTTGAGGAAAACACTTAAACCTATACCTAAGGTAACATTTTAAAAACTTTCCTGGATACTTGTGTCAGCAGTTTCACAGGCCTTGTTCAAGCAGGGCCTTAAAACCCTGTCCCCATACAGTGAACAGTGATTTTAGTTTCAGTGGTGGAAGTATATTGCTCAGGCTCAATTGCCCAAGTGAATGTATTATGCTCGTTCAATTTGAAATTTTTTATGAATGGAGAAAAAAGTAAGAAAGGAGTTGAGTATGATCTCTTTCTTCCTCAATTTAAGCAGAGAAAGTATGTAGAATCATTTAGGTTGGAAATGAGCTTTAAGATCCTTGAGTCCAACCTAACACTGCTGAGTCCATCACTAAGTCATGTTCCTAAGCACCACATCGATATGAACCAAAAGTCTTAAGTCTCCTTTATGGTTTTACTTTGAGCATTATCCAGTGACACATATCTCATAAATCAATCATTTTGAAGAAGCAAATAGCTGGACAAATAAAAATTGAATGCTTGTTACAGAGAGCTTGATAGCTCTCTATAAGAAAAATGGGAGTGAAGTTACAGAAGGGTCTCATCTTCAAAGGCTGCTGGCTTCACACTTCAGCAGAATGTGCAGGTGTTGTGCCTGAGGGGTGGGTATGTCGGAGGCAAGGTCAGGTTGTGCCACCCATGAAGGATGCTGGTGGTACATAGTGTCAGTAGATTTGTTTTCCTGGGGTCAGCATGGACACAGCAGTCCTCCATACTTTGCTGGGAGGAGACTGAGTTTCCTTCCTTGGTACACTGTGTGAGTGAGACTCAAGTGTACATTTATTGCCTCTCAGAATGGGAGTTTTAGGGTAGTATCTTAACACTCACAAATCTTTTGATGAGCTTTCATAATATTTGGAGGCAAAAAGGCACTGACAGTTGACACAGTGAATCCAAGTCATTTCTGACTGATGGCACTGGGGCCAGAATTGTACCCTGTGTAGTTGTATGAAAGGTGCATATTGACTTGAGGAAGATCCTCAGAGCAAGCCATCATTGTCCTTTCAGTATTTATATCATGCTGGCTTGTAAGATCAGGAAATGAGAGTAGTTTTAAATGTCTGAGCTCCTGAAATCCTTTTGCATTTCTGACTTGCAGCTCAGTTCAGACAAATGAAAAGAGGCTCTTTGGGAGCTCTGACAATGAACCAGCTAATGAAGAGGCAGCTGGAACACCAGTCTAGTGCTCCCCACAATATCAGCACTTGGGATACTGGTGAGCTGCATTTATTGTTCTTTATTTCTATTTCCTAAACCAATTACTGTGTAACAAACCACTTTTAAAAAAAGAGAGTATTTCTATTCTACCATTGCAGATAAGTGATCAGTATCAAGTCTAAAGTGAATTTTTATAGCGAGTACGAGATTATTACCTAGTAAGAGTTGGAATAGTTACATATTTGGGAGGTAGACCCTCTGGTACAGTGTTGTCCCTATAATTGTACATAATACTCAGATTATTTCCTGGTCTTATTGAAAGAAATAGAAGTATCACTGCTGAATTCATCAGATATAGGATTTAATCCCTGGTGCATGGAATCATTTATTTGTGTGTGTGTTTACTATGGTGTTGGTACACCACAGAGTTGTGCCTTATACCAGCCAGTTTTGTTTCTCTTAAAAGAAGTTTCTACCAAGTCATGCTGAACACCTGAAGTTTCTGTTCACTCACTGCTTTTTCTCCTTTTAAGATGAATGCAAAGCAATGAAAACTGAATTAAGCATGTAATTCACTCATTACTCATTTTATTTTTTTTTTCTTCTGTAAAACACTTTCAGTTATACCAAATTCATAGCAGATGTCCCTAAACAATGAATTCATTCTGGTTTGTCAAAAATGCTAGATATTTTAGTGCCCATTTTGATGTTAGTGACATTACAAAACTGTGGTTCTCAGAAATTTATCAACAGATCTAGATGCGTCTAGAGAAAGGAACGCTTAAAATGTTATATGGAACATAGCATGCTGAATGAATGTCTTACCACCAGCCCTGGACAGCTGAGTTGAAATTTTTGCTTAATTTAGTCTTCAGCATAAAGTTCCGTCAAACTAAATTGTGTAGCTGAAGACTGGCACTAGATATGGTGCATAGTTCAGGATTATCCTTTCTATTCCAGTCTGCTGAATAGCATCCTCAGCATGAGACCCTTAAATCATAAAGGTCAGAATTTGCCAGTGGTGACAATGGGGGTTTTGTTGTATCAGCAGGTAAGTTTATTTATTGAAGAGACTTAGCTGGATCACCTAGTCTCTCAGGCAGGGTTTTGGAGATTTAAAAGTTACTCCCTTTGTTCTGCAAGAAGTACTTAGCATGTATTCAAAATGAACAGGTCAATACTCAAAACTGTTTAGGAACTCTGTCTAGTAATCCTGTTCCAAATCTAGTAGCTTGCTTCACAACATCTGTGACTTTTCCCTGCAATATTAATTTCATCTAAAGGCCTTCAAGCATGGAGAGGCAGAATGAATTGTTCTTTTCTGGAAAGCTTTGCATCTCTCAATCTCTTGTTCAAACACTAGCATCAAAGTAAAATTTTTATTTGGACAGTGGTTTTTTTTCCAGGACAAATGCTCTGTGTGACCGTTTGTCATTTCATTGTCACACCGCAATTTTAAGACTCATTATACTCATGCATACCAGCTAGGAAGTAGTCTCATCCCACATAAATGTATGATGTGTTCGGTCCACACATCCTTTATTAATTTATTTTTTATTACCTAAGTATGTGTCATGAGTCTCTTCCATTCTTACTTCAAACCACTCTTTTCCCAAGCTTGCTGTCTGTAAAATAAAATAATTTTGTGCCTGGCTTCTGTTAGTACAAAGTATATCTGACTTCTAGTGTCTTGGTATTTCTAAACACTTGTTTCTTTCTCTTTTTGTGGCTCATATATTCCATATCTTGTTGAATCTTTATGGCTAGCACTTCCTTTCCTGTTTAATGACTCTAGTCTAAAATGCCTTCTTTATTATTAGGTTATCTGTGTCCTTTCTCCTGTACAGACTTCTTTAATCCTTCCCCCCCTTCCTTTCTATGCTTAAAAAATTAACTCTTTTCTTTGTTTTTGCTTTTCTATAGCAGTTGTATTTGTCTTTCTCTTTTTTTAACTGTTTGAGACTTGTGGTGCTGGTGACTGGTGACAGATGCTGGATTTGTGGTTCTGGAGACTGAAGTTTTTTCTTTATTCACAGAGCAGATACAGCATGGAAAGAGGCTGTGCAATGTCCCTGTTTGCCTAAACCCAGATTTGGAAGGACCACCACTGAGAATCAGAGGTCAGTTCAGTGTCTGTTTGACCTGGTCCTCTGCCAAGACTGCCAGGAAGATTTCCTGGTTAATACGAAATGGTGCTGAATTTTGTGTTCTATTCAGCTATTAAAGCCCTCAACTGTCCTGCAGAAAGTGTGCAGTGAGTGGTGAAATCTCATTTCTGTATAAGCTTTCCTCCCTCAGAGCTGAAATACATCCAGACTTCCTTACCACCCTGCAATGGGGCAGTGACCTTCTTTGCCTAAATCGTGTTTTTTTCCTACCGTTCACTGCACAAGAGAGGACATTTTTGAGCAGTTAAGTCTTGTTCCAACATTGTAAGTTGCATTATGACTGCTTTTAGCATTTGTATTCTGCAATGGGACTTATATCTAGAGAATATGACAGGGAAACTTCCAAAGTCATGGCAGAGGGATCTTTATGCACCTGAGAGGGGAAGAAAAACCTGGCTACAAAATCTATACCTATCCCCTGCATTCTGGATGTCGTTCTACATTACTGCAGTATCCTAGCCTTCCTGAAGTGTCTGCTCATATCCAGTAAAACCTTAGGGAGCAACTACAAAGTCCTGAACTGTGGATATAAAAGTAATGTTTCCTTCCATGCTTAGTAAAATGGGTTGTTTAAAACCTACCTTATTCTTGTTTCACTCCACTTATTTTGAGTTCAGAAATTGTGGGAGCTTCCTAGCTTATTTTGCCTGAGAGCTGATGTTAAATTTGCTTTTCCTGCAGTAACCAGGATTATGTCATAGTAAATTCCATCTAAATCTTACACAGAGCAGCTTCCTCCTGTTTCTGCAGTTAAATGTTATCAGAACAGGCTAATGTTAACATTAAATCCGAACTGACAGATTGAAGCAACCAGAGAGAAAATTTGCAATGGATTTCTTAAACTGTAATTTGGGAAAGCAGAACTTGGAGAAGCCAAAAGTTTGGATCTTCCATAATACATAACTTCTCCTACTGAAGTAAGCATCTATCAGAAATTTGGGTGCACAAAAAGTGCCAAGGGCAAAGGGAGCCCCATATGTTGGCATGATCACAGTGACTGTGCTCTCAGCTGAAAAACTCAGCTTTGAAGAATAAAGATACTTTTGAGGACTTCCAGTGGAAAGCATTTCTAATGATCAGCCCTCCAATGTTCTGAATTCCTTATGAATTATTTCTTCTCTCTGTCCTTTACTGATTTCTCTCCTGTGGCTCTGTTAGGGACAGTATGAATAGATTGATTATCTGGTGTTGAGACATACAAACTTAATTCCTTCTTCGTATCACTGAGAACTATGGGAAGTTAATTCCCAAAATGTATGGGGGAATATTGCAAATCTTCTGATGTCCAATCTCATAGCAACTGTAGAATCATCCTCTCTCCCTGGTAGATACAATTGCATCAAATTTCCTGGAATTTTTAGTTTATGTTATCTTTTTTCCCCAAGGATTTATCTATTTTTAATTGATAGTCCTAGGTAATTGGAATAATCTGGCAGAAGCAAGGAATGTGCTTATATGTCTTTTTATAGACACAATTTATTCCTTATTTCTAGGCACAGTAAAGCCATTGTGGCTATTCTTTAGAAGTCTGCTCATCAAGCATTTTGGATTTCTGTTTGATGATTCTCTCCTTTTTAATTTTTTTTTTCCCTACTTGCCTTAAGGTGCTACAAAATCTAGTTTGCTGTCAGCACCCAGTATAGTCAGTATGTTTGTACCTGCACCAGAAGAATTTGCTGATGACCAGCCCATTCTGATGACTGACAAGTAAGTGGTTTTCTTTCTCTCCTTTCAAAGAACTAGTTGAACTTCAAATATATCAAGTAAAGTATAGACATACTTTTTGCAAATACAGAGTCCATTCTATCATTTATCTCTATGTCAAGTTTTTTAATTCTTTTTTTTTTTTTTACCCCAAGGTAAATATTTTTTAAATACTGCTAGCAAGATGTGTTTTCAATTCAGTAGGGCCTGGATGATTGTGCACAGGTGAAATGATGACTCAGGCTATTGTGTGTGCACAGAGGGCAGGGGAAGCACTTTCCATCTTATTTTAAATCAGGGGTTCCTTGTGATCCATCAGAAACCTCTTTTGTCTTAGGGGGGAAAAAAGTTCTACTTAAAAATTCCTTTGAGTTTCTGTTGAAATCAGTAGCTGTTGATGTGTCATGTGTAATCTACATAGCATTTTTAATCCTGATACTCACTGATCCTCAAAGCTTTTGCAAACCTGTACTGTTTGGTTAAAATGCTGTACTGTAAAGGGGGTGTTAAACAGAAGAGTACTCATTTAATAGAGAAGTAAAGCAGTCAGCAGGGAGCCATGCCTTGGTTTGTTCAAAACTTAGGATGAGAAACCACAAGTTCCTGTGTGTGCTCAGTCCAGTAGACAGACATGCAAGGATGACCACTGGAGAAAGACAGGGCCATTGTGCAGGCTGTCACTGCTAGTGGACCTTATTGTGTTACAAAGTGAAGCATCCCAGAAGTTAGTCTGGTCTGTGGCACTTCCCTTGGCCATTTCACCAAAGCTCAAGCACTGCCTATTAACATACAGACCAGCTGAGCTTGACTTCCATGACTTTGTTGGCATATTTTCTTTATGTTCAGTAAAAAAGGCAAGAAAATTGCCTGCTCAATTCCATTAAGTTAAAATCTCACAATCTGCTGGAGTCATTAGCAGCTGATTGATCAAATTAAGCAAGCCTTCCTACTAGGCTGAGATAAGCCAATTTCCCACATTGGTTTGCCTTTTTCATAGGTTGTGAAAGCCTGTCTCATCTCTCCCAAATCTGACATCCCCTTTATAATTAGACATTTTGGAGCCCTTTCAGACCTTCATCAGTTGTCTTTGAGCATTTCAGGAAGGATAAGTGACTCAGCAGCAAATCTGCCCTGGGAAGGGAGACTTTTCTGAAATCTAAGGTTCTGTGCTCCTGAGAGGTCTTTTCATTTATTTCTTAATGGCTGTAACTGCTGTGGGAACCAATCAGATCATTGTTTTCTAATTGTATAATTTGTTATTCATAATTCATGACTGACAGGAAGGGCAATGTGAAATTGTTCCATCTCTTTAAGATCATCTGTGAGTGTCATTGTTTGTGTCTATGGTGCTAAATAGAAGAGTGCTGGGACTCAGCCCAAGCTGCATAAATTGGCATGTGCTCACACTGCTGAGGGCCAGTCTTCACTGCTGCAGACTTCTCTTGGATAGTGCAAACTGAAGCACTCCAATACAGTGAGGGAGCTGGAATACAATTACCAATGAAGGACTCAAAACAAGTCATGCCCTGTGGCCCTCTTTCATTTGTCACTAAAGAAACAGCCAGTGTAGCCAGTGAGAAGTTTTATTAATGTTTGAAAGCTATGGGCTGTTACTAATTATAGAAAGATCACAATTATATTATCTTTCTACATAAATGTGGAATAGAATGAAGTAAGTAATAATACTTTTAAAAGACATAATTATACACAGATCTATGTATGGTAATGCTCTGTTTTATATCTGTTAACATCAGGTTTAAAAACTGTTCCTTGCAGGTGCCATGACTGTGGGGCTGTTCTTGAAGAATATGATGAAGAAACACTAGGCCTGGCCATAGTTGTGCTCTCAACCTTCATTCACCTCAGTCCAGACTTGGCTGCTCCTCTGCTGTTGGACATCATGCAGTCTGTAGGAAGGTAAATTCAGGACTTCCTTTTCTCCAATGAAATTGAAAGAATTTTGTGCCTGGAGTTGGGTTTATATAAACTTCAGTATACAAAGGTGTGTATTTTAGAACTCTTAAGCGAATAACATCTGGTTCTGTCTTGCGTCTTTGTTACTCATCGTTTTATGAATTTCTTATGTAACTTCTTCCACTGTCAGTTCAATTTTTGGCAGCTCCTTTGATGTTCTCCCCTTTTACTCTCCAAAGGGAAATTCCAGCTCAGGAATCTCCTCAGCTTGTCCCACTGTAAGCAGTGATGTAAAGAGTAAATTCAGATTTTCTACAGTACCCTTTTTATTTACTACCCAGTTTATTATCTGAACAGCAATTGGTGCAGCAATTGGTGTGCTTCTTCATCTTTTTTTATGTGAAGAAAAAATTTCTGTTAGTTTTTATTCCTCCTGATAGTTGCTCCTTGAACTGGTGTTTTTTGGCCTGCCTTCATGTGTTTTTTGCATACTATTTGTCAGAATTTACGCTCTTTTCTACTTTTCATTTGAGACAGGACCTCACCTTTTTGAAAGAAGCCTTCTTTTTTCTAATAACCTCCCTCACTTTATTTTCTTCTGCTCTCTTGAAGTCTCTTTTTTTCTTAACAACTGGAGTACTTTGGCCCTGTGTTTCCAGTGTAATGCTCTTAAACAGCTTCTGTGCCTCTTACAAAAATTGAATTCTCTTGGCTTCCCCTTGTTGCTGCTTTGACAGAATTTTTCACTTTTATGTGGTTCCTGCTATAGAAGTTGTGCACAAATGTGGTCAGCTGTTCTGAACTTTGCTCCTGGAGGACTGTTGACTCCTAGGTATGATCATTCATTAGCATACCTGAGGCTCTTCAGGCTTTTCAACCATATTTTGCATGCTAGGTAAAAATTTACATTGCCTTATGAGGGCTTCCAAACCAGCTGTTGCATGAAATTGTCTCTGAGAAAGTCTTGAACATTTGCTGTCCGTTATTTTTCTCTTGTTACTTTTACCCAGTGTGCATGGGATAATTAAAGTGTATCATTACTACTGAATTACGTGTGGTTGCTGTCTTGGCCACTTCCTGAACTTCTTGCCTCAGAGGTGGGATGGATGTGATGGGGTGTTCCAGAATAAGTTTCTGAGCAGCTCTAGACATGCAGAAACGATGTCCAGCTCTCCTCCTCCACATTCTTTTTGGTGACTGAAGTTCAAATTGCTTGACTGTGGCTTCTGCAAGGGCATGGCTCTCCACAGCCCTCTTTCTCCACTACCTCCCGATTCCATTTAAACACAGCAGCTCTTCAAGTCCTCCATTTCCATTAATTGCAAGGCTGCAGTTCCCTGCTGGGACTGCTAATTAACTCTGATGGAGGCAAAATTTCTGATCTAGACGGCTGCTGGCCATTCTGTGTGACTCCTGTAAATACAGCAGTACTACAGCCACAGAAAGTGAATCATTTGGAAAATGAATTATCAAAGGATAAGTGGGCTACCTTTTTCTGTGTTTTGAGGGGGAAATGCTGCATCTTTAGAGTGAGACAGCTGATTGTTTTAGAGCAACAGGTAACAGTGCAACGTGGGGTATTCCTGGTAAATGTCCTGTCTTGTTCCTGCTGGTTGCAATTTCTGGCGAATTCTAGGTCCAGTTCTGGGCTCCCCACAAAGGAACTACTTTGAAAATATGCAAAATAAGTAGTATATATAAGCAGAGAGGCAGTCAGGTGCCTCATATATATACCTTGCTCTGTCTTTCATCACGCAGTGCCATATCACTACCTCCAATTACCCATCTAACAGCAGAAGTGAAAATCAATTAGACTTCTTGTTTTTTGTTCTTACAGAAAGAGCTACTACTTTCTTTCATCCATAGAATAAGAAATAAGGAGTTAGGAAGTCCAAGGTCTTTCAGAATAACTAAAAAACACACAGAAATATTTTCAAAAGTTATTTGGGTACCCACAGGCACAGATAAGCACCTATTGTGATTTTCAGAAGGGAAAAAAATTCTGGATTCAAGTTACTGACAATTAAAGATTGAACCGTTTCAAAGACTCTGACATGCATTTAAGTTTATGATCTGGTTCCTGAATCAAGATTTTTGACTTGCTGATTCTTATTTAACTGATTTCCAGTGAGATTTAGCTTTCCAAGCATTAAAGCTGTGTTTGAAATTTAGATTTAGACTTGAGTTAGTGAGGAGCTGTGAAAAGCTTAACTTCTGTTCCTAATGTGTACAGATTTGAACACATCCATTTCCTGTTCTGCTTTGTGGTCTGCAAAGTGGAGGTGATGATGAGGGTTCATGGCATTTGTGTAATAAAATATTTAGGGTAGTAATGATAAATATACACAAACTGCACATTTCAGGAAGTTTCAGATGTTCCCAAGTGTTTACTGTAGTTCATGTCTTGTGACGTTTTTCCAAAGTTAGAAACCTAGTGTTTTGTTTGTCACAAAAGCCATGCTTGCATTATCACATTCAAAAGGAGAGAAAAACATTAGACTTTGATTTCTTTTAGAAAAAAGATTTTATGTTGTTGTGTTTCTGTACTTCAACAGATTTTTGAAAACAGGTATCAAGTCCATTGAGCATGTGATTGGTCTCGTGTTCTGCAGAAATCCTTGCATGCCTTAATGTAAGGTGATGCTACAGTTATTCCAGAATAAAGGTCTGTATTGCTTGATGGTAGCTTCAGACCTTTCTCACCCAGAATTAGCTTTGCACACCAGAAATAATATGTTGTATTTTAGTGTGGATTCCTCTTAATAGTGGAGTTGGGAACTCTTAATGTGTTTTTCTGATTTATGCTAGAACAACTGAGAATAACATGATCTTTAATCCCCTGCACCATCAAGTTTGAGATTATTGCATTGTTGGAAGTATGCTGTGTTCCCAGTTTCTCATGCATAATTCATTAAAATCATTGTAATTTTGGTTCATGCTGTTGCGTTTGACTGAGCTGCCTTAGGGTCCTTTTTGGATTTTATGGTGTTGATTAAACTGTCTTCAGAACAGGGGGTGACCAAGGATGAGCAACAGGATAAAAGGATCATGAATCAAAGAAAAGCATTGAAGATTAGATATAAAATAGCGTAGCTCTATGAAATTTTCACTTAGATTTATCAATTTATAACATCTGAAATATTGATTTGCAGCAAATTAAAGTAAAAATTTGGTGGTATTTTGTATATTAGAAAGAGATGCTTCCAGTGTCCATCCTTATAATGGCTTTACAGTGTACAGCTTTTTGGTGGCTTTTGGTATTAAGGATGTTTTGCTTTGATATTCTAAGCCCCGATTCTATTCATTTACATGTCCTGCATATTGAAGTACCATGATTTTACTTTAAGATTGTGTTCAGTATTTTCACCATGAGTGCTCGTATTTGGCTTTAAAGTCTATATTTAGGTACTAAAATAAATGACCTAATTTTTGAGAACACACCATTTCTCATTTGACTTTGGAAGAGCTAGTAGGTAATTAGTGTTTTTGAAATTAGGCTAGTTATTTAGGTGCCAAAATCTGGAACTAGAAGCCTCACTTTAGACTGCCAAGCAAAGAATTTTTGCTTAGTCTGTGTTGCTGCGTTAATCAGAAACAATTCAGTTTGTAGGCAGCTTCTGGCAAACTTTTTTTCCCTCTAAAAAAATTTAGTTATCCATGATGTGCTGTAGGGCAAAAACATTACTTCATTATCTTTGTGCTACTAGAGGGAGGCAAGATTTGTCTTTAGAGCAGTTGAGACTGCAAGAGTTTAGAATAGAGTGAGAATAGAGTTTACGTCATGCAAACATGGTTTTTCTGAATTTAGGTGCTCTTCAGAAGATCCTTATGGTAACATTTTAAATGTTCTCTAAAATTGTTGTTTATTATTTGTTTAAAATGGTACTTTATTGGCTTACTTAAAAAGTGAAACACACAAAAAAAAGCATATGAGCTTCAATTTCTTTTTAATTTTTATTCCAGGTTGGCATCAAGTACCAGTTTTTCTAATCAAGCAGAAAGGTATGGTAGCAAAGGATACCTTGATAAAAAAAGAAACAATCAATCTAAATCATCATCTTCCCTGACCCTGTAATCAAATAACTTTAAGTTTTTAAAAATGTTATTTAAAATTTCTGAGTAAAAGAAAAAACCTGCCTTTTCCGCTTATTTCAAATATCCTGTGTTTTCTGGAGATGAACAGGAGCCCATATTCATATATGTTAAACCTGGAAAAAATTGGATTCAGATGCTGTCTTGCCTTTGCAATTTCAGTGCAGCTTTTTCTAACTGATTCTGTGTTCAGTATTTGTCTTGATAAACTATCTCCAATCAAGTGAATCATCCTTGGCCATGGAGAATCCCTGGTAGTGTTGCCTCATTATGTAAATCAGATGCTGAATAGGATAAATTCATTTTGAGAAGCTGTAAAGCATGTTAAGATGTGCAGTTTATGAGTAAATAGATAATACTTAGGCTTTTAAAATGAAAGCATTCATTTATGAGTGATTAGGGAGTACTTCATCTCTTGAAGGAAACTGCAAGAGGCAAATGGATATTGTAATGTTTTTGTTTACCTGTTGTTCATGTGTTTTATGATAAAGCCAAGAACCTTATTCTGTGTCACTGGAATACACAAGGTGAGAGCAGGATTATATTTCAAATTCAGATGATTCACAAATAAAAATACGTGGAGAATCAGGAAAAATACAACTATTTATTGGGGCAAATACTTTAAGTATGTGTATGTAACTTTTTTATCTCTTCATAGTTGAGCTGAAGTCATAAAATCAACAAACTTCTTTTCAGGACCAGGACAGTTCTGTTTTTGACTATCTCACTCATAACTGAACACTTCCATAATTAAAAAGAATAGCATCATCTTTATTTTCTCCGTGTAGTCAGCTTTGACAAGTGTTTCATCTGCAGTGCAATTTTTTTTCTTCTCTTCTTTTCCCTTCATTTCAGCATGATGATCCCTGGAAATGCTGCAGGTGTGGCCAAGCAGTTCCTCCGTTGTGTGTTCCATCAGCTGGCTCCCAATGGCATCTTCCCTCAGCTCTTCCAGAGCATTATTAAAGGTAATGTGCAATACCTGAATTCATTTTTGACCCTTGGTTTCCTCTGTATGAACAGCCAGTGCAAAAATGTCATTCAAATTTCAGATGGAAGTTTTTTACGGACTTTAGCCATGTCTCTGATGGACTTCAGTGAGCTGAGTTCCATCGCTGCTCTGAGCCAGCTGTTAGAGGTATGTTGACAATTGACTATGTTAATGATGCTAATTTTATTAGCATTATCAGGATCATTTTTCCTCATTTGAGTTCAAACTTGTTTCATCAAAAACACTGTGAATTTTCGTTTTGTCCTCCTTGGAAATAATTAGGCTGTCCTCACCACAAGTAGTGTGTCCCATTCCTTTCTATTTTTTGTTTTCAGGAACATTTCTGCTTATACATCTCAGTTCCCCCTCTTCATTTTATCTGATGACAGTTTCTCTTAAGTATTCCAAAACTCTATTGCCTGCCTTTGACTGCCTTCTATGCAGTTAGCTTATTTCTACTCTACCATTTTTCCTCCTGCTAGAACTAGTCACTTGCATGTATCCTGCTTTTCCAAGAACATGGCAATTGCTTCATACAAGATGTTGACATCACTTTAAAACTGCTCATGTCTTTTCAGGCCTCACTCTAGGACAGAAGCCATGAAAGCACACATGGTCTACTGAGCATTAGTGAACATATCTTTAAAACTGTCTAAAGGAAAACATGAGCTGAATACTTTGAGTTTTGCTTTTTCTACTTCCATGCCAGTCTAAGCAGATTATGCGTTAGGACCCTGCTTATATAACATTTTGGCTCAAAATCTTTTGGTCAGTACTTTAGGAACTGCTGGACTAACTATCACATACTCAGTTCAGCTTCCCAGCACAACACTATCATTAGCATCATAGAGAAAATACGCAGTATTTCCTCTCAACAACTTAACTTCAGCACTTTCAAATACTGTGTAAGGGACCACTTCTGCACGGGTGTGATTGTTCACAGTTATCGCTTTGTTTCCCAGGGTTTAAACAACAAAAAGAATTTGCCAGCAGGGGGTGCAATGCTACGCTGTTTGGAAAACATTGCTACCTTCATGGAAGCCTTGCCAATGGATTCGCCCAGCAACCTCTGGACCACAATTAGTAATCAGTTTCAGACCTTCCTTACTAAACTCCCATGTGTTTTGCCTCTTAAGGTATGATGTATGGACATCTGAAGCAAGCTATATTGCCATTGGTCAGGATGTATTGAAACAGTGGGAAAATTGTGGATAACCAATCAGAGTGGGTTCGTGTGAATTATTCTTGTGATTTATTGTATCTCTGATCCATCCTATTAATTATGTTTTCCGTGGATAACAACAGCAACTCTGAAAGGGGTACTTGTCACTTCTTTCTTGGCATTTTTCCTATCTGCTTTCTACGCCCTGTCAGATTAGAATACTGCGTTTGAGAGAGTCAGTATTTAAACCATGAAAATCTATCTAAATTTAGTTTTAACTGTTAAAACTAAATAAAACTCTCAAGAAGAGCAGCACCACCTAATTAATTTGCTAAAAGTACACAGTAGTCAGACAGGCAGAAACAACTGAGACTACTGGGAATTGGGCCTAGCCTGTTTGGCTGACCAGGTTGTAGTCCTGATTGTAATAGAATATTGTAAAGGAAACTGAATCCAGAAGCTTTGGGCTCTGATTTCTGAGAGCTCAGAGGAGATACAGCAGGATCTTATCTCCTGGTGTGTATATTTCCAGATATCGTTTCAGCAAACATAATAAAAACTTTTGAGTCTTTCCAGTAAACATGGAGTTCTGATGCCCTTACTCTATTTCCTATGGTGTGAATAAGCCCAGTGGTAATTTCTTCTATACAAAGCAGTGTTGTTCAGTATGGGCTGAGGGATCCAAAATCTAAATCTGTGACTGATAAAATTGTCTTTTAAATTGGGTGTCACTACCCAGCTACATGAACAATACTAAATTCCTTGGCTCTATTATGCAGTAGTCAGATCTTGAAACCTCTTCAGATTTTGGTAAATTGTGACATTATCCTTCAGCACTTACTAAGTCAAACAGGCAATAACCATTCCCTCTGTGTACTAGTCACCCCAATCTGCTGCATCTTGTATAACTGAAATAAATAAAAAGAAATTAATTGGATCTTAGTGATTCCAACTGCATATCCGCCATTCACGGAACCTTTAGGTGGAGTGTTTACTCTGATTTGCCTTTTATTCATGGGAGGAATTATTAGTGATACAAGAAAAGCAATTGCTTGCTCCTGAGCTTTCAATCTCCTGTTCTCTTCTTTAGGGTCATAGGGGACACTTTCATATTCTAGATGTTTACAGCAGGGGTGAGGCAAGACAGTGGACTGATCCCGAAAAGTCCATTCAGTGCTGTAACCTGTATGATTTATTCGAAATAAAGATTACATCATAAGGAACAGCTTAAGGAATCTGAAACAGCTGCTGCCAGGGCATATTCCAATGTTAGATGTTGTGAGTTGTCTTGAGATGTGAGGGAAAATATCTGAGACCAGGACAAGCACAGAAATACAAAATTAGGTAGATGATGCGTACCTATGCTGTATATGTTACCCCTGAAGGGGTGTGATTGGGTATGATTGTGTTCAAGAATAAGCCAGTTTAGAGAAAGTAATTAAAAATCAATCATCATTTTTTCAGACTTCTCCTATAACTTATTCATAGCTGCTACCACTATAAGCAAGATGTGTGCACAGAAAGATACTAGCTTATTTCCTTTTTCTTTTCTGCTTTCAAATATGTTCAGTGTTCTTTAGACTCCAGTTTAAGAATCATGATTTGCTTGTTGAAGATACCTACCACTAGTGCCACCAGGGTAAGTTCCAAGAAGACAAAATTCTGTTGCCTCGGATTTAGCCAGCCTGTGCTACTGTATGAATGTGTTCTTATCCCCTGGCTAGGAAAGTGTTATATATAAGCATAAAATTGTGCAGTCCAATACTGTTTGGAGAATGATAAGAGCTTTGGAATCTAGGTTACAGTAAAGTGGGGGTAGAATTACATTCTTGTGTGGGTGTGAATGTATGTCTTCTTAAAGATTTGATGTTCTCCTTTTTTTTTTTTCTCATCTATTTTTTTCTTTTTTAAAAAAGGGTAATGAGCTTCCTTAGACGTTTTTCAGTACAATTCCACTGAAGTCAGTGAGGTTTTCCTGCATAAACTATGCAGAATCTCTTATAAACACCATGTCATAAGTGAAACTATTTTCTACCTTTTTGTTTCTAATTTCTGACAGAAGCATGAAGGCATATGATACAGCTGTTTGACCAAAACAGTGTAAATCCCAGGCAGATAGCCTCTGAGCCAAAAATAATGCTGTTCCATTCAGGTTTTCAGAGTTGGAATGCTTCTTTGCTTTTTTGGGCAACGAGTTATTGATTTCTGTAACACATGTCATTGCAGAGTCTTCTGGAACCTTTTTCAAAATTACTGAGTTTTGTGATTCAGAATGCTGTCTTCACTCTGGCCTACCTGGTGGAACTGTGTGGTTTGTGCTACCGAGCCTTCACAAAGGTAACAATGACACTGTATCTTCCTTTAGGGACAAGTGAAAACAGGACAAAGTTGTGCTTCCCACAAGTAGTTTGGAAGTAAAGATGAAATCAGTGTCAGGTTTCAGGCATGTCAACAGTTTTAATGTAGTTTGGTTAATCAAGTAGTGATCATGATTCAGTACCTTTTAATAATGCTGAGTTTTACATTCACAGTAAAGACACAGATTATGGGAACCTGCTGCAAGTGTTGCTCAGAAAAGTATTTTGATGTGATTTTGGGACTTGGACATCTTTTTCTCATGTTGAGAAGATACCTGGTATTGATGCATCACTTAAAACCTCTGTACAGTCATATCTTTCCTAGTGCACAAGTTTAGACACATAACTTATGAGTAAAATCTTAAATATTCCTGGTAGTGCCTTTTGAGAGCATGGCTGTGAGGGGAGGCAGTAGACAACTAAGATGGAAAACTCCAAGTTAGGAGCTTTCCATCTAAGATACTGTTCATTCTGTATTAGGTATTTTCCTTTGGCATGTATGGCTGTAGCTGTGTAGAAAAGAGAACAGTATGTGTACACTTTTTAAAAGTTTGTAAGATTCCTGGATGAAAGCCATGGTGTACAAATAACAGTTTAGTTATTACTCAGGTTCATTGTTGTAGCTATCAGTGAGAAGCTGAACAACAAAAAAGCAATTGAACCTAAGGTCATATATACTCCATTATGTAGATTGTCAAAGTACTGAGCGAAAATGTTGCCTTATCCACTAAGTGCACACTTTTCCATGCTTGATACATTTGTCAGAACAGTAATTAATCCTCAGGGAATGTTCTATCATAAGCAGCTACATGGTTTTCTGTTTTGATAATGTACAACTGGAACATGCGTTGTTTGAGTCTTAACAAGACTTAAAATATCACTGGACAAACAATGAAGAAGAAATGATAAAACCAATGACACTCACAGAAAAACTGCACCACAGGAAAATAAGAAACATTTTTACCAAATGTAATGGTTTGAAGCATTAAATAGAAATTAACAGTATGTTTAATGACAGCAAGCAAGTTCTAGCATTTTGTCTTGTTTGAAAGAGAAGAGTTTATGAAATGGAATAATCCTGAATATAGAAGATATTGCCTAGCTTTTAGAAGTATTTTGAGTTAGAGCTATAGTTAAGGGTTTGGACAAGGCAAAGTGAGAAAAATGTTAACTTGAAGTCCAATAGTGGTTTTTTTCATTGAAACAGAAAAGCCTCATTTAAAACTGAAGCAAAGATACTGCTCTTGCATTTGTGGTCTTACCAGTGTGTTTTGTATATCTGCTAAAGCAAATTGTGACTATAGGAAATTTTTCACTTTCCTCAGGCCCTGCAGTTTCACAAAAATGTAATAAAACCACATTATTAGAAAACCCACACGTGTCTCTTGCATGCTTGCTGGTTGGTTGCTCTATTAATATAGTGAGTACTTAATTGCACACAGGAACCTTGGATTACAGTGCTTGGTAAAATCATCTTGATTTAGTTTAATGCAACCCGATGACCCAGAAATTGGAAGCATTAGTGAATGTTCTGCATTGTATAGCCACAAAATAGTTAATTTAGTGGAACTCCACACTACATTATCTTTGTTATTTCTGAAAGCTTACCATAGTTTTGCCTTAGAAGTGTCAAATTAGTGACTGCTGTTAGAAAAAAACACCAAATCGGTTATGATGTCTGTGTTTTTTCTCTACAGTGGAAGTCACTGTAGGTAAATAGGAGTGTTGTGACAGAGTACCACATAGAAGTGAATTTCAGAATGAATGTAATTTGTGAGCATTGAAACTATTCAAATGTAATTGCTTGTTTTGCAACGTTGAGTGTGGTGACTGGAACAAAACACTAACTTTCAGCTAAGCTGTGGAGGATTCTTGTCTTTTCAAAGAGCAAGCTACTCTGACATGCACTTTGTAGAAGTCAGTGCTGTACAACCACTCCAAATCTTTCTTTACTGCAACATTTTCCTGATATCCTGTGGTAGGAATATCTGAGTTTCTCGTCTTGGAGCCTGAAGACTCAGGTCAATCTGATATTTCTGTTGTCTGAGTTTCTGTTCCAGGTCAGCAATTTGTTTTTTTCAGCGCCTTTGGAACTCTCAGTTGAGAGTAGCATCTTTTCTGTGGGTAGTAATCTTATCTTTAGTTTTCCTTTCAAGTGTCTTAAGGTCCTAAATGGACACTTTTTGGCTTTCTTATCTCTTATAGCTGCAGAAGCTTGAAGCTAAGCTTAACCTTTTGCTAGTATTCTGTTGTCCCTTACCAAGTGAATGCAGAATGCCACATGATTTTGCTACTGAATTTTTTGAAGAATATTATATGGCAGATCTTCAGTATTTTTAATTACTGTAGTAGCAGCGGTGATAAAGATTTTTGCTTTATACTAGCTTACTTAGAGGATAGCATAACACTCCATTAAAGGTCCAAATTTACTCTTATTACTAAGTTTGGACCCTGAGGTACTACTAGAACTTCAGGAGTTTCATGTTCTACATATTGACATGTGGTAAGTCACAACTTGAAGGTTGCAAAGCAGTTTTCTATAGGGATGCATAGACATTTGAGAGTTAATTTGGCTGAACAGAGGCTGAAGTACTTAGTGTATTCTTGATACTTCGGGTACCAAATTTCTATATGTGACTCCCCTGGGTGTTACTTTTATGGAACAGTGGCCCTGTGGCAGAGTATAAAGTTCTAAAACTAGGTTTATACATATTTACCACCAGCAAGATGATAGGAATAAGTAGGCTTGGATAGGAAGGATACTCTGGGCCATTGACTTACCTGTCATCACTCCTGATTTACAGTGCAGGAAGCAACAAGTCAGATGTCAAAAAACCATTTTGCCTGATTTTGCTCAATCTCTCTGCATTGCATGTGCTTAACAAACATTGAGTTTAGACTGTGAGATAGGAGACTTCTTTGAGAAAGAGGTAGTCAACTGCTGTATTATCCCTAAAGCCAAGAAAAGCTGGGATTCATGAAGCCTATGCCTCCTTTCCAGTGTTCTGGCAAAGCAATTTATTGTGGCCCAATATCCTGTATAGCATAGATGTTGGTATGTAAAATAGTTGAATGCTTTTGAAAGAATTATGTCTTCCTTCTTTTTCAGTGTGTGTAGGCTACTGTACTGGGTTACTGATCAGAACTTCTGTCCACTCTTTGGGGGGATGTAATTGTCATCTGACTTGAGTGTGGCACTGCATAGTGTCTGTGTCTCAAGTCTGGGAAGGCATATGGTGGTGGGAAGGGGCACTCTTCCTGGGGAATTCTAACAAGTAATCAGGATCTTTTTATGCTTTGAGTGTTGTGCGCTGTTCTGGTTCTCCATTCCCACTCAGAATGTTGTAGTATCAGAGAAAGTTCAGGTAATGATCTCAAGAATGATCAAATAGTTAGGTGAGTTCCACATACAGAGCAACTAAGTCAGAGCTCCTCAATCTGAAAGTGCAACAACTGGTGAGAATGTGAGAGAGGTCTGCAAGGTCACAAGTGATCCAGACAGGGATGGGTAATTCATTCCTTCCCAGTGGAAAGAACATACTAAGTTTGTAGGAACTAATCAAAGCAAGTAAAGGGAAGTGATTCTTCAACAGTTTGTGACTCCTTACCAAGTACCATTTGTGCTAAAGGTTGACATGAGTCCCAGAGGTCAATGGACAGTTACATGGAAGAGAAATATATTGAGAGTCATGAATTATACAGAAACCATGCTGAGCTCAGAAGTTCCCTGAGCTGAAAATAGTTGGTAAAATTACACATGCTTGCCTTGTTCTTATTCTTCCTTTTGCTTCTGCTTATGGCCTTGTTGGAGATAAGTTACTGAAGATATTTGTTCTCATCTGACCTCTCCTGGATATTATTATATTGTGTAATTTTTATCAGAGCACCACTCATGCGTGTGGAATGTGTAACTTTTGAATATTTGTCCCCTCAAGCTGATTTTGGAGTGTTAGCTTCCTGCGAGTTTAGCTGCCTAGACTGCAGCAATGTTGTCAGACAAGGACAAGGACTGCAGTTTGGGACCTGTTCCATCATCTGAATATGTTATCTGTCTGCACACTCCATGTAATTGAAGGGGAAACTAGGAACTTGAAGTACGGTCTCTTGATTCACAGACTGGCATCTGACATCCGTGAAAGACATACCATTCTGTTGTTTTGGCACCTTCTCCCAGATCAAGGCCTGATATTTAAGATCTGTTTTCTTTCAAAGATATATGGGTGCTGTGGCAGACACGCACTGCTGCTGCACGCATTGTTTGACAGTATGCCACACAGGTGGTGTGGTGACCTCAGCTCTCTTAAGAGGAACCCTGGCGACTGCTTGGTCTGCTGCAACCAAAGGTCACTCTTACTTCCAGCTATTCATCTTCTCCTGTGTGCAGCTGGAGGTGGCCTTCAAGTTGTCTCTCACTAACCTCATAAAACTTCTCTGAGGAAGAGACAAATGGTCACATTTTACAGATTTTTGTGGAGAAACTGAGGGCCTGACTGAGTAAAAATTTTCATACATTTAACTTAAGTGAACGGGCAAATGTATGAGATTTACAAGACGGAGGATACTAGGTTTTAGATCTTAAGCACACTTTAGGTATGCTCTTCTTATTAGACAATTCATTTCGTCTCTAGTGGTTGTCTGAAATAGAGCATGGTGCTCTTGCTGATCAAAATTCTTGAGTTGCTGTGGTCAGTAGCAGGTTCTATGTTTTTATCTTATTGTCTAAAGTCAGAGAATGACAAAGTAAGATGTATAACAAGCCCCTCTTATCTCTTGTACCTCCTTGCTGACTCAGCCCTACAACTCTATTCTTAGACTTCTGCGTGCTAATCTCCACTGGCTGATTTCCCCCTATGTTTTAAAGTGTTTCTGTTGTAGCAGCTGTAGCCAAGACTGTTTTTATTGTGGAAGTGGAAAAGTACTGCCAGTCTAATGAGTGGAAATAGATAGTCCAAGCAGCTGTAGTGCAGGCATTCATTTTTTAAAGGGGGAAAACAACAGAAGAAGAATATGGTGAAATGTAGACTGTTTTTGGCAGGTTCAGTGAAAGAATAATGCTAAATACCACACCAGTTTTATTCTCCTGTGTCATTTCTTACTGCTTTCCCCTTTTCTCTTTGTATGGGACTACTTAATAAAAGCTATGTTTGCATGCCTGGACTTTATAACTATTTTATAAAATCTATCTGTATCTCATGTGTGAAATATTAAATCTCGGATATAATTTCTGATAAAACATGAAAGGAAGATTACCTTCATTGATGTCTGTTCGGTTAAGTCTGTAGAATTATATAAATGATGAGTGGTGATATCTTTTTCTTAAGACAGGAGAAACCAGTACACTTTTGTAACTTTGTTATTCTTAAACTTAGATAAAATGTATCTTTATGGTTTAGTAGTGGCTGTCAGTGAATTCCAGGACATTGACAATTCTGTATTTTTTGTTGTAGGAAAGGGACAAATTCTACTTGACGCGCTGTGTTATATTGGAGTTACTGCAAGCACTCAAGTTAAAGTCACCCTTACCAGACATGAATCTGCTGCTGTTGGTGCAGGTACAGGAGATTCTGATGTAATTTTCATACTGGTCCTATCTTGGCCCAACTTCAGGAGTGGGGCAGAGCAGAAGAACGAAGTCCAGCATGGTTACAGAAAGTACTAGCAATGTTGGTGAAAGAAGAACTTTTTGAATCCAAATCCAATTGCATTTGTATGTATTGGTGCATACATTTAGGCTCCTACATTAAAATTTAAAGTTGGAATCCAAATTTCTCATAATGATAATGACCTGTGCATCATTGCTGATGTATTGAAGATCACAGAATATATCTTGAGTTGGAAGGGACCCATAAGGGTTGAGTCCATTGAGTTTTATACCATGTTCTGATGGGGCAGCTGCGCCAGGTGCTGCCTTGTCTTCATATCCTAGCCTCAAACCCTGTCACCAGTTTGTGTGGGAAGGGGTGCTGATCATGGGCCACAACTCAGTTTCTGGCAGTAAGCTTGTCTGCAGTTCCTGAAGGCCATTTTCTTTTAACCTGTAAAGTTACAGGTTACAGTTTTCCAGTAAAGAATACATTGACAATATTTCTGCTGCTTTCATTCTGTGGAGTCAAGCTAGCTTTTTCATTGGAAAATATGAGGAAATAAGATACAGACTTGTGAAAACTTCTGCCTCCAAGAAGGCAAGTGTGGCACAGTTTGGCACCACAAGCCTGTCCCATGAACACAATTTCTTGAAGTCCATCAAATGTCATCACAGGTAGTGGGCTCTCATTGTTTACAATGAGCTAACAATGATATGTTAGGAACTTAAATTTACAGACTTAAAATTATAGGGGACCAGCATAATAGCACTCCATAAGGTTCAGGTGAGGTGTTTATTACATAGATCCCTCATAATGCTCCCAGCATCACAGCTCCATTCACTCTTTCCCATCCCATTATGGGTCAAAGCTTCATATAGCTTACTATGGACTCATTTTCTTTTGAGTACTGGTACATTGCTCATAGTAAGTAAGTCATTGCCAGTTGACACAGAAATAATACTGACTAATAAAATTATATAGAAGTTAGGATAACTCTGAAAACAATTATTATGCCATCAGTGTTAGGGAGAGAAGTTGGGAAGGGAAGAATAACAGATGAGTTTTTTTCTTTTGATGGTAAGGTGTTATTTTTTAAAATCCATTTTAAGTTAAAAAGCACAAGTTTGCCTTTTTTTTTTTTTTTTAATTATTATTAAACCCAAACTTCTTTTTTTCAGTCCCAGTCACTACCATCAAATAACAACCACCAGCCTCTTTCTCTCTTATGGCTGCAGTGATGCACCTTGATACCGTGTGCAATGGTTTTTGTTGACTTGAACTGACTTTTCCTGTATTACAGAATAAAGCAATTATTCTGCATCAGTCCTGTAATTCAGTCCTGTGGCTACCCCAACAGTGACAATCCCCTAGTCTAGTCATGCCTGAATTTCTCATTTGAGAATGCAAACAGGCCATGTCAGTTTTGGCAGTGGGATTTAACTGATTAACACTTGTCCTTCATATTGGGTCAATTGCCTGAGAGACCCAGTAAGCAAAACTCTCTCTTACATTACCTTTATCTCATAAAGATAAAATGATAATTGCCTGCGTTTTCCTCCTAGCACTGTTCCCATATGCTGTATTCACTTTGGGATGTATTCATACCTTACACAACAGCATCTAATGTGGATGTAAATGTCTTTTATGATGTCTCTCTTTCAGAAGCTGATGAAGTGATTCATATTTCCTGCAATCCAAAGCAGCCAGCTTCTGTTTCTATGTAGTCAGTGGTGGAGAATAGGGGTTGTATTCAGACCATCTGCCGTAGATGCCTACTGGAGGCATGATGACAACTTCTCCCATTGACTGTGCAAATTGGCAGCTCTCAGTAGTATGTGGTCTGAATCATTCAACAGCCTCTGGAATTGCAGTACCATAGTAACCACTAAGCCCATCTCCAGCACCACTGTGATTTAAGAAATCTACCAGTAGCATATGTGTCTTACTTTTTAAATTTTCTCTGGTGCCATTTACAGAATGAAGGAATTGGTTCACCTCTTTACTACACAAAGCCGCTACAATATTAACTCGGGTTGTATGCTTTTGAAAGAATAAAGCCATACAGAGTTAACACAGCACCAAACGGAAGTGGTTTTAATTTCCAACAGTCATGTCTCCATGGACATGTTAGCCTGTATGCAAGATTCTATACAGACACTGCACACAGAATACAGAGATTCTGTCAAAATGTTCCAGATAACAAAGGAGCTAGGAGCACTTTAATTTAATGATAGATCAGTTGTGGGCTGACTAACAAAGGAGTTCCTAGAAAGGTACATTTGACACCCACGTTTATCCAGATTACATAGTGCCATCAGTGTCACTGGTGACATAAGACTAAGATGAGAGTTAACTTTATCCCACTTCACAAAGAATGAGAATTTTAACCAGATCACTCCAATCTTTGCATAGGTGTCCTAGATGATAAAGGGTACTGAAAGACTGTCTCCTTGATTTGTCCTAGCAAATGAAAGCCATCATGTACATGCTGCTGTTCCATGGGTTTCCATAGGAACTGCTTCTTCACACAGCATTTTGTTTCCCAGTACTTTTCTCTGCTCACATTTCATCAGCACACGTCTCCAGGATTTCCATTGACTTCAAATTATACTGATGTCTCTTTAGAATTTGCTTGTTCAGTCAGGCTCTAAGATTCAGGGTACCTGATCTGTTTTGTTGTAAAGCTTGTGGAAATGCAAGAGTGAATTCTAGGGCTGTAAAGGATATTTTGAAATATTTTCATGAAGTGCAGTTAGTCATTGAGAGTACTGCTAACATATATATGCATTAGACAACCATAAAATATGGTAGTCAATATCTGTCTCAGTTTGTGAAAGTACCATGGTATCAATTAATTTTTAATAAGAAGGGAGATTAATGCTTAGACCTTAGTTGACAGTTATTTTCTGTCTTCTCCTTCTTAGAAAGTTACATTGCATCACTATGGACAAAAATTGCTCAAGTGCAAGTACAATGTTAGGACAAGAAGTTGTAGGAACAAGCAAATCATCTGCAGGGTGTCCAATGCATGATTGAAGTTTATAATGATTAAATAACAGTATTGGCAAGTTTAATGTATGAATGATATGGACTCTGGAGATTTTAGGTCAAGGGATTTGGAAATAAAAAGAAACAAGAAAAAAGGTGAAATAAAAGCATAAGAAAAGCAATGAGAGAGATTCTACTGTAATAAAATGACACTGACCCTCTCTCAGAAACAGCTTGTTTATGTAGTATTGTGGCCTGTATTGTGCAGAAGTTATACCACACCATACTAGTATGTTGTCAGCTTCAAAGCTCTTCATAAAATGCATAATTGTAGAACTTCAGTGAACGTGTTATAATGTCACAGTGAAGAATATGGCATCCTGCCTTACCATTCTCTGTCATGGTTTACTCTATAATGAAAGAGGAACATTTGATATATGGAAGAAATAGCAAATATATATTTTTTTTTCATAAAGAAAGTCTGATTTGTTACACAATATTCTTCAAATTACTCCTGCACAGCATATGTGTTAATTAAGCACATTAAAGTCAGATTTTTTTCATTAAAATTATCTCATTTATAATGGTGAGTTAAGTAGGTTGTTTATAAAGAAAGAGATCTCTGAAGGCAAATTACCATGAATAAAAGCAAGAAGAGATCTGAACTGATTTTAATGAAGTAATGAATAAATTATTAGTGTCTTCAGGTTCCTCAAAAAATAATTTAAAAATAACTTGTCTTTAATTTCTTCTTAGTTTGTTTGTGCAGATGCTGGAACAAAACTAGCTGAGTCAACAATCTTACATAAACAGATGATTGCCTCAATGCCTGGAGTAAGTACTGGACCAAAGTCCATTTCTTAGTTCTGTTGTTCTGATTTTTTAAAAAATACATCTTATTCAGCTTTCTTTGCTTCTTTTTAATGTTCTTTCCTTTTATTTCTCCTCTGGTTGGCAAGATATATTACACGCTGGAGGTTGAGATGCTCCATCCTTTCTATTAATGGTGGAAAAGTTCTGAATTTGATGTTGCTTCCCTTGCTTTCACTGATAACCTTTAGTCATGTAATTGACTTCAGTGGAGCCTGTGCTCAAAAAAAAAATCGAGAGCTGCAATTCTCAGTGGGGAACAGACCAGCTGAATGCATCAAAAAATGGTAGCAGAATGGAAAGCTACAAGCCATTGCCTCCATTCTCACAAAAGATTCTGATTAAAGAAGGGAGTTAATGGTATTTCTCTGGTAATGTATATAAGTCATTCATTTATATCCTGCTGATGAGTGTAGCTGAATTACAAATACTCCTAATTGCTTGGGCACTGAATATGCACCTGGTGAATATGGGAGGAAGTAGCACAATGGGAGGTCTTGACTTGTGACTGAGTACCCAAGCAGATGGAAGGGGGTTAGCCAAGGTTTGCCTCACAGGCTGAGTGAGGAAAACTTGTTTCCCTATGTGTGTCTCAGCTTTAGGGATGACTTAATAGGATCTTTCCCATGTATCTTCTGAAGTGCGTGATTTTTTAAATGCCAATCTTTAATAATACCTTTCCTCCCAACAGGATATTTTAATTTATACTTGCTTTAAATAGACAGACTAACATTGGTGTTACGAGGTGTGATAGGAACATGATCATTTCAGAAGAAACCACAGAAAATTAGGCTGCCTACTGCTTGCATGAAACAGAATAGGTGGTTGGAGAGAAGTCTTGTGCAACTGAGCATTTATTTTCAGAGACTGGAGTGTAGCATCTTTCATAATTCTGTTATTCAATATTCTAGAAGCCAGGTTGAATCCTTAGTGCACATAAACTGGATGGAGGATATACTGACAGGGTTCCCAATGACCATATTTTACTGTTTTTTACTCCGTCATGAGAACTGACAGGAACAACATTTGAAAATCCAGAAGGTGGCATAGTTCAACACTGTGTAGACTGATACTAACATACAAAAATGGGGAGTGCCCAGGCCAGTTGTTTAAATATAGAATGCTAGAATATGTTTAAATATAGAATGCTTCAAATTTCAGCCACTAAAACTCAACTCTGGCTTAATAATTTTGTGATCGAAACTATATCTAGTTCATTTGTATACTCAGATAGGATAATCAGCTTCTATGCTTCAAAGTGCAGGTAATTAAAAAGAGGTCAAAGAACAGTAGTTTTCTTCTGTAAACTTTACTGCAATGTTTTGCCCTGAGCCTAGGACTTGGGATAAAGTAGATTTTGGTGGCTTCAAAAAGGTATCTAATTTAATAGTATGATCATTTAGCCTCAAAAGTCAAGCATTTCTTTTACTTGGCTCCTAAGAATGAGACATTCATAGTTCCCCTTGAATTCAGCTAGCATTATCTTCACCTCAGACTATTAACACATAAACAGAGGTTTATGTGATACCTAGTGGGTCAGTCGTATCACCTTCGGAAAGCTTCCCTGCAGGGTTCTGTGATCTGTTCAAAGCCCTTATTTAATCTGACAGCTTTGTTCTGTTGACTGCTTTATGCACCTCAGGCGCATCTGCTGAGGGCCAGATTCACATTTGTGACTGTTCTAGGAAAAGGATTATGAAAATTGGTACTGTGCGAATACAGCAAGCACCACATTGAGTCCTTTTGTTTTCCCTTTGAGGTTGTTTTTGCTCTGGCACAGGTGGCTTCTTAATAAGCTTATATCTTTATGATCTAACTGGAGCACTTAATAGCTTAAGTGCCATTAAGATGCTGTATTTTGAATGTTTTTTCTTCAGGAATATACAAGAAATATTCATTAGTTTTTGCAAAAAGGAAAAAACATAATACATTTTAGTGATGTTTTGCACATAAAATACCTGAAACCAGTTATTTAAACTGTTTTTCCATCGTGATTAATGTGAATGTAAGGGCATCTGTGCCTGTGACTGACTTTTGTTTTCTTTGATAGTAAATGATTGGTTCCAATTGCAGAAATGCTCAGCTGCTTGAAAAACTGAGTTGTTCAATTCTCATTGAGTTTTTAAGACTTTGATTCTGGACTGCTGTAAATTTCAGGATGACATGACAAGAATATTCTTGAAAGTTTCATCAGTTAATCTTTTATTGCTGTGACAGATAAGAGTATTTTATGATGCATGAAGAAGCTACAGCAGCTGGGCTATCTTATGCTATAATCAGATAAGAGGACAATACAGTGAGAAGAACATCAAAGAATACCTATTCCTAATTATTCTAACTAAAAGTAAAATAAAGAACTTGAGACAGACCAATTGTATTCTGGTGAAGCAAAACCTGGTACTTAAACTTATTTCTTTTATGTTTTAGTGCGGAACAGCAGCAATGGAATGCATGAGGCAGTATGTTGGGGAAGTTCTGGATTTCATTGCAGATATGCATACCTTAACCAAATTGAAGGTTGGTTCTGGGCATACATTGGTCTAAAGCATATGACTTTTTTTTAACAAAAATATGTTTTCTGTAAGGAACCTGCCTGGGAGACACGGTAGGAAGTGTTTGAGGATGACTGACAGGTGTTTTTTCCTTTCTCTTTTAAAAAATTGTTAATACTGTTATAGATTAGAGACTTCTGTGGCAGCAGTAAAAAGTAGCTTATGTGGTGTTGAAATGGAGGCTGATTCAAATATCATCAGCACACAATAAAAATGCGGGCTTGGTTTTTCTGAAATGTTGATCATAAGCAAATGTCATACCAAAGTCACTGTGAGAAGTAGTCGTGTTTAATATAACCCAGGGAAGCATAAAACTCCTTGCCTCTACAAGTAAGTACACTCCTGTGTAGGAAACCTGTGTCTCTTATATACACAGACACTTAAATTAATTGGAAGTTCAGAGGTAATTAAAATGCAGTAATTGGCCTAAAAAATGGGGGTGTCCTTTTTCTAATGGATGCTGTTGTTTTTACTGTCAGGTTATATTCTGTTGAGGTGGAGAAAAACCAAATAGCTCTTACCTCTGTAGTCCAAACTGCATTTTGGTTTCTTTATATTAGTTGAATGACAAACTGTTAAGAGTAGTGATAGGAAAATACCTCTGTCAACATAAAATACTTTATTTAGGAATGCATTTCATGAAAAGATCCTAGTAATCATTAGCTGATCAAAACCTAGAATTCCTGCTTCATTTATTAAGCAGGATATAATAACATATTAAATTTCCTACAGAATGGAAATTCTCTAAGATGTTTTGAAAAATAAATAGCCTAGGTTACAGTGCTGCTCTGAATTTTATTTATGAAGCAATGAAATGAGAATTTTTACCCCACTAGTTTCTCACACACTCACTTGTTCACAGTCCTCCTGGCTCCTCCACCCCACCTTTGCCCCAGAGGGGACACCTTATTGCAGGTTAATAATACTTACCACAAAAAGAAGAAGAATCCCAGCTAAACTGAAACTTGTATCTTGAAACTCACTGTAACTGTATTTTACTGGATAAAATATCCCTTTTCTTAGGTTCTCACCCTCCTGGCCATGAATTTCTTTGAATTAAAAAAAATAGTCTAAGGGAAGCAGCCTGTTATGCTGGAGTAGAAATTTACTTCAAAGCACAAAGTAATTAATCATTTTAAGTTGAATTGGATTGCCTTCCCACTCTATCCTCTTAAGTTATTCACCTATTTTTCTTAAAGTTCAGAACTGCTTTCAGAATAGGTAGGCAAATGAATCATAAATGAGGCAAGAGATACATCTGGTTTGCTAGTTCCACAGGAAAAAAAAATGAACTTATCTGAAACCAGAAATGGGGAAAATTTGTTTATAAATACTTGCAGGTATCCTCACTCCTGTGTAAAATGTTTCTGTAGAAAACTTTCTGTCATTTGGACTTTTTTCCTTCTGCCCTTCTTTCCTTGAGCTGTAGTCTGAGTTTTAGAGTTGTTCTTACAGAGCTGAAGTCTGATGATTACTTCTTATGCTCAGCGGGACTATTTATTTTTAAAAAAATCATGAATTGATATAGGTAGAACATGAGCTAAAATTTTGCCCATTTTTTCACTTTCATGTTTTGAAATTCGACAAGAAGCTTCCCAAATAAGTCATCTGCCCATTTAAAACTACGTCAGAAATTGCATGTTGTTTTGATTTAGCCATGTAGTACAGGAATCTGAGGACAAAATTAGCATAATAGGAGAGTCAAATATGACCATAATTTTATGTATTGTAAAGAATAAACTTTTCTGTCTTATAAAATTAAAAGGCAGTTTTTATTTACCCAGAAATTATTTAACCACTTACTCTGTGGCTTCAACATATTTGAGAAAATATTTGTAAGCATTTCTAAGTTTACAAATAGTCAGAACTTCAAACAAATTCACAGCATTTAGATTCAAATTCTTGCAAGCTCATTTAATATATTTCCTTACATTGCTTGGGTTTTATTAACAGCAGTGTTACTCACTAGAAAATGAGTCCTAAGTTCATCCAGTTGTACGATTTCTTATGACAAGTGTGTATTATCAACAGCATCTGGGGTTGATAGCTAGCAAAGAATGCTATATGATTTATATGACCAGTAACAATCCCAACAGCAGAAGTTTAATGTTGGTTTCCAAATTTGGAAATTTCTACTCTCTGTAGGAATTCAGTGAACAGAAATAGTTAAAGTTGTTTATTTATACCTAATGTCATCTTTTGTGTGTCCAATAATAATGTCTGTGAAAGAGGCTAATTATTTTCAGTCCTTTGTGTTAGCAACTACTGCATTATAAAAAAGGTATAAATGTTAATTCTCAAGATAATCACATTTCAGTGTACTGTTTCTGTTCAGTTTATTGTGATTTTTTTTCTCTTTGCGATAACATTTTAATTGGTAAAGTTTGGCAGGATTTTATTTAGAAAATTCCACCATTTTTGAAGGTTTATAATGTATTTACCTGCAAAACTGTCTATCCTTTTTACTTGTCTATATAACAAAGTCATTAGATATTCATGCTGGTACATAGGGGTTTTTTCTCTTGAAAGAGACTTTAAGTAAGTGCAATTTGAGAGTGTAAGTTTCTGGGGTCAGATACTTATCTGTTACAGAAATACTATTGGTTCACTGATTTTTATCCTGTTATAATAATTGAATAACTGATGACCTGATTTTCTTGTGCGAAGCATATGGCTCTCCTTTTAAGCAAGCAACTGCAGTCAGCCTGTGTTCTGTTATAGTCTAATACCAGAAGGTAATGCAAAGTTAGCTTGATAGAAATGCAGAAGTACCTCAAGAAGCACCAATGAAACATCCCTCAAAGCTGGCAAAGCAGGATAATTAATTGTATTTACAGGCATAAATATTTGCGTGTTTCTTGGTAAGAGGTTTGACCCTTTTTATCACCAGAGCTTAAAGGCATTTGTAACTGAAAGGTGCAATATAGCTGAATAGTGCTGGTGAAAAGTGAGAGCTTCTTTCTGAACGTGTAAATAGAGTATTGCACATAGCATCTGGGCAGGAAATGCCTTCCATCTTGTTAAATGGTTAGGTTCTTTTGTTTTCACCTAAGCTCTCTGGATGTGCAAGCATTAGTTTGTATTTATGAGCTGTTGTACAGCTGCCTGAACATTTTGCCCAATTTATATTTTGTCTGGCCTCTTGAAATTGTGGGTGGGGAAAGATCTGCATCATACAGGTGTTACTCATATAGGGACTGGAGAATTTTTTAAAATCTATTTCTCAGTTTTGTTTTGTAGGCACAGTTAGAGATCCTGAGAAGGAATTGAAGGGGAGTGAAATAGAATATGCTGTTTTTTGGAAGAACTTAGTTCAAGCAAAATACTCTTTTTGGGTAGGAAATCAGATCTTTGCCTTGCAGAGTCACATGAAGACTTGTTCTCAGCCACTGCATGAAGACACATTTGGTGGACATCTGAAAGTTGGTTTAGCTCAGATTGCTGCCATGGAAATCACCCGGGGAAACCACAGGGACAACAAAGCTGTGATCCGATATTTGCCTTGGCTTTACCATCCTCCTTCAGCAATGCAACAAGGGTGAGAACGCTTTTCCACAAAAAGGAATACTAAAATGAGTTAGAAATTGTCACAAAATTATGTTTTTATTGCCAGATTCCATAGATAAGATCCACAGTAGGGAATGGTGGCAGTGGGACATTGAAACAGCTGCTCAGCAGTTCCGGGATCCTTAACTGAGGAATTTGTCAATGTAATATTTAAAGTACATGCCAAAGGGACAGTGAAGGTAACTCCAGGGGCTTGACTGGAGTAACACTGGAATTTAACTTGATTCTTGGTCTAGATGCAGACAGTGAAAAGCACAGAGGGACTTGATCAGTCCTAGAATTACAGATAATATTCTACGAATTGTAGACAATACAATGGGAAATGGCCTTTGAAATTATGGAGCACAAATGAGTGAGAACTTTAAGTGTAGGCCTACTGATGTGATAATAAAGTTAGATGAGAGAAATCCTGCTCAAGACATGTTTTCTGTCCCTTTTCACTGTGAGAGATCCCTTGTGTTACAGTGACAACAAATGAGATGTTTTGAGTGTAGGCAATTGGACTATGTTTCAACAAACCTGTATTCTTGCCCCAGCTTCGTCCCAGACTGCCTATCCAGGATTTTGGGCACTATGCTGCTTAGGCTCCAGTCCTTTAGATACATCTGCATATGCACTCATGTGGAGCATATCTGCTTTTGGAAATATGGAGTGCTTATCTCCTTGCACTTTAGTTTCTTACATGTTAAAAAAGGAATACATGCTCTAAATTTAAGGTAATGAATTACTTTAAGATCCTATAGGAACTTGTGGAAGAGCATTTTGACAGAGTTTATTAAAAATCAAAAATTAGTGGCATGCTTCTTGTGTAATATGAGTCTTTGACAATGATGTCAAATTAGAAACTAGAAACAGCAGTGAGAGTAGCCTAGTAAATAGTGATTTATTGATGGAAAAAAATTACTTTTTTCCTGTGCCTCTGAATTCAAATGAGTATTTACTCAGAGCTTAGAAGCGGAAAAGGGACAGACAAGATGTCACCAGTAAAGGGCTCTTCCTTTTCAGATTATATAAGCACACTGCTTTGCAATTAGACATTGCAGTAGATGGTGGACAAATACTTAAGTGTCACAACAAAGCATAGTCCCTGCCCTCAAAAACACAATCTAAATGTGCAAAGAGAGGCTCAAGAACACAGAAATTAACTCTGCTTTACCAATGGAGAAGTGGAACACAGTGGAGGTAAGGCTGCTGAGTGGTGTCCAGGGGAGCTGAGAGGAGCGTTTCCACTTGGGCAGTCCTTCCCATCTGATGATATCTGTGTAAAAAAATCATTGTATATGGAAGCAGTGAAGCTGTGAATGCTTTAACCTTTTATAGAGACTGTTTCTTAGACCCACCAAATATGTTCTGTTGGACTTGTATATGGTACGCCAAGGCCACTAAGTTCTGTGTGGTTGGGATCTTCCCAAAGCTGTACCAATGATCTGTGTCTCCAGCACCCTGAGACTGCATCTGCCTAATGTGCATAAGGAGACTCCATATTTTGGGGAAAGCCAGAAAACTTAGTATCATTGTAAAATCTGCTCTTTCTTGACAGGCCCAAAGAGTTCATAGAATGTGTCTCACACATTCGTTTGCTGTCCTGGCTACTTCTGGGGTCTCTGACACACAATGTTGTCTGTCCAAATTCTCCATCATCTTGCATGCCTATTCCACTGGATGCAGGTTCACAAATTGCTGACCACCTTATTGTTATTCTGATTGGGTTTCCAGAGCAATCAAAGGTAAGGGATTATGTGTTTTAAGTAGAGATGTGTTATGTACTGGCCTTATTGCAAACATTTATTTTTAGTAAGAAAAAAAGGAGGGGTAAAACCTTAATAAAATCCAGGGCCTAGGGAAAGAAATCTCTGTACAGTTTTTCTTAAATGCATAGAAAACTGATGAAATCAGTACAGTTAATGAGGTTTGGCTATTTCAAAATGTCTGAACACAGGAGTGAGGAAAGAAAAATTGAGTTCCAAACTGAACCTTTAGCAATGGCAGTCTCTGTAGCAAATCTTTCAGAAAGTTATTTATTCTAGTTGTATATTTGCACTGGATAGCATGTAAGTAATTTTATGATCAAAATCATTACAAACAGTGATGATTCAAGCACAACTTTTTTCTTAAGGTGTTCAGGACCAGAAGAGTTATTACAGATTATAAGACATTTGTGACAGTAGTTTAACACAAATATAGCAGCAGTCTTTGACACCAACCAGGGTTTTATTAGTGACAGAAGCAGAATGATCACACATCTTATACATAAAATCCTCCTTTCTTTCCCTTCACCAGCACACTGGTGCTTCCCATTCATTTCTTTGGCCTGTTTTTGCTCTTTCAAATACTTCTTTTCAGTTACCAAGCAACCATTGCAATGTTTGGTGCAGTCATACTGCCACAGAGCATGAATCCCTCTTGCACTTGCAAACTGAGAAAACATTTCTGACCAGAAGCATCTTTCTTGTAATGAAGTAGTTAATGTCCAGCAGTCCTGGAGGCTCAGACACTGTGGTATATTACAAGGATTAGCAAAGAACCATGCATGAGTATGCAAAATGAATTCTCGTTCCTTGACCATTTCCTTGTGACTATGAGCAGTCCCAGCAAAGCAGAAATGGATGACAGATTAACAGAACAGATGTAGTAAGATCATGCATTTTGTATGATAGCTGTCCTTTTGGTGATCAGAATCTGAATGACTTACCCCAACAGCATTTCTGAAGTGGAGTCACATGCGCCAGAGCCTCCATACCTTCCACAGATTGCTGTGGAGATTTCCATTAAGAAAGTTTCAGAAATAGTCCTGAATTTTCAGAAATAGTCCTGTTTTGCAAAACTAACCTTCTTTTAAAGGGACTGACCTTAGTGCCATGCACTTAGATGGCACGGGAGCATGTTTGCAAATGCAGTTTTTGGTCTGTAAATATAAACCCATTTTTTAAACATGGAGAAGATGTTATCAAGTGTACTTGACTTACTAGTTCCTAATGGGTGGGAAATATGGGAAAAACTGCACGGTGGGACACATGACAGGGGATGAAAGCCTCTGCACTATATCCCAATACACTTATTTAAATAAACATTTCCTTTTATTTTCTGTTTCTACAGACATCTGTTCTGCACATGTGTTCCCTGTTCCATGCATTTATATTTGCTCAGCTCTGGACAGTGTATTGTGAGCAAACAGCAGTAGCTCCGACAGTCCAGAATCAGAACGAATTCAGCTTTACAGCAATCCTCACAGCCCTGGAGTTCTGGAGCCGAGTGACACCGAGCATCCTCCAGCTAATGGCACATAACAAAGTGGTGAGTCAGGTGCTGCAGACAGATTTAGTACAGATTAAACTCAGAGGAGGCTTGGCTCTGTTTCAGTGGAATACAACAGACTATGAATAACATCATAAAGCGACTTTGATGCTTTTGAGAAATTAAAGGGATAGCTAATTAGTAGTGGTTTAACCTCACAGTGGGCCTGAAACTGGATCTAGCCAGAATCTGCCTGAAACAGCATTAAGAGCTTGAGTTGCTGCTTGTTGGATTAAGAGCTCTTTGCATCACGTCCCATTTTATGTATATTCCTGCTCTTAACTGTGGTCTGTTGTTTTATCTGACTCTGCCTTACAGCAGAAATGAACTGTTCTAGGATAATTCTGTGAATATCCATTTGATTATTTTTTACCATGTGATGGTGAAAAATTACACAACTGCTGACAATTGGCCACCCATAATTCACTGGTTACTTATCAGAAATAAGCGACATAAATATCTCTTGAAACATTTTTGAGTAATGAATGACCAGAAGGAGGCATGTCTAGAAATAAGATTTAAAAGGGAAATGTTCACTCTGTCCAAAAATTGTCCATATCATTTGTTTGGAAATAACCTTTAAACATTTGTTTATCCCAACTACTCTCTTCTGTTGGAGCAACTTTGTACAATAAGAACTGAGGGGTTCCAGCAGCCCTCTCATAGCTGCTCTTTGCTTACCCTTGACTACTGATTCTCTGCACCTGCAAGCTTAGGGTTAAGAGCTTGTTTCTGATGGGCAAGACCTACTGCGTTTCCCACATCCGAGATAGTCGCGACAGGTCAAAACTTTTGAACTGAGGTGTTCACTAGTAGCTCTGGCTCTGGAGAGCCTGATGTTAGCTTTGAGTGGGAAACATTTTTATACATGGCCCATTACTCTTAAGTCAGGTGCTCTTAAGGTCTGGGTTTTTACGGTTTGATGCTTTCAAGCTTTTCACTTTTGGTTTGTTTGGGTTTTCTTTTTTCTTTTTTAAATGTAGACCTGTTATGTATATGGAAATTGTTTTATATAGTTCCCCTTTCCCCATGTGAAACATTTCCATCCTAGGCAGGTATGGACCTTGCCCTTTTAATTGTAATTGCATGGGCTACACTTGAAAGTCTCAACCAGTTACTGTTTCCTGTGTCTTGTCCATATCAAGCAAGGACCACCTATAGCTGTCTTTAGATGATATTTTACCAGGGTGACATCTAGCAGGGTTCCCAAGCCACAGTAGTTCACAAGCCATTGTTGGGAGCAGTAGTTCAGGGAGCTCCATTTGAAGGAACAGGAAGTGTGCATAGCATTCCTAACCAGCCCCTTGTTTAGTCAGACACAAAAGCCTCTTGTCAAGCCTTAGGACAAGAATATGACTGGGAAGTCCCAAGTTCCAATCCTTTTTCTGAAAGTATATCATTATGTAGCTTTAGTGCCAAAGTTGTTAAGCTCTCTGCCTCAGCTCTTGCTCTGTGAAATGTAGATAATAATACTTGCCTGTCTCACAGGGGTGTTGTGAGGTTAATTAGTTAGTGTTTGTGAAGCACTTTGAAGATGAAAAGGACAACATAAAAGCTAAGTTTATTATTATCAAGGGGAATTTACATGTAGTTTAGACAGGCACTGTAAATACTCACTGCTGGCTCAGGGTGTTTGTCTTGTACCTGTGAATTTACACAATATAAAACATAAAAAGCTGTCTGCTACCAAATAACTGATATTTGCATCTGTCATAAATTATGATACAAAATGGAAGAATTACAGACTAGCTGTCAGTTAGAAACAATAAATTGTCTTTTGATGGGGGATAAAAAGATGGGTTTTGTGAGTATGTTAATTTTCAAAGATTGAATAAATAAAGATACCAATTTTTGACACACAGATTGATGAGAATTACACAGCAAAGATATAAAAAACAATTTATGATGTCTGAAAAGAACAAAGCCAAAGGCAACTTGTTTTGACATGTGACAAGTATTAAAATATATCAAGGATTGAAATACTTAACCAATAGATGTTACCACATTGGGGTAAAACTAAATAAAGAAAAATATCCCATATGTGCTCATGTAATATTTAATCTTGTGTGTCAGTGGTTGATAAATGCACACCTAGTGATTCAGTATCCTATCTGGATACTGAATGACCTATCCTAGGTCCTTTGCCTAGCAAATACAGGAAGATTCTTCTTAGAGACTATTGGCTTAGTTTATGATACTGTTATGCTGGACATTAATTTGGTTTTACGCTTGATTTTTCTTTTCCAAGATGGTGGAAATGGTGTGCCTGCATGTGATCAGTTTAATGGAGGCTTTGCAGGAATGCAACTCCACTATCTTTGTAAAGGTAGGCATACCATACCATGACTATTTAGTTAATGAGATTGCCTGACTGTTCTGATTTCTGAAAGTACTGTCCTCTGCTTCCCCTCCCACTCAAAAAAAGGAAAGTAGAAGAAACTGAAGTTAAATGTTAATGCCATGATACAACCTAGCAGAACATACTGAAAAATAAAATCTCTGATAAGGAGACCAGACCACAGTCTCAAATTCAAGTTCTCCTGATTTTTTTTTTTAATGGACATCTACTTCCTCTTTCCACTGTCACTAATGTCAATAATGATCTTATTTCTCTAATAGACACAACTAATGTCACTGACTTTGAGAGCCTCTAGCTATTGCCTGAATTTTCAGCCATTCTGTATCTTTTAATCATCATAGGTCCTTTGCAGATCTCATCTGTGTTCTGAGCCTCACATTCTTTTAGGTGGATAACAAAAACTTTTTGCCACAGTGTTTTTCTTGTTATTATATGCATATGTGTTGTTTCTTTGGAAATCCATATTCAGTCTTCCATGGGTTATCACAGTGTTTGCAGAAGGACTGAGGTAGTCTCACAAGCATAAATCAGTATTACTAGCCTTTTCTATGTTTTCCCCGTGCAAGAGAGTTTCCACAGAAGTAGTTAAGGTTAATATAGTTCTTCTGTTGCTATAAAGGAAATTTCTGACTGTTGCTTTACTCCAGTCTTTTGTGATCAAGCAAGAATTGAAAATAAATTAGCTAAAATTGAAGGTCTTTATGTCAACTGACATGAAAGCATTCACACTCATTGTGAAAATACAGATTTGTAATGTCTTGATTCACTACAGAAATTCTGTCACTAAGGGATGTTAAAGTGATTATGGCTGTGCCTGAAAGACGTATGGACTTCACTTTTAGCCAGTCCAGGATGTTCAGAATTTGACAAAGATGAAGAGTGGCTTTAAAGCTGTGAAAAGAGAGGCCTTTGGGGCCAAATCCCTGTCACAAATCAAATGAATGCTTTCAGAGGGTTATATTTGAGAGTATATATCAATATAATTCTAAGTCAGGTTAAAAGAACATTGTTGTTACCATAAAATCAAGCTCATAAAACTGTGGAACTCTGAGTTAAGGTGCTAAGCTTTCATGTTTAGTGGATAGGAGATGGAAGAGAAGAATCTGGGTGACCAGATCCCCTTTACTCAGCCCCAAAGTGAAATCCTGCATGAACAATTTATCTACATAACAGTACTATAGGATTCATAGTTCCAGGTTACTATTTTTTGTCAGAACTAACTAAGTGTAAAAATATTTATTGTAGATCAGAAAAATAAGCGCCATGATTTAGGGAAAGGCTTACTGTGTGTTTGAAGTCCTTCAAAGACACAGGGGTGCAAAGCTTATTCACACAGGAACCAGTGAGTGGCTTCTCTAATTTAAAAAATCAAATTTGAGACTGTCTCTTCTTCAGTGACTGTGACGTAGATCTGAACTTTGTTACTCCTACTTTGTAAGTCTGAATGATGACCATTCTTTGAAAAAGAGTTTACCAGACAGGTTTTAGGTAGCTTGTTTTATTCTAGACAATTTTATCTTGTGTTTTAAAGCACTTCTTTTCTCTTTTATTTAGATGTAATTCTTTCAAACAAGGTTTAGTTTTCACTGAAGGAAAGGACAAAGTGTAGTGAGTTCAGGCTTTTTTTATACAGAACATTCTTATCACTCAGAGATTTATTCGGCAAAATTAATAATTCCCAATGAATTTCTCTTGGAATTGAGCACAGTAGCATTGATAAATACTGACCATATATCATTCTTATAATGATATTTACTGCAGTGTGTTTTATTCCATCTGAGGATTCAGGTGGTGCAAAAACTTACTTGTTAATGAAGTCGTTGCATGATTAAACACACACATGTCTCTAATACACCAAAATGAGAAGGTGGTGCACGTGACATGATGCCAAGTGGTTTATGGATAGCTATCCTACGTGGCCATTTTATGTATGGTAAGTGAGGGGAAAAAAGAGAAGACATGAACAGTGCATCTCTCCTTCACTGAGACAAGAGTTTTCTTTATACCTGAGATAAGCACTCCTTCATCTCCTCCCGGTGTTGGTGCTGTGAGGTTTCCTCCTCCCAGTACTGTTGGCCTTTGCTATTAAATTAAACTCACACTGAAAGCATTGAGATGTGTTGATTACTTCCCATAGTATTTGAGCCATTTCATATATTCACAGAGGATATTTTTTGGATCTGATGTTAGACGGTCTTTACCAATCTGGTGTGAAAAACAAAGTTGCTTTCCTATGAAAACATTTCAGCCATTATGCATTTAATTTTTTTGCTAAGTTTTAGCGAGATATATGCATACACACACACACACACAGATGCATATATATACACGTATATATTGAATTCATTATATATTCCTCTGAAGGGAAGCATTCTGCTTTAGAAGGGCTTAAATGAAAGTGTTCAAATTTTCTCTTGCTTTTCTATGTCAAAGGAACTGGGAAAGTGGCCATACCAGGATAGGCATTGGTGATGGAGACCAGCTCCTTGCTGATCACATCTTTGACCATCAAATGTATCTCTGAGGAACTTGGGAGCCTACAGTAAAGGCAGGAACAACTCAAGGCCTTTTGCAGAGACCCAAGGGTTTTATGCAACTCCAGCAGCTGCTGTCTAGCTGTTCTACAGCCTGGTTTCCCTTTAAAAATTGGACTGGAATCAGTATAATTTTGTTGAAAATATAAACTCAAAAAATTTGACAGTGTCTGACAGCACTCTGTTCTTCCAGCTCTTCTTTCTAACTAGAGTTTTGTATTCTTCCTTTGTGAAGAAAAGGCTGGCTGAGGATTAGTTAACAAAACTCAAGTGCTTCCATAAAAATGTCTTCTTGTGTGACTTATCTATCTGGCAGCTGTAGCACTAGAGGGCTTGCTTGTGCCTGCAGCAGAGTGTTTTATTTCTCTAAATATGTCCAGACCCTGGAAGACAGAACTGGTGCTGGAGGACGAAGATCTGTGTCTGACCTTAGACTTGTCTAGAAGAGATATCAATAAAAGCTAGTTTCCATGAGCGCCCTTTACAGTCAGTGGAGATACAGTATTTTTGGACATGATTCATCTTGATCTATTTTAGATACTTGCTTTGGGACAAGATGAACTAAATGTGAAGTGCTTGATTCTCTCAGCTGACTGTAAAAGTTGTCCAGTGAATTGGTTCAGATGCAGAGTACCCTAAGTTTTCTACCTGGCTTCCCTTCTTGCTTGATGTACTTCTGACACCAGTCCTGCCACCACTGGCTAACTCCATAGGAACTTCTTCAGTGTCAGATGAAGTTGTCAGTGATATTTTGTTGATGGCAGTGGGGTGTGGAGCATGGCCTCTCAGACCTGTTCCTTCCTCACCAAAAACACACCTTGGGATTGTGGTCACTGCATCTTATTAAGCACTTCATTAGTGTGAGAGCCCACGGAAGGGTGTACAGAGCCCACATGTCTGCATCTGGCTGCGTTCCAGCTGTTTGGGCATTCATCTGTCTGTAAATGCTGAGGTTTGACTATGGTTCTTCATGTGGTAGACTAAGTAATGAGTCCTGACAGAGCTGCATATGATTCTCCAGCACAAGAGCACTGAAATTGAAACAATTATTGTTCCTTGCACAAGGGAAACAGCACTTTATCTAATGTTGTCAATAGTGATTAGGTTTAACTTGCAGCTCCCTGTAGCATAATTGGCAAATTGCAAATTTTAATGCCATATTTTAGAACAGTAACCTCAGTGGATAAATTAATATTGAAAAACATGAATACTTTTGCTAGAAGTGCCTCTCTGGCTTTCATAAGGTTGTCATGTTACACTTCCTCAGAAGTAAAAGTTCCCTGAAGAGCAGGAGTCTGAAATACATATCGCTCCAGTCCAATCACAGCTGACAGATTTGCAGACCTCCTCACCTTGTCATTCTGGATAGCTTTTACCTGTGCTCCCTGGCCTACAGAATATCTCACATTCTGCAGTGCAGCACTGATGTGACTAGTGGCTTATAAAATGTTGATTACCATTTAAATATATGACCTGTTATTAAGAACTACTGCTGCATGGTTTTTTTTCATTTTTTGATGTATACCTCACCATGCAAAATGTTTACTCTATTTACTCCAATATTGCTCACCTGCGCATACAAAACACCCTCACAAGGAAAATAAGAAGTCACTTCCTATACTTCCTATAGCAAGTTTAATTCTGTATTCTCATCATTGCCTTAAACAGGATATCAGTAATTGGTACTCATGATCCATCAAGCTACTGACAAGGGAAACTGGCTTCTTTACATCCGAGAGCTACCTTCTCCAAATACTTTAAATAACCACATTTTCAGATTTGTGGTTCAGACCATGCCAATTCAAATGGCTAAATGCATTAGAGATATCTTTCTCTGTCTCACAGTAACTGTAGCATGTTTACAGTCACTTGTATAACAACAAAATGCACTTCTTCTTGCAGCTCATACCAATGTGGTTGCCAATGATACAGTCAAACCTAAAGGTAAGTTGTTTCTAGTACCTTATCATTTTATTCTTAGAATTGTACATTCCTGTAAATTCTGGAAAATAAGATATGATCTGCAAACTCTCTGAAAATAGGTAATTGTAGCATATGCAGATGAGATGTAGGTCTGAAGTGTGAGCATACATAGAGAATCATTGGCTGAGATACTTGCCCTGTAGTCAGTATTGCTCTACTTTTCCCTTCTGGAACACTTTCCTCTAACCAGGGTCTGTGTTGGGGCCTTTCCTCTCTATTTACTGAGATCAGTTGTTCCCTGAGCTGTGGTTTACTTAATGTCTTAGGCTTGAGAGTTCCCTGACAAGTCAGGGTTGGGACTCTTGACTCAGGAGATAGATTTGAGTTCTAAAGATGATATTGTGGGCCTGTTTGCTTGGGTAAAACTGTGCCAGCTGGCCCTCTTTGTAAGGGAGAGCAAGGTGGATCAGTGTGGTTTGTGAGTCAAGAGAATTTTGGTGAAGAGAAGAAAAGTTTTGGAGTTGGTCTCAGTACGGAGTTGTGTCTGTAAGCACATATGCCTTCCATGGCAACACCACAGTGCAGGATGTGGAAGATAGAAATTTGACACTGGGGCAGTGTAAGAAACTCCCTGGCCAACAACCTATACCCTTCAAGTTGTTATATGAATGTATGTGTTAAAGGTAAAAAACTACATGTTTTGCATCATTTCAACAGCATTTATCTGCTGGACTTCAGCTCCGCCTCCAAGCCATCCAGAGCAATGTCAACCATCACAGCCTGAGGATGTTACAGGGGTCAGGACAAATGAACAACAGCTCATCTGTGCTCCGCAAGTGGCTACAGTGTACCCAGTTTAAAATGGCTCAAGTAGAAATTCAGTCATCAGAAGCTGCATCTCAGTTTTATCCTTTATGATTCATGTAATTTGTTCCAAAATATTAGTTTTTTAGCCTAGCAATAACAGGGTTAGAGCTGTAAAAGACTTTTTGTATAAATCAGTATACAGAGTACATACTGTAGCTACACTTTTTAGCCTAGGACAGATTGTGAAAAAGCTTATAATGGGTGAAGATAAGGGCCTGCTCCTGCCAGTTTATAATTACAGTTACTCAGGATCAACAGGTTCTAAGTCTGCATTCATGAACATGGATTGGACTCAAATCTATCGTATTGTACATATCTCTCTGATCATTGAAATAACTTGTTCTTAAATGTTTCTTTACATTATTTTTGAAGCTAAAACAAAAATCACTTTTCTTTAACTTCTATTTTTTTTAAAAATAGAATTGTGGGTATTCACAAACATGGAAGTGCTATGTTGCTATTTTTTGACAATTACAAAAGAAAATAGGGTTTTTAGGAACCTTTATATGAGTTTTTAGGGGGGATGTCTTTTTTTTTTTTAGAATCACAGCTGGCAATGCAATAAAATCTGTCACTATAAACCAGTGATGTTCTAATGAAGCTTTTTGTCATCATCTTCTGGGAAAACAGCAGCTTGTAAGGAGAGTTGTTATGAAGTGCACTTAGAAATTAGGTTGTTAAACTGTGCCAATTAATTTGTCTTTTTTTTCAGTCCATTTTCCAGAACTGCAAGTCTGACTTATTATTTTTTGAAATACTGCTTTTACTTAATTGATTCTCTGCTGCTGTTCTTTGTAGGTTTCATAGAAACCTCTTTAATTTTGTGACTACTGTATTGTATTCTTCTGTCTATACTTGTATACAGTACAATTAAAAAGATATCCCAAATCTATTCTTATTGATGTCTACAGAATATATGTTGCAGACTTCAAGAGGAGCATGATTGGACTTGAACTTTTGCATAAGGATATTTACAAATCCCACTATTTGCATACTGTTGTATTAAACATGATATTTAATAACAGATGGATTTTAATATCATTAGGGGACTCAGCCAAAGCCCATTGGAATCTAAGGAGAATCAATTAACTCAGTGAATTTTACATAAAGTCTTGAAAGCATCATGATTTACCACCTCTTGTAATAAATACTTAAATCTGTGCAATCCCAGTTGTATATTCTGTGTTTATTCTGTAATGCACTGATTAGAAAAATAACAAACATTAAGTTGTATATTAGAAGGCTATTAAATTCCTGGTCTTTATTACCACTCTCAGGATCTGTCTGAGTGCATTTCAGGTTTTGTGAAGGGTCAGTCTTTCCTCACTGCATTTACTAAAATAAAAATGGAAATGTTTGCAGATATGCCATTAAAGTACCATTATGCATTACAAAAACAACAAAAATAAAACCAACCAATGAAACAAAGAAAAGACAGTAAGGCATGTGCTAGCTTGCTTAAAATATGCCTCTTTATGTGTTTCCAGTGGAGAGAAGTTGATTTAGCTAATCTAAAATGGAAAGCAACCTAAAATGATCTACATGGAGGCTGGGGATGAAAAAACGGTAAGTAAGGATAAAAAGGAATGAGAGAGATCCTCCCATTGAGTCAAGATACAGAGTGGACTCTCCTTGCCAAAGTCAGCCCCAGACCTGACCAACTGTTTTTGGGCCTAAAGGTTTTAACAGCACTTAATTGATAACCTAATTTAAGCAATTTAACAAAATATTCTATAAACACACCCACTTAGAGGCCTATCTTACTTACACACTTAACATACTTTAGAATCCAAGAGGGAACACTCACAGTACACTTACTACAGCACATTCACACTCCCATGCACACAAAACCAGTATGAGTATGTACAAGGTACCTGTGAAAAATTCCCCTCGAGTTCAATGAAGTATTAGCTTTGGATGCCTTTGCATCTTCTCAACAAGTGATGGTGAAAGTGGGGGTATCAGCCCCATCAGCAGCATCTGCTCAGAGGGAGGTGGCCTAACGAGCCTTTCTGAGATCATAGTGTGGTCTGACGAGGAGCAGGGAGGGGGATGCACCACCACGGGCATGCTCTTGAGCTTGGAGTAGTTTATTCTCAAATATTAACCATCTTTCTTGCATCCTTCTTTCATCCAGGGTCATAACTCTTGGGACTCTTAGATCTCTCATGGCGTGTTTATTCCCCTGACTGTGTGCATTAATGTACAGGTACTTCAGAGAGGTGCCCGGCATGCTGATTTCCTGAAGGGGTTTTGGGATTTTCTCCATAATGATTCCCTGTAGGCACTTTCTAGCTCATCTGCAGAATGCTGGTGGTTGAGCTGTGTTTTGTTGATTTTGGATCCCATCCTGTCACATCACCCCAAGCTCCATCACTCCCTCATGGGGGTGCAGTACCAAGCTAAGTGGTAGGCAGTTGGAACTTTCCCTTCGGGCAAAAAGGAGCTGTGGTCTGTGTTTTCAGTGGAACTCACTCCTTCCATTCCTCAGCCGTGTCTTCTTCAGTCTTGTGCCTGCAGCACAGGTGACACCTTTGCTGAGTAACCACATTAATAGCGGGCCCAGGTTCACTATTGTAGGGGCTGGGGTCTCTCTACTGAAATGGAAGTGCTATTGGGCCCCTGAAAGTGGGATGTGTAGGAGAGAGATTTTTTTGTATTTTGATATGCTGTGATCTGGTGAAAGACAACTGAAAGACAAGGAGAGGGAGGGAATATGAGGCCCTTGGGTGTGAGGTGGGTGAGCTCAGATGGGTGCAATGGGAATTGTGGAAACCTAAAGGATGAAGAGAGATGATTTGCAGGAGAAGAGTAGAGCCTGAGAGAGCTTGTTGTTAAAACTCACTTCTGGAAAGGAGAATCTGTGATCAGGCGTCTCACTCAGTGGATAATGCATGGAAGCAACATGGTGAAAGCTCTTTCCCTACCTAGAAAAATCTGATTCAAAGCATCTATGTTCAGACTGGCAAAACTCAAAAAGAATGCAAATACAGTGGTGGGGAGTTATTAAAATTAAACAGAAGCCAAAAACAGACCTGCTGAATCCAGGTCTGTAAACAGTTTAATACTGTGAGAATTGAGATGTGGTTTCAGCTCTGGGTTTAGAGATAAGAGCTGGTCACGGAAACTACTCCCATGTTTCAACATAGGATTCAGTATGTATCTGTCACTGATTATAATTAATACGGTTCTCATGGAGCTGTTATGCCTAGGCAGATTAGGACTGCAAGTATGTATTAAGAAGCTGCTTAAGCATAGGGGATACAGCCTGGAAGATGGTATAACCAGTATAGGGGTGTTCGACTAATAACAACAAATAACATGGGGCTTGACCAGATATGTGTGGTTTAAGACTTCAGGAGAATCTTTGAAGTGCACTCTAGGGATCTTCAGAAGTACAGAAATCTGCATTAGTAGTTTTTTAAAGCACTGTAAAATATATCTTTACAGTGCCTGAGGTCAATATACATCTCAAGTCACTCACATTATCTCTCTGAAATAGCCCTGAGCAGCAATTCTTTATATTCTGTAGGAAGATTAGGAAATAAATAACACTTGGTGTTCCCTGAAAATGCTGCCAAATAGCAGTGGCAAATCTTTCTGCTCCGCCATGCTCCCAGCACAGCTGTGTCTCTGGGTGTGTGTCACCAGGAGCAGAATCCATCCTCTGTAGGATCATAGAGAGCTGCCACTTAGGAACAGTGTTTAGTCTTCTGCTGCAATAAGCTGCTTAAATCAACCCTTGTTACCAGGATGGGCCTAGTAAAAGAATTAATTTAGTGTATGCTGAACTGTGAAATTGCCAACAACAAGGGGCACTGTGGATGAAGCGATGGTTAAAACCCCACTGCTGCTGGGTTATGTAACCCGTGTCCTGAGCGTGAGGTTAATGTCTGCATGGGCATCTCAGGGGGTTTCCTCTGCCTCTGGAGAAAACCATGGCCTGAGCTGCATGCAGGGTCACACAAACAAAGGCTTTTACAGCCCATCAGTTAGTACCTACATACGTGCCTTATCTTATACGTAATGTTTCTGCAACGTGTCATTAGAGCCGTGGCAGTTCAAAGGCCCTAAAAGCACAGTTGGTTTTCTGGCTTTGCTTTCCATGCTCTGACAGCAGTCAATGTGCTCTAGGACTGATGAACATTCTGAGATGGAAGATCTCTCTGAACTCTTGCCTGCAAAGCTTCCTTTCAAGCTGGATGAAGATTACCAGAGCCCAGGGCTGTTTGTCTTTGCTAGCGTGTCCTGGAAAAGAGTTCTGCAGCCAAGAATCCTGTGCTACTCCCCCAGCTGCACGCAGCTCTTGGAGAGTTCTAGCCACAGTTTTTCTCGTTGCCTCTTAATGTGACTCTTTGACAAAGCAGAAGTCTATTTTTTTTCAACAGGATCTGAGTCTTGATTGCACAAGAGCTGCTTAATCAATGATGTGGGTCTTCAGCCAAGCAGTCTGCCTGAAGCCAGGCAGAGGGAACAGCACTACAGTTTATTGGGCTTGATGCAAATTTGGAAGGCAGGGCTCTGCATTTTTCACTTGGTTTCTAACTCTGAATAACTCTATCCACTTCTGCCTCTCCCTGCTGAGCACAATTTCAGCTGAAGTCTGAGCATCAAGGGACAGCAGTGAGAGCAGTCATCAGAGGGGAAGATGTCCTGATGCTCCCCAGCTGCAAAGTGATCCTTTCAAGAGAACCTGAATCCACCCTTAGCATTGGCCTTCCCAGGGTTTGCTGATGGGGAGTCAGTGGCTACCATTGGAAATGCCTCAGGTCAAAGAACAGAAGGCCACATGACAAAGAGTCCTGGCCTGCTGGTGACCTGCTGTGCCTAAGTCGTCCAGCTATGAACAGGGGGGTTTTCTGCTATCACTGTTGTGGTTTGTGAATTTTAATGTGTACAGGGAACAGGAGGTTGTGAAGAGCTGGCAGAGCTTGGGAAGAGTGGCTTGTTTCTCATTCATAGCTACAAAGCATTAACATGGAAAAGTGGAACGCATGACTCAGTCACTGGAAGTCTACATTGTGAATTATTTTCCAGTATTTTGCTGGATTTGAAAGATACCACACAGCTTTCAGCCAATAGCTGAGCAGCCTTTAGTGCACTGCCCCAGGTAACCTACTCTGACACTGCGTTTAACCAGCTCCCCATCAAACTGACAAGCCATGACTGTGAGCGGGGAGGCTCTCAGTTTGATAGACACCACGTAATGCTAGGTCAGTAGTACATAACTGTTATGGCTGTTCTGCAACTTTAAATCCTTTCAGAAAGGCACAACAGCACACCTGTGAAGTTTGACACACACAATAAAAATTTTATAGGTAATAGATTTTTTAGACAGGTTAGCTTTTCTGGCAGCTCCACTACTTCTGGATGAAGTCAAATTGATTGCAGTGAAGAACTTTACAAAAGGTTTGCTACACCTGTGGATCCTTGCCATGTAGGAAAGTGTCAGTACAACAGAATATAAAGGACTATCACTAAAAGAAATAAATTATTTATTAAAACTGTTACCTACTTTGCACTGCTAATGAAATCCTGTGTACACAGTGTTGATTTGTGATATCCAAAGCAAATACAAAGTGCAGTTGTACCAAAGCCTACAGACAGGCAAAATTTGCTCCTGTTAGGGTTCAAAGCCCTATGTATAGCTCAGAAGGAGCAAGGATTGATATGGTGAAGTGACCACAGCAATACGTGTTCCAGGTGCTTGTGGATTCCAGGGAGATGTCACATTAAACTCCTAAACTGATGCAGCCATGATCTGATCTTCTTCCTCCAGACACATTTATTCAACACCAGGTGTTGCCATCATTGTGCAGTCAAGCCAACAATGGAGGTTTTCTTCTTAGTAAAGTACATGTGTGCGGGGCAAATTAGTTCCCCTGTTGTTGTCTCTTTGTTTACTCTGATCATACACAGCTCAGAATCTTCCTAAATCATCTTAGTGCCCCAAGAGCTGCAGCTCCAAACTTTTGCTCAGGAGATCCTATTAACTGTACCTGACCAAAGCATTTTCCAAGCCTTTCAATAATAAAATCATGCTATTGGCATTTTCTTCCCCATGATCACCACCCTGAAGACACCGATCTGGTTCAAATGTCAGATGTTTATCAGCTCTAAGCGTGTGTCACTGAATAACAGTAGCCCAGACATGTTTCTAAGCTTTCCTAGGAAGAGTGTTAGAGGACCAAATTATTTGACCAACTAATTTTCCTAGGCCAGCTTCTAAATTTAAAATAGTTTATTTCCTTTTCCTTGCACCAGACCCCCTATCAGTCCCAACAGCTATGCCTGGATCCCAGTCAGAACTTTCTCAGCCCATCTCTAATGATTATTTAAGATCCATTAAGGGCTGGCAGGGTAATAAAGGCTGAACAAGCCAGGAAGAAGATCTGCTTTCTACTGATTATATGAAATTCAACCTATGTATCCCCAGCATTTACAGATAAAAATTTTCACGTTGGAACCTTCTCTGCAGTAATATTTATGTTTCATTATAACTACTTTAGTATTTTTTAACATTTCTGTCAAAAGGATTTGCAGCTGATTTACCTAATGTGTACTAATTTGCAAATTAATTCTATTAACCAAATCAGGCTTAACTGATCTGCATTGTCCAACTATTCATCTGACTCACCCATCCACACACAGAGAGTAGCCTCAACAGGTTATTGTTCTATTCCTTTTGAATCACAAGCCAGCTGCTAGTTTTCCCCAGCTGTGAGGCTGAGATCAAGCACTAGGGCTGCTGAAGATGCTTCACTCCAAATGAGAGTATTAGATGCAGGGAATTTAATGCTGCCTCGAGCGTCACAAGGCAGCGCAGAATGACATGGCTTGGAAACCACAGCAGCATTTCAAGGCTCTGTTCGGTCCCAGCTTGAGAGTGTTTTCCTGTGTACTGTGACATCTGTCCTGGCCTTCACAGTGAGTGTACAGTGGTACTTGGAATGTGTAAAGGAGAGCAGGACAAAGAACCAGGCCCCCTTATGGCCTCCATTGATGGAGCAGCCCCAAGTATGACATAATGCTACTCCCTCACAATTCAAAACAAGAAGGGATTTGGTGAGATTTTGGTTTCCCTTACCTCTTCATGAATGCACAGAGCATGGCCTGTAGGGACCTGAAGACCTAAGGAGGAGCTGTTCCTGCCCTGTTCCAGGTGTGAGAAGGAAAGGTCACACTAAGACCAGGTGCAGGTGGATCTGTGCCAGTCTGAGGCTTCCCTGACCAACTTTTCCAGCTGAGAAACCTGGATCTTAAATTTTAGCCAGAAGTTAGTTTTCAGGTAAGTGATAGCATCTTGGGGTATTTAAAATGCAACTCTAGTAAAGGACAATTCCAGAGATTACGAAATGAATCTTTGATGTTGGGACCTTTACATCCCTTGCAAATACTTTTCCTCTTTGCCATGGGAGAGCCTTCTTGGGTGATACCTTGAGCAAACACAGCAGGCACCTCAAATACATCTGTATAGTTTGAGTTGAGGTTAGAGCTAAATCTAAGAGGCTAAGAGGCTTTTGTCATTATTCCAGTGCAAAAGGAACAGCTGATCTGAGTCACAGACAATGTGAAGGATCCTGGCATCGTCAAATAAAAACCCAAAATATGATTTAACTTAGCTTCTCTAAGCCAAGAGCATCTTACTTGAGCTGTCACATGATGCTGAAGTGGGTCCGAATCTTATATGCCCTCCTAAGTCCACCCTTCGTAAGCTCAGTAAAATATTAATTTTCAATGCTGCTGTCATATGAAAAGCTGAAAGTATCAGTCAAGTGTATTGATTTCTAAAAGTGAAAATTGAGTCTCAAGGGACTCTGGCTAGCTCAGAGGGTTGCATAATGCACTGATGAACCTGACAGCCATTTCTGTCTCCAGAAGAGAATGGTGGCTCATGGCTGTAGAATGTTGCTCACTTTTGGCACACTCTCGGGGACTAAAAGCCTGTACAGTTTTCTGGGCATTCATCTCAAAGCAAGAAGGCACTTGAAAATCATTGCAATTCTGGGCTAAACATCTTCGGTTCTTGATACTTAAATCTTTTTTTTGTTTTAGAGGGTGTTCTGTTGCTGAAAATCTCTCTTTAAGAGCCTTAATAGAGATGGATAGCAATTTAAGAACCACATAAAGGAAAATATATTTTCATCATTGAGAGGACTGATTTACAACTTTTGAGATAAAAAAACGTATTTCAAATTCAATGATTGCTTCTCTTCCTTAGTATGTTTAAGCAGCATCAATGTAGCTCAGAAAAAGTGCAGGAGTGATTCCCAAAGTGTCTTTGAAAATACCATCCTTTTTGTGCTCTGAATACTGCAGAAGCTTCTCAGAACAACTTTTTAATTAAAGCAAAAAATGTGCTACTCACCACAGAAGTGAAGTGGCCTCCTCTTTGCCTTCTAAATAGGAATTGTGATTTCAGCTCCTTCATCACCACTTCTACTAAGCAAGAATCAAAAGCAATCAAGTCTGAAGGACCATAGGAATCTCAGATTAATACAATCAGCCTGACAGTAGGGAGACTTCTTCTTTTTTTGGTATCAAAATAGCAAATAATAATGCCAAGTAGGTTTTTTTTTAATTTTTTTTTTTTTATTGCCACTTGCTTCACACCATTAAATGCTTTGGAAGAAAGGTACAGTAACTGCAGCTATTATGGTTAAACTTTAGATGAATGTACTTGTCAGAATATAAATGAAATCCTATATCACTTTGCTCATTTTGTTTTGTTTTCCCCATCCTAAATGAAATTACAGGGAATTAAATTTTTGAAGCATGACTGTTGCACAGAGAATCATTCAGCTAAGAGCTGGCCACCTGCAAGAGGTTCTCTTCTCCCTCCCCTTAAGCTTGTTATTTATTGTCTCTGTTACTAATTAGGTTTCCTGACTTAAACTTAGTTTGCAGATGATGGATTTTAAAGAATATTGTAAGGGACAGGACATCAAGGTCAATATTTGAAATTGGCAGAGAAGTAACCTTCAGAGGGCTCATGCTCTGTGATAGCTCAGGAGAGGGAGAGGCTGTGAGCTGAGTGGACAGTCTTGTTAGTGGGTTTTGTAGGTTTTTTGAGGGTTTTTTTGAGTTTTCTGGGTTTTTTGGTGGGTTTTTTTTCACCCTTAAACCACAGCATGCAGCAAATAGCACTGCTGGTAGCGACACCATGGTTATGAAAGTTAAAAGCCTGACTCAGTAAAAGCAGCACCTGGTATGTGAAGGGCGTCCCCAGGCATCTGGGAAATGCCTCAGGGTGGAAAAACAATATATTTTCTTGCAATCTAAGGGTAAACTGACAAGGAGCACAAGGGAGAGGGAAGCACTATAAGCATTTTAGATAAACATTGGCTGCTTTGTTGCTGACTGAGAATTCAGACAGGAGCTTTGCAGGGCTGAACCAAGAAGAGTCATAATTGGATCCATGGCTAATTCTGCAGCAGTGAGGTGCAGTAGCAGCTTATCTTTCATATGTACAAAATGGAAAATTCCACTTCAGTCCAGTTCTGGTGCTAGATCTACTTTAAATAACTATTTTCTCCTCCATTAGACCTAATGACTTCATTACAGTCTCTTGTGATAGAAGGCACTGCTTGGAGCAAATAGGGTGATTGGAGTATGGTTCTCCACTGGTTTCATGGTTCAGGGCACCCTCTCAGGAGCAGAGTTTCACCATTTGGCCTATGGGGGCTAAGAGGAGTATTGTCTGAGTAAGAGCCCAGGGTGAAAGGGCAACAATTATTTTAGACTACATGTACTTTTGGTGCAGTTTCTCCTTCTGAGAGATCTGAGCTGTTTGTTCAAAGAAATTGGACAGTTTCCTTCCCTGACCGATGTGGTGGTGCCAGAATTTTTCTTCTTTGACTTCTACAATACTTTTCCTTTTGACATGACAAACTGAGGCTCTAACCTGTGATCAGCCCAGAAGTGCTCAGGTAGTTGGAATAGATTGATCATTGTAGGCCCCTTCCAACAGAAATAATATATAGTATAGTATAGTATAGTATCGTACTCCTATGCTATTCTATTCTACTCTGTTCTAAATCCAGGGTGCCATGTCCAGGGCTGGGAATCTGTGATGATTGTTACTCGAGGCTCTTTTTTCAGCATCAGCTGTGATCACAAAGATACACAAACTCTTGGCTAGATCTTCGAAGACTTATGTAAGACTTCTTCCTATGCAGTGCAGGTGGCTGGGGCTCGAGCCTTGAGAATCTTCCCTAAAAAATCAAGTAAGTTGTAATTGTTATGACTCATTCATATACAAAGCTATAGCCAGGATGACAATCTGAAACAAACTTGGAATCACCCTTCAGCTGGTTTACAGAATATTCCAGTAAATCATGCAGTACTGATGGAACAACCCAGGTATTTCAGGTGGTTTTTGCTCCATACTTTCTTGTGATATCTTGGTATTTATATATGCAAAGTCTCTATTTTTCACACTGGGATTAAGTGGAGGGAATCACTCATTTCAATCACTCTTACATTAGTAATAATTCAGCTCTCCCCAGCAGGTTGATTAGGTACACTGGGCAAGACAGCTGTAGGATCTGCTGTGATAGGAGGGAGTGACTGTTTGCTGAAACACTGCTGTCCACGGAGGTGGTTCATTTGGGAAATGTCAGCAGTGGGTGAGATGGAAAGGATGTGTTTGAGAGCTTAGAAGCTAATGATGGGACACGCTTCTTGCTACAAGAGGAAGCAGAGGACTTGGAGTAATTATTTCTGTTTTTATTCCAAGCCACTGCTCTTTATTGGATTAGCCAAGCTAAAATCCCCTCTAAATTAATGCTCAGGAACAAAACATTTGTAATAAAAGAAATAATATTTACGTAATTAAATTTATTTGTCCTCAAATTATCTGATCTCCTTTGCCATCACAGAGAGTCATATTTTAAAATTTGTATACTTTGATACTACATTCAATTCCAGCATATACAGCTTTAAGTTGTCACTGAAGTACTGAAACAACCATTTTATGCTTTTGTGAGGTAAACTGAATAAGGGACTTGTATAGATCTACTCTGTAATATACAAATAGGGAAGAAAATTGTTTAATCTGTGGTATTTGTTGAGATACAGTGATTACATTGACTCTAGTAATTGTCAGCAGCCAAATGACCTTCATGGGAATGCCCTGGGATAGGACATGGAGAAGAGAGGTCTGACTTCCATCTTCTTGGTCCCAGACTAGCACCAGTCTTAGACAAAGCATCTGTGTCTCAATTCCTTCATCCTTGTGCAAGGGAGGTGAGACTAACCTCCCTCAGAACAATTTCATAAAGATGAGGTTTATATTTGTAAAGCCCTCTGAGAACTGGCAAAGGAACTTGCCCACCCCCTCGTCTCTGTGTAAAGATCTGTGCACAAAAGATGGTTCAAAAGGAATTCGAAGGGCCCAAGAGGTGGAGGTCTGAGGTAGCTATGGGGTCTCAATGGGTTAGTGGAGGAACTTCCATATGGACCAGTAACCAAAACAAATAAAGCCATTTTCACAGTTTTTAGTAGATTCCAGTACTGCTAGAGAGGAGATCACCTACTCAACAAACAGATAAACATTTTCTGGATGTCTTACCTGACTTGGAGGGCATATCAAACGAAATGAAAAAGTAGATTAACTCACATACTACATGGGGCAGAAGGAATTTAATTTATTGAAACTTTACAGATTGCATCATGTTTTGAAATTCAGAAGTGAGCTTACAGTCCAGATTGAATCTGACTGTACTTCATGCCAAAAAGACTGATTATAGCCTAAGAAGGCAACTTGATATGTTTTCATAACAGTATTTTGTTAGCGTTAACAGGCAGCCAAATGCCAAACAGAAGATTAATTGAAGCAACAGTCAGGGAAGAGCTGAAGTTTGGTTGGGAAGTCCTTAATGAGCGTAATACAAATTGTGCATCACTGTCAGTGACCCATAAACATTTTTGGGATAAAATATTTCTTCCTGTTAAGAACCAAAGAGATGTTCTTAAATTTAAACAGAGGGGGGAAACAGGGAAAGGGAGGTCTTAGTAAAAAAAAGGCAGAAGAAGGAAGCATGACAGGCTGTGGGAGTAGCTTGCATTTTCTCTAGAGGGATGGCTCTTAGTTTTCTGAACATCTGATGCCTTCAGTGTTTTGTAACACTAAAGTTCCGGACCCTGAGCTACCAGTGGTCATTCATGACATGGTACATGTCTGATCCCTTTAGGGTAGTTTGTATGCCTGAAGTAGCTCCTTGGTATATGTAGGACACTGGCCTGTGATGGAGGAGGGGAACATTAAGTTGCTGCTTCTTCACAAGGGAGCTGTAGCCCATCTTCCTCCTGAGGAAGGGACTGTGTGCAGTCCCTGTTGTGGGGCAGGATTTCCTGACTGGGGAAACTTCTGCTAAAAATCCAAACTTCTTCCCTCCTTCAAAGGTTTGAAATATAGTTACTGGCCACCCCAAAAAACCAAAAAGAGGGGAATTTCCAAATGCCAGAACAAAATCCAGAGCTATTATTTTACAATCATCATCAGTGATAACTCAGCTTTGGGTTGGGCAATGGAGTGGGTTCAAAGCAGAAGGGATGACAGAATCCAGCCCATGAAGGCAATCCAGTCTACATTTTTTTCTCCAGATATGTAAGAAAATTGGTTTTTTGGGGGAAAAAATATTGCTGCTTATAAAAGTAGATGTTTCAAATTCCTTAGTTTTGATGAGGTATTTTAGTTAAAGATTAAGGCTTATATAAAATTCTGACCCTACAGAAAATATTTTCTCCTCACATCCAATTTCTACTCAATTTTCCTCAGCAGAACAACTTCAGGCCTTGCATGGCAGAGGAGTAACATCTATTAAGCTTCAGTGGCAGGAAGCGATTAGCTCAGCAAAGATGTTACAGGGTACCTTGCTTGCAGGCATGTGTGTAGAGTAACAATTCAGAGACAATCACTTAAAGCCCAAAACAGGCAACTTCTTGATCAATGAAAAAACACACTCAGAAAATTAAATTGCTGAAAGTCAAGCTTGGTCATTCATCTTCTATAGAGCATGATGGAGTAGGAAAAGCAATAGAAAACAAGTCTCTAGACTCGGAAGGCCTGCTCCCTGCTGTGCTCCAGATTTTCTGCTAAGTGCCCTCTGTGCCAGCTCTTGCAGGTGTGTGAGTCTGTGTTGGAACAATTTAATTACCTATCCCAGAAACAGTGCTGGAGATGCTGTGCACTTCACCTAGGGAAAGTTCCAAGCTGGGTGCAAGCACTTTCCTCTCCTGATCCTGACAGAGAGGCTAAAGCGACCCAATGCACTGCACCCACTTTTCCTGCCATGACTAGAAGAGCTTCTAAGCTTTTAATCTCAGAAACTTCCTTGGGGGAGGGAAGGAGCAGAAAAGTACTGAACAGACAGCAAAGCCTTTTGAGGTCTGGCACGGTGATGGTCTCAGGGGTGGAGACTGTGGCACCCACTGCAGTCTGCTGGCCTGCCTGCTCCTCAGCTTCCCCTCCGTCTTTATGGGATGAGGGTGTGTGACTCTGGTGCTCAGCATGGGCTGGCCTCACTTGCCTGCTTGCACACCTGTGGGTGTGGTGTGGAACGGCCATCCTGGAGGACAGCTGCTTGTTTCCTTAGTGCCACATAAAGTCAGTGTCCATCGGCTTCGGGGGTGACTATGGGATGGAGAAGAGGCATGATGGATGTGCTATTCAAATATATGAATATTTATACAAAATATAGATGCATGAATGAGTTATTGCAAGGGAATGAAGTCAGGGCACGTAAGGTCCTTCTACAAATGTGTACCCATTTTTACTCTGGCATGAAAATGGGGGTGTTACTTTCAGTGATGATTCACTCAGTGCCAGCTAAGGTACCTCTGTACACTGCTGCACTCAGAGCACAGACGTGTCTTCACTCTCTAACTTAATGCTTTTCAACACACAGGGCCCCTGGGAGCCCATGGAATACTTTTTGGGAAGCTGTGAAAGCTGATGAAAACAAGCAAGCTTGTATATATCTGCAGCAATCCTTGTTTTTGATGTTTCTAGAGGAGGCTTTCTGCAAACAGGACTGACTGGCTAGCACTTCCTTTGGGTTGTCTGTTGGATGTCTGCTGGGGGTCTGACTTTGTTTGTTGTGTCCATGTCTTAAGAGAACAACATGACAGAATGGAGATTTACACAAAAGTAAATGTATCCCTATTTAAAAAAAAAAAAAAAAAATTTCAAAAGGAAAGTTCTTTTGGAGTGAAACTAATTGTTAAGGGAGGAATAAAGGAAAGTGTTTACAAATTCTGGGTCATTAGTTCACAAGCGAAGAGAAATTGAATTTATGTAATAGGTCACATAGGTCACACTGTTCAAATGTCAGATTGTGACCATTTAGAGGAAAATTTTATCAGCAAAATGTTTGCAGAAGAATGTCCAGATATCAGGGTTTGTTTGGATAAGAAATAATGAGAAATCTTCTTGCATAAAGAATTAAAGATCCTAAATGAAGAAACAATGTCAGGTCAGAACATCAGCTGCTCAACTAATTAGCTTAATGGATTTGGCTCTCCCTAGAGAAGAAGTGGTTCTGCATCATTTTTCCTGGTGGTTTTTTGCTTGTTTGTCTTGCTGTTGTTTGGTTGTTTTTAATTCCACATTTGAGCAGTGTTAATTTTCATCTGATTTTTCTGATCCTGTGTTGTCTCACTACCTCAAAACTTCTGTAGAACATATTCATGTACAACAAAAACCAAGCCCCACTGACATTAAACCATAAGACACAGTTTTAGTTTTATGCCTGTTGAGGCACAGTGGAAGTCTAAGAGGCTTTGCCAATTTTGCTGGATATATTCACATTTTGACCTTTCTATGCTATGAAACTGATAAATACAGCAAAATCGGTTTTCACATCTTTAGGGTAGATAATTTTCTGATTGAAATGCTTCTCTGAGGCATGTTCTTTTTTTTTTTTTTATGAGCTTTCTCCCCCAGCTAGAAAGAAAAATAGAAACCTTCCTGTCCTAACTGGTTTGGACAAGCAAATCAAGAAGGGCTGCAGATGTTTAGAGTGGTTACAAGAAAATGCCAGCGTATATGTTCTCCTTATCTCTAGGAAAGTTAGGGAAAGATACACAGCCTTTGAACCGTATCATCCATTGAAAAAGAAATGCACTTCTTCCAACAGGAAAAAATGCCAAGGGAAAAAGCAGCAAGAAGAGGCACTAATTTCCACCACAGACAGTGACTGTATAAGGCAAGTGCTCAGGTGATGTCAGAAGAGCAAAACAAGAATCAAGCAGTGAAACACAGCAGAGCAGATCAGAAGAGGAGGGCTGTACATCTAGTACTGCAGTGTGGAGATCCTCCATTTACTGAACATTAATCAGGCAGTGATTGATTTTTAAGGAAAGACTGGGTACTGTGGATAAAGGATCATTACTATAATAATGCAGATAAACTGGCGCCCTGGAACCTGTCTGGAGAAGTGTTCTGTATTTGCCTAAATAATGGAGATAAGGTAATGAAAAGCTTTGGGATGCTGGAACCATCCTTGTGCTGCAGGCGGAGGGCACAAGGCTGTGAAGGAGCAACCACAGCTGCATGGACAGGGAGAGGGAACAGGGCAGATACTGGCTTGAAATGGGACCACTTTTTCTTTCCTGACAGCTTGGTGAAAGGAAAAAAAGGATCTTTGCTTTCAGTAAAACTGAAGATCCTTTGCTCCAGTGGGAGGTGACCTTTTACAAGGTGAAGATCTCAGCTCGTTTCTACGAACAGAGCAGATTTACGGCAGTTGCTCTATTTTGCATGAAGTAGCACAATTCTATGGGAGGGAGAGACTGCAGCATGAAATCATTAGTGGGGCAAGACTGTGCACTATTTCTGTTCTTCGCTGACAATCAGAAATTGATAAGTTACCCATAAGACAGTTCTCTTTTCATTACCTTGGGGCTTTTTTGTGAAGAAAAAAATTGCTATAATCACGGTAGTATATATACATAGAATATATATTTATCTATAAAACATGTAAAGTGGAAAAAAAAGCCGCTCATGATAACAGAATCAACTAGTAAAAAATCAAAATATTGAACAAAAGAGAGAAGGGAAACCAAAAGAGAACAAAATTTTGAAGTGTGGTATCAGTTCTGTTGCTGCCATCATTTGAACTTAGTGACTGAGAAATGGGATCAGAAAAATGACCTTTTTGCCAAGTTTATCTTTTACTACAAGACCCACTGCCAGTAAATGTAAGGTACATGTCCCCATGGGGAGCTGAAGGAGCTCTGCCTGAGCAGTCACATCTGCCTTCAGGGAGGTAGTGGGGTGCATATGGAAACAATTAGTCCCCTGGGGAACTGGAAAAAAAAAATTCTTCAGACTCCAGCAAACTGTCTTTGTGGGCCCTGCATTGATGTCTCCAAAGTAGTTGCTTCAGTTTACCTCAGCTTTGAGACTCTATTCTGATGCTGGTTAAGAGAGAGAGCAGACACACTTTCTGTGACCCATGAGGGCTAATGCAAACTCAGCAAGAGGTGATTTGTCTGTTACCACTTTCATCCACATGGTCCAGGGAGAAACTAAGGCTTTGATGTTTCACGGATTTTACAGGATACCTAGAGTTGGGTCCCTTCCTCTGTCCAAAGCCTTCAAGTGCAAGCTAAATCCAGGAAACATTTATCCTTACAAGAAACAAATAAACAAACAAAATGATGTCCTCTATGATATGACATCCATGTAGGCAAAGAGCAGAGAAGAAACGAATGGTTGCATGAGCTGCAGTGCTGTGTCTGAGATGAGTATCTGGGTACCTGCAGTCCATCAGAGCCTGACATCATCCACAGGCTCTTGTGCCAATAGGTAAGGACAGAATAGCAAATCTCTACAGTCTCACCCGGGTACCCTCAGCGTACCAGATGTCACAGGGAAAAGCTCCTACCACAGTCCATAATTCCATAAATTCAGTTTCCATAGAGCTGGCAATGTCTCCTGAAGCACTGCTGGTTTGTGGATGCAGGAGGGGTCCAGTGGGGTTCTCTTACATTTATTACAGCAGAGAGAGGTTTTAAGTTTGATCTGAAAATGTGGCTCTTAGCTAAAAATCTGTCTTTCTGTTGATTTATTTTGAATCATAGAGATGAAGAACCAGGAAAAAACTAACACCTTCCTTTACCAGGCTAGTTTCAGACTTCAAGGGCCCAGTAGCCTGTATCCTTTATTTTACCAGTAAAACTGATTCCCTGAAAGTTGTACCAAGAATGCACAAGCTGGCTTTGTGCTCACCATTCAACATCAACCCAGAGAGGAGGCCACGATCTGCACCATGACTTCATCTAAACAGGACAACTTTTCCCTCCAGTGCTTTTCCAGAGCTGTGATGTTCTCAAAGGGTGGCTCCATGCAGCACAAGGGGCTGTGAAGCTGAGCCAAACTGGTAAGGTGGTGAGCAGGATAGGATGCTCATTGCTCAGCTCTCTTGAGTCAAATATTCAAATAAAAAAAATATAGGCATCTGCTGAGAAAATCACATTTAATTAGAAGGGAATAAAATGAACATGCAGAATAAAAAGGAGACCAGAGCTGCTGCAGAAAGGAAGTCGAATGAATCCATCTGAGAATTCTCTGAATGATTATTATTAATAACACTGAGCACTTATGTAGCATTTTTTGGGTCAAGTTCATTGCTGTAAATCATCACAACAAATGCGGAATGTAGGTTATTCTTCAGCATCCAAATGTCACGTCTAATGTATATTTAGCTTAGTTATCACTATCATGTGATAAGGGCGTGAATTCTGTCTTTGTTACTGAAGGGCTTTTCCCCTCTATCCTGCAAATAAGAATCTCACCGCTTAGTGCATCACCTGAATCTGTTTCCTGGCAAATACAGTTTGGAATAAAATATACAGAACCTAATATGGAATAGCTATTTTCATCTCCAGTGTGTAATTTTAAAACGTGTTCCTTTATGCTAAAGGGTATTTTAGAAAACTCTTTTATACTTTGGTTTCAACAAACATTATGTTTCCTACTTCAAGCCCCAGAACCCTGTGTGAAACAGCACTCAGTCCCTTTGATCTGGAAAGCCTGAATACGAACCCAAGCTATTACACCAGCCAAGCTATTACACCAGCCAGGTCCATGGGAAACCAGGGACTGAAATAAGTACAGTTAGAATCATAGAAAGTGTTCCTGTAAAACCCAGGAACCACACAACTCTGCTCCCCCTCCTCAATTCTTCAGGTCTGGCGGCTTCAGCAGATCCTTAATCATTAACAGCCACGATCATATGCTGGGCACCGTGCTTTCTGCAACACCTTTTATAGTTAGAATTCTCTTCTCTGATCTAACATCAAGGGTTTGCAGCCTCAGCTGGTGATCTGTTTCATTCACACACCTTATTTGCAGTCCATTGCCTTAATTCAGTTACAGTTGAAAATGAATACAGGTCAAAGCGAGACTTTACATTATGATATTTTTCGAGACATACTCTGGAGACTGATACATAATCTGACAGAGAGAAACTATCCTGAAGCAGATCTCACCCTGTATAGACAAGTTGTTTGTGTAAGCAAGAGACCAGTTAACAGGTTGGAAAAACAATTGTGAAACAGCTATTTTAAAAAAATCTGTTCATGCTGCAAATAACATCAACAGGAACATTCCTGGAATAAAGGCATATTTTCCTGGAGTAAATGTGCTTGAGAGTTTGAAATGTTTGGGAAAGGTGGGTTGGTAGCTAGTATATTTTAAATTCTCTTTTTCATTTGATTTTTAAAAAAAATTTCTTCTGATTAAATGCAAGTCAAGGCAGAAAATCCCTGAAAACACAAAAGCAAACTGAGTGCTGGTTGTTTTCAAGCTTTCCTAAGCTGATGGAGTGTCATGTTGTTTTCAGCTGTTCGGTTCCCTTGGAGAAAGGGCACGTCTGTGCAGTGTGTGCTGAATTCAGGTGATGGTGACAGACTGCAGCCGTCAGAAAGGTTGGGTTGGCTTTTTGGGCAGCTCTGGTCATTGCTGTTGACAGCGTGTGACCAGCCAAGTTGGGCAGACGTGCAGCTCCACACCCTGAGGCAATTCAGCTCAAAGGGTGCTTGCTGCCTCCCTTACGCCTCTGAGTTATTTCCCCTCATATGAGAAACTGCTCAAAACAGGAGGAAAAAGAGATTTGAAGGGGGTGTCCTATGGCTGCTGCACTAACCTGAAAAAGAAGGATTGTAGGGAGAGTGGCTTCATGCTGTAATGTGTTTGCAACCTGCATTTCCATGTTCACTTCAACACTGGAGTTCTGGCTTTGCCAGTAAGCTGGGCTGGGACCCTGGGCTCCTCTCCCATGTGCTCTCCACACCCCCCTGAGGTCCCAGTTTGGGTTTCTGTCTCCAGAGAGAGTAGCTGAGCCTCCAAGCTGCCATGACCCCACAGCTGCTGGGAAAGCCTGTGCTGTGTGTGCTGCTGCTGGCTGGGAATGAGGGGGAAGCACCGTGGGCCCTTCGGTTGTCCCCTTCAGTGGAAGCCTGATCAGATTGTGCAAGTGACCTCAAAGGAATTGTCTGCCCAAGAATTATTATTTTCAGAACAACATTCATCTAGGCAGGCTGAACTAAATTGCATCCATGTACACACATACACACACATGCATGCACATGATGTTTTCGTCAAATTTCCTAAATTGTATATTTCCTAAATTTGTATAAATACAAATTGTTTTCTTTAATTAATCTACTATGTTTTCCAGAATAAAGTTGCATTTTCTTTACAAGTTTGTATGAATACAAATTTTGGATGGACTGCTCAGGCTCTGATTATTGATTATAATTACCTAATTTTACATTATTTTCCATTAAGATGAGTATCTGACTGGATACCATCCACCCTGCCAAACTGCCTGAGTGCAGCAGCATCTTCTCTCTCAGCATCAGCAAATTCAGCCCCTGTGAGCCATGTCCTGTGTTACAGCACTTGTCCCTGTGTGACCAAAGAGAATGGGGTTGTTCAGCCCCCAAGGCACAGGTACTTTTTTCAGGGTGAGATGGGTTGCCATCTGGAGTTGCTATCTTTCCTAATTGAAAACAAGGTTCTGGAGAGCTTAGATATATTAAACACTACATTTTTTTAGTTTGGTTAAAGTTAGACGAGAGGAATCCTGCCTCAGGTGTTCAGGCTTCATAAGTCAGGCTTCATAAGTCACAGGTGTTGAAAATAAACCTCTTCTCCCCTATGACAAATTAGAATGCACTATTATTGATATTCCTCAAGGTACTGACAGCAGAAGTGGAACCAATTCAGATCACATGGTGCTGGGCAGAGAATCTGTCACCATGTTTAGACATCAGCCAGCACAGTAGAAATACCAAATGGGAATTCATCATGAGACTCATCTTGGTAAGTCAAAACTCTTTAGACTCTTGAAGGGAGTGTTGAATTTAGAACATTGTTCAAATTGATGATGAATTAGTTTCCTGTTTGTACACTAAATAGTATTTCAGAAAAGGCACTTTTTTCCCCTCAGAAATGATAAATTTTAATTCTAAAATTGCTCAGCTCCATCTGGTATCTTTTCAACACAATTCCTACACAACATTACAATTACAAAAATAAACTTCTGGTCGTTTTCCCCATGCCTACTGCTATGGAGTACTTCTACTGCTTTTAGTAGGGCTGTGAAAGGTAGCATGTGACCTTGTGGGCACCATATAATCTGATGCCTGAGCTAAGGAACTGCTTGCTAAATTTTCCTTTTTTTTTTTTTTCTTCCTCTACAACCTCCTTGAATACAGCTGTGGTTCATAAAGATCATAATCTGAAACAAATGAGTCTCTCAAATGCAACTGAAACCCAGTTTAGAGACCTGAATTCATATGGCAGGTGATGAGGCATGAGAAAAAAAAAACAAATAAACCAAAAACCATAGCTGCTGAACCTGTAATTTCTCCATTTGGGTCCATTCCTCCATCCCCATACAGCCTGAGTAATTTCAGATATGCACCTTCAGTACACAAAAATATTTGGGGAAAAGGATAAACCCAGAGATATCTCCCACTCCCTTCCTCACCTCCTTCACCCAGTAATTTTCCAAAGAAGAATCAAATTATAACAATTTTGCCTCAGTGACTGGGGCAGGCAGTCTTCCTTCAAAAGATGTCCTGAAGAGTTTATGCTGCACTGTCATGGAAACTTGCAGATAGTTGCTGCTCATTCCTAGACAGGCAGTGTGTGTGTCTGTGTGCCTCCATGCAGGAGGCAGAGAGCTGTAGAACTGCACCTTTGTCCATGCAGTGCCCGAGGTATCAGGAAAGAGCAGAGTGGAGCAGATTCGTGTGGTCATTCATCTGAGGGATTTCTCATGCTGAGGGTCTCTACCTGCATGTATGACCAACATCACCTCTTTCAAGGTGAAATAATATCATGAGTGGAAAGAATCTCTGGTTTATTTCTGCTAAGTGGTTTTTCTATTCTGCTAAGGTCTGTTTCTACCAAGGTATCCGAAGATGAGAGCAGCTAATTCCCTTGCAGAGGAAAAGTTATCACTAATTTTGAACTAAATTTGCCATGGTTTTGATCTTCCAAAACTAGTTTTAAAAATAAATGAGCAGAATTACTTTTATTTAGCTCTACCCCTGACTTTATTCACACATACTGAATTGATTGGTTCTTGAACAAGAATTGATTGAAATTCAGTATTTTAATTTTAGTTGGAATGGTAGAGATGGAGCAACCTCATCTCAGAGAGGCTTTTCAGTGGACTTACCTGTTCTGTATAAATGGCCTCTAAAGAAGGGAAACCATGAGTTTCCAGAAGCTTGTAACTGGCAATTGATCTTTTTATTTGAAATTTAATCCCAACTCCAAAGAACCAAGGAATTAGAGATTCTCAATAAAACAGTCAGAAGTTACTGTTAGGTTTTGTTTTAATATTTTTTCCCCCCAAATGTCATTCTTGGAAGCAACAGGACTGTTCTGCAACTCCTGGAGAAATGCAAAGGTCAGGTTCCAGCAGAGTGTTAGCATGAAAAATTTCAGCACAAACTGTTCTCACCTTTGTAGGTTATAAACCCACTAAATGCTGGATCTTCAAATAGAACGACTCAAGGAAAATTACCATTCTATCTAGCATCCACATGTACTGTATATACTTTTTGGACTTTTACCATCCAAACTTGGTCCTGCATAATTAAAATGAAGATGGGGTAGGGGTGATACATTCCTGGAAAGTTTTACAAGCGAGTTTTCTGCTCCAGAGATTTTCTGAAGGTCCATCGAAGGGACACCAGAGGCACATAGTCTGACAGAAGAGTTTTACTTGATGATTCCTGATGCTTTCATCACCTGCCTCTAAAAGTTACCAAAGGAATGACTTTGAGCAATCCAGATCTGTGTCTGTCAAAGCTGTCTTGTCTGCCAGCCAGATGGTCGATAGGTTAGGGTCACCTTCTGCTTCCAGGGCAGCTTCTTGGGCACAAGACAAATAGCATTTCTTCCCCTGGATCCAGAGGTCACAAGAGCCAATGCATTTAAAGTAAGCAAGGCCCTGACACATCCTTGTTTGAAATTCTGTCTGAAATTCTTGTGTTGTTATTATTATTATTATACCCAGCGTTTAACATCACTAAGCTACCACCCAAGCAGCCAAACAGCCAATGGTGGGCACAGAGCCATTCACTTTGTGGTTATCCTGCAGGGTTTTGGCTGCTGGTGGCCAGGGCAGGCAGGGCGAGCAGGGCAGCGGGTGCTGGGGTCGTGATGCTGGGCAAGGGACTGTGCGCTGCCTCGCTGCGCATGAAATAGGCACAGTGAGGGGCTTCCTGCTCTCCAGCTTCTCCCTGTCACCTCCGAGTGGGCCATGGGTCCAGACAGGACCTCTGCTCTGTGGGTTCAGTGCTGGGACCTTGGCACAGGGTGATGATTTCAGCTACCTCAGTGTGGCTGAGTGTGGGCAGGGGCACCTGGCTTTCATAAGAAGCTGCTTACGAAAGTGCTCCCATTCTGCTCCTGAATGCCTGCCTGCCTTTCAGCTACCTCGGGAGAGGTGAGCAGATGGGTGATCAGGTGCATTTATGTTTTAATCCCTTGTTAAAAGGAACACACAGGCTTTGAAATATTCTGTTTTAAGTATATGGCTGCAAATAAGGTGTGAAGCCCATAGCCAGGGTCTACCCCTCACTCTGCCCTTTGTACTTGTCTCACCCTCTGGTGCCTCCTGCGCAGCTGCCTCCTCTCCCCACTGCACACTCCCCACCCCCCCATTTATTTTTTTAATTTTCCAGTAGGCATATCAATTAGATGAGGGCTTTTCCTTTTAAACATTGGGATTTTCACTTGGCCTGATAAGGCTGTCAGGTCTCGTTTGCTGCTCAACAGTTTATGCTTTGGTGCTGGACAATGCATGAATGTTTAAATTGCCTGAAATGTCTAATTGAATTATCCTCAAATTACAAATCAAAATAGGGGAGGCTGTCCCTGGCTCACAGGCTCGTTCACTGGGATGTGTCTGTCATGCTGCTGCTTTTCTTTATATTTTCTTTTCTGCTTCCGACTAGGCCTGTGTTAAATGAAACTTAAATACTGAAAGCATTTCTGTTTGCGTGTGCAGGGGGAAGTGATGCCGAACGTAAAGGGAAATTTATTCACATTCCAGCTCTGAGTTCTTTTTGTGCTGCACAAAAATGAATTCATGAAATTTATATCAATGCATAGGAAAGGAAAACAGCCAGCTGCTATTTACAAAGAAACTTCCTTTCTTTTTCAGCCACAGTGATATGTCATATAAAATACTTTCAGGCAGATATATATAAATACCATTTAACTATTTTTTTATGACAGCTCACAGATTAAGGAAACCAACTGCCATAAAAAAGATTTGATATATCTAGCCAGCACACATGATAAAATCAGCTTCTTAAAGCCTTGCCATTAATACAACAAGGGAGAAATTTAAACCCATAGGACTTTCTTTTCTAAGTTGTTAAGGGAGGCAGAGCTGGGTCTCCATGCATCACATCTGCCCTGTTCTGCACCCTCCCCAGCACCACTGGAGGCTGATAAGGAGTCTAGTCAGTGCAATAATGCTTCTTTCATGGATGCAATATTTTTTATAGAATTTATTAATATATGATACAGGGAGTTTAACTACCTACATCCAACCTCAATCATTTTGTTACTGAACCTTAACTTGTCCAGTGACTGCCTGAACCAAGGGCTCAAAGTGGGTGTTGGTGCTGCACACTGTGTCCAGCACTTGCACCATCCCTCCTTTCCCCAGAAAATACCCCTTGAAGGGCTGCAGACTTCATCAAGGCATTGGTGCCTCCCTCTGTGGCTCCCAGGACACCCCATGTGCTCTGTGTTTGCTGCTCAGGTAAGGAGCCCTTGCCAGGGCTCACAGCACTGCCAGGATGCTCACACCCAGGAGGGCTGGGCTGGCAGGACCCTCTGTCTAATCAGGAGAATTGCCAATCCCCATGGATATATCAAACTGCGCCATGGTGCAAGACAGGAGCAGCAGGACAAGTGTTTACATGTTGCAGTGAGTGCCTTTGTTTTAACTAAAGCCAAAAGTAAAACAAGTTCAGAACATGCCAGGTATCTTGGTATTAATATTCTCAGTATTTTTTCCTGAATACTAAAATTAGTTTCAGGCCATTTTCAAGGACAATTCTCTGTAAATTCATAATTAGACAACTATTTCTGTGCTATAAATGTGGTTGAAGACATAACAATTATGAAAGAACCTTAAGGAAATGTCTTAGATAAAATCTTTATCAGTGGAAGATCAGCTCTGAAGGGATATTTTTGATAAGAAAGAAACATGTATTAATATTTAAAATGTTAACACTTCAGTAATTGAAGACTAATACATACTATAACATCAGTTGTCAGCTGTTTTCTGTTGGTTTTTTTTTTTTTAACATTTGATTGCTTTGTGGGCAAAGATTACACATGCATGAATCAAGCACACTCAAATAAAAGCATCCTTCAGAAATGCAGAAAGTTCTGATTTGTAACTAATTGTACTGGGCATCTTTTAAAATGATGTAGACCTTGGCAACATGTGCCCAGATGAAACCAGTGAAAAGCACTTCATGATTTTATATTACCAAAATCACAGAACACAGATCTCCCTCATTACAATTTCTTGCTCCTTCTTCAAATAATATCAAAGCCCAGTAATCTAATTTCTCTGGGTATTGTAACACTGGTTCCCAGTGATGGGACAGTGAAGGAAGAGCACATCAGGCAACACCAGGCTCTTCAGCATGGTGAAATTGCTGCACCTCATATTATTTAGCAAGGTTTTCAGCTATGCTCAAGACATAACCCTGGTTTCAGGTTTGGAGCTCTTTTACTGTGCTCTAGTCTAATCAGGTTTGCACCCAATCCTCCCATTGCTTGTTGTGGCTATCTCATCATGACTAAAGCATGACAAGAGCTCAGCCAAACAGCAGTGATTTTGGGGCTGATAATGTTAGTAGGACTTGAGGGACCTCGCCAGAATTTCACCAGGGAGTGCCCTACTCTCCAAAGTGACGTCCTTCCTCTGCAGACTGGAGGTGGGGATGTTGGTGCAGCAGTTTTGATGCCTGAAGCAGGGATCAAAGCCTTCCAGAGGCACTTTCTTTCTCAGTGGTCACAGAGAGATTTTAACCTGGAAGTTTTCTTCTGTGAAATGTGTCTAATATTTAAACCTGCTGGATATCATAGTCTATGGCATAATGGTTATTACTGTAATTTCATTAAATTGCTCCCCAATCACTCTGCATCATAGAATCATAGAATTGTTTATGTTGGAAAAGACCTCTAGGATCATCAAGTCCAACTGCATTCACCACTAAACCACGTCCCCAAGTGCCACATCTACATGTCTTTTAAATAGGTCCAGGGTTGCTGACTCTACCACTTCCCTGGGCAGCCTCTTCCAATTTGTGACAACCCTTTCAATGAAGTTTTTCCTAATATCCAATCAAAAACTCCCCTGGTGCAACTTGAGGCCATCTCCTTTTGTCCTATCACTTGTTATCAGAAGAATCTGAACTCCATCTTGCTAGAACCTCCTTTCAGGTAGTTGCAGAGAGAGAGAAGGTTTTTCCCTTCCCTGAGCTTCTCTTTCTCCAAACGAAACATTCTCAGCTCCCTCAGCTGCGCCTCATAAGACTTGTGCTTCAGACCCTTCATGTTCTCACCATACTAGATGATTATTTTTGCTCTGCCTTATCTAAGATTTTTTTCCAAACTGGGATATGAAATAATTCCTAAGGGACCAGCAAAAACTGTTAGGGAATAATCTCTTGGGAACTAAAGACAACCAAAATGCTTCCCTGTTTAAATAAAGTCCTCCTATCCCATGGCAGGCATTAGCTGACCTCACGCAGGTACCTGGCAGTCACTGGGGAATTACTTCAGCTTCCTCCTCTGGCTGGGGCAGGAGGAGCCCTGCTGTGAAGGAGGAGTGCAGGTTGTGGCAGCCCCTTGGCTTCAGGGGGCCTAACACAGGCTGTGCTCTTCATCTCTGTCTGGTAAAGGCAAAGAACTTGGAAGGGGGAACCCCAGCCAAAGGACCCAGGTTTAGCTACTCTGTGTCTGTGTTGATCTGCTGAAGGACTGGTCCATGAATGCTTTTGTTCTTGAGTGGATTAGGAGTGTGAAGCCCATCCAGGGAGTCAGAATATAAATGGTGAACATTATGTCTTGCACCAAAATAAATAAGGATATGTAGTATTATGTGAAAGATGAAGAGATCACTCTAAAACTAGACTATGAAGCTTCCAGCCCCTCAGCATAAGAGAAAGGGTTTCATCAGCTTTGGGGGATGCAGGAATGCATGAGTGTGATACCTTTGTTAATGCACCACCAGCAGTGCACGTATCTGGGACAGGAACAGCAGGGCTGGGGAAACAGAACCAGGACCTACCTGGACACATGTACAAGCAGCAGCCATGAGCTTCTCCAAAACCACAGTAGAAAGTGTTCAAGGAAGTCTGGTAAATTTGGGCAATAAGTGCCTGAAGAGGCACTGCAGCCATTCCCCCCCTTCAGTGCTCTCAGCTACATAATCAACAGGACACAGGAAGTTTTTACAAGTACATTTTTATTTAAAATAAAAATTAATTGTGGTGCCTTTTTAAAATAGGGTACTGCACAATCTGTATATGCAACACAGTTTTTGGTACAGAACATACTTATTGAGCAATATCCTTAAATACTAAATATACATTAATGGCTTGTTTGAGAAACATGACAACATTAATTCTGATATTTTTTTTTCTCTTTAGTCATTTAACCACTGATACAGATTTCCTATAAACAGTATTTGTTTTCATCTGTACATGTGGTACACTGTCAAGAAGGCAGATCTTAGAATATTTACATTCATGCATTGATTTAAACACACTATTTTGCAGTTTAAAATAATATATTTTTCTTTGTACAGGTGCAGGGAGTATTGTAATACATATCTACCATAGGCCTGATTCTCCATTGCTTGGCAGCATCTATGGTCATGACCTGGTTGGAGCAGGGCTCCCACACTTTCTCCACATGCTGTGACCAGACGGCATGCAAGACTGGACAATTAGGTCTCTGTATAGATATATATCAATATATTTATATTTCATACTTAGTAGAACTTTCCCCTTTCTTTCCATGTCTGTTTTTGCAGCATCTGTCCAAGGCAGAAATGCTTTCCTGGGCACACTGCTGTGTCAGGTGTGGGACAGGAAGGGCAGCAGGGCTGAGGCTTCAGCTCCACTTTCCTGTCTTCTCAGGAACGAGGAAACTCAACACTTGGCAGCTCAGGCCCTTAAGGTGCATTCCCTGCTAGTGGTGATCCTTGAGAAGAGATTTGGAGCTGCTGCTCTCCCTCAGACTGAGTGCAGCAGTTTGCTGAGTCTGGCCAGTGGTGGTCAGAGCACAGCAAGTACCTCCTGTGTAGAAACTGGCCACCTTTGCATCTGCTGGGGATCTGGCTATTTTGTGAATGGAGCTATGCAGGTCCTTTCTACCCCTGATATTTTAGTGGCTAAAAAGGAACTCAAAATGCTTGTAAAGCTGCATTTTGGGTTGCCAGTTTCCCAGATCCAGGATGACTGCTTAGTGAAGCATTTATGTATCTGGCCTGTTCCTTTCCCTTAGAATTTAATTATAGTACAATAAGGAAGCACAGAAGCCTCTCTTACAAAAGCTTTGCAAGTAGTCTGTAGAGTGTTAAACACAACCTTAAACCACATCAGCCCCTCAGAAGTCACCTCTCAGTGACATCTCCTGTCTAGCCTCCCTTTTCTGAAGAGTTACATCTGATTCCAGTATACTTTTCCAAGCGCCTTCCTCAAGATCACTTTCAATTTCAGTGCAATGCAGTCAAGTGTACTTGGGCAGGAATCTACAGGCAAAACTACCCCATGCAAGATTTCCCACCTCTCCCTGCCATGCCACGATGAGAGCAAAGGGTCTGGGCAAGCAGAGGAGCAGCTCTCAGCCCATCTGCTGCTGCTTTTCTGTGGCCAATGCATTATAAAAGCACACAGGGAATGTTTGCTCAAGAATTATGCTGGCGATTATGTGCCTGATACATTTATCAGCATGTTGCATGTAACGACGCTGTATATCCACCTACGCAAATAAGCTACAAGTATTTCTCTCAAAATACTGCCACAGAGCTCGTACCTACTTTTGTCTTGATTATACAGATGGGTAAACTGAGGCACAGAGAGCCAAAATCACTTGCTAGTAAACAGCAGATCACTGGCAGAGTTGAAAATAGATCCTAGGTGGCATATGCTGTGTCTTGCAATGCCCTGCCTCTCCATTCTCCATGAAGTTTTTAAAGTTTATGTTCTCCTGAGGAGTCCTCATGGCGCCTGGGCAGGATTTGCTTGTGGGTTGTATCATGCACCGGGGTCTTCTCTAGTGAGGACATTTTACCACTGATATCACTGAAAATCAGACAGTGTTTGGTGACCAACTCTTTCTACTCTTTTTTGCAAAAACAGACGTATTTTGATGGACATAATGACCTACAAATCCCTTTTGTGATTTTGACCTTAGAAAACATGCCTTTAAAGCTGTATTAGGAAACAAATAAAATCAACAACCTTTAGGAGAAAGTTCTAATCCTGAGCCCATATTATGCTAAACTTATCTGCATTCATACTTTATACTCTCAGATAAACATGCAACCAGTCTCAAACTATGCCACGTTTCCACATTTAGGCTGAAACAAGTGGAGTAAAAAAAGAAAGGCAAACATAGGTAACTACACCTAAATAAATGTTATACCTTAAAAATATTCTAGAAATATACTTGCAATATTTTTATTGCAGTATTTAGGGGCTAAGTGCTTTAGGCAATCAACATTTGGGATACTAGACCCAAAGTGTAAATTCTGTCATTTTAATCCCACTTTGGATCTAAGAACATATCACTGTGTCTTGCGTGAGCACACAACATGAATGTGGCTGAGAATGATCATACTCTTGGGCAAAGGATTACTTGCCTCCTTTCGCTTCTGCAATTGCATTCACTTCCCAAGAAAATCTAGCTTTAAAAAATAATTTTGTGCAGTTAAACTTCTACACAGTGATGACAGACTAAAAAGCTAAATGAATAACTACATAAATTTCCCAAGAGCAATATATAGCAGCATTTCATTTTATAATTGAAAAGGTACTTATATTTACATACACACTATTGTTCGATAGGTAACAGATGGGCCTGAGCTGAGACTGCTGATTTGAACATTCCAGAGCTTTTTTTTGGGAAGATCTGCAGAACATCATCTTCCTCTACCATCATGCCACACTCTGCATCCCAGCAGTAGATGACCCACAGGCCGGAATGCGCTCAAAATCAAAGTCTGATTTCTGCAGTTCAGGCACATCCTTAGGTAAAACTGGAAGTATTGTTGTGTTGCAGTACTGAGGGACAATACAGCCGGGGTACAGCCAGGTCCTGGAGCGAGACTGCATTGGTGCCTGGGAGTTACTCACAGATATGGAGACCAAGTGGTACCAAAGTTTTATGCCCAGACAAGAAGCCAGGGTGTAAATTTGTCTTTGACTGCATCACTACTTTCAGCACAGAGGTAAATGGAGACATACATGTAGAAATGTGACACAAAGAAAAGTTTTCAGGAGGTAGGGAAATACCAGCATCTGAATTAGTCTCACCACCTTTATTTGGAGGGCTGCTTACTGAGTCTAACCCGAGATCCCACATGAAATGAATTTGGGTAGATTCAGCTTTGCTTTAAATAGTCTGTAATCCACATCACGGAAAGTATACTGAACTGTATGCTGAACTTGGCACCACCATCAGTGTCAGCTCAGGAGAGGCAGAGGCCGAGTTAATGTGGGCACAACCAGCTTACCAGACCCTCAGAAGGGGTCCTACAAGCCAGATCTGCAATGTCCTCAGTGGGTCAGTTCAGGAGACTCCAGACTTTCAGGGAACAACACTAAACAGTGAATGAAGACAACTTCAAAGGGCTGCTAGTTCTTTCAACACAATCCCACCCAAACACTCACGCCAAGATGTAAACAGTGTCTTTCCTGTAGGAGTTTTCTCTGGGGAATCAGTGTGATGCAAACTCAGAGAAACATGTGGAATTTCACAAAGAAAGAACAATTTTAAAGATAAAATAAAAGTGTGGTGCAAAAAAAGGAGGTTGATTATGAATAACATTTAAAGCACATCTTAATAACATCTCTCTTTCAATAGCAATGCTAATTGCTAAAATCTTACATCTTGATTTCTTTTGCCTGAAAAGCCTTCAGCCATGAAAACTGCATAGTCACCAGACCACAGATAAATTTCCTGGGATAGGTCACAAGTTCAGACTAATTTTGCTTGATTGCTTAACAGAAACCTTTGTTCCCTTTTTAATAACGAAATAATAAGAATGATAAGAATGAAGCATCAGCGTATGAAACTGCACAGGCTGGAGAAGCACACAGGTGACACCTTTCACCATTTAGAGTGAAGTGTCCTCCCACTTAGAGGGAGACACCTCCCTCTGACCCACCCATGATAAACTACTGCCACTCTGGCATTACCCTCTCCTCAGAAGATCTTAACTTCAGAAGCTTTTTGCGGACACTCAGTTCCAACATAAAAGTAGGGGAAGAAGGAGGAAGAAGAAGCTGGAGGCATCATGACATCGCTTTCGTGGGATGCAGCATGCAATGCTCATGCCTTTGTGAGGCCTTTTCTCTGGGCAGCCCAGGTGGGTGAGTTTATCTTCCCTTGGAGTAGCAGCAAGCCCGGAGAGCAGCCTGCTTTTCTCTTCTGGATCACTGATGCATGCACTGTTTCTGAAATGAAGTCCTTGGCCGCACAGCTCCCTTCGTTGCCTCATTTCACCCACCTTGCATACTCCGTGTGTGTGCTTCAAAAGTTTACCACCTCCTGCGCCTTGGTGGGGTTCGGGGATTATACGACTGCATTGTTATCAACTGTCTTGTTGTTTTGGGAGGAGGTCATTGCATATTCGGACCGACTGGTTCCGTTCTCTTCTTTCCTCATTGGTTTCCTTGGGTGATCCCAGGTTCAGTGATGTACAGGCAGGGTGGGGAGAGAAGAAAGAACAGAGATAAACATCTTCTTTGTCAATACAGACTCAAAGCGAGGAAATGTAAGGTACTTAATAATACTGAACTTTTCCTGTTTATTTTTTCCTTTTTGAACACAGGCCAAACCAGCAGCTAAATTTTGTCAAGCATCATAGTCCACCTGGAAGGTGAGAGATCTGATCCTAAGGTCTCATGATGTGCTATTGGTGTCCCCATGTTAGTCTGTTAATGGATACAGGTGTACCTGTTGCATGAGATGAAGGCTGCTGGAAGGAGCGCCCTCCACTGCCACCTTCATCTCTGGAACACAGGCTGGGATGCTGGGCTGGGCTCTACCTTGGGGTAGTCATGACCTCTCTCCTCAGAGTGTCACATCATTCAAACTGGGATGATGACCAGTCATAACCACCAAAGACCCAACTCCCTCACCAGTAATCATGAAACCACTGTGTTCGGTCACTAGCAGTGGACTCATCTGACCAGTGCAGACGTGTACACCTGTGGTGACCACCCCAGACAATCTCCACAGCCAATGGAGAGAAACAGGCACTTATAAAACACGGTTCAGAACAGCTTAAAGTGGATGTCCAAAATACGTCAGATGCTTTGTGCCCAAGGCATCTGTGCTTCCCTGCACTGTCTGTAAAGGCAGGCTAGTCTGCTAGCCCACATACAGGTGTCTGTGCTCTGGGTGCCTGAGCTAGTGACTGAAACATGGTGCCTGCTGTGACCTACCAGACTTTGAGCACCAGTTGCCCTTCTTGTTTTGTTTAGTGGCCACTCATACTATTTGGTAAGACAGACCAGGATCACCAGAGTTAATTGTGAGACAATTCAGGAAATGCTCAACAAGTGCAGAAAACTATCAAGCATCTGTACATCACAGAGCCAAATCATTAATTTAGGATTTTATAGTTACTCTGAAAAGGGAGACCTCAGATTAAGTTCTGCAACAGACCATGTTCCATCTTGTAACTTGGCCCCACAACTTCCCTTCTCGAAAGAGGCTTAATTGAAGCTTTAAACATAACAGGAAGAAAAGCTTTGTGCTTTCCACATAGATATTCCAGACATGAATGTCTTGAGATTAAAATGTTGCTGAGGGCAAAAAGAGGACCAGATACATGTATTACAACAGTCAGTCTGTGCAACTGTTCTTGTCAATGTTTAACAAAACAAACAACAATTAATAAAAAATGGTTAATGACATTTAATTTCAGCAAAGTATTAATGAAAGATTTATGGAGAGTTATTACAGGTAGGCAAATTTGTTTGCTTGTAATCTCAAAGAAAATACTTTCTGATTGTGATATTTTGTGCCTCTCTACCTGGTAAGAGTTAAAGCTTGTTAATATTCCATGATTTCAGCTGTTAGAGAATGGAAATGGAAGGGGAGACTAAGAGTTGTTGAGACCAAGGGATTTGATGAACTGTTTTTCAGTGCTCAACATGCAGTGCCTGTCTGCATCTGACACGAGGTCATGTTGGTTTTTCTTCTGTGACACTGCAAAGCACCCATCCACTGTGCCACATCCCTGGCAGGAGGAATGGAGAATCTGATGGCAATGCTTATTTTTTTTCAGGGCAGGAAAAATGGCGTGGCTGTCTAAACTTCTCTGCTGCTTTCAAAAACTCTTCTGTTTTTCTTTTCTCCCAGTTCCAAACCTACCAGTGGTTAAAAAATGAAGACATTTTTGCCACTTCTACTTGCAGTTTTTCTCCTATTTACCTGTTCTTTCTTTGGTCTCCTATGTTTCTGCACCTCTCCAGTTCCATTTTCTTTCCCTGTCTAGATTTCCTCTTCTTTCTTTATGTTAAAAAATGCCTTCCTCTCATTTTTATCTACATTTTTATGTTTTCTAGTAGTAATTTTAAGATGGACTGCTTCAGTTGTCCTGAAATTTGCACTTTCCCCTCCCCAGGCTGTTGTCCCATCACAGACCTGGGTGGATTGGATGCTCTCCTTTGGTGGTGAGATCACTCTGCAGACCCTGCTGGACAGGTTGCCAGGGATATCACACCACTGGCACTTGCAGGCAGTGGAAGGGGATTTTTTCAGAGCCTGCAAACAGGGGAATGGAGATTTTATCAAGGTTTTGCTTCTGCCTTATCAATTGTGCAGGGTTAGTGCTAGCAAAACAGAGCAGTTATTTTCTTGAATCTCAATGAAAAGACTGTTGTCAGATGCAAAAGTTCAGGCTTGGAGACTGCTCTGTTTAACTCCTTCACTCAATTGTTTTCAAAAGCACAACAGGCAGGGATTTGGGGTCAAACTTGCCCCAGTTACACCATTTAAATCACTGGCTTGGCACACTGGTATGCACTTGTCACTGTGATTAATCTGACCCATGTATTTAGATATACCAGGTCATGTTGGCTTGTTGTGATTTTTCAAGTGCCCTCTTGCATTAGGGCATTGGCTCTCTGTGTGCCACCAGCTCTGTGCCACTAACTTTTTACTCCAATTTTTGTTGACTGTTGAGATCCAGGCATGCAAATTTTCCTCTTGCACACCAAGGGGAACCTTTTTATCCTATTTTCTGCCTAATAAGCTGAATTATGCATGATCTTCCAAAGTGTGATACTCCAAGCCCCCTTTCAGATGATAAGCTATGGCCACGCATTTATGCATTTCCATTCCAGGGCTGCTCTTCATTGGTTAAAGGGATGTTTCAAATTAGTGAGGAAATGAGTAGGGAACTATTAATATCCATGACATACTCACTTGGTGGCAGGCGAAACAGGCTTTTCACTAATAAGTGGTTTGCATTGTTTTACAGTATAATATGCTATACATTGTTTAGCAAACAAATTGGGTCTTCATGCCAAACATCTGTGAATGAAACTCTGGCCATGCAACTCTGTACAGCTTAGCACACGCCTGAAATGATGCCTCAGAGTCCATAATGACCTCTCCACCATGCATGCATTAGCTTGCTTGAGTCCTAAAATTAAGAAAGCATCAAACAGCCATTTAATAGTGTATTTCACGTGCCAAGCTTAAATTTCAGATGAGGATCTGATCACATTTTAAATCTCACTTATCAAAGAATTTCATATTGGCTCATCATATTGGCTTGTACCAATCCTCTGCAAAGTCCTGGGTAAAGGTCAATGTACTGATGCACATTCAAACATAATCTGTATGTTCTGTGTTGAGAAAATTTTTTAGAGGAAACATAGTTTTTGGCCCTTTATCATGTCTAGTCACAAAACTTAGTTGGTATATTTGACAAAACCCTCCTTGCCAGCTTTGGCTACTGTGTAAATTTGGCACAGACCTACTGTTTGTAAGGCAATTGTGTGGTAGAGTACTAGGAGAGAGCTACACCTCGTGTCCCACTTGTACACACTTCAGAAAATCTCTATCTATGACTACTCAGACAAGATCAAGTAAAACCAGGGCAGACTATTTATTTAATAATGACTTTATCACGCCTCATTATAGGCTTAAAGAAGTGTTGAGAAGAGTTAAGATCACTTAGACATGGAAATAGAAGTTTTGTCCAGAACAGTAAACTGCAATAGTTTAAAACTCACAGTGCAAACGACATTTCATACACTTATGGGTGCTTCATGCTTGAAAAGGATGAGAATTTAGAATAAAAACTGATTTTGTAAGACATCCTGAGTGTTGCAAACCTGTTTCTACTGCCTACCTCCATAGCAATGTCTCAACAGTGCCAGTGCATCAAGTCCAGCATCTGGGAAGGCTGGGTTCCAAGGAAATCCAATCAAGCTACGAAGGGATGACCTTGGGCTGGCAGTAGAGACATGACAGGATCTCAAATTCACCTCCTTCTGGGGTTCCCATACCCGACTCAGCACTGCCAGGAGACACCTGTCTCCACTTGGGGATTTGCTGCCCTAGATTATTCTCTGGGGAAATACATATCCTATTTCTTCCCAAACAGGAATAGAGTGTCATTATTCTTTTCAAATATAGTTAGAGGAAGAAAGACTGTTTTTTTGGTGTCCATTGTGGGAGGGAATGACCAGTGCTCAGAAGACCAAGCGGTGGTACAAAATTGTAAATTGTAAAAGCCACCTGCAAAAATCTCTCTATATATACATATATACATGAAAGATTGCAGTGTATGGGTATCAGTATCAAATGACAAAGATTTTACCAAAGCTGAAAGCTATGAGGCATCTCTCTACTGTCATTGCACAGCTGTACCTGTGCGAATGCACAAGGTACCCATGCCAAAAATCCCTGCGTGTTTTCAGTTCTTCTCAGGAAGGTGATTTCAGTAGCACGTAAAGAACTTGTCTCTCTCCTCACTGCTGTTTCACCCCTGAACAAAGCTCTCTGGACAGCCCCATTTGGCAGCCCCACTGCTGGTGCTGGCATGTGCCGGGTTGAGCGTGTGCCTGCTGATCCCTGGGGAAAAGTGGCTGAGGGGAGGTGGCAAATCAGTGAGCTGTTCCACTTATATGCGCAATGATTTCAAAGCTCTTCTCCATAATGATATTTCATTAGCTATCAACACATAAAAGATAATGATTTTCAATAAAATTTGGTCTCATACAACTCATCCGTTTCCTTCATAGGCTTTGTCTAGCCTCAGGGGACGTATAAATAGAAATACCCAGAAATATCCAAGCTACCTACATACCAGCAGAGATCAAGCTGCAGTGGCATCTTCCTGGGTTACAAAAAGTTGTCCAAGAATCAGGGTAAATATCTGTGTAGTTTATTTTCACTCAGTTTTATCTCCAGGACTAGGATGCTAGCAGTACCTGTTTAGAGCTCTTGGCTAGACTTCACTGCTAGAAGCCCAGATAAGATGATGTGTGGGCTGTAGTCACACTTCAAATACATCCTTATTTAGCAGACAGGAATGGAAGAATAAATTTTGTAATGTTATTCAATTACTAGACCATCAATCTGCATAATCTGAATGTTTATAAGAACATAAAGAACATGAATGGAGGCTGTTTACATCTCAGTACTGGGGCACTCATCCAAAAACTGTTTGGTTCATGCTGGCCATCAGTTATCAGAGGTGAATCACTTTCCACAAGAGCAACTGGTGGGAGAAGAAAAGTTGCTTTCTAAGACTGGTTTGTGAAGAGGACTCCTGCTAGAGGAGCTCAGTGCACTGACAACAGTTGCTTTCAGGGACACAGCCATTACATTTGTGTGCAGCCACACACAAGGAGCCTTGCTGGTGCTGGCTGGTGGCCAGCCTGGTGCTATGGCTCAGACATATGGGGCTCAGGTTGGAGGAGGACATTTCTCTGGTCAAAGTCTTCAGAATCATGGAAGGAGTCACATTCTGACTTCTACCCTTAACTGCCTCAGAGAGACAAGAAAAAATCAGTCTGGATATATTTTATTTGATAATGTAAAGACAGAAGTCAAAGAAAAAACCTTAATGATGAAAATTCTCTGGAACCTTAGTTTTTCTCTATTAAATTAGTTAACGGCCATATGTGGACCATCTCTCTGTCCAGAAAACAAGCAGTACACTATTCATTACTCGTAGGAAGAGGTTACAGGCTCTCCTACCTCCCACATACAAAGCAAATGTTTTACAGTTATAATAAAAAGCAGCTCCATCTGGACAACTTTTAGCAGCTCACACACTACTGCTCAGTGTTTGTCTCCCAAGGCTTTTACATGTATCCCCCATATTCCCATCTCCACTCAGGTAAGTTAGATAGTCCAGCATCTAAAAGACCAACAAACAGTCTTGCCCCTGTGTTTATTACTTTTTATCACAATATATGATATTTTTAACTTACTCTTCCAAACTAGAAAGTGTTTCAAGTATCTTGGATGATATTACCTGCAGCATTTGGAAGGACTGTGTATACAGGGTGTTTTTCAGTTTTAGATATTTGATGGAGTTCTCCTTCCTCAAGCTGCATTGTCCCTTTGCTCCTTATGAAAACAAATAAAAAGTCTTTTGTGAATTAGAAAAGGCCATTCTTTCCCTAGAGACCTTTGAGTAATTCAGTCTTAGCCAAACTGAACCAGTGGTCAGATGATAAATAATATTTACAAGAGCAAGTACCCATACAATTTTTAACATCTTCAGACCTTTTCTGTGCAAGTGTTCTGCATAGTGCTAGGACAATTATGCAAAAGGAAAAAGTCTCTTTCACAGCTCTGGAAATCACGTTGCAGGATATCTTAACGTAACTCCAAGATACCATCTCCCAGGGAGAGCTTCTTTTCTGACTGTTCACAAAAGCACTTTGAAGCCTGCGATTTACAGCGAACTCAGCTTTGCCTCACAGCCAATTTTAGCTGACCAGTTTCTGGAGTATATTTAAGCAAGCCCTGCTGGCATGTGGGCGATTTCTGTTTTGGGATGGTTCACACTGAAATTCCCCTCTCTGTTCATGGATTGAGCCTTGCTGAGTGTTTCTCCCAGGGAAAAAAAAAATCCATACTGCTCTGCAGCCATTCATCAGCACTTAGAGATTCCCTGAGCTGGTGCACTCAGGCTGCAGAGCATTGGGGGCAGATCTCTTTCTGCAGAACTGCACCTCTCTCAGCCTGCTGAAGTCACTCTGGGTATGTCTAAAGGGAGGGTTTGGACTGTTCAGATTGCAAGTAATTGCAGTATATTGCTGAGCCGCATGTGAAATTTAAGAAGTGGAGTTTAGTCTTCATTTATTTTCAGCAGTGCAAAGTCAGAGTAATTCCACAGACTTTGTTGGACTTGAGGAGGATTTGTTCTGATGTTACACAGGAAGAAGATCTGTCCCTGCGAGACAAAGGGGATGGATGCAATCCCATTTCCTACTAAGTCTTCAATTAAGCTAACTTCAGAATTATGCTCCTACACGAAACCAATCTTAAGGAAGAGAAGCAGCTTTATTATTAGGATACCAGACAATTAACCAACATAATTGATAAAAGTACTTTCAGTGACCCCTCACATAATAACCCATTCTTTGCATTCCCTCTAATGATCTTTAAAAGGTTTTATTGACTGGAGGGATATTACAGCTGACATTATCTGCTCTCAGTGTAGAATACACTGTCAATATGTTTTGGTTATAAAAGCAGAAAAATGAATGGGACTACTGCAAAAAAATGAACTCACGATGCCAGCTTCTTAGCCTGGCAAAAAGCTACTAAACAAAATAAAAATATTTAAAAAAACCCAACCCACCTCCCCCCCCCCAAAAAAAAAAAAAAAAAAAAGACACATTAAATGCATGGAATGAATGCACCTTCAAACAAAGCCAAGACATGTCTGGAAGATGGTCATGGCCATGGCCATGCCTGGCAGTGGACTATGCACTGGCAGTGCCCTTTGGGGATGAGCTGGGCTCACTCCTGCTCCTCAAAGGCCTGTCTTGTGCAGAGCAGTGCAGGCAGCTAAGGCACAGTCATGGAACTCAGTTCATGGGGCACCATGCTCTGCTAAGCAACACAGAAGCAGCCTGGCATTGGAAATATTTATGCTCCACCCAGAAAAATGGGTTTATTTGTAACTCTACTGCATTAGGCATGATCTGTCCCCACAAAACTGAGGCATGCATGTTCTCACAGGTGCTGGCATGAGGGCAACAAACTTATCTGCCACTCCGTAATACAAAAACACCAGTGGAATCCCAAACCTACACATCTCAGTTCTTTAAAATTCTCTAGACCTTCTGGAACAGATTGAACAACTATTCAATGCTTGCTATCTTCCAAGTGCTTAACAAACATTAACTAGGAAAACTGGAGAAACATTAGAAGGTGTCCTTACAAAAAGATATCCATACTGGAAGGAAAAGTGGAGGAGGAAAAAGCAACAGGAATCCCCTACCATGTTTGCAAAATGAATGGCTGTTGGTGCCTGTGCTCTGGGTCAGGGAGGGCATCATTACTAAAAAAATGTGGGGTTGGAATAATAAGGGACAGAAAGAGGAGATGAGCAAGGGCTGATCTTCACGGCTCTCTTGCTCTCTCTCAAGGACAGTATGTCTCTCACCAATCAAGTGACTGTAGATACTGCCATTTTAGGCAATGGACTTTTCCATCCCCCAAATTATGCTACTTTGTGTCCAGATTTTTTGCCAAATTCAGATAGCTACCTTGCCATTTAATCACTGTCAAACATAGGCAACAACTTAAATGATGGACTTGATCCATACAGAAGAATGAGGCTACTGCTATTTCACAGAACCATTTAAATATAATTTCACAACATTATTTAAATAGTATGATTAATTTCTGTGCAGATGTACAAAAATTCTCTACAGATTTTCTGTTACAGAAATGTCTTTGAAAGAAGAGTGTCTGCAACACAAATAAATGCAAGGAGCTGAGAAGAAAATTAAAACTTGTAAAATTAACTGACCTTTGCAGCTATCTAGATCACTTTGCATTTGAGGCAATCTGTCTCTGCCTTCAACCAGACTGAGACCACTGATTTTCATGCAGCTGCTTCTGGCTTTCTCCACTCACAATGAAGAGTCTGCACAGCCAGACCTTGCTCTTTGAAGGATAAATGCAAAGCCAACGTCCATGGATTGCACAGCATGGTCCCAGCCTTCCCAAGTTCCAGGTGTGCCGTGGGGCAAGTCTATGAAGAGGTAAGTCCTGCTCACCATGATGTCTATGCAAAGATTTGGTTTTGTGCAGTTTTAGGCAATTGTAACTGGGGACAATTTCTGAGGAAGAATTTGAGTTTAGCCAGTCTCCACACTGGCTTCTCAGGGCTCAGAGCAAGTGAAGGGAAGAACCTACAGTTCCAGCTGCTTGAGAGTATTAACATTTTTCATAAGGTTTCATGCCACTGCCTCAAAACGCAGACACCACAGGCAACGCAATTTCTCCATGTGGGTCCTCTTTTCAGGGTCTCTTTCAAAGGCTGGAATGAGGAATGATCCTATTTTCCCTCTCTTACCTTGCACACAGCTGGGATGAGACTCTTTACATACACACATCACGCCCCTCTGTCAGTGCTTCGCTCCATCACCTGGCGTTAGCTCCCCCCGACAAACACTCTCTGACATGGCTAATTAACCAGCAGCTCTCCAAGAAGGACAAACCAGTAGCATTGTTCTCCAGCCCAGCCACACCAGCAAGGCTGGCCATATGCCTGCTGAGTGAGGGGATGCTGTAGGGAGAGTGAGGGAAGGGTGTGGTGGAGCAGGATCACCCCAGCAGATGCCATCTTCTCCTATTCCCAGCTCTGCCCACGCTGACCTACTGCATGTCTCGCCTTCATGGCAAGGCTCTCCGAGCAGGGAGCTGTGTGCTGCTTAGCAACCCCGCAGCACGATACATACTGAGCAGTCAGTACAGGGGTTGCAGAGAAGGAAGGACAGATATAGCAGAAATCAGACCGTGCAGCCCCTCCAGCAGCGGCAGCACAGGTCCAAAAAGCTCAGGTGTGGCTGTGATTGATGTGCACCCCATGAGTGTCACAGATATGCAGAGGGGGACCCTGTCTGTACCTTTTCCCTCTGGACAATGTGGTTGTAGGGCAGCGAACAAGGCAGCACAACAAGGTGAGGGGGTGTGAGATGTGCTGTCCCTTCAGCTGGGACCCTCAAAACCAGCTCCACTCAGCAGGACCTGCAGTTGTTCAGCCAGTGGAGAAATCAGGCTTTACTGCTTTTACTCAAAATGCACTGCAAATCCTTTGCAGAAAGCAAAAGGCAGCAATAAGGCCACCAAGAAGGTTTCTATGGGATTCTTTTTGTGCAGAGGAAATTTCTGGGTGATAAGGAGCTGGAGTACAGATCTACACCCTCACCCTACTACCATGGGTACAATTTTCTCTGAGTCATAAAAATATTGACCCAGGAACTGCAGGCTTCTGCTGCTGGGTTCTTGCAGGTTGTAAAAACACAGTCCTGAGCTCAGATACTCCAGATAATCAAGAGAAAAAGTTTCTTCAAATGTCTCAGCACACTGTGCTGGCTATACCTCAGCCACAGCTGTGGCTGTTCACTAACAGGGTCAGCCACAAGCACCCTCACATCAGCTTGCAAAAACTATGACTGGCTTAAAAACTAAATAAATGCCTAAGAAAATTTTATTTCTTTGTCTTTAGGAAAAAATGTAATAAAAACATCATGGTGAACCTGGCACCTCTCCTATATGTTTCAAAGCTCTAGTATTAACTTTTATCTTCTATTTGTGTTGGGTTAAATCCAAAATGCTGCAACCAATATAATTACACCAGCATGAGCATTATATTCTGTCACAAGTGTGTAAAATCCACCCATGAATATCAGAGTTGCACTGAGGCAGTAACTCTCAACAATACTTGGCTGTATGGGTCGACTTCTGCCCATTTGATGTGGCACTCTCACCTGCAGTAGAAAACAAGAAGTGGCAAGTTTGTTTCTGGTGATACTGAAAAATTAATTTGTCACAGGACAGACCATAATTCTCTACAGATTTCTCTTGGCATCTTTGTCAATATATCACAAATTAGGAGTGAACAAGTGCCAAATGATCCATAAGAGAGTATTCTGTGAAACACTTGGACCACTTGTTTTATGCTAAAGACTAAAGCCTCCTGGAGGCTTTCAGTGTTCCTGGCTATGAGAAACAGTGGGGCATTTTATCCATTTATGACCACAAACTTTCTCCCTAGCAGAATTTGTGAGTTTGTATAACTTAGAAGAGACAACGAAATCCTGCCCTACAACAGTTACAAACACATGTAGTACTTATAAAAGTCCCAGACTGACAGCACTGGAGAGCAGATCCTTCTGCTTTTCTGACAACACATTCTGCACAGACAACAGCAAAACAAACTGTTCTGCACAGCAGTGCCCATGTGGCTTGGCTCAGCCATCTCTCCAAGTAAAAGGCTATTTTATCTACTTCAGTCATCAGCCTTGAGCTGTCCAGGGAGCCTAACAAATAGTTGCAATACTTTTGCTATTCTACTTAAAAAATGACGCCAATCCTCCTTCATCTTGATGCACCTAAAAAGCATCAGGCAGCACCAGCTATTAGCCCCCTGTCCAAAACCCCCAGTGATGCCACTGAATGAGCAGAATAAATACAGCAGAGCTCTGGCATCTCCAGTGGGCTTGGGTCAAGCTGTAAAGCTCTTCAACAGCTTGTCTCATAAACACCACCCTGGAAATTGCTGCACAACCAACATCCAGACTTCAATACTGTTTGGGAGAATAACTGATTTTCCTTGTATTAGCCCTCAGTTTTCATCAAGCAAGGCTACATTTAGTTTAGTAAATAGTGATAAATTTGAAAGAACACAAGAAAACCAACAAAAACTCTCCATCCATGAAGATACTTAAAACCCAGCAGGATACAAACATAAGCAAGCTGCTCTAGTTGACTCTGCTAGAGCAGAAGTTTGGATTGGATGCTTTCAAGTGGTCCCTGCCAACCTCAACCATCCTGTGATTCTAAAAGCTCATTTCTTGATGATTAGAAAATGGGATCTCCTGCAGGAAGATTGGTTGCCCAGGGTATTTAAATTGTCTTTAATAGGTCATCTGCAGCCTTGTTCCAAGGACAGGAGTCAATTCACTACTGGGAGATGATTAGGCATACAGGCTAAGCAACACATGGGGATGTTGGGCTTTGGTTAGAGGTGACAGAAGACCTGGACAGTGATGGTCAGGGGTAGATACTAATCCTGTTGTTGATAAACATCAACATTCAGACAGGGGAATCAGGCCACAATGCAAAGGTCTTTTCCTTACTTTTCCAAAATGTTCAAGTCTGCCTTTCTCTCAGCTGCCCTCAGTAACTTTCCCAAGGTCTTTCAATGAAGACTCTATTCCCTTTTCAATGGCGCTTCTTAGGGATTGATCCCTTTTGCAGAGCTGAACTGGTCTGACATCAATGAATTGCATCAAAGACACAGAGATCTGCCCCCACAGATCATCTTCTTCCCTTTGGGTGTCTCCCACTCAAACAGTACTTCTAAACATATCTTTTCCACCAACTATCTCACTCTATCTTCTGAGTGATTACTGTCTTTCCCTGCACCTGCTGAGAATTAAGGCACCATTTCAGTACAAACTCCTCTAATGTGTCAGGGAGAATAGGAGACATTAACAATTTCAATTCACCTTGACCTGTCATCAGTCATGCTGTGAATTGCTCTTCAAAGCAATTAAGCACGTTTAGGATTCTGTCTTCTCTGCTCAGGTTAAACAGCACCGTTTTGTTGCAATTAATATTGATTTTGGACTACATCATGCTTGGCCTCAGTGGCTCATAGGAGAAGACCATGTAGAGGACTACACAGCTCTTGCTCTTTGGGGGAGTGAGTGGTACAAAATTGGCTGGGGGAGAAGTGCAGGGCCATGGCCTGTTTAGTGGGACACAAGCCCCTGCTCCATGGGACACCTTCACCACAGCTCCCACTGCCAGTTCTTGGCCTCTTTAAGAAGGTCTCAGTGTCCTCCCTTCACAAGTATATTGTTAAACAAAGCCAAATTTCAGATCTTTGCTCCCGCTTCTGAAACTAGACTTTGCAGTATACAGGGACCATAAATCATACACAAATGCTAAGCACCCTAAAAATACCTGAGCAATGAATTTTAAGACAGTTTAAATATGACCTGTCATTTTATTTCAGTACAATATTTTCTTTCATTTAATTATTATTTGAAGGTGAACTCAGCACCTATGTAAGGAAGTGCCTATGTAGGCATTTATAGTACCTTTCTCTCAGGCTATGAGACATATAAAACAGTGGCTTCACAAAGTTAGAAGAGTGAATAAAAGGTGTATCATGTAAAACTTGGCTATCATCAACCCACTTTCCCTGCTGACTTAGCAGGAGAGCTTTTTTGGCAGCAAACCCTGCAGTACATCTGAGAACAGATGTATCCATCCTATCTGAAATCCAGCAGAACCAAGGAGCCACATCACTAAGCACAATGAACTGCTCATGGGTCATCTCAGACTGCAGGGAAGTTCCAGAGACACTGAGTAGATGTTTTTCGCATGTTGGAAAGCCATCTGAAACACTCCCTGCCAGGTTGAATAGCTGGCACATCACTTGTCATAAAGACCAGGATGCTCAGCCTTGCTTTCTCCTTCGAGCTTTGACAGATGGCTCCGTTATCTTAATTTCATACAGGGAGCCAGGGATTTATTTTTTCCTCTTATGTAAATATCTTACTCCCCTCACAGACAGTGACACACCAGTGAGCTGCAGAAATAGGATTACACACTGCATGTCCTGCTCTCCCCCATCTCAGTTGCTTATTTACCAAACAACTCTCATTAATCCTCTTTACTGTGTTTACTTCCCACTTCCCTCTAGTCTTACTGTCTTACTATTATTCAGGTACTTGCAGATGTTAAAAAAAGCTTAAGAAACAGTCACCTCCAGAGCTGATTAAAATTGAATTCCATTGATTGTTTTTTAATTCACACCAGATGAAGGTTTGTTAGAGCTGCTGGCATTCACGGTGCACTTGCCCAACCCAAAAATCACATAATACTGAAATGATCCAGCCTTCTCCACCCTGTGTTAGTTTATGAATCGTCTTTGGACTTCCTGCTTTTACTTCTTGATTAGAGTTTTTCGGGGAAAGAGTGAGAATGGCAGGTTTTTACAGACAAAGACATGGTAGAGAATTACTTGGACATATCTAGATTTTGAAGCAGTTATTCATCTGCTCTTTTTATGTGTTACAGAAATCCCTGGTAGTGGGATCACTTTTTTTATCCATGAAATGTATGGAAAAGTCCCACTGCTTACACTGAGGCTGAGTCCCAGCCAGTGATCGAGCCTGTCCCAGAAATCTATGAATGTCACAGATGGTGCTAACTGACTATTGCTATTTTTTTTCTGATGTGCTATGGAAAAGATTCTTAAGAGAAAATTCACATTTTTTTAAAAAGTGGAAATACCCCTCTAACACAAAGACCATAGAAAATAGCTGGTTTTCCACTGCCAAACTGAGTGTGCTATCATCACATAACCATGCTCCAGCACAACATAATATCACCTGGGGTCTCCTCTGGTGCTTGATCTATTCAGCAACACACATCTGTACCTGGTGTGCCAGTCATGTGTCCAATGCTGCAGTCACCAGCAACACAAAGATGAAACTTAGAAGTTGCTTGAAGCACCTTTGAACTATCACTCCATAGGTATCTTCCCAGAGTTCAACCCATCTGAGTATTAACGCTGATGGATGCAATTTGGTGAAAGTTCCCTCATAGACCAGAGAGGTCAAATCCAATCACTGGAATGGATTTCAGCATTTCTTGTGACCATTTCATATTGGGAGAACCTGAGTATTTCCAGGGTAGATGCAGGGATGGAGGTAGTAGCGTACTTGCTTGGTTCAGGTAGTTATTATATACAAAGAAGCACCAATCCACTAGGTTGTATTTTATTACAAATCGCCTTAGTGCCTAAAATTGGTGGTACGCTGAAGTTTTAGCTTTTATGAGGGAAAACTAACTACCCCAGGAGACACAGTTTATATATAGATTGAATAAAAACACAGTTGAGTTATGATACCTCGAGGACAGTCACTACCTCTCTTCCTGCTACAGAAAAGCAGACATAAGAGAGTTTGACTGGGTCTGGCCCTTTGAAACAGTAAATGAGATTTCAACTTAAGCACAATAGGATTTTTCTTTTTCTTTTTGCTTCAAATTTGATTCTTATGAAAGTGAGGGATTAATACAACAGATCCAGACTTAATGCAAATAAATCCCTGCCTGCACTTTCCTACTGGAGCATTTAACCCTTGTTACACCCTACAACCAGATGACTGCTGTTACTTCATTCTTTGGCACCTCTTCAGTGGTGGTAGGAGACAGATTTGTCAGAGGTGCTGCAGTGACAGAAATACCAGTTCCAGGAGATATGCAGGAAGAAGGGCCCAGGAGGAGCATAGAGGAGAGCTGGTGGGATGAGAGTGTGAGAAAGGACTGGGAAGAGCATGGTTATGGAGCTTAAAGCTGGGAACACAGTGGAAGAACTCTTGGCTTCAGCATCACCCGTATTAATCCCCTTACTCTTTCTCTAGTCACTTCTACCTTCCAGCAAAAAACAAAATGAAGGATTTCTCACACTAGCTAAAGCCAATTCAGCTCAACAATACGTGATAATACTGTGTTGAAGGCAGAGATGCTTTTCTTGTGAACCACCTGATCTTATTTCCCAGCATTTATTGACAGATATCTTTTACAGTGGATCAAGAAACCTGAACTACTGGGGAATGCTGCCAGGCCCTTTAGGGATTCTTTTAGCAGAGCTGTTTTAGGAAGGACTCATTGATGAAAAGAAATGCTCTAGTTACCCTGTAAAATTATAATTAATAAGATTTTCTTTCATAGCTGTCCATCCCACATCTGAGCAGTTTTTAGCTTAGCATTTGTCAGCAGTGTGAATGTCAAAAATAAGAAGATCTAAGAGGAATTTTCCCTCTTCTCTGAGCCTAATGCCTGTTCAAGCAGCTGACTTGTAGGTTGATATTCATGCTGTTGACAAATAATGGGTGTCTTCATCAAGTATCAGTATTACCCTTTACTGACACGAAGCATGGGACTGTTACGTGAATTCCTCAAACCTTTGCAAGGCAGTTCTAAATCTGTCTCTTTAAATTTAATTTCTATTCCTCCCATCTATTTCTCCCATCTACCAGCATCACAGCGAATTCGAAAAGCAATTCCTCACGAGGCACAAATTGCACTGGAGAGTTCCTGCTCTCATACATATATTTTGCAGCTTTGACACAAATCATTCACAGTTTGGCAGTAGGCAGACAACTACAAATGAGCAGCAATGGTAGATCAGCAACTACAAGTACGAGATTTCACACTGTGCTACCGATTCAACTGGATGCCAATCTCAGTCCTCCAGAGACAATTTTTCAAAAGTGCAGTAGCTAGAGTGAAAGCTTTCCAGATCTCCCAAAATAATAAACATTCACTTTAGCTAAACTAGAATAGCAAAGATATTTATGTAAATTTAATAAGAAATAAAATAGAGAATTTCTCTTGCTGGAATTCTCCCTTTTTGATGCCCTTTCAAATCCTGCATAAATTTTTCAACAACCACCAAACATGTCCAGTGCTCCACCACTGTGATAGCCTTGCTGAGGCTCAACAAAAATCTTGCAATCACTTTGCATGCAGATAACATTTGTCATAAAAACTATTTTCATTTATTTTCCTTTCTGCCTCACTCCAAAATATTATCACTCAGAAAGCATGAAGTTGAAAAAAACTGTCATTTAATCCAAGCTGAGATGCAGATGTCACTGCAGTGTCTCATGAGAGCTATGGATGGGCATCCTGCATTCTCTACTGCAGGCTGGGTCACCCGGATATACCAACAGCTCCCAGCCAAGATACTCAGAGTATGAAACAGTGACACCATGAACACACAGCTGTGGGGTGTCGTTAGAGCCATACTAAAAACAAAAGAGAAATGAACCTTATGCATCTGGCCTACAATTCCCACAAGTTACTTTCTCTTCTAAATCAACCCTTTGGACTTGCATTTGGAACTTTCACATGGAAATGTTAAAATTTTGACCTTTTCCACTAGAAATATGAAATGTTATTCAAGTGAAGAAATTATTTTTGCTCATATTTTTCTGTGTAACTGAAGTCAATACTTCCTAACTATTCGAGGCCTAGGCAAGTGCAGCTATTGCAAAGACAGTGAGCTGAAATGGCTACTTCACACTGTTGTACATAGGCTTCACAGAGGCTTTTACATTAAAAGAGAAAGGTTTTGAATTTTGTTCTGTAGGTTATAATTTTGAAGCAAGAACAAATTAGAAGTACGGTCTCCAAATGAAAACTACACATATTACTCAAGGCTTTGAGTTAGAAGACTTTGCATTCATTTGAAATGTCAAAATTAGTAATGGGCCTGGGCCAAGAATCTCACATCCCACATATAAATTTTGAACACTATCAGAATTAGTGTTCAAATACAAGTAGTACAGTGTTTCCTACCTCTACACTTGGCCAAGCCAAAGCTCTCCACTTTCACCGGCAACCTGCAGTAATTTGACTTTGGGCAAGTTCTTATTAATCTGAACACCGTAACTCTATCCCATTTCTACTTTTTCTCTTCCTCATGCCCATGACTACATTGAACTACATCCTTTACACATGCAGGGTAAGGTACATGAAGTGACTTTCCAGTGAAAACTCACATTGGCTACAGGACGCCTTTTGCCTTTTGAATGTCTTTAAACTGAACAACATATTGTAAGACAAGTCTTGGGTCAGCCTCTGTGGGGCTGCATTGCCCTAAGTGCAGTAAAAGCATCTGGAGTCTTACCTTTTTATGGCTTTGTAGCAAATGATGACAACTACAAAGAGGAACACTAGTGTGGCGCAGCATACTGCAATGATAATAACCAGGCCTGGCCACCAGGTCTCTTCAGTGGGACAAAAGGTAGACTTGGGAGCTGTAAAAAGAGAGTGGAAAAATACATGAGTTCTCTCAAATCAACAGGGTATAATCAGATATGCTTCAGTCACTCACACAGTAGCACTATACCAGGACCACAGATACATGCAAAGATGTTATTTCACATTTAGGACCTGTTTCTTTCTTTTCCCCAAGCAATCAATTTTTCTTATTGGTACTAGATATTTCTTGTCATGGTCCCTAGATGACCAAGTTCTCAGTGTCAGTGTTGTCTACAACCTGGTACTCAGCATGAAGGAGAAAGGCTCATCTCTGCCACCAGTGGGAAACATCTTCCTCTGCATTGGCCATCTCCCGCTGCACCAGAATTAATTTTAGAGAGGGCTATTATGCTGATAAGAGCACGTTTTCAAACCCCATTAGGAGAGGTTTGTTGGGAGACAAAGCAGTGGCTCCCAATCTGTATTGTAGTTAATATTACTGTAACCTTGGAGTGAGGAAGGGGGATTTGTTTTAAAAGAATGTGAGTTCTATTACATTTACTGATTGCTTTCAGAATATTATAGTTGACAAGCTTCTTCTCCATTAAACTACCTTTGAATTCTAAGTCACATAGTCAAGAAATGTTAACATTAAGAAATGTTAACTTGTGGAAATATAAGCTACTATTATTACATTTTTCTTATTGCATTTAGGGATAGAATTGTCCATTTAAGTACCACTCAAAACAAGAAATATTTTGTATCTGGTGACATTTAGTTATAATATTTCTTTCAGGACTAAGTTCTTTTTCCCATGCTTTGAGGGGACACATTTCTGGAAGGATGGTGAGTAACAGCCAATGCCATGAGCAGTACCAGTGTATTGCAGAGGGGAGAGAGAGCCTTAATGCAGCCTGTGCAGACACATAAATTGCATGAGAATTTTGGTCACCTTAAGTGACATTTAATAATGATTCAGTTGATGGGACTGTCTGTATCTACATTCTCAGCTAAGTAGGTGAGAGAATCAAATACAGAAAAAGGCTCTTTTTTGAGTCTAATTGTTAAATTTGATATTCTGAACTTCCAGTTATACACATCATGAATAGCTGAACAAGTTAAAATATGTCATCGGTCCAGTATCATTTATTGTGATTTGACGTCTCCTCTGTCTCCTGTATTTGATTAAGAAAATACATGCACATACCCTTAGATTAACATTTAATAGATTAAATAATGAATAACATGATTACTGAGAAAATTTTCTTTTTCCAGTTGCAAGATGTATAGAGGAATTGGCAACATTCACCCTGAGGAATCTGCAGGAGAGCCTTAGGAAAGGACTAGGTAAAGAATTCTAAGAAGCATTAAAAATAATAAACCCAACAGCCTGACAGCCAGTGGTTCCCAGCTCCTCCTTTGACTATGTTCACTTCTAGACTGCCCCAGGAACTGAATTTCTACTTCATTATTATGTCAGTTGCAGAAGTCTGTTTTCAGGGGATAGTGGAACTCTTTATTGTGTTTTGATAAAGCTAATGATTTTAATATTCTCTGAAAGTTTTCAATTTTTTAAGATTCCAGAACAGAATGCATTTCAAAGATGACAAAATGTTTGCATGAAGGAGCAGGAAGTATCAAGGTCAACTCTACCCTCCTGGTGCTGTCCTGAAAAACACAAAATGTTGCAGTGAAGTCAAAGGAAAAATATTGATCAGCAGGTGCCATGTAAAATTTGATGAGATCACAGAAGATGGGAGGAGTGGGGCTATCCTTCTCAAGCCCTTGTTCTTCTTCAAAGGCAGGATCGACCAAACTAGTCATAAAGCAAAATGGTGGTGAGACTGGGCTGCTCCTCAGCACAATAAATGAGACTGACTAATGGCAGAGACAGGGTATAAAGCCAGGCTTGTCACATGCCTGTATACCATGTGCTCCTTGATGGTTTATCATGGTATTTTTACATGGAGAATAAACAGATACATGTGGGATTCAATAGTAAACATTACCTATATGCAGTCATTAATGACAGGAAAATAATGCTAATGGGGAGGTGACTCCTAATCCACCCGGCTCAGTTCCTTTCCCCACTGGTCCAGACTGGGCACTCAAAAAGAAGCACAAGAAATCACACTGGAAGCTACCAAAGCCTGTTTCTTAGTGGCTCATGTTTTCATACAGATTTAAAGATTATTTTCTATTTCTACTCCTTATTAATGCAGTGCTAATCTTATTTTCCTTTGAAATATCCACTTCTTTTTTAATAAGTGCCTAGTTACATGTGCTTTTCTGCCTTTCTCAGTATGTGTTCACAGAGCCCTCATACCCTGGCACTTCTATGTCCTTAATGCATTTCTCCTCACAATTATTCTCTGAGGAAGAGCAGAACTGCATTTCATCCCCTTATGATGATGGGAAGGCTGAGCCTGGCCTGCATAGATGACTCCTCTGTGTGCAGCCGGAAGTGTCAGCTGAGAGAGGAACTTCCCAAAGAGCCAGCAAGATGACTGGGAAGCACCATGTCTTCAGAGAGCCTCTTAGTGAGTCCCACACTGAGCTCCTGATGCTAGGGAGGTGTTGATGTCCCAGTTCCCTTGGGCTGGAGCTCACAGCTTTTCCCTGGGGCTGGGGAGGCTCTCCATCCTGTGCTTGACTCTCAGATCCCAACTTATCACCCACACTTGGCAAGGGCTGAGCCTGCAGGTGTCAATGATCTCTCAGTGATGAGAAATTATCCTGGGTGAGGGCAGCTGCAGCACCCTCTTGCAACTGTGCCATTTTGCATGGAATAGCAATGTATTTCTCAGGCACTCCCTGAAAGAGCAAAGATGTGGGTCCCAAAGCCTCCTCTAAGGAGATACTGAAATCATTACAAAACACACTGAGCAGAAGATGTCCCACACTACCTATAACAATGTCAATGTCCAGTTGTTTCGCCATCTTCACCTTTGATGAAGAGCAGGAAAGTAATTCTCCTGGTTGCTTCCTTCTTTGTACCACCTCTTTCAAACACATTATAAAACCCCAAAAGCTGCATAGTTTCAGAACCAAATTGTGCCCTTTCCCATGAGTTAAGAAACAACAACCCACATACTGCTGTCATTCAGAGAGGTGTAGCTGGGGAGTGGAGGACATCCCTGGATGCCTGAAGTCCCTTTGTCATCACCACTGGGCTACTGAGAACTGAGGGCTGGCCAGCCTGGCCACAGTGGGTGTTCCCTCGGCACCCATCACCATCTCATGTGCAGCTTCAGATGCTCAGAGCATGATTGCTTCTTGGTTTGACTCATTCCTGGCTGTTCTTCACTGCTCTCAAAGTCAGCTGAATGGAGAAAATTATTTTCACAGTACAAAACAACTCAAGGAAAATTTGCTTTTTCTGCTAAACCTTGAAGTGTCATTCTGCACATTGAAAACGCTGCTGAGTGGAAAGTGGTAGGAAAGTGATGACATTTTAAAGAAGATAAGAAGGTTGAGTGAAGTAATCACAGCCTGACATCCTGACAGAAATCCTGCAAAAATAATGAAGATCTCATTCAATTAATAAAATATTAAAATAAATAATTGATGATAAACAGCATAGATTTAGGAAGACATCTTGTCAAACTAACTAGATATTTTCTGAGGAGATTACTAGTTGATATATAGATGTATTAGTGCTAGTGTGATAACTTTAGACTTTGATATGACATCCAACTTAATTCCACGTGCTGTTGAGGTTATAAAACTATAAAGCTACACACAGAGTAAGTGTGGCACACATAAATTGAGTTAAAAGCCAGAGAACCAGTATGTCTCAAAATCTAACTATAAACAGAAAGTTACTGCTGGAAGAATGTGGTTTTTAATAGTGACCTCCCTCTTCCCCCCCAAAATAGGGTGATGAATACTGATACAGTTTGCAAATGACTCAGGAATGTACTCAACTACACATGGATACAAACACAGTTAGATTAGAAATAGGGTGATTTTAGCCATTAAGGATAATTAATCATTACCATAGTCTATCAGTTCTGGTTGAGTATTTAAATGAAAAACTTAGTTTAAGGTAGACTTTTTATTTTACCTTTAAGAGGTCTAAATTCAGCTAACGAGATTGGACTCAGAATAAGAATTGAGTATGTGAAGAAAATGCTCTGGCTCTGGAAAGTCCACATGAGTACAATGGCATTTATCTATTGGCCTTAAAATTTATGAAATACAAATGTTAGTTAGGTTTACTTTTAGAGGGCCACCACCTTCTCCTATTCCCAACAGCACCAGGCCTAAATAAATACAATGAGCAAATAACCCATTTCAGGCCTGTAGTGGTTAGATGGATCCAACTAATTGAAAACAAATTAATGAAAAGGAGCTTTCAGAGCAAACTGTTTCAGCCCCACAAAAATCTTACACCTGCTTTTTTTTACTAAGTTTGTTTTGAAGGCTCAGCATAAAGGCACAGCTCCAATTCTAATGTTAGAAGGTATCTGTACACAGCTGGTTCTAGCCAGAAATGTGCATACCAGAAAAGATTAGCTCAGCTATTGAGGGTTTCCCTCAATGTCCAGGCACAAAAATAGAGGTTCTATCATTGGAAAGAATGTTTCCATGAAATTCCCAAGAAGTTCTCCGATTTCTTTTTATCAGATCTCAGTGGGTCATTCTCAAAATTGCTCTGAGCTTCCAACAAAAAATTGTGATGAAGCTGTTTTAATCTTCTGGGTTAAGTATTAAATAGTTTTGTGTATGTTATAAAAGCAATACATGTACTGCCTGAGACAGAATCTAGAAACAGGACTTGGACTTGGACACACCATCAGGTTATCTTTAGTGGTCATGGCTGTAGTTTATAAAGCTCATAATTTCAGAAGCCAGTGCTCCTGCCATTTATTTTGATTAGGGTTATTATTTTCCATTACCATATGGGTTTTAGGCTAATTGCTCTTTGCATGGGAATGCTGGGACATTAACAAGTAACACAACCAAGTCTGTCAGGAGACAGAAAGTGCTCTCTGAGGAGGCCATGCTGAGCTGGTGCCCCTGTGCAGCTCTCAGCAGCGATGCTGAGGCAGGGAGCCTGCACCAGGGCACCCCTTCCCACCGCTGATCCCACAGCAGCCAGCCCCGCAAAGCAAAGCAAAAAAAATAGACTAAATCAAAACAAAGCAAGAAAACCCAGAACAAAACAAAATCAAACTCAGGACTGAGCTGGAAAATAGCGAAGAGAGGCAGTGACCCATGCTCCCCACATGTAATCCCAGGGGAGGTGTCTCCAGTGGAGGTTTGTCAATTTGCTCACAGCTTGGGTCACCAGCTGGTGAGTGCCCATTGATGTGATGTGGAAGGGTGACAGTGACCCCTATCACTTCTACAACAGCAACTTCATGCCTAAAAAAGGAAGAGAGCTTTCAAGATAAATCAAAAGTTGATTATTGTTTTTCTTTTGCTTTTATTCCGGTTCTTGCAGAAAGGTCAAGAGTGCTGTCGTAATCATCTTTATGAGACATCTGCCTGTTTTTAATATTGTATACTCACAACAGGCTAAACCCTGCCATCTCTATGCCTGCAGCATTTCTCTTGCTATTGTAGGGCTGCCTGAATCAGCCATGCACTTTTAATTAGCATGCTAGGAAGCAGGATTGGATTTTATTTTGAAAGCAGGCTCATATTCCAAGGGCCTCAAGTGTTTTATCAGTCTTGGTTGGAAATTAAAAGGAATTGAAGATGCAGGCAGTGTGTTTTCAGCAATCTCTAAGTATGTCACATATTCTAGAGACCTGTTAATCTGCTGGCTGAAGCAGGGTTTGGAGTCCTAGCCTCATCTTCACTCATTTATTATTTTGATATTCATGTAAGTTGAATGTTGACATCTCCATTTGCAAGACAGAAAAGACACTAGTTCCTACAGCCATTATCACACTGGGATACAGGGACAAGCCCAGAAAACATGGAGAAGTTTAAATCTGATTTCAAATGTCAAGGTACATGAAAAAACTCCCAGGACACTCTGGTGTCCACTCTGATCTCCCAGTTAAATATGGAGAAGGATTTTGAATCTGTTACAGTTTGGGTCTCTTCACATCAAGATGTCTTATCCAAGCTCCTGTGGAATAGAGGACTGCAATGAATGCCCTGATTAGTATGAAATAATTTGGGTTCTGTGAGGAGAAACTCTACAGAGAAACAGTTACACAAACACCAGGGCTCAAACATTTACTCTATAAGCATTGCTCTGTGTAAAACATGAGAAACAAGGAGAGCCTCCATCACATGTTCCTATCATTTTTGAAAAAGCTGATTTCAGTCCTGAGCCTGAGGCCTCTTGTCTACTTTTGCATAAGGCCCTTCACTCCCCCAGCAGCATAGATTCACCCTAAAGTGAGTGCTGATTAACTTAATGTTGATTAATTTCATTGTGTGACAGAATGAAGCCTTAGGCAGCTAATAGAAAAGGTCCAAGGGCTCAAATGATGTAAAATAGCAGAAGTCCACCCAGCTGTGAGACCGGTGCCAACTGAGGACCTTGTCCCAGAATCTGCATGATGACGCTCAGAAGAGAAATGTAGCCGAAGGTCAGGATCTCAGTCTCCAGAGCCCTGGAGGCTGTGGGCTCTCTGGGAACAAGATTGGTTACCTAACCCAGGGCCATGGGGAGAGATCTGTGAGTCAGTGTCAGCTCAAGCATCCCCTCTGTTTGCTGTATTTCATCACGTAGGGACTGCTACAGATGTGTTTGGATAACGCATGTGGTAGGAACGTGCTGTGTGAACCCAGGGCTGCTCAAAGTCAGAGCATGGAAAAGCAGTCATGGGAAAAACAAATCCTTTAACAGAGCCTGCTAGTAGAGTTTGTGGTGCTGCTAGACTTGATACAAATATAGATCTTCAGCTGTTATTCTAAAAGGCATTTTGGGAACAGGCAAAGTATATGTTTCCTTCCACACTCTTGGATTTAAGTAGAAAATTTCCTGGGAGGATGGGGGGAGAGGAGGCTGACTAGGAAATGGGCAACCTTGGTGTCTGTTCCTGGGGCAGAAAGCCATGCCTGCAGATGTGACCTGCATCCTCACGCTGTCCCAATGCCCAGGTCCTGGGGCTGTGCGTGGCCAGAGGGAACCCTGAGCTCGCCTTCACGTGGCAGCCACAGCTGCCTGCAGAAGGCAGCACTGGTGATCACGGACAGACAGGCTTGCCAAAGGAAGGAAGGAACGACATTTTCCAGACTAATGGAGAAGTGGCTGGTCTAGCCCTGCCAGGTTTCCTCATGCTGTGAGAGGAACTCCCTGGTGTTTGCATATACATATATACACACACAAAATAGATGCACACACATACATGTATATGTATTTGTGTAAAACCACACATATGTAGAAAGGAGAAATATACCATATATTTTTAATGTATGTCTATGAAGAGGTATACATATGCACCCATATAAATGAAACTGCTGCTAATAATTTTGTTAAACATGTTTGCATTCTGAGTGGTTCCTCAGGATTTATTAGTAACTGTTGGTGAGAGAATATATGAGAAAATCTACCAACTCCTTTTTTTCTTCTCCCTCTTTCATGCAATTGAGATTACTTTTATCAGCTGAACATATAAAGGCAAACGTTCACATTTGGGGCACCTCTGTATGTATTTGAAATTATTAACTTTGAAGATATAGAAGCTATTAAATATGAATAGATGCACTTTACTGTCTCCCTGGCAGGTCCAAAAAGCAGCCTATCAGCCTCCTTTCACAGCGTTGCCCTCAGACAACACACCTAGCCATGCTTGAACTGATGGAGGGGAGATGCAGGAGCACAACACATGAAATGCCAAAAGGCAGGTATCAACAGGAGCCCCAGGGCTGGGCCCGGCCCCTCCTGGTCTGGTTGGCCACAGACTCAGAAACAGCCTGCAAGAGGCCATAATCCCCCTCTGCAATGTCTTCAGACCCCACAGCAAAAGCAGAGCAAAGTCTGTGAGCAGACTCTGGGAGGGAAGTGCAGAGGCATTGACAGAATTCAGCTGTGGTAGAGCCAAGACAGGAGGAATCTGAGTAGGTGTGGCCTCAACCACAACAGCTGGTGGTGGAACCAGGTACTGTCACCACCAGTATGTACAAACAATTAAATGCTGAAGAAAGATAAATTGGATTTGGCCATCACTGCAATGATGCAACATCTTTGCCTCATGGTAAGACACGGTCATGAACAAAGACATTTAGCTGCTGACTGGGGGGCTTTGGACTTTTGCCCTGCTCCTGGCACCCCAGTGGCAGCTACAGTTGGTCCCCTGGGAGATGTGAAATGATGTAGAGGACTGGGAGCAGACCACCCTAGAGAAGCAAGATGGTGTCACATACGCTGCCATACCCTTGCATACGTCTGCTCAGAGAAGCTGTGCATACCCCATCTGTAATTTTCCCTTCCAACCCAAACCATTCAGTGGTTCTACGATGTTTAAATATCCAGCATGGAGGTGCTCTGTCATTGCAGATTCTTGGCACAGCAGCTGGGACGAGGCCCCAGCCCTGCTGCTGCTTTGCCATTCCTTCCCTCTGAAAAGCAGAAACAAAGCAAGCTCCAAAGGACAGCTCCAAACACTACAACAGCATCGGGTGGCTTAACTCCAGGAAATAGAATAAAATATGAGATTCCCACAGCACTGTGGCTACTCAAAGTGATGAACACACTGTTTCCTGTTTAAAGAGTCGGGGGAGAAAGGGCAGAGGATGGACACCACAGAAAGCCAGGTCTATTAACAGCCATCATTACCACAAGGGACCAGGCCAATGCAGCAGGAATGTAAAGCAGGAATAGACAACAGCTTCAATAATAGACAAAGTCTACTTGGGGCAAATTCACCTCCAGTAAATTCGAACATGATTGAAAGAATTTGGATTATCACAGTCTCCAATTAGCAGTGACCCAGAAAGCTGTTTTGCTGGACCTGTTCCCTCAGATCCTGCCACAGAGAACAGGCACAGGAGGAAGGCACTACCCAGCAAGGAAAAACTGAAGAACAACAATATCCTGTGCCACCACAGTCATCTTTGGAGCATGGCTGTAACTGTACATGATGTGCAATAGACTGGCTTAAACAAACCAGGAATCACCTAATTTTGGAGCAAATTTTATTCCAGAAAAAGAATTTGTTTGTTTGTTTGTTTACTCCCTTATAAATTTCTGCCCTTCCTGTTGCCTGTAAGCTTAGGGCCATTTCCAGAGTGCCATGAGCCAGTCTGGTAAACAGCCAGGCAATAGCGGTGCGCTCAGCAGCAAGCCTGTCCTGATTTACGGCCTCCCTGGAGTAGCTAGGTTAAATAACACTGGTAGAAAACAGCTATTCCTGTAGCAGATGATACTTCTGTTTATCGCACTTTGTTGCAGACAAGTTTATACCATGCAGCTGCTCTGTGCATATGTTCCTACTACACTTTTAAGGGGGATACTGCAATCACTACGCAGCGGGAACTTCTGCTATAATAAAAACATGTGTGGGAATGATGCTGGAGAAATTCCCTCCCCCGCAGCTCTTACACCGTAGTTGCTGTTATTCTACACTCTCAGTTGCTTCATCTCCTTAGTTTTCTCCTCCTTTCTAAAAACACTTCCCTTCTGAAACAAGAAACATACTCAGTTTTGTGCTTCGTTTTGGAGACTAGAGTGTGCAGGAGGTGAAGGACAGGGGTAGGTCTGCAGGAATTTTCTGAAGGTCACAGGCACTAGAGGAATGCATTGCTCATTGCAAGAAACAGAACTGGAACTGCAGGTGAAAATGCCTGAGCATGGATACAGTCAGTGGGGAAGAGAGCAGCTGGGTGGGGGAGGCTAAGAGTGATGTTCAAGATCTAAGCTTTAGGAGTTACTGAACCTGCACACATTTAGGTTTGGGTTTTGCAGTGGATTTCACTAAAGCCCCATGTTACTGTGCTTTCTCGGTAGGTGTCAGGCAGCTGCTTTTCCTTGGCAGATCTGAGATTCCCATAGAAAATGAACATATCGTAAGGACCAAAATAAAGTAATAGCAGGTGAAAATACCGGTCAGCCAGACATAAGTGAAGCACATTGTGGGGAAGCGGCTTGTGCAAAGTCACTGCACCTCAGTGAGAAAGCCAGGAAAACAAAATGTCTTTTGACTCCTGGCCAGTCCTCCCCTCTGGATCGTGTTGCCTCTTCTTTGGGAGTAAACACAAACAACTGACTTGGCCATAACTACATTACAGGGGTGGAAACAGCAAACTCCCTTTTTGACTTCCCAGGCAGGCACCAGATCTCTGCCCCAGGCCAGCACAGCGACACCATGCCCAGGAGCTCTGTGTGGCCGAGCCCTATAGAAACAAGGTAGGATCCCACAAGGTGCCCTGGAATGGCTCACACTAAGCTTGTGGGATAACCTGTCTTGGTTTTGTACAACTGCAGAGGTAAACTAGAGAACAGTTCAGAGCTCTACGTACATATGGAAATATGCTGATCCATAGAGCAGAGCAGTCCAGGGATTGTCAAACAAAGTAGAAAGGGAAAGTCTGTGCTCCAAACGACTGACAAGCTGAGGGCCAGACCTGCCAGCCTTAATCCTATCCGATTGTTGGTGAAGCTGATGAGACCCATCAGAACTGAGGTACCCCTCAAATAGGGGCAAAACATGCTTTCAGCTGCTGAGGTCTTTTGGAGGAGAGCAGGGTTAGAGAGCACAGAGGGAGACCTCTAAAGCATGATCTGGAGAAGCAGTAGCATTTATAGACCTTGTGGAAAAAAGGCTTTTAAGGAGATTAGATCATTGCTAGCTTCTGTGTTAATACTCAGCTCTGGCATTTATCTTTACAGTGCATGCTCACATCAGCCACTGCCCTCTGATCTGACTTTGTCCTGTGTTTTTCTAACCAGCAGTCTCCCGATGAGATGCTGCTTTTCACTCACCATCTGGTTCTCTCTCAACATAAAGGACTGAATTGTTTTTACCCCGATTAAATCACACCCCGTCACTTTCTGTCCCAAGCAAATGAGAGCTGAAGCCTGTGCCTTGCAAGGCAACCTCCTCCTTGCAGCAACACAAGCATTTAGGAGAGCCTCACGGGCATCGTCACACTGTCTGCTCTTCACAACCTGGATCACTGCCAGGAGGGGCAGCACCAAGACAGTCCTAAGGACACCCCCAAGTAGTCCTAAGTGCTGCCTCTCCATGGGAGCCATAGCTCAGATGAGCCCTGCCAGACTTGGTGGCCTGTTTTCTGAAATGCAGATGTCGATCAGATTAGTGGGTATCTGGTGCCTCTAAGAAACAGGTCACCAGTGCCAAAGCATTTGCTGTTAAATTAGTACCCTGGAATTTATTTTAGAAGGTAACCTGGTTTCCAGAGGTTCTTAGCACTCTGAGAACCAAGATGCTTAAAGTTGGGTATGAAGATATACAACCTTAAGTTTAATCTTCCTGAGTTTCATGATACAGGCCTTAACCTCTCTGTACCTAGGCAGCATGTCATAGCGGAAGACAGAAATTCCCCTCGGGATATGGGTTCCAGGCTCAGTTCTCCCCCTTTTTTTGTTTGCTGGGTGATTTTGGGACAATCTCCACTTCAGTTTTGTTTCTCCTTCTCCGGGATGGGAACAGTAGCCCCAGCTTTCCAAATGGTTGCAAAGTGTAGGGATAAAATGTACAATGTAAGGCTGCATGTCAGCATTGTTGCTGATTCTTTCCTAATTCTTTAATAGAACAGACAAGCCCATTTATAAGTACTTCACCTATATTTCTACAAGAACTAGCTGTATTTCCCTGACCTTTCTGTCAACCACCAATTCAAGGAAACACAGCAGCAAGGCCATGGTCTGTGACAGAACAGCAGAGCACAGTGCTGACCTGGGGACAGTAATTCTCAGTTCTTTTGAACAGAGGCACCACTGAGAGACACAGAGATGTGCCAGCACAGTACCATCCACTTCATTGCACAAACACACAGTCTAACTCTCCAGTGGTGAGTGATGTGCACAGGCACGTTATGAGCACTGGCAATTCTTCAGTGGGGAAAAATCAGTGCTGAACATCATCTGCTTGTCCTGCCAAACTGTGGGACCTCATCATATTACAGGGATGAATGTGAAAAAGCATCCAGAAAAAAAGAGGCCTCAAAACACTGAACCTTCATACTAAGTCTGCCTTTGCCATTTCAAAACACTTGGGCTTATTTCCATCAACAAGCACACACACACAGACATGCATACAGATATCTGGGTTTGTTTAGCCTGGAGAAAAGGAAGCTCATGGGAGATATTAATACTCTCTACAACTGCCTGAGAGGAGTTGTAGCCAGCTGAGGGTCAGTCTCTTCCCTCAGGCAACCAGCAACAGGACAGGGGGACATAATCTTAAGCTGAACCAGGGGAGGTTTAGGTTGGACATTAGGAAGAAGTTCTTCACAGAAAGTGTTATTGGGTATCGGAATGGACTGGCCGGGGAGGTGGTGGAGTCACCAGCCTTGGAGGTGTTTAAGGAAAGACTGGATGTGGCTCTTAGTGCCATGGTCTGGTTGACAAGGCAGTGTTAGGTCACAGGCTGGACTTGATGATCTCAGAGGTCTCTTCCAACATAAATGATTCTGTGATTCTGTGAATAACTTCAACACAGGCAGGAAGAGGTTTGCTGCTGGGAATCAGATATGTGGAGACTTCTTCAAGCTGCCTGGGAAAAGGGCTATCTTTGCTTGCAGGCTTATGCCGCTGTGCCCTGGAACCATTTGACAACAAACGAAAGTAGGGACCAGTGAAAGAAATAAAGGGCTGCTTCCAAGCTGGAACTCACTAGGTACAGGACACAGATTTTCCCACCTCAATCCCATAGCCAATATCACCTCTCAGGTCCACTGCAGTAAAATAGGTATAAAAATAAATTAGTCTTCTGGACAGTTTCTCCCCCAGTCAACCTGTCTTGCTTTCAGGCTGTTTCAGAGGCTGTTTTAGGGCAGAAGATGGGCTCGTCATCAGAACCAGGTATTTCTGAGAGAGATAGGCTAGTTTGTGGGGCAGTGCAGCTGCAGAGGGCAACTCACAGAGGAGCAACTGCCAAGAGCAAAGACATTAAGTAGAAAACTTGCCTCATCCTCCCTTGTGACCTGCTGGCCACCATTCACCTCAGATCAACAGTGAGGAAATGATTAGTAAACAGCACATGGAAAACATCTGTCCAAAATAAGGCGGAGTGGGCCATGGCTTAGGACACTTCCTGAGCGCTAAGTGGTTTGGAGAGCTCATTCAGCATCTATCTGCATTTTTAGGTGATAAAAAGCCCTTAAAAAACTAGGCCTTGCTTCCACTGAGCCTCAGGTACCCTTGGATGAAGGCACCCAAAAGGTGCCATGAAGGCAGGTTCTGGTGAGCCTGTTATGGTCCTGTGGTAGTGGCAGTTGTATGGACACTGTAAGCACACATAGTGATAGCCTTTCCAGGTTGTTCATTCCCTTTTCTGCTGATATACTCTCCTTTACCAGGGCTTTGCTGAAGCTGTATCATCATTGACAGAGTAATAAGACAAGCCATAGTGCTGTTTTTAACTGTGTGCTCATGTCCAGCCCCTCAGGCTGTCTCCTTTAATTCCTTACTGGATGGTGATGGTGTGGCTGTAGGTGCTGCATCTCACTCTTGGCACAGTCCTCGCTGTGTAATGGTACAGCCTCCTATTCGATGAGACAGGACACATCTGATCAATTCTATAACAATTACTATTACTTTTGAGCCTAATAATAATAATAATAATAATAATCTTCAATGCTTGAGATCCACTAGTCTCAAATACAAAGTTTACAGAGATGAAAACATATCTCTGTTTCAGATATGATAACTCTGGGTGTCTGATATCGTAGTTGACTCTCTTGAGATCTCCCAGCAGGTTGGTGCAGAGGGAGAATCAGTGCCCTGGACACTCTTTCCACCATTCCCTGGAAGGTGGGCAAGATGCCTCCTTTTTGAGAGGCCCAGTATGTGACCATCAAGCCTTCTGAAAGCTTATCAATCTTTCAGCTCTTACAGTGAACAGACCTTCCAAGGAGGGATGATATAGGCTGAAATTCAAACAGCTGAAACATGGTTTCAGGAGTCTACACTCTTACAGCGATGACCAGTCTTTCACCAGCAAATGATTAATAAGATACCTGAGGGCTGGCAGATTCAATCCCATAGAAAGAGGACATATTTTCTTGGTATAATGTTTTATACTCAGATTGAATTAAAGTCCAGATTTGCACAACTTCTTAGAGTTCAACAATATTCACATGAGTGGTGCCATCAGTCACAAGCTAAGCAAAGTGAATAAAATTCTGTGCTACTGGTATTAAGACATGATCTTGTAGATCATTAACAGCTTTTTTAAGAGCTTAGGAACCTCTAGGTAATAGCAAAGATTGGACAAGTCTCACATCTCAGCGCTGACTCTTTCTCAAAATTAGTGCCTTCAGGCAAGTCTGAGACAAAACCAACTGCAGACTGAATTTCCTAAAACAGATTGTGGAAGACTTGGAAACACTCTGCATATTTTCCTAACGTGTTAATAGGACAGCTTCTAAGGTACTGGTTTGTGTCCATCTCTGAAAAATCAATGGTTTGCCTCTTGGGCACTCCACTTTATGAAGAGAGTGACTATAATGGACATACATTTTAGATTGGTAAGTGCAGATGGCTCTAAAGGGTTCACTTTACAAAGAAAGCCATATTGCAAGTCATGTGTATAAGTTTTAGGGAACAGCCGGCTGACTATGTAGCTGATACTTGATGTATAGCATCTATATAAACATAATCTTCCTGCTTGATATTATGTGTGTTTTTTCACACTTGTATCACTCCAACAATTCAGTTATTGCTGGAATTAAGGGCTACAGTGATCACTTAAAAATGACCCTGAGCAGATCAATTAATAATTCCCATACCTAGTGCTTTTAAGTTACTTTTCCAAATTTTATTCAGATTCAACTTAAGGGAAATTAAATTGATGACCCACCCGGAGTAAAATGAAACTGAAATGTGAAAGACCTTCCAAACCAGGTGTAAATTTAATTCTAATATAAGTAAAATTACATTTATCAACTAATAATTTTTCATGCAGTTTCCATAAAATACAGAACACTTAAAAAGGCAATTACATCACATTAACAGATCGAGGTATTTCACCATGCCAAATGCCTTATGTGAAGTCCTCAATCACCACTCAGTATATCTGGAACTCCCAGAAAGCTAAAAGACAAGGCACAGCTTATTTTACAATCACAAATGCAAGCAAATTGGTTACAGGTTGCTATCTGCACCGCCCCCAGGCTTTACACAGACCATGACTCCCTACTGAACCTCCAGCAGTGGGCAGCCCGCACGTACAATGATGCCCTGAAAAGCTGAGGCAGGCAGAGCACCTGCCCCTTGCCAGACTGAAACAAGGGCTAAACCAAACCCTCCCTGTGCTCCACTGACAGTCATTTCCTTTGATGGTGGCTATGAAATAAGAATATGCATCGCTTCCAGAAGGATAGGAAAATGTCCAGGGATGATTCAAGAGAATCTGCTCCATTGGTAAAAGTCCAGTTTAATAGCAGCATTTGTCAAGGAACAGATCTTTGTCTAAAAATATTTCTAACCAATGAACTGATGAAATACCAGCTTCATTTAAAAGACACTTCAAAATTATAAAATAATTCATTTAAATAGGCATTAGGGAATGGCAATTTGCTGCTATATTTATGTAGTTATAATGCAATATGATTTACTAGTGGAAGGGTTAAATTAACTTGCATAATTATTAATGACAGCATTTTGGCATTATTTTGGCAGCAGCATCAGTTATTAGCCTATATTCACGCTATATTAATGTACACTATGTCCTCACTTTGGGTTAACATCCCAAATTTCCAGACTGCTTCCTTGACCTGCTGCATTGACTTAAATATTACCCTTAAGTTGCAATTACACAAGCAGGGCAACACCTTTACATCATGTTCACAACAATACAATGCACAAAACCCTTACAAGAACATATTCTGAGGTCAGCTGCTTAGCCCTCCCTGCTGGAACAGCTTTTGCCAATTAAGCATTTACTTCTGGCTTGTCAAGATGAGGCACAACTCCTTCTGCCAGGAGCAGGTGAACCTGCAATTACTTGTAAATCAGCAGCCTCTGACTCATCAGTAACTTCACTGAAGATTTGTTATCTTCTTAATCAGTGAAATGGTAGGCATGTACAAATGGACTGCCATCCACAGAAGGAATTAATGTCTTCAGCTTAGCCAACTCCTTCTGCTTAAAACAAAAAAAAAAAAAATCAAGCTGTTGGAGTATGCATCTCAGAGTAGAAAGGACTGTTCTATTGCAGAACCAGTTTAAGATGTGATGGTTCTTTTTAAAAATTAGACAATGGTTTTAATCTATAGACAACAGAACTCCCACTGATTCCTGCACTGCAAAATCTGGCCTGAGGCTCTTACTTTTAAATACTTCAAAATGCATTTTCAAGAGAGAGGATTTTTCCATTATATAGATTTATTACTGTATGAAAAATTCAAAACAAATATGCAAGGTCCCAGAGCAGGGGAAATATTCATCACTTGCCTAAATAAAAATTAGACTTGACAAAACATTTCAGAATTTATTGTGATGAAAAACTCTGAAATGGGAAAGCACTGGAAGCTGTGATTGACCATCTGATCTTACCAGTGTTTCAAACAGAAAGACAGAGATTTTAAAACAGCTCAATATGAGGAGATGTTAGGTGAAAGAGTGACAGCAGAATCCTATCAAGAAAGTATTAGCATGAACCTTTCCAGTCTTACCTGCTTTCTAGTCACTAATCCAGCTCTTCAGACTTAATATAACATCTTAGATGCTCAAACTATTCAAATTTCCTATTTGATTGCTGCTTAAGAAATCTCCTCACCATAAATAATTTTCTTATTTTGACTGAGAGGTGAGGACTTGTAACTTTTACTCCTACCCCAGAAATAACTGAGCTAAATGGAAAAAAATAGCAGCATTTTGAAGTCTTTATGTCTTTGGTGATAAAATCAGAGTGCCTGCAGTTTGAGGCAGAAAATCCAATCATAGCATTTCTGATTTAGATGGGTGAATTCTGCTTAATCCAGTCTTGAATGCTTAATGATTTGGTTCACTGTACTAAGAGAGAAGGTACTGTCTGTGATGTGAAAACAACACGATGGGGACCTGGACTAGACTCTACTTCTGCCATCAGCCATGGCTCCAGGCTGTGGGGTTGGAGTTCAATTTAGATTTGAAAGCCTCAAAATCCTACACCAGTTCTGAGAGTCACATTCCTCCAGTAACACAAAAATGTATGTGGGAGATGACAAGAATTGAATTTTGGTTTTGCTTTGTAAATTATGAACAATGCTCTCATACAAGACTGCAATTCACAGTATGACAGCTGTGTTACCAAAACTGGAAGGGCTTCCCTGTTTCAGCATTCTGTTTGCATTTAAAAAAGTCACTGTCTAGACCAGACTTGCTCTCACAGTAGCAGTCTCTACTGTATTTGTCTTCATGCAGGAGACAATGTGTGCCCTGCCATTTTGGGGCTACTGTAGTTCTCAGCTGTTCAGTTTTGGTAGTCACTATGTTGTATGCAGTATGGAGGGAAATGTCTTCCCCATATTATAAAACAAACCCAGCCCCACCTGTTTGCTAACAATTCCTTTGGGCATCACTTGGGAGAAATCCACCCAAGATTCCTCAAACATGTCCAAATATCTCAAAACTACTTTGAACAAGTCTTTCAGGCAGAAGGGCAGTAGGTGAAGGCTGGTCCTGCCAGCTGAGACCTTATGGCCAGCAGCTTTGCAGTGGCTGATTGTAAAGATAGAAAGCCCTCACAAAATGAAGTGCCTAACCAAAGGGAAACTTAAAGTCAGAGCTGCCTGAGATGCTCAACTCCTACTGCTGCAGCCTACATCAGACTGACCTGAGCTGATTATCGGGCATGTCATATTTGAAGACACATTGTGGCCTCCAGGAAGATTTCAATTCATTTTGCAATCACAACTTCCCCTCAGCTCCTGGGGGACAATCAGACGTCTGCCAATGACACAAGTCCTTTAGGCATTGAGTAGGCAAACACATCAGCATTCAAGTACAAGAAATGTATTGGTGAGCATCAGGACCATGCTCAGCTTTCCTGCTGGAATAGCGACGTAGAGACAGTACTCAGCATGAGGTTCAAACTCATTCTTTGAATCCACACTGGGTCACCTGTGCATCCTACCACCAGGATTTAGGACCCAGAAAAACCCATTTCTTATTCTTTTATGTCCTAGAGCTATACAATGTCTATTTCTATAACAAGTTCTTGCTATGAAAGGCTATTTTAACAATTAGCAAGACAAATCGGAAAACTCTGGTTACTTTAAAACCCACACAAAGTTTAAGAAGTTCCAGACTATTCCTGTTCCTCAGATTCCTGCCTAATATATATACATTGTGGCAGTCCAGAGATGTGTGGCATTCCTCAGCAGTTGGTATTAGGACTGGTGCTGTGTGACATCTCTGTCAGCAACACGGGCAGTGGGATTGAGCACATCCTCAGCAAGTTTGCTGACAAGACCAAGATGTGTCATGCAGTCAACATGCTGGAGGGAATGGATGCCACCCAGAGGGAGCAGATGCCATCCAGAGGGAAGGGATGCCATCCAGAGGGGACAGGTTTGAGCAGTGGGCCTGTGCAAACCTCATGAAGTTCAACAAGGTCCTTCACCCACGTCAGGGCCATCCCAAATACAAATAAAATCCGTGAAGAGAATAGATTAAGAGCAGCCCTCAAGTGAAAGACTTAGGGGTGCTGGTGGACAAGAAGCTCGACATGACCCAGCAATGTGTGCTCAGCCCAGAAAGCCAAGTGTATCCTGGGTGCATCAACAAAAGCGTGACCAGCAGGTTGAAGAAGGGGATTCTCCCCTCTACTCCACTCTCATGAGACCCCATCTGCAGTTCTGTGATCAGCTCTGGGCCCAATATAAGGAGGATGGGGACCTCTTGGAGTGAGTCCAGAGGGGGGCATGAAGATGATCAGAGGGCTGGAGCATCTCTTCTATGAGACAGGCTGAGAGAGTTCAAGAAAACTCCAGGGAGACCTTATAGCACCATTCAGTACCTGAAGGGAGCCTACAAGAAAGCTGGAGAGGGACATTTTACAAGGGCATGTATGGCTGAGGACAAGGGGTAATGGATTTAAACTGAAAGAGCATAAGGTTAGATTAGATACCAGGAAGAAATTCTTTAGTGTGCGGGTGGTGAGCCACTGGAACAGGCTGCCCAGGGAAACTGTGGATTCCCCATCCCTGAAAGTGTTCAAGGCCAGCTTGGATGGGGCTTTGAGGAACCTGGTCTAGGGGAAGGTATCCCTGCCCATGGCAGGGGGTGGAACTAGATGATCTTTAAGGTCCCTTTTAACCTGAACCATTCCATGAATCTATGATCTGTCCCAAAAGATCTGAATGTCTTTAGCTTTCCTACTTGCACTGAAGGGACCCTGCATGCTTTCTGAAATTAAGCTGTACATCTGAGCTTATATAGTTGCCAAAAGGTTTCACCCTTCTTGTAGTTGGTCATTTTTATTTTGGCATTTTCATCAGTCCAAATAATTAGTTAATTAGATGCTCTGTCTCCAAAGATAAAGATTTCATCTTGAAAAACAAAATGATACAATTACTGCATGGAGATTAGAGTCCTCTGTGGTGATGTCATTCACTTTGGCTTTGCACTGACATGATCGTACTTGATCTCAACTGACAGCTCAGGGCAAACTTCTACTAAGGTCAGGAGCTGTAAAGACTTCACTTTGTATGTATGTGCAAGCATCCAAATGTTAGAGACTGGTTCATGTATCCAGACTCAGCTTAAGTTTCCTCCTCTAAATTTTGACTGAAGCAATGTTTGACTGAACACTTCCATCATCCAGAGAGCAGATGGCAATACCATGGACTCCTCACCCAGTATGGGAGAAGGGCAGAGCAGAGACAGCAAATGCTGCTCACCAAAAAGTGAGGGGTACATGCAAGGACATCCTTTCTCTTCCTCATACCATTTTAAAGAAGTCACGTCTGAATTTGTTTTTTCCTAAGACCTTACACAGATTAAAACTGATGCTGACTACAGCATATGTCTAGCTCTAACCCCTTCCCCCTTTCCAGGTTTGAAAGCCTGGCTTTTACTTCCAGAAAAAGTCCTTTCTTCTTTGCAATGCCCCTGGAGAAACCTGCATGCTCACGGAGTATTTAAGGGTTGACAACAGCTGTTTTTCAGATTTTCAAGGGTCAACATGACTTGAACTAGCTTAATCTCACGGGTCTGTGAAGCTGGGTTAGAAATGCTGCCTAAACAAGTATTCCATCCACCTTGTCTTAGTCTTGGCTGAAATCCAGAGACAAGGAGGAAAGCAGATGGAGAGAAAAAGACACAGTTAATTAAAGGCCAGGTTCTGAGCATCTCTATTGCCTTCAGGTCATTACAGCCACATCTAGGGAACACACTCAATTTCATTGAAAGTTCCTTCTTCCTTTGCTGTCAGCATCTAAGTTCAGTTGGCCTTAGGCCCCTTAGAGCCTCATGAGCTTTCCTTTCACTTCATCAATGAGCAGTTTTCTAGGCATGGGTTAAAGAGCAGGCTGCTGCTTGCATAAGGGGAGTTACTCCGGAAACATCAATGTGCCAAACTGTCTGGAGGAACTGCCATGGACTCAGGGACCATGTCTCCTGACAGTCCTCACCACTTCATCACACAGTCCCCACCATCCCAGCTGCTTCTAACACAGGCTAGAGCCCCTCTCCTTGGAGCCCCTCAGTAAGGTACACATCTGTACTGAACCAGACAGCAGTATCTCCATGGGATGACAAAAAACTCCATCTGAAATGAAGCTCAGGAAAGTCAAAACTTAAATACTCCATGTGTCCCACTTTGCAAAAAAAGATAAGGGTGAACCAGCAATTCTGAGAGAACCAGCATGCACAGGAAGCAGCATGGCTGACGGCAGCCTTCATCTAGATACTGTAAGGCGGACGAATTCCCAGGAGGAGGCACAGGGTTATGCTGCCATGATGGAATCGGCTGCAGAGTGGAGGCACTGGAGGCAAGAGCAGCAGTTGGATGGGGCACCAGAAACACCAGTGGTCTATGTGAAGGAGTTAGAAACATGGGGAAAGGAGAGCTGGGGTCATCCCTGAAGGAGGACAAAAGCATTCCATTAAATTTCCCATATTCATGTAGCTTCATTCATTTATTCAGTGCCTCCTCAGGGTGTGCTGAAACACTCCCCACACATTCTTGATGTAAATACACAACTGTAACAGGGAAGTGTCTCCTAAACCATGGAAAGCTGGTGCTCCTAACACTACTTGTGCTTTTAGACTGCCTGCTAAGCTGTGTGTGATTCTACCCATTTTCTGCAGAGGGAATTAGGTTATTTCCCCTCAGAGTAAACACAGCATTTGCCAGCTATTATATGTGAATTCCAGGATTCTCTGCATTTAACAGATTTTGTATAAATCTATCTGCAGGAAGCAGAGCTAAAGATTTGTTGCTGGATCAACCTGTCAATATTGAAATGTCTAAAGAGACACTAAATGTACTGTAATTGTTCCTAAAAGTCCTCAAGCACAACAAAAGCCTTTCAGGGAGTGACTCAGCTGTTCACAAACAGTTATGCAGTGCCATCCCATACAACTAAGTAGGGTTTGTAAAACAATCAGGTGGGACTAATAGGACACACAGAAGGTTCCCTGCTTTTTCCCAGCAGCAGCTGGAGGCCACGTCAAAGAGCACAAGATGCTTCATACAGCAGATAACTGAACTGTTAGTGTCTGTAGTGACTGGATAGACAGGATTTTTGCATCTATTGGCTTTAATCACCCAGCCCAAACCATGGTAACTGCTTTAAAGTTGATCTAAATCTCCACCAATATTCAGTTTTTTTGCAGAGAGAGCTTTTAAGGACGGTGCCTAGCAGACTGCAGCCTTTTGCACCTGACAAAGCCCTGAAAGCAATTCCAGCATCTTTATGTAGTACCTCATGGCACAGACACTGTACCTTGTAAAGGTAAAAATCTTGCAGCTCCTGGACTGCTGTTTTTTTGCAGAGGTCTTTTCAGTACTAAACTTTATTCACTTAGAAAGTGCAAAGTGCAAGTCTAGCATCAACCACTTCACGACAGCTTTTGGCTCTTTACTTCCCTCTCCTCTGAATACCATTTAAAAGTCACTATCTGTAACATCAATATTTAACCACGAGGCTTGTTCTTTCTCCCAAGGAAGGGGATTGCTGTACACATGGACTAATCACAGTGCCTAGACAGCTGATGATAATGAAAGCATCTTTCAAGATGAGACACTTGATTGCTACTCTAAAGCGTACCAGTAAAAGAAATGTGGAATCTCTTTTTTTCATTGTATTTGAAATGAAGTCACTTGCTTAAATATTAGTCATCTGGATTTATACAGCTCATTTTTAGAACTGTGTTAGCACCTGGCAATCCAGCCTGAGAAAGCATCAGGCTATCCTAGTCACAGGCCCATTTGGTTTCTTGTTCTTCTTTTTGCAGTGTGTGACAGACTTCCTTTTTTCTGACATGATTTCCTTCCCACTTGACAGGGGACATATTCATGCACTCAGAGCAGCTGCCTGATGGAGAGGAAGCAGCCTGGCAGTGGTGCTCCCTTCCCAGTGCAGCTGGTCAGCAGGGCTGGTCCCTGTGACAACCCTCCGCCACATCTCATCCCCCTCAGGGCAACGGGGTACCCCAGGTACAAGAAAAGAGAGTGACAAAGTACCTTATTTTCTGTCTGTGATACAAAGATCAAGGTAATTTTCAATATTACTGTCCATGACATTTTCCTGAACACTGAAAGAAATTTTTCCTGCTATAAAAACCATCCCTCTCTGCTTTCCCAGCTGTCTTTGTACTTCCTTTCCCAAGTGTTCCACTGTTGGTTTTTCTCTGCCTTTGCCTTAATTTTCTGCAGTGTAGCACAAGTACAAAGCATGCTCCTGGCAGAAAAGACACTGAAAAATTCTGCCTGTCCTCTGCCTGACTAAAAGCTGCGCAGAAGCGTTCTTCATGTCTTCTGCACATCTGGAGATGGCACTGATAAAGACAAACAGCCAGATGATGATACCTAATGATTTATTTTTCCTTGGGGGAAGTGCTGAGGATACTGGATACACTAAGCAACACTGCTCTCATGAGAGTTTATATAAGCAGGGAGAAGAACTAATAGGCAGCCTTATAGGGAAAGATGAATTTATGAAAATGCATAAGCTTTAAGGAGATTTACTGGAATACCAAACACCCAGGACCCAGCCTGTGTCCCTGAACCCAGTGGGTGCATACAGAACTGGGAAGCTCTGTCCCACTGTGCAGGGACCGTGGGGACAGCTATCACTCTCCAGAAATTATCTGTATGTCAGGGATCACAGGAACACTGATGTGGAAAGCAGCTGCAGAGCTAGCCAGCAGGAATTGAAGGCACCAGGTGTGCTGGTCATGGGGATGCATGGCTGGAAATTAGGAGAAGCTTGGATGCACTGGGTAAGGCTCAGTAAGCACTGATTTGTATGAAGAGAAATAAATGAGTCTTAGCCTGTATGTGCATTAGTTGGAAAACTTCTCCCTTGCCACTGACTCCTGACATGCCTCCTATTTTTGTAACAGTTGTAAGCAATTTAAAACCAGTGAGCCTGACTCACTGCTATGGTAAACTGTAGTGCTCCAGTGTCTTGACAACAGTCAAACGTACTGAATGGTCTAGACAGAGTGTTTGGATTTTTATCTGCTTATAAATTAATTTGCCTTGGAGCACCCAGACCTTCAAGCTGCAAACCTGGCTAAAAAGGAGGTCATGCAACTCAAGGGGCAGCACAGCACTATGTCTCCGTAGGAAAGCATTTCCCAGGGCTAGGGGATTAGGGAACCATTTAAAACCAGAAAGTCATATATAACACAATGAAAGGAGGGAATTTCTCTGGCTTTCCTCCAAAAGCCAAGAATTATTCATTGATCAGAAAACAGATCTCCATCTCTACTGAGAACATTTCTTCTTCCATTTGCTAAGTGGAAAATGACAAATGAGCTAGCTGTGCCCTTTCCCACATCCTTTCTCCTGTATGTCCAGGTGTCCCCATCACTTTGTCCTTCTTCAGCACAGCACAACTGTACCAGTAGCTACTTACTTGGCACCGCTAGCAACCTCGGGGGCGGTGGAGGTGGAGGAGGCGGTGGTAACAGTGGAGGTGGCCTGCACTGGCAAATTTCCTGGCAGCTCTCTGTAAATTTCTCTGCTACAGGCTTGGAGCATGACTTCTGGGGCTCACCCTGAGTGATCTGTGAAGAAACAAGTCATTGCATGAGCAGCAGAACAGTGAAAACTGATGAATCTGTTTCTTAGACTTGAGTACCTGAGTGGCACCTCAGATCTGTAGTGAGAACTGGGCTAATGTTCCTAAGATGTCTCTTCCCTATGTGGTCCCCATTTTAAATTTTTTTTATTTAACACAATATCTTCAAGACCTCTTTCCCTCTGTCAAATTTGGTTGAAATTGGGCAGCTGGTTTTTGAGTTATTATGGGGTAAGGAGAAGGCAGGCAGTGGCAGACAATATGATTGCATAAGCCTTCTTTCCTTAGGAAAGCCATCTAGCAGCATGCATTATTCACAGGGTCATTGCTGCAAGCCAAAGAGAGCTAATAAAAATTACAAGACAGTTAGGGTCAGGATTATGTTCATTTTCCTTATGGCAGAACTGAAAGCCAGAGGACATCTCTCCTCTGCTTTGCCAGCCTCACTTGGAAGTTCACAGAGGATTTCACGGGGTGTTTCACTTCCTGCCAAGAGGAGAGGCTACCCGCATTTTAATCATCTGTGGACCACAGCAATAACATGGTTAAAATAAAAACGCCACTTTGTAGCCTCTGCAAGATGCAGTGCTGGCTAATAATAAAAGTGAAGATGAGGCATTGCAGAACCCAAGTATAAACATCACTTGGCCATGGACAATGATTTAGCCAGTATATGACACATTCAGTAGCTTCATCTAGTCATGACAAGGACCATTTATTAACAGTATGTTTTTCTTATCATCAGTAGTATTTACATAACTATGGATTCAAGGAATAGTCACTAAAATTCAGTAAAATATAATGCTACAAAATGGAGTCAGTCCCCAATGAAAAGGAAATTTGCTGAGCATCACAGAAGCTTCTGAGTGGTGTTAACTTCAGAGGTCTCTAAGCCAGCTCTTCTTGAATGACTTATACTGGATACAATTTTGAAGAGACAAAGCGAAGCCTGAAAGATTAATAAGCATGTTATCTAACAAGCACTTTGAATGTAAGTATTAGGAGACCGCCTGGGACAGACTTGTGTCCTGCTGAAGCTAAGCAGAGTTATGCTAGCATATTGTCTTGTACAGTCTGGTCTCAGGCGGGTTATTGTCCTAATAGTTTTGGCCTAACATCACCTTCTTTAATGAGCTTTTTTCCACAACATGTTGGTCATTACAAAGAGGATGTCTCATGCCATGCTTTCTGATCTGTTTTAGGCAGGCTTCTTCTGCCTCTCTGCCAGGGTCACCCAGGGTTGCCTTCTCCCCACTTCTCTCTCCTGCCCAAGCTTTGGTTCCCTTCCCCTGCCAGCTCTGAGCACACAGTCTTTCTCCTCTCCTCGCTCAAGCCTGGCCCCCAGCACAGCCAGCGTGCCTCTCCCACTACCCACAGCTGGGCACCAAGAGGGCTGCACTGCCTCTTGGCTGCAGGAAAGCTGTACACAGTCATTTTATATATTTCTGGCCAAAAAGAGAGACGTGGCTAATTAAAACAACATCACTGCACAAAGGACGTGTTCACATGCGTAGGAGGTTTCTAAATGCAGAAAGACGCATTACTCTGGCCTCAGGGAAATGGAGGTAGGGCTTTGTTGATTAAATATTATAGGGAGGGAGAAAAGAATAGAAAAGGCTACGTGTAGCTGAGTTGGAAGGACAGCTCAGCACAGCATAAAGCAGAAGGCTCAGTTCTTTAAACAGCTTGTCTAAATCTATTACCAGACATAGGGAAAAACAAATTCAGCACAAGTACTTTCCAACTTTCCCCTTCACCATCAGGTAACAGTAAGAGGATGGTTTAAGACCATCCCAGAACAGCTTCCAGGAACTTACACAAACTCTCTCAACACTCTAATGAATCAAAGTGACTTGGCTGCGTAATCCCTCATGACTAGTAATAAATCTGTCTGCTAAGAAGGTTTACTTGTTTTTAAAGTAAGGGATCCCAGGCAGCAGAATATCCTCCATGCTGTTTCAGCTCTTCCAACACTGCTCACGTGAGGGGCTGGGGTCCAGGCACACTCCCAAAGAGAGCCCTGTGAGAGAAGTGTCCTCCCCATGCAGTGTTGGGGGCACACCTGGAGTACCTCCTCGTTCAACAGGTGTGACAAGATTTACTGTGCTGGCAGAAGGAGGAGGGCAACACCTCTACACTGGTCTCAGCAACTGATTAGGAAGCAACTATTAACTCCTAGCTACAACTACTGTCCCCTGCCTAGGCCCTTGGTTATTGAATCCTGTGAGCTCACTCCAGTCTTGCAGGATGCAGTGTGATGGGAGAGGATGGACACAGGGAAGAATAACATTGAGCAGACTTAGAGCCAGCTTTGTTTGCAGACCAGAAGCAGCTTTGCATATGTAAGTCTGAAGACAGTGCTGGTATAGCAAAGCTACATTGACTTATTGCTCTAACTTAATATCAACCAGAACCAAAGGCTTGCTCTGTCTTTTTTTAGAGCTATTGACTGTTTTTAAATCCCTGGAGGCTCTCCTACCTTAGGCTGGTAATAGTGTCCTCAGAAAATTGTGGATAATTTTCTCAATTACTTTGCAGACAAGATTAACCCCATACATGACCAGTCACTTGCTGCTCCTGCTCCTGTCTACTTTAAAAATATTATTTTAGGGGGAAAAAAGAAAGAAAGAAAGAAAGAAAGAAAGAAAGAAAGAAAGAAAGAAAGAAAGAAAGAAAGAAAGAAAGAAAGAAAGAAAGAAAGAAAGAAAGAAAGAAAGAAAGAAAGAGAAAGAAAGAAAGAAAGAAAGAAAGAAAGAGAAAGAAAGAAAAAGAAAGAAAGAAAGAAAGAAAGAAAGAAAGAAAGAAAGAAGTTGCTCTGTTTCTCAATACTTTAGCCTGAACCTCTATAAAAATTTCCCATGATCATTTTTAAATAGTCGGGAAAGAACTGACATTTAAAAGTATGGGCTTTATCACCTATTTGTTTCCCTTTTCCTGTCACTGGGTAAAATGTGTGGCTGTTAGAAAACAGAAGTGGGAACATAAATATTACCTTGACAGGGGTTTGTCTTAAAGGTTTAGTTTTAGAAACAAAGATATTTTAAGGTGGTTGAAATCTGCCAGGAAAAGGAAAGACCCAAATCGAGGTTGAGGCCTCAAGGAGAGAAATAGCCAAGAAGATAGAACAGTAACAGTAACATAAAGCAGCAGATAACAGTAGCAAGAGAGAAGCAGGGCAAAAAGAAAGGCATTTGGCTCCTTTTCAAGGAAAAAAATCTTCCTGTTGATGTCTATTAGTCTTCTTATGAAAGAAATGAAGGCTATTACTTGTGTCTTCTAAAGGTAATCAGAAAAAATCACTAGAAAATATGCTTTAGGGAACAATCTTGCTCTGGCAGAAGATGATGAAATAATACTCCGTGTTTCTTTCTTACTGTCTGCAATTCAAGGTAAGCTGCCTTTACAGCATGTGGCTGGAAAAGAAAAGCATTTTGAAAGAGCCACACCTTTCTATGGCCAGGTCATCTAAATGAACCTGGCCTCAAACTTCACTGCTTATTTGTTCTGCTGGACTCTTCCATGGCCCCAGAATGGCTCTGGAATACCCTCGCAGGTAAGGCGTAACTAGAAACCCACCAGGCACCCACCAGGCTGCCAGGCAGTTTGTGGCACAGAGGTTGCCTTGGCAAAGGGATCACCTTTGGAGACGGATCCACAGGGTTTGCTCCCTAGCTCTTCCAGACATTCCTCCAGGTGCTGGAGGTGCCATGAACACCTTTTCTTGGCCTATCTGAAACTTTTGCTTGTTTGGCATGAGGCTTTCTTAACACACTGAGCAGTTGGCCAGTCTAGACATATGCTGCCTGGACTTCAAGCTGATGAATTTTTTCCCTGCTCTGAAAATATGTAGAGTTGACTTTATGGATTTGTGCATTTGATGTGAACATGTTTTGCAAAAAAGGACAAATGTTTTAAAATACTTATGGAAATGAAAATCTGATCCACAAATATCCAGGGAAGAAAAAACAATGTGATAACTGGAGGTTTCCTTTTGCAGTCTCTGTTGAAGTTTGTGCCTGTGGCATATTTCTCTTTAATTCAAGATTTCTTTTAGAAACAGTGATCCTAGTCCTGCTTTGCATACAGTGGAAGAATAAATCTGCATGTGGAACTGTTTAGTATTTCAGTAGAGTCCCATGGGGTTGCAGCAGTCCACAAGTACATTCCACAGAGTGGGATAGGAAAAGAGGATTAATACAGTCCCTGGAGGGTGGCCTTCTTGTGACTTTTTTAATCAGGTAAAAGGAGGAAAGCTTTAAAAGAAAAGTACAGTTGACTGAAAAGGCACAGAGACCTCTAAAAGCCTGCTGATGTGGCAAGAGCTTTGTCTCTTGGAAGCAGTCTACAGAGATGAGATGAGATGAGATGAGATGAGATGAGATGAGATGAGATCTCTACACCACTGCATAAATCCCAGGACAGCTCTGTGCAATTCACATCAGAGTTAATCCAGATCCATGTTTACAAAACCAGAAAAAATGTCACCCTGCTATTTATCATGACCCTTTCTGCTCTTTTTTAAATTATGTCAAAAGCCTCTGACAGAATCATCCCTTCCTTGTCACAGAACTGGCTACCACGCTAATAAGGAAAGATTGTGGGTTTTGTCTTGGTTTTGTTTTTAGTAAAATAAATGCTTCTCCTTTGATTAGCATCTGGCTGATTCTCTTAAGTGTCTCACGGCAGGGCATAAGGAGGCAATGCAGAGGTGGGAGGGAAGGCTATGCCACACTAAGTCCTTGTGGGGACAAATGAGTGAAGAGGAGCTGGAAGATGTGAGAAAACATGACTGTTGCTATAGATGGAGCAGGGCAGAGGAGCGACTGCAACACTACAGAATTAGTCAAGGAGAGAATGGCTTGTGAGACTGAAGATAAGAGCAAGGATTATGACTCAACACGGGGAAGGGAATCATGGGAGGGGTTCAAGGATGAAGGAGTTTCAGTCACAGGAAGGATGGAAGGCTGGCATGCCAGTGAGCATTCCATACCTGCCCTTCCCTTTGGAACCTGCTGATGGGAGCCCTGGACATAGCCTAGTTTTGGGAAAACTGAAAAAAAGTTTGAGAGTGACCAGGCTTATTGCTTGTTCTTCAACACAGCAGCAAGTAATAGCACAAGCACAGTTGATGAACGGGACACGCATCCAAATTCCAAAGTATTGCAAAGAAAGGCTGGTGGACTCCTTGGCTTTTGTATTTCTCAGAGCCTGTTTCAATTTTTATAAATGTAATTATTTTCGAAAATTTGCTTTAGATCATGTAAATAGTTTGCCAGAAAGATGTTTATCCAAGGTTTTTTTTTTTGTCTGCTCAATTGACTGATCAGAGAGAGGCTGCAGGAGGGATCTCTTTTCACCCAACTGCGCTTCCCTGAAAAATGCACTTATAGTTTAACTTTAGATTAGCTACCTGAATACTTGAGGAGGACAGCAGGAAGGTAGAGTTGGCAGAAATTTTTATGATGGGGATATTGGTTTAAAGGCGGTTGTTTTTGTTGTATTTCTGTTCATTTTAATCCATAAGGAGCACAAATCCTCTTTGTCATTCATGGCAAGAGAAAAGATGCTAAAACAAACAACATCTCTCTTTAATCTCTTGGGAGTCACTAAGTTTAGATCAGGGAGTAAAAGATGCGGACTCTCCACTTTGTTTTTCCAAGAAAGAAACTGTAATTGGTCTGTTCTTGAACGGCACTTGGCTGGCTCATCAATCACTTCTCTGAAGACATATATTATAAATAAACTTTAAAATATTGAAGTGACGCATTTGAGTTGAGCTTTGCTGCTGTTCTGATTCTCCAAACTGGATGGGCGCTCTCCCTCACTGTATACCAATTTCTCCCAGTCTCTCTTGCTGGCCGCCCACATTACAATCAAGGTCACACAACACCACAGCGTCGGAGTTGGCAAAAGCTGATTCAGCCCTTTACCCAGAAAATCCTCAATTTAATTCGCAATCAACACCGAAAACCCACGGCAAGGCATGATCGCCGGGGCTCCGCTCCGCCGCTGCCTCTTTCCGTGCATCTTTGCCACCTACAGCAAAATGCGCTTCCCAACCCTCTGACCGCCGGCGCGCCGAAGAAAGTCAACTCCATCCTGCCGGGACCGAACACGCTCGGACCGAGTTCAGCGCTCCGGGGCTGGCACCGGCCGCCCGTCCCGCACACCCACCGTCCCGCAGCACCCAGCGAGGGGGGCCCTCACCGGGGACCGCAACAGCTCTCCCGGCTCGGGGGCCGCCCGCGCGACCACCGCCCCACCACGGCCTCCTCCCCGCAGTGCCGGGGGTGCCGGAGGGGCTCTGCCCGCGCCCCCGCTTTTCCCCCGCCCAGGCCCCGCCGCCCCCCGCGCCCCGCAGCTGCGAGCGGGCTCGGGCGGCCCTACCTGGAGGGACCCCCAGAGCGGGTGGAGGGCACAGTGCAGCAGCAGGGAGGGCCAGCAGTAGCGGAGCAGCCCCAGCAGCTGCCGGAGCAGCATCCCTCCTGGGCGGGCGGGCGGGGGCGCGGGCTCCGGGCGACCTGGGGAGGGAGCAGAGCGAGCCGGCAGCAGAGGCGTTGGCTCGCACCCATCCCCGGAGCGCGACTGTCCCAACTTTAATTCTGGAGGGGAGGGAGGGAAGGCGGGAGGGAAGGAGGGGGGAGGGAGGCAGGGAGATGGGCGGGTGGGGAGGGGAAAGAGTGGTCGGGAAAACCCAGAGCCCTGCAAGTCCCGGCTCCCTCAGCAGGGAGACGCGCCTCCACCCCCGCCCTGCCCGCCTCTCTCCTCGCCCGCCCCGCCGGCTTCCCCTCCCCGGGATACTCCGGCTGTCGCCGCTAGCAGCCTCTCCGTGCCGGGGGCTTCCCGGCCGGCGCTCACCGCTGAGCTCGCGGCTCCCTCACACACGGGAGGAGAGCGGGCGGCGGGAAAAGTTTAGAGCCGGGCACGGGGGAAAAGAGGCAGGGCCAGCCCCGGGGCCGGAGCCGGAGGGGAGAGGCGGGGAGAGCGGCGCGGCCGCGCAGCCCGGGCACTGCATCTCCCCCTAGCCCGCCGCCGCTGCTGCAGTGATTTTTCAAGCCCATCGAGGCAGTCCCTTCCGCGCACGGCTCCCCTCGTCTCTCCCTCCCCGCCCGGGCTCCTCCCGGCGGCAGCTGCCCTCCGCTGAGCCCCGCCGGGGCGGCCCCGGGCGGCTCGGGGACCTGCGGCAGCCGGGAAGCGCCGCACTCGCTCCCGCCCCCTCCCCGCAGCCGAGAGCGGGACTGACCCAAAGGGGAAGCGCGGGACGAACCGGCACCCCTGTCCTGGAGGAGCCTCATCCGAATTGCGGCCAGGTGGTTTTGGGGTTGGTAGTTGTTGGTGTTCACCCCTTCCCTCACGAGTGATGCAAGGGCTTGTCCTGTGACAGGCAGGACATCGGGCTGGGTCGGCCCGGTGTCTCTGGGATGTAATAGGGAAGATGCTTCATGGCATTTGTGTTTCTAACAAAACACACGGAAATGTGTAATAGTGCTTGCAGGAAAGTGGATAGACCACCTCCCCAATATCAAGGCACCACAGTCCGGCTTCTCCACGGGAAGGAAACAGTAGAAAACAGAAAGTTTCAGAAACAGTAGTGCTTCCAGTGAAGCACTAAAAGCAAAACAGCTGCTCTGTGAATGGTGGCTATTGCTGAAAGTTGGGCCTTGCGGGTATCAAGATGACCATAAAACATCTGTTGTTAGGTCCATGGCACAGGGATCCTGTTTCCAATGTTTCAAATGCAGTACGGACATGGATTTGAACAAAATACTAGTTCCAAGGTTTACATTTCATATCCAGTGATGAATGAGTTTGAGGATATTGACTTTAGTTTTTCTTTGTATTTCTTGCACTCACTGAGCCGAGTTTAATCATCAGTTTCATAAAATCTGCTCAGAGAAGCAGGAATGGAAATACATTAATCTCTGAACTGATACACAGCTAAAATTCTTTTTCCATGCCACTGTTACATTCATTTCATGTCCATTCATTTCAGCCCCGACAGGCACTGTTTTAAATGTCAGGACTATCAGGCCCAGCAGCATTTTACAAATGAGAGCAGCACACTGGAATTTAATGGTGTTACACCTGAGTTGAGGTAGAGTCATTGAACCTAGGCATCTATTTGTAAATCCCTGTCTTCTGGTTTTATAAAAGCAGAATACAGAGAGGCAGAGATATTATGGTCCTAGATATAGGCTGTAATTGTACAGCAAAGATATTTTCTGTAATGATGCTGAAAAAGATGGCGTCCTTTTCTGTAAGCCTACTGTGTAATACACAGGGCTTAATATATTGTGCTCATTCAATTATAGTTTTAGTGAGCTGGAGTCACAAGAGACAGCAAAGCTTTTCAGGCTTTCTGGTGATTTCCTGAAGGTATTTCAGCACTTGATCACAGTACAGAACATAATAAATTGCACCATCTGTATACACAGTCCTTGGTTCCTGACAGAATGAGAGATAAGGCTTTAGGCATTGCACGCCAAAAAAAATACAACACAGATTTATTTTCTTTCAGTATTTACAATGCCTTAATGTCTGAAGAACTGTGGATTTTCCTGCCATTAGCAATTGCCCAAGTAGCTGTCTCAAAGCGCTGTTCCTGTGGTTCAAAGACAACCCAGGGAACTGAGGAGACAGAGCCAAACTCAACCCACAGTCACACGGAAGCAAGTGCAATCAGGGATATTGTTCTGACACAAACAAGAGCAGAGTTTGGCCCAGGTAATCAGCATCTTTTCTGTCTCACACTGGTAATTGACAGTTCCCTTGGGAAAATGATTGGGCTGCAAATATATTAAATCCAGCCTTTGGACCCAGTCATATGGTCCACACAGAAGCATACTTCCCATTAGTCTGAATGGCTGAAGAAAGGGCTGAATGTGTACCCTGTTCTTGTCCACATGACACCAGTACTTTTCATTAATTACTTCAGCTTCTCTGTAGTTTCTATGGAGAGAAAATAGAGTCTGGGAATTTTTTCCACTTATAAGAAAGATGAATGATATAATGCTTGCAAGACTGTAGGCCCTGAATCAATGACAGGCTTGGAATATGTTTTGCTTAATAACGCATTCAGTATTTTGTAGCACCAGGACTGGTACGTGGAAGAACGTGATGATTTGTCTGCAGCAGTCACACTACTGAAGTTTGGAGAAGGATAATGGCTAGGGCTACCATCCTGGAACCAGAACCAGGATTTCCTGGGATGTAGTCCCACTACCACCAACTTCCTCTGCTACCTTGGGCATATTTTTAAAATTACGTATATCAGATTCCCTGCCTGTCAAAACAGCACAATGAGATTCAGCTACCTGAAATTCTTACTGTGTTTGGTGGGAAAGGCAGTAACAAAGCCCTGTCCTCCAAAATGTGTTTAGCCCATCACAGAAACATGGAACAGTACCAGATCCTTTGCTGGTGAGATCAACAAAGGTCTGTACTCTTTTTCAGTGCTCTGAAGATAAAAAGTGATTTATAAGTGTTACAGCTCAAAATAATAACTTACACTATTTCAAAAGGTTTTTTTGTTTTGTTTTGTTTTCTCAAAAAGACTGCACAAACAGCATCATTTGAGCAGTCTCTTGAAAAATTTAAGTCAACTATTAATATCCAATGGAATGATGACCATTACTCTTTTCCCCTTTCATCTTTGGTCTGATTAACAAGGAAGAATATTTATCTTATTTACTTCATGTTTTTATTTCTTTAACAATTGCTGGTAATCGGAGAGATCCTGATTAACACTCCAATGCAGCAACTACTCCAGAAACATTAGTAAGGATTGCAACACTGATTAGCTGTACAAACAAATATTATCGTATTCCTTTAATCTTAAGTAGCCATAATGGTTATAATGGACTTTAAGAGGCTATTTATTTTGTTGGTATTGATGGAGTTTACAACATAAATTCAAGTGTTCAGAGAACACAGAAGGTTCTCTTTGATGTTGACTTGTCAAAACTTTATTGAAATCAATAGATATTCCCCAGTCTGACTTTAGGCAAGTTTTGTCCCTATGTCTTTAGAGACATCAGAGGGGTTTTAGCTGTAGCCAGTAACAGAGGAAGTAAAGGCGACCTCTTCTCAGGCTCTGTGGTCAGTCAGGCCTAGAAAGAATCCACTTAAGCTTTTTTTGCTAATGACATTTCTGGATGCAAGTCAATGAACTCGAGAAGAGTGTCCAACCTGGTGAAATGCTAGAAAATATAAACAGAAAACTTTTCAGCACTGACTTTTCAAAGCCTTCTTCAGCCTGGCATGGTCTGTCCCAGATAAATTTTTGGGTTTGAGTCTAGAAAAACATCAGCAAGCAGGTAAATGTAGAGCATCACTTTGGCTTGCACTGAAAATATTTTTGTTGCTATTTTAAAAATATATTTTTATTGCTCTGTATATCTAAAGCAGTGCTTTCAACATGTGGAAAAAAATTTATTTGTTTTGGATTTAAAGTTTCTAGCCAGAAATCCACAATTTATTGGGATTGGGATGTTTTTAGAAGATCAGAAATGAATAATTCTGCTGCTGTCACAGCAGCAGAAACAGTGGAGGAAATTGCATTTCTTCAAATACCATCATCTCTTCCCAGGGAGGCCAGAGAATTCTTCTTGATGATCCCAATTATTTAATAAAACTGAGGACCACACAAGTAACATATTTGATTTTTGGAAAATTTGATTATTTAATTGTTCATTATTTCATTTCCAACCTGTAGGAAAAGATTCCCAACTTTGAGCATATCTAGAATACATTTGTATAACAACGGATTCTTTGGTTTTCATGATATTCAAGTTTTGGAAATGAGTTTTAAGTCTCGTAAGTATCTGAATTTCAGTAAGTGCTCTTAAAGTTTTATCTCAGATAAATACAGACTATTGCACTGCATCTGGAAAACAATGGCAGGGTGTTTCCTTTTCCTTGACCTATAGGTCAGAATACTGTAATCAAAATCAATGCCAGTTTAGGTGAGGAGTGAATAGGACCAACATGGAAATTTGCATCATGTAATCTTTGTCTTGTGTTCTCTCACCTGAAATTACAGGACACAGTAGATTTTTATTCATTGCCAAAAAAGCTGTGGCTATACAAGCCATAAGCCCGTTCTTGTATTTTCAGTTTTCTTGCTCTGAGATGCTGCTTTCAGTGAAAAACAGGCCTTCTGCTTACTCGCTTTCAGTAGTTTCTCACATTTTGTTCTCTTCACAAATGGATTTGCTCAGCAGTATCCCTGCTCTTTGTTTATAAATATAAAGGTAAAATGTGTGGGATTAGTTATTAAACTGTCCAGAAAAGTCCTAGATGTAAGGAAGAGATTGTATGCCCCAAATATGTCTTTTTTTCAGCTTTATCAATTGTTCACACAACACATTACTTCTTACATATATTACATTTTCAATCCCTCGCAACTTTATAATGAAGTCCCAACATGCTGAGTGAACTGCAGGTTGCAGCAATCACTTAAGTGCTATATCACTTTTTCACTCATTATACATTGCTGCTTAGGTTTCCAAGATTAAGTACTTATTATTTGAATGTGTAAAAGACAGTATGCAAGCATTGCCTTCACATTTACTCTTGAACACTGTTTGCCAGATCTTATGGAAACGGATGGATGGCAAGGACAGGGCTGAGTAAATGTACAAGAGTCTAAGTAGTTCCAGATGAAGGGCAAGGATGGAGAATCACTGCTTCTAAAACAAAATGATCAGTATAGCTTCTTTTTTTTTAACCTGCCCTTCAAGGAGAAACCTGCACATATTTGGTCTGACTGATCTAATTTTGGTTGTCAGTTTAATCAATCCCAAGCATCAGAATATTCCCTAAACCTACAAGTCTGAGAGTTTCTATGCCTAGCAAAAATATGATTGAATTGGCAACTAAAACTACTGAGTGCAGGTCTGTATATTTGACGTTTTATTAAAAAATGCTTGAAAAATTATCAGTTCACGGAACATTGTTTTCTCTTTCTTTCCCCTCTCTGTCACTTTTTACCTCTGTTTCTAGTTGACGTGATACCTAGTCTGAAAAATTAGGAACCAGATTCTAGAAAGCTGTCAGTCTGCAGATCTCAGGTGTGGGTTGTCCAGCCTGTTTTTGTAACTGCAAGCACACAGACCATCTGGGTTGATATCTGGGTTCCAAGCTGTGGGGATGCTGGGAGGAAATCACAAACATGCTATTAATTGTTATAAGAAAATACTGGTAGAAACACGCCCCAACTTTATTTTTGTTTTTCTTCACTTACTCATAAATTCCAGTAGATTCTGGTAAAAAGCCATTCTATTGTTTCTTTAACAACACATTCAACAAATGTGGCATACACTGTGGTGAGGTGGATGAGATAATCTGTGCTGCTGACAAATATGTGACATTTGTTAATGGTAGGGAAAGAAATATGAGGTTGTGCCGACGTCTAACATGGAACTTTGGTGAATATTTTACATCAGCTAAGGTTAAGGGTTAAGAGCCAGACTCTGAGCAGGTCAGATTATAATGGATCCATCTGTCTCATAACAAGAGCTATTGATTGGTTGTAAATCCCACCTAGTGGGGGACTATTACAACGACAGCACCAGCTCGCCAATGAGATCTTCTGCAGTCATATAGCGCTGGGGTTAATGGGGGAGTTTCTTTGAGACATCTGGATGCTGAGCACCAGACACTGCTCTGGGACAAACACTGGCAGACCCCAGTGGTATTACTGGTAGCAGGTCCCAGTGCCTCCAACAAGTCTTTTTGATATGTAATACTGGCCTTTGTTTTATGTATTAATTCAGAACTGTCCAGCACATTTGTAATCTCCTGTCAATAAACTGTGGTTCTGTTTGTAAATGGAAAGGAAGATCCAGTAATCTGTCGGTGGTTTCTAGACTTTTACAGCTTGTTAAATTTTTCTAAGTCTTTTGCATTACCTGTGTCTGAAGTCACCTTGAGGTACACCAATCCAGCTGGGCACTGCTGTAATTTCTTAGATCCAGTGTGTCTTGTAATATCTGAAGAAAGAGAAAAAAGATACCTAAAGCGGTGCCTACGCTTTCTGGTATGTAGAAGATATACTGGGATCTGCCTGCTGACCGTAGGTGGTAAGTTAATGTTTGGTAAGATATTGCTAGAACCTTGTTAGATTGGGGCAGTAGCTGGGAGCATGGCTCCTCGTGGCTTAGACTGGCTATCAAAGGGCCCCATATGCAGACTGCCTGACAGACCATGTTGCCTTCCCTGTACAGAAGACAGCCAAACACATGGGTCTTATAGCACTGACAACTGCACTAATCCTGGCTTGGCCTTTGAAGAACATAGATGAACGCTATCAAAGTTCATAAATCTACATCATAAAATATTTAAAACATTGAGGTACTGTGAAGCATTTCACATCTCTTGGTAGCAACCATGTGCTCCTAAAGCAGTCCTACCAGGCTGTGCCTGTGGGTTTCTGTTGTCCCCTCTAAGTATTTTCTAGGGTCAGAAGGCGTTTTTCTGGCAGCAGGTCTCTGCAGCAGTAGACCTGGAGATATACACAGTGCAAAGAATTTTCTCACCTAGACATAAGGGAAAGGCAACAATATGTTTAGGCAACTATTCTAAGAAAAAAGGTGTGAGTTCTGAAATACTTTACCTTGAGCCTATGCTATGGATGTTTTGACCTGTAGGGACTGTGGTATAATCAGAGAGAAGGAAGAGGCTAGATATATTTTTAATTGCTCTATCACTGGATATTTTAAAGGATATTAGAAACACATCTGTGAGGATCAACAGAGCCTGAACACATTTGAAGACCAGAGGATGTATCAGATTCATCTTTGTCAGCCTTTTCTATTCCCCCCTGACCATCAAGTATTAGTCTGGTGTGTTGCAAATCCCTGGGAGCCACTAGCTGCTGATTTGAGAAGAAGTGCACCTAGAGCCATCCTGCAAGACTGACATCATCATGCATTCATCTCAGTGCCTCCTAAGCATTTTGAGATCCTCTGATGAAAGCCATTACATAAATGCATAGCATTGTATTCTTAAATGTTTAAATCATGACAGATTTTGAATACATATTTTTTGTGACTCAGTCATGAATTATCACAATTTGCATACAATATTTTCCTGTATGCAGCATACCCTCCTTCCCATTTAATCCTTCTGATTTGTGCTGCTGTAGTGACTTTAAACCTGAATTACAGAAGCAATTGTGGAGTGCTTTGCTGTTAACTTGGCGATGAGTAATCTTGCTATACCTATAGGCAGGAATAATCAACAATTTTTTGTAATGAGCAAGGAGGAAACTCATAATCAAAGGAAACATTTCTCTATTTATGAACAGGTGCATCCATTTTACTCCCTTTGTATCCAAAGCTATAGCAGCTGTCTAATGTGAATATTATTTTCTTTTGCTTATTGCTGCAGTGCCAAGGGATAAGCTAATATTAGGCCTTCACTTAATAAGGCCCTGGTCAAATGCTGAGGAATAGGCAGGGATGCCCCAGTGCACTTACAGTCTTAAACAGAAGAACAGTGAGAAGGTATAAAATGCAAGCATTAAAGGAAACTGAGAAGCAATTCTCTGTCTTTGAAATAAGTTTGTTTGCAAAGGATAGCTTAATATTTCTTGGAAACACCATGCTATTTATCCAGTCACCTCCTTAGCTGCCCTTTTCTGGTTTCCCCTACAAAAATTGCCCAGGTGACAGCAGCAGCTCTGCTGAGTCCCAGCTGTGAGAGAGGAGTTGAAAGGCCTGCAGGAGCCTGTGTGTACCCATGCCTGTAAGAGCACCGTCCAGTGAACTGGAAATCCACAGTCCAGCTCCACACACTTGTCCCAGACAGGTAGAAATGTAATTCTGCCATTGTATACTGGATATTGCAGGCAGAAGCCCATTGTCTTCGTTGTCTTCAGGAAGGATCCGAGTTAGGAACTCCCTGGGCCTGCCACGCTGCTTTTGATAACAATCCCCCACTGTCTTTTTGAATGTGTTTGCAATGTGTCCTCCCACCAGGAGAGGAAATCAGGTCCTGAAGATAGTATATCCTATGGCTCCTTTAATTATGGAGGATTTTAACAGAGATGATTTCTTGCCCAGGAGATAAAATGTTTCCTCTTGAGAGAAAGAATTGCCTCACAACAAAGCTGTTTACCCCATCACTCTCCTGCACTTGAATATATTTTCATAATGCTTATTTTTGCTGTAATAATCCAGCATCCGTTACGCTGACAGTCCCACAAAGAGCTATTTAGAACAGCTAAGGGCTGCTTTGGGTCCCAGGGCAAACAGGGTGGCTCTCTTTCCCCTTTTCCCCTCCTTTTTCTGTCTACAGGTTAACCTGGTGCTGATCTCCCCTTCTTCCCAGCCCTGTTGGTTGCAGGAGGGGAGGACAGGACAGAGGCACTCTCTGAGGTGCAACTCCAGAGTCCCAGGGCATTCATTCCTAGCCCCCTTGGTGGGGATGGCACCACTGTTCAGGGTGTGCATTAGTCCTTTTCTCTCCAAATTTGTGGTGCTGGAGCAGGATTAGCTCTCAGCTAGTACATGTCTTTCCCCTTCATCTTTTAAATGTACCTCAGTCATCAGGCTTCTTCCCAGGCATTGCAGATGAACAGTTATTGGATCTCATTTTGGTGTTTGACTCTGGAAGCTGAGCTTGCCACTGGCAGTTTGGAAAATAAGCCACCACACAGATGCAGAAAGAGAGTAATTGCACCAGAATGATTTTGCCAGAATTACTTGGGGTAAGCTGACAAACTCTGTGGGTGCATTTTCACACTGAGGCTTCAGTGGGGTCCTCTGTGTGCAGTGAACCACCTGTGTGCAGAGGCCTCCAGGCATTTTTGACTCTGCTAGCATCTTCTGTCTCTCACAGCTCAAACTCATTTCTGTAACTAACTCAAGCGCAAGAAGACACTGATTCTCCTCTCTTTACAATAAGTTTTAGTTAGAACAAAGTAAAATTTTAGCTCTGACTTGCTTGAAGTAGAGAGTTCTTGTGAGCACTGTCAGACCCTACTGGCATTTACAGGGTGGGAAACTCCATCAGCAATGGGCACACTTCATATTTTAATTTTGGAAAGGGAGAAAGTTTGTGTTCAACCATCTGCTTTCAAGAACATTTCTCTTTGTGCTATTTCCAGTCTGAACTGGGGGTGAGGTGTAGCCCTTTTCAGTTGTCCATTCATGCTTCCTTTTCATTTGTTTAAATTGCTCATCCATCTTGTCCATCAATATGTTTCTTCACTTACCACAAAGGTAATAAATTCCTTTGCCCATAAACAATTTGGTCCATAACTTCCCTAACATAAGTATGCTTATTAACTTTTCTACAGGACAACTTAGATGAGGAAGATGGCATATGTGCACACTGGAAGGAAGATAAGAGTCTGAAGTAATTCGATTAGCTGTAATAGAAAAATGGATGAGCTGCAGGGATGGAATTCACCCAGGACTAATTTGGAGCACAGAACATCAGAGTGCTGAAAATCTGATAGCAAATGATGCTTGTTTAGAGTGCAGATCAGGAGGCTTTATAAGTGTATATCTAACACTGAATCTGTACATCATCTATAGGATGTAGCATCTGTGCACCTACAGATACCTACATACAGCATTCTTTGATGAAAAGGTGCCCTGAAAAATGTGTTCATTCAGGTTAAGAAAACTATAGGAATTTCACTATATTTCATAATCCAGTAGAAATAACTGCTCCCAAATTCTGAAATTACTATGTATACTTCTTCCCTTCATCTCCTTACCTTTAGCTTTCAACTATGGAACAGCTCCTGCTCCCTCCATTGGCATCAGCTAGAGGCACTGCTTGTAGGGAATCCTGTATGTTTAGTTATGGGAGAGGTTCTTCAGAGCTAGCTCAGAAAGAACAGCATTGGCCTTTAACCCAAGGAAGATAATTTAGAAGCAATTTTTATAGAAGAGTTCAATAATGTGATTCTTCCAGAAGACTGGCTGCAGAAAGACAGAGCCAGGATAACTCTCAGATTGGGTACACCTGTGACTCAGACACATCAACTGGACAAGATGAAGCTGCTTGGTTCCGTTGATCCATGAGGACCAATGGTGCCTTGCGTTAAAATTTAAAGACTCTGCTACATTCTGCATGTCTGTATTTCTGCTCTCCAATTACTCATTCCTCCTCCTGTTGACGAAAGGTTCAGCTTTCCTACTGATCTCCTTCCTGGAGCAGAGGTAATTACTCCCCACAGGCATCTCCAGGACCTGCATGTGGCTCATGGAGACCTGAAGATTCATGTTCAATGTTGTCACAGATGCCCCAAGAGCCACTTCTCTAGGGCCTCTTGACAGCTAGTCTCAGCCAACATTGCTATAATGTCTGCCTAGGGCTGTATTGCCAGGGCTGGGGCTTTGTTTCCAAACCCTCTTTACCCTTTTTCACTTTCATTTGATTTATAGTTGTCTCCAATAGTTGAGATTAATGTGGATTGTATTTTACAAGCGAGCATGGCGTTAATTTTCAGAGTATTTATTGCTCCAGCCACACAGAGGAGATAAATCACCTTAGAAAGAAAATGTCCTCTTGCATGCAGTCGGCTCAGTAAATTTGTCTAAACTCACAAAAAGTTGCCATTTAATCTCTGCCTGGGGTTAAGTCCTGTGAAACTATGACTGAGCAGTAGACCAGTAGTAAGCAGTACACAGGACAGGCAATGCTTGCTCCCACCTTTCTGAAGTACTCAGCCCTTACGTCTTCCCACAGGCTCTTAAGCTTTTATTCAATGCTCAGTGGAGATAAATATAACATGCCCATAGCCCTCTTTTGAATGAAATAAATTAATTTATATATTTATTTACATAGCTATATAACAGTGTATTTTAATGTAATATAATGTAACATGTTTTTAATGTGATATAGCAATGTGTTTTTTAAAAAAACTACTCACCTGCAAATGGCTCTCCACATAAATGATCAAGATCTCCAAAGACAACTAATGATTTTGAGCAGCAAAGTTGAGTTCCTCAGTCTAAGATAAAAACATCAACTTCACTGAGCCTTTCATTCAGCAGGTGATATGTCCATTCACCAAAACATTTTTCTCAGTATCATTCATGCCTTCTGTTTTACACCAGACCAGTACTGGTCTGACTGCTTACATTGTCAGATAATTTTCCTCACAGGTATATATGAACCTATCTATTTTTCTACTTCAACATCACCTGTGAGGTAGCTTAATATATATTGACTTTTCAATCTGGCCAGGGCTGGCCATTTTGAGATGGATTTATAGTAAAAACTTGATTTTATTCTCTACAATCAACCAGTCTATTCCTGATGCCTGTGTTGCAGTCAGTTTTGGTGCCTATTTAGAAGAATCAGAAACAAATATGCCTTGTTACCTTGCTTAGTAAGTGTAGTGAGAGACCCAGTTCTGGGTCATCCAGAGTGGCAATGACATCCTCTACCTGTATGTTCATCTACCTACTTTGCTTTTGCACTTTGCAGTCCGTACTGATTTTGGCAGACTTTCACACAGAGAATGAAAGAGTTGCTGTTACTGCCTACATGGCATCCAACAGCTCCATGGCACTGTTCTTATGCTTATAATGCTAAGTAAACACAAGTTTTCAAATAAATTTAACAGATCATTTCTATTTGTCAGCAGCTTACAATGGAAGTCCATAAATAAAAATGATTTTTTTATTTATAAAATTTGTCATGTCTCCAATCCTGGGTATTGAACTACTGGAGAAAAACCGGTATTTGTTTTCTGACATTCATCCATTCAACTGCTTTTGGTGAACATCCCAAAATGTCATGTTTGATTTTGCTTTCAGCTTCTCACAGAAAATCTGCCTGTTCTAATGGTACCTGTTGGACAAAATTAAATAACCATTAGATGAGGGGGTTGTTTTACTGTGATTTAGTAAGGCAGAGCAGGCTTCTTCTGCAGCTCAGAAGAATAAGAATCAAACCCCTGCTTGTTCCAGCTCTGTGCCCATTCATATCTCTGGATATTTATGAAAAACATAACTCACAAATGAGAGAATACTCTAACCTTATTGCTCAATACACATGCATTTGAGATGTGTGTAACTTCAGCATCTCTGGGCTCAGCAGAACAACTGGAGAAGCTTGCCAGTGTAGCAGATAGGAAAATAGCTAAACACAGGGACTGGAGTGCACTGATAACTGTCACAGATCCAAACCTGTGATGTGGTCACAGTAAAAAAACAGGAGAGAATGTCCCCCTTCTAAAATAGAACAAAACAGAACACAGAACAAGTGTGAGCCAAAGTGATAAATTATAGAGGACCTCATGTGGAGAAATCAAATAAATCTCTAAATATTTTTAGCACACTCACTTTTCTTTCAATAGCTCACCAGGAGGTTCACTGGTCTCACCTGGCATCTTATTAATCCTGCACTGATTGGTGAGCATGCAGGAATGGAGCAGCACTGGCATCTGGGTTAATCATGTCTTCTAGGAAATTGTGAAAATGACACAGAAGATACTTCACAAATGGCGAGCTGAGGTTTTGCTGCAAAAAAAATGCTCTGTTTTCACAGCAGGTGGTCAATAAATCTAGCACTGTTATGGATCATAGCTATAAGTCAGGTTTCAAATGTTCCCAACTGCAAGAAGCATCTGTCTTATTTGGAGTCTGAATACAAACAATCTTTGCTGCAAGTGCAAGATGGAGTTTCTCCTGCATTTGGGTTGCTTACTTTCATTTGTATCTTTTACTTGGTCTCTTCTTTGAATTCTGATATTTCAGAAGACTATTTTTGATCAATATAATCCTTATGCAGTGCCTAGTGATTTCCTCATTTTGAACTAAAAATCTCTTTCATAAGCAATTCCCAATAGAAATGTTCCTTTTAGTCTCATGCACTACTTGGATTTTTCCTCAGGGATGGAATGTTATTTTTCTTTTTAATTCTCTCTAAACTGCTGACACTAATGCTCTCTATAAAACTTGTTGTAGGCCCTGCTCTGTATCTTGTCTATGTTTGGGATTAGGGAGAATTTATTATCATGTGGTCCTAAAGCAGCTTTTTTGAAGTCTTGAGTACACTCTCCTGTCAGGTGAGTGCTGTTCATATATTAGAAAAAAAATGGTTTTAAAAATAGATCCAAGAGTGAGAAAAATCTGAAGGCTTGAGATGAACTGTTAGGAGAAACAAGACTGGGAGGAATTTGCAGCAAGAGAAAAATCTTCGTTCCCATGGAGGATGGTCAGGTGGATGGTGCTCTTTGTTCTGAATGGAAGCAGCTGTGGCCCAAGAGGTGACCCAGTGGGGCTAAACACCATGACAGCTCAGGACACCTGAACTCACTTCCCACCAAAACACAAGATTTGGAATCTGGGAGTTTAATTCCAATCAAGGGGACAGGGAACATTCACAGCAGGAACCAGTCCCCTACTCAGAAGGCTCAGTGCATAGGCACACAGATGCTGCATATATAAATATACATGATCTTTTGGGAGACATATCAAGCTGAAAATCCACCCTTTGAACCAAGTTCTTTCCAGACACCTGAAATCAGACACCTAAATATGGAAACAGCCTCAAACCCAACCTGTTTTGAATGCATTAGTTTCGCATTTCCACTGCTTTTGGAAGAGGTATGTAAACTCAGAAAGAAGTATTTCATGCCTTACTCTTAAAGTGATTTCAAAGGCAGTCACTCACTGAAGAAAAGGAAAAGAAAGTACACTGCCTCTTGATGGTCTCTAAAACACACAGCTAAAACAGAATCCTTTGTGTTTAGTGAAGGGGAAATCTCAGAGGTTAAAAATGCAGGTTGTGGAGAAAAATGCTTTTTAGTGCAAAAAGAAAGGTTATTCTGAATGTTGTCCTAAAATTGGTATTCCTCACCACAAGCATGGGAATTGTTTGGAATTTATAACCTTGATAGTTTTAACTGGAGCAAAATATATATAAATGGATCAATTTTTAATATGTTTAATTGCAAATCTGACAGAGATAAATCCTTCAGTGAATCACTGGCCCAACTTCTTGTTTGACTTTAACAGTAATTTAATTAGATTTGACTTCAAAAAAGCACCTTAGCATGATTTAATGGTATAAATTATGACCTGTTCAAATTGCTCACTGAAAACATATTATTTAAAGAGGTATTTTAAATGTAAGCAAATGTAAACAAGCTGTATATTTGATGGGTTACACATTTTATTCCCAGCAGACTATTTCACACTGGGGACTATCACACTGACTTGTCAGTGTGATATAGTGGTGTGACCAGAAGCATCAAAATTGGTGGTTGCAAGGCAGAAGGTATGTGATCTTGGGAAAGACATTTAACTTGCATTGTTTCTTCATCTGTAAAATAGAGAGCAGGGGAAAAGTAATGAAGCTCTCCTGGGGTCTGCAGCAAGTTAATGTTTGTAAAACATTTGAGGGTTGCAAATGGAAGAAGTGCTAGGAAAAGTGTTGTAACTTCAATTATTTCTAATTATTTTTTCAAGCAGGGGTCAGAATTTCAGATTTGGCTTTTTAAGAGACTATAAATCTGCCCTCAGGGTCAGTTAGTAGGAATTCCTGCACACTATAAAGCTGCCTTTATTTGTTTCTGCTGCAATTTGGACCCTACAGAAACATCCAGCTCTGTTTTTTACTTGAAAGTTAATAAAGATATATGTGGAGGTGAAGAATTAAAAACTTTGTAAGAAAACCAGCATTTCTCCGTTCTTACCTAAACCAACCTCCCAGTGTATCCACCATACTGGCTGCTCCAACCAGCACTGTAGCTCATTTGTTCTCATGGCATTAAAAGCTCAAAATCATATGTTTCCATTGCTGTTTCTTAACTCCTTAAACTAGTAATTGGCACTAATGACTTTAATACCTGCTGCCTTCTTAGCTAACTTTGATTCATGCAGACGAACTCATAAAAGCATTAAACACTTTTAACGTGTCACCCTACCCAGTCTTGCAGGCTCCAGCAATAATTTCCTTTCCTTACTCTTCCATCAGCAAGAGTTCCACCTTAAGTGTTCTGTATCTCTGAAGCCAAATTGCTGTACATGTGTGAGAGACTGGAAGGATTGCTGGCTCGAAACCTTTCGTGTGTGTGTGTTTGTGTGTTGAAGACAGGTCAGACCTTTCCCTAGTAAGGCAGTGCCACGCCTGTACCCCTACCCCACAGTGACCAATCCCTGACACACCTGAAACAATGCCCTACACCTAGCCCTAGAGCTCCCAACCTAGCTCCTGAGTGGCCAAATAACCAGAAGTCCCACCCAGGGGAAGGGCCCAGGAAGGCCAAGGGGTATTTGAAGTGGAAAACAAGGCAAACATAAGTTGACCCTATCTCCTCTTGGAATTTTTATCAGTTGGACACTGCTGGAACCCAGGAGTTGGTAGCTATATTTGTTCTTTTCTGTCTTTCTTCTAATTCTCTCTTCTTGGAATTTCTGAGTAATTTAAAATCGAACTGGCTTAGAGTTTGTGAAGTTAATGCTTTGAGAAGTGTTTTATGCTGATGGAATGCTGCTCTAAACCTTTTGCCAAACTTACCTGATTGTCTGAGGTTGCCAGTAAAGTTTTTTTTTGCTGTTTTGAGCTCTTGAGAATATCCTGTCAGTATTTCTCCCATGCCTCTAACTCAGTACATGAACAACTGTAAGCCCCTAAAAGCCCAATTGAATGACTTCTTTGGGACCTTACAACATGACATCTTCTGTTATTGTGTATGAATTTTAATTTCCCATTAAGAAGTACTTCTAGTGCACTTGGTTTTGTTCACATTTATCTAAATAGGACATTTGGAGGATGCAGTATTTCTGTTTTAATCATGAGAAATCAGTTATTAATCTGAGTGGTTATAAAGCAGTTATCAAAATTATAGTAGGACAAGATTTGGTTCATAAAGAACATCCTAGTAAAAGCATGCATTTAAATGCCCTGTGTGAAGACTGCTGCCATGGGGCACTGCATGCTGAATCTTTGTCCTTCATCTGGTTCCTCCTTGTTATGGTTGCTGGGGACCTGGTGACTGCTTGCAGTGTCCTGTACAGTCCAGGATATTGCCTGGTCAATAAATATTTGTACTCCCTGTAGACAGAACAATTATTATTCATACTCCCCTTCAAAGAAAAGCTATTGGTACATTATTTAAAAAAAAATTCTTCTGTGCTTGATTAGTGCTGGCTGTCATGTGACCCAGACTGCTGGGTCATAAGCTTTGAGTCTGACATCTCTTTTTTTCTCGTAGTCATTAAAAGGCTTTCAGGAAGGCAAATTTAGTAGCAAGACATCATTGAAACATAGGCTAACTCTCATTGCGTAATGCTAACCTCTGTCTCTGGGAGTTATTAGCCAGGGTGACAGGCTATGCACTTATTTATTCTTCTTCTGGCAGTGAGATCAGAGCACAAAGGTCCTTTGGGGACTGCTCCATCTTAGTCCTTACTGGGGTATTTAATAGTTTCTACCACAGGCCTTTTAAGGTTGATTGTGAACTCTGTCCTATTAGCCAGAAACCACTGGTCAGCAAAGTGACAGCCAAATCTTTTAGAATATTGTTATTTTTTGTAAACTAGCCTAAGGCTTTTGGGTGAGAAAAAGGAAGAAATAATTGCTTAGTACTGGGAGAGACTCGGGCACAATTTAGAATTCATCCCTATCTATTAAAGTGGAATAATTTCTATATTGTATATTCAGGAGAATAACGAAAAATTAGATTTGTACTTACAGAAAGTAATGTTCTTTCTTCTTTAATTGGCTCCTACTTGGAGAACACCTATCAGGACATTCTATGAATATATTTCAGTCTAATCCAGGTGTTTCAGCCTAAAAACACCTTAGTGATTAAATTCCCTCTCTGAGATAAGTGTCTCCAGGGGACTTCTTCCCCCTGGCACTAAAGCTACCCAGGCACACCTTGTAATCTCAGAGTTCAAAGCTTACTCCTATTCAGTCCATTGCCAGAATCCAAGAAGTGTAATGTTTTTATAAGACTGTAATTTTTTTTCTTGCCAAGGGTGCTGGCTTTTTGTTCCAGTATGAAATGTATGCTGGAAGACCAGAGTGAGAGGCTCTAAGTCCTCAGAAGTCCTCCAAACATTACCTGCTTGATGCTGTTCAACAAACTGGTGAGACTTAAAGTTCAATGTAAACAAGACTTTTACTCGTGTTTCACTGAAGCATGATTTACAAAAATAAAAGAAAACAATGAAAGAAGCTTGTGCTTCTCTCTGCTGCTTTTTGATGAGAAAAGCTTGAGAAATATCTGTTTCCATCATCTGGCATTGTCACAGTCGCATAACAAGCGTGTGCTGACTATCTCATTTATCAGTCTATTTTTGCTGAGTGTCTTCTTTATAGCTCCCATAAAAGCATTGTAAAGCCCAAGTTGCCAGCCTGCAAGGTGCTTTGGGCTGGTTGGTATTTCCACCAGATATCCTCTGGAGGAGAGGGGGTACATAAAGATAATGGATAGAAAGGACTGCTTAAGGTGAGAGGAAAAAAATTACGGATATCCTGAAAACCACAGTGCATTTAAGGTATGGTTTGAAAGTATAGTAAATCAGAGCTATCCTACAGTCAGCACGGCACATTCCTTCTTTTGACATACATTCTACCACAGCAGTAACAGCCAACCAATCACCTTCATTCCTATTTTACTGTATTGCCTTTATTTGCCAGTGCATTGTGCCAAGTTTGGTAGTGTCTCTGAAGCAGCAGGTCAGGATATACACATCTGACAAAGCAGAGAGGTCATGTGGAAAGATCTGCTTATTAATTTTGAAGAAGAATGCGTGCTCATGGCAATAACAACCAAACAAGAGGATAGCCTTAGGGAAAGAGGATGTATGGAGGGACAAGCCTTGACTGTGGTAAGCATATAATCTGCATACAGATCAGCAAAAGTTTTCTAATTAACTTCAAGGGGAAATGGGTTAGTTGTGAGTCTAGAAGGTCATGATTTAAGAACCTTTGCTATTGTAAAGCTGCTGCTATATGAGGGAACACACAGACCAACCAGCTTTATGTATATCCTCTTACCCCACTTCATTTATCACCTTTTACCTATCAAACACTGCAGGGAGACTGTGCTCTTGCAGCTTTGTGGAAAAGAATGAGACAACTGGTACCTGAGCAAACTGTCCTGAAATATGTTCTTACATTAAAAAAAGTATGTATTCTCTTGCCTTGTTCAGTGCATGTCTATAAATCTTTCCTTGGCAGGGTTATTAAGAACAAGTGGCTGAAGCAGCACTGTTGTTAGCTGAGATTCTTGCTGTCCTATTAACCTGTCAGCCAAGTTACAGGAGTAAGTATAGAGAATCGATAGTTTTTTTGGCAAAGGAAAAGAGCTGACATTGATTCTTCCAACTCTGGCAGGTGCCTTTCATACTGTGCCCTTCGATGTGTGATCAAGGCCTGTCTGTGGCCCCATTGCAACCTTGTAGGGTGTTCAGCATAGGAAGAAGGAGAGTCCTACAAAGTCACATCTTCCCTAACTTCCACAAGCTAAGGAATGGGTGAGTTTGACAGAACTTCAGCCCTTCAGAAGGATAGACGGGATTGGGTGAAAAGGCTCCTCTTACTCCTTACTGTCTTGGATGTTTGACCATCTGGCAGTGTTCTGTAAGTGCCCTCAGTCTGGAGAAGTCTTTTGTCATAATTTAATATATCTGACTAGGTAATAAGATATGGTCCAGAAGCCACCATTAAATTAATAACTGTAGGCTACAGTCCCAGGCTGTTACAGACATACAAAAGCTTGAATTTGCAAATGAGCCAGATTACTGAGATTTAACACAGGCACAACCAGGGAGGTGGTCTACCCACATATTTTTATGATAATAACACAAGGCAGAGTCATGATATAGTTCCTTCTTTGCCCCCATACTTTCCCTGTCACTGTTCCTTAAAAACAGTAAGTAATATCACGTTTGGCTGATGTTGCTTTGCAGACGTTTTGGGTACTTGCTTTTTCTTGATTCAACTGTTTTTTGAAATGTTGTGCACCTCTACAAGAGCCCAGTCAGAGGTGGGTAGAGGATTTACTTTTTAATGATTATTCTGAATCCTAAATGCTACCTAGTAAAACAATCACTCATAATTTGACTTCATTAAGCATTCCTTGTTAGTTCATTAACCTTGGCATTGTCAGCATGTTGCCACAATCAAATACAACTTATTCCATGTTGTGCAATGAGAGCTGAGGGCAGATCTCACACTGGGCTGTCATCTAATGGACCTGAAGCACCTGCTAAATGTAACAGTGCGCTGTCCTCAATATAGGCATGTAGCAAGGGGGGAGGATGTATGTGCTGGATATGAGCTGGTATACATCCAGGTGCTGAGCTGGGCACACCCCCAGTCCTTTAATCACAGTTTCATCAAGTACCTCACAAACTTTCTGAAGCCCAGACTGGTTTCCCTCTTGAGCTACAGCTAAACTAGAATTCCCACAGGACTCTTTCAATTTGCTTACTTAGATGCTCTTCTCTGAGGAGGAGAGAACTGACATATAGGCTTTGCTTAACATCTGTGGTACTTTTCAGACTGCAGATAATCAGTGGATAATGCAAAATGATATAATTTGCATCAGAAAGATAACTGAAAATCCTCTTACACCTATTAGTGGGCATAATTTAGCCCTTTGATGTAAGACCAACAAAAGACTATTAAGGGCAAATTCTGCCTTGTGTAATACGTGCTGATAGATGAGCTGAAGCCAATGACATCTTGCAGATTTCTGCACCTTTTTTATGTTGACCTGCCTGTGACCAGCTCCCAAAGGTCCCTGTGGAGCAACATGTGATGCAAAAGCCTCAGGCCCAGCTGCCTGGAAAGGATAACCTCCTCAACTTGGGGAGTCAAAGACATGCTAAAGCCAAGCACCCTCCCTAGTACTGCAAAGGGAAGGCAAGGGATAACAAGCACCCTGAGAAACTTCTCAATCTTGTTATGAGTAAGAATAATTGAACAGTGCAAAGTGTCATAAGCAATTTGTGTCTACGTGACAGACAACAGACCTGTTTTTGAAGGTGATGATTACATTGACTTCCCAGCAGAAGCTCAATCAAATCTGTGGTTATATGGTTTCCTTCCAAACTGGAGAACACAGCAGTGCTGCTGTTATTTGCTAATGCTGTTGTGGGTATGAATTTATCACATGCTTCCTACTTGGGCTTCCCTTCAGTGGTTGTGTCAGTCTAAACTCCCTGAACAGGACCACCCCATCTCAGCCAGACATGTCACCTTGCTTCAATCCTGATTTTCTGTCTGGCTTGGATAAAGCAAATACAGTATTCCACATTATTTAGGCAATGCCAATAGTTTTTAGGCGTCATCATTTCCAGTGTTGTCTATGCTCAGGAGATAGCACGGTAAGAGGAAAATGCTGTATCTTGTAGGCTGTAGTGTATTAAAGGAAGATAAAGTCAGTTACAGCCATGTATGCAAACAGAAGAATAGTACTTAGCACTCACAGCTCTGTAAATCATGGTTTTGGTTTACCTACTGCACCTTCCCTACAGCCCGTATTCCTAGAGATTACTCAGTTTTCCGCCAGATATTAGTCTTTACAGATAAAAGATTAATTCTGTTTAAAAATGTAAAAAAGCATTTGTTTCTTAAAAAAACCCCAACAATGTTAAGATGGTAGATTTCACAGGTGAACATGATTCTTACAGGAATCAACAAGCCTTTCTGTTACCTAAGATCCTCTTCTCCAGGACTCCAGGTTTTTGTCCATCCTCTTAACAATATCATTTTATCATTGCATCTGAATCAAAGCACTCTGCTAATAGCAAGGCCTACTGCTTTTCCTGCTTAATAACAATTTGACACCTATTTACTGACTTCATTTTGGTGTCTGTCCAGAGTTGTCCTTAGGATATCTCCTCAAAGTATTCTTTACTTTTTATTTGTACCAGTTCGTATTCCAAACTGCCTATCAGCTATCAAACTTTCATCTAGAGGCATGATATTTTATTGCTAGTGATTTGCCCATTTAAGCCTACAAACCAGCAATCAGTGTTTTGATGACAAATAATGTGGATATTTATCATTGTAAATAATGGACATAAGTTGGACTTCACCTACTTATTCAGATTATTGCTGAGTTATGCCAGCATGTGCAAAATCCAATGCCCAGTCTTCTGACATTGGAGACTGATATAACTTCCATGGAGTCAGTAGATCTGTCAGCGAGTGTAATTTAAGTGAACAAAGCAGCTCCTCCTGTTATTGTTGAACTAAAAGGGGAAAACCCACTAAATCAATATGATCATGATCTGGTCACCTGGGGAGTGTCTGCTTATAGACAGACCAGTTCTTCACAGAATCAAAGAATATGTTGAGTTGGAAGGGACCCACAAGGATCATCGAGTCCAGCTCCTGTCCCGGCACAGAAAAATCCCCAAGAGTCACACCATGTGCTTGAGAGCATTGTCCAAACTCTTCTTGAACTCTGTCAGGCTTGGTGCTGTGACCACTACCCTGGGGCGCCTGTTCCAGTGCCCTGCCACCCTCTGGGTGAAGAACCTTTTTCTAATATTCAACCTAAACCTCCCCTGACACAACTTCAGGCTGTTCCCTCAGTCCTGTCACTGGTCACCACAGAGAAGAGATCAGTGTCTGCCCTTCCTCTTTACCTCACAAGGAGGTTGTAGACTGTAATGGAGCGTTGGAGGCAAATGAGGTTGTAGTTGCTATTTCAGTGAATAATTAATAGCTATTTCCCAGTTGGGTATTTTATTATTTATCGAAAAACACCACTCCATCAAACCTAAGGAGTCAATTATTAAAAACCTACTGCTTTTGAGAAACATTCTGCAAGGTGCAGGCTAACAAGAACAAATGCCTGAACCTTGAGTGTTTCAGAGACAGGATCCCCAGTTGGATTGAAGTCTATTTAACTTTGTTCACATTGGCAGTAGCCTTGGGAAACAGGTATCACCTAGCAAGGTTACTGCTGCTGGTTTTGTTGAAATTTCTCAGAGATGGAGAAATAGGGTTGCAGGGAGGAAGCCTGGAGAGAGACACAGGACAAACGTTTGCCAAAGTTTCAGGGCCTGTTACCACCTAGGCAGTACCAGCAGGGCTGGCTCAGGTTGTAGTAGAAAGGTTTGGTAGTTCCATTACATCAGCAGAGAGCAGGAGAATAAGGACAGGCTCCCCTCAGGCTTGTGCTCTCTGTCCTTGGTGCGGAGACCCCCTGCTTGGGCAGAATTTGTGGCAAGGCATTGTGTCTGCTGATTGCCTGGACAGGCTGTGCCCTCTGTAATGCTTAACAGGCCTCATGGTCCCTGGGAGAAAATAGTTCTTTTACTTAGGAATACCCTACTTATTAAGGGGAAATATGTTCCCCACAGCTCTGATAGCTGTCTCTGACTGCAAACTGCAAAAGCCAGGCAGAATGCTCCCTTCTGTCCCCTGGATCAATGAGCTCTGTGCCAGTGGCCAGCAACTGGTGCTCTGGGAAAAGGGTCAGTGGGGTGCACACTGCCTCATGCAGGCAGGAGTGTCTCTTGTCTATCTCCTTCCTACTGTAATAGCACAGGCTCAAGGTCTTGATAAAGTCACAGTCACCTGCTGAAGGTCTTAATTTACTCTCTGACTTTTGAAAAACACGTATACATAGAGGTGAGCTGAGTAAGGCCCATCCAGAGCCCTCTGATGTGGTGTTTGAGGTGTCACCACAACCGTACTGGAAGCTCGCTTGCACATACACGTATCTGTGGGTGCATGGGAGAGCTCCCTCAGGCCCTGCTGTGAGCTGAGCATCCTGATCCTGGGCTCTTCCCCTTGCTCCACTCAGCCTACCTCCCTGCCCAGGTCCAGGAGAGCCAGCCCACTGCATTTTGTTCCTGCTCCCAGTGTCTGCAAGGCAGAAACTGCTGAACACTGCTTTGACTCCAGCTGGCCAGCTCACACTGGCAAGAGAACGACTCTCAAAATCCCCTTAGCCCCCTGCTTTTAGGAAAGGAAGTCTGCACATATCACATCCTTTGTATTGGGAAGGCATTTGCAGCAAAGCTGGAGGTGACTGGGATTGGACTCCCAGGCTGCAAATTAATGTAACTTGCAGGGACATCACTGAGTTCAGAGAAGAACGGATGGCACTGCTCACTGAAGAGCTTCAGAAATTGAATAAGTCAACTTTTAGTACACTGCAGTCTTGTTTAACTGGCAATATTTCTTTGCAGATAGATAGACCAGGCAGTTCTAGAGGCAATGGTGAGCCTGTAAATTGCTCGTATGTTTTCGCAGAATGGCTCGCCACTGTTTTATGGTCAAAAATGCAGCTGCTCTCAGTCAATGCTTCTGAAAGCTTTAACAGGGTAGAGCCTAGAGTCTGACTATTCCCACAGATTAATCAGTCCCTGTCTTCCCTGGTTTTTGTTCTGAAGTCCTTAAATATGTTTTGGTCTTACTTTTGAGAAATCTCTTCCTTGAGTTTGTTTGTTTGGGATTTTTTGTTTCTTTTTGTTTCATATTGCAGCATTGAGCACTGCTGAAATAATTCTTTCCCATGTTGTTCCTGTGCACCGTGCTTTTTAAATTCCATGTAGCTTCATATTTGTTCAAGCAGAAATGCTTAAAATCCCTGGCAAGGGGTGTTGTTGTCAGGGGTAATCACCTCCCCGCAGAGATGAGAAGTACAAGGTGTAAATGAGTACCTCAGCTCCCAAAGGCAGTGTTAGCCAGCAACAGCCACGCTCCAGGAGCCATCTTAGAGGTATTGTGGAATGTCTTGTTTTTCCACATAAATCATTTAAATAAATTATCATGATGGCTGGAAACTGCTGGCTGATACTAAAATGTCTCAAATGAAGACAGAAAGACAAATCTTTTAAGCACTTACCATCATGACATATTCCATTAGTCCATTATTTAATTACTGGCAAGGGGCAGTGTCAGGGAGGGGAGCAGGGGAGTTGTGAAAGGATTGTCTCCTTTAGAATGGAGAGCAACCTGGATTGAGGGGCAAGCTGGAGTCACTACAGTTTCAAAAGAGTCTTAAGCTTCCTGGCATGCCAGCCCTGTTGTGTAGGGGTACCCAAGGTGACTTTAACTAGCCTGCTGGGTCAAGCTTGCCACCATGCAGACTCCTGTGCAAGCCAAACTTGCTGCTGCTTTGCCAGCTCCTGGTGTCACTGTCACAGGAGATCTTCTAGCCTTGTTCCTCTTTCAGATCACAGGGAAGGTGTCAGCCTCATCTGCATGGATGAGATTTCATCTGGATCTGTCCCCTGAAGAGCACGATGACTTTAGTCTATCTAGGTCTGAGATGCATGTTTTACTTTTTGTACTTTTAAAATTAACTTTTACTTAATTTTTACTCGATTTTTTTATTTAATGTACAGAAAAATAGCACTTCCTGCTTCCCATCCTTCATCTTCATGATGGGAAAAAGGCTGTGGAAAGATGTTGGGAAGGCTTGGATACCACTAGCTCAAAAAGAGAGTAATGGGGCACATTACTATTGAAATAGTTTTTATTCCCTCATAATGGCAGTGTGAACAGGGACTGATCCCAAGTTACTTCCTGTTTGATGAGCAAAACAAAGCTGGAGAGCTCAGGATTATGGACTTAAAAATGGCGTCTCCATGTATTTAAATGAAGTAGGGTGCATGAATTCATTACGATCTGAAAGCTCTTCAAACACTGCCTAAGTAGGTACAACAGCTTCAGATGAGCCTCAGGACTAGTTGCTAATGCATATACTTGAGAAAGTTTTCTTGGGTTTTTTTCTGTGCCTATGTACAGCCTCAGAGCTCCAGCTTGAAAAGAGCATTCATGCAGAAGGAGGTACACTAAAAGAAGCCAAAAGCTGCAAAAATATTGTCAGCCTAATTTAATTCTCAGTTGCAGGTCTGCAATTCTCAGGACTTCTCTTCCACTATGTAGAGAGGAAACAAACTCTGCCTTGGTTTAGGCATTACTAGTGATATAATGAAAATAATAATGCTTAGCAATGAACAGACATTTTTGTCTTGCACAGAAAATAATATCCTTTCTATAGTATCATAATTCTAAAGCTTAAAAGGTTCACTATGATCATCTTCTCTGACACCTTGGTTCTAGTTATTTTTTTATTTTTTCAATCATTTAATAGAGAATTGTATCTTGCTGTAATTTTGATAAGCCTGCAAGCAACAATCCTGGCCTTGTTATTTCCTGCAAGAAATAGCAGACTCCCAGTTATATCTGTCAAATATTTGTTTCTATTCAGGTATGTAGGAAATTAAGAAAAAGCCCTGTAGCTGTGATTAGAACACCTCAACCCTCTTGCTCATTTGTACATGTTGTCTTTATAAGTCTGTGCAGGGAGATAGTTCTTATCTTAAATTAATTTTTCATTCCTGTTAAGAAAGCATTTTCCCTGCACCATACACAGGGGTTCCTCCTCTTGCTCTGCCAACTGCAACAGTTTGGTGGATCTACAAAACATGCTTTCAGTTTTCCAAACCTCATGACCACTCAGGGGGTTTAAAGTCCATTGGTTTCAAGTCCAAAGCCTGTCAGTAGGTGAGACTATTCCCACCACAAAATGGCAGCACAAGACATACTGGGAGGACAACAAGCTATACATTACTGTAACTTGGCTGGCATTGGGGCAGGTTCTGTCCCGTGTCCTGTGGTGGGACCTGCACTTGGTCTCTGGCATGTCTCCTCCAGCCAGCCAGCCCTACTGCCATCAGCAGCCTGAGATGCAGGATGCCCTGGCATTGGTCACAGCTGAGCAAGACAGAAAGTAAAACTGCCTACCCCTGATCACTCCTGTAATTTCTTACCCTGAATGATCAAACCCCCAACTCCCTTCCCTTTACAGGACCAAGACCCTGGGAAGTGAAGTCCTTTCAAGTCCTGTTTTCAAGGGCAGGTCAGCTCACTGCACATCCCAAGTTGCAGGCCGAGCATATTTTAAAGACAGTCCTTTATTTCTGAGATGAAAAGGTCATGAATATCAGTCACTCTCAAATTCAAAAGGCTGCTTCCATTATAAACAGGGAGGTGAAATGTTGCTGGCTGTTCTCTGCAGCCAGTGCTTTGTCCTGAGAGTGTCAGAAATGTTCACTGTTATCATAGACACCCCTACACCCCCAAAGGAAAGGGGATTACTAGCTGAACAACCCCCACTGCCTGGGACCAGGGCTCTTACAAAAATCCTGCTGAGTGGACCTTAAACAAAGGTGTGTGCTCATGTCCACAGTGCAGTGTGAGTCACTGGAGTTGAAGGACCAAGAGATGGGGGAATAAGGGACATAGGCCCTGTCCCTACCCACAGCATGAACAGTAAATCACTGCTGCCATGCTAGCAGGACCTGAGCTGTCTCATTGGAGCAATACAAAGAAAATGAGAAAGAGACAGAGAGCAACTGACAAGGACACCAAGGAGGAGGAAGACTGTGCTTCCCTCCCAAACAGGCGTGGTGACAACAGGCTGTACCTGGAGCCAGTCTCCACAGTGGTGTGCGCAGCAGGAGGGGGCAGTAGTGCTGCTGGGAGCTCAGATATGTACAGTGATGCAAATGCAAACAGCATGGGCTGTGTTTTGCTTTCATCACTGTCCAGGAGCATCGTTGAGCTAACACTATTTCCCTTCACACCCAGAAGCTTGAGAGACATGAGGATCCTGCTGCCCTGCTCTCCTGGGTAGCCCACAGCCCCAGGATGGACTGCACCGTATCTATGCCCCAGCAATAGGTAGGAACTGAGAACGGACCCTTGCAGCAGGGGCACAGAGACAGAGACAAATGTGCTCTAGCACCTGTCCTCTGATGCTGACAGGCACTCCAAAATTGCAGCTGCACACCAGTATGTAACTGCTGAGCACAACCAGATAACTCAGCATTTGGAGGGCTCTGGCAGAGAGTTTTAAGAACACAACTTCAGTCATGTCCTCAGGATGATCTTAACTTACTTTCAGTTTCATTTGTTATGAATTTTGGTTCCAAATCTGTACAGGGGTAATCAATTTCTTCCCTTCATCTGGGAACAGGGAAGAAGTGAATCACAAGCCAGAAAATGTGGTCTTTCTAAACAGAGATTTTTGTTTTAGTTAAACTTTGCAGAATCCTCAATGAGATGTTCTTGAACTTGCATTTTCCAGGCATTTAAAGGCACCGTGAATTACAATATAATTGAAAAATGGGCCTGTTTCTTAGAAATGAAGTGTAACCAATAGCCCCTGTCTGCTGACTTAATAGAGAAGCTTAACGTTATTATAACTATATTAATAACAAGGCCAGCTAGCCATTAGCAAGAGTTCATTCATTGCAGCTCTCTGACACTTTCCAGCTTGCTTTTTCATGGTAAATGAGTGTTGCTTGTGCTCATTTTCTATTCAGATAATTCCCAAGAGCAAGATAAACATATGGGTGAGAGATACTACTTTTCTCTACTTCTAAGTAAGAGCTGTTAGGAAGATGGTAATAGAAATAATATGAATCTGTGATGGAGAAAAATACAAAGAGGAGAAGCTGAAGCTCAGCCTGGACAGAAGACTAAAGCAAAGGACAATGAGTCCTGGCATGTTAAGGTTTCTTTGTACTACAGTTGCTGAAATAATGCTGAATGGTTAATGGGCACGCTTGTGCATTAAAATATAAAAACAAGTTTAGAAAAAACCCTTCTGAATCAGTTGAGTTTTCAATTTTTCCCTTTGCTCAATTTAATTTTTTTTTTTTTTTACTGGGGTTTTCTTTATTCTTGCTCCCTTTTTTTTGATAACAACTGTCCTGGGAAGTGCATTCAGATAAAATCAGACTCAATCCAGTGGTGACAATAGGCATTTAAAAGGTTTTAAAAAGTCACTGTTAAACAAAAACAAGCAGATGACAGTGCTGATCATTTTGTAGGGCCAGTTAACTTTTTTCGTACAAAAGGTTTGTAAAAAGGGGATGTTGCATTCAAAGCAGTGGGACCAGGTCTGCCAAGACATTTTCAAACTCCACTTATTCTCTGTGCAGCTGATGTGCTGCATTCACCCTGTGGTGGCTGGCTGCACTGGCCTGGATGTAATTGTTTGCATAGTCAGTCACATACAAACCCAAGAATTACTCTACTGTATGAACAAGGTATTCCTTACTTGTTACATCCCATTTTAAATGTTTCACTCACCCAATCAAGAAATGTGACAAAATATGACACAGCTGAACTGACATAAAATGAATTAACCCATTAGCTGAAATATGGGTTACCTAAATGGTCCAGGGAATCATGAATGGATAATTAATGATTCATTCTTATTTAAAAAAAAAAAAAAAAAAAAGCAGATTTATTTTATTCTCAAGGAGTTTCTGACCAGTATGCTTGCATAAATATGAACTAAAGTAATAGCAAGAGGAGAAGAAAGGGACTAATGCATCTGCATTAGTCAATGAGACTACCATGCCAGAAGCCCCTGTGGTATTCAACCAGGCCTGTCCTAAAGGTGGCAAACAAAAGTTAAACAAAACACATGTTCAGGGATACTTTTGTTCCTGGATGTTGTGATCACATCAGGCCAATTCAGTTCATATAAAAAGCCTTGCCAGTCTAGTCTCTTGATAGATCGCTTCTTCCCTCAAAACACATTTACCAGCACCTCCAGTTTGGTCCGCCAAGTGCTTGTACTGGTAGAGACCCTGCGTAGAAAACAGGGTCTGGTCCAGGGTATGGCCCAGTGGACTACCCCTATTTGAAGCAATCCTACCTGGTACAGAGAACACTCATGACTCTGTGCTGCTTTTCTTAGCAAGTGTCTGGGAAGACACAAAACACCAAGTGTGTTCAAAACCTTGGAAAAATCTCTTTCAAGAAAGTCTTTGGTCAGCTTTGCCCCTAGAGTAACATTACAGAATGACATGTTAATTCTTAAACCAGATTAATAACAGCAAATCCCTATAAACTATGAGTTAATCAAATTTCTGTGGGTCATGGGAAATTCCACGGAAAATAAAGATTATGCTGAAAGAGTATTTCCACCTGCAGACTGCTTTTACTGAGCCTTGGCTACTCATGCCAGTGAACAACTCCGGTCTCTTCTCAACATTCCATGCTTGGAAGAATGGTTAATAAAATCCCCTTTGTCCTGCCAGTGTTCTCAAAATTTTACATTGTACAGAGAGATACACATTATTTCACTGATATTACTTATTTCTATTTATTCTCTTTTTAGCAAAAGTTGTATCATTGCATAGCCATTTATCTGTCTTGAAACAATTGTTCCAAGACTGTTCCAAAGTCCAGCTGCAGAAAAAAATAAATTTGTGAGAGTGCATGTGTATTTGGAAGGACATCTGACAGCTTGGGAGTTATCTAGGCTTGAGACATTGACAATTGGGTCCTAATACCTGAAATTAATATTGCTGGTTTAATTACCAAATAAATCTTTGGAAATGTTCTGGGAGCTGATGGGGTACTTTCTTTGGACATTATTCCTCCTGCTTTCCTTGCCTTTTTTTATTTATACCTGCCTGATACTGTACCCCTGATGTTACTGGTATTCATTTATTAGAAAACAGGAGAAGTTACTTTTCATAAAAGCTTTTTCATTCTGCATAAGGTGGAGTGCAAAATGACTGCTTTTTGGCTGGCGAAAAGAAGAAAAATGTCCCTGTTGTCACAAATCACTGTCTGCATTTTACGATACTATATCTCTCTGAGCAGCTGCAGTCTAGTGTAGGGATTGCCCTTCTTCAGCAATACATGTCCTTAAACAGCTGGAGATAAGCACATTCAGAGCCTTACTGAGAACACACCATTGCATTTCCATTGATAATGAGCAAAACATCTACAGTACTTTCCATCTGAAATGAGCTTTACTGAAAGCTAAAGATACCAGCAACCAAGAAAAAATACCATGTCAGGTGGGAAGCAATCTCCTGAAAGCCTGGTGGCTCTTGTCCTTACACATTAGTAATAAAATCCATCCCTGTGATACTCCAATAAACACACATGCTTACTTGCACCTACAAGGGATGTTTTTCTCATTCTTAGAGTTACAACAGAGGTGATTTTAAAACAAAGAAAGGGGCAAGACTATAAAAAGCAGGGGTACTACACAATAAGGGGATTTAAGAATCACACAGTTGCAGATACCTCCAGGTTTATTTTTTTTCCTCTCACTTGCTCAGGCTGTGGTTCCTGTGTTTACATGGTAGCTGTCAAGGACTACATGAGACAACATGCTGTGCAGCAACACTGCATGAGCACGGCCTGCATTTGATGTTTCTGTGAGGGCTCACGGCAGAGTCTGGATCTGAACATCTCCCAAATCAATGGGTTTCTGAGCTGCTCCCTCAGGTCACATACAGGCTCCTGTGGACAGCTGTGGCATTGCTCAGGCTTGCAAAGCTCCTGCTTCAGGCACAGAGAGAACAGCCCCCTCAGCCACAGCTGGGCTGTCAGCATGAGTAAGGCAGGCTGGGATCTCCCGGGATAGAGAAAGGACCTCATGCTCACCTGCCCCAAATCTACTCTTTAAGCACGAGTAAAGAAAAAAGATGACATAGCCATTGTGGAGCTCTCCTTTTCCTGGGCCATTTTGGCATGAAAAGCTACTTAATTGGTTTACTTTGCACTGACTACAGCAATGTTGGTAGTTGCCAAAGAGCCTGCTGAGCAAATAATGATGGCTCCTAGCTCTTCCTTGCTCTGACAACCTCCCATGTGGAAACAGGGCTGGCTGGCTGCAGTAGCAGCAACATTGCTGAGTCAAGACCCTGAAGTAATCCTTACTAAAGGGAATTCTAACATGAGGGCATCTATCCCTCTGTTTCTCCATGCTGAAGCAGTATAAAACTACCCTCCACTCAGTCCCTTTTGTATGTGTACCTGTTGTGTTTGACTCACTAAGGCAGATGAAGTGACCCTACAGACAAATTTTGGGCTACACAATCAGTTCTCGCGAGCCTTACTGGCCATTGTTCCTTTGAGAGAGCTGCAGCACTGGGGCTGGGCTGTGGGCTAACTATGCTCTCAGGGCTTTTCAGGTCAGATGATGTAGGAATATACACCATTAACTTCCTTCCTCAACAATAAAGTTCCCTATTGTCTCCATATGGGATCAGCCTCCAGAGAGATGTGCAACAGGGAGAGTTGAAATGAGGTGTCTGGCTAAGGTTTGCATTAAACTGTCCCTGCTGCCCCACTGCCCCACGGTCTCCAGAGGCAGAGAGGCACCACTCAGTGGAGAGGAGACAGGTTAATGGCACATTTTGTATTTGTGACCATGTGAGATATATGGGAGGTAAAAAAGCTCTGTCTGGATTTATATGAACAAGACACCCATGGAAATGCTTCAGCATTTTTAAAAAATCCTGATTAAAAAGTTGGCTTCACTTCTAGCTTCAAGCAGGCAAGGACTGCAAATAAGACATCGCCTCTCTCCTCACACTCCTCTATTGAGATAATTTTGCATAAATTAAAATTAATGCATTTTTTCAACTAGGTCAGTGGAATGTAAATGTTCCATTCCAGGGAGGATTATATATGTAACTCAGTTAAGGGATGCACAGCACAGATCAATCCTGCTGCAGTTATCAAAGCTGAGCTGTTTGGAACAGAAAGCAACCAAAGTTTTTCTACCAAACACTTCATTGCAGTATCTGAAGGTTCACGGGGCTGAGGATGGGTATTTGTCTCACTCCTAGGAAATCTTCGTCTTTGACTTTTGTCTAGGTGTCAAATATGTCTTCAAATATGGTCATAAAGTCTGTGTGATAAAGTGGGACAGCAGAAACAGCTCCATCTCAGTGGTTTTAGCTCCACCGGGAACATGCCTCCCGTGTTTGCAAACCAAGCGGTGCAACATGAGACTCAGCAGCAAGTTGAACAAAATTGAATTTGTGCTGCCCCAGGAGCTTGTCTGCTCCAGCCATCAGGCCCGCATCTGGTTGCTGACAGCTGTGTGGTGCCCTCAACCACTGCCTACTTTAATGTCTTAGACCCCATATTCAGTCTGGATGCAGATACTGTGCTACTGAATTAGTGCATCTGAACCCCCTGATGAGGCCTTCAAACAAGCAAGTAAGAAAGAAACAAAGAAATTTTCTCTCACTCTCTCTGGCTTGGATTTTCTCCTGTGCCACAAATCTGCAAGCACACACGCACTCAAGTGTATGGAAATGAATGGCCACCCTGACTTCCAGAAGTGCTGGAGAGAGGCTTCAAAGGTAAGCAGGATGTTACTGCTTTCAGAACTGGACTCGGACTTTGTTTTGATGGGCTTAGTACTGTATATTCTGGTGTAAGGAAAGATGCTGTGACTGAGACCATAATACAACAGCAACTGAAACAAAATCTTCTCCAAAAAATAAAGGTTTTTTTTTCATGATGGATGACACTTGGAATTATGTTAGCTCCCCTTAGAACAATCTAATCTTCTAAAGAAATAATAACTCAGCCTTTCTGAGTTGCAAATGTCCTTTTATGAGGATCAAAACAAAATTGCTATCAATGCAGAATTGTCCCAAACAAACTTGTAAATAGTAGGTGAAGGGAAATGGGACTTTGTTTTTCATATGGTTTCAGTATATCCTTTCCTTGCCTCTCACTGTATTAAATATCCAGGATGTATTTTCCCATTCCTTCAAATGAAAATGCTCTGGTGATTGTGATTAAAGTCTCTATAGTCCAGAACCTGACCTCAAATGTCAGCCCATGTGGATATTTAAGGAAGTGCACAAGGACAGGGACAGTACACAGTGGTCTGTACTGTTCTGACTTTTGACGATTGATAGTTTCAGGAGTCTCTAAGCTACAGGTTGAAGGTGGATATTTCATCTTAATAATGGTCCGATATAACATGATTTTGTCTAAGTCTTTTTTAAACATATTTGTGCAAGAACAAGTTGCTGTTTTGGCAACAAGTCCCATGGTTTAATGCATCATGTGGAAAATTCCTTCCTTATGGTTTAGATCTACTGTAGGATAATTCAATTTATTACCCCTAATTCTCGCATTGGAGAAACACAAATTAACCGTGTCTTGCTTACCTTCTCCATGCCACTGGTGATTTTATACACGTACATCAAGTCCCCTCAGGTAGTTTTCTTTCAAAGCTGAAAAGGTCCAATTTAGTGTTTCCTGAAAAATACACTGTTACAAAACTCTGATCATCCTTGCTACCTGTTCTGTATCTTTTCGAAAGTTATTAGATCAGTGCTGTAATACTATTTTCAGTTCTACTTTATTGTGTTCCCTCATTCAGCAACTCCTACTATCCAATTTGCTTTTTGACTGCTGCAGGGCAACAAGTGATGTTTTCAGAAACCTCATACCTTAATTTCAGTTACCCAAGATCTTTCCTAAGTGTTGCTTTCTAGAGACTGTCACTGCACATGTATAAGTAGAGTTATTTTTTCCCTAAGTGCCTTACTTTGTACTTGTCAATATTGAATTTCATCTGGCACTTCACTGTCAGTTGATACTATAAGCTCCTTCTGCAACAGTCAGCTTTAGCTTTGATTATTGTGAATAATTCTGTATCATCTGCAAACTTTGCCAGTATTCACCTGCTTTGTCATGCCACATATAGAGGTGGTGAACAACACCAGTCCCAACATAAACCGTTGGACACTCCTTCTGTAAATTTACCACCAGTCCAGGGAAAATGTTGCTTTTTTTACAACTACGTATCACATTACTCACCTTTGTTCCTTGAGATGGTGGTTGGTGTAAGCTCTGCTTTGGTAGCTCAGCAGTTTCATATTTGAGCTCTTTTAGCACACTTAGTTGAATGCCATGTTGTCCTCATTGTTTGGCTCAGGTCGACTTATCCAAGAGGGTCTGCTTTCCAGAGACTGTGCTTCTCTTTGTCCACAGTTGTTCCACCTTGCCATCAAAGCTTCAGCTCTGGGAACAATGCAGGTGTAGTGACTTGTTTACCGGAAATGTCAACCTTTTGCATTTTCCAGCAAAACTAATCCTTAAAAGAAGGGTCCCATACACCTAGATTAAGCTCTTAGGCTGAGGGTGATTCCTCTACCAGCTCATGCATGGGGACTCTTTCAGTATCCCAGAATTAGCATTCTGTTGAGCATGGGAATGCAATGGAGTAGTCTTTTGTATTGTACCAAAGAAGTGGGTTAGGGAGAACTGACTGCTGCTAATCAAAGGTTCACTTATTAGAGTCCATGTGAATAAGTCTGTGTTGACATCTGTATAGTGCACAAAATCTGTGCCATGTGTTCCCCTGAACTGGGATCTGGAGCAACACACATATTATGCTTATACCTCTTCTTGTAAGTGAGAAAGAGACTTCTAGCAGGACAGCAAGTTGCATTTTCACCCTTCCTTTACCCATTTATTTTCATCACAGGCAGGTCTATTGTCTACAGGTCCTTCTCTGACAAGCAAGTGCAGAGCTTGGCTTCAGCCAGGCTGGCAAACTGGCGAGTCTCTTCTAGTTTACTTTGTGTCATCCCTCTGTGCTGGGACAAACAGCAGTCACTAAGCTCAGGACTGCCAAAGCTGTTGCCAAACTGTTGTTTGTATCACTCTCTGCTGTCCTTGAGTGTAGCTCCACAATATGCTTTCATGAAGAAAATAATACAAATTCTGATAAGTATTTAAGTATAAAAGCCTCCTCAGATATAAAAGTCTCATCAGATATACATTGCCAAGGTACAAATCACACTGCAAGTAATAGACATTTAAGCTACTCTCAGAAATAGCTACAAATCTTCTCATTCACCATGAGCTACTGATTATAGAATTTTGTGAGTGAAGCACTACTTAAAAGCACCATCCATCTGGATTCATTTCCCTGGTCCCCATGGTGGATCAGACGAGGTGCCCCAATATCACTATCTCTCATGTGAAGCTCTGCTCATGCCTGGCAGTTGCATGCACAGATCTAGGTTGTGCAACAGTGACAGACTTTCCTATGTACCAGATTCTTTGAGGGCAGAAAGAAAAAGAGAAAACTAACAAACTTAATATCAGACTTGAAAAAATTAGGTTTTGGACAATGTATTTTTATGGTTATTTGTCATAAACAATTAAACACTATTTTTTTCTTTATTAGCATTCTCTGCAAAAGATAGTGGAAAAGATTGTGTTAAGGCCAATAAACATAATTCTTTTTTTGTTTTGGTGTTTTGTTTTTTTTTTACTTCAGCATATTGGTGTTCCAAGTCCTTTACATTCTGCAGGAGCACATACCAAACCCTGCTGCCTCCCATCAACACCCACTATAGGATGATGTAAACACTGTTATATCCCAGGAAAACAGAGTGCTAATCTGCTCCAAGTACCCAGCTCTTGTATTTTTCATGGAAAACTCAGGATGGAACCTAATTTGGTACCTGTAAAAATCCATGTTCATTTAAAATTTGGCTTCAGTGGTAGTAATGAGTCCAGAACACCTAGAGCAAATACTGAGCTCCAGCAGAGACTGATTCTGATCACCAATACTTTGATTAATATTGACTTTGTGATTTGCTCAATTTCTTCACCGCGATATGTTCTGTAGATCCCATTTTCCTCTGACAATCTTCCTGATGCTTTGTGCACAATTGGGCCCGAAGAACTGGACTCAAGCACCTGGACGATGCTGAGCATGCTCAAGCACCACTGAACTGAGGGGGCTCTGAGGCTGCCCAGGATTTTGCTCAGGCGTCTTTGAACCTTTTGCCCGGCAAGGACCTCCTGGACACAGAGGTTCGTTTGTTCGCCCGCGGTGGCTTCTCCTACTCTCCTTAGCAGCAGCACCGTGTGGGGAGAGGAGAGCACCTCCCGACCGCAGACCGCATCGCGGTGTGAAAGGGGAGGAGAAGAGCAGAGGAGATTTGTTTTAAGTAACAATTAACCCCTGATGTTGGCTTTTCTGGCCGGAGCAAAGGCTGCTGCTGCCCGGGCCGAGAGCAGCACTGCGATGGAGGCAGGCAGGGAGGTAGGAAAGGAGGAAGGGAGGGAGGGAAGGAGGGCGCTCGGCAGGAGCTCGGCACAGAGCAGGAGCACCGCGCAAATTTGGGGCCGCGCGGCCGGGCCCAGCCGGGCTCCCGCAGCGCCCCCTCGCGGCAGCGCCGCCACACGGCCCCGACTGGGGCTCCCCAGCGCACCCCGGGACAGGGCACACGGGCGGCCCGACCCGGCTGCTCCCGGCAGCAACGGCGCACGGCGGACCTTTTCCACAGGTGATGGCCACTTACCTGTGTAAACACAGCCTAGGAATCAAGCGCATCACGCTGAGAGGCAGAGCTGGCATACCCGCTTAGCGTGCACTTCTGGCACTTGTTTGCATTTCCTGGCACTCACCTCCTATGGACCCTTCTAGGGATTCCCACGGTGACCCTCAGTAGCAGCTGCAGCCCTTGTCACCTTTGCACATTCCTCTGAAGCATGAGGTCGATTTTAGAGAAGGACACTTCCAAAACTGGGATGGAGGGATGACATCGAACTTGGTACACGCTGGTTCTACTTCCTTGTGCAACTGCCTGCTGCAAAGGCAGCTGAATTCCCCAAACTATTAATACTGCTAAAGTTACCAATCAAGACAACAGGTAGTGTAGCGAAGATTTAGAGACCTTTAGAGTTTTTTCTAAGTCTTCTGCACGGATAGTTCAGCCCAGCTAGGCTGGATACTGGGTCTTCATCCTAGTATCCCTCCCGTAGGACACTTGGGACTGCAAGAGCTCCCCTGTAGCTTCTGTACTGCAGACCACCAAGAGAGTTTGAAGATCTGGTAAAAGAAGAGGGTCGTAGTTCATCAGCTATTTCTGTCATTACAGATAAGAAAGGAATTTTTATTTTGGTTTGACAATTATGACCCTTGTTATTTCTAACTGTTTATCAACAAAGAGAAACTGAAATAGTAGTTAGTGTTAGCTTTTATTGTCTCTATCAATCCTATGTATGAAATACCTCAAAAAAGTGTGAGTCCAAGGTCAATTTGTGCTGCAAAAACACAGTCTGAGATGGGACTGCTATGCCACAGAAACACAGCTTGTTGCAGCCTCAATGGCTCATTGATGGAAGGAGGAGAAAGAGATCAAAGACACCCTTTTTGCTCAGACATCTCCTGGCTCACCCTTTAGAGGGGATGGCAAAGGGGCTTCAAGCAAAGCGCATCCTCTCTGAACTCCCCCTGTGCTGAGCCAATGCCTGCACACATCTGTGGGTGATGCTCGTGCACGAGCCAAACCAAGGCACTTGCTCTGCTCCACACTCCACAGGGTGATTCACCAGTTCTGGTGGGCAGATGCTATGTCTGGAATACAACAAGGGAGGCTGTCAGAAGGAAACGTTAGGGGTAGAACTACACTCTGTGCATTGCTAGATAGATCGCTGCCTGCCTGAAGCCTCATGGTCATCCTGACATGGGGGTCAGCTCAAGGCAGCACTGCCTGGGGCTGCCAGCACCTTGTCCAAGTTCCGAGGGCTGCTCAAGAGCAAGTGCAGCCCCAGTTGGGCTGTGGGACAGGGTCATGCCCCATGGTAAGGGAATGCACGTGCAGGATGGTCAGGGGTGAGTTTCTGGGCTGAGGAGTCCAGCACTGATTCCAGTGCAGAAACACCCATGTGGAGAAGCCTTGCCCAAGAGAGTAGAGCAGGGAACATAGCTGTGAGCCTGGTCAAAATGTGGGCAGGAGGAGCACTACCCTTCTGGTCTGGCATGGCTCTTCTGTACTGTAAGCTCTAGGTCCAGACTCCCTGTCCAGAGCCCATTGTGTATTTCTTATTTTGCAGCTTTTAAGAGTAGGTAGTCACCCTTTCATATGTTCATAATAATGTCTGTATTTTTAAAATTCTTTTTGCAGCACTGTTTCTCATCAACAGATGCACCCTGTAGCATTTGGCATGGAGTTCGTCCTGCTCTTGAAATACTTATTTACTCCAGAATTATGTAAAGAAACCTATATTTGGCCCTGTTGCTTTTTCTCAGTGCATACCTGCCATGTGGGGAGGTAGAATTTAAACCTTCAGAAGGACCAAACCAAGGCCATGCTTTTTTTTAAACATTATCTTATTTACCAGAAAGAGAGGTAGAGAAAGGCAGGAAGGGCTTTGATCACGCCTAATTATGGAGTGTAATATCGGATACATGGATACAATATTGTCATGGGTGCTTTTCCTTCTGCCCAGAAAAACAAAATTCTCCTTAAAGAAACAGCTGTGTCCTGCCTGCAGCCTGCAGAAGAATGGCATTAGTCACGTGCAGTCCAACACGTAGCACAATTGTAAAGTTCTCTCTATGAGACTGACAGGAGCTATTCACATCGGCCCCCTCCACCATCTGCCTGAATGGCAGGCTGTGGGGTAGCAGCAGCCCCCCCGCGCTGTCTCTGCATGGCCTCAGCACTTACTGCCTGCTCAAAGTCTGTCCCCAAGTGCAGAAAATCAGGCACTGAAAGCAAAGAGAGGATGTCACTCAGGTCAAAGCAGACTGTCAAGAGGGGAAAAAAAAAGGAGGGTGGGGAAAGAGTCAAAGCTTCATCTGCTGGAGAGCCAGACTGCTGTTCTCCTGGGAGCAGAGGTGTTAGTTTCAACAAGAAGATGTGGAGGGTGAGAAAAGGGAACAACTGGATAGCACAAGAATGGGGAGAAATCCCATATTCTCTTTCCATGAGCTTAGAGGACTCAGCTCTGGGGCAGGACCAGGCTGTGTGAGGGTCAGTGCCAGGCAGAGACATCCCTGCTGCTGTCTGCAGTGCCTGTGTGCTGGAGTGCCGGAAGGGATGCTAAGGCCTTTGGCTGCACCCCTATGCCCACACTGCCAGACATCCCTTTCAAATGAACTTGCAGGTCCTGGAATGGACAAGCTCCCGTCCCAGGCTGGGGCCAGTGTCTAAGCCTGTTTGGGGTCCTGAGCACCATCAGTACCACACCACCTTTCTCCCTCACCCCTCTCCCCTCCACACACTTGGAAGGTCAGACTAGATGGAGGGAGATTCATTTTTAACCTGTGACCTGATTGCCCTTCTCATTTCCAGACAATGTCATTTTTCCTTACGACAGAAATTCCTGCTATCAGTTCCTGAGGTGCATCGCTCAGTTACTGCAATCCTTTCCTCTCCCATTGCATTCACCTTTAAGGTCACCCAGTTCTTGCACTATGATGTTAAATTCATTTTTATGCCATCAGTGCATCATTAACATCTTTCCTCTTCAGTCACTGTCAACATGAAATCTAAAATCAGGATCCCCAAGGAAGAGCTTTAGTGGCCTTCCTCCATCCCAATACTACTCCTCTCTAGGCCAGTACTTCTGGTTTCACCATGAATCATCATCACCTCTCCTCAGGTTCTTGGCTCTCCTTTTCAAGTGTGAAGGCAAAGCAGAGGCTTAGGAGGCAGCAGGTGAGTGACAACAGATCACACAACTGAATTATCTTTGCTTTTAACTGCCCATAGTGGACAGGACAAAGAAAAGGAACAATTCACACGTGGCCTATCTGAGATGTCCCAGCTAACTGTCTAATGTTCAAAACAGTTGGAGCTCCGTTTTTTCTTTGCTTCGAAGTGCACACCCATTAGGCTCAACATGGAGTTACAGGACTGCAACCCAAATGGGGAAAAATAGTATAAAAAATTTATAAAACAATGGAAATTTATTTTTTGCCTTGCCTTGCCTTGCCTTGCCTTGCCTCCCTTCCCCTTCCCTCAGCAAAACCTCTGTGGAATTTCTAAAGAAAATATTTTGATGTCTGTTAAGAAGCTGTATTTTTCAAATAAAAATCTGATAGATTTAGTGGGTTTCTCTTTGTGATTAACAGAGATTGCCTGGTTTTGACACTCATGGGGAAGAGATGAGGATAATGGTGCTTGTCATTCAGATGTGTACTTCAGACAAGCAGATACAGCCACCAAGAGCTGATTTCAGTCCAGGCCTTCCCAGAAAGTACTACGTGATTTTCACAGCTCTGATCCTGATAGCGGGGTGAACCGTGCTGTAACATCTGTTGCTCAGGTTAGGATGGACAAAAACCTTCCTTTCAGTGAAGGAAAAAGAGTTTTGAGAAGTCAAAACAGTGACTTCTATATCATCTCTGTGATACTCAGTTGTTCACTGAGCTGCCTTTTGTTTTACCAGCATGATTTAGGTATTCCTGCTATTTGAAATGTTTGTGGCACTTATGGAGGAGGGATCCCTGCCCCAGTTAATGCTGTGCATTTTGGTTAGTGGGTGTGCTCACATGGTCCAGGATAACCTAATGCTGGAATACTTTTGCTGAATGAGCCCCTCAGCCTGGAAATAAACTTAATGAAATTTTAGTGTAGAAATGACTAAAGATCAACATCGCTCACAATTAGTGACACTTTAAAAAAAACTTTGCAGGTATTTTTGTGCAAGAAAATCTTTCCTCACTTCTTAATTTAGTCTCAAAGGAAATACTTCATTTTAGGAGAGACCTGGCTGCAATTTTCAAGTGAATGGATCTATTCTTGTGCTTTACTTACAAAAAAGAGTTAGAAAACTTTACATACCAAAAATTCCCAAGAAGACAGCTGTCAGGAGGTGACATGTCGGATATGAAGTAGCTCTCCAGCTGGTCCCTGTCTGCATGCTGGGAAGGCATGTGGAGACATTTTTTCAATTGCTGTACTAGTTTGACATGTTCACAGTGGAAAATGATGTATCATTCTTGAGCCTTTGCTTGGTGGACACTTCAAAGTGCATTGGATCCTCGTAGAGGAGTGCCCTATTGTTAATTGTTCCTTTCACATGTACATTGGGATGAACATGGTGAGAGCAGCGAGGAACAAAAGGGCTCCGGTGGCCTCTTAGAGAAAACCCTGTGCAGCTCAACCTGAGTCTGACCTTGAAAGGGTGGGTTGCTCTGGTTTTTAAATCCCTCTTGCTGGTTCATTCCCCTCTGGCACCCCACTGTTACCAGCTGCAGGGGAATGGGATGCCGGAGCAGCGAGTGTAGCAAGGCATGGGGAGCTCCTCCATCCCTGCCATGTGTGTCCAAGGAGCCACATCCTGAACAAGTGTCCTTCTGGCAGAAGATGGGCATGGCTGTAGTGTAGGAACTTGGAAAGGGTTTCTGCAGTGACTGTGTTGAGGTGTGCAGGGCTGTTATCCCCCAGTATGCAGGCAAGTCACATCCACCCTCTTCAATCTAACTGACCCACTAGCCCTCAGTCCCAGAGCACAGCCTAGGGTTCTGGAGCCCCCACGATTGGATGTAGGTCTCATAATACATGGCATGAGTTTCCCCGGCCTCTGAGGACATAGTTCATTAACATCCTGAGATAATCTCTGACTCACAGGCACCTGTCACATGTCTCTCTATCTCTCCCTTTTTCCACCTTGGGAAACCAACTACCTCTAGTGGGAGCCTGCACCATGAAATGTGGTGTCCCAGGCTGGATTTGAAAGCTCAAGCACAGAAGGCAGTTTGTTCCTGCAAAGAGAGACATGACCCCTTGGTGTGCATCTCTTTCAATGAGCTAGACAAAACCTCTCCCTGTAGCCTCAGCTGCACAGAAGTGTCTGTGTGGGCCACAAAGACACCAGGAGGAGAGAGGCACACCTGCAAGTAGCAAATCAGCCACTGTGTTACAGCCCACCGTGGTGCCAACAGCTCTGCAGCACATTCTGTTGCAGGACGTCCTGACCCCAGGCTCTCCCTAGACCTGAAACACCTCAGCCTGGGCACCACCACATGTGGCTCAGGCCAGACTGAGAGAAAAGGTGTGAACAGGGATGAGTGCACCAGTACAGTACTTGAGTGCACCAGTACAGGGATCCTGAAGAATCATCCCTGAGGCCTCTGCCCAGACTTTCATATAATGGCACAATCTGGATCTTGGCTCCCTCTGATGAAAATTGGATAAATAGAAATAAAGTAACAGTCAGTAAAATACTTGTAAAATGTGGCTGTTTTCATCCATCAGTGCTCAGGCCTTTGATGCCTCATGTCAGTAAGGTAGATTTTACTTGCAAAATGTCTTGGACTTCAGTCCCTGCTTTCCTCAGCACACATCTGTGTTTGATTCAGAGCTGGCAGCATCTCCTTGATGATGGGTACACAGGTGCTGTGCCCCTATCCAGTCTTCCCATCCCCAGGGTACTGCGGACTGGAGAGCAGGAGCAAGCTTCTTCAGCTGTGGGAGGCAGCGGGTGCTGGCTGGCACACAGGCTGCTGCCAGTTCTGTGTCATCGGTGCACACCAAGGGCAGCTCTTCTCCTCTCCTCTCCCTCCAGCTCTAGGTTTTACTGTGCTTTTAAGTAATTGTCACCCCTTAGGGAAAAGCCTTCGAGAAGGCAGAAGGCTCGCATAACTCTGGATCAGTAAAGGAAGCAGCTCAATTAGCATTTCACACGCCTTTTCTTCCCTCTCTTCTTACCTTCCCTGCAGCGGGCATGCTTTCCCCTTAAAGGATTGTCCTGTTTCTGCTCCTTGCCAGCGTTGGCAGGGTGACAGTAGTCGAGTGTGCAAACTTGTGCTATTGTCCCCAGGCCAGGGGGAGTCATGGAGACCCACTAATATGACACAGGAAAATGTTTGCTGATGGCAATTCTATGGGCTTTGTCTAACTCTTTCTCCATCATGACGACTCGATTTAAGTCTCTAACTGTTTGACTACAGATGCAAGAGTACTATCCAACTCCATCCTTTTGTTCGGGTAGTTTGAATGGGTAATTCAGCTTTTGTGTAACTCAATTGAGGGGGCAAACATAAAGACAAGATTCTTGAGCGCTCAAGCTCCCTTTCCATGGATATCTGCACATCTCTTTAGAGATTTGTTCCTTTCCTACCTTTTTCTGACATCATCCTCCCCTTAAAAAAAAAAAAATGCTCTGGTGGGGAACGGTTAGAAGTAGGCTAGTCCAGTCCCCCGTATTATATTGTCCTGTGCCAATGAAGCATGTTTAGTATCAGTCCCCAGACAGCTTTGGAGAATGCAGAGAAAAGGGTGTCTAAACTTTCCTAACTCATCTTCAGCATTTTTGCTTCAGATTGTGTAATTTTTAAATGAAAGGTTTCCATCGAGGTGAAGGGGATAGGGAGAATGGTAGAAATCATGGGGAAATGATTGTATTTATTAGCTGTCTTTCTGCGGCTGTCCCCATGGAGACAATTTGTGATGGCAAAGAATGCAAGGAGGGGAGGCTGATGCCTGATTGGGATGCTTTGTATTTGGCAAAGTGGCTTCTGATTGGCCTGGGAGAGCCCCGAACTCGCTGGAGTCGATATTCATTCAGCTTGCTCAAGTGCTTGCTAAACTGCATCCAAACACTGGCGGGCCCTGGCTGCCTCCACCGAGGTTGGCGGTGTGTAACCTGCCTAACGAGATTAGCGGGGAAGGGGCTCTCCTCTGCAGCGACGCAGCCGCCAGCACCGGTGAGAAAAGCTGCCGCGCGCCGGGTGAGTGTCCGTGCTTGCTTACAGGGCGGCCACCCCGACTGCTGTCCACCTAAGTGCTCTCTAACAAGATTAGGCGCTGAGCTGCTGGCACTTGTGAGCCGGTCCCCGTGCCGGTGTGTGCTGGGGCAGCAGTGCGGGGCGGTGGGCTGCGGGCACGCGTCCGCTCCGACGGGAGTTTCCCTGCATGGAAGCGAGCTGACGAACGACTTGTTTGCGCGCCTGAGAAGTTTGACATGTCTCCCTACTCTCCCTCCATTTGGTTAGTGCTATTTGAACCAAAGCTTCTTGCTCAAAAATCTGCCCGTCATGTTTCGCAGGTTTGCCAAAGTTTGTCCGAAGAAGGATTATAAACTTTTAATGGGAAACTCTGCACAGTGCATTCAGTGAGATGGCATCAGACAGCGAGGTAAAAACTCTACTGAACTTCGTTAACCTGGCTTCGAGCGACATCAAAGCGGCTCTGGATAAATCAGCTCCTTGTCGCCGGTCAGTTGACCACAGAAAATACTTGCAGAAGCAGCTCAAGCGGTTTTCTCAGAAGTACTCACGAATCCCACGATGTCACCCCAGCAAACCCCCTGAGTGCGGCTGGCGCAGGGGGGCAGAGGACCGGGCCCGCGGCCCCCAGCCCGAGGCACCAGACTCCGGCCCCCACGGTGGGGCTGCCGCCGAAAAGGTGATGCAGACAGCCGAGGCAGAGGAGAACCTCACCGGGGAACGGGTTTTGCAGGAACAAAAACCCGAGGCTGCCCGACCTGACCAGGTGCCCATGAGGAAGCGCCAGCTCCCCGCCTCCTTCTGGGAAGAGCCACGGCCGGCCCAGAGCCTGACGGGCAGGGCTTTTCCTGCCAGCCCTGAGGGGTTCCAAGCCCCCAGAGACCCTCCTCCCTATGAGGGGAAGAAAAAGCAAAAGGTGCCCAGATGCTGCTGGCCAGGAGAGCCCCCCTGACCCTGCGCCACATGCCGGGGAGAAGGACCCTGCCGGGGCCCTCTCAGGCCGGGTGGGTGCTTGGACCTGCTGCCCCTTTCCCTGCCCCGGCCCAGGCGTGTACCAGCCCCCGGGCGCGCTGCCCCCGTCGCCCTTCCCGGGGCTGGGGCTGTGGAGGAAGAGTGCGGCCGCGCTGCCGGCGGAGGTGCCGCATTTCTGCAAGGAGGGCCGATGGCCCGGGGCAGAAACTCTACAGGCCCATGGTTCTGAAACCCATCCCCACCAAGCCCGCCATCCCCCCACCCATCTTCAATGTTTTCGGCTATCTTTAGCGGGGCGGGTGTCGGAGTCATGCCGAACACGACAGCTCCTGAGGGGGATTTGAAAGGCCCGGTCAGCCTCCGGGCATGAGCTGCTGGCAGCGCGGAGCGGCAGGAGAAGGAGGCCGGCGCTCACACCCGTCTGCCTTGTGGGCGGGCTGGAGAGAATTAGTAACTGCTGGGAAGGTACTTGGGCTGCACTCTCCTCTCAGCACACGGGGGTAAATCGGGAATAAACCTTGCGAAGCCGGTGGCATGGAGCATGAGGCACACCAGGTCTCTCACCGAGGGGCATTGTCTGAGCCGCGGCGAGCGGGGCTGCGGGCCGTTCATATAACACCTAGGAGACCTTCTCCACGTGGGAACATCTTTCTGGGGCTGCCTTGAGGCAGCAGCAGTGAAATGGAATGAATTAAATGCATTCAAAGGGGTTTTGTACTTAAAAGTAATTCCAGAGAAGTCAAGATATTCAGGTCATTTCGTTTTGCATGCAAGAGACTGGAAGGATGGTATTTGAGATAGAAACCACTTGTGATTGATTTAAGCTCTTGTTGTATGTAAATACTGAGAGAATTAAAAGAAAAAAATAAGGAAAGAAAGGAGGTAATTTTATTTTGGTGATTCTGCAAATGCAGTCTGTTTAGTGTTTCCCCACTGAGTAGGCACAGGTATGATTTGCAACTGGTGGGGAGATATTAGGGCTGAAATCTCTGCCTATTCAGATTGATATAAATCAGAAGTAATTCTTCTGGGGCTAGGATATTAGCTAGTGCTAAGCTGGTGCAAATGGAAGTGGGATGAATTTTCACATCAGGAATTGCTCTGCATCAACAGAATAAATGAGGAATTGTATTAGTTTAATACAAAACCATTAGGTGCGATGGAAGAAAAAAGTAAAGAATAGACTGCCTTGATTTCTGGCTGAGATACATCTTTTATTTTGGCTGATTTTAAGATGTTATCACAAGACCTGTCTGTGAATGTTTTTCCTAGTATTTTCCTATTTTTTTTAACAAATTGTCATTGGAGAATTTAATAGGAAGTGTTTTTAAGTTAGGTTTCTCTTAAACCCATGGAGAAAGTGGTATTAAGACACAGAACATGGAATGTGAGAGGTTTAATATTGCAGGTGTATGTATCCATTTGGTTATACTGGAGTAAATCACTGAAGTCAAGAGAAGTATATTTTGGGAGGAAAAAGGGCCAGAGAATGGACACCTGTGATCTCCCAGGGCCTGAACCTGCTGTTGCTGAAGCTAATGGGGACTTCTCCCAGCATTCAATAAAAAGTGGCCTTGATTGATTTGGTCTCTGACTAGCATAGCTCTCTATGACTCCTGATACTTCTTCAAGGCAAAAACAGAAAACACTTCATTTGAGTGCATTGCAGTCATTAAAAAGGTTATAATCTGAAGCAATTGTAGAGTATCATTTTGTATCTTCTAATGGCCTTGGTATTATATAACCAGGTTGCACCTTTTATTAGGATATGAACTGCCGCTGGGATTAGATCATTTGGTTAGAGTCTGGTGCTGATAATGCCAAGGTTGTGGATTTGATCCCTGTACAGGATTCACTTAAGACTTGGACTTGATGATCCTTGTGGGTGCGTTCCAACTTAGAATATTCTGTGATTCTACTCCCAGGCTACAAGTGGTTTGCTCTTTCTCCAAACCTCACACATCCCACCAGTGTTCACTTTTATGGAAATAATGTCTGTAAGGTGTTAGGAGTGCAAGTCAGAAGTAGAAGTGCAGGTAGCTTTCATTGCTTTCACCCTGCTATATGCACTTAATGTATGTATCAAGCCAGTACAGACTATACCTATAGGACAGAGAGCAGGAAATATCTTTGGTAGCACATACCTGCAACTACGTGCAAGGTGTGAGGTGCTAAAGAGCTAATCTAGGGGTTAAAGATGTCAGGTTAGCTCTTGATCCAGAAATGAAGATAGGAACATACTTAGACGCCTTTCCCTTTTTTTGGAAAAAATCCATGAGGAAACTCTGTCCCTCTCCAAAAGAAGAATAACAGAAACCAGAGCCATTGAAGTTAAAGGTAGGAGAACAAGGGCTTTAAATTTACAGACCTGTAGGCAAGGAAGTTTTTTTACATGGAAATGGGGGACTTTTCTCACATCAGTAGCTCTGTGTCACTGCTGTAATCCAGATGCAGCCAGATGCTGAACTCTGTCTCAGTACTATCAACGCAGAGTGGCCTCCTTGGTATTGGTCTGGATTTCCATCTGGGTGGCTAGATCACATCTTGGAATGAATTAGTGGTATTGCAGTGGTTGCTGTGCTCAAGTGTTCCTCCTTGATTTCAGAAGGGAATTTTCAAAGTGCTGTGGATCACACCAGGGTAAGTATTTCTATAAAAATTAAAATACTTGGCAAAGTGGATAGCCTCTGTATAAATTTTATTTCTGAAGAAGTCCAGAGAAAGAAGAGAATTAAAACCAAGTTTCTATCTTTTGAATATTAAATTCCTAGTTTTCTTTTTTTCCTTCTTTTAAAGTCTTTCTTATTTGAATGTATATTGCTGCACATTTTCCATGTAGTAGAATAGTGTGTTTTAAAGTTATGATGAAGGATTGAAACAGACCATTCTAAATGACCTGACTCAAATATTTATGCTCCTACACTCAGATGTAAAGTAATGTTACTTTTTCAAAATCCTTTGTGACATGGAAGCTCCCCCTCCCCAGCCTTAGGCAGGCAGTGGCCCTTGCTGGGGCTTTGAACTGGAGCAGCAGTGAAGTAAAACACAAACGAACAGAAGACAATTGTTAAGTATATTCAAAATCCCTGAATGGGGATGTGTGAGACTTTCCAAAAGGTTTGCAAATAATAGCAACTCTGTCTCCTCTCTAGCAATACTCACTGTTCTCTCATCCCTGAGATTAACATCAGAATTATTAATTGTTCAAGCTTGGTTTGATTCAGAATTTTCCTGGATATTTTTGTGTTTGGCTGGTCAATGTTTGATGTTGCTATTCAGGACAGCTGATAGTCCTTCAGAATCTACTTGTTTATTCATACTTTGTTTGAAAGATGGAAACATAACATTTGAGAGCTGCTATTTACTAGAACAATGCAGATTTAAACTTTTAAAAACACAATAGCTTTTATAAATAATGGGAAGGGAGAGGTAAATGAAAAAACTTTCATACAAAATGAAATAAAAAAATCAAAAAAGTGCACAAGAACATCAAGTGAATTGCACATGTTGCAGTAAAAAAAGTACAGTAACCTGGTCATGAAATATTCCTAGAACATTTCACATAAAGTCATCGTCTCTGAAGGAGTCTATCTATCACACTCAGCAAAAGAAGCCATTTCACCTTGCGCTAGAATTACTGATCTGCTTACAAAGCCTGCCTTGCCTGGGTTTTGGAGTATTTTTCTTTTCACAGTAACTTCTAGATAGATGCATTAAAGGCACATTGAATTGGTGCAGATTCAGTATTGTGCACAAAATAGTATGTCAGTGACAGGAGTGGACAGGTAGTGGGCTCCATTTCAGTGCAAATAAAAGTAAACTGTGTGAAGGTTGGCTTTAAAGATCAAGCAGAAAGGACTTAATAACATTGTAATTACCAGATTCCCCCTTTAACAGGTACACTCTTCTCAGCTCAGTTTCTGTGCACAACATGCACTTATCCTTCCCACAGCTGTGTTATGTTCCCATCAGATCAGTGCTCTCTGGCTCAGTGACTCCTGCTCAGGACAGATGGTTGACAGCAATCAGGACATGGGTCTCCCAATAAAAATGAAGCTCTCTTGGTTGAAAGGAGAAATGGGCTTTCCATATTTGTCCCATTCAAACCCAGTTTCAGCTTCTCCAAGGACATAAGAAGAAATTGCTACTTGCCAGACTTTTGTGGACACAAGAATGTTGTCTCAGGGGAAATTCCAAGTTTGGGATAGCTTATGAAATCCCACTTCTGGAATTATATGCATACTTGGTGATCATGAATCCTTCTACCTGCCAGGGCTGCCACTGCACACCAAACAAACTCTGAAGTGGTCTCCACCAAGCTCTGTCCATCACCCTCTACAACTCTGCTTTGTTACACTTATTTGATTTCAAGGACTTCTGACTTACATCAATGTAAGACCCAGAGCTTCGTTGTTCAGCCCCAGAAAGTGAGAGATGCATGAACTCCATGGTGATTTTCAATCTCTCCAGGTGCTGCTTACCAATACAGGGCCTTCACTGGCAGAGCTGATATAGCGATTTCTTGCTCCCCATCCTTTTCTCTCCATCCAGTGTTCTTCTAACCTGAACCAATTCCCTGTTCACACTGCAGGAGACAAGGGAGTAGATCTTAAACTGGCAGTAAAGGAAGTTACTGGATGACTTCAACAGTGGAGGAATCTCACCTGACTTTCCAAAGCTTTACAAGAAGATCAGTGTTCAGTGTGAACTGAAACTGTGGTTTTTCAATTTTTGCATTTATAAAGGGGACAGCAGTGGACAGAGTAAGCAATCCTGTAACCAATCCTTTTTCTGCTCCCATCCTGTCCCACAAGTGATGAACACATTTCACACAAAGTCATCACAGTCTGTGTGCCCAGACAGATTGTATTACTTGTATTTGTGCAACACACTTTAGTCCTGTGTTAAGGTATAAAACTCCACACAAATAAAACTCAGTGCAATGTATTTTCCCTACATACATTTCTATCATATTCCATGGATGGTATGCAGACTAACAAACAAAACCAGATTTGTAAGGTCTTTGGTGGGGACTCCAAGCAGACCATGGTGCACAGCTCCTCTGTCACCTAAGGCAAGGAGATACTTCTAGCATAAGATCTGCAAAGATGTAGTTCCAAGTTTAGTTTCTTCCATACTTTCTTAGGTGCCTAGTGAGGAACAAAGCACTCATCAAAGCAGTTCAGCAAGTCACACCTGTCAAGTGAGCTGTAGTCACTGCCAATAACTGTTCATGGGTTCCTTGGCCTCCCCAGCTGTGAGGGAATGTGACTTGTTAAAAACTTCAATAAAAGAATTTCACGGACAATTATAGTGGTTCAGCAGATAGATGGTGACTTGTTAAGCTGCCATAAATCAGTTGTGGATCTGAGCTGTAAATAGGTGACCTAATTTTCAAAGAAACAGATAATAACTTTCATCACTGTCAAAGGAAGCTAACAGATACTTCAAACTTCCAGAGTCAGAATATTCAGGGCTAAATTCTGAGATTTATATTCTGCCTCAGTATTATCTGATACTGAATATGATCCCCCTGGTTTAAGTGGAACAACACCTGGTGCAAGCAACTTGGCATTGTTAGGCACATGAGCAAGGATTTGGAAACCTAAGTCTGGGTATCCATTTTCATAAATTTTGAAGTTTGACTTCCATAATTTTGAAATAATTTCTCTTACTTTCAATCATGGTATTGTTATAGCCACAGAGGTCCAAGGAGGTCGGAGAGGCTGGGTCTTGTAGCGATAAGATCTTCTGGGGGAGGAAGAGAATAAGTTGGTTCAGCAGTGTTGCCTCTCCACATCACTCTCCGTTCCTGCTCCTCTAGGGCTTTGTTCTGTTCTGACACCAGCTTCATGAAAGCATAAACCTACTGTTTACAGTGCAGCTACTTCTAATTTACACAGAAAAAAAAAAGAGTTCAGGGTTGCTTTCAAATCCCCAGTCTAGGAAATTCTCTCAAGCAGAATTTCACTTGCTTCCTATTGCAAATATAATACAGAATGAACTGCATTCACTATGTGCAAATAATTCTTCCAACCTCCTTAAATAAACCTTTTCTTGACTTTTAAAGGATTCAGCATTTCTGGACTTAATCTATTAAAGAGTTCTGAGATTTGCATATTCAGAAATCAAGTACTCAATAAGAAAGGTACAAAAAAAGAAGTAAAAGTGTTAGCAAGGTGATGTCAAAATATCAGGGAATTAGCAACCAACACACTTAGAAGAAATCCTAACAATAGAACAGAAACTACAATAAAAATCTCAGTTAGTGAAGGTAATGTGACTGTTTTCCCAAGTATGTTAATTCTTGACAAGTTCTGAATTGTGACCACAGCAAAGATGCTAAGCTTCAGGATGTTCCTCACTGATACTTGCTTCAGCACTACTCATTTGTCAGTGTTGGCTTTCATTTCTTCCTCTTTGCAGACTAAGGTCTGAGGTGAATCGTATGTCTTTTCTCCTGAAAAACCTAACAACAGTCTCCTATGTTAGCTGTCTGCTCCATTTTCTTCTCACTCATGCTTCAAAGGCACATTTCTCTTAGATTAGTCACGGGAGGGTGCTTGACCAAGCCAGCAGCAATTCCTCCCTGGTGTGCACCTGTGCCACGGTGGTGACGCCCGGTGCCACACTGGGAAGCTGCTGCATAGCCAGTGTGCTTGGGGTCACTGTGAGTAATCGTGCTGTAAGTACCGGATCAGTCTGTCTGGCAGAGGCAGGGTGTCAAGGAGTTTAATGCGGTTTCTTCCAACCAGGCTCCGTACCTTGATGCGGCAAAGATGGGAAAGAGGTCGTGGAGTTTCTGAAAGACAGGAGGGTCAGAAACATGAGCAGAAGAGGTTTTAACCTGAGGGACTTGAGCTCAGCTTAAGCAGGACAGTGTCAGGAAAATGGGAAAAGGAAGAATGAAGAAAGGGGTATTTTTTCTGTAATGAAGGGATAATGTGTCTGGGATTGGTGGCAGATTCATCTATTCTGAGGCATGACATGGGGAAGGAAGTGGGGCTGGAAGATGGGGTGCTGTACCCCGTATCAGCCATAGCAATGGGCTTTCTGGGAGGATTTAAACAAGCCACTTCAAAGTATTCAGCCTTCCCACTGGAAATAACTGCAATAGGTACCAAATATAGCTTGGTGGCAGAACACTGATTCTGATAATATCTATGAAAGACTTTTTCCTGAGGGAAAGGATATTAGGAGAGTGCAATATTAATAAAGGCTTTAAAGGCCACTGGTGCCTGCTAGGCTGCTGTGGAGATGGCTGGGCTTCCCACCTGTCCTGATCTGACTGCACCCGTGGTACATCCAAATGGGCCTTTCTGCACTGCAGTGCTCATTCCCAGTGGGTCAGATCTATGGCTGGTGTGCATTTCACACCACAGAGCCAGTGACACCCCAGAAATTTCTGACCCTCATACCTGGTCAGTCACAGCAGGGAAATCCTTTCAAGTTTATGGGATGAATACTAAGAGGAGATGGTGACTGAGGTTTTGAATCCAACAGTGGAACTATTTGTGCCAGATTCTCTTCTGGGAGACCATACCTGCTTTTTCTTTAATGACAGCCCAGTCCTCATAGCTGTCAATGTGCTCCTTGAGCCGGGAACAGAGCTGCACGTTACCCACATAATCCAGAAGAACGTCGATGATCGGCCCAGCCCAGCGACTTATCTCTGGAGTAGACACCATTTCACAAAACTTCAAGGAAAAACAGATTGACAACCATCAGTGGGACATAAATGCTGTTGTGGAAACAGCAACAATTGCAATAGCCCTGACAGCTATGATGGTACCTCCCTTCTACCAGCTGTGAGGACAATCACCAGTTTCCCTTCAGAAAACTTCAACTAAAGCCTGTTCTTTTCCAGCTGAGGTAGAACCCCCTCTTTGCAATTACAGGATGTCAAATCCCTGGTGAAGGCCTAGCTCTGGAACATGGAATAATGTTGAATTGTCTACAAGTCCAAAGATCCTACTTCCACAGAAATGCAGTGGCAGAGGAACTTTGCCCCAAGCCAGTCAGGGGCTGCTGAAAGGTCCATGCAGTCTAGGGCCCTGTGACCTAGCATGCTGAGTCCTTTCCCTTCCTCGGAGGGACTCTGTGGGGCAAAAAGGAATCTTAGGGAAAGAGGGAGGTTCAGAAGGGCACAGCACCTCCTGCTTCTTGTGAACCTGCTAGTATCTGCAGCTTTGGGGGACCAAACACCTTACTAGAAACAAGCCTGGAGAAATCTCTGCACAGATGAATCCCAGGCCATTTTACTCACTCATGTGAGAACTATCCTGGGCCTTATAGAGGGGCACGTTCCTTACTCAGTCCTGGATTGTGCAACTTTTCTATTGTCCCCAGTGCAAGCTGCAGAGTACCCAGATCCATTGCATGAAGGGTTGCTTGGAGATACTGAAGAACAGACTTAAGGACCTGACTTTGTGCAGTCTCATTTAAAAAAAATCTGCTCACTTTAATCTAAATATATATATAATACCAGTCAGTTTCATCTGTCTCTCTTAGAGTTCTGTATATGAGGAAGATATCTGTGGATGTAATCTGCATGTAAGCAGTCAGGAAGTTTAACAGGAATTAAATCATGCTCTGTGGATAAGAACTCAGGCCCATGGCTGAACCCTATTGAATGATGGTGGCTGGAGCACCATCCATCAACTTAGTCACTCACACTGTCTGCAAGCACCCTCCAAGTCCACACCAAGCATGAAAGGAAATGCACCAGCTTAAAGCTCTCTCAGTTTAAGCTCCTGTAACTAGATCAAATTTGATTATACATGCAGGAGTCCTTACTCAAAATCATTCAACTCTTGTGTGGATACTCTTATTCAGAAGAAAAATTTTATTAGTTCACTTAGTAAAGAATAGAGCTGTAGAAAATAAGGTTATTTTGTTCAAGGTGAGAGCATTCACAGAGGTGTTTACAACTCTTCTGACTCTTATTTTTCACTGAACATCACCATGTAATGTTTCCCAGCACAACTAGAGACAGTAATGTCAGAAGGATCACAGTGGACAACCTACAGTTTCCTACCTGGGCTGCTTATAGGAAGTTCAGTTTTGTCTATCTGGCTGTCACTCTCCAGTGCATGTGTCACTGCCCTGCAGCTACCCGTGGGATGCACAGACTGGGCATCTGCACTACCACCTCCTTGCAGTAACTGCTTTATTAGAGTTGAAATGAAGACACGTGTAGGGCAATAAAACACTGGATCTTACTTGCTCTCTTTTTATCTCCACCAGAGCCCTTGCCTGCCTTTTTCTCTCTTCCTTGTTCACAAGCTCAGCTTACAAAAACAACTTCTGGAATAAACACGTTTCAAAACACATTGCAGGGAAATAAGCACAGCAAAATGAAAATAATGCAAAACTGCAACAACAGGCAGTGGGGATTGACTCAGGGACAAGGTGGCTCTGAGCCTGCATTCTCGGCAGAAACCCGAATGCCCTCTCGTGGCAGCATGGTACTGCTGTCCCCACCTTCCCGGGATCAACAGCAGTTCTGGAAATGTTGAAGGAGTCAGCAACCATTTTTCTGTGTTCACTTTCTCCAGGACACCTTAATTTAGTAGCATCAGTGATGATTTATATTTGTGCATTTTCCAAATCCAGTTACAGTAGTTCGTAGTCTTTATAAAGACTTTATTCAGATTTACTATCCTTACGTAATCTTACACAAGAAAATAGAAAGTGAACATCCTTTGTGTGGAGAAGGCTGTAGTTTCATAACATCCTCTGTATTTCAGAATATAAACCATATCATAAATACATATCATGAAGCTACCACACAAGTCTCACTTTTATTAGCCAAAACCCTAGCAGTAAAAGCAAATTAAAAACAATATTAGAGGGAAGAGATTACTTTTTTTCTGTGTGCATCTGTCCTCACTGCTTTCTCTCTGGGCACAGATAAAACTTGACACAGCTTTTGCTATCTCTACCTCATGTGATGTGACCATTGAGGCAGTGACCCTTTGCGAGTGACCTAATGTTTTCTTAGGCAATAGTTTCAGGTGAGATCCAGAAGGAACTGGTTTTGAGTGGCTAGGATACTGTAGAGGGCTACAGACAAACCCTCTCTACTTGTCTTGGAATTCCATCTCTCTGTTCACTCGATGTGCTACCATATCACAGATTAAGAACTAGAGATGATATATTTTATAAACTTTTCTTTGACAAAAAATATGGTATCCTGGAGGAATTTTGTTGTGACAAAGACTCTTGAGGGTAAAGCCCTCTTTAGGATAAGAGATTATTGTGATGGACTCTTAAAATTCTCTCTATAAGATTTTCTTTTTGGTTTTTTCCCCCAGATATGTTACTGGAGAGTAAAGTCTTTTGGAAGACAGGACTGATAAAAAAAGGTCAAGATTTCCTAGGATCTTTTAATGTTTTCCTTTATTCTTTCCACCACCAAAGAACATATATTGGTAACCACACCTTTGGGATTCTTCTGAATCCCTCAAAGCTACATTTAACTAGATAGAAGCTGATTTATTTCTTCCCTGATTCTTTGCAAGATAGAAAGACTGCCGTGCTGAGATTTCTTTTTTGTGTAGCTTGTTGAAAGGCAGCAGATTTTGAGTGGAGCATTAGGTTTTGAGATACATTGGAAGGAGAGAACATACAGAAATCAGAAAAAAAGTGTAATTCGAGATTCTGCAAAGTCCTTTAAGGGAGTCAGAGTCCAATTCCAGCCCAATGGAAGCTTAGCTCAGCTGCATTTTAGAAAGGACTGCAAAGATACATGTATAAAAAGCAGGTATCTAAAGACTGTAAGTGGCTTTGAAAATATGAAATCATGGACCTAAATCTCCTGATCTCTTGTGAAAACTTCAAATATAATTCAGTCCTATAGCTAATGTAATAATTTATGCTCTCTTTCCGTGACTGCTTATCCAGTAGACTCAGAAATTGCAGTTGTTTACATTCACTAGTTTACCCTCATAGAGTGAAGCACTAGACTGTTTTAATGTAACCAGTGGCTAACATTCTGTATCAGACAAACCAAATCCTAGAGGGCAAGTTACAAAAAGAAGGTTTCTACCACCCGTATGCTATCATCCATATGTTTGTCAGGAAAATATGCCTCACTCCTGGCACCTCAGGTCCAGAGGAAAAGAGCGTTGTAGAACTCTCAGTAAGTCTACCAGGATGGCTACAATTCACTGTACATTCAAGCTATGGCCACAGTGGCTGTTGCCTACGTTCCTGCTATCATTGGACGCAAACTTGGAATGTTTGCAGACTCATACTGAGCCTTTTTTCTGTAAATAAAGTAGGGATAGTGGCATTTTCTCTCACAAAAAAGGTGGAAGAAAAAGTACACTTGTTGTCAAAATCCACTGGTAGGAGATGTCCTCAGAAGTCCTGTAGGTAGATTAGGCAGTGCTTACCTGTACTACAGTTGGCTCCCTGGTCAGCTGAGGATCATTAAGTCTTTCCCGCCTGCAATTTAATGCTGGGTGTGGGCCATTTCCGTACTGACACTCAAAGCAGGAACCTGCATCACAGCCCAGATCCAGAAGATACTTCAGCACGGAAAGGTACTTCATTGAAAACATGATGGTAGCTGGAAATGTGGTGGGATGACTTGATATATAGGCATCAATGTTTGCTCCATGGTCAAGAAGCAGTTTCATGGTCTTCAGGCAGCCATGGCGGATGGAGATGAGTAATGGGTTAATGAGGTCAACATTGGGGTTGGCTCCAGCTTGCAGCAGCAGCTCTGTGGCGTAGATATTGTTGTTAAAAACAGCAAAATAGAGCGGGGTGGTGCGTCTGTCCTCATAAAGGCAGGACCGTTCATCAGAGAGGGCAGTGTTGACCTCGTAGCCAGCATCTATCAGCTCTTCCAAGATGTCGTCATTGTTACGTTCAGCTGCTAAGTGCAGGGGGCTGATGCCACTACGCTTGACACGGGTGCGGCTGGTCACAGGGATCAGCATGGAGACAATCCTGCCAGGAGAAGACTCAGTGAGCAGCAGTGAGCTCTAGGGGATCTACAACCCTACAGCAAATCATAGCTTTATGATTGTACTTGTGAGGCAGAGCCCGCTAACTCGGGCACAGGAACAACTCAGAGAAAACAGAGCACAAACCTCAAACCTGTCAGCAACTCCCTGTGCAACTACCTAGCCAAAAATGTGAGTTGTGTGACCTTCCCCTTTCACGGAGGAACACATTTTTTTAAGATTATCACTCAGTTTCTATGATGTAATGGCAGCTACAGGGGCAGTTACAGTGGAAGAGACAACATGCTGGCACTCACCCACCCTGTTGTAACTTCTCTTAGGTTCCACAGCCCAAATGGCAGACAACCAGCCAGGAACTACCAGATTTTCTGCACCTTCATCATCATGCTGTGGGTAGGACTGAAGGAAAAGGCTCACCACTTCCAGCCTGGGGTGCCAGCAGAGAGAATGTATCTCCCCACCTTCACAGGCTTTGCTTTACTGCTCAGCAGAGAAGGGTGCCAACACCAAAGGCTGGCAGGTCCTGTGGGTCACAGCCACAGTAATAGGCTTGACACCAGATGCGGGTGAAACCCCATCTCTACAGGACTGAGCTAGGATAAACTACAGGTTTGGTTCCCAGGCCTTCCCTATTAGATTTTACAATTCAGTTATTACCCTGCATTGATCCCTGTCCTGAAGGCCTTCACTGTGTGGCGTTTGGCTGTGGCAAATCCATGGAGCTACCAGCGTCCATCCCAGATCATGGGGAGCCAAAAAGACAATTAGTAAAAGGGAGAAAAAGAAGTGAAAATATTTTCCAGGCTGGTTTCCATGTTTCAGCAGAGGGAGAAAAATATACAGGCAAGTCCTAAACCCCAGTAAATGAGGGATTGCTACTGGAAAGTGTGGTGTGGCCTTAAACACAACAACGTAAATCAAGCTGCTCTAATTTGTAATATGGGTTTCAAATATATGATGCACAGGAGCCCTGCAGTCGCAAATCCATAATCATTTTTATGTCTGCATAGGTCTCTTTGGAGCTGCATGGCCAATCCCATAGGTTAAACCTTGATTTCCTGCTCATAAAGTTGGGTGATTTAGCCAAGGCCCTAGGTCGATGCTGTAGATATAGACAAATCACCTTAAGCTACTTTCAGAAAGAGCCTAGAGACCATCCAACCTGAATTTGCCTGCTGTCTCAAGAGTTGCCTACACTCCCTGTGTAAAGTCTGTGGAGAGAGGGATATCTTAAATAGGAACTTGTGTGAGCCGGGAAGCCAAGCACACCCTCTCCTCTTCTTTCCCTCCCATGCAGACTACTCTACCTAGCAGTCAACAGCTCTGGTGACACACAAACATGCAAAGCTCAGTTTCCTACCATGTAGTGTGTCTCCTTTAAAATGCTGCATATCTTCAGCTTGACTGCAATGACTGGTCCCAACACTGGGCCCTCAGACATATATTTACATAATGAACTAAGCCAGTAAAATGTTTGTCTGTGATGATCTTGTGATCCTGTGAAAGACTGAGCCTCCAACACTCCCAGGAGCTGAAATAAGGGCTGAAGATGCACAGCACTTTACAGGATTATGTTCCTATTTACATGATGGACTATTGATGTCTCCAAGTTACTTCTACATCTCATTTTTAAACAAAAAGGCTTTTTAAATTATGTAAATATGTTGGGAAATTAAGCACTTTTTTTTCTCCAAGCAGTTGCACTAATTTTCCAGCACTGTGACACTTGCCAGGGAGCAGGAGGTTTGGGTGCTGGTGAGCTGGCAACTTCCCACCCTCAGCAAATGTTCTGTAAGTGCCTAATAACAAAAAGGGCACAGAGCACTGTGAGGACGCTACGCCAAGTACCAGCATTAGTCATCCCATGATCAAATGTTTTGAAGATTTAAGGGTCTGTTTTGTTCTTTCCTTCCAGCATATGTGCTTCAGCCAGCTTTTCACATCTGAGTTAAAGAGGCACTGCATCATTTCTGTCTGCAAGGGGAACCTGAACCTCACTGCAGGGATGCTGCACTGAGGCTCTGCATTCAAATGCTGCAGTGTCCTAGAACTCAGTACAGTCCCTGTACCCCACATTTATTTTTGTATGACAAGCAGGAAGCATCAAGTTTTTATCAGTTTAATCAAGTGTAACTTGAACCTGTGTCTCTTTCTCACCCTCCAAAGTGGGTCAGTTCAGTAATATGGTGCCTTTGGAGCCTTTCCTGTTTCTCTAGAGGTAGAATGCTACTCAAGTGAAGGCAGCCAAGGCCAGACAAGTCAGACCACGTCCCATGATGAGCTTCATGTACAGTTTTTAAATAGTGCCAAGATTCCCCTTATCCCTGACACCTGCTTCTGTGTTTTCTATTTGTTAGAGGTTATATGGAGGAGGCAGAGCATCCTTAGTGTGAGCATGCCAAGAGTTTACTGACTTGTATTTACTTAATAAACCTGCCCATGCTTCACAAAGTCTTCCCTTCTCAACATCTCAGTTCTAAGGGAGAAAGAGTTAAGTGACTGCTTGCGATTGTACTACAGCTTATGAGATGACCCTTATGAATTTCAGGTCAGTATTGACAAGGTGTCATTTAAAACAAACGAACACCAAGCAACAAGAGTTGACAGTTGAGCCCTGGGACCACATTCTTGGCTTTTTGATGGTAGGGAGCCTTCGTGCTCTGGCAAATAGTAGAAGTGTGGAATTCCTGCAGAGTTACGTACTAAATCTGCAGGAATACAGAGGTCACCGTGCAGGGTGTTATTTTACTGAATACCAAAGGAATTAAGAATGATCAGCCAAATGGCCTAAAGTTTTGTCATTTAGATAAATATTTATAAGAGAATATATTTTTCTTTTGTCTTTCTTTTCTACTTAGTTTGCAGCAGTTGTGCACAAAATTTGTGCTCAGTCTTTTACAAGTGAGGGAATGCAGAGTTTGAACTAAATTCTGCTCTCATTTGTGCTGCTGGCTGTTGGGAATAATAGATACGAGCCCTGAATCAGGCCCTTGCTTTCATAACCCAGGAGTGAACTCAGGTTGTGGAGTTTCCATGTAAATTTCTTTTCAGAGCGGAGTGTGGGACTACTGAGGGGAGGGAAAGATTCAGAGAGCTAGCCCGTACTCTATATACAAATTGGATTCAGATCAACTTACTGTAATTTCAGATGAACTTTTTAGAAAGTGAACGACTGGAGGTGAGTTCTGTTTCTTGCACAAGAAAATGGCTTTATAACTCAAACCCTGGAGAAAATTTTGAGTCATACTTACGTTAGTCAGTGCAAGGTATTCATGTACGTGATATAAGTGTATAAAGCTGTTACATAAGTTGACACTGAGCTGCCCTCTAGAATACACAGCTTGCACAAGGAATCAGGCCTACTCCAACTACAGAAAATTATATATCCTCAGGTCTATTCAAAGTGATTTGAGAAGCTTAATTGGCATTCCCAAGCACATGTAAATGCTAGAATGAAAAACATTATGGGAAGGTGTAGTGATGTTAAAAACTTATTCCTCAGAAATATGTAGGAATCCACTTGAGCAGTTCTCTGCAAAGATAGCTGTACTGTCCAGAAACAGTCACTGCAGTTGGACAGACACTCTCATTTGCTATTGTAGAAGTATTTTGATGGAAACTGTGATAGTCAGAAGAGTCCTCTATAATCACCAAAGGGATCTTTTACTGCAGTGAAAAATTAGTTGTGGGTCACTCACTCTTCTAGCAGTGAGGGGCTAAAAGCAGGAACTAAAACTTGCTCTAGGATCAGAAGTAAGTGTTGTAGAGTTCAGGCTCAGAAGCATGCTGCAATGTCCCAGGTTACTACTTACATGACAGTGCAACATCCCATCCCCAGACAGCAACTTCTAAATTGATATTCTTTATCACAAACTATAGTTTGTTGCTTTCCTAGAAAAACCTTTATTTCAGAGGACTGTGAATTCTACCCGATTCCTGCTTATTTTTTCCACTCTTTACTTTTCTCCCTGTTTAAAGTATATGCTCAGCTCTATCCCAAACACATTTAACTTCGGAAAGAAAGCAGTGGGTCTGTTACAATTAAGAGTTATTTAATCACTCACTAATAAAATATATTTTCTAGACCATGAGAAATTCTTGTCCTACTTTTCTAAAGCCTTTCAATTTCCTGAAAGGCTTCTGAAAGGAGGGATAACAGAACTGGACACCATATTCTAGAAACAGTCTCACTAATGCCCTAGAGATTCACTTAACCACTTCCTGCTGTCAGCAACTGAATTATTGTTATTAAAACCTGAACACACTAGAGACAAATCCAACATCTGCTTGTGCGGAAGAACCACAATGGGCCCATGTAGGAAAATTATTGCTAACTATGCTGCAAAAGCTATTAAGGACTAACACTCCCCACCAATACTTTTTCTATTATAATTCAAGGGTGTTTTAAGAACTTCAGTTTAATCCACTTCCAAGATACATGATGTTATTTAGCTGTAATATGTGATGTCTTGGTAAAATTACAGGAATCTTTTGCCCCACATTCCTGCTCACCCCATCTCATCCCAACCTCCAAATGCTCTTTGGTGTATAGTTTCTAGCCTGAGCTCTGCAAGCAGAAAGCCCACTTCTCAGCTGGTATCTGCCTTGCTCACAATGCTCAGAATTAGATCTGGGATGTTATACTCTCCTTTTTTTAAGGACTTTGGATTCTTGTCTAAAAGATGAAAGCAGGAAGCTAACTAAAACTTACTCGCAAATCCCCTTTTTGGCTGCTATGTGAAGAGGTAACAGGCCGTCCTTATTGGCTTTGTTAGCATCTGCTCCTTGGGACAAAAGAAACTCCACAATAGGTACGTGTCCATTTTTACAGGCTTCATAAAGAGCAGAGGCATTATCACTGGCTTGTGTATTTATATCAGCACCTAGGAAGGAAGAAAACCTTTTAGCACCAAAAGGTTAAAATTAGATGGGAGGAACATACTTTGAATGAACACTTTTATTTCCATGACAATGGAGCTATGAAATGTGAATACAGTCATATCAGAGGTGGTACAGTCATGTCAGTTATACACCTGTATATCATACATTTACATTGGCTTATAATATGATGGGAATTTTATGAGGGACAGTTTATCATGGGTGGCAACCATTAAGTCCCAGTCATGAATCCACACTCCATTCAGCTGCAGCTCAAAGGTAAAAAAATTTTAAAATGGGCTGTTCTTTATAGGGCATGGCCTTCCCTTCAAAAGCAGTAATGCCATTAATATTTATGTGTTTACACTGTGTATATATGCTATTCCTGAGAAGGAGTTCGGACTAGAGTATCTCAATAGGTGGTCTCCAGAATTCTATGGATATCTATTTATGCTATATATTTATTTATATTTATCATTTATACTCTGTATATTCACACTGTAAGTACAGTAAAGTATTTATACTCTTTTTTAATTTTAGCATGTATCCAGGGTAAAATAATACTCTATAAAATAACATCTGCTTGGTGCTGATCAACAATTCTAAACAGGTTTTATTGGGGTGTGCCTTAATCAATGAATATTGCATTTCAAAACTCAGCACCTGAGGTCATATCTCTTTGCTTCATGAAGGCTGAAGTTGGGCTTCAAATGGTAAGTTTTACTACAAAAGAAGATAAATATTAACATAAACTACTAGATTATTTAGGAATTTTTTTCTTGAGCTCTAATGTGTGTTTGGCTTAATAAATAACATGCAAGTGAAAACCGAGACAATACTTTTTTGCCATAAACAATTTGGAATCTAGATTTTTTCTGTTGTGGATATTTAAGGCCCTTAAGCCTGGGTTTTGACTGTCATATACCATAACATGGTGTTCTCAGGAAGGCTGATCTATGTGTATCCTAAATGGGAATGATAGTTCACTGGAGTTTTGCTTCTAAACTCCAGTGAAGAAACCAATCAGTCTTCTGTTTGATCATGAAATCTCCCTGCCAATGAGAACATTTCCCTGAGCTCTCACCCTCAGCTGAAACATCTGTGTTGTGTTTGGTCTTTTGAAGATGTTGTAGCTGCAAACATTAGGAGAATTACAGTGACAAAACATAACACAGGACTATGTTCCTAATGAGAAAGAAACCCTTTTTATGATGAAAATTGCTCATTGTAAACAATGAATGATATCATTCCTGGGGTTCTGAGAAGAGCTTTTCAGGGCTTGAAACAATTGGACAGTTTTATTGGTTTTTTCCTTGTGTATTTTTCTCAAAATTGGACTTTAAGGAAATCTTAATATCTATCTAATTTGAAACACAAATCACATTCTGGCTTAGTTTCTTAAGTCGCAGGCGGCATGATGGACTAACTGGTCATACAAAACTCACTTGACAAGATTATCTGGGCAGCAGAACACATTTTTTGTTTCCCAACTCTCATATCTTTCTTAATAATATTAATTTTTTCAGAAGTTTTTCTTATCTTCATCATTGGTAAGCTCTAGTTTTGCAAGTGCAGGACCCAAATCTTACCTACAGTGAAGATATTAGTCCATTGTGAAAATATAATATGCCTCAGAATAGTAGTGATATTGTGCTTATTGTAAAGCTGTTTTACATGAGTGGAGCAGTAAAAGATAGGTTTAGTGTAAATTAGATTCAAATTCACTCTATGTTTTACTCATAGGGAGAGTAAGTCTGCTTCTATTTGATATAAACCCATCAACTCTACAGTAGTACTTTATCTGTTTTCAGAGGACACATTACGAAGAGAACAGCTCACCTTGCCCATCACTGCACATGTTCATGACCAGGTGGGGTTAGCTAAAGTTCGACTTCTGCCATCTATTGCACCTACAGCTGTCTTTTATGACTGACTGGATTTCAGGCGACATGTGTGCAGCAATATGGGTTTAGAAAGCTCTTAGGAGAGGCAGTCAGACAGCACTGCATTACTTCCCAAAGTAGGTGACTGTGAATGAATGCCGAAGAAGCACATGCCTCTGAACCATGTACTTCGTGCTCTGTGAAAGACCCTACCCAGTTCCACCATCAGGAGCAACAGACTTCTAGTGCCTCTGCAGGCTAGGCCTGGCCTCCAGAGACAGAAAAACTGTCAGGGAGAATTACTGGGAAACTGAATTATTAAGAATTAAATGAATAGAGGCATGTAAGCCATACTCACCACATCTTGCAAGGTATCTCAAAGCTTCCAATTGCCCACTCTCAGCTGCCACAAATAAAGAAGTGATTCCATAGGCATTTGCTGACTCAATCTTGGCACCCCCTTTCACAAGGATATCAATAATCTCCAGGTCATTTCGGGAGACAGCTTCATGGAGAGCAGTCCAGCCTCGATTGCAACGATGGTTGGTATCTGCATTGTACTGCACCAGGAGTCTTGCAGCCTCTGCATTCTTGCGCTCACAAGCTGTTTTGGAAAAAAGGGAAGAGACTAGGACAGGCTCTTGAAAATATTCTGGGTGTTGTGTATCAGTTTCATGTAGCCCAAAGCAATTTAATACAAGTAGGTCATAGTAAGACCAAAGATCCTTTTAGGTGTATATGAGGGCCAAGGCTGCTGCCAAGTGATGCTGTCTGAGACTCAGAAAGGATGTAGCAGTGAAGCCAGTCTTCAGCTGAGACCTGGCTAAGTGTCCTGTGCAGGGGTTGTGCCAAGTCCGGTACTGGGGGGAGCCCGGCCCAGCACATGTGTACCAACAGAAAACCATGGAGATTCAGTGAGGTGATAAGGTGCAGGAAATAATTTATGAAGAACAAATGTGTTACAGAAATCACGTGACCTGAACACTTTCTTTCCAAATTCTGTGCAAACTGACTCTTTATCTTGCCATGGACTGCAGATAAAGCTCCATAGAGACAAGAAAATAAAAAAACTCAAACCAACAGTTGTGTAAGTCAGTAACACTTTCTCAGCCTGAAAAAATTTATAGTTCAGGACCATCCTGAGCTAAAGATAGTTTCTTGATAGTTTTGTTGATTTTTATTCTACCAATTCGTCCCATAGTTTTTTGAATCCCAAATCATGAGGCTTCCCACCTTAGTGGTGGGAGTCCAACCTAAAGGTACATAGGATGAATAGCTACATTGAAAAACCCCAATTAGCATTTGTTGTATAATGTACAGAAGAGAGGCCAGCACATTTCATAGCAATTAGTTTTTTCTTTGAAATAATAGTGTCATTTTCTCACAGAGGTCACCTTTTGGTTTCAATTCTTCCCTTGTGATAGCTCCATGGTGTTCTCCCCCAGGAGGACAGGGGAGACATACACTCATATGTACTGAAAACAACTATGTAATTAGACCTTTCTGTAATTATCTATCCATAGCTCTGCAGAGTTCAATTTGCTTACATATGAAGGATGATTATTTTATGACAGGTTTTTTAACTCTTTTTTTTGTTGTTGTTGAGGATAGACTAGAAGATACTGCACCAAGGCTAGCCCGTTCTTACTAACAGATCTTGTCTGGCTAAAGGGTGTTTTCATATCATTGTTGCTGTCATTATTATTACTATGAGCACTACTACTGCTGTGTGTTTACTGCACAGCTGAACAACTTTTCCCATGTCAACTAAAAACCAGAATTTTAAAGCAAAAGCATTTTAAAAGCAGCTCTAATGCTATGCATCCAAATCTTGCTGTTTTAACCAGTATTATGTGTTTTTAATGTTTTAGAGTGCTAAAAACTGTTATGGCACGGCAAAGGGGGTTGGACATGAATGTGTTAGAGATCATCTTCTCTGAATGTTTGTGATATCATGGATGTATTGCTAGTCTGCTAAAAGAAGAAAGTGTTCTCTCCAATGATTAGCAAAGTAATATGTCTGTGTTAAATACTTTATCTACCTCATTGAATTGTTTATAGTTTTATGACTCTCCCATAGCACACAGCCTGGCCTGACCCCCACAGTATATGAATCACTGGCATGTCTACAGTTACTGTACTTGCACATCTAACAGCTACTTAGGTCCTACTGTTTAGCAAAGCATACATAGTCCTTCACTGCCCAGCTTTCTGTAAGTTTGGGACATTGTGCAGACAGCCCATGCTTAGGGCCCCACTGAGTATCTCACCCCTCAGCAACCCATCAGGGTGCCTCTCTGTGTTGCAGATGAGAAGAAGGGCCATGGCATAGCAGGTCAGACATAGGAGATAGAGGACTACCACAGGGAAGTAGAAAACAGGAGCTAATCACTGACTTTTAGCCCCTCATCACAAGTGATCCTGCAGTTCTGCCTTGGTGGTGCCAGAAGAGCTCAGCATCCCTGGAAAAGCAGCTACTGACCTTTGTAGAGTGGTGTTTCTCTGGCCTTGTTGGAGATGTCGGGCTCAGCCCCAGCCTGCAGCAGGGTGAGCAGGCAGTCCAGGTTGCCCCGGCTGGTGGCCAGGTAGAGAGCTGTCTCCTCATTGAGGGTGCGCTGGTCGATGGTGCCAGGGTATGCTGTGAAGGAATGGTGAGCTCAGAGTCATTGTGGCATGTAATGCACCATCACCCTTCTAAGTCCTTGAGGGCTTAAGTAAGTTTTTGTTGTTTATTTCTTTTCCTTTTCCATAAGCAGTCTAAGTTAGGAATATACTATAATGTTACTTTAACTCAGACTGAGTATCTAAATCTGTCTTCAGTTTAGATTAAAATGTTCAGCTTTGGCCACTAGTGATGCAGAAAGTTGTTGAGCAACTGCTCTTCAGCAGCAGTTTGAAAACAAACTACAGTAATTAACCGCTTTCAAGCACCAGCAAAGAGATGCTGGGTTGGATCTCCCCCCAGGGGAAAGTGGCATTATTCCTGTCAGCTACAGCAGCTAAGCAGCCCACAACAGTAGAGAGCTCAGCTTCAAGGCCTTAGCATGAGAAAGCCAGGGCTTGGCAGGATCTAACCTGTGTCACTTTCTCCCAAATATTCTAACTTTTAGAGGCTTCAGTCTGGAAACCTACTTTCCAAGAGAAGGTGAAATTAATATACAGGCAGGGAGGTTGGAAAGAAGCTTCATACACAGCCCCAGGCCAGGATTAAAATACTGCTAATTTGGCCTTTTAGTTTATTCATTTTCTTCTTTTCCCTTTTGTAATTAGTTAGTTTTAGCTTTACTGACCTTTTTGCAGCAGGCTCAGGCAGCCCACTTGGCCATAGTATGCAGCTTCATGGAGGGGTATCCAGCCATCCTTATTAGGTACAGAAAGGTTTTTTCCTGATTTCATCATGTTGCATACTGCTTTTTCATCTCCATTCTTGATTGCTGCCACTACAGGGTCAATTTCTCTTTAAAACAAGATTAAAAAACTTGGTTATTGTTTCCTTCATTACTGAGAAGCTTTCTGCAGTGACATCACTGTTTTATTTGGCCAAAATAGTGAACCCCTGCAGTCTGTATAGCAAATATTTGTACCGTGAGACACCGTAGGGCCTGTAAAGGTAAAATTTGTCTTCTCTGATTTTGTCATTGTCAGCAGATCAGAAGAATCACTGTCTGGAGGAACTGATCTCTCTCCTCAGAGTGTAAGGAAAGTGTAGGTGTAACTAATGTCTGGCATAAATACTTATATTTTAGACATTGGAAGTTGTGGAAGACTGGCTCTGACATTCCTCTATACACTGTGGAGTGTCCATGACTGATAATTTCATCACCTTGCTGTTCCATGTTGCATGGTGCTTCCATATGAGATCTTCTAAATAAGATCAACTTTGAAGAAAATTACCCCTCTTCATCCTTGAAGAAATTTTTAGATTTGATTTGCATGTGGCTTTAACAGAAACTATCAATAAATCTTACTCTTGTATTTTGAAGATACTTTATATTTCCTCTCACAATCCTGTTTTCAGAATTTAGCCAGTGCATTTATGAAGAAGGGAGAGCTCTGATTAGACCATGTGAACTGGGGTGTTGGTCTTGGCTCTCCTTTCTTCATCCAGGGAAGACTGAAAAAAATCCACCTACCCTCTGCCAAGCATGCATTCCTCACACTCTGGGCAGCAACCCACTTCTCCGAGCTCTCTGAGTGTTTGCAGAGCAGAGCTGACCTGGGCACACCAATCCTACTGCAGAGTGACAGCGACAGCTTCTGTGAGTCTCCCCACACAGCGGGAGTCCCAACACTGCCTGACAGTCACTGTGCCCTGTGTCAGCAGTACCTGAACAGGACCTGCCACCCTCCTTCCACCCATTCTGAGGCTGCTGGTAGCACGGCCGAGGTAGGGAGCTGGGGAGCTCGGACCCAGCAGCCAAAGCAGGCAGAACCCTTGCCCATGGTGGGCAGTAGCTCTGTGCATGTTGGTGGGCTGTGCCTTCCAGTGTTGGCATCTGCTTGGGCTCCAGCTGAGCTGTGCTGGGATAAGGCAGCCACAGCTTTGTTATTGTGATGCACTAAATGACTAAGATTCAGCACAGCCAACACTGCAGAGGAAGAAGCACTTTACCAATTCTAAGGGCGACTTGCAAAAAATGAACGTGGGCTATAGTTTCAGAGACAGAAAACAAGAAGTTGCAGAAAACGCTGGAGCCTTTGTGGTTTGAACTAGCTCTACAGAGAAAAACTTGCAGTTGTGAAGTCAGAGACTGCAGGGTGCATGTTGAACTATTAGCACTGCCAGGGCAGGAATACAGCATGTGATGGAGGTCATGCAGGCCAGTGATGATGGGAACAACAAGAAACTTCAGTTATGACAGGAAGAAAGTCTAAAATACCCCAACAGAGTGAGATCAGAGACAGAAAAATATGGGCAGGTCAGCACAGGAGTCTTCACAAAGCCGTATACTGGTGCAACCTGTGCATTTAGTGGGAGTTACAGGAGGAGCACTGAACTCCATTACCTTGTAGGGGCTGGACAGACCAACAGTCTGAAACTCACACAGGCCTCGCTAATTTCTGTTTGCCAAAAGGTACACAATCTATGCCATAAACACTGATATTAGCAGTAAAAGAAGGCACCAAGCTGCTTTTCAGGACCTGGAGAGGAACAGGTGACCTCAACACTTGTGCCAGGGCATGGGAAAAGACACCATTTCCCAGGTGAAATAGTACTTGGTGCCACTTGCTCCTTCTCTATAGCTGGAAGCAGTGATTTCATGACAGTAGGGTCACAAAAATAGCAACACTGGAATGAGGAGAGATATGGGACACAAGGCCAGGCATTTTGCCTGAGAAGATAACAGCTAGAACAGGCAGCTGCTGTCCTGGCCACAGCCCTCCCAGGAGGAATCGACTGACGTTGTGATAACTGCTGGCCAGATGTCCCAGGGACGCTGCTGTACCTCCATACTGCTTAGAGTACCCTGGGGACTAAAGCTAAGATTCCTAATTGTGTACGTACAATAGTTTTTTATGCAGGTGTTTGAGCATTTTGTTGAAGTCTGCTGACAGCAACTATTGGCATTTTTGGCTGGGAGGGGAGGTGGAGGTGGGGGATCTTCATCTTTCAACACCTCTGGCACAAGGCTGCTGAAACCATCTGTTGTTTTGTGCAAAGACTCATGTTACACATGTAGGGCTGTGACCTCAGGATTTGGGCACATGATATAATTACTGGTGCTTAATGAATTACTGCATGCCAGGTGGGACATGGCAGAAGTCTGCTCATGGGGCTGGCTCACAGCAAATGCAAGGTAAATCACATTATCTGAGACCTCAGGGAAAGCAGGAGGGTACCTTGGATCTGTGTTAGGGTTAAAAATGCGTGAAGAATCAGTTACTATTCTGCTTAAGCCCTCAGATGTTGAATGAAGCAAACTTCTGTTGGGTTCCTTGACCTTAAATGATTCCTGAGTAAGATGAGGGGGGTTGCTGGACCAGGCTGCAGATGCTTTAGCCAAGAAAATTCCAGATCAGAACAGAAAGTTTAATGAATGTCCATGTGAAATCCTTGTTTTCTGCCTGGCTTATAGTTGGCTGTTATAAAAACCCATCACATTCTGCTGCCTGGATTTCATCAGGTATAGAAAATACAAGTATTAAAACTATGGAGGAAGTCTGAAGATATGACGAAATCTTAACCTTATAGGCAACTCAAAAGAATTACTGCATTTCAAAGACCAGTAGGCAAGATAATAAATACCCCTTGCAGATGAGATATATGGTGAGATCAATTCTGAGCGCTGAAGAAGAGGTTCAGTGGAGCATAGAAAGGTTCAAGAAGCTCCTTCTTTTCCTGGCAGCCTGGAGAGCTGCGGGCAGGATGAAGGAACAACACTTCCCCAGATGAAGTCAAATACCATCCCTGCCTAGCTATGAGACTAGGGCTATAAAACAGTCATGCCATCATGCTCTCCTAGGACTTCCCAGCTATCTTTTTGCTCTACCTGACAGCAGAGGTGGGCTAGTTTATCAGCCTTCTTGTAGACTGAACTCTATTGAGCTACCTGGTGGAGAAGAACAGCCTGCCCTCAAGACTTCTGCTGCACCCAATGCATCAGAGGCATGCAAGCAGTGCAGAGCACTTAAGTAAGAGGATGCAATTTCAGTGTGGCCAAGGAAAGCTGGCAGATGACAGGGATAAGGCAGGTTTCATGTTGTAGCAGGAAGAGGTTTTCACAATGGTAGGGAGTGCAATGCCAGTGGAGGGCCAGGTACAGAGCCTGGATCAGCCAGGATGCAGGGGGAAGTGGGGGAGATTGTAAAGCTGGGTGAGGGGTGAAAGGAAGAAGAGTGGTGGTAGGGTAGTCACTGTGCCTGTGCTTCCAGGGAGGGACTTGTAAGATGCATTAAACAAGATTTGAACTGGGTAGATAGAATAGGCGGGAAGTTTCTTTTCTGCAGGACACAGGGAAGTGCTGGCTGTAACGCTTTTCTCTTGTCATCTGGTAGCTAAGGGCAGGTGCATGTATCTATTCTGCCCTGCACAGAGGCGTAATAAACCCGCCATGGTCCAGACATTTCCAATACACACAGGCACTGGGACAGAGCTTGGGCCACTGTCTGCTTTTCTCATCCATGGCTATGTTCAACTAAGCTTATTTGCAGCCTCTGCCAACAGCAAAACATGGCCAGGAGGACCAGTCAGTCAAACCAGTTTCCTCCTTGGAAAAGGAGGATTCCTTGGGGATTTAAGTAAGCCCTCCTCAGTGTGGCTGGACTGCACACGTATGGCTGGTAACAGGCATGGCATCTTGGGATACATTTTTCCCCCTACTTTTTCCCGTTGCTGAGCCCTGAACTTAATACCAATGTAGTTACTATCAGCACCTGCCTCCCTCATCTATCCTGATCGTAAGTGAGCCAACCTATATAAATTAACCACAGTGCAGTCATCTCTTTCTGTTGTCCTTGTCACCTCAGAGCTTCTGAGTGACCCAGAGTCCCCAGGACATGAGCACTGGGGGGACGGAGAGAGATGAAGAAGGAGAAGAGAACAAGGGAGACTTGAGGTGTGTCACCTGCAAGAGCATGGGCATGGTCTGGGGCAGCGGGGAGGTTGGAAGGAAGAACAGGAGTGCAGCGAGGGTGAGGTGCATGTGTCAGCGAGACCTCCTCCAGATGAACACCACCATTTCCCCCCACCAGGCACCATCACCACCCAGAAGAGATGTCTCAAGGAGAGAGTGGGTAGCAAGGCTTGTTTTGACCGCAGGGGAAAGCAGGAGAGGGAGAGGGAGACACTTACACGGACTGGGACGTGCTGCTGTCGTGCCTTCGCCTGACCCCCCAGGCTGCCCCCGAGCTGGATGGCTGAGCACGGCCTGTCTGCTGGGCCGCCAATCTGGTGTGGCGATGACAAGAATGAAATAAGGAGAAATACTCCGAATAGGAGAAACAAGTCATGCTGAGGCAGAGACAGAGACACACATCCACAGAGACGGAGTGAGAAAGCCTGCCGGTCAGGGCTTTGAATAAAAGCAGATGGCCACGGCTTGCTCTGCACTGGATTCAGCTGCTCACTCAGCTCGAGTTTATTTTTGGCCCTCTGAGGAAGCGTCAGGGGATTCAAATGACCATATAAGACAACAGTGTGGTTAACCCTACCACCACCACCACACAGGAAGCAGGCACAAAGAGAGGTGAGGTGACATTCATCACCTCCAAAGTGCCAAGCAAGTGGGTCAGGGTGGGGGCAGCGGAGGACCCAGAGCCACTGGATGTCAGCTCCTTTTCCAGCTTGGCTCTCCCAGGTGGCAGAAGAGTTCAGCAATGCTACAGATTTGGTGCTACAAGCCTCAAAGGTTTTCCCTTTGGTGAGAGGTCGTACACTCCTGGGCTGGGTTAATGCACAGAACTGCTAATGCTGCTTTTTGCCAAAATAGCAGGTGTTGAAGGACCTCCAACAAGGTCGGGACCAAATGGCCAGGGAAGCCCTTATTCTCCCCTGCATCGGGTCTCTACAGGAGAGCTGACTGTACAAATGCACAGTAACCACACCGAGAAACCACAGCCTTTGGGAGCAGGACTGCTGGCAGCACAGCATCCCGATTCCACAGCTATGCACATGCTTGCTGCTCATCAAATTGTCCCCAGCTTCCCAGCCTTGGAAACCAAACAGGTTTGTTTCATTACCACAGGCGGTAATGAGCAAGGCATCAGAGGGTGGTGGAGTTACAAAAAAGGAGGAGGAACAGAACTTTTGTAGCTCTCAGTTTATTAAAAAAGGGAAAATTAAAGTAACTTAAAAGATTAAAAGGATATTTTTCCTTGTTTTGGAGGTGACTTTGGAATCTATTCCCTTCCTCCTTGAGAAACCTGCCTTTTGTAAAATGAAAGGGGAACAACATCTGGGTTTGAAGCTGTCAGCAGGTCTCTGTGACCACAGCTCAGCATTGCAGGGGAGGGGGATGCTGCCACGATTTGGTGTCTGGAGCTGCTCTTGGCTAAGAGTGGCATGCTTGAAGTCAGACTGATCTGAAATAACCACATCCTTTAAAAGCTGAAGTATTTAACAGGTAGTCAGCTCACACTGTTTTATATACATATTTTTTGTGCCTCTCTTACGTTTTCTCATAACAGATGCTTTGCTCCCTCTCTGGCAAAGCTTGGCATACAGTGGGGGAAAGGAGCAGCTGGCCTTGGGAGGGCTTCTGTTGTTCAGGAAACCTTGTGGCTGTGCCCCTTTATTTGTTTTATTTGTTGCTTAAAATGGACAACATGAAGCAAATTCTCCTCTCGCTGCGAGCACGTAAATTGTTGACCTCACTGGATTTATAGCAGACTCCGGCTTTGACACTAATGACAGACTCGCAGAGGAGCCGCCTGGCACAGCTAATTAGAGAGCACGTGCACTGACAGGGAGCCTGGTTTTCCTTCCTGGGCAGGGCTCTCTGGGGGAGCAGCTCGGGCTGGCACTCGCTTACCTTTGCCAGGGGTAGATGCGGTAGGGAGGGTTGTGGGGGCTGGCACGGCTCGGGGCAGCCACCTCACCAGCACGGGCCACCATCGACTTCTGGGGGCTCTGAGCCGCTGGCTGACCTGCTGCATCCTCTTCCAAGCTCTGCTGGATGGCCATCTTTATAAGCTCATCTTCGCTCAGGCTGCTGTACAGACTGTATTCCTCGCAGCCTATTGTTTGTCTTTGAGTGTTTGCTGCCGTTGTAGCCATTTTTATAATTCTTTGCTTTCCTGTAAAAGGAAATTGTGGCCATCAAAATCTGGAAAAAAACTCAACTATTGTGTGCTGTCATTCAGGTGTGCCTCTTAACTAGACTGACCAGAAAATCCTTCAGAAATCCTTCACCAGGGAGAGAACATTATCAGCTAAAATCTGCTTGTAAACTTAATGAACTAACTCCTTTCAATTACACAGAAATAACTGGTTTAGCTGGTGTTTAAAAAAGGGGGAGTTGCTGCAAGCAAGGCAAGTTTTTATCTGCTTATTCCGGTTACCACATCTCAAGAGAAAAATAGGTAAAGGAAATCCCCTTAAGATTAAAGAGATACATTTTTGAAATTTATTTGGGAGAACACCAATGGATGTCTCTTTTTACTGGTTTTCTTTCTTGCTGTAATTGCAGGAAATTAAGGGAAGAGGTTTGTCTCTTTGCTGGTTCTCTGTAAGGACAGGTTCTCCACCATGAAGAGCAGAGACGCTTTGTAATTTTTTCCACCTTATCTGGAGATCTCTCAAGCAACATGCAAAGCTATGCTTTGAAGTGACTTTGTTTCACTCAGTGAGGAGAGCAACACCACACTGCTCTGTTTCACTTCTGATTTTTGCTTTTTCACAGAACAAAGTTCAAGGTCACGAGCGAGATGGAAATGAGAGAAGGGGGAATTGGGCACACTCAGCAATCACAGAATGACTGTGAACCACCACTGCAGGACTCTAAAAGGCAAAGACAAGTCAAGATACTGCAGAATTTCCAGCAGTGATAGGGGAAGTACTAATGCCATGAATGGTACAATGCTCTAGCAGGATCTCATTCGGATGCCAGAGAGCACTCTGGCCATCAGTATTCAAGAGCCAAGGGTTTATTTTATGGGAGGAAGTGGAAAAGCTTGCCTCTCTTAAGGAGATAACAGCCAGCGCAGAATAGGTTTGATTTTATAAGCGCTGAGCGAGAGCTGTGTAAAATAATGGGGAGACTGGGATGAGGAGCAATGGGAACAAGCTGCTCAGGAAGACATGGACGTGACAGGGGAGGACAGGGAGCTAGCAGGAGGGGACTGTGGAGGCATGTCCCCCAGGTGCAGAGAGGCGAGGGGCTGCCTGAGTGTACCAGTGGGGTTGCTGAAAAAGCTGCCTGCTCCCACCCCGTGGCTGCCAGTCCCTGTCCCATCAATGCCACAGCAAGGTTGGTCTCCAGCTCCACACAGCCCTCCTCTGCCCGGGATCAGGTCTTACTGATCTGGGCCAGCCGGCAGAGCCATGAGGATGAGGACAGCAGAACCACCCAGCTTCCCACTGCTCAGGATCTGCCTCAGCAGGAGCCTCAGGGGAGCTGTCAGCTCCCTTTCCCTGTACAGCTGCTCTCTCCTCCAAGCGCCCGGGTCAGCCTGGTTTCCTGGGCACTCACACTGACACCAATGGCAGAGGGGTCCAGCAGGCCACAAGCCTCACACCAGGAAAGTGCCCTGCTGTAGCAGCTCTTGCTGCTCTGTGCACAGCCAAGAGACAGTCCTGACCTGGAGGAAATGGCAGCTCCCCAAATACAATTTGAAGACATTGCAAGAGCTTGAATCAATCAAGTAACTTAAAATCTTGGATTTAGGGTTTTCACTTCAGACATGGTGATATCTCCCACATCAACAACCACCTCAGGCTCTAAACCCACTCCAGAAGAAGTGGAAACACTTCAGGGTAAAGGGAAGCCCAGCAGATTTCAGATTGACATCATGACTTTTAACAACAAAGAATATATTTTACAGCCATGAAAAATACCAAAATAAAACCTTCAATTGCTGTAAATAATACAACCCAGTTTTGGTGGTTTTTTCTCTCTCTCTCTAATTTTTTCTTTATTTTCAGCCAGATGTCTCATGGCTGCTGTTGCTTCCCTTCTCCAGGGGGTGCCTCAGCTCCACTGTGACCCTCACTGTCCCGAAGATCCAAGCCCAGGCATCACAGCGCTGATAGCTTCCCTGTGCCCCCGCTGCTCCGGTACCTGCCTTTGGCTGCTCTCCAGCCAGCAGCTGGCTGAGAACCATGACACAGCTTCGTTTGTCCAGCAGCTGCTGCTGCTGTCTGGCTTGCTCAGCCCCTGGCATGGTGGGCAGTACTTACATAGTCGCTCAGCCTAGGAACTCACGTAGTAGCTGCAGATGTGTGGAATCCACAGGCTGGAGCTGGAAGGCTCGTCTGCAGCATCCAGCACTGCAATGCCTGACTGTAGGGACCTGGCCCCAGTGGTGACTCAGAAACCTAAACAAACCCGTCAGCAGAGAGGGCAGGATCTGATCTTAAGCTCCTAATGGAGGTGATGCACAATGAATCCTTGGAGAAGGCAAGAATGGAGATGAAACTGCTCCTCTCTGAGGGCAACCCACACCAGTGCAGCCTGGGACATGGACCCATACTCTACATCCTCCCCAGTCCCATTGCCAGCATCCTTATGGCAGTGAATCCATCGCCACTGTGCTTCTGAGCTGGGTGTTGCAGTGCCTTCTGTGGCAGCCTGGGCTTTAAGGACTGTACAGGAGACCTCTGCCAACGTGACTCCACACCCTGGCACAGAGGAGCTAACTGATATCGCTCCTTCACCACATCCCAAATGGATCTAGGTATAAAGGCTGCTTCTGGACCTTCTTCCCCTCCCTCCTTTTGTTTCACACATTCTTAAGGCAAAGGGAGCAAAAGGGAAGATTTTACATTTGTGGGGATAACTCATATTTCATCCTCTTATCCTTTGTAGGGGTTAACTGGGTCCAACCCACTAACAGAGAAAAGGGAGAACCTCTCCTGCATGTTGGTGAGCCTCACTAATCTAAATATTTTGACAGGAATTCCACAGAGTGCAGAAACAACAGCACTGGCTGCAGCTCCCATCACTGACTCATGCTGCAGGGAGAAACTTCATAGGGCTCAAAATAGAGAAAGCTTTCAGTTCTGCTCATGGCACTGCACAACACTATGAAGGTGTGGGGGTCACATCCTGGGGCTGCAGGAGTTTTTGGGTCCTTACTGAGAGCCAGGGACAGCCTTGGCTGCCCTGAACCCCTGCAGAGAGTGTTCTAGTTGGGTTTGAAGCTCTTCCTGCATCCCCCTCTGGTCTCCACTTGCTCAGACAAGTGTGTGTGTGCAGTTTGCCTGTGTGCTGTGCCTGAGTGTGGCAGGAGGCAGGGCACGTGCCTTCTTCCCCACAGCCCCCTGCAGAACAGAGCACAGCAGAGCCACCACCCTCCCCTTCCACCTGAGGATGCTTTTGTTTGAAGCTGCAGGACCACAGGACAGGGGCACTGGTCTGAGTTATGTCTGTAAGAAGCCACAATGGGCCAGCTGAGCTGCAACAACAGGCTGAGCACATGCCCTTGGCTGGAGGCTAATGCACCACAGCCTGATTCAGTTTACCCTTCTTTCCCTGAGGACAAGCTCAGTGGCATCACCTGGGAGTGCCCTTGCTCAGCTGACACAGCAGGGCTAAGTTTACCCCATCTGAGGCCATCGGTGAACTGCCAGCCACAGACTTATGAAAGACAGTAGGCTAATGTGCTATAAGCTAAATATTTTCCACCTTCTGTAATGAAGGTATGAAAAAAATCAATCTTTGTTGCTAGAAATGCTTGAACTAGTTTGGATTAGTAAGATCTGGCCAAAGTGGTCTTTCTAAATGCAGCTTGAATCTATTTCCTTGCTCTAAGCCAGCTTACTGTAGGTTTAAAATATTGGAATTAGATTTAAAAGTTAAATGCTGCGTTCATTCTTCATCCTAACTTTAAGTTTTGGGGGGATGTTTTAACGTTTGGCTGTACTCTGCATTTCTCCAGCAGCCCAAGAGCCCATCCTCACAGGCAGGTAGCACACAGCATCTACTAGAACAGCAGAACCTGATTTTTAAAGCTGTGGGTATAGTGCCTTTATTATTCCTTAGAGAGTGCTTTGCTTTCAGGTCTGGGTGGCTTCACTAGTGATCTCTCTTGGCAGAGACATGTCTTGGGATTCTGCTGTCTGTGCTGCCATTTAGTAGCTCAGTCTGACAAGATCTTCTGTAATCTAAACTTACCACCATTTCCACATAGAGTCTGGTCCTGATTTTAATTTTGTCATCCAGATTTGAGTGAGAGTTTTTTAATTCAGATGTAGTAATCAGGTCTGTGCCATACAGAGGCAACTTAGCTGCATCAAGTGACCAGAAGGTAAGGCTGGAAATAAAATACTTGTGCAAGGACCATGCTGCCGCCTTCTAACCTGTGTTAACGAGCAGCTGTACCTGGTAGATCTCTGAAATCAAAGGTACTGCTCACAAGGGGGAGTACTAGTAATCACCTACATGATGGCAAAAGCCAGAGACAAACACAATTAGGTTGCTATTACATTCGGACTACAAGCTCTCTCAACATACAGTGATTAGGAGAATGGGCTTTTGATCCCTGATGCAACATAAATAAACAAGGATTACGGCTGGCTTTGAACACGCAGAACCGTGCAATTCAATGCCATTAGCATCTGAAACAACTGGTCCCCGTTGATAGCACTTCTTTAAAGAAAAGCTTAGCGAGGCTGCCTGTCCCTCCTCAATAGACCCCAGGCAGCAGAATTAGCAGAATTACTTATTTCTGTCAGAGAAGGATGGCAGGTGAGTGACAAGGCCATTAAGGGAACAGAGCCAGACTTTGCCTGTCTTTGCGCTGAGTTTATCCCAGTCAGCTTGTAACTGAATACAGAACCGTGTTATTTATGGCTCAGGGTGTTATAAACCACATTTGTAAAAACATAACCAGTCTTTGGAGGCTGCAAAAGAGAGAAAAGAGGAGCAGCTTCATCATTTTGCCTTTTTCAAGGAATGGTGGAGCCCCTGCTTCTGCAGATCCATGTTTGCCTTTCTATGTGTTTGTCTTTACTTCTGAAAGCAGCAGGAGCACACATGGGGGAAGGAATACACAGCTGGATGTCTTCACAGCAAGCTGAGCCTCTTCTTCGGTTCTTACTGTGGCATCTTTCAGGACAGATCCTCTGCAGGCAATGGAAACCAGACCAACTTGCAGCACTTGAAGTGCTCACATTTTAGGTCAGTTTCCTGATAAACTTTTGCAGTTTTCCAAGGGTATTATATTGGATAACTATTGCAAGGAAGCAAATGATTTTGCAAAACCAGAAAGATTTCAGTGCCCATCAGATCTGCCAGAGCTGAGACATCAGAAGGATGACACCTCATGCTGTCAGGCTGCGGCAACAGGCAAGGATCCTTTGTAGTGACAGCTTATGCAAACCACTCAAGTTCTAGCCCAGTGCTGAAGGAGCAAAGCCAGGCTTCTCGAAGGAATCATCTGAGCAAACAAATCCCCTTGCTCAGACCCAGCTGTCAAAACAGGTCACCTATCAGTATGGCATATGCCCTGATGCCACCAAATCATGATTCTGTGCAAATTCTTTACTGGAAATCATACACCTGCAAGCTTTTATTTCTTCTCAGAACGTATTCATTCACACAGCAATCAATGCAATATTAGCTTCATGTCAAACCAACTAGAAATTTAGAAATTAATGATTTGCTGATGTCATTTTTCTCCTTCACACTGTGCCTTGCATGCTACATTCTACCTTAGTATGTTGTAGCTATAGCATTGATTTCTGAGCAAGATACTCTAGGGACAAAGATACAAGCATCACCTGCAAGCAAAAGAAAAATGAGGAAATGACAGAGCTACTGTTCTGCTTATCACCAGACAGTGTTTTGTGGCATATTTGAAAAAAACCCAAAGCCCAAAACAAACAAAAGCAAGTCTCAAGGCTGTGTTAGGGTGTTAGATTACAAACTGCTGTAGGAATAAATATTTGCATAGACATAATGAACGGAGAGATTGAAAGTACTAGTAAGTTCAAAACATGCATATTTGCATTACCTTTTTGTTCTGAAATAAAAGGGTAATAATAGTGCTGAAATGGGTTATCTTCTTGGTTAAGTCTTAATTCAGAAAATCCTCGCTGGTATTTGTCTCCCTGCTTTGCCGGGATGTTTCGATCAACTGCAGGACAGCTTTGAAATACGCTCGCTTTGAAGCCTGGAGTTTATTTCTGGATCACCCCATGATCAGCGAATACAAGCCAAAATATAAGTTGTTCCCAATCTCAGATTTCCTGTTTGAAGATGCACAGCAGAAACTTGTACCAATCCTAAAGTTCTTCTTTGTTGCATTATCTGAAGAACTTCACTTCATCAACATCCTGTAGCTAAATGACACAAAGTTGACCTTTCTATTACATCATTATTTATTGTCCCTGACAAGTAGACCATATATGGATATGTTTCTGGAACCTAAAGAAGAAAAAAAATTGCCATATAATTTTGAAGTAAAATATACTGTCCTGGAGAGTTTTATTTGCCTGGGGAGAAGTGATCTGCATTTACTCTTGTTTTAGCTGATACTTATTAAACAAAACAGCCAAACATTACATGGGTATTTACTGATGTGTTAGAGTTGTTCATACATTTTTAAGGCTGCAAGTTTGAGACTTCAGGATTCCAAAAGATGACAACAGCACTTGTGAACCTGTTCCAAGTAGTATTTTTAAGAGCTTACTCGTGGAAAAGGACTGCTCCCATACCACCTAAATGTGAACAACAGATTCTCTCTCAGACTCCTCAAGGCCATAAATGTGAGGTGGTACCCATCTTCCCCATCTTCTGGAAGAGGGCAAGCTAGCTGAGGAGTTAGCACTGATCCAGGGATGAGTTAGAAGAAAAGAGTTGGGCACATATAGAAGAACTGACTTGAACTTGAATTGTCTGGATCATGGGAATAATAATACTCACTTTGGGAAGGTTTCCATGTGTTTATCCAGCTAATACAATGAATGAAGGAAAACTGTAATAGGATATCAAAATTATGCCTATGCATTTTCCTTCAGCTCGTTTAACTCATTCCCTTGGCAAAACATTGCATATATGGAGAATAAAGCCGAGATGGAAGTAGGTCTGGAATCCTTTCTGAATACCTTGTGGAGGCTCAGGTTCGCTGTAGGCACCCTGTCAATGCATGAACACCCCCATCTAAGGCTTAACAAGAACAGTCTTGAAGCAAAAAAATGTAGCAAGACCATATCATCCACTAATACATGATTCCTTTCAGCTCAGCTGCTTTGGTTTTATTCTTTCAGGACCAGCATCATTCCCTCTCCATCCTTGCTCCTGAATCCATCTCGCTCCAGCATGACATGATGGTGAGTACATGGCACATCTTTCTTCCCTGCTGTCTGAAAAGCTATCTGCCCCTCATACCTAGTGCTGTGACTGCTTTGTCCAAAGTTAAGGTCATTCAGCAGTAACTGTGACAGACAAAGGAGCCCTGGATGTCATCACCAGGAGTGTGAGAAACTTTTATGCCCTTGACAAGATGTCAGCCAACCCTCTGTGACTTTTAAACAACACCCAGTGCTTTTTTTCCTTGATACTATTTCAAATTGTAACGCCTTGGCTTAAAACCAGGAGCATCTCCCACATTTGACCCTTCTGCTTGCTTTTTGGGAATCTCTCACCCTTGATCACTGAACTCAAGAAAAAATTGCTGATACTGTGATGCAGATTCATGCTTTGCAAAGGCAAAGGTGTCTAAGTCTTCCAGGATGGCCTGTTTGATTATGACAAAGACATTGGGGCTCAAGGTGCCATCGGCTCTGAGCATTGCAAGTGGCTCCTCATGCCATCATGGCAAGCACACTGCAATTCCCTTCCCTCCCATGTTCCTGGGCTTCCTTGCAGAGCTCTGTGCGCCCTTTATGTATTTGAAGCTGCTGTGAATGTTGATTCACCATTTTCCAATAAAAGCACAGGACTCTGCTTCAGAAGATCTATTTTCAGATACCATTAACTCTCTCTTTTGTCTTGAGTAAATCATTTAACTCCTCTGTGTATCATTTTCTACATTAGTGAAGTGGAAATAATCAAATGCCTTAACTTTGAGAACAGTCCAAAATTCCTTGCAGATGGGAAGCCAACAGGACTACTTATATGGAGAGAGACTGCTGAATAAGACCTTATTTAATTACTATCTGTGAAATCCTCAGAGGAAGACCTCATATAAGTTTGAATTTTAATTACAGAAATAATACTACTCAGAAATGAAATCATACATTTGGGGGTTGATTTTTTTTTCCCAATAAAACAATATTGTGGCTTTATTACAACATATCCAAAGCACAATAATAACAATGATGATTTATTAGCATTGCATCAGATTGCCTAATATTTCCCCTGGGGCATGCAAAGTTACAGATCTGCATTTTCAGCTTAACCCTGAGGCATTTCAATAGATTACAAATGTCACCTGCAAAAACAAATATGTAAATTTACACTATTTTCTGGGACATTTCAAACTCAGACACTGCATGTTAGATCCATTTGCTGTCTCTAAATAGAAGTGATGGAAATGGCCAACTCATGCTGATGGGGGAGTCAGCTAGGGTCTCACGAACAGGACACAGTAAAAGAGATTTGAGTCTGGGAGGAGAAGAGAGGATGACCATGTGAAAACAAATGGCGAAATAATCAGCAAGATTGTTTTCTTCTTCATATTTCCTCAAAATAGCCAGCAGAAGCCAGGTTAGGAAAGCAAATTTAAAATTTCTTTCCTTTGTCTCTACTTCCATTATTTGAAGTAAGTAGCCCATCGTCACTACTAAGCCCTTCAGCTCTACTAAACTACACAGCTGAATCTGGCAGCTGAGGCTGGAGGAAAAAACAAAGTTCGTTTGTGCATCCCAGGAGACTGGTGAGCTTGTGACTGACTCATTCTGTGTGCAGAGCTGCCACAGATGTGCCTTCACATGATGAAGGGCAGGTGAGAATGGACATTAGCACAAACTGTCTGCCTGTATCTACCTATGGTGACTAACTACTGCATCCAAACACTTGGCATATATGTGGCTGTTCTGAAAGGAAGAAAATACTGACTAGTTCTGACAGTAACAGTTCCTGGACAGAAAATCCTCATAATACTTTGCCTCAGGACAGCATATCTCTTTGTGCACCAATTACCTGTAACTGTTGTCTTGTTACTTAGATCTGGTCTCAACTTTTTTACTTCAGAAACACAGCAAGGTATTTTGAGTGGCATATTTCCCTGAGAGCACAGAGCTAGAGTACACATCCTTTACCATGATATCCAGTGAGCAGAGCTTTGCATTCAGTGTTGCCATGCTGTGCTTCCATCAGACTGTCCCAAAGATTAAATGTGAGCACCAGAACCACAAGCACCTCTCCTGTGCCTCCTGCTACTCAACCCACGTTAAAATAACAAGAATATAGAAACTCCCACAAGAGAAGATGGTTTCAATTTCCTTTGCAAGAACTAATGATTGCTTTGGCCACAATACCTTGAGAGGGGCAAGGAGCCAGAAGCACTTCTATGGGAAAAGGTGCAGGATGTCACACATGCCCAGGGGTAACGAATATGATATACATTACTCCTTACTAACTTTGCTGCCTAAATACTTCTTTGCTGGAAAGATGTAGCTGTTTTGAGATCACTCTACCAAGATTATAATTCCCCTTTCAGGAGGAATTTATCCCACTTCAATGGCTGCTGACACACACCCTGAGTCAGGATGGCCTTTGGCTCAGTGTATGACTTCCACCTCTGCACAGTGGCTCCTCACGGAAAATTTTTCCCTTTCAAACCAAATCAAAATGAAGTCCTCACTCCTCTGGAAATATGACATGATCCTAGTACCCAGGTCCTAAGACCCATTTCACGTATCCGATGACTCAGCCCCGCCAGTGAGCTTTGTAAGAGTGTGCAGCTACTACAGTCAATGCCACTCTGCAAATGTCACCATAAGGTCACATCCACTGACTCAACCTGAAAGAAGAATCAGTCAGAGGGAACATGAAAATCTAATATGAAGTGAACACAACCCAAAGACTATATGAACAAATACATGCTCCTTGGAGGAAGAGGGAAATCATAAACATTATCATTTAGTTCTCTTTGCTGTGCAAATATCATTTATCTTATGTTAAAATGTATGTTAGTAAGAATTCTAATGAAAGACTCGCCTTTACCTTGACCTTTACAAAACCCACAAAATTCAGAGATATTGCTGCAATCCCAGTGCTCTGAGGCTCCTTCAGGGGAGCAGGAGAATGAGAATGGCAACCTGAGACACAAGCTGCTGTGAATAGCAAAGATCCTGGGAAAAAGAGTGTCTCCAAATTAATGAAATATGAAACCAATTTTTATGGAAAACAACTTTTTCACGGGTTTTTTAAAAGGAGTCCTTGGATATATGCAATGGCTGTTTACCTCTCCATTCAGTCTCTTAGGATAGTTTATTAACAAATCTCTCTTGAAGCTTTTCTGTGGTACTCTCTAATTCCTTTCAGACTGGTTTGTTTCGAACTACTGTGCCTGCTGTATGCAATAAAATTTATTGGATTGCTCTCCTTCCCTTCTTGCAACAACATGAGAGGCTTTCTGCATATGGATCTGTCTTTGCTTTACTCTTGCCACAGATAAACAGACCTTAAAAAACAAAAAAATGTTCATACCTAAATTCAGCATCTTGCAGTAATGTCCGTAACTTTTACCACAAGGAGTTACAGCTCCCTATATGCTTGGTAAGAAGCTAAGGCAGGTGCTAGCAGAGCAGCAAGGCAGAGCAGGACCCTCCTGTGCACAGCCCCAGGGGAGAGGTGCGTGGGTTGGGCTCTGGAAAGATGGGCTCCCGCCTGGCTTGGGATGAATGCTGGAAGTTGCTTCTGACCAACCCAGCTGGAAGTGAGTTTGCTGCCATGGGGCTCAGAAACTGAAAGCAAGAGGACAGGTTGTCCTCCACATTGATCCTGCTATGCTGGCCCAGAGATGAGGTGGGACACGGTTGGTTGCTGTGCAGACAAGAGCAGCAGAAGCTCCAGAACAGGCTGTGCTAAAGGACACTGCACCACCACCTCTATTTACCCAGTGCTGGTTTTGTGTGCTGTCAAACTCCTGTGTAATGAATACGGTACCTGAAGCCCTGGTCAAATGATCTGTCCTTTATCTTGCCATGGGGAAAGCTTCCTTGTCCTGCACTGACTGAGCACACAACAAGAGAGGAGCAGAGGTTTATGCCTCCTTTAAGTTCAAATCACAAAGCAACAGGTTTGATTCACAAGGCTGACATTTAATTATTTGCCCTACATCTCAGGTTAAATTTAGAGCTAAATTTAGGACAAGTGTCTGGACAGAATGTCATGACACCAGTGTATATCTGTTGCACAACATGCCATATGAACATGTAATGTTCAACTCGGTTAAAAATAACTGTACACTTACCTAACTCAGCAGACTTCTGTACTCTGTCTACTGAACTGGTAAGCAAACAGTGCAATAGTAAGAGTCACAAGCATACTGCAGAAAGAGATATTACGAGAACTAAAAGCAAGAAGACACAAAAAATATTTTCCTGTTTCTGTTCTTTGTTGCTTTTTTTTTTCAAGTAGTAAGTGCTGTTTCATAGTAATATGACAGTCCAGATAATAAAAATTGATGTGAATAAGTAAATTAGAGTCAAATTGGGAAGAGTTTTTCCCCCACTGAAGTGAGAGATCACTCATTCCTTAAGAGCAGAGTTAAATGGCTGTTAAAACTCCCACCCTAAGTCTACAAGAGGACAGATTCTTTCACGGTAAAAAAGTAGCTTGCTATGTACATGGGCTACATAGCACCAATTGATGAGGCCGAATCAGGTAGATCCAGATATCCAAACTAAACATCATTATCTTTCTTGAGCTGTGTTTGGAGATCATAGCTCCAAGAAAAACCATGCCTGGTTTACAAGTGTCAAAACCACAAAGTGAGATGGAAAATCTGTTTAACACCTTTATGCATAAGATGAGAACAGCAGAACAGCACAGATGAGGGTTGGAGTAAAGAGCTGAACTTCAGCCAAGCTGCTTTGATGTTGCTGAGAGCTGTAACAACAAGCAGAATGTATTTTCTGTACTTGAGCTGCAGCCATGCTTCGGTTCTTTGGCATTTATCTAGACACACCTTACTGATAGGGACAGGTTAGGGTGTTTTCACCAGGCCTTGTTTGGTGGGGCTGCAGGTGCCTCAGCCATGTGTGGGTGATGGCCATCACAGCTGAGATCTCCTCTGGTTACAGGAGCTGGCAGCCTCCGTGGCTCTTTGCTGAGGAAACATCCTTATAGGGCCCCAGCTCCACCCTGGAGATACAGGCTGGCAGAGGGCAGGTCACCAGGATGAGACAAAATGCTGAATGCTGCTGACCACCAACTGGAGAGGCCAATAGCTGTGCTAATCAGCTGGTTATCACTGAGAGCACCAGGGCAGCGTGCAGGGCTGCTGAGCAAGCACTGGGGGAGTGCCTGTGGCAGCTCAGCAAGGAGAGGGTTTTGTTTCAAGGCGATACAAGTGGGATACAGACAGTTCCCTGGCTCACTAGGCTAAAGCTGGTCCAGCCCAGATGGAGGGGGCTGGTACTTGATAGTTGCCCAGGAGCTGGTGGGAGCCTGTGCAGGCTCAGTCTGGGAACAGGCTGATCAATCACATCGTGGGCTGCAGTGGGTACTGTCTGGTCTCCTGAGACAAAACTCTCACCCTCAGGTGGGACAGTCCTTTGGGACCAGAGCAAGGAACAACACCATGTCAGTGTAGGGAAAGGTATCCATCTGCTTTATGCTTCTTCTCTGGATACCAAAGCACAGGCATGCCATTACAGCACCTTTCAAAAGTGCTTAAATCATGTTCATCATTTTTTCCTTTAATGAGTGATTTCCTTTTGACCTGAGATTGTGAGACAAGATAAGGTGTCTTAAACTATTCACGCTATATATGAGTGAAGAGGGTGCATGCAGGATGTCAAAGATATTTTCCCTGAAATGCTGCAAAGACTGAGTCATTTCTTGGTTGTCACGTTCTATTGTTCGTGAAAAAGGTTTTGCTTTCTCTGCCAATTGTACATCATGTCTGTCACATCAGTTGTGGTCACTATTATGTGTCATTGATTAACCTCTGATATAATCTTATTTTCTGTGGCTTGGCACCTAAAAATTAATCAGGCCAGTGGTCAGCTTAAGTGGACCCTCTAGGCTGACCCTAGCAATGGTAGTTTGGGAGCATTTGCAAGAAACTTTGGTGAGGATAAATAGTTCTCCTCAGAGACATCATGCAAGTTCATGACAACTGGTTTAAATCTTCAACACATGGCACTTTGCAACCTTTCCAAATATTTATTTGATTATTTACTCCTTAATAGTCTTGTTTTTGTATAACACTGAACCCAAATATGAATCTTCCTAAATTATTTATCTCCCTTACATTTTGAAGCAACAAGTCCCAGAGCCTCAAATAGCACATTCCCCTGCTATTGTTGTCATACTGCTGACAACCTCTTGCTGTGCACCAGTGAAGACGTACACGTGGCTGGAACACAGGAGCAGGGATCTCACTCCCTGACTGTGGGTCAGGCCCGAGGGGAAAGCCAGGCTGCAAACACCAGCCCAGATCTGAGTCACACGGAAACGACACTGGGGCATGCTGGAAACACGGAGCTCAGGTTGCACAGGAAACTGTGGTTAGCTTTAAAACACAGCCAAAGTCAAAAAAATCTGAAACCTCATACATGCACCAAGACTTCACTTTTTCAGGCAGCAGTACTTATTGAGTGTGCCAGGAGGCTCACTGGGGCAGCCTGTGCAGCACATGGCAGCAGCAGAGCTTGAGACACGTTTGTGTCTGGCAAGAACCAAAACACTGCTTCCTATCTCAAAAAAAAAGTGATTGATAGTGTAAATTTTCACTAGTTCTATGAAACATCTGTGGTTATGAGTTCATTGCTTAGGATAAGAAGAGGAATGGAGTGTTTCATAGTATTTTTACTTTTATTTTTTAAAGAGGAGGAAAAAGGAGGATTTACCAGAAACCACTGTAGTAAGTGAAGGGTGTTGTCCTCATTACTGATCTTTGTAATCACAATCCATACCACATGTTTGGCCTGAGGATCAGTTGATTTCAGCTCTGCATCACATCTGTGTAACAAAGCACAGAAACTAATATTTGTTTCATGGTAGGCTCAGGTATATTGCTTCAGCACCATGGAAGCTGATGGAGTCACACCAGAGTGAGGACAAAGCCATCAGCCAAAACGCCTGAAGGTCTCATAATACAATAGAAGTAACACACATAAACATGCAAAGAAATAATAAATCAACCAGGCATTACCAACCTTTCTTTCCCTAGGGTATTTTGTTATTTATGAAAAACTATTATTGTCTCTTCTTACCTTCTATCAACAGACACATGAATAAGGACTCTCTGTCTTTGTATGTATATGTGCTTATGAACAGATATTTTACTAGAAATCTGCTGTACTTGGGTAAAGACTGAAGTCCTTTACCTGAGATATCCATAACAGGTACAAATTAGTGTGGCAAGAGAATAGCTGGGGAAAATAATGTGGAAGATATGAGCTTTCTCCAGCTTTCTTCCTATAAAGAAATTGTTCATATAGTTAAAACTCTACTTCCAGACAATTTCCATCTGTCCTTACTGGAAAACTGACAAACAAGGGCAGGGAACATAGATTTTTGCATTTATTTATGTAAAGAACAAGCAGATCCCTAGGTACTATAAATCAATACTTTCCTGATTATTTTAGTGGAACTGTACTTACTTTTTTCCAAAGTAAGTGGTGCTCAGGCCAAGGAGCACAAGAATCACTTCAGGGAGAGGCAGATGTTTCATCAAGAGATTTTTAAAACTGTGCCTCAGATCTGCGAAATCACATGACACATAAGTGGTGCACACTGACTTGCAATATGAAATTCTCATGACACATTAACACTTTTCCTTTTTGAGCTCCAGATCAATACCCTATGTTGGATAAGAAACAGGCAATAAGACTTCAAGCTCTTCAGAGGTGAGTAAAAAACTCTTTGCTGATCCCATATGGTTCAGGATAATTTACTGACATCCACAAGTGCAAATACACCTGGAAAGGACCTGAGGCACAAAGTCCACCACTCTCTCTAAGCCAGGCATCAATGAAATATAAAAAACAGGTGTGCATTCTGCAGGTGGTTAGGCTGAATTGCAGCAAGCAGGAAAATGAGTTAATTGTAGGGAGTATATATTTCTGTTTCTCTACCATCTGGAGCGCACAGATCAGGATTCTGTACTGGCTAAGCCTCCTCAGGAAAAGATCATCAGAAAGGTTAGCAGCACAGTATGCATATTATCAGAGAACCAAATAAAATTACATCAAAATAAAGCTACTATTCCAGATAACTAAAATGACATCAACCAGATATAAGCATGGGACTCTGCACCTCTTGCTTGTTTTATATGGGAAAAACACACTTGTGTACCTCTGCACATGCTGCAGTAAATATGCACAATGGCACCACAGATGCAAAGAGAGACTAGGAACTATGTGAAAAAAGGACAGCAGCGAGAAAGTCAAACACCTGAAAAATCAAAGAAATATAACCCCAGCCCTCCAATTCTATTTTTAGCATTTGTATTTTGAAGCTATCCTCTGAACTGATTATATTGAATTTTTTGCAGTTGATTTAGAAGCTTTCAGGCTGAAAATTCCCGCCTCCCCCCCAAGGTCTTACACTCAGCAAGGAAGGGACATTTTCCCAGATAAGTGTGTTACCATGACTTGGCAGATCTCTGCATGCAAAAGAAATATTTGCCAGGGTAGGCCTTGAGTTTCGTGGTCACCTGGCCACCATCTTTGCCTGGACATGTCTAAGGCTGCTGGGGGAACAGGGTCTGTGGCTGTGGCCAGGAATGTGGCTCCCTGCAGCTCCCCTCTGCTCAGCAGAATGATTGAGTAGTAACTTTCCTGTACATATAAAGCCCTCTATCTGCACACTCTATCTGTAAACCTAGTGTTGTACCTTTATGGGTGGCATCCCAGAACAGAAAAGCAAACTGGGATGATGTCAGTAGGCACTGACTGAAGTTAAATCTGTTTTGCAACATGGGGAAGGGAGATTGTAGAAGACAGAGAGGTGATTCATCATTGCAAAATCAGAATTTATAGAAAATAATATGGAATCAATAAAAATAAAAAGAGAGAACAACACCATGCATAATAGAACACGTATGTGCACAACTGGTTGAGTCAGCCCCAGAAAAGCTTAGGACAGGTCTGGGAAACTGAGTATGTGCAGCTGCTGCTCATGCATTGAGTCCATCTAATCCATCCCTCAGCTATAATGTGCCCACCACTGTGGTATCTACTTACACACCACAGAGCTGTGGCAAATACATGATTGATGTGCTCTAAGCTGCTGCACAAACCTACTTCCTGTCTGCTTACATTGAGCTGACTTGTCCATCAGCCTTCTCAAAATGGGGCAAAAGGTTCAAGAGGCACAGTCCATCCCAAGTGTGTTGGCAGCAGTTCTTTCCAATAGAGTATCTCTTCAAAAGAATCAGCAATATACCAGACATGCCCATTAGTTTTGCACATTTCAAGACCATTCTCTTGCAGTTTGCCTTCAAAAACATTCATCCCCAGTAATAAAACACTCCAGACTTCCAAACTTTATAACTATGAAAAACATCAAATGCATAAGATCACATTTTGTACGGCACTAATCCTGGAACAGATTCTGTGCCCACTGGAAAATCTGTAGCTGGGCCCATATCTCATTTTCCTTCTTGCAAACACTGTGAGACCAGGTACTTTCTCAGGTATTCCAACAGCCATGTCCATTGAATTAATCTCTGCAGTGGTGGTGGGACAAACATTTCATTTGAAGAAAATCTTCAGGAGCTGTTTAGCATCCATCCATACTGAAAGATCCATTCCAAAGATCATCACACTGAATTATGCTAATAAATACATCTCAGCCTGGGCTTGCAGATTTATAAAATTTCAAATCTTTGGAGTTAAACAGTGAAGTTAAAGCGAAGTGCAATACAAAGGTTGTCATGTTGACAATTTCTGTGTTGAGTCCTCCTGTTGGAAACCTCACCTTTCTCCATTGAGCAATATGATGCCATGTACTTACCCTGGGTGCAATCCTAAAGTATAATCTTTGCACCAACTTGTCAGGAAGCTGGACAGGTGTGTTTTATATTCCCTCAGTCTGTATTTAGTCCACTTTGTCCTCATAAGGAGCCCTGCTCACAAGGATATATATTTTTGTAAAAATACCCATTCATTTTTACGCAGAACATCTCAAAGTAAAGTCATCTCTGTAAACACTCAGACCAAAACCCCTTTGGTACTGAAACCACTGATGCCAGAGCAATGGAAGAGATTCTTTTCTTTGTCTCAACACAACCCTTGCTCATCTTTGCTACCATGCACTACCAAGCAGAGCTGTGTGGTTGTATGCCATGACAATGCACCACATATCATTGCTATTATCAGGATCACAGAATCATGAATCACAGAATATTCTGAGTTGGAAGAGACTCACAAGGGTCATCAAGTCCAACTCTTAAGTGAATGGCCCATATAGAATCCAAAACCTTGGCATTATTTAGCACCATGCTCTGAACAACTGAGCTAATCTGTATTAGGAAAAAAAATCTTACCACTGCAAGCTGGTATTTCTCATGCCAGGTCTGATTCCAGCAGCAAATTCTTGATCTGTTTCCAAACATGAAGTGTAATCTTAATTTAAAAAGCAAAATCTATTAAAAGACATCAGATTTCATTTACATTTCCATTTAACTTAATATTGAACCTAAAAGATATGTTGAAATAACAAAAAATACTGAAATGACTTGCTTCATAAAATAAAATTTTCCAAATCCTGTAATTGCTTCTGAAACTAATCAAGCTATATAAAATCAGAATATTCAACTTCCCCTGTCATCAATTCAGAATTTTTTAAAGATCTTTTCAAGCCATCACTGCATTAAGTATGCTCAGGACAAATGTACTAGAGACAAGTAGATGCATCCTGCCCTCTTCTCTTCTAACTAACATGATTATAACACCAACAAATGCAAACAATTCCCTTTTGATTTGCATCAGCTTATGACTTGGCCAAAGAATTAAATAATGATGTCTCAACAGAAAATCTGTGACTAGGAATATCATCAAAAGAAAAGGCGGTGCCTCATTCACCTGTTAAATAAAGCATTTCATTTCTCTTGTGCCAGAATCAAGCTTTTAATTTTCATAAGTTTTTTTAAGACTAACAGTGGGAAAAGGAAACGAGGCAGCACAAACTACCAAGCAGAAATAAAATTGAATGAAATGACAGAGGGAGAGAAAAATAAACTAGTAGCAGAGCTTGAAAAATGGGGAGTCGGGTAGGGCTAAGCTCACACTGCCACAATATCAGACTGTAACACAGAGCTGCCTCTGACTGCACACGGTCTCATGCAACCTCCTGCATCTCTGTTCTTTCATCCATTCACTTAGTAAAATAAATTACCACGATAGAGCAGTATTGGTAATAGGAGAAAGCTACTAAAAGGGTCTCATTGCATCTTTAGGTCTTGTCCCTTGCTGTTGTTAGTAAACATTATGCACAATCCTCATTCAGAATAGAATGAGGTCCATCAAAAAGAAGCAAGGAAATACAGGCTAAACACATTAAGAGGCTGCAAAAACTGCTGGGCTGTACAAGACAAATGCCGATTTAAACCCAAAGGGGACTTGAAATTTGGGAGCTCAGGCTCCTTCTGCAGTCAGCGGGAATTAACCTCTGTTATCTAGCCTATTTATCAATAAAGCAGCTGTCTAAAAAACGTGGGTAATGGAGCACTGTCTCCTCATCCTTTAGTCATGATTAAAACACAGTGGCTCTTGACCATGGTGAGAAGCCCTCCAGGTTTAACCCCCAGGACATCAGCTGGTGATCAGCCACTTCTGATGGGGCTCAGGGATGAGCAGTGAATGAAGCTGCTCATCCTGAGCAGTGCTGGGCATGTGGTGACACAGGGCCTGCAGCTCTCTGGAGGCTCTTGATGCCTGTGGGAGAGTGCTAAGTGATTTAGGCACACCCAGCATTAGAGAGTTTTCAAGAGGCTGTAACTTGCAAGGACAGGATGCAAAAAGTGTCCAACATGGCTCTAGCCCCAGCTCCTGTTACACCCAGTAATATACTGTTCAAAACCTCTTTCCACTGATTACAAGGTTTTTTTCTAATTGACTCATGGTCCTTATTTATTTTGCTGCCAACTCTGTCCTTTAGCTCAGCTGTCTCTCCATCCTCCCTGATGATATGCCCTTGCTTTATTTATAGAAAGCACTGGTATCCACTCTGGGATACTTTCTCCATAGCAGTGAGCCAGCCCAGTTCCTGTTGTTCCAGCCAGGCTCTCAGCTCCCCTGCTCTGCTCAGATCTCCCTACTGCACCTGTCCTGAGTTGGCCTTTTGGGCACACTGCATGCAGTATTTGGGAGTAGATCTCATAAATGTCTAGTACCACAGGACATTAATACTTGCTATTATTAAGTATTATGGTTATTAGCATTCTTATTATTTCAGCAGACCACTGGGAGGCTCAACTGTCAGAACTTCTGGATTTCCCCCTCAAAGGATAGTTGTTTGATATATTCCTTCAACATCATGGACATTCTCTTCACGAGGCCTAACACAATTAAAAGCTCCTTTGACACAAAAATCTTTCACTCTTACTGTTTGAACTAGAATTGTCTTGTGCATTTCTCCATTTTCTTTGCAACAGCTAGAGAGGAAAGTTGCTAAATGCAAAGTATATGAAGGTTTCCTGCTGAAAAACAGTGACAAATTTCCTGTCAGTGTTACTCTAAGGCACCTGCTGTCTCCTTTACTGTAATAACAGCAACAGGCACTGCTCAGTTTGCTCCTGGGTCTGTTTACCAGCAATCAGCTGTGCAGGGCTGTGCTGGGGTGCACCCGGCAGCTGATGGCAGGAGCAGCAGGGAGGACTCAGACCCATTTAATGGGTTGAGCCTCTGTGCCTCGTCAGCACGGTCAAGGGGCAGGTAGAGGGTGAGAGAGACAGATCCCTTCAATAACAGCAGCAGCCCAGTTTGACCCTGGGATCTGCATTGCATCATGGCTGGGAGCTAGGAGCACCAACTCCTCCAGCTGATACCAAGACAAGGGGCAGAATCTTCAGCTTACCAATAACTCTGTGCTTGGGAAGAGAGTAAGTCGAGATTGCACAGTGGAGCTCAGCAGCATCAGCGCAATTAATTGATGATGTCCACTCAAGAGTTGGGTTGGACCAAGATGACATGAAGCTGCTGAAAGGATTCACAAAGTGTGTGGTCATTTCTGCCTTGCTGAGCTTGCTTTTGAAGGTGGGGTCTAAAGCATGCCTCTTGCACAGGAAGCTTTTAGACCTGCAACTCCATCCATTTACCACAGGTACTAGGTCTGCTGAGCCTGCAGAAGTGGGCAGTCATGCTTGGACTGCTACACTGCATTATCCCTGCAAGCACAGACTGGACCTAAAGTGACTATAAGCACCCTGAGCCTCCTCAACCCCTTGTTTCCCATTTCCATCATTGGCTGTTCTGTTTTTCTCCTGGCTCCACACAACCATAAAACACTCAGGTGGGCCAACCTGAAGAAAACTGCTGGGACAAATTGCAACCTATATATGGCCTTGCTTGGCACTTTTGTCAGACCACACAGGCACATCCTCAGGCCCCAGGACTTGGGTTTTGACTTTGGTTGGATTCCCTCCCTCCAGGTGACTGTGGATCTTGCCCTGAAATGTCTCCACAGCACATGCTTGCATGGGAGCAACGTGGATGGGAGACAGCCCTGAAATTCTACTTCTGCCCTTTTGTGAATGACACAGTCTGATTATCTCCACTTCTTTATTAGGGGATTAGGGCTGCCGTAGAAGAGGCTCCAGACTGTTTTATAGCTCAGTGTTTTTCAGCAAATTGGTTGTGACCCCTGTAGCCCCATGCAAGAGGCTTGTGATATGTTGAAACTTTTATTACACTATAAAATGAAAACAGTCCTGCTCCCTGACCCCCTCCCCACCATGTCTAAGGCCAACTATGCTCTGTCAGCTTCTCCAAACAAGCAAATCAGTCCAACAAGCTTTGATTTTTTTTTTCTCTTGCTTTTAAAACAAGTATACTGCGGTCAGGGGAATATTTATTTTAGAATGAGGGGGCCACCACCATCCAGTGGAGGCTGTTAAACATAGATCCAGCTTGCAGAAGGCTTGTTGGGCATAGATAAACCCATTTGTGCCTTAATGCTGTACCTAAACACTTAGGTGATTTTCTTTTAAATAAATTCCCTGTTGTGTTGTTTACATACAGGTAAAAGACCTGTCTATCATTACCAAACTCCCTAATCCTGTTGAATTACACAACCTTAGAGAAGATATATTAAATACATCTTTTTAAATCCATCTTAAACCCTACCTGAATCCTTTCTAGCAGTCCAGGTCTTCGGGTTTCCAGACCAGTCTTAATCTGGAGTGATAATTTTGCACCAAAAGCTTTATCAGCCAGAGCTATTTACCACATAGTCAGGTGTTAAGCTTATAAATAGTTTATCTCTTGGCAATGTTTAGACCTTGAGCTAAGAAAAGTCACTGCCTTGCTTTCACTGTCAGGTCAACTCTGTTTGAACGAGTGGCCTATTTAAAGGACTCAGAAGTACTCATGCAGACATTAAAAAAACCCAAAACAACAAAACAACAAAAAACCTCAACCTACGAAAAACAAGCCAAAATCCAAACCAAACAGCTTTTCTTAAAAGCCCGTTTCACTCGTTGGTGTGATGTCTCGCACTGGATTGATTTCTTTGTTGGATCACTATTGAGTTCCACTGTATTCATTCTCTATTAATGGCGCAACACTTTACTTGATGGAGAGCTTTCCTTCTTTCTGTCCTTATCACCATGTTCTACAGAAATTAAATTCCCTAAGACTAGAAGTTTAAAGCCTTCAGTAAAAGTGGTATGAAGTCCCATTCATTTTCCTGACAAAACTTTGACATGAAATCACTTTATGTGCCTTGTTTTCTTACCTTTCATATTCTCTGAGTAGAACAGGGTTGTTTCCTTTTGTCAGACTTTCAGCAGCACAGGCACTTCACTTAATTTTCTCATCTCTCAATCTGGCTCATGCTTTGGACTCAGCAGTTTAAGCAGCATTTTCCCTGTTCAGGTGTGAGTGGGAAAGAAGACAGCATGTTTTTTTGCCTCGGGAGTCTATTTCAAGTCTCTTCAAAGTAGCAGGGAAACCTGCAGTTGCACCTGAAAATGTGAAACTCCCACATTTAAAACCTGACAAGCACAAATCACTCCCAATTTCCAATTTTGGAATTCTTCACTATTGAGATGACCTTCAGATGTGGTAGAGGAGAGCAAACTGAGAGCTGAGACACAAGTGTTCCTAATTAATCATTTTGAATCTCTTTCCACTACGAGATGCACTCCCCAAAAGTGAGATTAGGTTGTTATGCAGAGGTCCTGGTCCTTCGTGGACTTTGTAAGGTGCATTCATTTCCTAAGAGGTCCATAAGAATCCTGCAGGAAGAAGTCTGTACATCAGTAGGATTTGGCTCCTACCATGCCACAAAAGGACCATAGTGTATATGGTAGATGGTAGGTGGCACCTCTATCCACTTTGTGGTTCATTTCCCTTTGTCCTTTACCGATTATTCAGAACTTGTTTGGGAACCCAGGATATGAGCTATCATCAGGAAACACAAGACTCACCTACAAACCAGATCTTGAGAAAGAATTTACTCATCCAGTCAGATGACCACAAAAATAAACCAGCATGACCCTGAAGCCACGCCATGGGAACATGATACCATAAAAATGGTAATGTTATTAAGCAGGTTATTTATGGTTTATAGGGTGGTATTTAGGTCGAGTCACACCATCTAAAAATCAAATGCTTCATGGTGCTGAATTTCATCTTGCAAGAATTCTTTAGACTCACATGTAACAGCTGAACAGGGGAACATTTCTTCAGCTATTGCTGACCATAAATATAAAATATATCTCCCTCATTTGAACAGGGAAGAAGAAAATCCCTTTTGTCAATTGAGCGGTGTCAGTGGCCATGCACAGTCTGGATACCCTCCCTCTTGGAATCTCTCATGGATATCAAGTGGGTTCCTGGAAGGTGGCCAAGTGCAATCCAGGCCACAGTGATACACAAACATGGTGACTGAAGCCTATTTTTGACACGTGTTTACAAAATGTTGCTACTGAGGCTGATTTCTATGATTAAACAAATACGATATTTTTGGTTCAATCAATCATCCTTATTCATTATTTTAATTGGGATGAGTTGAGAAACTATGCTCTCGCTGGGAGAGAAAGCAGCCCCAAAAAGCCTGTCTCCTCATATTACTGCCCTGGATCTGATCATTACTCCAGGCCAGGTCCCAGGGAGGCTCCAGTGGTGCCCATTGGGCATGGGCTGTGTCCGGGTGGCACTAATCTCATCACTGAGTGCTGATGCCAGAGCTGCTCGAGGTTTACCTCGGTATTGACAGTGAGAGAAGGAGCTGGTCCTGCCAGCAAGGACAGAGCTGCACAGAGCAGAGCCTTGGTGCTTGTGGAGCAGCCCAGCCTATGTTTGTCTCCGCCCAGCCCCAGAAGCAGGATTGGCAAATTTGCAGAGACTCTTGGAGTCACTAAGAAAGCTATTTGGTAACTGGAAGCCACCAGAGCTGGCAGTTGCTCTGCAAATGAGAGGCACAACGGTGGGTCAGCTTTCTGCTCTCTTCATCCAGATGCTGATGAGCAAGTTTCCCACTCCAGAGGAAGGGCAGTATCTTGTGGAAGAAAACAAAGAGCTGGAGTTACACACCACCCAAGAGAAAGGTCATTTCAGACAGCAGGTGAGCAGGTTGCATAAGGCCAGCCAGAGTCACAGGGAGGAAATGGGAACAGGGACAAAAGCATCAGTGTCATTGGCTAGCTGCCAGAAGAAAGAGAGGATCTCCCGAAGGGATCTGTACTGGTCTGAAGCCCTGCTCTGTCAGCATGGGAAGAATGGCATTTTCTGGGAATTTGGCAATCCTCAACTCACTGCAGGGAGCAGAAATTCACGCAGGGCTTTTGTGCCGGGGCAGAACTAGGTAGCAAGTCAGGCTACTGCCAGACACCCCATCATATGCACCCCTGGTAAAGGAGGTGGGATTTTCATCAGGCCTGAGTATGAGGCAGGTAAGTAACAAACTTTGAGTATGGCATGTCTGTGGCACTCCACCATGAGGACTATGCACACTCCCATGTCACCTAAACCCCTGGGGAATTGCCCTGCTCACCAAAGCACTCTGGCAACTGCAGTCCCCCTCAGACTGGCAGCATTGCTGATGACAGCAGGACTACAAACAGCCAGCAACAAGGAGTCCCAAACTGTCTCTCAGCTCCACCAGCGAAGCTACGAAGAGACTAGGAAAATGTGACATCATGCCATGCTTCAAGTTCCTCACAAAGAGCAGTATTTCTCCGCCTATCACTTTTTCTCTGAAAATTAATAGATACATTAAACAATGGAAATACTGGGGGAAATGTGCTAGAAAGGGCTACATATCACCAGCAGCACATGCACCTATGCATGTGTGGTGTGCACATTGCACAAGCCATGTTACCAGTCTCATCTTGCTGCCAGTCTGCAACACTAACAATGCTGGTGGATTCAGCTCCTATTAGGTGATCTGACAACAGACAGGTCATAAATCCAGGGCAGGGAGACTTGAAACTTTTTGGCCAAGATATGTCACAACATGATCTTCGAAACTGATTTTTCAGGATTCAGCCCCTGGGAATGTAAACCTGGGGAACGGAGTATTGTTGGAGAAAGCCATGGAACATGCAATCTGCTTGAATGAATAAATAAATCCACTTGGAGACTGCCTAAGTTTAGCTGTATATGGACATTTCTAGAAAGTGAAAACTGCCATGGTTTTCCATTAGTATTTCAAGAGTTTTCTCCAGCCTTTTCCAAAGCCCTATAATAAAGGGGTTTAACAGAATAATCCTGTCTTAACACAGAGATAACAGAGACACAGAGAAGTGCTTGGTCAGAGGTAAGGGACAAGAATAGCATCCAGACAGTTCCCAAGATGTGACCCCTTTGGGTCTAACTCTGAACCTTGCATCGGGTCTCTCAACCTTCAGTTGAAATCCTGGCCCTACTGAGACAAGACAAATTATTTTACCTTGCAAAAATAAAGAGAAAGGAGGAAATCAGTTCACCTTGATAGTCTCAAATCTCAGACTGTGGACCTAGTCTGTATCTACATGCATTTCATAGCAAGGGCAAGAAATCCTGAAGGTTGGATATGATAATAACAATAAATAATCCAAGTACTGGCCAGGACTAGTTAATAGTGTACATAAACATACTCCTCCACTTACTCTGATTCACTCTGCCTGCATTCCTGGCTACAGCACATGCCTGCAAGGCACAGCACAGCCCCATGACAATGCTATGGTGAGGGCACAGGCTGAGGAGAGTAGAACTGTAACTCAAATCCTGTAGATTAGGAGGGCACTTAAAGCAATTAATGGTTTCCTGCAGAGGAATCCTCTCCTTTTCATCACTAGAATTTACTTCTGAGAAGATTTATATCATACACTTAGTGACACAGACAGATGAATCTGGAATGTTGTCATTCAGTGTTGGAGACCAGACTCAATGCAAGATGCTACCAAGAAGGCACAAAACAAGTTACCAGTGGGTAGTGATGGAATAATACAATTGGGTGAGAAAAAGTGGAAAGCATTCACACAGCACTCTTTTAGATGACTGTACTGCTGCTTTTAAAATTGAGAACCTCAGCATTAGGCTAGCTGGTTTTCTTAACTAATTCTTCTAATGTTCTTTTTAATTTCTTTTCCCTGCATATCCAACTTGGTAGAAGTAGATTAACTGCTGCATAATGGAAACACACTGGTAATAGAAAATATTGACATTACACTGATCATGATGGGAATCAATGGGACTAATGTACGTTTTGGTGCACTCTGATTCAGGGTATCCACTTTGAAATTAGTGCAAGAGCCCTCCTTTTAGTTCCTTCTAAAGGTGTTATTGGAATCACTCACAGTGACAATACCATATTATGGTACTTCAGAATCTTCTCAGGGTGAGGCCAGTGGGGTTCAGAGGTTTTTGGCCTCTGTTTCCCTACACTAGCTCCTCACTAGCTCACTTTTCCCATCAGATTTACACTAGTCCCTTGAAACTTCCCCTGAACCTGGAGCTGAACAAGGCTGTGCTGAAACTGGCCCTCACCCTGTCTCCCCAGTGCCCACAGTGCCCTTCCCAGTCCATTATTCAAAGGCTGAGACAACCCAGTAGCTCCAAGAGCACCAGAAGCCAGAAGAGGAGAGTGGGGTGCAATTCTCTTTTGCTAGTCCTCCTTCCTACACTCCCTCCTTGATGACAATCCCAGTCTGGCAGGCTCCTCATTGCAGGGGTGGTAGAGGAGGGCATCAGGAACAGAGGCTCTCCAGGGCCAGAACATGTGAATAGCAATGGAGGAACAAGAAAGGGAAAGATGCAAACCCAGAATCACTGATCTCAATGCAGTACTTTGGTACTGGCCAGTAACACAGGCTGTGTTGTATTATCACCACATGCATCACTCTGTATGAGAAATTATTCACTACCTATGAAACACAGGGGCTCTGCTGACTTATTCTTGGTGAATACCTTACCCAGGATTTCCAGTGACATAACAGCATGTTCCATTCAGTTTTCCTGCAAGCTGCCAAATCTGTACAGTAGGGCAAGGTTGCTAGAAAACCCTACCAAACTGGAAAGGAAGCATCTGACCCTGCTTTGCACCAGGCTGCAGGGAACCAAACCCTTGAGTTCTCCCTCACACCATTCTAAACAGAAGAGCTGGTTGGTGAAGTTTTGCTTCCTAAGAGTCATGGAATTAGACACTCCTAAGTGACTCACCAGCAGATGAAGCTGGAGGCACTCACTGCAGGCAGCATAAAGTTCTTTCAGATCTAGCATCAAACCCCTTGTCTTTTGTCTCAGTCCAAAGGTAGCATCAGCCTTAATAGCGCTGGCATCAAACCACTTGTCAAGACCAGCCCTCCTTGAGTCACAAAAAATTATCCCCAGCTAGTAAAAGCCCTGTGGGACAGCAGCTGAGAACAGTTCATGCCCCATGCTCATTGCCAAATTCAACAAAGAGTGGTACTGGTGCCAAGGATGCCAACTTTTAGGACAGGTAGGCAAGTGGCAGTAAGAGCTCCCACTGGCGCCTTGGCTGGCAGGTGTGCAGCTGTGTCCAGAGCAGAGAGTGCAGATTCACACATGCTCTCCAAAACGTCCCACCACTGTGCTGCAGGTCCTCCTCCCCTCTCACCTCATGAATCCTGAGCTGCTCAATGGGTAGCTGCAGAAGCAGGGCTTGCAACTGCCTCCACCTTGCTCTTGCCCAGGCACTGCCATGAGATGTCATTTTGCCTCTCAGCCTAATGACAGGGCCCTGGGTAGGCACTTGTGGTGAGAGGCTTTTGTCTCTGGTCCCCCCATGCTCTCCAGTGGGCGTGTGGTAAAGATAGCTCTTCATCCAAAGCATGGGATAGTGGGCTGGGGGGAACTGGGCTGCCCACTGGACTGCACTGAATGATGTATTGAACGAAATTTCTTCTGATCACACAGAGGATGAAAGTAACACCTTTTCTCCTGTTGTACCACAGCCCCATGTCCAGTCAGTCCATTGGTAAATTAATAACAATTGCTTCTTTCAAAAAAGTGTGATGTAGCAGTTAATTCATAGAATGAAATGGAATGAGTTGGAAGGGACATTAAAGATCATCTAGTTTCAACCTCCTGTGCCAGAGGCAGGGATGCCTTCCACTTCACCAGGTTGGTCAAGGTGTCATCCAACCTGGCCTTGAACACTTTCAGGGATCAGGCATCCACAACTTCTCTGGGCAACCTGTGCCAGTGCCTCACCACCCTCACAGGGATGAATTTCTGCTCTATATCTAATCTAGTCCTGGCCTCTTTCAGTTTCAAGCCATTGTCCTATCCCTTGTAAAAAGCTCCTCTCCAGCTTTTTTGAGCCCATTTAGGTACTGGAAGGTGCTATAAGGTCTCCCCAGAGCCTTCTCTTCTCCAGGCTCAACAACCCCAATTCTTTCAGCCTGTCTTCCCAGGAGAGGTGCTCCAGTCCTCCTGATCAGCTTTGTGTCCCTCCTCTGGACTCGCTCCAACAGGTCTATGTCCTTCTGATGTTGGGGCCCCCAGAGCTGGTTGCAGTACTGCAGGTAGGGTCTCAAGAGAATGGAGTAGAGAGGGGGAGTCACCTCTCTCAACCCAACTCAGTCACCCCAGATTCTGTTAAGTTCCACTTTTCAGATTTTTGAATGATTTTATGATACCACAGTTACTACATGTAGTGCTGCTGTATGGATAAAGACCCAGAATGAACCAGTACTCCTGTGGTTTGTACAGGTATAAATAAAACCCATACAAATCACTGAAACCACATCACCTGCGCTCATTTGGAGAAGGACATGGATTTTCTTTTGGTGTCGAAGGCTCAATTCAATAGTATTTGGAAGCTGATATTATTTGATAAGTAGGAGTTACCAAAGCACAGTTCACAGCTTAGAAACCTTTAAAAAACATCCCCTTTATAACAACTGTCTATACAACCAACCAGGACAAAGTCAGGAGATCAATCTGCCACAAATTAAGTACTACAGTAAAATAAAAAAGAAAGTAAGAATGTGTTTAAAGACCTGAGTAAGACAAGTGTTCCTGTTGCTGATGTGTTAAGAGACATGATTGAAGAACAGTTTGTGCATGTGAAACATGACCCTGGTAACTCTGTCCAGTTCAGTCAGCTGAGGGACAGCGTGATTTGCTGGGAAGGGACAAGCAGTGTCACAGAGCTCTGCAAGATTTCATTTACCAGGGAGAGAGAGCATCACATCTTATGTGATCAGCTTAACTAGGACTAAAAAAGCAGGATTTAAAAGTGACTGCATGCTTCCTGTATGGCTGCCTCTGTCCTTCTCCTGGCCCCCTCTCTTTACTTGGAGTGTCCTCACCCAGAGCTGCTTCATGGGTCTCTCCTCTCATGTTTATCAGTGTGCAGAAGAGGGGACAAAGCATCGGGCACATGGAAAAGGCCGTTGTACACCAGTCCAGGAGTGAATCTTATTAATTCATTAACTGTTAATAGGCACCGCTAATGCTGAAACTGCTTCTGAGATGTAAACAAGATTTTCTGAAACTGTGGGGTTTGATAGAAAATGAAACTGGCCCTTGAGATACTACAACAGTTTTGTAAATACCTGGAAAATGAAAGTCACAGGGTCTGTAGACTAGAGCTGCACTTTGCTCCCTGTATCCTTCAGCTTTCCTAGAGGCCAGGATCACCCTCTCTCTGGCAAATAGCAAGGCCAGCACCTCCCAGGAAAAGGAAGCTGAGGGGTCCCCTCAGGATCTCAGTGCTAAGACAAGAATGACAGCTGCAAATGTAAAATGTGACTTCTCAGCAGCATGACAGCTCCTGTTTTGACTGCAGTCTTTCATGTTTTCAGAAATTAAATCAGAATTTTCCACTGAATGAAATGTTCTATTTCAGCAATATTTTCCCTGGCTTTCCCTCTTCTACCACAATGCTTGGAAGGATTAAAATTAAAACTCTAAACTGCCACATAAAATTTTTTATTTTCTTTTTTTTTTCCTTTAGGCCACACTAAGTCCTTTTTCTATAAGAAAAACAAATGTTTGGAGCTGCTGTGGTCTTTCTTTTTGTGACAGACCTGCAGAGGCAGAATGGTGCCCATGCCCATTCCACCATGACCTAGTTCCTCTGGTGGAAATCAGGAGCTCTGACAGTTAAGTGAACAAAACTCAGAAATGTCTCATTCTCCTCTTTGCACCTTTCTTTAACCTGTGCAGTGTAAAATGCAATGGAATTGCACTGGCCCGAAGCAGCTCTGTGCAGTGGCAGCCAGGTGCTCCTATTCCTCACCTACTGTTCCCCACCACCTTCCTCCAGCTCCCATCAAGATTCCTGCTTTCCGCTGCTCACCATTGCCTGCTCCAGGGACGTGATTTAATCTAGCCCAGCTCATTACCCACTTGAGCCAATTGGGATTCAGCTGTTCCAGCTTCTTGGAGGAAGCCCAACAGAGGGTAAAAATGTCACCTCTGGGTCATGCCTGTGAATTGCCCCACTGCACCCCATTGCATGCACCCAGATCCCCATGGCCCTGCTGCTGCCCCACAAAGATCTACACACAGCTAACCAGTTTAAATGGAGAGCTGGTCTCAGACTGTGAGAGCATCACAATTAGGAGTCTGCAGAGTGTAAGTAGCAATGATTGAAGCATCTGAGTTTGATTTCCAGAAGAGAAACCCAGAAGAAGTGTCTGCTGAGACTATTTATGAACAAAAGTGAGGAGAGTTAAACAGTCCTTGTTTCAGGCAGGAGGCAAATGGGGAAGACAATCCAGAACTGCTGTGTCTTGACAGCTTTGAGACAGTAACTGGGTTTGTCCATCTGATTACAAAATGCCAGTCCTTGCTGTCTAGACCCACATCTGCTTACTTCACACCACTGTTTGGCTCAGAAGTTTTCCAGTTTCCTTCAGCCTGCCTCACTGGGTAGGACATAAAGGACAACTGTGATCACTGTCATTCCCAGGACTAAACATACCCAGAACGACATGAGGGCACACGAACAAATGGCTGAAAGATTCTGTGGACTTACACGAGGTAAACTCTAGTCTTCATCTCTGTTGCTGAGACAAATGAGTTACCAAAAAAATGCAGGTTTGGGCCAAGTAAAAGGGGCAGTGCAGATATCCAGTGCTCCTCATTTCACTCATGAACCAAAAGGAGGGAGATTTACAGATGCATAAGCCTGTCCAGGGACACCTCTCCCAGCGGCTAACGGAGCAGAGGGAATTACGCGGGTGGCTCACCATGACCCTGGTCACAGTCCCTTACGCCTCCTCGGCTGCAGAGGCCCAGGGCTGGCTCCTGGGGAGGGAGGGAGGATGCGGGAGGCACAGCCCGGGCTGGCTCCTGCTCTCCCAGCGCCCCGGTGCAGCCAGCGCCTGCTCCACCCCGCTGCCGAAATGTCCCTGGAGCGGCCCCTGCTGCGCTGAAGACAGGGGGGCTGAGGTGGCTGCTTGCTAATGAGTTCAGCTGGCTCAAGAGACATCTGAGGCGGAAGCAGCACGAGCTCTATTGCATCCATAGGCACCCGATCATTGTGACATTGAACACCAGGGAGGGATGAACGCTGGCCTGTTATTTCACAGAATCATGGACCAGTTTGGGTCAGAAGAGATCTTAAAGATCATCTTGTTCCAGCCCCCCTGCCATCGACAAGGACTCATCCCATTAGACCAGATTGCTTAAAGCCCTGTCCATTCTGGCCTTGAACACTTCCAGTGGTGAGGCATCCACAACTTCTCTGGGCAACCTGTTCCAGTGCCTCACCACCCCCATAGGAACGAATTTCTTCCTAATAGCTAATCTAAAATTTCTTGTAGGGCGCATTAGGTACTGGTCTAGTGGACGGTGTACTTGCCATGGCAGGAGGGCAGGAACTAGATGATCGCTAAGGTCCCTTCCAACCCAAGCAATTCTGTGATCCTACATTTTCACCTAAAAGCCAATCATACTCCACAACACAGGAGAGAAAAAAGTCAACCCCACGACCCCAAAAACCAGCCCTGAATAATCCACCCCCCCCAATCCATCAATTTCATTTAGCCTGAATTTTACTATTAATGGTTTAAACAACATGCCAGAGTTTTGAATTCTTTTTCCAATCCAATAGAATAGAGCATTTTACCTGGTATCGCATCTGTATGGCTTCAGAAGACACAAAAAGGCTTAAGGATTACAGAACAGTCCTTTGATGTTTGCAGAGGATCAGTACGCTCTGAAATACGGAGCCTGCTGCCTCCTGCAGGAGACAGGAGAGTGGCCCAGGCAGGCCTGACACCTGGCCAGAGAAGCTGTCCATGAGCTCTGCCTGACACCAGAGGCAGAACCAGAGAGTCACCTACCAAATAAAACTGCAAACAGTGCCGATGTTTTGGTGGGAACCTCAAGAGCATCTCAAAGCTGCTACATGCAGCAACTTGAGATATCTTTATTGCCACATGATGCTTTCAGTGTGCCAGACAAACAGCACCAGGCAGCCCAGCCAGACTGCTGTATTTATGGGCAGAGCAGCTGACCCCGTCCTTACACGGTGAGTAACATGCTAAGCAGAGCACTGCTGTGGCTGCACCTCCAGATGAGGCTGCAGCTCTGCCGTACAAACAGCCGGGTGCATCAGCTGCTGACCAGAAACTGTGTCCTGTGGTGAAACAAGCCAAGGAACAATGAACAGCTGCAGAAAATGAGACAGAATGTGAGCAAAGGTAATACTTCAAGAAATCAGCAAGACTCCAGGAAACTCTCCTACTTGTCCTACAGCTGCGGTTGGTGGGGCACAATGTAGATCTGAAGCAAACTCAACTCCTGTGAAAATCCCTTCTTTCTCTTCTTCTGTTAGTGCTTTGGTCTGTCCCAAGTCCTGCCCCATTTTGGTTCTCTGTGCTGTGGGAGGTACAGGTGGGTGCTGGCAGAAGCCAGCAGCCACCAGCACAAACACAGCCATTGCCAGTGGGAGGGCGATGGGAACAGCAGTCAGTGTTTCAAGGTATGCCAGCTGTCCAGGAGATAAAATGTGGGAGGTTTTGGCAATATAAATAGCTATTGCATTAGTGCTGGATTAACAGGAGAAAGGCCAAGCTTAATCCCTCTCTTAGTGTGCTCCTGCATGCTGGGAAAAGGGCTAAGGAAGAGACGCTTTTCAGAGATGAGCATGCAGACAGGTACAGAGCATTTTGCTTGAAAGAGGAAGACACTGAAGAAAAATACATCACCCAGAGTAGGAATTCCCTAGCATTAGTGTCTTAAATTCAAGCAGCACTTTCCTATTGTGATTTTTGTTTTAAATCATGTTAACGAGGTAACAGATGTTTTTGCTATGAGTATTTATCATCTTTCAGGACCTCTCCTTGTATTCTCAATCACTGCAATGCAACAACACCTGGCAAGATTTGGTTTAATGCAATAACTGAACAAATAAATACAAGGAAGGCTGAAAATATAAAAAGAGAAGAGGGATGGTTATAGTGATAATGCCCAGGGAAGCAAGGCAGAAACGTGGGTGGTAACTACAGGCAGTGGTGAGGGACTTTGAGGTACAAGATGCTGAAGCAGAACTGAGAGGAGAGCAAGGCTCTTCCTTTCCCTCTTGCAAGGAGAAGGCAGGATTCCACAAGGAGGATAACCACTGTTTGTGCAGCAGCATCACTCTGGTTAAGTTTTGTACATGGGACAAAACTGTATGTCCATAAGAGACCTCTGTGTGACACTAGTACAGGAGTTAATCACTGTACCAGCTTTACCCCTCAATGTATGCACTGCTGCATTGTGCTATGCACTTTATAATACAACACCAAAGGGAGTTTGTTTACTTTAAATTTCATGCTGGCTAGGGAAAAATGTACTATCAGATTTGCCAGGATGGATAAAACCAGTGGCTAAAGCAGAGAGAAGACCTGTTTACTACTCACAGCAGCAGCAGCCTTTTGAATTTCATGGCTTCCTTTCAAAACCCAAGAAAAGTTTTTGAAGGGTCATGGAATTTTTCTGCAAAGGGCACACAGACACAATGCCTGATACTCACCAGTCACCAGATATTAACAGAGGAAGATACCTGTCTATCCCCTAGACACCATGCAGCCTGCTGAACAAACAGGGGTTTAAAATGACAAATGATTTGGCACCCAAACAGGTTCTAATTTAGGGGATGTGAACAACATTTTCTCAGTGCTTGTTAAGCATACAGGAACCTGGTCTGCACCTGGTGGTTCTGGCTGTATTAATGGTACTGGATCAGTAACTAATGAGAGCTGTCAGGAATTAGCATGCACCTCTTATAAAGCTGTCACTCAAATCTAGTTCCCTCCACACACCCTAAGGTATTTAATAAATTTTTCTAAATGAGTGTTTACTTTTCACATTAACTCAGTCGAAAGATTATGCTAATAGCTTAAAAACAAAGCAGACAGGAAGAACATGAAGTTCTAGTAATTGCAAGGTCACAGAAATTTTTTTCTTGAACTGCCTTCTCCCTAAGTCCTCTGCTTTGGCTGCTGTGTAGAGCAAGGCACATTTACCAGCCCTGTGTGTACCTGTATCCTGTCCAATTAGGACACAAATTACCTGTTTCTAATTAGTTCTCTGCTGGGGAAACTGCCATATATACAAGTGCCTGACTTGCTTTTCAGAGCATATAAAATGGTCATAAATATAAGTACACCAAGGAGCAGAAAGGTTAATTTATGGCATTGATTGCTTAGCAATGGAATCAGTGCCTGGCTGTTTGCTCTTGCACCATAACTCAGCTCTGGGATTCATCATGAACTCAGTTCTGGTCTCACCATCTGTGTAAGGAACAGTTTAATAAAAATGCAGGAATAACAAGGACAGCTTCCATTGATATACGTTAGATAATGTTTCCCAGTCTAGGGTTTTAATTTTTTATTTAGTTTTGGTGTTTTTTCAAATAACAAGTCATTGCAGTAAAATATGAATGTCATGTAATGGAAACTGCAAATATTTTCTTTATTCGAAGCAGGAAGTTGTCCCTGGCTATGGGTAACACCAAGATTTTGTGTACAGAAAAGGGCTGGGATAAATGGCGGTACCCTTTTCTAATTAAACAGTTCCTGATAAATGTTTATTTTTGTGCTCACATTGATCATATTTTAAAAAGAAGAAAACAACTTGCAATTTCCACTTGATAAACCTGTCCTTGGGTTTTTGTACCCCAAATATCAGGTCTTAATTCCTCTTCTTTTTGCCAATAAATCAATGCAATTTTTGTTAACCTTGTGTGGGAAATAGGAAGAAAAAGGTAAGACAGTATCTGGAATCGTGCTTCAAGGCTTAAAGGAAGCCGCATATTTTTTTTGCTAAGATGTCGTTGAGATAGAACATTGAAGTTTCCTTGTTTCTTCTGGAATCTGTGATGGCAACACTTTTTCCAGCTCACTTTCACTTATCATTTGGTAAACATATACCACACGTCCTTATTCCAAACCGGTAGAACGAAGCGGGAGCGGGAGCCGGGCAGCAGCGGGAGCGGGAGCCGGGCGGCAGCGGGAGCGGGAGCCGGGCAGCAGCGGGAGCCGGGCAGCAGCGGGAGCGGGAGCCGGGCAGCAGCGGGAGCCGGGCGGCAGCGGGAGCGGGAGCCGGGCGGCAGCGGGAGCGGGAGCCGGGCGGCAGCGGGAGCCGGGCGGCAGCGGGAGCCGGGCGGCAGCGGGAGCGGGAGCCGGGCGGCAGCGGGAGCGGGAGCCGGGCAGCAGCGGGAGCGGGAGCCGGGCGGCAGCGGGAGCGGGAGCCGGGCGGCAGCGGGAGCCGGGCGGCAGCGGGAGCCGGGCGGCAGCGGCAGCGGGAGCCGGGCGGCAGCGGGAGCCGGGCAGCAGCGGGCCCCCAGCGCCGCCCCGCGGTCAGCGCCGAGCGGAGCCTTACCACAGCGCCTTACCGCGGCAGCGGAGAGCGGCAGAGCGGCACCCCCGGCTGCCCCCCAGCCCTGCATGGCCCGCACGAGGTAAAACTGATTTTGAAGCAACATGCTACACAAGCATTGTCCCCACAAGCGGCTCAGCACTATGATTGAAAAGAATTTAATTATCTTAAATGAGAATAATGTTATTTTAAAGAGATGCAGTGTTTTGAATCCAGCAACTTTACTGCCTGCTCCCTATGATGAGCCCTGTCATGATTGTGCTAGGGCCGTGTTTCACTCCAAATACACACAGAAAGATCTGCTGCATCAGCTTCTAGGGAACGCAAATCTAACCCTTATCACCAACAGATCTTATGCTATGCGAATGGAAAATGATGTGTGGGCTATGTAGTGGTGAGAAACCTAGAGGTACTTGAAGCAGAACCTCTGCAAGCCTTGATGAATTAACTGCGTTAGCAAGAGCAGCCTGGTGGGGGCATCAGCAGCATTTATTCTAAGTAAGTTTTTGGAGAGTGCCATGCAATGGGTATGCTATGGAAAGAATGAAGATTCCTTACCTCAGCAAGAAAGTATATTTCTAGTGGAACTGAAATCTGAATGCTGTTGGAAGCCATTCAGCTTCCAAGGGAAATTGCTGTAGTGCACTGTCCAGCTCAAATCAAAGGATCCAGCAAAAGCAGAACAAATAATGAATCGGCAGATAAAGCAACTAAAGCTGCTGTCCAGCAACCTATAATGAGTGTGCCACCATAATACTTCCTCTGCTGACAGCTGATTAGAGATCAGTAATGCAGCCCAAATATATGCAGAGGTTACTCAGGACGAATGGGTTTGATGGGAAAGTTGGGAGGCTGTGAAAGATGAAACTAGAATTTGGACTATTGGGTGATAACCTATTCTACTACCAAGAAAGTATTTAATTACTTTGGCTAGGTGGTTTCATGATAAAATACATGGAGAGATGATAGCAATTGTTAACCAGATTGAAAAAATGTGGGCAGTCCCCAGAATGTATATGACAGTTAAAAGGATTTTGAGTTCTTGTCCCACTTGTTGGAAGTTTTCCAACGCAAAACACAAATGAGAGGTTGAAGGATGATCATAATCATTTTCCCCATTTTCAAAGACTGCAAAGTGGTTGTGCTGACATGCCTCTTATGAGCACTGGCAATCATGGATCAGCTCTCAGAATGGACAGAAGCTTTTCCCACCAGGAAAACTGTTACTTGGGAGTGGTTAAAGCATCTTTAACAGATATGGAATACCTGAAAACATAGAACCTGCCAGAGGTTCTCACTTTCCTGCAGGAATGCTAAACAACATGTATAAAAGTTTAGGAGCACAGTAACAACTACACATTCAGTATCATTCACAGTCCTCAGGAGAGGGGGAAAGAATGAATTTCAAAAATAAAATTGCTTGAATTTATAGGCAGGTAGGGTTGAAATGGCCCTTAGGAATAGACCTATGTGATATTAGAAATACTTTGTGCCACCAGCAGAAGTAGTGTTTGGCAGGCATTTAGCTGTATCTGCCTCCTTGGTCCCTGCTATAACCAGCCTCTAAGATGGAGAGGAATGGGTTACCAAATTTATACCAGGGACACAAAAACATCTACAAGAAAAAAAGGCACAAGACAGATGGTTTCAACCACTTCTATTGTTGGATTGTCTTCTACACCTTAAGATATTAGAATGGTTACTGCAGTTCAGGTATTAAACTCTCCCTTGTATAGATGTTTTGGTTCCTTTTGTTTTCTAGAATGCAAGGACAAAGGAGACAATTCCAAGGGAATGAGGTAACTTAAGAAGGCCAGCCCAGCAACAGTGAAAACCAGTAAGAAATCAAGAGATGACTGACCAGAATTAAGTGATGAGGTGTGGATTGGGTGATGGGTGGTGTCAGTATCGCAGAGGGGAATGGTCTTGGGGAAGGGGTCGCTCTCTGGAGGCACACAGATGTAACCTGAGAACTAACAAAAGAGGAACTGGAAACCTTCACTTGGACTCGACAATCAGTGGGATCCTAGGGTTGGACCCTATTATGATGGCCAGTGTATGTAAATGCGTAACACTTGTCAGCTTATACTGCTATAGTTATTGCCACGAGGAAAGGAAAAGAAACTTTACTTCTAAAAAACCACCCACACTAGTGATTAGACTGATATAATTGCATCAATAATAAAAAAATCAGGCCTCTAATTAGCCCAGTGTTACTAAGCCCATGTGAACTTTGTAGAGCCTGTTCTGCTTTTCCAAGTCAGGTTTTGTGTTTATGTTCTGTAACTGCAGCTCTTACCTACAGAAATTTGGCAATTTGTACCATCTAAAGTTGGTTGCTCTGGAAACTGGCTACAATTTCTTCCAGTTTCACAGCAAGAGCTGCTGAACTCCAAGGCAAAAAGCATAGCAGCTCTATTCACTTGCTTCCCCAGGCCAATAAACTTGCCACAGGAGTGACAGATTATTTTCCTATTTCTTACTTACTCTGGGAGGCCAATCCCAGGAGACGCTTATGACTGACTTGAGAAAACACTGAAACCTTGAAATATCTTTCACAAAAAGAAGCTGAAACAGAAAATCTCTCACATGCCAGAACAGTATCAGACAACATCTGCCTAACTGTCAGAAGTGGACTATAGAGGGGATCTACAGAGGGTTACAGAACCAGGACCATTTTCTTAAAGAGAGCTCTTATGTCTTGTGCCTCCCTTCTACTTCCCAAACCTATGACCACTGACATCATCCTACTTTTCTGCAATGACTGTTGGGTATTACTTACAGATTGTTGCTTGCTGTATTATCAATCTGTTACTAGTCTTTCAATTCATGGCCTTCTGAGCGCCATCCTTCACCAAGCCATTCATCAAACAGTCTGGAATAGCTCAGGCACCCCAAACCACATCCTGCTAGCAGAGGACAAAGCAGGGGGAGTTTCAACTCCCAGGAAAGCACAGCTTTCTTACCAGATTTTCCTGCTTGTGTCAGGCTGTGTGAGGTGAGGCTGTCAAATTTGTCCGTTTCCCATCTCTTCTCCCCTCAGGGACACGACACAGACTAATTGCAGTGAGGTGTGGTACTGGCCCTCTCTCAGGAGGTGTGAATTACCTCCCCTGTGCCACATGGCCAGCCGTGTGCCTGGGCTGCTGGCATATGGTGAGGCACCACTCCAGCTTCTGCTCTGCTAACTTGTTGTTTTATTAACATACAGGGGAGGAGAGAAATAAAAGGCATGGGGAACGTCAGGAAACTCTCTTGTCTAATACGCGAGATCCTGTCCAAACTATCTCCTCAGCAGATGCCCTAAACCGCAGGGACTCTTCCTTCTCTTTATAGAGTATGACAGACCAGGAACTCTGTCGCAGGGATGAGGTCAACTGGCCCCATGCTTTCGGAAAATAAAAATGAAGGTTCAGAAGCTATTGTTTCAGTTTTCTGTTTCACAGTACTGGTTGCTCTATATCAGCTTGTACCCTACCCCCACTCTGCTGAAGTCATGCTTTTATTAATCTACTTGGAAGTTGCTTTGACAGCTTAAATAGACTTAGTGAGTCCCTTAATTAATGGGTATTTCAGCAGACATAAGCTGCCACAAAACACAAGATTACTTGTTTAAGGCCTCAGTGTAACTGCTGTGCCAGCAGAGCATTAGAGAAGACATTTTATACTACATATTTGATAAATACTAAGATTACACTGGGCATATAAGACTTGATGTAAAATTCTTCACGTCTAATTTGCACCAGTAGTACACGTGCAAATCAGAGCTAGAGAAAACATTCTGCCTTACCATTCTCTCTTTCTGCAGTAACTTCATTCACATAGGACTGGGGCAGCTAAATGGTAGTATCTTTCAGTTATTGGTTTAACAATTTTTTGAAATTAGCTAAAGCAAATATAAGGTTTTTCTTCTAGCTAGAAGACCCAGGGTATCCTAGTAAGATAATGACAAGGTAAAACAGGCAGCCACAAGAGAGCTTCCAGAGCTCTAGACAAGTATTCTTTTTAAGACACCATGATATTTTTAGGGTTCAAGCTCTGCTTGAGTTCCTGTGCAGGTGCAGCATCAGTAGATTTAAGCACTGAGAGCTCATGCAGAGCACATCAGAGGCTGCAGAAGAAAACTAGCCCCAGAGCCTGTCCCACAGGCAAATGAACCATTAAGCATTGGAACAGGCTCGCCAGGGAAGTGGTGGAATCACCATCCCTGGAGTGTTCAAAAAATGAGTGGATGTGGCACTTTGCTGTATGTTTTAGTGGGCATGGTGGAATAATTTTGTGACTCTATGAAGGCAGCAAGGAGGGCACAAGTGCCACGCTCCATCTTGGGGAGACTCAGCAAGACAGTGGGCTGGCAGTGTGAGAGCAGTGTTGTTAAACACAGGGAAACAGAAGCAGCTGAAAAACTTCATAGCAATGATGGAAATGAAGTAACAACACGCTGTTCCTCAATTCAGTTCTCCTCATCATCTCATGGAATGAGAAATTGCCGAAACTCCTACCTCATGCAGATTCAGGCAGGAAGATGCTGAGCTCTATTGCCAGGATCCAGCCTTGATTTTGCTAATGAAATGGAACAGAAATGCATCATAAGATGCAGAAAAGGCCTTCCTGGTCTTCAAACTCTTCAGGATGCAAAACCAATACAAGTTTCCTTTTCATAATGTAAGAGTCTGATTAAAATGGCACAGAAAAGAAATGAGGGCATGCTTACCTTTGTTCAGTTCCTTTTTTCAGCCTTCCTTACAATGAACCGTCATAAAATTGTTTTTATTTTTCAGATGTCACATTAACTCCAAAGATGTGTCTCCTCACGAGTAGGGAAACCATCTCTTCTCACCCAAAACTTCCCCCTCTGCTCCCAAGGGCATGAGACAAACAGTGCATTGCAAGGAAAGTCTCATACATAATTGATAAGCTCTGTATGCTTATGATTACAATTGTCACAGCTCTTCTTCAGTAATGCATGAAAACAAGAGAAAAGTCCTCCAGAGATGAGGGGCTTCAGCTATTTACACAGATGAAGGGATAAAGAGTTTGTTATTCTCACGTAACTAGCAAGTGGTTAGAGGGGGCACTCAACTCCACAGACAAATTTCCCTGAGTAGCTGAGTAAATTGGTGCTTCCTATCATGGCAGTGACCCTGGTTCATTCATTCCATACTGTATGAGACACAGAAACTAAGCCTCATCTAGAGCTGGCAGGTGAAGGTTACCTGTCCTCCCACCAAAACAGATTCCACTGTCTTATCTTTTGGGTGCTTTTCCCCTCTCCTTGCCTGCTATGTGCAAACAACATCAGCTATGAGGGACTTAGAAATCTCAAGTAACTGAAAACAGACACAGACTTTGGAGTTTATGGCAGATATAATTTAACAAAAATTCAAAATATATTTCTGACGTATTATTAAAAATAGTTTTAAAAAATATTTGCCCAGACCAGGTTAAAATTATTTAAAAGCATAATTATCATGGAGCAATCTTCAAAAGTGACATTTCAAAACATCATCTCTTCCATTACAGCAAAGATCATGGTTCTAACATGTTTTCAAATACAGGCTTAACTTCAAATATTAATTAAGAAAACACTGAGTAACACCACTTATTCCTCAGAAATCTACACATCTCCAAGGTCAGTCCTGGCCCATTGCCACCTTAACTTTTTTTTGCACATTCAAAATGTATTAACACAGGACTAAGGGAATTAAACCTGGCGGAGAACAGAACAGAGAAATGTTATCAGAGGAGAAAGAAAATCGGGACATTTCCATAACCAGAACTGTAGACTTACTGGTAACATTATCTGTATTTTCTGCCTTTCACACTGAGCTGGAGACAGCAAAAGCCAAACCTCCCACTACCACCAGCTCAGATTGTACTCGCACTGTATATAGCTGACCTTCCCCTGTCCTTCAAAGACATTAAAACTGAAATCAAGTTTTATCCTTAGAGTATGCCCACAGTGAATTCTACCCAGTAACTTTTACCCATCTCACAAAATGGAGTAATTACCAGAACGATGAGAAAACTAATTAACTTCTATTAATACAGAGACTTAAGAAAAAAGTAAGAACATAAAAAAAAACCAAGATCCAAGACAAGATTCAACAGTAACTAACCAGATGTTATCTGAGCCCTTTAAATCAACATTTTGTTTTGTGCCTGCACAACAAATACACAGGCAACACCTTATACAATCTGTCTTCTAGCTGGGTTCTTCCATAAGCACTGACAGCCTTGATGAGGATAGTCCTTGCTTCTGTCACACTGAATGATCTTGCTGTTATCTAATTTTATTTTATTGATTTCTTCTTCTTGGCTTGCTTTCTGGACACGGCACCTAGAGCTGAAATGCCCACTGATGTCTGAGGCAGGAGTAGTTTTCCAGACTGCGTTGGGTACTTGGTTTTCATAAGGACTTTAAACAGTGGCTGGGACAACATATGTTTCAGTTGTTTTTTCATCCCCTTCAGCATCTTTTGCTTCTGGCTTTCTTCTTGCTCGCTAGCTTTTCTTCCTTGGGGCAGAAATCAAAGATACAGAATGTTACAATAAAAGAAAAACTTGCATTGCAGGTCTTTGTAGTGATAGGGGCAGATGCTAACCCCAGCTTTCTCTCTAACAAGGTCACTCAACTCCCAGTCATCAGTGACACTTTCAGATCACCCAGGCTGTTCACAAGGTAACGAGATCGAGAAGAATCCTGACTACTGAGTAACCATAGTAAAGGCCTGAACTGAGGAAAAATGAAATCAAGGTTGCTGTAAGGTAAAATTGAAAGCACATTACTAAATCTTTTGTAACTGTGTAAGAGGCGCTTCACTTATGGGAGGAATGGCTGAGAGTTTAATTGGTCTCCAACAAGCTACACAAGAATTAGAGACTGAGTACACTTTAAAGCATAAATCTGGCAAGTTTCTGGGTGGCAATTATCAAGTGTTTCACTTGAGAGTCACAACTTACTTGGACTGGATGTGCTGTTTAGAAACTCATTCCAAAGCACAGCATACTCAGATTACGTCAAAACAAGAGAGCAGAGTGCTAATTATCTGAAAGCACCCCTGAACAATTTAGACAGAGATGGTTAGTGTTTGCTTGCAGAGTGATTGAGAAACAGCTAGTCCAGCCATGAATAAAGAAAGACATTAATCTAAACATGTTTCAAAATTAAGACATTGGCATATTTAGCAGCTAACAGGTTAGATGCAGACTAATCTGAAGTGACCCCTGCAGCAACCCTATTCAGCCCGCCTTCAAAGAACTGGTAGGAAATCATAATTTCAGCTCTCAAAATATGAACACAATGCGGCATTTAACAGTGCATCTAAGCTTTGCAAAACTTCATGGCATTGAACTAATAGCCACTTGCAGTTGTACAGCCCTACACATTCTCTCAGCCACAGCCTGCAAAATATTTTAAAAATGTAAGAAATTATTTACTTCTAACAAACCACCAAAAACCTCACCAACTTCAATATATGGTCATTTAGCCCACACAACTCAACCTACTTAAGGCTCACATAATATTTGGTGTTCCCTAGCACTTCCTGGGTGTTCCCACACAGAGCTGTCAGGCTCCTGTCCTGATGCCTGACTACAAGGGAGTGGGAGAGAGAAGCAGAAGTGTGGAAACAGCCTTCTCTATGACAAGAGGGGACAAGACTCAATCAGGACATACTGAGCTGCGTAGATTACTCTGAAATGCTTGCCAGAGCTCAACAGTTCTTGTCCTACAACATGTAGACTTGTCTGCGACTTGCCAGAACTGTCACACTTCACTCCCTCAGCTCCAGCACTCTCTGCTGCTCTCTCTGCATCATCCTGAAAACATCTCTAACACCATGTACCAACAACACTCCTTTCCTTCCCCCCCACTTCTGCCCTGCTGCTTTTGAAGCTTCTCCGCCATAGTGAGGCTTCTTCTGGACACCAGTGCTATGGGACCTACTGAGCATACCCATGGAAAAACATTTTCTACTTGCCCATCAACATGTCATCATCAAGATCAATCTCAAGAGCCTCTGCAGCTTGCTGGAGCCAGGAGTTGTGTTGCTTTGCCCGACTGTTGAAAAATTCTGCCTTCTCAATCTGCCTTGCCAAATTCATCCGTTCCTGCAACAAAAATACATTTAGACATTATGATCAGGTTTAAATGTGGGGTACTTTAGCAGAATAAGTGTTTGAGAGCATGCACTATAATGCAACTGGGGTGCAGAGACACTTTTGCTCCCCATCCATGTTCCAGGAGATGCCCCACCTAATAAACACATAATTATTCACTAGCGTTTTCCTTCTTTAGATCCATGATAGACTCTGACTTCTAAAACACCTCAACTACTAAACATACCTGAATGTTAACATTCTATGTGAATCATTATAAACACTTGAGAGATATCAAGAGCAAACCATGATTCAAATACCAATCACTTCCAAGTTACATATTTATATAGTACAGCTTGATCTCAGATTTATTAGTCTCAGCAGTTTAAGGGGCAGCCACTACTTTCATCCCACTCTGAAGAAAGTAAACTCCTGCAAGCCATATGGAAGGAATTGATGTTTTCAGGAATGCACCTGGATCTTGTTTAGGCACAGGACAGACTGTCCTGTCCTTCTTCCCAGCTGCACACAGGTGGAACAAAGATGTCCAGCAAACTTCACCTGACCTGCAGGCTTCCAGCTGGGCCAAACACATAACTAATTCACTGTGGAAAGAAAGTCTGCACTAACAGTAAATAGGAACCAACCAGAAGCAAGTTCTGCTCTTCGGAATGTGCCTGCAGTTGCATAAAACAAACTCTTGCACTAAGCGGAACAGGCTGGTGCTACACAGTAACAGCAGCAACCAGGACTGCCAGGATAATTACTACAGAGAGAAAGAGAAGAAATACCACTTGCAGTGGACTACTCACTCAGTCAGTTACTTCTTAGATCATCACAAGAAATTTCAAGTAAGTTTTTCCATCTCTGTAAAATTTAAGTCCTCTGTAAGTCTATCTTGGTTCAACAATTCTTTTCCTCTCAAGTGTGAAACCCCTTCAGACTTCCTGAACTTGAATGAAGGCATGCAAAAGGAGGGAAAGAGCATGCCAAAGGGACAGACATAAAGAACCAGCAGCACTATTAGTCCCAACTACAATGACTTTGTGATTAAACCCAGGACAAAGCATAAATAAGACCTGACTGTTCCAAGGGCTTATGAGGCTGGAGTCCTGCAACTACAGTTACAAAGATCTCTTCTGGGGAGAAGAGCACTATTACAGACAGGAGAGATCACTGTGAGATGGCGACAGGAAACAGAAAGTGTAGAAACAGTATTTATTTGCCCATTAATTGACAGAGCATGATAAGAGCCAAGAACTACTCATCAAGAAACACAGAAGGAACCTCTGAAGCAACACTCTCTGAAACAACAGATTTCTTTCAGTAACTAGAAACATTTAGTAGGTGGAAGGGGGCAGTGGGAGAGACAGGGGTGGAAATCAGGTTCTCTTCGTTACTACCAAGAGGAGAAAAGAATGAATCTGTGGAAACATTTATTTTATTTCCTTTCCTCTTTCAGACATCTGCATCTCCTGAAAGAAATACCCTATTTGCAGCAAGCCAGGGTTTTGAAGCTTGCTGTCATTATTCCCAAGGTGAGGATACTGCTGTTGTCACTGGGGTAGACCCTGGGCTCAGTCCAAGCCAGTTAGGTAAGCCTGAATCAGAACACCATGGGGAAGACACCTGCTACATTATCTGACTGCTTGCATTCTTCCCTGTTCTCAGTGACTGTGCAATATTCAGACATTTCAACCCCAGCTGGATTCCTTTAAAATCCAGTATTTAAATATGTCCCATTTGTACATGATTGACACCACCCAAACTCTTAAGAGAATGCTGAGACATGAAATAGTCTCTTACTCAAGAAGCAGAAAATCTGCAGTGACAAGATGCTTTCTAAAACACATTGCTTTGTAAATCCTAACCATTACCCATCTTGTGAGTTAGTGAATGAATCCTCCTTAAAATGGGCAATAACCTATAAAAGGGAAACACAGTTTGACAGGGTTCAGTGGCAGCTGTGGCCTCACAGTACAGGAACTTCTAGAAAAGCAGACAACTCACTACTTCACATGGGAAGAGGCAGGTGAAGACCACTGAACATCCCTGGACCTGCTACTGTTGTCTAGTCTGTTCTTAACATAAGAGCCTTTAAACAATGTACTTAGCAGAGCCACCCCAACTCCACAGCCACAAAACACATTCGCTTCCATATACTGCTGTTGGAAAAACAAGTGATATTTATGTTTGAACACCTTTCTTGTGCCAGTTATTGAGGAGAAATCATAGATATTGCTTAAAAAACCAGAAAGTGTTATTAACTTAATTTTCAAATCCAGGTCCTCAAGAGTAAATTTCATCTGAAACCTGGAAAGAACACCACAGGCAATATCGTATCAGTAATACAAGTAAGAAAGCAACTACTCAGGTTGCAAAAAGACTGTTGTTTCTTTACCTTGATAGAAGTCATGCACTTGGTATCAACTGGGAAAAATGGCAGCTCTTCACTCTTCTCCAATGTTTTATAGATTTTCCGAAAATTGATCAAGTCCTCAGGGCCAATCAGCAGCAGGCTGAGGCCTTCACTGGCAGCTCGGGCTGTTCGGCCACTTCTGTGCACGTACAGCTCAGAAGTACGAGGGACCTGCAAGGATTCAGAGAAGCCATGCAGCTGGCCATGGACAGCTACCAGCAGCCTGGCATGCTTTGGACAAGAGGCTGCATACACACAGTACATTGCATGTAACACTGATGAAAGTAATGTAAAAGATGATGTCCTGACACACTTTTTGTTCTCTGATCCAGCATTTTTCCTTGCGTAATCTTTTGTGAGTCTCTCCTAACTTCTGACCCTCTGTCATTTCACTTGCAAAGCAGGAAAATATTTTATGTGTCCTCAGAGAAGAGTTATATGGCTGAGTCATTTCACACCTTCGGATACCAAAGTTGAGCAAAAAACAAGGAAGATCATATCTATTATGTCATTTCTGATACATAATCACACATTCATAAAGTACTACCTACTGCAGTCAGTCACTGCAGAAATGAGATCTTTAAGTACAAAGCACCAAGGACAGTTAAATGATTTAATTTCTGTACTTGGGACTATACTATACACAGGACCAAGAATTACAGCTTTACAGTGTTCAGGATTTGTATCAGCAAAAACGTATGTCAAACCACAACAGTAAAAGGAAAAACATTAAAAATACTTAACCTGGTAGTGGATGACATGCTGGACATTAGGAATATCAAGACCACGAGCTGCAACATCTGTTGTCAGGAGGACACAGCTGAGAAGGTGACAAAATTTAATTAACATAAAATTGAAGAGTAAATCATGTACCAAGGAACATAAAATACAGCAACCTAGAATTCTACCATAGCAGTTTAAAGAACAGGTTTATACTGCATTATCTGTAGGACACATGCATTCTGTTTGTCCTTACAGAAACGATACCCAATTTAACTCAAGGGCACTCTTGAAACAATAATTCTTAGAAGTAAAATTAAAAAATGCAAATGTTGCCTTCAGCAGGTCTATTGTGTTTCCAGTAAATAAATACTACCTTGCTGGATTGTGTTTTCCTAACGTTTTCTTCTCAGTTCACAAAAATGCTAGAACAAATTGCTATTTAATGAGGAAGTGGGGGGTATGTGCCCCTGCATTACACTTTTCAGTGCACTGTCCAGGTTTTAAAGAATTTCTTTAGCTTGCTATGACCACACAATTAAAAACACAGTTGATCCTCCAGCAGTACAGACATGTTATTAGAAGTTTTACCAGTTGAGGAAAATCACATTTTTCACATTATCTATTTAAATAACAGTTTTTGGTGGTGAAATATCTTCTGCCAACTTGCACTCAAATAAGCTCTCAGTAAATTAAAAGCTAGAAATACAAGGGGTGAGTTCTGTTCTAACAATTACTATTTCTCCTTATCCTTAGACAAGATGAACTACTCAAAGAAGTTGTTCTTTTATATAAGCAGTCTCTACAGAGACAAAAGTCTCCCCAGGATATGGAACAGTTTGTTTCAAAAACATCTCCCAGCAACTGAAATTAGTTCCTTTTAGATAATGGAAATTCATTGAGATTTTATGGCATTTGACTGCATACTCTATTGCTACAAGGTGCAAAGCAGAAATAGCAAAAGAAAATTCTACAGCTTGCAACCTGCAGAAGGCTGTGAGAGATGGTCTCATAGATTTCTTTCTTGCCTTGAAAATCTGCAGTCTCTGAAAACACCTCACCTAACCTATGCAAATGCTATCAATACATTTGCCAAGGGATGCTGCAGCTCCATCACAGCAATTCAACCTCTGCTCTCCATGCCTGAATCTCCTAACAAGGTACAAATTCCCAGACAGCACACAGCAGTTCACAGCAGGACTAAATTGTGAGGCTTCTGGATCATGGAAGTACTGAGACCAAACACCTCCTCCCAAAGGCCACCCCAAAGACACCCCAAAACAATGTTTCCTAAAATGGCAGGACAGGTCTGCTTGGGTAAGCCCTGGCTGCCCACCACTGCTGAAAAGCATAATTGCCCTTTCTTTTGCATTGCTCAAAGATACTTTGACCCTTGGGATGCTAATTTATGTAACTAAACCTGCAAATGAGTAATGAGTGGTTAGTTTTCTGATGGTTTAGGGAGATTCAATAACTTACAGAGGATCAAATGAGCTGCAGAGCCAGGACATGGGCAGAGGTGTGCAGGAGAGTTCTAAAAACATGTCTGAAAACAGGGCAAGTGACAGCTCTTTCAGCAGCAACGAGCTGCTGGACCACAGGATATTTCAGGCTCCAGTGGACCTCAGGAGGTCTCTAATAAAACCTCCTCTTCAAAGCAGGATGAGCTGCAAGACTGGACCAGGTTGCTCAGGGCTTTTATCCAACTGAGCCTCAAAAAACTCCAAGACAAGCAGCCTATTCCCATGCTCAACTGTCCTAACAGATGAAAAGCCCTTTCTCACATCCAGCCTGATCTTATTTCAACTTGTACCCATTGCCCCTCATTCTCCCATCAAGCACCACTCTGAAAAGCTTGGCACCATCTTCTTGATAACCCTCTTTTATGGTGTCAGAGGGCTGCCATTAGGTCCCCACAAAATACTTTTCCCAGGTAATACAAACAGCCAGTGCCTTCAGCCTCTCCTCTTGCAGAGTCAGTGCTTCTTGAACATCTGGGTGGCCTTCCACTGAACTTGTTCCAGTTCATCACCTCAACTGTGAAACCTCATCCTTAATCGTTAATATCCTGGGCTCATCAACAGGGGACTCACATCCTCAGCTAACTTCCCCAACCTGCTCCTACTCTAACAGAGTTGTTTCCCCTCCCCACCACCCTTTATGCAATTTCTTTTTTTCTCTACTAGGAAGTTGAAAATCAACTCACCTCTCTCGCTCAGCAAACCTTTCCAGGTTTTTCAGCCTTTGCTTTTGGTGCATGTTGGCGTGCAAAGGAAGAGGATCACAATTTAAGATTGTGAGGAGAGAACTGAGGCGTTTTACACAGTCTATGCTGTTTGCAAAGACCATGGTTCTTCCTGGATACTGGAGAAGAAAGTAATAGAGATAATAGTCCTTCTCATTTGTGTTACAGTGGATTCTGGTTTCTGTCAGAGTCTCAACAGTAGCCTCTTTCCTTGTTAAGTCTATTACTTTGGGTTTGCCCCTTATTCCTACTTTTTCCATTAACAATTCTAGTTTGGTCTTCTTGTCCATCTTTTTAGCATTCTTTTTTTGTAAAACTCTTGTGGGAGTCTGATGGACTAAAGTCAAAGTGGCAGAAAAAACAAAAGTCTGCCGTCGAGGGTTATACTGTGAATCATTTAAGATTTCCAGCAACTGAGACAGCTCTAAGAAGTGACCTTTCTCAACCATTCGGTCTGCTTCATCAATCACAAGGCACCTGTCAAGTAGAAAACACACAGTAAAAATACACTTGTGTAGCTAAATACAAACCTGATACATTTAAAAACAACTTTTCCTGCTAAACACATAAAGGATGTTATGCATACAAAACTGAAAAGAACACCAGGTATGCTGGAGCAGCTACAGCAGCCTTCTGCACTTCCTTTTGAAAAATCAGTTCTTTACTATTGTTTTTAACTGACATCTTCCTCCATCAAAATAACCAATGTGCATTTCAATAAAACACTGACACGGAAACAGGTGATTTTATGTAGTCTAAATTATTTAACCTGTTAGTAAACCTAATCAGTATGCAGGGCTGCCCAGTTCAGTATCCAGCAGTTATCTGGAAAGACACTTTTACCTGAGCTGACGAAGATTTGAAAGATGTGGGTGTCTCTCTTTAACTAACTCCCACAGACGGCCTGGGGTTGCAATTACAATTTCTGGCTTTCGATTCAGTACACGTTCTTGCTTCTGTGCAGCCATGCCTCCTACTAGAATTGCAGTCTTAATGCCTAGAACATATAAATAACAGATTTTATTTCACTAATTTACCAGTGAATGTTGTTATATAGATCTACTTCATGAAGTGTTTTAAACACTCTACACTGCAACTTTCAACAAGCATTTTGGCCAGGAAACTTCAGGGGTTTTATGTAACACTGAGCATACAACAATGCACTCAATTTTACAAAAAATTCCTCATTATAGTTACATGCCATGAATTAGTACACGTCTTTCAACAGCATGAAGAATCACATCCACAGCTGTTAGATTTGTTTACACACGTTTCAGAGTCTCATGTTTTCTCGATTGTATTTGCATGAACAAGCACATTCCTGTTAAGAATAACCAGAAGATCCCTTCAAGAGTAAGACTGAGAAATGCTTGTCTTACTAAATAACTGCTCGTTTGTTATGGAATAATCAATCCTACCAAGTATGCCTCCACACGATTAACGATTCTTGCACAGCAGCACAGACCTCATTAGCTTTAAGTAGTCTGCTGAAGTACTAAAAGGAGTTTATCTTTGGAAGCAGACTCCACACACAGCTTATTTCACCCTACTTCTTCAAACAATACATTGGCCCATGGTAAATTCCATGTTACTCTGCAAGACCCTTCCAGTATCCAAGCTCCCACTGATCTCTCTTCTGGACTACTTGTGGAACACCATGCTTCCAGGTGCAGATTTTTTTCCCAAAGTGAGTTGAAGGCAATAAAGAAAGTCCACATCAAAACATTTCCTCTCCTGCTGCAGCAACTGTATTATCACTTGGACAGCAGATTTTTACACATAAATAGCACTGCTCCTATCAGAACTGTATGACATAAATTGATTATTTCAGCCCAGCAGTTAAAATAAGCCTTGTAATCAGATGCAGACTGATGAGCACAGCAGGACATACAGACACCAAAGGAAGATGGGCTTAAAAGTAGTGCATTGCACTATATATCCTCTTTAATAAATAAACAATTCCTGGTACTGGAGAAGTGGAAAGGATTGGGAAAAACTTGTAATCTTTAACAGTTTCACGTCCTCACTCATTTACTTAACAGACATACTGACTTCTGGTTGGGAAAGGAAAGGAAGAGGGGGGAATTGCTTTTGTCAGGCACGTTAACATTGTCAGGTCAGTAACACTTCTGTGGCTTGACTGATGCAGGAGGTAAGTCAGACAATACAGCAATACAATATGGCCATATTTATGGTCATAACTTCTTTTTCTTTTTTAATAGATGGAACAAAGTTATACATATACAGTATATACAAAGATTGATATACCTGTCAAAAATGAAATTATTATACGTATAATCAAAATTTTATATATAATGAAATTATTAATTATATATAGCCTACGTTACCCAAACCTAGAATAAAGTTAACTGTGGCCAGGTATGTAGTACTGATTCTGTGTTATGAGAGCATGAATCAACACCTATTCGAAGGAAGACACATTTTAAAGTAAAATAGCTCACATTAACTGATTACTTCCACATGCATCTCATTGAAGAATCTTCAAGCATTTCTCCCACATCAATGACTACAAACTCTAACCCTTCAGAAGCTACACCAATTTTATGATTTTATGGAAGAAAGTGTGGCACACATGCTGGTTCAACACCAATGCCAAGATCCAAACACAGTATAATCTGAGACATGGCCTGTGGGATCTACGTACCTGTAAACTTTGCAACTGCATCAATGTGGTGCTTTACTTGTACAGCTAATTCTCTTGTAGGAGTAAGGACCAGTCCTAAAAGAGGTCTCTTTTTATGGGAGTCAACAGTATGTGTCTTGTCATCGGAATCAAATTCAACATTTTCCAGCACCTTCACACAGCCTGTTGTGAAAGATGCATCATCTTCATCTCCGCTATCTTCAACCTGCTGATGGGTTACTTTTTCTGCTTCATCCTCATTTTCCCATCTTGTTTCATCATGATGCTGATGGGACTCTTTAGAAACACTGTCATTTCTGGTTGTTGAGTTATTTGATTTTTGCCACTGCAGCACAGAGTGAATCATTGGAATTGCAAATGCAAGCGTTTTGCCACTTCCTAAAAAAACAAACAAGAATAATAACACAGACTGACAAGTCATTTATTTGAAAAGATGAGAAAAGCAACAGCCAATCACACACTGTTCTCAAAGCATACCATTGTAACAGATGCAAACCCACGATCTTTAGAAGACCAGAAACTTGCAGCAATAGCATCTTTTCTCCCATTTCCCTTATATATCTCTTTGACATGACCAATAGCATATTTCCTGGGGAACAGGTATTTTTCCAATCTCTAGCAGGTCAGGCAGATTTATTTCTTCTGAAAGTGTTTTTAAAAAGCTGCAGTTGCAGTCAAGATATTTTTAAGGAACTTCATGCTCATAATGAGAATACCATGCCCTAATTGAAAGTTCTAATCAGTGTTCTCCAAATAAAGGAGTAGCAAATGAGGCCAAGGACAAACTGGAATGCACTTGAAGGATTAGCTTCCATCTTCAATTTGTAGTCCTGTATTTACGACCTTCTAAGAAACTGTATTTTGAAATACTCCACTGTCTAATTTCCTGATCTAGCACTGGGTCCTATTTTTATAATCAGAACACATACATTTAATTTAAAAGAAAGAATCCACTTTGGTGAGACGAGGCTTGTCAAAAGAAAGTTTAATTGCAAGACTTCACTGTACCAACTGCAAGTTACATCCCTGCCACATATTCCCTTCTGAACTATCTGTCAGAAATAAAGACATTAGGAAAAGCCCAGCAGCACATCCACCCCAGACAATTAAGCTTCTCAGATGTAGCAGTTCACTAATCATGAAAGCAGCATCTGGAGTACAAGACACTATTACACCATTCCTGTAACAGGCCACTGCTAGAAAGCAGTCCTTTGGAAATCTAATCTCAATTCCTGTCCATATCACAAAGCTGTAAAGGTTTGCCAAATTTGGCAACACAGAATCTTGCCTATTTAGGGAAGAACCTTAATATGAGATAATAAACAGCTAAGCCCAGTGTCATCATCACGACCAGTGCTGCTGCAAAGTCTCATATCCACTTCTCCACCTTTCTGCATGTCTGTGAGGTCTTTTATGACTTCTGTCTGGACTTGAGGCAGAAAATGTTTATAACCTGTACTTAGAGCACTTATACAGTAAGATTCTGAATTACCAAAACATCTGTTTTTAAGGTGAACAACACTGCTGATCTTGAATTAAATGTAATTCAATTTCACTGGTGCAAATGTCAGTACTGGACCCAGACAGATTATGGCTGTGATAATCAGAACTATTCTGCAGGCATTGGATTCACCCAAAATTATCACCTCACAGGACATGTTATCTTTATAACACACAAACCACATACCATAGGCAGGCGTGCAAAACCAGAAGGAAAGTGTATCTTGGTACTACAGCTCAAGCCAATTCTTGCTCTTTTAAACTGTTTCAGATTGTATCATTTTACATAGATTTGGCTCCTTAACCAGAAACCTCACTAGTTCTACATAGTAATGAACAGAAAGGGTAAGACCCACTGCAAAAACAAGCCTTGACATTCCCCGCATCTCCACCTGGATCTGCTGCCATTATCAAAATCTTGCCACTCTTCCCAATGCTGCTACCAAAAAAGGAAGATTAATAGTTCTTTAACTTCATACATTCCTCCCTCAGGCCCAATGCTAAGGGGTGCTATAGGATGCAGAAAAAAGGACTAGAGAGTTTCACCCTCTCTCAGCTGCAGCACCTCTTAACAGGCAGTTGTTTACATCTCCCAAGTTTCTACAGAAACACCAACGATCCATTGGACTGTCTACAGAGAATCTGGATTGCTCTCATGAAAGAATAAATGAGCAAAACACAGTCCTACTACCTCAGGGTTATACAAAATTATAAAGCAACCACACAGCCTGCCACCAACCATGCTTTCCATTCTGCAGTTAGAAAGCAATTTGCTTACCAGCACTGCCAAAATGGCACTTTTTTGCAGTACAAAAGCACCATTTAAATTTTCAGTCCCATTTTCAAAAACACTCCCTGCGGGGCTTTCTAATCTTATTAAAGCTAATAGCATCAACGTAGCTTCTAATTAAAATAAAAATGCAAATGACTGCGTATCGTATTAGTTACTATACCTTCCTGCTTGAGAGCAGTAAATGACTTCACAGAGAAGCAGTGAGATAAAGCAACTGGAACAGATGAAAACAATGTAAAGGAAGCCTTTAAATCAAGGCAGCTTCCAATTGTGCTTCCTATCTCTAGGTGTTTTATGGAAAAAACATTGCAGTGCTAAAGACAAAACTTCAAAGGCAGGAACCGCAAACAAAGTTTGAGGGAGCATAATGTTCTGAGACTTCCTCGCATTAAGTAAACAAGGAGCTATAACAAATTTCATGAAGGCTAGTAATGCTCAAACCATGAGCTGAGCGCAAAATGGAAGTGACTCTACCTCTCAATCATCGATATAATACTCAGTTCAAGCACAAGCAGGGAGAAGGGCTGGTGACAATGTACAGGCAAAGCCAGGGGACAGAGCACAGGGTGGACACATTTTGCTGTATGACCTGGGTCATATTCACACTTAACACTGTGCCCAGTGTTTATTCACTGCTCCACACTAGTATGAATTATCTCCACAGGAACCTGGTTCTCTGCTTTGCCTTGCCAGGAGCACAGGTTTGGCTGCTGCAGAAATGAGCCTGTTTGTTTCATTAATTCTGCCTTTTGCAGAGCATCACTTTCCATTCCCAAAACAGGAAGCACTTCGAGAAACAGGAAAAGAGACTTCTGCCAAAAGCATAAAGACTCATTGAGACTTCAAAGCTTTGCATGCTTTGTAAAGATGGGACGTTCCCATGTTTGTAAGTTACAAAGTTCTAACGCTTTACTAATATGTTGGATACCCAAAAGACAAAAGCTCTTCTCTTATAATACATAAAAGCTGCTTCTTCTACACATAAAAACTGGGCTACATTTAAAGAAGAGAAACGGGATGCTGCCAGCATACACAATAATTTTAACAGATTTGTACCTGTTTCTGCAGCACCAAGAACATCCATATTATCCCGAATGGCAGAAGGCAAGGCTAAGGCTTGAATAGGAGTTGGAGCACTAAACCCCAGGTAGCTCAAGGCCTGCAGCACTGGCTCAGGTACAAACAGGTCTTTCCATGCAGACACATCAGCTTTTTGATCAGTTGAGGCAGATAAAACTTCTGTTGTCCAATTTTTGACTTTTTTAGAACCAGATACTGATGGAAAGGCTTCCTGTGCTTGAGAAGCCTTGTTTTTAGACACCTTCTTTTTCTTTTTCTTTGGAGTGTCTTTCCTGCTTGACATGCTCTCAGTCACATGTCTGTGGTCTTCCCGATTTGCTTCTTCAATTATTTCATTACACTTTGTCTCTTTATCAACCAGCACATCAATTTCTACTGCATTAGGAGTATTGCCTTTATCTGTTTGGCTTCTCAAATCTTTGTTTTTCTTTTTCTTTTTTGGAGGGATGACAGGTTCTTCCACCTCCTCATTGCCTTCTTCTGAAGCACTCTCAGCCCTTCTCTTCTTCTCTTTTACTTTCCCCACTTTGGAAGAACTTACTAGCTTGTACTCTGTAAGTTCCTCCAAGCACACTATATCTCGAAACTCCTCCTCAGCAAATAGATTGGGGTCGATCTGCACGGTTTTCCATTCTCCTACAACTTCAATGCCTTTTTGTTTCAATTTAAAGGAAGACCTAAATCTCCCTCCTTTTCTGACCTTCATTTTTTACCTAAAAAAGAAACCGAAGGAAAAAAGAAAAGAAGGGCTTCAGATCCAAAAAATGAAGACTATCTTGATATTCAAGCAAACGGGAATCTATGGAATAATTATTTTACTTACTTCTAAAATATGCCAATAGCATAACTTAAATATAGCTTTAGGCTAATATAAATACAGCTAAAATATAACTTAATAAACTATAGTATAACTAAATACATCAGGCAGGCAAGCCTACTGCGTCCCTCCTGTAACACCTCCGGAGATATAACTAGAAGCGCTGGATAAATTGCCGCAGGCCGCGCAGCGCTCCCACCCCTGCCCACCCCGGGAACCACCCGCCGGAGCCGCGGCAGGGCCCGGCACGGCCTCCGCAGCCACACGCGGGATCTCCGGGCACCTACTCCCCCGGCCCAGCGCTTACCGCGCTCCGGAGCCCCGGGACAGAGGAGACCGCAGAGGGACAGAGGGGACTGGAGCGGGACAGAGGGGACTGGAGCGGGACCGCAGGCTCTGCCCAGGCCCGGCCGCTGCCGCTACCGCCCGCCGCGTGCGCTGCCGGGCGCCGCCATTGCCGCGTGACGTCACGCCGCCGCCGCATGACGTCACTCCGCGGCGCCGGGCGGCCGCGGGCCGGGTGTGCGTCCCCGCGCGCCTCGTGTCCTGTGAGGAGGCAGCGAAAGGCCTCTGGAATCCCAACCCCGAAACTGGCAGCTGCGGTTGGGTACCACCGGCACTGCTCATTCAGTGAAAAAGATTTGTTATTCACGCCTGCTTGTGTGTTCGTGTGGTCCTATTTTAAAGACTATTGCTATTATTCTATTTAAGGACTATTACGGGTAAAGTAACGCATTTAGGAGAGAAGTAGCCAATACCTACTGAAAAGCAGCAAACACCACCGAGGTTACAGCAAGGTTTTTTTCCTCTTGTGTGATCACATGCTCTTCGCAGCCACATCTTGCTGTAGGAGGAGGACGTCAAAAATTATATGATAATGGAAGATTTTTTTTCTGCTAAAAGGTTGGCTGACATTCAGAAGCACCTCTTGCTATGAGTGATTTAAAACAACAGGAGGTTTCTAGGTGGTAGAGACCAGGACAGTAGGTTAAAGCACAATTACAACAGCAACTGCAGTTATTTCTTCTCTTTGGTATTTGCAGACGTTTCCCAATTCTGTGAGAAGATGGGAAAACAGAGGGTTGTTTTCTCTACCTTTGTTTTTTTCTTTCTTCTTTTTTTTTTTTTTAATGTTTCAAGGCCAAGGGCAGAAATATGCATATTAAATGTTTTTAAGGACAGTTCCAGGTAATCATCATTAATGAGCTACCAATGCACAACATAGGGAGTTTCTTCCAATTCATATTCCATGAGCAAGGCTAAAGAGCATTTGATGCTTGGTCCTCATGTTCTGTATGAGACGAGTTTAAATCAGTGACAGTCAGGAAGTGAGTTCAGGGAGCAGGGTTTTATATGGTACATTTAACACTGTAGCTATCCAACCTTATTTACGTAGTACTGAGCTGGAGGCAGCCAACAGTACTGCCTCACTGATAGGAACTGGGGCTGCATCTTCATGCCAGCCTTAATGAAGGGTCTCAGGAGCCTTTATGCATTCCTTCATTAAAAGTACCTTTCCTTCTAGGTTGTTTAGATTCAAATTTGTAAGTGACAAAAGAGCTTGTTTGCAATTTTTCAATTTTTTTCTCTCATTTCAGTGCATATTAGCAAAAGCAAATTTGCAAATGCAAAAAACCCCATTATTCTGAAATTCTGGTGTGGTTGACTTAACACTGATGCTGAATAAAGATACAAAAAAAAAAGTGGACAGAAGAGTTCTTAGCTGTTACTCTTAGGTATAATCATATGTCCTTATGTAGTTTCAGAATTTCCAGCTTTGTTCTGAAAGAAATATTTAACATAGACATGGCTTGCCAAATTATGTTGAATTACGCTTTCTAATGTGGACATGTTTTTACAGGAGTATTCTGATTTCTTCAGTAAGATTTCGTGTGAGGGTGCAGCTGAGTTTTCTTCTTGATCAGTATTGAGCTCTATATACTATTTATAGACTGAGGGACTGAACTACAGGCTCTAAATCTCAATTTGAAAGGAGGGACATGCCTGTCTGTAATAAGCCATGATCTTCAGAACAGCCTTAGCCACACAGCCATGGAAACTTTCTCCCTGCTGAGTTGGGAACTGGTTGTTCAAGAGGCGTTTGGTTATTTGAGTTGCTTTGAAATGGGATAAACTAAACATTTGCTTAGTATTACGGTGACGTTAATCTTTCTGAGCCTTTGTAACATTAATCTTTCTGAGCCTTTGTGACCTGAAGGAGGCGCAGCTTTGGTGTGTTGTGACAAGGCTTTGTCAATGAGAAGTTCACCTCCGTGTCCTAACAGAGAGTCAGCTGTTAAACTCCTGATAAACACAGTTCCATTATCGACAGTGCTGAGTGAGCTCTTAGTAAAAATACCAATGACAAATGAAACAGGTCTGCTTTACCCTCCTAGGATTTCTTTAGATCAACAGTTATTTAAATACCAGGAAATTGTGAATTGAAGATAATACCCTGTATTAATAAATTAATGAATCATGTCATTTACTTGCATAACTCATGTCAGTACATACATATTTTATTATTTTATCAATAGTTTCCAAGTTATTTAAGCCAGTAAGTTTGAGAGCCCAAGAGAACTTGAAGGGTTTGATGTCCTTGTTATAGAACTTTACCTGGTAACCGATCCTGTTCTTCCCAGCTGTAAATTTACATTCCTGCAGATCAGTAGCCCAGAGATTGTGGTTTGGTCCCTAGAGTGCAGTATTAGATAATAGATATTATATGTTTTTTCAATTAATATTTTAAATTTTTATAAAATATGGAAGACTTCTCCTAAGGTGGGTTAAGCCAAAGATTGTTTCGACCAATACCTTTAATTTTGGGATTCATGCAGCACCCAGTAACAGTTGAATCTGCAAGTGAGCAACTGATGTAGGCTTTCACTTAGTAATCAAATTCTTTGGTTTCCCTCTTTTTTTTTTTTTTTTTTTTTTTTTTTTTTTGGTCTCTTGCAAGAATGTCAGTATGTGCTTAATTACTGATTCTGATAGCTATTTCTGCTAACAAAAGAATGTCATCATACTGTGATTTATATTAATACTCACGGTGCACTGTGCACCTGAAAAACATGCAGCTGCTGGCCAGTGGGGGACCTGATGCCTCCTGTGCTTTGCAGACTGTAAAATTTGCTCTTCTCTCTTTTCTGGGATGCAGCCAGACAAGATTTGTTGTCCTGGTCCTGAAGTGGCAAGGTAAAGCCTTGGTTCTCAAGCTTAAGGCCTCTGTTGTCATCTTCAGAAGTTCTGGAATACCATTCTAGGACTGACAAGATCTTATGGCATAGCACCATGAAAAATAGTAACTCTGGGAGTTGGGTTGTTAACTGTTTTAGGTTGGATTCCTCTTTCTGTTTTCTGCAGTATTCTGGAATACTTTTCTATATTTCTCCACTTTATTAGTTCTCCATTGTTAAACCTCATTTGAAAATATATACCCCTTTGCCTGTGCTGCCTTTTTTTACTTTTTCTCTGTTTGTTCTTGTAACTTCACAGATGTGTTTCTTATCTCTGTGAAGCCTTTTGTCAGACATCATGCTGCTCCTACAGCCAATGTGTTCATAAAGCCAGGAGAACAAGATAATCTCCAGGTGTGAGATTTAAGAGTACTGGCACGTTTAACTCTAGTTACAGTAGCAAAGACTTGTTTCAAGTACAGATTTATCAAGGGGAAGATTTTTCTGTGTGATTGAAGAATAGCAAAAACAACTCCATTTAATATGAGAGAAACATTTGGAATGGTTGCAAATGCAGTCAAATGCAATGGATACTTCAGAATGTATTTTCAAGGGAAGAATGGTAAAGGAAGTTATGAAGATAACAGGAAATTAAATAAAAATCGATATTGGTTAACCGAGGGGAAATGGGAAATCAGGCCATGTCCCTTAAGAGGGTAACTGGTTTTCTGGGCAGAAAAATAAAGTGCATGTAATCTATCTGGACAACATCAAAACATTTTTCATAGGGGAAAAGGGAATAGTACAGAACTTTGAGAGGAAAGAAGTTGGCTAAAGAGGAAGGGAAATGCATGTTTCTTTTGGGGGAGCATATTGGTGTGTATATTGATAGATTAATCTATCAGCTATATGGAGTTTACTTGCATTTCTTAAAGTTTTGTGGACTAATCTTATTTAATGAATAACTGTGATACAATATTAAATTTGCTGATGACATAGTTATTAATACAGAGGGGAATTATGATATCAAAGCCGATTGAAAGGACCTCAAGGACCAGAATAATTGGATGAATTGTCTTATACAAAGTACATTCAGCTAAAGCTAATACTGAGAATTTATACCATTAAGATGGGACTTAATTAATTTTAGGTCACTGTGGATGACAGTAGTAATTGACCCCAAGATCAACTGTGAGCTGCCAATGTAGTATATTTGGTAAGATAACTCCTGTACAGAGATTCATTCTTTGCAAGAGGCATTATTACCCGGAAGTTTTTATGTTTAATACTATATTCTGGTCACCTTAATTCAAGAGAGGTGAAGTCAAACTGCAGCAGATGCCAAGGGAACTGCTAGGGTAATCAGGAGAATGAGGAGCCTATTTTAGGGGTGAAAACTAAATTCTGAGCTTAGCTTGTTTAATCAAGGATTAGAGCAGATATGACTGCAGTCTTTAAATACCAGGAAAGGAAGAATAAAGGACACTATGACAAGAAGAAACTTGGTAAACTGGCCAACAGTAATTTTAGGTAGGAAATCTTAAGTTTCTATGGCAACTAATGAGTAAAGAATACTTGAAGACAAAAAGTTGTTAGTTTTAATATAATATTTGACATAAGTATGACAGACAGTGTTCATGGTTGTCATAGCAAGGAACTGGACTCATCAGCTTCCTCTTATGAATATAGCAGAGCCAGTTTTTACAATAGAAAATCATTCACTTAAACTTTGTAAAGTAGTTGGCTATTAGGTCCTACTGCCAGATAAAAAATCATACAGATAGCTGGATGATATGAGGAAAAACAACACTTTCTATTTTCTCTGTTGTTATTCTCTTTGTGCATGTGCTTTTAACTACTTTTGGACAGAGGGTAGCAGATTAGACACTGTAGGAGAACATTACTAGTTCTTAGAGAAAGACAGGGAGAGCACAATGACTGCAATCTTTCAGATTTTATATATTACATAAAGATAAATTTAAGGGTCTTTTCTGTGTTCTCATAAAATAATCTGTTTGGTTTTTTAGATCTTATTGGAGGTAACTGAGTTACAGGAAATAATATGGGAGACCAGGCTACAGATGAAAGCACATTGAATACAATCCAGTGCTTTTCCCTTTTAACCCATTTATTTATATAGCTGTTACAATGAGATGAAATGGCAAAAGAACAATCAAAAATTTTCTGCAAATGACAATAGTGAAATGAAGCAACAGTTTCTTAGCAACGAAGTGGAAAATACGCTAAATAATATATTTTTCCTGCTGAGGTTTGTGTATGCTACATTCCAAGCATTGTTCAGAAGTAGATTCACATTTTTGTGCATGTTTCTTTTATATTAATCTTGTTACAGGTTTGCCTCAACATGGAGATTTTCTGAAGAACCCCTGTTTATGGCTACATCCTTACTTGGAGTACAAATGGAATAAAAACAACCTTGTTTGTAAGGCTAAGGGATTAGATTGGACATCAAAATTGCATTTTTTAAGAGTCTGGTGGACTGTAAAAACCAATTCCAGTCAGAGGTCGCTCATTTGGAAATGGTGAGTGACAGCTGCTGCAGCTTTGGCTGTCTGTCAGTGGTGGTGAACAGACAGAATTCTGAATTGAACTTCTGCACAGTTCAGGTGCTGAGTCCTGAGTAGAACTGTAATTACACAGTGCATAGCCTACATTGTGTACATTATGAAACAGTATTTATTTTTCTTTAGAGTATTAAATTAGAGAAAATGGGAAATGAAGAATGATTTCATTTTTGGGGTTTTTTTTCCCAACTTAATTAAAAAATATTTTGCTGAATTTTTCCTTCTTTTTTGGTTTGGCCTTTGCATGAGAAAGTCTGGCTCTTAATCGGGAGGGCACACATTTTGCCTGAAAGCATCTCTTGGCATGTCTTTTTGTATCCCCCAAACCAGTTCCTTCATATTTCAGCTGATTCAGGCATTACAGTACATACTGGGACTTCACAAATTTTCAATATCTCTGTGACTAATTTAATTTACAGGTAGATTCTTTTGGTACGTACAGGTACAGTAAGAACACACAGCTTTTTCAGAGCAGTTTCCAGAAGGCAGACACCTAACCGCGGGTAGCAAAGGAGAACTGTGCATCTGTCCAACACCACAAATCACTTCTCCCCAGAATCCTTAAGTTGAGCCAGAGTACCTGAAGAATACTTCAGGTATAAAGTCCTTCCATCTATTTTGTAGTTGGTTTTTTTATTATTATTATTATTTTTATTTTATCTTTGCCTGTATTGCATTTAGACCTCATTGCTTTAAAAGGCATGAATAACACTCTCTCTCTTCTTCCGCTAGGTATGGGTGCCATTCTCCCAGGTGCTCTGCAGTTTTCTCCATCAAAGAAAGATTATTTGAAATCAGCCTGGTACTGGCTTTGCAAGGTTACACAGCTCCTGTTAGAACGAAGGTTCCAATTCACTCTGGATTTCACTAAAGCAGCATGAAATAGCTCTTGATTCTAATACAATAGCTATGACAAGGTTAGAATGAAGCTGAGAGTAGAGTTTTATTTGAGAGAAGAGAGGAGTGGAAAAGGGAGGAGCTGAAAGCAGCAGGAGTGGAAGGGAAGTCATACGTGACTTTAATCACAGATGAGAATGAGAGACCACTTGCCTGCAGATTTACTGTCAGAGGGGATTCATTTTTATATATGTGGTTTTGGAACAAAATATGCAAGCTTTATTTTTTCTGTCAAATGCATGGGTCAAAATGAGATATGTTTATAGTTAATCTAATTCCTTCTGTGTTCTTTATTCTAGTCCAGTACTATATGTCTAGAAAAAAAAATCTTTTTTTAAAAAATTTATTCTGCTTTTCACATTTCCAGGATATTTTTAGATCTCTTTGACATATCTACAGATTTAAAAAATCAATGGGAATCATGTCTGCTCAGTGTTTCCCGGACTGAGTTAGAAGGACAGTTTTTTAAAAGCAGTAAGGTAGAGATGCTTTTATAAATGTTTACATATTTTTTTAAAACTCTCTTCCTTAGTGGCTTGCGAAGTTTATGTAAAATATACCATGAGAAATCAGCCTAATTGCATATCTAAACTCCATATTTTTCAGTCTTTAAAACTGAATTCTGGAATTCCTTGTTTGAAAACTGCATTGAGTTCCTAGTTTGAGACATGCAAAAGAAAATATCTTTGATCTCATAAGATCTCTAAGATTCATGAGAACTACTTGCAAGGTGAAATAACCACAGATTGGTTGTGAAAGAACTTGCAAAAGGATTTTCCTAACTAACTGTGTTCAGGGTTTCAATATGTTTTCCTAGTACTTATTATTGGCAGAAGCCTGTATGCTAGGATTCTGAATTTGAGGAGAGAACATTCTTTAAAACTCTTTTATTATTTCCTCTGCTAGAGCTAGTTCCTTAACTACTCCGAGAGGACTTAGGTTCAGTTACAACTATATATTGTATTTACTGTCTAATGATGCTCCCTGGTTAAAAAGATTTTGCAAAGGAGATGTTCAAAATAGTTTTTCTCGTTTTAATTCATCATCATGCCTTGAAAACTCCAAATGGTTTTAGTTTTGTATTACATAACACTTTAATTATTTATATATATATATTGGATTAGATTTTCCTGCTAATAATTCATTGTACATTTGAACTTACAATTTGTTGTGCATTTGAAATTAATGGAGATGGTCTAAGTTTTTACTGTTTTACTGGTTTATCTGAGTACAGGATTTGGCCTAACTGGTAGACAGAGAAGCAAGACATAGGGACCATGTTTATTTTTTTCTAAATAAAAGCTGAGATACTTGCCAGTCATAGAATAAAAATTAATAAAATTCTGGGCAATATACTACATAGTATCATATAATCTTTAGGATTTCTGGAATTACTTTTATCAACAACTTAGTCATGTGGGCATTTCGGAAGGATAAAAAAACATTTCACCCCCTCAAATCAGCCCTTGCATAATTTTTACAGATTTTTTAACTCCTGGTTGGAGTGTGATTGTTTAGTTGTGTTCATATAACCATTGGAAAGGCCACTGTCTAGATGTCTGGTGAATTACCTCAGTAAATGCTGAGTCTAACTGTGTAATGATTCTTGTCCTGTGTGCATTTTACATCACTAACCAAAAGAAGCTCTCTTACTAAGTTTTTTAAGATTATCCATGCTTATTTGTCTATGAATCAGAGGTAAACAGCATACCTTTATTTTGAAAAAAAATACTCTCCCTTCAACCCCCAAGGCAATCCACATTTGTGAACCAAAATGGCAAAGGCATCCAAGGCCTAACTGCATGTATCAGGAAGACTATCCATATGGAAATCTGTGCTGCTGCTGTGATTATGAGTGGTGTGTAACCTGGGTCTAGCATATAAAAGGTGAAGAATAAGAATTTATGAAGAGTGTAAGTGGTGTCTTCACCAGAGATTCACAATTTACTGTCAAAGAAGTAATTTTTTTTTTTTTAAACATTAATAGAAAAGTGTTCATTGGGGGAGGACCCTGCTTTGGACTTTTCATTAAAAACAGCATTTCTATCAGTTATTCCGGTGTAATTCTGCGTTGACATAGCTGTGAGACAGCGGCGACAATTGGTGGGGGGCCCCAGCACCGCTGGAGAGGAACGTGGCGCCCCACAGGGGAGGGGTCGAGGAGCAATGGACGAGGTGCTGCAGCTGTGGGAGGGGAAGCCCCCGGAGGCCACAGCCGCCGCCGGGGCGCCGCGCGGTGCTCGCCGCACGTCAGGGGAGCCCCCGCACGGGGCCTGGTGCTGAGGGGGCGGCGCCCCCCGCCCGTTCCGCCGCTACCGCGCCCGGCGCTGCCCTGCCCCGCGGAGGCCGCGGTAGCGCCGCGTTGCCCGGAGACCGGCTCGGCGGGGCTGGGGCTGCCCCGGCCGGGGGCTGTGGCGTTCACCCCCGCGCCGCCGGGGAAGGAGCCGGGGAGCTGCGCTGCGGGACGGGGGCGGGGAGCGTCACTGCACCACAGAGACCGTCCCTCCTCCCGGGGCGGGCGGATAGGCGGCACCCGGGTACCGCGGCGGGGCTGTTTCGCTCCGCGCCGCGCCGCGCCCTGCCTCGCCGGTGAGGGGCGAGCCCGCAGCTGAGGGCTCCGCCGTGCCCTTCTGGCGCTCGGGGACACCCCGCTTCCCGCGCCCTCACTGCGGACAGGGGTGGCCGGCGACGAGGGGAAACTTGGCTCGAAACTCCTGCCCGCCGAGGCACCAGCGGCTGCAGCGGGCTCTCGGGCTGCGGGCGCGGCCCCGCCGCCTGCCCGCCCGGGCCGAGCGGAGAAAGTTTGGCGGCGGGAGGCTGGGCGCGGGCGGCGGCCGGCGGGCGCTGCCGCAGTGTGTGCGCCGAGCCGCGACTGCTGCCGGCGGCGGGAGCGCCCCGGGGCTTCGCTCCTGCCGCCCTCGGTGCGATGTGACGCTCGGGGACAGCGTCGGCTGCCGAAGGCTTTAGTTGTTACATGCGCCCAATAATCTTCTCCAAAATGGATTTTAGTCATAGCAATCTTTTTGGATACATAGAAGACCTGCAGGAACTAACTATTATAGAGAGGCCAGTACGCAGGAGCCTGAAGGTATATACCTTGAAATAGAACGATGCTTTAAAATCCATTTTAAATTGTGTCTGTTTTAATTATGCACAAATAAGTGAATAGACAGTTTATTTATTTTTTTTTTTACAGCACCAGCATACGAAACATTGTTCTCAGTCATTTTACAGTCTCGAATTCTAGATAGCAGGGGTTTAATGTTTTCAGTATAAGAATATTAAGATGGGAACAAATCGACTAACTTGGGTCTTTAGATTAATTTATATGCCACTTGTTTAACAGTGATAGTGTCTGACTTGAAACAGTACTTCTCTGACATTCTTTCTTTTCGTGGTGGAAGATTTATTTGATTGAATTTGAAATGTTGGCTAAAGGCTTCATGAATAAATTCAAATTACTCATGAAGCTAGCCGTGTATATGTGGGGAGAAAGGGGTTGTTTTAAGAAGATTAAGACAGTGAAATAGTAAGGTATTGTAAACTCATAATTTCTGTTTCACACTTGACAGACCCCAGAAGAAATAGAAAGATTGACAGTTGATGAAGAACTCAGTGATATTGAAAGGGCTGTTTATCTACTCAGGTATTTCCTAAAACGTTACTGTGAAACATTGCTGACCATCGTGTTTACATACATGTTTTTAGTGTTTTACTCTTCACTCCTATAATTTTCAGTCTATTAGTAGTTTTTTTTTTATATTCAACTATGTTAAGCATATAGGCAAGATAAGAATAGGTACTGTAATTAAAAAAAAATATATAATTTTTTATTATATATAAAAAGAATTATTATATATTAATGGGGTGTCTGTGTATATGTATAAGCATTTCTGAGCTTTTAATATGGTCCTCACCAGCACAGAGTTGTACTTAATAATTTTTTCCCCTGCAGTTGATTTTGCAAGATTCCCTGAGCGTTAATGTTAACACCAATCGTTCAGGGAGTTTGTACTCAGTCTAAGCAAATATTCACTCATGGGCAGTTACCACAGGCTGGTAACAGAGCTGTTCTAGCATCCTGTGTATGTTTGGACTTTCAGAAGAGAAAAACTTGAGAGGTTAGATTTACAGCCCGTATAAATTACTGTAGAAGATACTGTGTTAATACTTCCCTGTGTTCTATTTTTTTTTGGGTTACCTCCTTCTTGTTGAAAGCATTTATTTGCAGCTACTTGAAAAACTTAAATTTGGTAGTTTAAAATACAGATTTTTCAACTACTGTGTAAGTCATCTTTAAGAGTACCAGTGTTCTGGGGGATTTTGAGTTGAATATGCATTTTTAAACAATACCTAGCAATTGGAGAACCAGCTGCAACTCCCTCTCAGTTTGCTTATTCTGCTGTTTTAAGTGCTTTTCTAGTCTATGCCTGTACTCAGTATTTAGAATATATATTCTTGGTGATTTCATTTTCTCTTTTTGGGGTGCGTGGCATTATTTTTAAGTTATCATTTTTGTCCAGTGATACTGCTTTTGATACTGACTTCTGTTTGTGGTTTTTTTTTTTTTTTTAACGCTGAAATTTATGAAATAGAGGATTTTAAAACTTGCTTTGCTCTTAGTTCCTGTACTGAAAGCAGTCTGTTGACTCTAGGAAACAGTTTGCATGTGCTGCATATCACGGAAAGGATGCATATCAATTCTGGTTGTTACCTCACAACAACCAGTGTAGGTGATGTTTTTTTTTTTTTCTTTTCCAGTGTGGTAGCAAATTTCTTTGCTTTTTTTCCGATTAAAGATCACATTTCCAGCATATATGTCTTAACTAGATCATTGCCTTTTTAAATGGCAAAAGGTTCCACTTAATATCTTTCATCTTATCAATTGCTTTTCAACCTGGCCTTGACCTTCTCCTGACACCTTTATCTGATTTTTTCTACTCTAGCAGCTGTTCTTGAGACATAACATTCTTCTTCTTTTAATGAAGCTTTCATTTTTTTCTCTGCATAGTTCTCATTGCTGAAAGGTACCTTCAACTCTGCTTGATAGGCTTTTTGTAAGGTAATCTTACTGTGCAGGTATGTTAATATAATAATCCAGTGGAAGCTTTTGCTGTTGAATAGCATATTGCTGTCCTTGTACTGAGTGGAGTAAAAGCAGAGTTGAAAAGCTGCCTGTTACCCAGTAGTACCTTTTATATAATGTACAAGAGCATGTACTTCTGGCTTGTCAGGAATTTTTAATCTATTTTAATACAATATCCCTGCCTATTGCTATTTGACAGTAATGTCAGTCCAGTCTTTCTGTGCCTCATTTTCTCACACAGATGCATTATTCACTGTCCTTCAGGTTGTTCCTTATGTGGGACTCTCCTTGATCTTATCCAAAAAGCCACTGCCTTTTCTGAAAATCTATCTATAGAAATAGCTTTGCTGAGATGGAAACAATTTGTTAATGACACCTCTGTTGTATCCCATTTGGAAAGGACGATGTTATCTCCATATACATTAAAAGTGTACAAGAACAATAATGGAAAGCAAATCTCTCACCTTAAATACCTACAGATAACATCAAAATACTACTTCTGTGCCAATGTCTTTTATATTGTCATTTACTTATTGCACCCTAATCTGCAAGTTGAAGATTTTAAATTTACTGAGGTGAGTATCTTCAGTGTTGCTTGTACAGTGCAATGGAGCTGGTTAATACTGAGTGAAACTTTTGTATGCTACAGCAAAGCTAATATTTACTAATGATTTTCTGGGAAAGTTCAGGAAGAGTCTTCACATTTTAAAGATTCTGATTCTGAACCAAAAACCTCAACCACTTTCTTCTCTTTTCACATCCTTTCCCTCTAAAACCTGCCCCCAACTTCTCCTCCCCACCCTTGAACTTGGATTTGCTTATATGCAGGGTTGTTCTATGTTTACTAGATACTTGTTTTTAAAAGATTTCTGCTCTTGTAGTCTTTTACTGTAGTAGGCTGAAAATGGGTACATTGACATCCAAGTTGGAGAGGATAGATTTTTTTTTTCCTAGTGACTGATTCTTGCTTGCTGTATATATGAGAAGGTGTTAATTTCCCAGCTCTCAGAGTTTCATCAGTTATTCTTCTCTTTTCACTTCTTGTGTTCTCCACTTCTTGTTTGCCAGTGGTATCGTGGAGTTTCTGGCATGGTCTTTTACTTCTTGGTACTGTAAAGTTAATTGTTTTGCTCATCTAGTATGTATTTGTAACCATCTAAGGATTATTTTGCATTTCCATAGTGTCCTGTCTGTGTCTAGCCATGATGTATGGTCACAGATTTTGTAAATTTCTGTTCATTGTCGTCTCTTAAGTATGACATAATTATGTATCTACAAGTGTTTTTAGCACGTGGTAAGTACATTGACAGATTGATCTTGTGTGAGATCTCACTTCCATAGGGACATGATTTCATTGTAATTGGTTTTTTGTTGTTACCTATCATAATTTGGTTTCACATTCTAAAGTGATAATTGCAATTTTGATAATCCTAAAAAGTTAATCTCTCTCTCATTATTTCTAGTGAATGTCTTTGCTTTCTGTCTCCCCTTTTCTGCTAGTACAATTTTTCAGATAACTATGTAATGAGGTAAATTGATAAGAAGATCTAGCTAAAGCTGATGATTTTTAGTTGCATTAGTTTTCAGATAAATCAACTCTTTGATTTGCTACATCATGTGGATATAGAAACAGCTCTGCAAGCAAAAGGAGAGGATGTAGTAGCTCTCCTGGTGGCTAGAGTTACTTTAATATGACATGAGCGTAAGTGAACTTCTGCTTTAAATCACTGATGCCCAGAGTACTCAGTTTATTTAGGTAACATTCTGCAATTAGACTGAACAAGTTCTAATTTAATAAGAATGTGGTAAAAAAGTGGACTGTAATTTGTTTTAATCTTATTTAACCTTGATTCTGGTAGAGGAACCTGGGTTTCCTTAGACCAGACTGTCAGGGGTGTTCATGAACTTCTCATTGAAATCAAATGGGTTTAGGGACTTCTGGAGGAAGAGGCATCTGAGTGTCTTAGATCTATCTTTTAGAGCTTCAGCCTGTGTGTTTGGTGGTTTCTGGAGGGTGTAACAGGAATCACTGTAGAGTTGTATTCTGCCTGGCTTTGCATGCTGCTGGCCCAGCAGAAGAACAAGGACAGCAAAATAGCTCTGCATCTCAACCAAGTCAATGTCAAGGTTGATGGCTTATCATAAAACCATCAGCAGCTTAAGAGAAGCTGCCAGACCACACTGAAGCAACTGAATAGTTTGCATTCCACCTCAGGGCATTGTGACCTCTACCAGGACAGTGGCACTAAGCAGCTCAGGGACAATTTTTTAAATTCCTGCTGTGAAGTTTTGCCTGTAATCTTAGTTTTCATGTTTTCTGATGCTTGATTCATGTTATTACTTATATTAATTTGTCTTACTGTGGCTCCCTCTTTTATGGTATACAGCCAACAGTAGGTATTGTTAGCTTGATGAGAATCTGGTTCTGGATGCTTACTGGCATGTACACTGCAGAGTGGTTTGTTTTTGATTTTTTGGATAGATTTCCCTAGGGCTTTTGCATTTTTGTGTGTACTATATGATTTTGTATTCAGCTACATTTTGGTTTTTTTTTCATTTGTGTCTGCTTTTCATTTTTTTTCATTTGTGTCTGCTTTCCAGACCTTGACATTTGTGTCTTACTCAAAATTACAGGGTAATAAGGAGTTATTAAGCTGGAAGACTGAATTATTTACCTTTTTGAGAACATAGTATACTTTGTTTTTGGAGAGGTCCTATATGTCAGTGTAGAAAACAACACAATCCCTTTCTAAAACATTTGACATAGTTTTTGAAGACGCAATAGGTACTCTGTCTAGATTGGAAAGAATTCAATGCCTCTAAGCTTAGGATGACTTAAAAAGACCACAGCAACAACAAGAAAAGTTGTACTTTATTGTAGCAATCCTTGATTAACTAGAGCATTCTCAAATTCTAAGCATCTTTTAATACATTCTGTGCTGTTAATTGTGAACATCAAAACCACTGCTATTTAAAAGTTTGTGGGTTTTAAATTTTTTGTCTTGTTTTTAGTGGTTGTGTTAGTTTTGGGAAGTTTCATTTTTCTGTAGGTGAAGGCAACTCATCTTTGATTTTAAATGAAAGCTTTCATTTACATTTAAATTTAGGAGCTGATTTTTTGCATTGTATCAATTTTTTGGGTGTGTTACATAATCATGAGAACTGGCTACTCTATTCCAGATATACAGTTTATGGTTCTGATGCATACATGGTATACTGAATGATCCAGCTGTAATGCTCAGCATATTGGAAAATAGTTCTGCCATCTGTACTGCTGAGCTGTAAATATTAATGTAAGAAGTATTTCTTCATTTTCCCCATCTTTTATTTTTCAAATTGCAACTTAAATTTTATAAAAGTTTCCTTCTGATTCACTTTGCTAGACAGGTAAACTATTTTCTTGACCTTAAATGTGTTATGCAAATAAATTAATGAGTATAAAATTGATTCTTTCACTTTAGAGTAAAAGGTGTACCTGTAGACTCCTAAAGTGTTGCTCAGTCACATACTTTTATTTAAATTTAGATTTGTGCAAATACTTCTGTTAATCATATTTGCTGAGCTGAAACTGCAGCTGAGGAACCAGCTGTGAACATACAGAGCAGAGTTAATATAGTGCTTTGAGAAGCATAAAAAAAAATAGGAGAGAGAAAAATGTACATTTCAGTATTCTTTCTCAGGCTACAGTCAGTGCAGGAAGATGGCAGTGCCAGCCCTCTCCCTACCCTAGTGTTTGTGCTGTGTTTGCCCTTTTGCCTGCACAGCACATTTATCTGAGGCAAACCCTGAAAATGATGGTTAGTTTTATTCTGATCGACTGTGTGATCCAGGACTTTGTACACTTTAAAAAAGACCTGTGCCAGCACAAAGGAACTGAATAGCAACATGGGAACAATGCTTGGGAGGGGGTGAAATGTCTTTGAGACTTAGCACTATGTTTGGCTGGCTTATGGTATTTATGAAGTTCTGGTTTCCTGGTGTCTGGTTTCACAGTCAAGTTAAGCTGAAAGAAGCTTTCCTGGTATCAGAGAGGAGCTCTCCTCTCCTTCCATTATGTGACTGCATGTTACTGGTAAGTTTTGTGTACCAGTGCTAATGCTGTTGCAGCCACGCAATCTCAGTCAGATTAGGGAATGGATGCTAATTCTAACAAGTTTTTCAGATGCTTGCTTCCAGCAAAGTGTGGAACAAAATGCGACTGCTTGTGCTACTATAAATGGGAGCATGAGCAAGAAGTCACAGCTGGTAGATGACTCTCCCATCAATAGCAAACCAGATTTAGTTCTTATTACTCTAATTTTGAATGTATGCTTTGAATCTGTGAAGTAAAGTACTGGTTGAAATGACCAGAGAATAGAAAGTATCAGCTGTTAAAGAATCATTAAAGTTGGAAGAGACCTCCAAGGGCATTGAGTCCAACCTCTGACTAAACGCCACCGTGTCAAATAAACTATAGCACTAAGTGCCACACCCAGTCATTTTTTGAACACTTCAAGGGATAGAGACTCTACTACTGCTCTGGGAAGCCTTAACTACCCCTTCCTGATCTTCAACTTGACCCTTCCCTGACACAGTTTGAGGCCATTTCCTCTCATCCTGTCACTTGTTGCCTGAGAGAAGAGGCTGATACCCCCCTGGCTACAAACCCCTTTCAGGTGGTTGTGGAGAATAGTAAGGTCATCCCTGAGCCACCTCTTCTCCAGGCTAAACAACCCCAGCTCCCGCAGCTGCTTCTCACAAGACTTGTGCCCCAGCTCAAGCTCTGTTGCCATCAATACTCCAGCACCTCAATGTCTTTTCTGTTGTGGGGGGCCCAGAATGGATTACAGGATTCGAGGTGTGGCCTCACCAGTGCCAAGTACAGGGGGCCAGTCACTGCCCTACCCCTGCTGGTCACACTGTTGCTGACCCAGGCCAGGATGCCATTGGCCTTCTTGGCCACCTGGGCAGAGCTGGCTCATGTTCAGCTGCTATCAACCAGTGCCTCCTTTTCCACCAGGCAGCTTTCCAGCTGTTCTGCCCTCAGCCTGTCACGCTGCGTGGGGTTGTTGTGACCCCAGTGCAGGACCTGACATTTGGCCTTGTTGAACCTCATACCAGTGGCCTCAGCCCATTGATCCAGCCTGTCCAGATCTCCTTGCAGACCCTTCCTACCCTCCAGCAGAGTGACGTTCCCACCCAACTTGGTGTCATCTGCAAATTGACCAAGGGTGCCCTTGATCCTCACGTCCAGATCTAATCCTTAGCCTTGGGGAACACCACTGGTGTCCATCTGCCAACTGAACGCAGCACTATTCATCACTGCTCTCTGCATCCAGCTGTCCAGACAGGTTTTAACCCAGCGAAGAATACACCCATCCAAGCCATAAGCTGTCAGCTTCTCCAGGAAAAGGATGTGGGAAACTGTATGAAAGGTTTTGCTGAAGTCCACGTAGCCTATAGCCACACCCTGCACCACCACTAGGTGGTTCACCTGGTCATAGAAGGGAGATCAGGTCTGCCTGAGGTTTGGAAGTCTGCCTGAGCTGTGATGTGTGAGACCAGGTAGTTCTTCCTTATGTGTTGTCAGGTTCTTCTCTGAAGATGTCAATTATATGTGTGTTTCAGAGCATCTTTGCTCATGACATAATAAGGAGAAACTTGGTGGCTACAAGGTATAGATGTTATTTTTTTAATATCAGACACAGTTGAAAAATCTGTGGGTTTTCTTCTAAAATGTTCTGTTGTCCTGGGAAAACCTTATCATCCTCTCCTAGAAACGTTCAACGTAGGAATATCCAGCTAAATATTGCCCATGTTTCTTTCTTTCTACATGATGGATCCCATACATAAATAGCATGTTGCCCAGCAGGCGAGTGAGTTTCTTTTGGTTTTGTTTAGATAAGCACTGGCATTTAATAAATAAGTTTAACACTTACACAGTTCATTTCAGAGGTCACGTAGTTAATGTGTAGGTATAATAATTCTTCTTTATATCACCTTCCTTAGAAAGTTCCAAGTGTTTATAGAAACATTTTGTGCTTACAAGGAGCTTTTATCCTCATGCTTGCTCAATATTACTAATTTATGTTTTTATCCTTTACCTGATTTGGCAAGAGATGATAGTATTGCACTAGGTTTTGTCAGGAACTGGAAATGCCAGTGGAAACTCTATGAGGATGTAGATGGGAAAATGTGATATTTTATGTTAGAATACATCAAAGGTACAGACTCCTTAAAGAGTAGATCAGGCTGTCCATTTATGGCTAGTCTGAATATGCTTTTGCGCGATGGTGCCCGGTAAAATAATGGCTATTGTATGCTAGTGACTGAAACACAAATCTCTAGTCAATTTTCATGGAATCGTTGAAGGCTGGGGTCAGAAGGGATTAAAGGTTATCTAATTCCAACCCCCTGCCACAGGCAGAGACACCTTCAACTAGGTCAATTTGCTAAAGGCCCCATCCAACTTGGCTGTGGATGCTTCCAGGGATGGGAACTCTGAGCAACCTCTTCCAGTGCCTCTCCACCCTCACAGTAAAGAATTTCTTCCTAGTATTTGATTTAAACCTACTCTCAGTTTGAATCCATTTCCCTTTATCCTATCACTACATGCCCTTGTAAAAAGTCCTTTTTCACCTTTCCTGTAGGACCCCTTTAGGTGCTGTAAGGCTTCTGTAAGAGGCTGCTCTCTTTTCCAGGCTGAACAACCCCAATTCTCTCAGCCTTTCCTCACAGGGGAGGTGCTCCATCTCTTTAGTTTACTTTGTGGCCTTCCTCTGGACTTGTTCAAACATGTTGATATCCTTTCTCTGCTGAGGGACCTGGACCTGGATGCAGCACTCCAGGTTGGGTCTCATGAGAGCAGAGTAGAGGGGCAGTGTCACATTGCCTTGCTGGCCACGCTGCTTTGGATGCAAAAGCCCAGGATACAGTTGGCTTTCTGGGCTGTTGCACAGTGCACATTGCCAGCTCATGTCCAGCGTCTCACTGACCAGCACCCCCAAGTCCTTCCTAGCAGGGCTGCTCTGATCTGTTTGTCTACTGGCCTGCGTTGGTACCAGGGGTTGCCCCGATCCAGGGACAGCACCTTGCACTTGGTCTTGTTAAACCTCATGATTTTCCAGCAACGCTCAGCTTGGTGTCGTTGGCAAACTTGCTGAGGCTGCACTTGATCCTTTCGAGTCATTAATGACGTAACCAAGTGACACTGGTCCTAGTACAGACCTCTGAGGGATACCACTTGTCACTGATGTCAGTTGAGACCACTATCCTCTGAATGTGAACGTCCAACCAATTCCTTATTCACCGAACATGTTTTTCTTGCAAATTCCTTTGGATGTTTTGCGGACTACTTGGTTATACGCGTAGGAAGCCCTTCATGTGTCATGCTGTGATGCTTCTGTGGCCCTGCATTTTGACTCCATATGTTGCTGACACAAAGAAGAAACAGCACTTAGTACTGATCCAGCTACTCTTTCCATAAAAGCAGTTTAGTAGCATGCACTGCTACCTGTCCCAAAAAATCGGAATACTCTGAGACTCTTGAGAATAATAACTCTTAGTGCTGATACACCGCATATTTTTGCATTCAGGGCTGTTAAAAAGCTTTTCTGAATCTCCGCAAGACAAAGTAGATAAAACTCCATTATATATTGGTACACTGTAAACTTCATATGCAGGGAAGTTGTTTTACTGAGGTGAAATTCTGATTGTAATTTAAGGACTTCAGAACTAGGACTGCAGTCTTGGGGCTGTATCTGTGCCTTAGCAGATATGCTATGACAGAAGAAGTTGGAATGAGACAAGAAATAGCTTTGTTGAGATTTAAAATTAATCCTGCTCTCTGGGGTAAACTTGTATAACAGTTAATTTAGCTATTTTTAGAGTTAACTTTAGTAATACTAATGTTTTTGTCCTTGTTCCACCAGCTGGTACTCTAAATGCCAACACTGAGTTACCCTGGATTTTGTCAAGCCTTGGAGCCCAAAGCTTTATGTCACAGGAAAAAACCCCAGGATTATTTAATCACTTAGAAATTTTTACACTGGGAAAACACAACGGGAATGTAGACAGTCCTTGAGAGTAAGCAACTCAAAGAGATCTGCATTATTCATTGAGAAATTCTCCTGTGTTGGTAGGAGCATCTTATTTAATCTTCTAGGGACAGCTTTTTGTATAAGAGGAGTTCTCTTTAGTTCTTGAGGACAAACAGAAAAGGAAATTGAAGTGATTTCTATACCAAGGGTTTCTATTGACATAGTCTGGCAAAACCTATATTGCAGCTAAAGAGCCGGCTGTTTCAATTATGCACAATTATAGGACTCTGGACTTGTTCAAACATGTTGATATCCTTGTACCTGAATAAGAAGGTTGCTTCAGATTCCAAAACTGAGGCCAGAAGTGGCATCTCTAGCCAAAGACAGTTATATCCTTAGGCAAAGATTTTTAAAAAAACCCCAGTAATACAAAATCGATGGGAATTGTTCATAACTGAGTTGTTCTTGAAATTCACCCTTTGAGAATTAATGTGTCACTGGCATTCTTATATTTTGATTCTCCTCTCCTTCCCCCCAATGTATCTTTATCTTCCTAGATGAGGTTGGTATGTGTCTTTCCAGTCTGAACTGTAACGGTGTCCTTTGCAGGCTTTGAAAATCAGGGGTCTCCAAACTCATAGGCCTCAGTCTGTTAAAACTAGTTTTACATGGCCATCACATTCACTGCAGTTTGAGGTTGCTCCTGTCTCCGTGAATAACCTTGCTATCTCATGGAGACACTCTTTGACAAGAGGGAGTCTTTCCCTTTGAATGCTAATTCCCTATGGCCTATCCACCCCCGAAAAAGGAAGAAAAATGTGTTTCTGGTTTAAGAGTAATAAATAAACAGAATGAAGAAGGAGACAAAGAATCCCTTGAAATCTTGTGCTAGATCTCCTGGATACATCTGTCTGAGGTTTTTTTGGCACTGCCTGATACTTTTACACAAGCGGAAGGTACCAGGTGTTTCACATCCATGTTATTAATTGAATGGACTCTTGATGATGCAGGTATTCTTATTTAAATTAATCTATTTAGCTTCTTTTACATTCAAATAAATGTTTCTGCATGTTTCTCTTTGCAAAACATTACCCTATGAGGGGTTAATGTTAGGAAATAAAAATACCAGGCTCTAGATACGTCTCTGTATCTTGGTAGCGGTTGTTCCAGCAGCAGTTTTGTTTATTCCATGTTACGTGACTGTGGGTTCTGAGAATGTGTACAACTCTCATGTACAGAGTAGCTGAGTCATTCCTTGTCAGTTGTATCAATTCAGAGCAGGACCAAGGGTACTTGCTGTGCTTTACTGAGCTCGTTAACTGTTGTTGGAAATGCCTTACCCATCTATCCTTACATAGTACCTTTCCTAACAGACTACAGATAGACAGTACTTCTTAGTCATTGCATAATCCCAAAATTGCTGTTGCTTTGTTTACAGAAACATGTTACACTGTGAATTTAGCCTCAGTGTTTCTATGTAATGCTTACTTTCACGTTCTTCCACTTGTTCTTGAATTTACTATAAGAAAGTCAGATTTAGGCAGTGTGTAAGCAGGGATAGATGAACTGGCATGAATGGAATTGCATAATTTTAAGTGTGTATGAGTCCAAGCTGGGTATAGTAACAAGGTTTGTTGCAGGACTTCAGACTTTTTTTTTAAACTGACAGTATATAAATAAAGGTGACCCATATTGCTAAGTCAGTATAATGTATAGTGGTAAAGAAAGACTGCAGTCTCAAAGAGCATAGTCTTACATTCTTTCTAATAGGGAAAAAAGTAGTTTATGCATTCTTCTTGTCCTTATCTGTTTTTCAAGAATCATCTAGTTTAAGAGAACACTTCTGGCTTTGGAAATAGATCAGTACATCATTTTTTCATTGGGCATTTTAGAGTCAAATGTCCTATTTGATTTGGAAAAAAACGAAAGAAATTAGTTTTCTTTCACCAATCTATCTTAAATCAGAATGATATAATTAATTTTTTTAAATGGCAAAGCACTGTAACTTTAAATAAAATTACGAAAATTTCCACAGGGTATTATGTGACAGTCTAAGAGAAAAGGTATAAACAGAATATCTTGGAGGACTTGGGTTGGTTTTTTTTTTTTTGTTTTTTTTTTTTTTTTTTTTTTTTGTTTATGGGAGTAGCTTTGTGTCCAAATTGTCAATTATGCCTCTAGTGAAAATTCCACATTTCTTGAAGTAAAACCAGTAAATTAATTTAGGTAGGTATCAGTTGGCTTCTCCCTCTCCCCATCCCTGCTGCCTCCCCATGACTATTGTGGAAAAACAAAGAACAACATTAAGGACTGGAGCCACCAGTTTATGCTATGATTAAATAAAAGTTTTTCAAACCTGCTTGTTTAATTCCAAAACATTTCTCTTTACCAGTTGAAGTACGACAGGAAAGTTGGATTCAAGGTGGATCAAAGCATTTGATAACACAATTGATATTAACAGAGCTGTACAGCAGAAGTGATGTTGCACTCAATAATGCCATTTCATTTTGGTTGCAGTAGTTTATGTCTACAAAATGGGATGATTTACTGTTTTTCTGTGCTGCATGAGAAGTGCAGCTGACCAGCTTGTGGTCAGATTTTCCAAAGTAACTGGCTGGTTTTTTTCCTCCTCTGTAGTGAAATTGCTTGGTAACTTCTGTTACCAAGAGTATGTTGAGAAGGCTCAACTAGGGACAGAAACAAAATGCTTTAAACATGCTAATTGTATTTTTGTTGTCAGTAGGGGTTGATTGTATTGTCTCTTGCAGAATAAACACATGTAAAAGAGAAATGTGAAAGGCATCTGCTTTAATACACTTTTTTACATGGTAATACTACTTACATTTTTGGGCAGGCTTGGAGATAAAAATCCTGTCTTTAAAGTGAGAAACAGAAAAGATGCCATTTTCACTGCTGAAATTGTAACTGAACTTTTTGAGGGGGAGGATTTATGTCCATATTAAATAGCAAAACATGAGTCATTGCCTGATTGCTGCTCGCACCAAAATTCTTCTGTTAATCTCTTTTATGTAATTTCATTTCAAAGCTCAGTATTAGGACACCTATTTCTCTGCCATTTTGGGAAGTAGAAGTCAGTTAGATTCAGGGCAAGATTTAATTTTATTTTTGCTTTTTCCAACTGCAGCAATTGGTCGTCACTAAATCAACAGAGGAAAGAATGATGGCTACTTAAAATTAACCTGCTTCTTTACTACAGGTTTTGATACAAGAGTATGTCTCTTTCTTCTTATTTTTATCACCATGTAAAGCAAATTTAGGTGTATTTTAAGGATTACTTGTAAATTCTTTTGACCCTTTCATGCTTGTTGTATTGCAAGAAAATACTTACTACAAATGAGTTTGTAATAAATCAGTAGATGCATACTGGTATGCAAAAATCAACTCTAATTGCAGATAAATGCACTTGTGCTTTGATGACTTAAACTGTCCCACCTGTTTGAAAATGATGTGTTAGAGGGTAGATAGATCAATAAAATTAATGTACAAATCTTTGTATCTTATGTATTTATTGCAAATTCTGAGGGTATTAGGTAAAAACTTCTTCAGTGTCTCATCTTACTTTCTTAAGTGAAGAAGCTGGTTTTGGTCTTTTTAAATGAACGGTTGGAACATGGCAGTTTCTGGATCTGTTGGGTGTAATGCCCCCCACCTGTAAAACCCATAAGCTGAAAAAGATTCTAACTAGACTTTAGTACATGATAGGTTGTTTGAGATGTTCATGCCTCACTTTACCTGGTTTTTGGCAAAGGATGTGAGTATTTTCCCCCAAATGTTTTTTCTTCCCTTTTATTTTCCTTTTCTTTGCCCTCATTGCTGTGACTGAGAGTTTGCCTTAAGATCATTATTTTCAGGGGACTACACACTGGATACCAACTGAGATGGTTTGTGAGACATCTGTAAAGACTATGTTGGTCCTATGGAAGTTGTATAGAACTTTGGAGTTCTTTATGCACTAGAATAACATTGATAGCTTAAGTACTGTGGGCTGTGTTTAAGGTAAATTCTGCCAGTAGATATCCATTTTCATGGATGCCTCTTCAGATATCGAATTAAAAGTATTGTTTATGAAAATAATATATTCTGTTAATATTACACCATGAGTTTAGACTAAAAATTTATTATTCCTAACCTTTTAGTGATCACTTAATTCAGTTCTTTTTCAGTAACAAACAAACCACAGGGAGCAGGACCGGGGGGATGGCATGCAAATAGTATTGTATCAATGGATGCTTTTTACCATAATTTTTCTTTTTCCGTGTTACGTTTTCTTCCATAGAATAATGTTGATACCAATGCAATAAATAGATAACCCAGAAATTCTGGTGGTTAACACTGAATATATGCTGTGAGGGATCTATGCAGCTGAGCATATTTGACATGCATTCAAAGGAAGGAGATATTCTTTTCTTCAGAGATGATTCTGGACTAATTTTAGTAAATGTGGGAGGAATTACTGGTAAATGCTTTTATTTATTCTTCCCATTGCATAATGTCGAACTCTTTCTGGGATAACTGTACCACTAGAAATAAGTTAATATGACTATATGAGGAAAAAATAGTGTAACTATATGAGGAAAAAATAGTGTAAAAAGGCTATTTAAGATTATTGTAGTGATTTTGAAGATAGGGAATGTTATGAGGACTATAATTACCTAAACATAATTGAGTAGTGTTGTGGATTAACCCCAGCCAGCTGCCAAGCCCCACGTAGCCACTCGCTCATTGGGACAGAATCAGAAGGGTAAAAGCTGGAAAACTTGTGGGCTGAGATAAAAACAATTTAATAGGGAAAGTAAAGCCACGCACGCAAGCAAAGCGAAGCACTGCTTCCCACTGGCAGGCAGGTGTTCAGCCATCTCCAGGAGAGCAGAGCTCCGTCACGTGTAACGGTGACTTGGAAAGAGAAACATCATCATTACAAATGTTTCCCCCTTCCTCCTTCTTCTCCCCACTTTATATACTGAGTATGATGCCACATGGTCTGGACTATCCCTTTGGTCAGTTTGGGTCACCTGTCCTGGCTGTGTATCCCACCAGTCTCCCATGCACCTCCAGTCTCCTCCCTAGCATGGCAGTACGAAAAGCAGAAAAGGCCTTGGCTCTGTGTAAGCCCTGCTCAGCAATAACAAGAACATCTCTTTAGTATCAACACTGTCTCCAGCACAAATCCAAAACACAGCCCTATACCAGCCACTGGGAAGAAAATTAACTCTACCTCAGCCAAAGCCAGCACAGGTAGGCAGGAGGATTCCAATGGTGTGCTAATAATGGTTTTAACAAGAATGCAGATATGGGTTAATTGTCTGTATATGTAATGCTTTTTTTTTTTCTACTGTTTGAAATTATTCTGTCAGAGAGCTGGAAGTTTGAAATACTTGTGTCACCACTTCAATTTGTTAATGATGTTAATTGTATTACCTAGCTTGTTTGTCCTCTCCAACATGGAACAAATCCTATGTGTGTTTGAGAGACGTGTCTTGACTCTTCAATTTAATTAAGTAGCTGAATTTTATCCTACTTTCCAAAGTGAACATAAATCAAGTAAAGCACTTTTTTGTTTGACAGAACATGAACCAGGAACAGCTTGAAATTGAAGCAGTTTTTAGTTATTTGTGTATTTACTTCAGAAAGCTGCCTTCAATCTATGGTTGCTTTTGATATATGAGAAAGCAGCACTAGCATCAGCTGTTTGACATTGTATTGCTGATGCATGTAACTGCATCAGTCTAAAGTAGCTGTCCAATATACTTGAAAATATGAATATTACTGCTATGAATACTCCTTGAATAATGAATAGTGTGTGAACCAGCAGAGCTTTCCACTTCTGACTTGTCTAAAAGCTAGCTCTTACAAGGAGTAAGTTTACAGTTTTGTGTTCATTTTCTAATTAGTTTTTCTTTTGAGTTGTCAGGCCCTTGGAGTATAACAGCAGTAATTTGATAAAAATTTAATATGAACTGTTGGAAGTCATTCTGAGCCCACAGTTAGATTTCCTTGGCTGAGAATAAAACTGCTTCTACAGCTAAAAATACAAATTGTTTCTAAGATTTCAGGTATATTTTTTTGGTGCTCACAATTTTACTCCTCTATTTTTCAAATTAGAACATAAGCTTAGCTTGTATTATTAGATATGATACCTGTCTACTTACAATATCTAGATACCTATACATATATCTATGTAAAATATATCTAAGATATCTAGATGTGTTTCTCTTGCATATGAGGGAAAATGCTGTGATCAAAAGCTTCAAACCCTCTCTGTACCCTTTTTTATTTTTATTTTCCTTGTGGCTTTTCATTCAGTCATTGTACTCATACCCTGTACTTTCATTCTGTACTCAGTGTGATTTATAGTGTCTCTATGGGTCTTCTACATTTGCATTTTCCTTTGGTCCAGTCTCTGTGATTTTGAAAAAGGCTGATCAACTCTTGTACAAAGTATGTTTTATTTACTATTTGTCTTACTGTTAGTAAGATTTTGTTGTTACGGGGCTTATAAGCCTGTTCTAAAAAGTTTGAATTTTTTGAAAGACAGGTAAGAAGTTCTACTTGTACTTTAATTCCTAAAAGGCTAGGGTTACTTCAGGCTTTTACCGTGGTCTTCAACTCTTGCATATACAGAAAGGTCTTTTTTATGAAGCCAAGCAGATATAGGCAAAATGACCAGTTAATAGTTTCTTTCCTAATCTTTAATGTGCTTTTCTTAATAGCATGCTGAGGAATTGCAAGTGGGTTTAGCATAGCATAATTTGTTTTTAAATGATTGAAGAGACTCATAGCAAGGGTTGAGGTGAAGTGGCAGCTTCTGTTAGAGCTGTCAATAAATCTTGAAAAAATAAACTATTTTTTTAGACCTGTGAGTCAGTTTAAGAAAGGAGAGGTTGCAATGTACAGCTACAGCTTTCTATTTTTTAGAAATTCTCATCAGCTTCCATGACTATTAGATTAGAGTTGCTATGAAAAAAAAAGTATGGAATTGATACACAGTGGAATATGCTATAGTCAGAAAGGTTGAGAAGGCATGATAGAAATACACAGAATAATAAAGTGGGAGATTTGGGATCTGTTGTTTATAACTCCCCACACACGTAAGACAAACTGAAGAAGACTCTAAGTAGATTTTAGTACTTACTAGGTCATTTAAAGTTTTCCTCTCTGTGTGCTTGAAATATACTGATAGGAAAAATAAGACTGGCGAATGAAAAGAGATCCTGTGTTGAAATTAGACTATAAGAGAAATTTAGGTCAACAGAAGTAATTTATCCTTCTAGATTTCGGTTAGCATCTGTGGTTTTTTATTTTTTTTCACTTTCAGCGTAGAAAAATTACAGGCCTTGTACTTTTTCAGAGGACTTCTTTTAGCACATAATGCATGCTGTGAACATGACAAATCTTGTTGAATGTGAAAATTACAAATTCTGGTTCAGTGAATGAGGACTGGCAGAATGAAAGATAATACCAGCTCCTAGCTCATTTTTGCTATATCATCTAGCAATGGGAAATGGCTATCTTGATCTTGAAGTAAGAAGACTGTCTTTACTTTTCACATTCAGACTCAAAATAAAAAATGACAAAATGAATTCTACCCAGAAACCATACAAAATGCAATATGTGTTGTAAGCCCTCTAAGGAAGAAGAAACATTTATCTTCTAGGAGGTTGTAATGTTGATACTGGGATAATATTTGAAGGGAAAAATGTGTTCCTTTGAGGCTCTTTTTACATTCTTGAAACTTTTCTTGAAATTCAAGGGAGAAAAGCTCAATGTTAACTCATAATAATTAGTGTATAAACTCATAGAAACTGATTATATTAGGAAGAAAGACATTATTGTGTCATTATAATGTGTCTGTTTTGGTTCAGGAACAGAAAGGGATATCTGTATGAGTTAGACATTCTTCTTTCTCTCTTGACAGATGTTCAGCAAGGAAACAGAAATAAGAGGCTTCAGTTGACCAAACCTATCCTGGTAAACAAGGTTACTATGAATATGAAACTACTGTGCAGCTAAATCTGGGGTTTTGGTTCTTACTTTAATTACATTACATGTGATGGTACAAGTTCAGATATGTACTAAAATGAGATTAGTTTCTTCTTTTTTTAATTTATAGACCATGTAGATTTTATTCAGATGTGCTCTAAAATGATCATGGGCACATATATCTTAAGTAGAAGATGAAAATGAGAAAGTGGTTTTGAAAATTAGATTTTACTAGGAAAGGACTATAATGTCAATTGCAAGGAGATGTTCAGCCTATGATCTTATTAGGGCTTCCAGCTTCTTGAAAATTGTCATTATTATGGAGTTAAATTTTCAGATTAATTTTATTCTCTTATTTTCAGCAAAGTTATAGAAGCCTAAAAATAAAGTTTCTTCTCTTAAAGAAGTCTCCTAAAGTCTCTTCTCTTAATTTACTTTGGATTTTCTGCAGATTTACTCCATTGTAATATATAGATTCAAGACTGTGCTAATAATGATATTGCTCACAATTCTCCATCTTTGTTCAACTGAGGCTCTTAAAGGAAGTTACTTTAACAAAATGACAGATCTTTCCATGGGACTGAGTCTGTTTATAATATACTTGCTACAATAAATGTCAGATAGATGTTCAGACACTCCTGTTACATAATTTATGTTTAAAGAAGTATAATTGAAATGTAAGCATACCTCACATGACATGAAAAGAAGGTTACTGCTTTACACCAGTGTAAAGAAAGGGTTGTACTTTTACAGAAGATAGTAGATTGTATTTTATCAAAGGAGTATTTACTTTAAAATAAAATGAAAACTAGTCATAAAATGACACATCAATATTCGTGATTTCAAGACATTTTTCTAATTTCTAGATTTTTCCCCTTTTTTTACTAAAAGCCTAAAATTATTCAATCAAAAACTAAAAAAAAAAAAAAAACCAAAAAACCCTTGTAAAAGTGTTAGTATTGATTAGCAAGAGCAGTACCTAGAAAGCAGTGTAATAGATCTTAAGTCTGTGTCTACCCATCTGCATAGGAAAGATTGCCATGTAAAAATCTTCACAATATACTAAAGGTGTTTCTCAAAGGAAGTTTTATGGGCCACACACTTTAATGTTATTGGCAAATATTTATCTGGATTTCTAGTTTGCCTTGGCAACAGTAGATTGTACAGGAGAACAGAAATCCTGGAGGGAGAATTGAATCATTCTGAATCAGGCTAAATCCTGTCAGATACTGAGCTTTTAAACAAATAGGAAATTCAGTCTAGGATTTATGAATCCCAGTCACAGAATAGTTTAGGTGGTTGGGGACCCCGGAAGTCATTTGGTCCAATGCCCTGCTTAAAGCAGAACCAACTTCCACGTCTGATGTCATTTGATGTTAGATAGTGTTGTTGCTCAGGACATTGTCCAGATGAGTTACGAATGTCTCCAAAGATTCCCACAACCTCTGGACACCCTTTTTCAAGTTTGAGTGTTTATGAATTTCGTTTTTCTAATACCCATTTAGTTACTGAATACTTAATTCTTTTTTTTTTTAAATCTTGCTATTCTAATCCCTCACTCATTGAAGTTGCTAAATTTTTACTTCTGTCTTCAACAAATTCAGATTTAGACTAACATAGAACATAGAATCTTGCACTGAAAACAGTATCGCTTAAGGGGTGTTAACAATGTAATTCCCTGCAGCCATTCATCAGAACTTCTGTTTACACCGAGCACAGACTTCAGTGGTGGATTCAACAATGGCTGTTTAACAAATCATTTCTGCTGAAGTAGTACACTTAGCCACAGTGTGAAAGAAAAGCCTCTTCACAAACAGAGCCTCAGTTAGAGTTTGGGTAAATGTTGTACCTCAGTCTTCTTTCCAGTACTGTGTTCTGCTCTTGCAGTCATGTTTTGTAGGCTAGTGCGAATGAAGGAGAGCAAGATGTAGATCTGTCTTTTCTCTTTCAGAATCCTTTGTGGTAATGCTGTCTTGCAGTACATTCAGTGACTAGTCTTCGTTCCTCATGCTGTAGAAGGAGCTGTAGTCCTTCCATCCATTTCCAGATACAAATATTTCTAATTGAGTACCCAGGGACTTTTAAAATTTTCTATGTTCTTATCCTGTAGAATGTGTCTTTAAAAATGCTTTAAAAATTAATGTAAGAAATCTTGTCTTCCTTGAGCTTCATGAAAGTTTGCAAAATTGACAACACCTACCCTGAACATAATCATAGTATAGTTGTGGGAAGGGACCTCTGGAGATCAACTAGTCCACCTCCCTGCTCAAAGTAGTGTCAATTAGAGCAATATATTCAATCTTGTCCTGAACTCAGGATTTTGAATCCTACAGATGGAGGCTGCACCACTTGTGTGGGCAACTCATTCCAATATTTGAACACTCTGATATAGAAAAATCTGTGGGTTTTTTTAAGATTTATGTTGCATTTCCTGTGTATTGAATTTGTTCCCATTGCTTTGCATCCTGTCACTGGGCACTGCTGGGAAGAATCTGCCTCTGTCTTCTTTACTGTCTCACATCAGAGTTTATACATGTCAGATAAGGCCCCCAAGCTTTCTCTTCTCAAGATTAAAAATCCCTGTTGTCTAAGCATCTGCTCAGATATTTCAATGAACTTGCTGCCGCCTGTCTGTGAGATTCTTGTGTTGAATAGAGAAGAATAATCACCTCCCTTGAGCTGCTGGAGATGCTCTTGAGTGCAGCCCAGGATGCCATCAGCTGCCTTTCCCGCAAGAATGCATTGTTGGCTCCTGGTCAGCTTTGTGTCCACTGGGACCTCCAGGTTCTTTCCTGTCAAGCTATTTCTCAGTTGTCTGGCCCCCAGCCTCTGGTGGTGCATGGGGCTGTTCTGCCACAGCTACAGAACTTGCATTTCCTGCTGCTGAGCTTTGTAAGATCCCTGTTGGTTTGTTTCTCCAACTTGTTGAGTCACCAGAGACTCCTGGTCTGTCAATCCCTCCTCCTGGTTTTGTGTCATCTGCATACTGAGAGTCTGCCTTGTCCCCTCACCCAGGCCATTAATGAAAACTCTAAACTGTTGCCCCCAGTAAGGTAAACCATGAGGTAAACCACCTGTGGCTGGCTTCTTTGCCACTAATCACAACCCTTTAGGCTCAATAGTTTGCTCAGTTTTCAGTCCACATCACTTTCCCTTTGTCCAGCTTGTACTTCATCAGTTTATCTATGGGGATATGATGGGAGACAATGTCAACAACCTTGCTAAAATAAGTTAAACAACTTCCACCATCTCAGCCAGTCATCGTGTTGTCAAGTTGGCTGGTCAGAATTGATTTCCCCTTGTGCTGGTTTGGTCAAATTTAGAAATATATCCTCTGAGAGAAGGCACAACCAGCCCTCCCCCACCAGGTTCAGGAAAAATTAATTTTCCTCAAAGAAAAGTGAAAGATATAAAAACTTTGTTTACCAAACACACGGGAAAAGGATAATAATGCTAAATAATAAAACCCCTTGCCCTGCTGAGGGAAACCTGGGAAAATTTCAGAGTCCTTCCATAGATCTCTCTCCCCCTCCTTGGAGCTAGGACAGGGTGGGCCCACCTCCAGGGCCAAGGCCTTGGTAGAAAGTCCTCCCAATGTATTCTGATGTTGAAACCATCCAACAGAGAGAAAAGGAAAAAAAACCAAAGTCCCAGGAAAACAAAAGTTCAACTCTCCAAAAAAAAAAAAAGCTGAGGAAAAAAACCTGCCAAAAAGCTGGCTGGAAAGAAAAGCGAGCAGGGTGCTTCCCTTCCCTCCCACTCTCCTGCTGCAGCTGAAAAAAAAAGTCTCTATCTCTATGTGACCTTGAACAAGCTGCAAACTGCTTTGAAAAAGTTTTGCTCAGTTTTTCCTTCCCTCTCTCAGGCTCAGTTTAAAGGCATAGAAAGGTACAAAAATTAATTTCTGGGCATAGGGCAGCAATATGGGTTACACATCATAAAGTCACCCCAAGACACCCCTGACTACTCCCAGGCACTTTTCTGTCCTTCGTATGTTTGTATGTGTTTCCTAGGAGGATTTGCTTCAGTCTCAAGGCATCCCAAATATTATGTGGACTTCATTTTATGATGGTAGAAGAAACAAGTAAAACCAAATGTAGGGGCTAGAGGGAGAGCATTAGTGCTGTCCTTGTGCTTGAGAAGTGTTTGAAAAGTGCTTTGCAATGGGTGTTGCAGTTAGACCAGGTCTGGTAATACTGGCCAGCAGCAAGCAGCTGCTGTTGCAGAGGAAGGAAATATTAGAACAGGAGTGTTGGGGCATGAGAGCTTCCCTCCCTGCATGAGGATTCCCAGCCTTGTAAAGTCACTGGGATCTCCTGTAGGATGAACTCCGAAGATGAGTCCTGAAGTTTTGTATTAAAATGGTACGTGAATTTAGCTAGTACAAAAGAGGTTGAGTTAAATTGCTTCTAAGTATAGGGCTCTGTTGTGTTCTTCTATACTTAGCACTGTTAATAGAGGAATAGCATCTTCATAATACTGAGCTTACTGTGAGTCTGAAGAAAAGATTTAGCATTTATCTTAATTTGTTTATTGGTACAAAAATGTGTACATCCGAGCACTTAGCAATAATTCGCAGTAATTCTGAAGTCTCCAATATTTAAAGAAAATCTGTGGTGCAGCTCTTTTGGTAGAAATAAAAGAAAAATCTTCTGCAGTTGGAAAATTACAGACTGTGTAGGTGTTGAAATGCCTCTTGCTTCACATTCTTAATTGGCAGTAAGCCAGTTAGTAAGAATTTCTGGTTTAAAGGGAAATGCTTCCCTTTTCTTTACATTTTGATGGATAAAGGTAGCATTTTTGTTTGCATTTTTATCAGTTCGGGTTTCTTCCATCTTGATACAAAATGACTAAAATTTCAATTAAATAGCTTCTCCAAGGTACCTTGGCTTTTTGCATTACTACTGGATAACACAAAGATATGCATGCCTTGCCAAAGGAAAAGGATGTGTTGATGTTTAGTTTTAATTTTGGCATCCAGACCCTCTTGCTTTTTGATTCTATTCTAGGAGTTTATCCATTTGAGTAATTTTTGTTTTCACCTCATACTTTTTTTCATATCTGCCTACCATTTCCTTCCCATACTGCTTTTTTTTTTTTTCATTTCCTTTTTCAATTGTGGGATACCTTTGAGAGAGACAGAATGAGGAGAAAGGTAAGAGATCTGTAATTTAACCGAGTTTTTGCATCCTTTCTTGATCATGTTTGTGTGCATATGACCATACATCTGACTGCTTTCCCTACAAAAAGGAAATAATGGTAGATTTCTGTTAAAATGTTGTACATTGCATGTAGTTTTCATGTATGTCTTCTATTTGCCCCTTCCTATGGTTTATCCCTTGTATTGCTTTAATACAAAAGATTCCATGAAACCACTGCCTTGATCATCTGGTTTGAAAAGATCTTTCGCAGGTTTCATATTTTTATGCAAAGCTACACTAAAAATTAAAGCATCCCATGTAGGAAATTATATACAATAGCTTGAGAGGTTGATCTTTTTAAATGTTGTCTTCTGCCACATATTATAGAAAAACATAATGCCTCTCTTTACTTACATGAAAAAAAAAGCGTAGGTTTATTCTCGTTGGTTTTGTTTTGTTCTTTTAATGCAATCCGTGAGATTGTAATCATCATAGTGAGTAATGTATTGTATGTTTATGTTTTTTTAAGTTCTGGTCAGGATATCCAAGGAACAAGTGTGGTGGCAAATCTTCCAGTCCTGATGCGACAGAATCCTGCAGAAACACTTCGTCGGGTTTTACCAAAAATCAGAGTAAGTTTTGTGTATTGATGTTTGAATGTATCTTTTTCTGCCAGTTTAACTACTTTAACAAAGGAAAAAAAATCCCACTTTTATTGCAAACTCAGTCTCCAGGAGGTGTATGTCCAGTAGGCTTCCACATTAATTCACTCAATTTACGAAATATTAAAGGTATTATATATTTTTTTAAATTGTTACAACAGGGAAAAATAAAAAAGCAGAATTAATACTACTTATATATTGTAAAGATTTACCAGTGTTTTGACAGCTTTTTGAGACCTTTCTTTGAGGACCATCCAGTCATAATGGTTCATTCTGATGTTCTCAATCTCCTTTCATCCAAACATTAAGATTTTCATAGTGCTGTCCAGGAGAGTATAGTTTGCTTTTAGCTGTCTGTGTCAGTCACTTCTAGTTGTGATAGATGCATACTGACCATGGAATGTTATACAGTAATTTTATATAGAGATATGTTTGTATAAAGCATATTTGTGTTGTTTAACCTGGAGAAGAGAAGGTTCTGGGTATACCTTATTGTGACTTTTCAATACTTGGAAGGAGGCTTATAAGAAAGATGAGGACAAGCTTTTTGGCAGTGCCTTTTGAGATATGACAAGGGGCACTGGGGTTAAACTAAAGAAGGATAGATTCAGACTAGATATAAGGAAGAAATTTTTTAACATGAGGATAGTGAAACACTGGAACAGATTACCCTGTATCCAGGTCAGACTGGATGTGGTTCTGAGCAACCTGGTCTAGTGGAAGGTGTCCCTGCTCATTGCTGTGGGGGTGGAATAGCTGACATGTAAAGGTCCCTGCCAACCCAAACTATTCTATGATTCTGTGATAGTGGAGAAGATACATGTCTGTATTTCCACTCTGTCCCGGATATGAACTCTTGTCCACAAGAAATGTACAAGTTCATTTAAGGTGTGGTTTAAGGAGCAGCCTTGGCCAAATAAGAACAAACTAAATCACAAATGCAAAACTTACTAACGCTAAATATCCATTGGCCCCCTGCAGAAGAAGAGGGTTGCAGGGGGCCTTATCAACATATACAAATACCTGACAAAGCAAAGACAGAGACAGGCTCTTTGCAGTGGTACCCAGTAACAGGACTGCAGCTGTTGTTGCAGTGCGCACAAACAGAAACACGGGAGATTTTTTCTGTATATCAGGAATCACTTTCTCACTGTGAGGGTGACTGAGCTGTGGCACAAGTTGCCCAGAGATGTTATTGTCTCCCTCTTTGGAGGTATTCAAAAGTGGTCTGGGCATGTCCTAGCTGTAACTGGTCCTGCTTGAGCAGGGGGATTGGACAAAATGACCTTTCAGCCTCAAGCATTCTGTGAATATCAGACATCACCTCTCAACTTCATATTATCTCCTGAAACATCTGTGATTTCAGGAGACTTCTGTTTCTTAAGAGGAGCTGTTCCAACTTTTGTCTGATTTTTTAGATTCAGCAAATGGTCAAGATAAATAGCTGTCCTCAGGATTAAGGACTGCTATAGGCTGACAGATTATTTAGAAAATGTTAAAGTGCTTCTAGTTACATTCTGTGCTCTAAGATGCAGGTCAATAGGCATTTTGTTTAAATATGTATGAGTGTAAAAGTGCTTTGAGAAGAATGACTTGAAGGTGCAAAGTAATTGGAAATTTCAACTTATACCAAGTTGCTACCACGTTATTCTGACATATGTAATGCAGTCTTTCTAAACCTACCTACTGGCTTCAAGAAAAGTTGGTTTGGTTTTTTTTATGCTTACCATACTGAATCCATTTTTGCCTCTGGTTTTCTACTTTGAGAGCAGAATTCTTCCTGAAATTAAGGAGGAATAAGAAACACTGGGAATTTTCTACCCTTATTTTTCAGGCTGTAGAGAAGTGCTGGTCTTGGCCTGTATTCAATAAAAAGTCTAGTATGGGAATACAGTTTTTGATTCTAGTTTTAAGTTTTTTTATATAGGGATGAAGAAAATATTTGAAAGTATGATGATTTGCATGAATAGGGCCTAGAGCCTGGAAAGTATTTGTACAGTGGGAGTTGGATCTCAGTGTGGTCTTAGATCAGGCTGTACTTGGTTATTTTGTAAAAGTATCTTCCTGTATAATATTGAAGACATACAACTGAAAACAGTATTTGAAGGAAGAAGCATTAGGAATTGCAGATAGAACTATTTGAAATGAAGCAGACTACTTTAATAAAAATGCAGTCAATCTTTGAGCAAATTACTGAGAAAAGTAGTGTGGTTTTCATCTTACAGTGTCATTTAAACCCAAACTGGATGCCTTGCTAAATGGTAAATTAAATGAAACCTAAGTCAATGGGCTCCAGAGAGAGGTAAAAAAGTAAAATATAAGAAGGTCAGTCTAAATCCAAGTGTTTCTTTCATGTTTAAGCTTTACAAACTGAAACTTTGTAGAATGTTTATGAATTAAGTTCCTTTCTGTGGCAGTGCTCCTATAAAGGCAATTCTTCAATGGTGTTCTGTTATCTAATATTATTTATTCGTAATAGAAGTAAAGTTCTGTTGCAGCCATATGCACTGCACTTTTGACTGCAAACCAGTATTTGGCATCATTAACTTGACCTATTTTTTTTTCTTAACCTTGTTTTTCTTGGAGGAATCATCCTGACCATCCATTAAATTGAAACTTTTATAGTCTGTAAAGGCATAATTGAACTCAGCTGCAATTAGAGTCTTGCAAGTGTAATCTGTCACTGCAGGGAAATAAGCTGATTTAAATTACTGCACTTGGTTCTACTTCTTTAGGTTGGGAGTAATCATTTGTGAAATCAAATTGGCACATGAAAGATGAATTGTGTAGTAGTTTCAGAGGGCTGTTTATTTGAAAGTATTGTCACCATATGATTGCATAAGGGTGAACTTATTTAGCATACTTGCAGACACCCAAAGCAAAAATAATTTTTTTGTTAGAGCTGAGGGTAAAGCAGATGAAGAAAGAAATAAATGCAAGGAATGTTCAGTCTGAATATATTGAAAATTTGTATTTTATTTCTGAAAAATTGATAAACCTGGTTACTTCTAGAAGTGTAGAAATGGGTGTATGCAAATTGCTTATTCTGAGGAATCTAATGAAATTAAAATTATATCAAAGACACTATATATTTAACATAAGTGTTTTAGGTCTGAGATGAGCAAAATCAGTACACCAATACATGTGACATACATAAGTAATTATTGAATTGTCAGTGTTTTGGTTATAGTATATAATTTAGATGTTAATGTAGGAATGAGATTAGGAATTTATTTTTTAAGTTCTGCAGTTAAAATGAAATTGTGTCCTTGTATGTGTTCTTTTGCATAGAGAGCCCCACTCTGGATTTCTGCATGCACCTCCTCATGAACCTTGGAAGTCATTGAAATGCAGATTTAGGGAAAGCTTAGACATTCTTACCAGCATTTCTCTTTGTGCACAAAATGTCTCTTTTCAAATGATGTTAATAGTATTTTTCCTGCTTTCCGTCTGCAGGCTCTGCAACCAAAAGTGAGAGAGGGAGATTGCAGGCATCTATCTGATTGACTTAATAAGACATTTTTCCAAATGCTGTGATTGCAGCAAACTATGCTTATTCTTGTTGTTGTATATACATCAAGCTTTATTCAGTGTTGTCTGATTAGTTCCAAACTCATTTTCGTAGTTACTTGTTTTTCTAATATATCAGCCTCCTCTTGAAAGCTTTTCTTTTCCACAGCTGATTTTATAGTTTAGGAAAAGGTGGGGTGATTTTCATCCTTTCTTATACCTAACATTAATTTTAAGGTCCGTTCTCATTGTATTCTTGAGCTTCTGTAATCTCCATTATTTCTGTGTCTTTTAGTCTTAAATGAAAATTTCTATCATATCAATGCAATTACTAAAATGATTAGACTATGTCTGTGCTTGCAGCATTCTTTTAAGAGAATTCTGTTGTTGCAAGACAAAATGTGCATTTAAACTAGAGGCAAATTTTCTTTTTTCCAATTAATGGAATAAACCAGGCTTTCTAAATTTTAAGTTTTGATGCCTGAGTTTAACTTGTAGACATTAGAACAGTTAAGAACATGCTAATGCCCTTAAATTCCATTAAATATGCTTGTCTGAGTAAGATAGATAGGGAGAGTTTTTTTAGTCTGGAGTGAAAATTTGTGGAGTATCCATATATAGAAAAATACATTACTTCCTAAATAAATAATTCTATGTTAATTAAATTTAAATTACTCAACTTGGGTTGTGTGAAGATGGAAAGAGGAGACCCATAGATTTCCAAATGCGGAACTGTATAGTTCTGAGTGTAAACACCAGTGCAGGCAGGTGTGTAAGCAGTCTAGAAATTTATATTTCAATGTCTCCCGAGGTCCATGAGGAGGCACATCCAGAGAATGTGTTCTCACACATGACTATCCAGAGTTATGTGGATCAGTGGAGGAGACTATTTGGAAACTTTGTTTGTTGGTAAGTAACCCTGTTTGTATTGCGTACAAAGTGAATATGTACAGAAAACTGAATTCATAGAATCATCGAATTATTTAGGTTGGAAAAGACCTTTAAATTCATCAAGTCCAAGGGTTAACCTGGCACTGCTCCATAATTTTCTGGTCTGCACTGCTGTGTTAGCATCTGCAGTGTGAAGATAGTGCTTTTGATTCTCTTGGGGATGTTTTTTTGAACAAGTACAAGCCAGAATCCCAGAACAGTATGGACAGGTATTCTGATCCCAAAAATATTCAAAATACAAAATTGGTAGGTGTCCTTATTCTTTCTTGGCTGTGGCTGTAATAGCAGTGGAGGAACAGCAACGGAGATAGTCTGTGGAAATAAGAAGAAGGCAATTTCCATGGCTATTGAATGTAAATATTTTGTTGGAAAGCAGCACAGTTCTGTTCCTTTTTTTCATTTGGGGGAGCAAGGACACAGAGAATCCTTTTAAAAAGGAACGTGGCTGTAAACGGAGGTCTTGAGAGATATGTTATGGTTCTCCTTGAACTGAGATAAACTAATAATTGTACGTTTGCACGTACAAATTTTTTGACATTTGTAGAATGAAAACTTCTTAGTTTTTACCAAGTCAAATAGTAATATCTCAGATGTTCTCTACAAACTATTTTCTCAGCAAAATCCTTCTGATATGCAATACTTAGAGTCATAGAATCATTAAAGTTGGGAAAGTCCTAAGATTATCAAGTCCAGTTGTTTACCCAGCACCACCATTTCTGCCATGTCCCTAAGTTCCATATCCACATGCCTTTTGAACGCTTCCAGAAATTCCACCATGTCCCTGGCAGCCTGTTCCAATGCCTGACCACCCGCCCAGTGAAGAAAGCCACTTTCCAGCCACTGCCACCAGCCTGTAGCACTGCATGGGGTTTGTGTGACCCAAGCGTAGGGTCTGGCGCTTGCCTTCGTTGAACCTCGGACCATTGGCCTCGGCCTTGATATTAATTAAGAAATTAAACAGGACTGGCCCCAGCACTGAGCCCTGGGGACACCCGCTTGTGACTGGCTACCAGCTGGATGTAATTCCATTCACCAGCACTCTGGACCTGGCCATCCAGCCAGTCTGTAACCCAGTGGAGAGTGCTCCTGTCCAATCCATAACCAACCATGCACTTAGCTGCAAAATGAATTTTTTTTTTAATCTGATCCAGGCTTATTTTTGTTTTTTGGTGAGTGATCTGAGAAAACACTGTTCATCTCAAGCACTTTAAAAAATAAACAAAACCACATATATAAAGTGCTAAATAGAAAACACGGGCTTTAAACTCTTACTGAGTTTGGAATCAGTTGTAAAATGAGTGTAATGCTTTAGTAGTAGAATAATGAACTTTTTATTTTCTCATGAAATAGAGAGACATGTTTAGAAAACTAAACAAATGGAATGTTCACTTAGTTGATAGATACTTACAGTTACGAATACTTATAATGGATGCTACATCATAGATTGCATCCTGCAAGGTCTGTGCATAAATCTGAAATTTAAAACTTAAATTGCCTTTTTTTAAGTTAAAAAAAAAAGTAATATTTCATTTCATTTCATTTCATTTCATTTCAACATGTTAACTTTAACTTTTGAATTTATGATTTTAAAGACAACCTAATTAATGACTTTCTTGTGTGTCAGAGCGCAGACTACTTAATATTTAGTTATGTAGATAAATATTCTTGTATATCTTGCTTTATTCTTAAGACTATATTTATGTACTTTTCATTTGCATTCCATGTTAGTCAAGGGATGAAATTTAAATTGCCTTCTGCTATTTTAGTATCTCTCACTGAATGAATGAATGAAATAGTTCTTTTTAATTCATGTGCGTAAACAGCAGAAGTGCAAGTGTTGGCTGCTCTGGTTTTACCTCTCATTTTGTAAAGTGGAAAAATCCACACATATGCATTGATGAAACTTAAAGTCTCAGAAATATTACAACTAACTTTTTTTTTCTTAGAAGATTCATGCTATACCATAAGAAAATTTAATGTCTGCAATAAATTGCTGTTAAGAGAAAATAATTTTACAGCAAATTTTACAGTTTACCCAGGTTGTTGCATATTAATTCTAAAAGTGAATATAAAAATTTGGATATTCTTTCAGTACATTTCTGCCTCACTTTCTAAATTGTTACAATTTGTAATTATACAGGAGGTTCTGCATGTTGCAGGAGTGGAAATGCAGTTAACAGCTGCTGTTTCTTTTTTGACTGTTCTGCAAGAGGAGTCGGTGTCCATTCATACGTACTCCCACTCCTTCCTACACATCATTCTCCAGAACGTGGAACACAGAGATGCAGGTCAGGGCTGTACAGCTACTCTCATGACTGATGACTTCTACGTGTTTTGTTTCTTTAGTGACCCTACAATACTGTGTCAACAGTGAGTACAGTCACTGTGACTTTGTATCTAGACTGGCATGAATGGAAAGATTTTTGCACTTTCATACTGACATTTAAGTGTAATTCTCATTGAAGCAAAAAAACCCTCTGACTTTGTCTGAAGGATTAAATCCCAAAGTTGTTTCTGAGTCTGAGCTTCTCCTGAAATACCAACTTTTTATGGCTGAGAGAATGGAGGGGGGTTGACAATTCTTCTGTGTTGACTATTTGTTCTTAATTTCTTTGACACTAATTTTAGAATACAAAGGAAAAAAAAGGCCTATTGTGAAACTAGAAAGTTTCAGTGGGCATAAGAAAAGAACATCCTTCTAAAAGAGGGAAATTAGCTTTATAAAGCAATCAGAGTAATAATTAATTTTATATAGGAATTGGAAAGGGAAAAGAAATGGGGGTAGACTTTGCTTCTTACCTATCCTATTTCTTACTTTGAAGTCTTGAATATATAGTGGCTTTCAGATACATAGCTCCTTGAAGACGTGTGAAAAGAGCAAATTTTATAAAACTGATGTATGTTTTCGTTTAGTCATGGTATGTACAATATAACATATCATGTATAACTCATTTCTCTTAAACAGGTGTCAGCAATGCATGGTTAGAAACTCTTCTTGCTGTAATAGAAGCTTTACCAAAAGAAACTGTCAGACATGAGGTAATAATAATCTCTCACACTAACAAAAAATAATATTAAGATTGTAAGATTGTATTTCCCTGCAAGTTTTATTCACCTCAGTCAGATTTGTGGCAGTTCTGTACCTGTGAGAATGGTAATGGTTGTCGAACACCCTGTAAGAGACGAATGTGCAAAAAGGCAAGACAGGAAGTCACCTTAAAAAAAGTAGTGTTCTTCAGCAAATAAAGTCAACACACACACTCCACTGTACCACTTCCACTGTACCTTGTATTCTCTGTAACATGTTTTCCTGCAGTCTGTTTTGGTTTACAGAATAGTATCTCACTTTGCGTTTTCATGAAGAAACTACCTTTTGTTTGTTACTGGACTAAAATTCCAGTCTGCTATGTCTGCTAAATGGAACTGAATGCTGGAGAGCCATTCCTTAGTGTATTTCAGTTGTTCTTGATGTACCAAAACCCTAATGCACTGCAAACACTCTTAATTTTTCACTGTGTAGCTCAAGAAAGAAAATCTGTCACTAAGTTATAATGCCAGTCCCTTTTAGTCAGCTAATTTATTCACTTTTAAGTATTCTTATTTTTTTAAGTTTAAAAGCTTTTCAACAGGCATATTTACCGTGTTTATAATTTAAAACAATATGGAGATTTAAATATGTGATTGTTTGTGTGGTATAAAATTTCTCATCAGAATAAGAGTAAAATCCAGAACTGTTTAAAAAATAAACTTCTAAAGGGTAAAAACTTAGGTTGGATGAAGCACATAGAAATTATTCTAGTCACCTCCAAAATCTAATTGCAATGTAATTTTAAAGATGTCATTTAAAAAAAAGGGACTATTAATGTTCATAGGCGCCATTATTGTTAGTACTGATTAATTCAGTGAAAAGGTTAATGACATTTGGAACATGTTTTTCTAGATTTTTTTTAAGAAGAGGAATACTTTATTTAATGCTCACAATTTTTCTGCTTATATTTCTTCTTTTTTTTTTTTTTCCATGTAGATCCTGAATCCACTTGTTTCCAAAGCACAGCTTTCTCAAACACTTCAGTCCCGCTTAGTTAGTTGTAAAATCATGGGAAAAGTAGCTAACAAGTTTGAAGCTCATATGTAAGTAGACTGTACATATATTTTCATTCCGCAGTGTAAACCAGTATTTCTTTGTTAGTGGACAGAAATTACTACAAGAAAAGTAGACTTCATTGCAAAAATGAAATGCTTTTTTTTACAGATCCCTTTCATTATTTAACTAGCATGTTCAGACTTGCTAATGATTGTCATTTTATAACTTGAGTTTGTTTGCTCTTTCACAGATTTGAATAGATACCATTTTCATGCCATTCTTCCATATTGTTTTTATTACTAGAAAATAAGCCACAAAGTGGATTTCTCTGCAACTTACAGACACAAAACACAGCTTCATCTCCTTGGAGTTTCTTGTCATAAACAGAAGAATTCTATTCCCAACTTTTTATTATGTAACCAAATTTAGCATGTAGATCTGTTTTTTTCTATCCCTAATTAAAATGTAGATACATCAGGAACTACTGCTGTTCCCTGATATTATCCAGGCCTTAGATTCAGTGTCTGTGAGTCTGGACAGAAGAGAGTGCAATAATGAAAGTAAATCTGAGTAACTCATCTGCCCAAAGCAATTGGTGTGGTACATTCCTTGGTCAGTTTACCCAGGCTTATGATAGCAGGACCACTTCACCAAATGTGTTTCCTATCCGGGCAATTGGCACAATGTGACTTTGAATTACAATAGAAATCCACTGCGGGCTACTAAATGCACAGAAACTGTCTAGCTGAGGAAGTCCACTCTAATAATGATTTTGATTTGCCCCAAAATGCAAGAATTCAGTATAACACAAAAGAAGAACAACAGGACACTATGACAAGATATTTAGTAATAAATTTCTTTAGAGCTATGTTTTTTTTCTTTAATAAAGAAGAACTAGAAGCAGCCAAAAGGAAACTCTTTAAATCTTCATTTGCCATTTACATTGTTGGACATTCAAAAGTTAATGAACATGGTAGAGTAGTACTTTTGGAGAATGTTACCAAAGCCTTCTAAACCTTTATATTCCAAATCTCTAGGACTCTGGCAGAAGAGCAGTTGCATTTATTTATTTGATGTTACATTCTCATGAAAATAAGTGACTTTATGGGTTACTTGGAATCTTATATGAACATATAGCAGTGTTAATTAGTAGCCATAATTTTTTATGTTGTGTTTTTTGTTGTGTTTCTTCAAGGTGATTCCTTGCTGTTCAGAAGTAGGAATCCCCTCATTTCAGTGAACAGATCATAGCACCTTTTCTGCACAACCACTACATTTTAAGAAGATAACTGAGAATTTTCTGGGACATCTTGTTCATTTGGTAGAGAGCTCTCAGTGCAGTTCAGAGGCCTGAAAAGAGAGCTGGGTCCCCAGGTTTAGAATGTGGCAGACTGACTAAAATTCAGGACACACTCTCATTCCCCTTTCCGTAGGGCTCTTGGTACAGGCCCAGAAGACGTATCTGTCCCCAGGAGTAGGCAATACATAAGCATATCTTCACTTTCTTCTTCAGAATGGCACAGTTTTTCCTCATAAAATTTATACTATAATTAAAAACTTTGTATTTGATGTTACTCCTGGGTTATTTTATATCCTGTCCTTTTCATAGAACATTAGTTTTTCTACCCTCTGTTCCAGTGTTCTAAGTTACAAAGTCTTTTTTTCTCTGTAGCCCCTACTTCAGAGTATTCTAAAATGCCAAACTTCCAAGACTGTGTAATTTTTGAAACTTCAGGCTAAATTCTTCTGTAAGAAAAATTAATTAAAAAACTAATTTTCACTGGAATGAATGGAGGCTGTGCAAGCTGGCTTGAAAATTTGCTTGTCTGTGTCTGCATATTATTTATCTTGAGTTTTGCAATAACATAAGAATTTTTATAGAGATGTTTGATGAATACTTATGACAGAATCTTGGGCAGTGAAAGGAAACACAATGGCTGATTCTGCCAAGTTGTAGTGTGTGTTTTTACTTTAACAGGAATCAAAATTTTTGTTTTGTATCTGCCATTGATTTACATGAATACTTGGTCTACTTGCCTGAAGGCAGCACTCAATCTTTTAATCTTAAATTCTTCTTCTCCTTTCTTCCTAATTATGTCTTGGGTGATACCTGCATGTCAAAGATGAGGTATTACAGACATTTAATTGGGGTTTACATTTCCATTTATGTAATTCTTTGTATTCTTTCAATGGCTGTTCAGAAATTGTGCTGAAAATGGTTATTAAATGAGGACAGCATTCTACTACTACAGTAGCCTACCTACTATTTTTGTAGTTTATAAGAAATAATAGATGAAGTATGAGCAAATGGTAATGACAGTAAATATTCCTTTTCCTGTTTCTTTGTAGCACATATTTGCATCCAATGAACAATATTCTTTTCTAATTGCTAATTGTCAGAAAAATAATTTACTCTGTGTTATAAATTAGTAATATATGGGATAAACAAGTAATATATGAGTAAAGTTCAGTACTACTCAATGGATTTTCTATATTCTTGTTCTATATGTTAATAAAAAATGTTCACATTTTTAGTGTTAAAAGAGAGGTTCTTCCATTGGTAAAATCACTGTGCCAGGATGTGGAATATGAAGTTAGAACTTGCATGTGTCGGCAACTGGAACATGTAGCTCGAGGAATAGGGTGAGTACAATTTGCCTAATTGATCTTAAATGCAAAATGTTTCTCTAAAATGGTAACTTAAGAACTCCCTTTAAAATTGCTGAATTCATGCATACTCAATAATGAATTTGGACTGTACAGATGTGATCTTAGGAAATGGCTGTTGGCAGTTGTCCATTTTCCGGTTTTAGATTTTTCTTTCTCTTTTATAGTAAAATTGCTGAACCATAAACCCAACGGTTTTTTGTAAATAATCACTTCATCTGTAGCTTCTTGAAATCATCTCAATTACCCATCGGTGGTATTTGGCTTTTAAAAAAATTCTGACAAGTATTAGCAGTTTTAATAATTACTGTGCAGTGTCTGAGAAAGGATCCCAAATGGGTTTTGTACGCAAATTTCAGCTCAGTATCAACTTTTACTTGAAGCTTGATGGTCTTCAGTATTCATGCATAGGATTGAAAAAGTCTGAAACTTTAATACAAGAAAATGTTAATTACACACAGGATTGGTCTCTGAGTGAACAAATATTTTAAATTCGAGGTCTCTCTACCTGGTATTTTGTCAAGGCAGATAAAAAGCAGTAACTCCTTTTACACACTGGAAAATTTATCAAGTAATGTTCCCTACCCAGTGCTAGACAGCAGAGATAGATTAGTTCTTGAGTGTCCACCTGGCTTTTAAAATTGTAAATCTATGAGCAAATTCAAGGATGAGGCTGAAACTGAAGTGCAGTTGGAAAGATCCATTGTGTACTTGAGTGTGATATGTCAGTACAGGTGTTTGTGGAAAGGATGCTTTCCTGTAGCTGTGGAATGATTTCTGGTTCTTTGGTTTGTTTTTTTTTTTTTTGTTGTTGTTGGTTTCTTTTTGGGGGGTGTTTGTTTGTTTGTTTGTTTGGGGTTTTTTTTGAGAATTATATTGTGGTTTAGATTCTGAGTTATTAAAAAAATAAATAAAAAAACCATCAAAAACCCCCAAAACTAAACCACCAGAAATTCCTGAAGCAATGGGCTTAGGGAATATAGAGATATAAGGAATTCACAGCAAGAGCTAAGCATTGCTGTTAAAAACTTAATTTCTCTTTTTTTTTGTAATGTCATGTAGGTTAGTAATTTCTAGATTTCTAGAAAAAATTCTCTTTATTGCATAGAAAATAAACTTATCCATGTGCTTTAGGCACTTCTTCTGCAAGGTCTTTGTCTTGCAGAAGTTCAGAGGATGTGAATAATGTTGAAACCATATTATACTCATCACAGTAAATTTGCTAATTTTTTTTTGTACTTACTCTTTTTTATAACAAAATGTAGGCTAGCATGATAAATCATTTTAACATTTGACATATTGAATGTCTTTCAATATAAAAGAACTTGTGATTAAAGAAAAGAAGGGTACTATTGTCAGTACTGTTGATATTTGTAAAACTGGTGATTTAACAGGCATTTTACTAAACTGAATTACTGAATAATTTGAACTTGCATTTATTTTTACTGTGTGCATGGGTCTCATGTATCTTTGTGTATCACAAAATTGAATTCTGTTCAATGGGAGATAAAAGATTTGAGAAAGAGAGGGTTCTCTTTACCTCCAGGGAGTAGCCTGGTGTTTTTATTCCATAACTACTGTGTTTTGAAGGGAGAGCTGTTTCTGTCCATCATATTAGTTTGAAGATTTTTGATGCCACTAAATTGGAAATCCAAAGAAACATTTGCAATTTTTTAAAAAAATTTCTTTCCCCCTTCCTCCTATTTCTATGTTTTGATTTAGGATTTAGTCCTACCCTTTTCTTTCCTGCTCATTCTTAGGCTGTCTGTTCTCATTGATCTCATTTGTTCTTGCTCAATTCCATGGGAATTCTTTTGTGTCTTAAGTTTGAGGTACTGTCTCCATTTCCATGGATTCCTTTAACATTCTCAGTCAACCTGTGCTGTAGTCAAGAGCTGAGAAGTAAGCATATGGATTTGGCTTTGAAAATGACTTGTTATGCATAATACAGAAATTTTTTTAAACAGTACAAATATGTTTAAAGTATCCCTTACCTAGGATATGCATATAGTTAGAGAATATTTCTTACTGCTACGAAAATTATTTTGGTGGTAGCCTGTAGGAAGCACTCACAGTTAATATGCTGCGTGACTTTGCTTTCAGCAGTTTTATTTTACATTTAAAATAGGTTTAGGAACAGCCAGGTGTTAAAATAATAATTGAAAGTGTGCATTTGTCTCATTTTCTTCACTCCTCCAAGTGCAGTTTAAGTTCAACATATACTAAGCAGTGTGAAAGAAGAACAAAAAATGTTGTTTTCAGTGATTACAAGGTGGCTATGTCTTATACTAATAAGTAACCATACTGGAAAGGAAATTTTCTTAATTCTGTTTAGTGTCATTAAAATTAACTAAATTTAATTTACTCTACCTGGGAGTTGAAAGTTTTAAAAAATTATAGGTATTATGCAGTGGCAAATGACAGCAGTATTGGTAATTTACCCAGCCTTAGAATAGTGGGTTTGATAGGGCTAAATACTTTGTTATCAATTAGTGGTCTGTCCTGTGTATTTTTCTTTGATTCTTTCCTCACCAACTTTTATTTTTAGCATTAATGTATTTCTATAAACTGTTCTCTCTCTGAAGATTTTACTTAATCCCTTTTCAATGCTTCAGATGATTTAATCTCATAAGAAATGGTGAACATTCAGTGTTTTCAGTATGGAAGCTCTTCAGTGTGTCATGTTGAGGATAAATAGTAGGTAAATGAAGAAATAACTAAACAGACATGAACAAATCTTCCCAAAAAATATCTAAATGACTATTTCAATGAAGAATTCTGTTTTGCAGTGGCAGTATTGTTTCATTGTAAGTTTTCTTTTGACTGCTTGCTTCACGTTGCAGGACAGAACTAACAAAAACTGTGGTGCTTCCTGAGTTAGTGGAACTGGCAAGAGATGAGGGCAGCAGTGTACGCCTGGCAGCTTTTGAGACCTTAGTGAATCTGCTTGATATGTTTGATGCAGGTAAGAATTTAATTTAGGCTTACTAGCCCAGTTCTTAGTGCTCTAGTGCATCTTATAATTGTATTTAAATGCTTTTTGTTCTGTCTGCATTATTCAGACATTTCTGATTTTATTTTGTTTATTGCTTTATCCTTTATATTTCCTTCTATTTCATGTCTTGCAGTGCTTGACATGCAGAAAGTTTTAAGGGAGGTGAACTAGTTGTCCATGAAATCAGTTATCATATTCCAAGTTCCTAATGTAATGTGCCTAAATGGAATGAGTAAAATTACTGTATAAATTATGGGAATATTGTGTTGCTAAGATTTAATTAATTAATGTAGTGCTATCAATACACAGAATACAAAGTGTTAGCTCAACAAAAATGTACTGTACAGGAACTTGGTGATGAATTACTAATATATGGTAGTATTTAAGCCATATAGAGGAGTGGAAAAGGAAAAGAAAAAATAATATAGTTTTAGGGAGAATACCATAAATGGACTTTTTAGCAGTTAGTGTTTATATCATTAAGTATGATAGTAGGTTAATTTTGTAATTCTTGAGCCTTTGGATTCATGCCATCAAGTTTGTGCCTCTCTTTGCACCTTTCAGTCTTCGCTCCTTCTCCCCCACCCGCTGCTGTAACTACTGCTTTGAGTTGCTGTAAGAAGCTTAGAGAAAGCAATCAGGGGTTATTTACAGGTTTGTAAGGAATGTGTTTCTAGAAACTGGGTGTGCTTTCATGGCTGAACTAGAAAATGAGCACTTTTGAAGGTAGATGACCCAGAATTGCATCCTAGAGTTTCTCTTCCACAATATTAAAATATTTCTTCAGGCCAACCTAACTTTGTTCAGCCAAAATTATTTGCTGAATTTCACTGTTGGTCTACCATTAAAAAAATCATAATCTATTTAAAACTCAAAAATTTTTATACAGTGATTTTATTTAAAATAAGTCAAAATATATAAATTTCTTTAAACGTTTGCTTCTTTATTTTATAAGGAAGGCAGAGTGCTTTAGTTTCTAAATGGTTTAATTTCTTTTCTGTGTCCTTAATTATTTTGTTTCTCTGAATTTATTGTATACCAAAAGATTTTGAAACACTTCTCAGTAGGTTTAAAAAATCAACTTGCAGCATATCCAGATTTTTCTGTTTACTGTCACAGTCATGTTCAGTCTTGATCTCCCTGTGTGCCTACTATTGTAGGAAATCCTATTGTAGGAGTACTTCAGTATTCCTTCTCTCTCTACAGTCTTTTGCATGGAGAAGGTAGTGACTTTATTTATTCTATGCCTCATCCTTTAATGGGGGATGCCTTTTCACTGACAACAAGCTAACAAATGAACGTAACAGGTAGGGTATTAAATTTAGGACCTGTATTATATTAACATGCTCATCATTCTTTTTACCTCTTTTCAGTGACTGCCTGCCAGAAGTAATCCTAAGACTGTTAAATGAAATTTTTCTAATGTATTACAGAAGTTCAGTCTCTGTGCTCTTTTTAAAATGTTGACCAATGGTTAACTCTAAAAATTTCTTTTGTTTTTCAGATGATCGGAGTCAAACTGTTCTCCCATTAGTGAAATCGTTCTGTGAAAAATCCTTCAAAGCAGATGAATCTATCCTAGTTTCTTTATCTTTCCATTTAGGGAAACTGTGTAATGGATTATATGGTATGATTTAATTTCTTTTTTTAAAATCTTAAAAATGAGTGAGGATTGGAGAATTTGAACCCCTTGGAAAATATCCAGATTTGAGTGTATCAAATTAAATGGTAGTTAGTTAGATTTTGGAAATTTCTTCTCAGGGTGACCATCTGCTTATTTTTTGTTTTTGTTCTGTTTTGTTTAGACAGGGTCAAAGATGGAAAGATGGTGTTTTATCTTTATTGGTTTGACTGATTTATTTGGGTGTTCTGGAGCTTGTGATTTGGATGACTGAATTTTTAAAACTAGAAACCTTTGAAAATATTATGATGTTTAACTTTGTATGTTCGTTTCTGTGCTTGATCTCCTTTTAAGGCACAGTGCAGAGTGTGGCCCATAAGGAACTTCAGGGGAGAAAGGAGACCTAATGGCATGTGGATTCCCCAGCTGCAGCTGAGGCTGAATCTGAACGCATAATTTTTATACCCATAATTTGTGCTTGAGTTTTCACTTGAGCACAGCACATCTTTCCTTGATAATTCTGCCCACCATATATTACCTGTGGAGGAGCAGCACAGAATCATGGCTTTACATTATAATTTTCCCCTAGGCTCTTAATACCTTTGATCTTTCCTACAGCTCTCTAAAATGAACCTCCATGATTATGTTAGAGACTATCAAAGTGACCATTGCTTCACTACAAATTACTTGAAATGGCTGTTCCACAGTGTCAAGCTATTATTTTCAAAAACAGATGGCTAGAACAGTTCATCCTGTATTTACCATGTTTTTCCAGTCTTTTCTCTAGGTTGAATGACTAATTCCTGATCTTTCTTCACCTCTAAACTCCATCTGATGAGGTGTTAATGCCTTAGGACAGCTGAACAAAGTGAAAGGGTTACTTCATGTCTCTTGCCAGATACATTGCTGTTCACATTTTTCAGTAGGAAAAATTGCTTTTTTATAAAAATAAATCTAGCAGCTAGTTAGTCTTTCTCTTTCCTGGCCTTGTGCAGGTGATGCAGATCAGGCTAAGCATGGTACCTTACTGCTGTTCGAATGGAATAATAGTCTAAAGTGTTAAGGCCATATGTCCAGTTACTGAAGATCATTTTAAACTCTGCCTCTGAAGAATAAGCAGTCTGTCCTTGGTTGATGCTTTCAGAATACTGAATAAGCAAAGTCTCTTGTCCAGCATCCAGAAAATCAATGAAAATACTGAATGGTACCACAACTAGGATAGAACTTTCTTTATGTAGTTGCCTGTCTTGTCAGTAGTCCATGGGTAGTTTTTTCTTAGTTGTTTTTCCAAGCAGTTTTAGAGCACCTCTATAGTTTTTCATCTCTCATTCCTGTTCCCTTGTGAAAGTCATGACCTTTACTGCCTCTTCTGTTTCACAGGTCCTGTTACCCCATATTAGGAAATTGAATCAGTTTGACAAGTTTTCCTTTTGTCGTGTTGTCTACTACTGCTATTTTTTGGAAGGAGGGAGGGTGGTGGTGGTATTTTGTAGTAGATTTTTTTATTTCTTTTTTGTTTCAATTTTTTCAAACATGTGAAAGGAACCTGACTTACCTAATTATATGGCTTGTCTTTCCCTCTCCAACTCTTAAATATCAGTACCACTTCAGCCCTTTTCTGTTCCATTATTTGACTTATTTATGAATTCAGCAACTAGTACTTAAGTATTTTGAATACTGGAATGAAGCACATCTGACTCTGCACGTTTTGAAAACCTCTCAAGTGTTATAATCCCCACTGTAACACTTAAGATCCACTGACCTGTTGCTTCTCTACTTAAAGCTTGAATCTTTGTCACAGTTATTAATTGTACTCAGCCTGATAACACTAGTGGAATTTGAAAAAGAAAATAAAATTATTAAGCATTTCAACCTTCTTGGTACCAGTCACTGATAGCTTTCTTCCCTCTCTGGAGTAGAAAATTGAGCCTTTCCTTGATTATTCTCTTACTACTAATGCACTTGTAGTTTTGAATTCTTCTTGCTAGTTGCATTGCAGTTTGTTCTGAGTACTTGTGTGTACTGTTTATACTCTGCTAGATTCAAGGGGATGGGAGGGAAAGGAGGGATAAAATCAAGATCTTTGATAGATTTTAAAATAAGACTTGTTTGGGTACATTATTAATAGCATTTGTAATGAGGAAAGTTTGTTGTTTTGTTTGGTTTTGTTTTTTTTTCTTTTTTTGAGGCATTTTTACTCCTGAACAGCACTTGCGGTTTTTGGAATTTTATAAGAAGCTTTCCACACTGGGTTTACAGCAGGAAAATGGACACAATGATAATCAACTACATCTGCAAACTCTGGAACAGGAAAAGAAGTATATTTCAGTGAGGAAAAACTGTGCTTACAATTTTCCAGTAAGTAATATTAATTTAAGGTTTAATATTAATTTGTGTAATGCATATACTTCACTAAATAGGAATACATGAGTGATAGAAGAGTTATTCCCAAATTGTTCATTATTAGCTACATTTTAACTCTTTCCTGCAAAGTTTCAGTTAGTGAGGTTGTCCAAAAGAGTTAGCAAGAAATATTACTCAGAGCCTCAGAAAATTATTGGCAAATTTTGACAGAGGAAATGGTGTTCTAAGAGTTTACTGGTCTTATTCTTTCCTACGCATTTTCTCCAGACTCTTAGCACAAAGGATTTGGGAAAATGTCTGCGTAACAGAGTCCCCAGTTTCAAATCACTTGAATCTACACTTTTACATTCACTGTGTGTCACATCATTCTAGGGAGTTGAAGATGGAAATGGAATGCTTAGGTTGATGTTTTAGTGATGTTCCTGCCTGAGTACAGAAAGTCTTTTCAATTTTATGTGAGGTCTTTAAATACACCACTCATGTTTCTGTAAATCCACTTTGTATTTTGACATTCTGCATTTGTATTCAATGAAAACATGTTTGCACCAAGAGCCAGTAGACAACTATTTTTCGTTCTGCCTTTTAAAGGCAAGCACACTGTATGTAGGTAGACATCTGTTGGTTTATTTGAGCAAAACCAGGGTATGTACAAACATGATCATGCTGAAAGTCAGGTTCTTGCTTTGCTGCTTGCTAAAATGTTCTTTGTTTTTGAGGTATCCAGTTACAGGTTTTGCTAGAGTACAGAAACATTAACAATATTTATAAAACTGAGGTTTTATATCTCATGGTTTTAGTCCTTATCTTCAGAAAAAAAGCCTACAGCGTGTTTGGAAAATACGTAAATTCAGTTTAGTTCTCAGCTCCGGATTTTGTCTGGTGCCTGTGTTTTAACAAGGCCAACAGAACCTCCACACTTCCTCCTTAAAATAACAACCTGTTATCTCTCAAGTTCATCTGATAATCTCTGATAGTGTGATCCTTTAGCTGTGTAGTTGAAAAAGGACTTTATCCTTCCGCAGGCCATGATTGTTTTTGTGGATCCAAAGAACTTCAATTTAGAACTTTATTCTATATTCTTCTGCCTTTGCCATGATCCCGAAGTTCCTGTCAGATACACCATGGCCATAAGCTTCTTTGAAGTAAGTCTACAGTGGTTCTTTGTTACTGCTCACATGGCTTTATTTTCTTTTGTTTTCTTCTTTAAGCTTACATTTGTGATTGTTCAACCAAAATAAAAAGACTGGAGAAAATATATTGAACTTACTTAGTTTGTCAAGGGTGTTCAGTTCTTTCCAACCTCTGTATATAGCCCATATACGCACATTGTTTTATTTAAGTTGTGTAACATTTGGCTACAAGAGACTACTGTTAGGTCAGATTGTAAGGAGCAAAAGCTTAAAGAAACTTTTAATGATCTAGTACCACAAACATAAACAAATGCAGTAACTATAATATTTGAGATTTTTCAGTGGTATTAGAAAACAGACAAATGGGAGAAAGGAACTTGCCCTTTTTGTGCCTCAAAACCTTCAGAACTGTAGTTTGCTGGTGTGGAATGTGAGGAATATTTATGTGGAACAAATCCAGATGAAATGCTCAATTTAATATGAAAGTACTTGGAAATTTATGCAGATGTAACAGCATATGTATTCTTATATTTCTTTTCAGCTTATATATGTTCTACTTTATTATTTTCATAAAATTGAAAAAAAAGTATAAATGCATAGGTAGTATTAGCTATATGGAGTGAATTCCAGAAATTAAAATACACTCTCCTAAATACAGAAACCAATATAGAGAAATCTTCGATGTTTTCATATTCTCTTACTGAGAATCCTTGTGTTTCAGTCCTTGAGCTCAGCTTTGATCCCATTTTGTTGCTGAGGAGATTGGTAAATTTGCTGAAAATATTTAAATGACTAGTAGAGGAAAAAATGGCATTATTTCCACCATTGTAAGAAAGATGTATGGATTTCCGGTTCTCATTACCTGTTGATGTTTTAGTGAATGATAATCCAGCATAATTGTTGAAATTGTAAAATCAGCATTTAATTCTACATAATGTTTTGTTTTAGCTATATAACACTATTAAGGTACTGCCTGAATATAAGGAAAGTATTTTAGCTCATTTTAAAAAACCTGTAAAATTATGCCTTGGTCTAAATGTACATTTAGTTCTTGTTGGTTTAATTTTAATAGCATAACTAGGCAACCACGTGACAGACAGAAATGAGTAATTTATGGCATTCCCTGTTAGGTGGATTACTTTTCAAAAAAGAAAAGTCCTTGTAGCCATTTCGTTAAAGCTTCATCTTGATTGGTAGTAAGCTCTTATTTTCACTTGGCTTAAAAAAACATTAAAAAACATCATCTAAATATTCCTTGTGGCAAAAAAATCTCATTCCTCAAGTTTGTGTTATGCTTGCTATAAAATCCTTTTAATAACATGGAGATGGACTACTAGTGTTTCTTAAAAATTTACATGAGACTTATGAATCACATAAGTCACAGTCAAAAACCTAAAGAAGTGAGGAGTGAAGACTTCAGATGGAAGGTTGGGGAAGCTTAAAATCCAGCACTGGCTAAGAAAGTTTTTTATGTTTATCTTTTGTAAATTATATGGCAGGCTGACTCTCAGCTCTCCTAATTTACAACATTTGAATATTCCCCTAGAAATTTCTAGCCTGGCAGTGCAGCCTTAAACATTTTTGGTAAATGTGAAATAGACTTAATTCTAAAAGCATGTGTCATACATAATAGACCTGTTTCTTGGGCATATTTTTAATGTGATCAGTGGGAAAGTACACAACTTTAGGAAGCTGATATTAAACAATTTTTTCTGTGTCTCTTCATGCTTGCTGTAAAGTAAGTAAGTGGTGGTATGCGATAGAACTAAAGAATGTTTCACCTTGCCATCTTACTGTCATTTTTTAGGTTGCTAAGCTTTTAAATTCTGATGTGTATACAATACATAAAGAACTGGTTACGCTATTACAGGATGAGTCACTGGAGGTAATACACTTTTATTGAAGCTTCTTTTTGCTTATTACATCAAGGCAGATTATCTTCATATTTAATAACTCTTCAGTAACACAGTAGAGTAGCAATTTGAAATGATTAATAGCTTTTACTTCTATTACACAGATACCACGTAAAGATGCCAGCCTTCTGTGAATAAAAAAAGAGGAAAATAGGAAGGTGTTTGAATTTAGTAAACCCACACTAAATTTATTATCTTTTAAAAATACTAATTCTAAATAGTTTTATTTGCTGTATTATTTATTACCTTACAAACTCTAAAAAGCTTTGGGTTTGGTACTATATTAAAATAATAGTTGGGAATAGATCGGATTCAAGGTCTTTTGCTTTGTTTTATTTTTATTGTCCAGTTGAAGAGGAGATGAAGAAGTTGTGTATGGTTCAGAGATCAAGATTTACAGAAAGAGATTTGATCCAAGGATACCTGTATAGAACATGAATCAGTTATATTGCAGTTAACATAGTGAAACTTTTTTGGCTGGAAAAAAGAGACATATTTATGCTTGAGACAAAATCACCATTTCCTCTGATACCAGTTACTCCAGTAGTTGATGTTTCTTGTTTTCTATGAGGATCTTTGGATATGGCATGGAAAAATTAGTTTTGTATTCAGGTGCTCTTTTTTCATTCAGTACCTTTTGTTAGGTGTTTTCAGGAAAATTAATAGTATTTGTAGAACATATAGTTTAGGAAATTCTGACCCATATTAGAAGATTTCTCAAGTTGAACACCTGAAGGTTGAGACTTAGAAACATCTGGTGACCTGGAAAAATTCCTTGTTTTGATCTCTGTATGTTTATATGAATCGTAACAAATATATTGAGCTTTATCTTATATACCACCTCAGTCTGAATTGGTACAAAAATATACAGTTATGTACTTTTCTAGTCAAGTTAAAGTCTCACAATATTTGAAAGTAGGGTTCGTCTATTACTATAGGCTACATATTGTATTTTGTCTATCAACTGCATCTTTTCTTAACACAGGAAAAATTGCTTTTAAGATACAGCTGACAAATATAAAAAAGCATCTTTTTGTTTGTTCAGGCTCTTAACTCCTGATGAAACACAGATCTTTCTTAGGGATGAATGTTCATTTTAAAATATTATATTCTCTGGATATTTTAGAAAACTTGTCTGGTCACATAAATAAAAACTGAGACCTGTAATGCTTATATTACTTACTACATTAAAATATCAGTTTTAAATCCCAGTCCTCATCAATGCAACTAATCTCCTTTTTTTTTCAACATGAGAGAGCAGTAACTTAAAAGGTATCAGCAGGGATATGTTGGTGAGAGTTAAAAATGGAGTTGAGTTCATTTACAGACCTCTTTCATGCAGCCTTTCTTTAAATAGGTGTTAGATGCCCTAGTAGGTCACCTTCCTGAAATCCTTGAACTAATGACTAATGGAGGAGAAAACAGTGGATCAGAAAGCAAGGTGGGTATTCCCATGTGTTTTTTTAAATTTTCTTTCTAAGTGAAGGTAGTAGCAAATTTCAGACAAATTTTGAAGGAAAATGCTTTCATGATTAGTTTCTGCTTTGGAGAGATACGAAGTTTGTGTTTGTTTTTGGCTTTGTTTTGTTTTGTTGGGTTTTTTTTGGTTTTTTGTTTGTTTTTTTTGGTGGGTTTTTTTGGGTTTTTTGGTTGGTTTTTTGGGGGGTTTTTTGTTGTTTGTTGTTGTTTTGCTGTTTGGGGTTTTTTGATTGTTGACTTCATAAACTTTAACATTAAAAAAGTTTTGGAAAGATTAGAGTTAATAAAAAAATGAACAGTTATACATCTTCTTTTTCTGATTAACCACAGTTAAGTGAAAACAAAATTTGGTTTCATGTTAAGGGAATGATAGGTAATACCTATTTTAAATCTTTTTCATATTAATGTGTCAATTGCTCATGGGTGCCATTTTCAGGCTTCTGCTAGAAGGAAATCTATTTCCTGAAGTAAAGACACTGAATTAAGAGATCTGTACTCAGCTCCCAACTTTTCTAATTTAATTTTATGTGGCTCTGGAGGACTCCTCACCTCTAAGATGGAACAGAAAAGATGCTGGTTTTGAGCAGACTTCCTAAATGTGTGGATAAATTGAGATATTGCAGCAGTATATTGTATGGACAGAAGTTGACAGCGTAATTTAAAAACTCGAATTTGTCAGATGTTTACAGCTGTAAATATATATAACATAAAGCAAATGCAATGTTGGGTGTGGCAGTCTGTTTCATTTTTCTTAGTGCTAAAGGGAATTTAGCTTGGCTACTATAAATTCTTTGCCTCCTACTGAGAAAAGGTGTATGATTCCTACTAAAATTAATTCCTACTAAAACTAATTAGGGGATTGAGAACAATAACTGCAAAGACTTAAGAGAATAAAAGAGAAGTGGGATTCGTTTGGTTTGAGAAAGAGAATACTGAGGAGAGTTGGCATAATAGTCTTAATATCTGTAAAAGGGTGTTACAAAGAGAACGGTGTTTAATTTTCCTTTGTCAGGAGAAGGGGTTGGAGATGAAAGTGTATTTAGTAGGTACTGGAATAGCTTTTGGATTAGTCTTCCCATCTTGTATTGTTGTGATATGCTTTTTAAGCATAGTGACAAGACATGTAGCCCGAAAATGTAAAGTTAATGTTTATCTTTCTGTTTGTAGTTACTCTCTATTCCTGACTTGATTCCTGCATTAACAACAGCAGAACAGAGAGCAGCGACTTCTTTAAAATGGAGAACGCATGAGAAGTTACTACAAAAATATGCATGTCTCCCTCATATCATATCCAGTGATCAGATCTATTACCGTTTTCTTCACAGAATGTTGACAATCATTTTGACAAATGTGAGCCCACCTGCTGCTTTCTCATTTGCTTTTATTTGTTTATGCGAGTTAGAGCAATGACCACTGGGTATTTCCTATGTGTAGTACTTCCTGTGTTACATTAAAGTACTGTCCTTTTCATATGGTATATCAAGCTATGGGATTTTTTCTATGAGAATTTTCACTGAAAACTTGCCCCCATTTGAGGAGCAAAATTTGGATTGACAGTTTTCCTCCTATCCAAGACTTCTTTCCTTTCCTTCTGTTCATCATCAGTTAGTTTCTAGTTAAATCAAAGCCTTTTCCTCTGACATATGCCTTCTTTTTCCTGATTTCATACATTACATTGTGTTTGTTCTTTATGAAAGAACACTGTATTCCTAAAAGAAATTATCATTTAGAGCTATTAGTCTGAAATTTTACTGAGTTAATTCAAGAATAAAACTGTTATAAGAAAAGATGTTGTAAGTTTTATTTCTAACACCTGAAATACAGAAGGTGCCTTGCAAACATGGAATATTTTAAGGTGCTTATAAAATAGTTGAATCGACAAGTTGGACAGAAGGAATAAAGAAGTAGGTGTCTCATGAATTGGCCAAACTTCATAAATCTCTTTTACGTTATGACAATTATTTCAAAATTTATAAAGTTAGGATACTTTTTAGCTATTTTTTTCTAATTCTAGAATTGTTATATGTTTTTAGTCATATTCTTTCAGATATGTTTAATTATGTTCCCTTTATTTCTTTCAAGAATGTCCTGCCAGTCCAAAAAGCAGCTGCTCGGACTCTCTGCGTTTATTTGCGCTACAATCGCAAACAAGAACAGAGACATGAGGTTATTCAGAAACTGATTGAACGTAAGATGATTTTTCCTCCATTACCTAGAAATGAAAGTTAGTTTTGACTGAAGATCTATTTATAGTTACATTTATTCAGTGTAATTTCCTTCCATCTTTGGAGGGATTACTCTTGGAGGACATTCATTTGGTCATATTATCACCAGCAAAACATACTGTGCATATATGTAAGGGGATTGGGGAAGAGGCAATGCAGGAAACTGATAATATGCTGAGACCCCTCCAACCCTACTTCTTGTACCCAAAATTACTAAGCAGCAGTATACAAAGCAGAGTTCCTCTGTAGAAGTAAAATTCTCTAGAGCCTTCAGCATAAGAAATGCTGAATAAACCTCAGAAATTAATTTATTAATCAGTCACTTTAAGTTGACGCTTTGGTGTATGCTATGTGTTTTAAAGATAGTTGAGAAGTTTTAACAGTTCCCATTAACGTTACTTAATGTTTACACAGTAATTTTGATACTCCTGTGACGTGGTTTGAAAGGCATAGAGGTCTTTGTTTACATAGTAGTTAGTTCACTTGCTATTTTTGCTTTTTCAAGTGCTCACTGACAGAATTAATTGAATTCAGAATGTTAGTTTTTCACTAAAAGAAGGAACTGAGATAGGCTGAGAAGTTGTGCCTTTTGATGCCCGTGATTATCATCTTCAGGTCAAAGGTCAACCTGTGAAATGTTTTCTATCTGACATTGAAAGCTTGACAGATAGTATCTGCAAAATTTTATTTTTCAGAACTGGGCCAAGGAAAAAGTTACTGGAACAGACTTCGATTTTTAGATACTTGTGAATTCATTATGGAACTGTTTTCAAAATCATTCTTCTGTAAATACTTCTTTTTACCTGTGCTTGAACTTACACATGACCCAGTGGCAAATGTCAGGTATGAAGAATATGTAGCAGTGTACAGGAAAAAAGCTTTAAATAATATATTAAGAAATACTGTTAGAAGTTTTATGTTTTGCTTAAATAATGGGATTTGAGTAAAAAGATAAAGACCCTTCAGAACAACCAGTATTAAAGATGTAAGGGAGTGTGGGAATGATGCTAGAAAATCCCAGAAGCAGGTCAGTTCTGAGTGTTTGAGAGACTAATCAAAAGTGTCGTGGTTTGGGAGTGAAGGGAGCAATGAGGCAGAGGAGCGAGCAATAGATGGAAAGAAATGCACCACATCTACATGTCTGTTAAATACCTCCAGGGATGGTGACTCTGTGCAGCATTGATATTAGATGTTCAGATATGTTAACGATGACAACATGAATGATTCACATCAGAAATGAGGTTAAAAGTGTAAACTACAGGTGTGCACTCAGGAAGCTTCACCACATACTGTTTATTACCAAGTGAAACTTAAAGTAGACACTGTGTTTAGTATAACTACCACATCTCAACTAAGCAGGATCCTAAAAATTAAGCCATTTTGTACATACAGACTAACATTCATGTCTCATGTCATTAAATTAAGAGGATTATATTAAAACAATAAACTAAATTTGTATATAATCTGAAGTAGTTTATTGCTTATAACAAATATTTTAATTAAAAGCTCTATTGTTACAATATTAAAATTTAATGGAAACTTGAACTAACTTGCAATCATTTAGCTGACATTAAAATTAATTTTGTTGTAATTCTTTTCTGAATTGTTCTTGTACAAAAGAAATGCACAGTCTCCAGTGGAGTGAAGTTTACCGGTTAGACTTTGTTTTTAGCTGATGGTTTTAAAACATCTTTAGGGAGATACTGTTCTGGATTTCTACAGTGTGGTGTAACTCTTGGTAATGGGAAATTATGATAATTAAAGTCTTTTGAAGGTGTAAAAATGGTAGGATGAATTCATATGAGAAAGTTTTTTGAAATGTTTATAATCACAGAGTTACTATGTCTGGCAAAGGATTGTCTTTGATCCAAAGCCAGTTGACTCTGAGTTCAACAGAGAATATATCCATGTATTGTTCTTGGTGTTTCTTTTAATCTATTTCTGTAGATTAAAACTAGTCATTATTACATGCTATTACAGTCTGATCAAATCAAGGAATTTTTATTTGCTCAATTGCATGAAACATTTTTAGTTTAATTTGCAGAGTATTTCGGTGTTAATGAAATAAAAAGCAATGAGCACATTTTTTATATAAACAGTTTAGAAACAATATCTTGGAATCAAGGGAATGAACCACAAAATTGTTTAGGTTGGAAAAGACCTTTAAGATCATCAAGTCCAACCATTAGCCTAAGACTGCTAAGTCAACCACTAAACCATGTCCCTAAGCACCACATCTGCATGTCTGTTAAATACCTCCAGTGACTCCACCACTGCCCTGGGCAGCCTGTTCCAGTGCTTGACAAACCTTCTGGTCAAGAACTTGTTCCTGAATCCAATCTGAGTCCCCCTGGAGCAACTTAAGACCATTTCCTCTTGTCCTATTGCTTATTATTTGGGGGAAGAGACCAACCCCAACAATGCAACCTTTCAGGTGGTTGTAGAGAGTGATAAGGTCTCCGCTGAGCCTCCTTTTCTTCAGGCTAATCACCACTCCTCGTCAGCTCCCTCAGCCACTTCTCATCAGACTTATGCTCCACACCCTTCCCCAGCTCTGTTGCCCTTCTCTGGACACACTCCAGCCCCTCAATGTCTTTCTTATTGTGAGGGTCCCAGAACTGGACATGAGATTCAGTGTGTGGGGGTACAGGGGGACAATCCCTGCCCTGGTCCTGCTGGCCACACTGTTGTTGACACAGAATGCCAGGATGACATTGGCCTTCTGGGCCACCTGGGCACAGCTGGCTCATGTTCAGCCACTGTTGACCAGCACCCCAGGTCCTTTTCCATCAGGAAGCTTTCCAGCCACTCTGCCCCCAGCCTGTAGTGGTGTGGGGTTGTTGTGACCCAAGTGCAGGACCTGGTGCTTGGCCTTGTTGAACAGCACAAGCAGGGGCAGCCTCCAGACATAAACAGGAAGAATAAGGAAGGGGAAAGAAGGGCTTTCTTTTCTTCTTTTTAGTCTATCTGATACATTTTCATCCTTGCAGTTGTATGGAATTGCAGTAACATGATTTGTGGTGAGACTTGGGCTCCTTTGTACTGATGGACAAGACTTCCACGATATTTAGGTAACTGATAAAGTTAAGTGTGCAGATCACTTGGAAAATCCAGAGGTCTCCTTATTTTTCTAGATTAAAAAAAACCCAAAGCAAACCAAAGACATGTTTATGGACTGTAGTCATGATCTGTAGAGATGTTTTCGAAAACAGTATGTCTGGAAACAACACATAAGCAACAATCACTTCTGAAAAATAAGACCACCTAATTTATTTATTTTGTGTCAAATGCTAGCATGAATACATTGAGAATTAATAATAAATATTAAACATCTGCATCAAAAAGTGAATATTTAGGTGGTTTGGGGATTTTTTTGTAGAATGAAGCTATGCTGTTTGTTGCCAAAAGTTAAATCTACTCTGAAGATTCCCACTGATAAACATTTACTTCAGCAGTTGGAATTATGTATAAGGAAACTTCTGTGTCAAGAGAAAGACAAGGATGTCCTGACTATTGTAAAAAGAGTAAGCATCTTTCCTTTTCAGCAGCATTTTATCTCGGGGTTATCATTGAAATTTAAGATTATTAAAGTTATGCTTTCTGTTGATTTTCTCCATGTAAGAACAGGAGTTTAAAAAATTGTATTGTCTGTTATGTAATTTTGAACAATTAAAAGATAGTGTAGTATAGTATATTCTGTGAAATTTAGTAGTGTTGATGTTTCCTTGGTTATTTCCTTGGTTAATTATAGTGCAGTTATTTTCTATTGATTGAAATTCAGGATTTTAGTCCAATGACCATTTATGAAAAAAATAGTGAATGACTAGAGAATGGATTAAATGTTGATTCTAGTAAAACTGATCAGGTCTGTGAGATAGAGATATCTTGTTAATCTATATATTTTACCATATACAGACAAAGCATTTGCAGGATTGTAAGATTGTTACAAATGTGTTTGTAAGGTGAATATTCAGAAAAGTACATCTTTAAGGAATGTCTGTGCTCAGTCTCAAACTTAGAAACCATGACGTGAAATAGCTCAAGTAGGTGGCTTCCTTACAGGGCCAGTCTGCAGGAGAGACTGGGTGAACACCTGTGTGGAACCTTCTGAGTTACACACAGATTCCTGAGTTGCTTTTTTCAGTCCTGGTTCCTAAGCCTGTGCTGTAGCTATTCTTGCTTTGGTGCTTCCTTGAGTGTATTTTGAGTTCTGTGTAGATAGTCCATGAGTCTGTTCATTCTGTGAGTCTCAGCAGGGCTCTGAGAATACTCTCTGACACTTTTTAACTGCATTTGTAGCACAAAAATAAAGGCATAGGCTTCAAATATTTAGGAAGAAAAGGCAATTTTTTACTTCAAAGTGTGGCATGCCATTGTGTAATAATAAATAATGTTTTAATTTTCTTTACAGACAGTGTTAGAATTGGACAGAATGGAGATCTCTGTAGATGCTGTAAGTATTTAGTAACTTTAATACTTAGGAACTACTTTTAGTTTCCATTTCCATGTAGTGATTTTTTGTTTTTATTGATTTTATTTTGAAGTTTCAGAAAAGATTTTATGAAAATGATTTATTGGATCAAGAAAAAGAGACACAAGAACAACTCCTTTTGGAAATGGTATATTTTATCAGTACACTGTCATTATTTTAAAATAGTTTGTAGCTAAATATTGATGAGGCAATAATTTTAAGGTAGGGGAAATGCATATTTTGGAGTGACCTGATAGGTTCACAATCTGTGTGTGGTTTCATTTTACACTTTATAATAGGGTTAAGTCCTTCAAGGTAACATGTAACTTTTTTCTTTACTACCTAAATTTTGCTGTATCAATTAGAAAGGCAAACTTGAGTTTCTTGAGAAATACCATGTATAATGTAATACACTCATCAATGAAACACTTCAGAATTCACATACAGCTTCTCTAGGCAAAGAAATTAATGTCATAACTTCTTTTGTCCCAAGGAAGCCGAAGAATGCTCTGTGTTACAGCCTTTCATGTTACCCAGGAAAAAGAGAAAAGCAAAAGCTGCAGTAGGCACTTCAGCACACAGCTTACATCTTCACCACATACTGCATCTCCACAAAGCCTAAATTAGACCACTGCAGTCCTCCGTTCTGCTGCCTCCCCTCCAGCCTGAGGTGGGACAAGCTGAGCAGCTGATAGGACTCAGAAGATCCTGATATTGTTAACATGCTTCCTCTGACTTGTAGTAAATGAACTTCTTTGTAGTGAACTAGAACAGATTCAAGAGTGTCCCAAAAATGTCATTGTTTCCTATGTTTGTGGTCTGCTTTGATGTCAGTAGCTATTGCAGGTAAGTATGAGCAAATATACCTGACCCACAGACTTCCTGCCACTTCCCAGTGTCTCGAGCCAGTGGTTCAGCTTTGTTCTCAGGATCTGCATATTCACATTCAAAGTCTTAAACTCAGCTCTAGTAGTCTCCAGGTGGATACAATTAATGCTTTTGTATGAAAGCATTTGAATGGTGCAAAATAGCCCCCAGTGTGCTCTGTGTTACTGTGTATTGTATGATGACATCAATTTTTACCCTGTTTCTACAGCTATACTTTAGAAGAGGACCTGAATTTTTATGATACAGGCCACTGATATGTGCAACCCTTCTCTATCACAAAGGCCTCAATAAGCATTGTTTGTGAGAGGCATGTGTTTGGGGAACCTGAGATGGACACTGTAAATTGTGCCATGTTGCAGTCCCAGAGAGATGAAGAGCCATTCACCCCACTTAAATGTGTCTGACTGCTAAAGATTTTAATACTGGATATGTTAATAAATGTCCTTAATTTTAGTAGCTGACTTTGTAGAAACTATTTTCCAGCAAACCTGACCTGAATTAATTACCTCTTTCTTTTCTTAATTGGGTAGCAATTAGAACTACATGAAAAAAATAGAACAATTATGGTTCACTTAACACTTTTTATTATGAAAAGGGTACAGAAAATAAGATAATATTATATAGTTTTTTGAAGCTGGAGTGATATCTATTCACCACATGGAAGATACTTTTGGGCTAGGTAGTATTACAGAAGAGCAAATAAATTCCATGAACCCAATTTTACCCAGTTGACTTTTTTTTGCATAAAGATTTATCAACTGTAGATGTTAATTTTAGATCTTTATAAAGTTTGAGTATATCTGACACACCTTAACATTTAAGAAAAACATTTTCATTGAATTGTATGAAATAAAAATATTGCCCACTCTGTTCTCAGAGTATCTGTGTAACCAAAAATTTTTACATTGCCAGCTGCCAATTTCTGTACCTTTTTAAATATAAAAAACCCCAAAAGCCAGACATAATTTTAATAATAAGTTATAGATGTGAACTTCAACTCTGAGCTTTCTCCAGACTGTAGCTTTTAAATGAGATACGTACCCTGATTTCATTCTGTACTATTTAATTGGTTCTCTGGATTTTCACCAGAGGTTGTACTACTAGCAGGAGAGAGTAGAAATGAACTGTTATTTGGAAACACAATTTATTTACTTTTACCTGAGTAATATCTAAGAAAATTATTCATTCTTTTAGGAACAATTGGAAAAGGAGAAGCAGAAAAATGAAGGAAGATCTACAAATATTAATGATAAAATGCTTGAAAAGAAGCGTAAGTTTGTTTATTTGTGTACATGTTGTTTATGCATGCTTTACTCTTCTACAAAGGTAGTAGAGAAAGGTGCAGGAAAGAGACACTTTATACAATAGAGTTTTAGAAATTGGAAATAAAATTTGTTTCTATATATTTCTGAAGTTATTTATGAAAACTGGCCTCATATATTATATATAATATATATATATTTTTTGACTTTATTAAAATACATTACAGTTTTAGTTCTGGTTTTTTTTCATTTTGGGATATAGTATAAGTACTTGCCTGTGGTTTTTGTGAAGTGCCAGTAGCACTGGATTAGATATTATTACTCTTTGCTCCAGGACTATGATATGTTATGTCCTCTCTTTTATATTAGGTTTTAAGAGGGAAGGGATTATACTGGACTTTTTTTTTTTTTTTTTTAGGTAGAGACAGTAAAACATCATCAGTGTTGGCAAAAAGTATCAATCTCTCTGTTTCTGGAAGTTCTTCTGGTACATCAGTAGGTAAGAGCTGTTCAAAAACTCACCTGGAACACTCACATCATCAGGTTAAACCCCAACAAAGCTGCTGTTGACATCTGTGGACCCAAGTTTCTCCCACTGCACAGAGGAAAAGATTCCTCTCCTAGAACTGAATGTATTTTCTATGCTTTTTAGCTTTGTTTTATTCTGTAGTATATAAATAATGACTGAAGGTTTATTTTTTAATTGAAGTATTCAAATCAGTTCCTTCATCTACCATAGGTTGACAGAAAAATATATTTTAAAGTATTCTTAATTATTGAGGAAATGCAATATTCATGTTAAAAAATGTTCTTTATAATTTTAGGCAAAGAAGAAAAAAAATCCAAGCTGGTTCGAAGCCAATCTTTCAGTACTCAAGTACTGCATCCAAAATACACCAACATAGACAAGTGTCCTAAGTATCTTTATAATCTTCATTCCTTACATCATAGGCAGATGTTTACTCTTAGACAGCTGTTATGAAATTATATGCTCATGGATCTCTGAGAGTAGTGATGTACTTACTGAATTGTGACTTATATTTTCAGCTTTGTGTTTAATTGATTAACTGAGGGAAGAAATATCATCTAAGGCATGCTGAAGCCTACAAATGGTTATGAATTCCTTTTAAGTTAATATATGTCACCTTTTATCATATATTAAAAATAATTTTCAGTATGAATTGCTAAATCTAATTTTGTACATTTCTTAAAGAAATTTCAGCATAACTTTCTCATTCAATTTTTTCATATAAACTCAGAAATAACCTCTAATACTGTTAAACAGCAGGATGATACAATTGAGAGGACCGCTTTTGGAAAAACCAACTTGGTTTTGTTTTGTTTGGTTTTTTTTAGTAAAAGTTCTGCTACAGCATATACATCTTCAGTATCAGGAATGGGAAAGAGTTGTATGTTATCCTTTAGTGGTAAGTAGGTTATTGTATTGTATTTTACTTCAGTTTTTTTGTGTGGGTGTTGAATGTATGGGCCCAATTAGACAGGCATACTCTAAGATGTCGTTCTCCTAAAGAAAGCAGAATAATAGATTTCCAACACGTTTGTGCATTTAAATGCTAGTCTACTAAGTGTATTTTTCAGATTCTTTTTTGTTCTTACACATTTGTTTTAATTTATGTTTAAAAATAGTAAAAACAAACTTGAGTTTGTCATGTCCTGGTTGGAATTTCAGATATCATAAAAAGGTTGGGTTCGCAGTTTTTCCCCACCTGTTTTACATGAGGAGAATGCATATCATGTATAACTTCTACTGAATTAAGAGAGAGAAACTACTGTTTGCAGTTCTGTCTGCTAAATTTTAAAGAGTTTGGATGATTAAAGATAAGATTGAGATGAATGGCTTCCTAGAGAAACGTGTCTTTCCATCACTACCAATAGGCACTAGACAGTTAAGTTACATTAAATAGGTAAATTTTAAGCAGCAAAAGATTGGCCCAAGACATCACGCTCTTTACATACATTAAATGTATTAATATTTTCTTCGAAAAAGTGCATTCTAGTTATTTAGCAGGACTTTTTCATAAAAATACTTGAAGAAATGTTAAGTTGAAACCATTCCATTACAATTTTGGATTAGTGCCATAGGAAATATGCCGCTACTGCCACAGGAAAAACAGCTCATTCTGTTTACTCTCTGTGTACTTTTTTCAACCAAAATTCTTTGTCTAAGCTGAAGCTCTTTATTTCAGATGATTCATTCCGGACTCATTCTTCTGGTAATAGTGGGAATGCTGCCTTCACTTCTAGTTCTTCTCGCAGCTTATTTAACTCAGCTGACCAAAAGAACAGTGGAAATAAGGAGAGTCAGTCCCGAAAGATGAGCATGTAAGTTGTTGACAAGAGATTAAACCGAGCCTGGGGGTAACGCTTTCAAAGGAAAGAGCCGTGTAAAACTAGGCCTGTATTTATTATACTCCTGCACACAGATTTTGAAATACTAAAATAGCAGGGTAGAAATGTGATGTATGCAATTATAAGTGTTTCTAAGATGGCATTACCTTCTAATTAGTCTTTCACATTTTTCTCCTGCACACATTAGCATTCAGCTGGTACCTAAATGGGAGGGTGGAATGGGACAAAGTGAAGGTTAGTGCCTTTGATACGTACTAACTACAGTCACAGTGATTTAGCTGCCTGTAGTTGGAGAAATAGAATATAAGTATTTTTAGACTACTTAGTTTTTCATTTTCCTTCTTTTTATGTGCTTACATATATGTTTATGTATCATTATGTAACAATTTTGTGATGAATCTTGAGAATGATGATGAACTGCTACTGCTACTTGTTATTAATGCTGCCTTCTTTGCCTTACCTTAGCCATTTGAAAAACCCAAAAATTCAATGCTAGGCATCTCCCTCAGGCTGCTTTCCTTTAAACGTCAGCCTGTGCTGTTCAGAATTTTGCAAGAACAAAATCAAAGATGTATTTTTTGCCCCTGTAATAAAACTGTAAGTCATAGAAAATCACTGTTACATATACTCACCCAAATCTCTGTAGGCTCTAGCAGCAAATTCCCTGCAGATTCCTTTTACACTATAACTAAATTACTGTCATGGGATTAGCTATAATATTGTGGGCTCAAACTGAGGCTTTTATTTGCTAGCAGAGATTTGCATTCTTACCCAAGGCAGAATGGAGAAAGGAAAGGAGCCAGCTATAGCAAGAAAGGGAGTCTGGGAAAGTAGACTTCAGTGTAATAGAAACTACATCTGGAAGCTAAGATATGAAAGAGGAGACATCTTATATTGGTTTGCCAGGTATAAAGAGGAAACAATAGTGATGGTCTGTGTTGGTAAATTAAATATCTGTATGAACGTATTTTTCCGCTTCTGTATTTTCAGTTTTCTTTAAAAAACAAAATAAAACATCTCCCCAACTTTACTCAGGATTTTAAGGTAATAAAAATTACTGAATTTTAAAATAAAGCACTCAAAAACTTAACAAACAAGAAAAGAAATTCTCTGGACAGTATTAATTTAATTCCTTATGTACTTGATTTTTTTTCTGCTGAAATTTTACCATCCTCACTGTAAAAGATAAATTGTTTTGTAGAATGAACTCAAGCTTGCATAGTGACCTATTGTTTTTAAAACTGCATTTTTTTTGTAGAAAAGGTTGGAAGGTCAACTGTGAATGCAGATGGACTGTTTGTGTTAAATGATTTCACAGGAATAGCACTTTAAAGTGCCAAATCACTTTGCCCTCTGTCCTTGTCTTTGCCAGTGTCTAATGCCTTCTCTTAAAAATACCCACAGTACTTCAGACTTTTTATAGGTGATCATTAGGGGGCCGCTTATTTCAAAGTGCACCATTTCAAAGTCAGCAGTTAGATGTGTAGACATGCTGACATTTTCAGCTATCTATAAAGTAAATGGGGCATGTATCCTGAGAACATAAAATGTCATGGAGTGCTACATAGTTTCAAAAATTAGATGTGCTCAAAACCTCATTTTCTTTCACCCTAATCACTGTATGCCTCTTTTCCTCGCTTTAAAACCAGAAAATTAGTTCAAATGTTGTAAATAGTTTGAGCAATCTGTAGAAATTCCAGTTATTTGCTGTTCCACAAGGATTTGGGGAAAATTAATGGATTAATATTCACGAAGCAGTGAGGTGCAAAGGTTAGTTAGACAAATTTTTTATGTCACATAAAACTTTTCCAAATTTCAAAGGTTTCTCTATCTGTCATTTAAAGTAAAACTGATATATTTTGTTTAAATACAAAGGGACAGAAAAAGCTCACAAAGAACAGTTTGCACCTTTGTCTTCAGGCAGGAGACCGGAATGTAAGAAACACAGCTTCAAGTCTCTATGTGCTATTCCCAAATGAATACCTTAAGAGCAGAGTGTTTGAAAGTAGTATCTGATCAAACACAATCATCTGGATGCTTTTTCTGGTTCAGAAAGTCCCTGAACTGCATAGGGTCAGAAGCCAAGAGGATATACCAGGGAAAGAAAAACATTTTTGGGGAAAGAAGAGGAAGCTTAGGATGTCCTACATTCAGTTCTGAATAAGAGTTTTAATGTTCTGTGTTCTTATGGGAAAATGCATCTCTCAAGTTGGTCTAATGTCTGCTGTACTGCAGATTCAACTTCTCTTTTGTAAACTGACCCAATACTTTTTCATAAGAAAATGAAGCAACTCTGTAAGAAGATATTAAGAGATACAGATACAGGAATGTTTGGTGGTAAATGCATTCAATCACAGATATTTTTAGCTGTACTTTTTATCTTTCTTTCTTTCTTTCTTACTTTCTATCTATCTCTAACTATCAGGAAGTCAGGTGCTAATATATGCCCACTAAATGAAAAAAACCAACCCAAAACAACAAAAATTTCAGTTTCAAGGAAGCATTATTTTCTAAGTTGAATGATGGAAAAAATTGATAGCCAAATATATAAACAGCTGACAGAAATCACTCTGAGAGAAGAATTTGAAAACTGTACAGTGAGAGGTGCAAACGAATAGATGCTCATCAATGAGCATCACCTTTGGTGGACTCACTAAGGCAGAAAACTTGTGAGAAAATACTAATTGGGTATTTTTGTAGACTGTCTCATCATGCAGATTTGCATATGTGCTGGTTAAAATTTGCACTGACCATCTATCTCAGTTCTGGCAAGACCTGACTTTTAGTTTGCTGGCTCTGCAACTTGAGTAAGGTAACTTCTAGTATGTTTCTTTTTCTAAGGAAATATGTGGGCAGTAACACATTTAATAATTAAAGTATTAGCAGATAAAATCAATGATTCTTAGTTCGAAGTGATATATGCTTGGACAAAATATTGATTAATTGCTTAAGCCTACTATTTTCCACAAAATTGCTCTACAGAATATTGGCAAATGTTTGATTTTGACAATATAATGCAATTTGCAGGGATGAAAAATTTCTGATTTCATATATGATAGTGCTCCAGAATTTTTCAAAACTCAGAGTTACTTTGGTGGAGAACAGAAGTCTTTTCTTAGCACACTCACACATTCAAACATTCAGTTCAAACTAAGTCATAAGTGTGTGCCAATTAAAATTTCATCTCTTTTTAAAAATAACATAAATGCAGGAAAAAAAAATTAGTAAATCATGCTCCAGGGCTCACAAGCAGGTGACAAGAAAGTATTGTTTTAGTGTAGGTGTCAGTTGCTAGGTCTTAGGTAATACTCAGGCAATAGAAAATGCAAGAATTATGCTAAAGAAGCACCCATGTAAGTTAATGGGGGAATCAGAAAAGAGATGACTACCTGCTTTAAGTACCTGATGGAATAGGAAAGAATCAGAAAGAGCACTGGTTGAGTACTTTGTCCCACAAGAGATCTTACTTAATTTGCAGAGCAGACAAGTTTTTCTGAGTTCCTGTTGAAGAGTTGCCAGTAGGATAATGAATCATCCTAGTGCAGACATTAACATAATTCATGAACACTGTGTTCTATCAAGCAGTCCGAGCTTGTACCATTATGCTGTGTAGCTTTATTATTTCTTTTGAATGTTTTCAGCTTTATGAGATTAATTTAGATATAAGCTGTTTTGCCTGAGTTTATATTGCTGTAATGTGACTGATTTCAACATGCAATTGTTTAAAACTGTTTAGAAACTTTATAGATTCATCAATGAATATACCCACTTTATAGACAACATTTAAGTATTTTGCATCTTGCCTATAGACATGCAGATACTGCCTGATGTTATTTCACTTTGAATTAAAGCTTTCTCAAGGATGTGTGGTACAGGTTTTCCATCTTGTAAAAAGAGGGAGTAGATTTATTTTTATGCAACAATAAACCTAAATAAATAGCAGCATTTTATAAGATGTCCACAGCTGACCTTTAAGACATCCAGTTCAGTGTGTGACCATGATGTACCAGTTATATGTTTAAGATCAGTGTCTTAAAGTAATGTCTTTCATCCAGTCATATGATTGCTTAGAAAATTAAGCACAAGATGAAATAATTCTGCCGCTCTACTACACTTTGAGTTACTTACAGATTTTAATCATATTTTCATCATGATGTTTAAGGTGCTGGGAGTTCTGAGTTCCAGTGGGACTGGCATATGTTTTGTGTCCCATTTCTCTAATGAAGCGAGTAGGTATCCTGACACTGATATATTATCATATAATAGATGCAGTTTTTAAATATTCAGCAGTTTTACAACGGTAAAACAGAACAATATATTGTGTTATTTGTAAATGATACTGTAAAAATATTGATACAAGTTAATATTTCCACTGTGTTCTAAAAGTTATGCCCTATTCTTTGAAATATTTCTGACTGATACAAATAGTTGTTAATTGACACAGCTACAACTCTTTGAAGCTGAAAAATGGTATATTTAAAGATTAAAAAATTAAGGAATGAAAAATCCAGAGATTACCCAAATGACCTTGTGGTCAACGTGAGACCTAGAAATCAGCCTGTCATGTGCCAGACTTCTGGCACTTTTTGTAGCCATGAGTAGACTGCTTGTACCACCTTAACCATCTCACTCAAATGGATCTCTTCAGTACCTTCTGTAGACAACTTAATGGAGAACTTCACTCTTCCTGAGAAGAATGCCCTCAGAATGCATCCATGTGGCTTTTCCAGTGGGTGCAGTACAACAGCTGGTAATTTTCTAAGAGGAGCAGCTGAGAGTTATGTTAAAATGTTGTGCACAATAGCAGTTTATTATGTTATGCTATTTAATAATACAGTAACAATGTATTATGTGTGTTTCTTCTTTTGTATGAAGAAAAAACAGAAAATCAAACTCCTAGATCATCTGACAGAAAAATGAGGGAACCAGAGACTGGAGGAAGCAATGTTCTGGTGAGATAAGGTGGAAGCAGCAGATGGGACTCCCTAATGCCTGGACTGAATAAAATGCATTCTGCAATGTTAAAACTTAAAAATAAATCTTTCAAATAAAATTCCAAGCTGTAAAATACGTTCTGATAAGCAATGTAATGGTTGCAGAATTCTAACATTGTAGTGAAATGATATGAAATGTAACTTCAGCTATGTGCTCTTAACTGCTGCAGCTAAAGAGAAGATTTTGTTTTCTTCAGTCATGCCTTTGTAGTTTGATTTCTTGGACTTAAATGCACATACCCATTATTTAATTGGCTTATTTACAATCTTAGCAACTCTTAGCTCCCATATTTTAAGCAAGAAATAGAAGGAATTGCTATGAATATGAAAAAGTAATCCCACATTTTAAAGAATCTGCAAACCTAATTTAATACCAAAGTCCAGAATCATTGATCAGTCTATTAAAAAAACATAGACTTTTGAAGCATTGTGCTGTGAATTTGGAATTAATGTTTTTACAAGTACAAAGTTCTTAAAAATTCTGTGTAAGTTTCAAAGCAATGTAAAAGAAAATGTCTCCAGATTATGTAAAAAAAAAGTTTTATTTCATAAGTTTTGTTGTATTAATACTTGTTTTAATTTTTAGTATTTCAAATTGTATTTTCACTTTAATAATTTATAATAACAAATCTAGTTTTTAATCAACTGCTATTGCAAGCTGTCATGGTTCAGTGATATCATCTGAATTTGTTTGTATTAATGCTAATGTTTCTATCAAAATTTATGTGGAAAAACATGCAATCATATTTTAAGAAGTTTAATTTATGCTAATACTTGAGAGAGAGATTATGAAGCTATTGTCAGCTTCTCTATTTCAAAATTGAGGCAGCATAAATATATTGAGATCAGAAATATATGGTTTTTAAAATTTATTGGTGTATGATAAAGATGATCTAGTCCGTGTATGCATATGCGTGTGTGGTTACTTTTTATAATGTAAAAACATGAATGATGATTTACTCAAAATAAAACCTAGGACAATGCTGTACATGCATGTTCTTGAAAAAAAAAACTCTCAGGGCATCTTTTATAATTAAAATAAATAAAATCACTTACCTATGGAGGGTATTTATTTAAAATAGTGATAATGCTGGATGTATGCTGTCTTGTGTGAAGTACAAAATGTTTCTTTGGATTTAGCACTGTCTGAATTCTTAAGCTTCCTACACTGCAGTTGGATTTAGCTGTATTCACTGTCTTAAGTCACAGGCATTGTTTGGGGTCTGTGGAAATATTTAATTTTTCAGTTTATTTTGCATCCTGGCATATGATCTTGTAAATCACGAATTTCTTTAAAAGCTTCTTCAAGTTTTATGATGTTTAACACTCAGTATTGATACAGGCGTACAGATGACTGGGGCTGGCTCCTCCTGGGCTCTGCTTTTGGTTCATTAATGCAAACAGATACTCCCAGTTCCCCAGGGACAGCTGACTCAAGTGCCAGCTACAGCTGCTCACCCGTGGGCCACAGGAGACTGCTCAGTCTGTTCTTAGTCTGACCTTTGCCAGGACCAAACTCAGATCATCAGCAGCCAGCTGTAGAACAGGACTCAAAACTGTATTTGACCTTTCGATGCCTTTACTAGAGCAATGCAGAACAACCTGTAAGTTCAGAAATTTGAAGCTCTTCCTCCCCTTCATAAGCATGTAATGAGTTCTGTAAACTGTCTTTTGTTTCTTCTTGGTTGTCATTGTCTGTCGTTTTAAACTGATTAATTTATTTAATGCTGATAACACATGCTCTACCCAATAACCCTATTGTGTATTAAATTCCTTCAATGTAATCTTTAAATGCTCTGTTTAGACATTTTTTGGAGTGGACATTTTCCTTGTGCAATACCTGTGGTGTCTTGTGCATACTTTCATCAGTCCTTTACACTACAGACCTCCATCCAAACAGTCTTTTTAGGGGCCATTTCCTTCTGGATTAGTTCTGTAAAACAGCACGAATGCTTTTGAACCCTTCAGAGCATTGTTTTTACCTGCTGGTCAGCTGTAGCTCAGGAATAACAGCTGAAGGTCAACTGTGCAGTGGAATTGGTTGGTTTTCATACAGACCAGTGGCAGGAAGGAGTGATTCTCTTTCTGGGTACATTTGTAATGCAATCTGGAGTTAGGTTCAATGCACCTTCGTAGTCTAGTCAGAGAGCAGAGCCTGCCTCCTGAGTCCTTTTGTGAGTGGCTTACACCAGTGTCTGGGCTGTTGTGGGCAGACATCAAATGGTAACTGAGAGGATTTTTAGAGATTTACCAGGCTTATCGTATAATGTATCCTTTTATCTTCTCTAGCAGATATATCTGTTTATGTGTGTTTACTGATAGACACCTGTGAAGTTCCTTGCCCAATGATTTTGAAAAGTCTCCTCCTCCCTTTTGGGCAATTGTTTAGTGAAGGTTGTATGAGCAGGCAGAATAATGCTGAGATCTGTTAGTTGCATAAAACTAGAAGTAGCTTTTTGCTTTGTTTCCTACTTTATACATAGGAGTCTGCTAATTAAAATCTATTAAATGTTAAGATCTTGTAATTCCGTTGGAAGCACTGCTCTACTTGAATAAAGGAAATTGTGGTTAGATCATGGAAATATTTTTCTGAAACGGCTTGGCAACACCTTTTGGATTTTAGGATCTACTCTGTGAATAGATTTATTCTGGACATACTTTTTTTTCTACCAATGTTAGCCTTAGTTCACTTAGAGAGTCCTGTTACATAGTTCACCGTGGTGTCTAGATGATATTACAGGTAGAAATTCTGGGTTTAGGAGAGGGCTAGCTTTGTGCTATGAAATAGTACAGTCCAGATTTTCCAAAATCAGAATACCTAAGTTATTTTTCAGAACTATTTTGTTTTTAATTCAAAGAATGTTTTAAAGCACATCATGTACTCTGAGAAAATGAGGTGATTTGACAGTCTGCATAAACACTTTGAAAGAGGTCACACAATGTGGACTTCATGATAGTGCAATTTCTACACTAATAAAATAAAGATCTCTAGATGGAGGCTATAAATTCTCTTTTAGGGCTTGATACTGCTTCTGTTTTTATAACTGGCCAAATTCTGAAAACATTGAGGTCACTGGGCTATTAAGACTCCTTGCAACAGAAGATAACACTGAGGAATCTGCAGTTTTTGGGAACGAGCTTCCTGAATATTTTGGCATGTGAATATCTGGGGCTTTTAATTCAGATTTATTACTAAAATAATGATTTTTGAAAGTTCTGTTCTGTGGTTGTTGGGTTTTCTTTTAATTTAATAGTTTAAAGGTAGATTTTACAAGTCACGTTTTTGTCACTTTGAGCCTGAATGAAATTAGCTTGTTACGTGGCATTAATAAAATACTGCTAGGATGACGTAGTGCTAGCTGGAGAGCTGGAGAGACAAAACAGGTTTTCACATTTCATATTTCACTATCTTTTTATTCTAAAATAAATTAATAAAATAAAAGTAAAGCCTCTTACATACCAAAGAATAGAAACTATTACCTTTATTCACATTTCTGTTGGATCAATCACCCTGCCAATGAACAGTAATGTTTTAAAAGTTTCTTCAAAAATCATGAAAAGGAATGGTCGGTCCACTTTGATGACAGGAGGCACCGTGAATGCAGTTATTTCTGACCCACTTGCTGCTGCAGCCTCAGTTCCTTCTTCATCCACTTCAATAACTGCCTTTTGGACAACCTGAAGTGCAAGGTAGGAATAAAATATGTGACAGAAATAAGTACTAGCATGAAAAGTATTTTACCAGGTGAAGGCATTCAGTCTTCTGTTAAGGATTAAAATGAGGAGGTCAGTGCAATCTATTAGACTGGTAGAGCCATGTGCTGTCTACTTCAGCAGCAGAGGAGTCAGCACAGCCACTATGCCCACAGTGCTCTCAGTGTGGATGCTAGTTCAGGAGTCATTGCACTTTTCCACATCTCTGAGCACAGACCTCACTTAGAGATTGGGGCTTTTGCATGAAGCAACCATTGCATTTATATAGAGTGCTCCTCTATGACACGTAAGTGTGCAAAGGAGTTTCTAAAAAGTAGGAAGTGTGTTTTCACCAGTCACACACACTGCCTGGCTGGGTATGTCATTCACAGTTGATTTTGTGAGAGCTTAGGAAAATGCACCAATCTTGGCTTTTCCCCCTGTATATTTCTGATTTGTGCATTTGGTAGCACAGACCAAATATGTACAGCAATGAGGTACAGTCCTGTTTGAGTTTGAGGACCTTCCCTTCCCACTGAAATTGCAGCATGGCAGAATCTGATATTTCATTTTTTCATCTTTTCCATTTTGTTCTTTCAGCCTGTGCATACCTCTGACTGCTTCTGCTGTGTTTGTGTCTGTATTGGTGAACTGCCTGCTCAGCTAGTGGATTTCCAGCTCCTGAACTCCTAATTCTAGGAATTACTTATGTGAAAAACAGTTGAAGGACTTCACCAGTATTGAGCTTTCTGCTACATATTCTTAAATAATAAATTTGTCTTTCACAATTCTCAGGGACAGGATGCTCCTCTGGCACTTTGTAGCTGATGCACATATTGCTTCTAATATCAGTTAGCATCTCCTGTTAAAAGTGTGATTTTTTCATAACACAATAGACTTAACTGCTGAGAATCAGCATGAAAGTTACATGATCAAGAGGAAGGGAGAAAAGTGCTGCAGATTGCCAGTATATTTCCCAACTATTATTTTCCCAACTATATTTCCAAACTATTTCCCAAGCAAAATAGTTTATACCAAGCTGAAAATCACTGCAATTCTATCCATTAAATATTTATTTTTAGGATGTTACATCTTCCCAGAAAGGTTGTTTAGTTAAGCCACCACAATTTTGAAAACCCGTAGGTCAAGCATTAGAGTTTTTGAAACTTGTATAAAAGTGTTTATTATACCACCCTATTAACTGGCTAATCACAAAGGCTTCTATAAGGTTTTGGTGTAGGGAGACTCGTAAGAGCAGCACCAGAAGGATTCTTTCTTGTAGGGTAAAAATACCCAAAGGGAGGCTGCAAAGAAGGTGGAGCCAGGCTTGTTGTTGGCGCCCAGCGACAGGACCAGAGGCAGTGGGTACCAACTGAAACACAGAAGGTTCCCTCTGAACATCAGCAAATGGGTTTTCATATGAGGGTGACTGAGCACTGGCACAGGTTGCCCAGAGATATTGTGGATTCTTCCTCTTTGGAGATATTCAAAAACTGTGTGGACATGGTCCTCAGCAACCTGCTCTAGGTGATCCTGCTTGAGCAGAGGATTTGGACCAGGTGACCTCCAGAGGTCCTTTCCAACCCTCACCATTCTGTGAATCTGGGAAGCCTCTCCTGGAGTAACAGTCCTGGATTGTCAGTGCCATACAACCCTCCACAACCACAAGCAGTTGCATGCTACAATTTCCTTACATAAGTTTGTAAAGCTATGTTTTTAAATCCTGTGCCAGATTAATTTCATTTGGGTCTTGTTTATAACTTCAATTTGTTTCATAGATTTTTTTACTTTTACTGTAATGTATCAATTTCTATTTAAAATTAATTGCTTTTCATCTAGTTCCACACACTCCATTCTTGTGGGCACAATTATCTCTGTGTTTTATGTCTTTCAGCTCCTTTCTTTGACCATGCCTTTTAATTTTCTATCATCAGCAAATTTCTGTCTTTTCTATAGACTAGCAGTTTCTTTTTTATAAGACATCTCTGGTCACATAGACCTGTTCCTTCTTGATACTGATGTGATTGACAAATCCTTTGTTTTTCATTCTTTTCTGCTTCTCATTCTGCCTCTGTTTTTTATCAGTTTTCTGAAATTCATCTATGCTCTCCCTTAAACACTGGTACAAAATATCCCTTCGTCCTCGGGGCTGTGTGCCTATCTTCTTGGCCGTTCACTGCCCTTGCCTTTACCTGTTTAAAAGTTCTTTAAAAGTTTCAGCATATGAAGTGGAACATCTGTTTGGGTCGGAGTACAGCTCTGTTGTGCCAGTCCTTTACTGTGAGATTCTGTTTTTTCTCTTCCATGGTATGCAGAAGGAAAAGCAGGAGTGCTTTGACTTTTCTTTCTCACCGTTATCTTTTTGAGATTTTACTATTTAAACTTTCTAAAGTTCTTTATTTTTTGAGAAGTTTACCTTTCTCTGGACTGTGTATGAGGAGTTCCCTCCTTGAATTTCCTTCCTTGACCTGGGTTTTCTCATTTCACTGTTATTTACAACATCTTTCTTGTTCACAGTTTTTGTGAAATTGTGCTCATTCCCTGCCAACCATATTCCTCTTGAGGCAGAGCTTTTCTCCTGTGATGGGTTAGCTTTGGGAGTCGTTGAGCACCTATGAGATGTCACTGCCCCTTACCTCTACACACCTCATACCTGAAGTGGGATCTGTCCTGATTAGGATGGGTAGATTGCAAATACCTGGCAGGTGAGGTACTTTGCTAGTGGTGTCTCTATAAATTTATATGACCATCTTGGCTGGGCCATTTATATACTATTATAATCCAAACAGCAAATCATTTTAGAAGGCTTACCTGTGAAACTGCTGCATATTCGTGATCTGTCAGATGACTAAGATCTGCTGAATGTGTAAAGAGCTTTTTAATTCCAAGACCTTGAAGCAGTTTCTTCATTTTGTATTTTTGCTCTAGTTTAAACTTTGGAAATGAAATATCCACTTTTCTGTTAAAAAAAATAAAATTCAATGCAAACAGTAGGTCACTTGACTGCTGAAATGCACACAGGAATTAAGCTTTACACTGAAAAAGAAGGGAAGAAAACTGAAGATTCTCTGCTGGCATTTAGGTTGGCAGAAAATAATTTCTAATCTGACTGCCAGTGATGCTAGAAATAATGTCCTTCTCTGTATAAATACTTCCACCAACAGTTACAGTGTCCTGATACCAGGGAGACACATTAATTTATTGACTGGTGGAAAGAATTGTCACTTCAGGAACTATGTTTCACGGGGATCATTTGTGTTTGCATTTTTATATTCAAATTTATCAATTCCTCTCGGTTTTCCATGGTAAAAAATGTTTAATAAATGTCTAGATTTACTGTGGATTTTGCTTGGCAGTGCTAAATTTAAGGAGAGAGAAGACCTAAGGAAGAAGAATATGGAAAGACTCATGCCCTCAGAGAGACATTTTTAACTGAGATGAGTCAAAGATTTGTCCCTTAGAGTTGAAACTTTCACATGCCACTTTGGCTGTGGATAGGCTATTAAAGAACCTCTACTCTGTAGATACCTCTTGCCACAGAGATGCTAACATGGTAAAAGGCTTAGGAAGACCAGCTAATCTTTGCTGGGCTTTGTTGCTTTGCTGCAGTAGACATTAAAGACATTAGGGCCCCATGGGTGTCAAAGCAATACCTGGTTTTCATGTTTCCAAGCCAGGATTCCACAAGCTCTGTAGTCAAATGGTCTTCAATTGAAATGTAGTCTCCCCCTTTTTCTGGGATAACAATCAGCATGTGGGCATTCCCTTTGTAAGGTATCTTTATCACAGTGCATCTTAAGTTCTCATCAAAAGTTGAATTAATTTTGTCTGACCTGAACATCATGGGTACCTGTACACTTCTGTATTTGTTTATGTGGAAAGTCTCCATTTCTGTGAATTTGGAATTAAATGGATAGACCCACTTGCCTACGGAAAGAAAGAAAGAAAGAAATTAAATAATTCCATGTGTTTAGGTTTGTTTACAAAAAAAAGTTCTGAAATGTTTAAAAAACCATAGGATATTTTATGTATCCAGTTGAAGTGGCTGTCAATTGTGTCTGGGATAAGTGAATGACAATTTCATGTTTGTGTTTATTTTATGTTATGTTTATTGTATATAATTTTTTTTACAGAAAAAAACCAAAGTAATCCACAAAATAAACTTCTTCATTTGCACAGAAAGACAGGAAATATTTTTCTAAGGTTGGTTAGTTGCCACCCAAGTTCAGAATTTATGTTCTCTTTGTTTATTAAATACCTGGTGAGCATCTGACCTTCCCTAACATGTAACCTTCTCTTAAAATCTCTACCAGCTGTTCAATATCCTGTATTTCATTTAATGATCCAATATTTCGGATGGGGGTTTAGCAATGCACTGACCTCTCCACGGAATGGTTCCCGCCTATCACTGGTATTTCTTTCCCTCCCCCTGTAAGGTACTTGGGTTCCTCTGGGGCAGATAATTCTTGATGGAAATTGAGAAATTATTTTTGTTTCAATGATTTTGTGTACTATGTTAAATCAATCCATGATTTTATGCCCAGTATCCAGCATTCAAGACTACTCTGATTAAGACTTTCTCATTTTAATGGGCGAACGAAAATAAAACATGGTTTCTAGTTGTAAAGAGGGATAATTTGGAGATGGACTGAGATAGTTTGATACAGGGCTTTTTGTTCTCTTTGAGGCTATTGTATGGAAGAAAGCATAGAAGAATGGTGGTTCCCTATCATGAAAAATAATTTCCTATTAAATAAGCTTAATAGAAGAAAGTAAACTTAGAGACGTAGGGAAAACAGGACATCTAAATTCATTTAAACTCCTCCTAATGTAGCTTAAGCTAGAGTTTTAATTCTTCTAATAAATAATTATTTTGCAAAATGAAAACAGCAATTACCTTTGAAGACAATGTAGTTGACAAGCACCAGTTTATTATGGCGGTCCAGCTCTTCAAAAAGCCCTGTGATTTTTCCTTTGGTCCTTTTGTTAATGTTTTGATTTACGAAAAGTTTTGCCTGTGTGAAGTTTGAAAAGTCCACTTTCAGGAATTCCATGTCAAAGTACTGCTTAGATAAATTCAGGAAAGACTCCTTGAGTTTGAAGTCCTTTTGAATAAAAGAAAGAGTACCTTGCACAAGGAGAAATTCTTCATTCATTGTAATGTTACCTATCAGTTGTTTAAACAAAGCTGGTAAGTGTTGCTGATCCACTCTGTCCTTCACAGCATGGAGGTTTAGACCTTTTACAATTTGTCTGTATGTTTCTCCTTTAGCTGCCAGCATACAGACACCCATGAGAGCTGATACAGAAAGGGGAGAGATGATTACATTGTTATCATGTGTCATTGCAATTCTTCTGTAGAGGTTAAATCCAAAATTTGCATTCTTTTCAGTAAAGTTGTGAAGAGTGAAGTCTTCAAGACTTTGGTCTTCAAAACCTTGGTCTTCAAAAGGCTTAGAGATATTTTTGTGATGATACCACTCTCTGGAAATACTGACATTGTTACTTCTTTCCAAGAAATTACTCTCTTCTTCCTCCTTTGGAAATTTAGGTTTGATATCAGCCTTGATGAATTCAAAACATATTTCACTTAAGAGAAGTATGTAGATACCTGTTTTCATGTTGACATCCAATAATGAGCTCTTTGGTTTGTTTTTTTTTCCCTAGGAAAAAAGTCAACAAAATGACTTTTTAGTTTGTTCTTCCATTCACAATGCAAAAGGTCATAGGTAGTGAAGTGATCTTTCTGCATCTTCTACTCTAAACCTAAGATCTGGTTCCTATCTGAAAATTCAGATTTAGATCAGTGAAAGAGAAGCTTCCAACATCATTAAATTAATCCAGAAAAGGTATTGCAATCTTCTGTTATTGGTGGTTCACATCAGGAGTAGTTCACTGATTTTCCCTTGCTCACTTGTATTCCCTTTACAAAATGAAACCCAGATTTCAAGCACAATATGCAGCTCAAAGATGAAAAATGGACTTGCTAGACACTGTGTTGCAGCTTCTGCTCCTGTGAAACTGATGTCATCTCTAAGCACAGGAATTCTAGGCAGCATGTGGTAGAAACAACATGATTGCCTTTCATAACTCCATCTCACTTTTCATCCTTCTGCTATAGACTGTTTATTACTACATTCAGATTGTTCTCCTGATCACATGCCATAGCATTCCCTGCTCTTTTCCACCTTGCTTTCCAGAAAATGCTGAAGTAGGTTTATTGGTGCTGTCTCCTGCCTAGCAATAGATGCTTCAATGTCAAATAGCACAAGGATGAAGCAGTTGTTCTATGCTTAAAAATAAAGTATTTTACACAAGTTTTGATTTCTGAGTGAAGTTAATACAGGGTCTCTCACCTGGCCAACAAAATGTTTGGAGAAAACTAGGCACATCTTACAGGACACCTCAGGCAAACCTTAGCATCGGACATTGTGTAAATTTGCAAATGAAATGCACTTTTCAAGCATAAAATGCAAACATAATTATCATCCATCTTTCCATTAAAGCAATATATTAATTCTCTCCTATACAGCAGTGTTGAATTGCACCTTATGGAAAAATTTTGAATGGCCACAATCTTTGGGGATGCTTTTTCCCATTGTAAATTGAACAGGATGTTCAAGACCACCAAACCTGCACAGATTCCTTTCATATAGCAGTGGGCAAAGGGATAAATGAGATGAAAAGATGGATTATATGGCCTGTCATTAAAGTAGTAAGTGATTCAACAGTCTAGAATCACATGGCAACTGCTAACTACTCCTTTTAAGTTGTAAAAAGAGGATCTGTAACAGCAAATTATGGTCATTGTATAATTTGTGATTTGGCATATGGGAAAGCTGGTTTTATCCAATTTATTCAGAGTTCAGCTGAATTTCACAGTTGGCTGATTCAGGCTGTGGGAGTTAGTCCTGAAAAGGTATGTTGATGTGAGTATTGAGACATTTGGGTGCCAAGTCACGAGGTGCTTTTGGCAGTCAGGTGTTGTGTTATTTTCTTTGGAGATAATAGGTCACGTTCTGTACTTGGTGCAACACAGATGGGCTGTCATGACTTAATCGGGAGGAGTGAAATTGCTGAATGTTGTGCTTGCTCTAGAGAGCATGGCAGACAGAGAACAGAGTAAAATATGTGGCAAATAGGTTGTGAATATTTTTTTTCTTTATTTTTCTTTCCCATTAACCCTTGATTTATTTTTAATGAGATTCCCAGTGTCTGGATTGTGCGGGACTGGAGTAGGGAAGGGGATGACTTGACTTCAGCTCCTGCCTTGCTGGTCAAGTGGTGCATGCGACTTCGGGAATGCTGGGATACTGTCCCCTGGCAGGCTGAAGCTGCACAGTTCAAAGCTATGGCAGTAACTGCTGGGCATTCCTTCTGCTTATGCAGTGACCCACTTTGGTGGGAAGTAACACAGGCACAGAGGTCCTGTTCCTGCTGCAATGCTGCACCTGCCCTGGCAGCAAAGAAGGAGGTTCTTTCCTCTGGGAGTCATCCCTACTTTGAAGAAGCATCTCTGGACACTGCAGAGTCAGCTCTGGCAAAGAGGCAGGGATTGCAGAATTTTGCTTTTGATCATATTCAATCACAGGGAAGGGATTTTCTGCAGCAGCAGTCCCTCCTTCTGAAAGAGCATCAGGCCTAACTGCTCACTAGGCATTGCAGAGTGCAAGCTCTCGCTCACCTTTTCTAGGCACAGTGCAATTCCTGCGCAATGTCTGGCAGTGCTGCGTTTGGCAGATGTCACTGTTGTGTCTCTCTCTGGGAGGCCTGGGACAGTGCTTGGCTCAAGTGGCCAGCAGCTTCCCCAGGAGATGTGAAGGGACTGATTGGGCCAAGTGCTGAGCTGTCTTCCAGAGGGCTCTGCCTTCCCAGCACAGATAGAGTTTGGACTGAAAAGGCAGGACAAACACAGAAGCTCTTGTTTACAGGTACGTCCCAAACCTTTCAACACTCAAGAGAATATTCCTGCATCCTCAGGCAAACACATACACAAATGCTACTGATTTTGGTGTAATGAACATCATGGGAATAAGAACCTTGCAGATGCACTAAGTAATCACTGCAAATCTGAGATTGCAAACATTTAAATTTAACATTACAGCAGCTGTATCATTCACCTTTACTAATAGAGCTAGTAAAGATAGAACTGGTAAAAACAATAGAACTGGGAACAATAAAGTGGGATTTATGTACATTATAGACTCGTATTTTTAGACCTGATTGAAGCTTGTTGCTAATTTTAGACAACTCACATTATGTGCAGAGCAGACAGTTAATTAATAAATGTGTTTTAGAGCAAAGTGAACATTATTTCCATTTTAAGAAATATTTATTTCTAGTAATATCAATATCAAAGAAAGAAATTTCTTGTGCAAATGCCTTTTTCTTCTGAAGGCATTAGAGCAAGAGAAAAATACATTAGAAGCTGATTAAGATCTGCAGCCATTTAAAACATCACATCTAGAGAATCATTGATAAAAATATAAAATTGTATATATATATATAAATATAATAATATTTCCTTTACAATCTAAATGCTTCATATAAATCTTACCTTGCCTATTAGGTAGCTCTTCTGTTACTTTTCTCAATCAGCTATGTTTAAAATTGAAGTGAAGATGTCTGTCCCATTTAGAAGTTTTTGATCAAATATTTGCTCTTCCAAAGACTGATAATCTGGTTTTGTCTGTTATAAATTAACTGCTTTATAAACACTGCGTATGTGTTTCATGTAAATGACATAATAAGGTAGGGCTATATTCCAGTAAATATGTTCTGTCTTTCATGAGAAACAAGAAAACAATAAATTCTTTTCATTTAGCCCTTCAGCACCCTAGCAGGATGTGGCCCCACACATCCAGTAGCCCATGAGGATTATTTTTCAGGCAGGCTCTGAGCTACTCAGTGGTGGAAGCAGTATCCAATTCTGCTTAAATTACCCCCTTACAATATTCACCAAGGCAGGGGGAGCACAAGGGAGGGAGGGAGGGGGGAGGGAGAAGGTACAGAACATTTGTAGGGGTGTTACCAGCTCCCTCGCCCTGCAATTTGGCCATGCTTTGAGAGGAGAGGCCAGGACTCCACTCCCGCTTCGAAGAGCGTGCCAGAAATTTGGTGACGTATCAGTCTGCCAACATCAACTGCCTGATAGCCATTGAAGGATGTTTCTCCCATTAAATACAAAGTGGGCCAAGCTGATATTCCCAAAAAAGTTATACAGAGCTATGGGAGGCATTAATAAACTTTTTGAATCTCTGTGGGTCTTGCTTGAACAGATTTGAAGGCTGGCTTTGGGTCTTGGGCCTTATTAGTTGGGCAAGGCACATTATTTAAGACAGATAGTTTATTCAACAATTTCTGTAACATGGGATGGTCTAAACTCTTCACTATTTTGATTGTTGACCTAATTCCAGATAAAACATAAACATGGAATTCCCTATCTTCTCCTCACACTCCTAAATTATTTTCAAAAATACTCCCAAATGAAATAAGAGCACTTAATTTTGATTTGGATTGTAAAAGAAAAATAATTTGGCTTTAAAATGTGAGATAAGGGTACTAGTTTCTAATTTTCCACTGAATGGAAAAAAATAAATATTATATGCAGTCTGAGTGGATGTATTGGATGTTTTAGAAAGCCCATAAAGGATTAGGGCATCCAGGACTCAATTTAAAAAAGGCTTTTGTTTGTTGCTGATGAGTATTTCTTCAATAAGAGTGTTTGCTTACAAAATGCAAGATTTGATTAGGATTAGCCTTGATTGATTTGATTGATTAGGCTTAAGAACTGAAAGTTCAGATTTATGTCCTTGTTGCAAGGACACCTTATTGGAGGGCAGTTGTGGGGTTTATGCTCTTAAGAAGCTCAGCAGAGGGGTCACAAGCTCTAGCTTCTAAATTCTTGTTGGTTTAAATTAATTAAAAATATTCTTCCTTTTTGAAGCAATCCCAGTCATAATAAGCCCCCAGTGTAGGCACTGTATTAAAGAACATGGGAAAATAAGATGGGGTTATGAAGTGAAGGCCCTGCTCTAACATCAGGCAGTCTATTGCCTAAACATGAAAAGCTCCTCTGTGAATGCTCCAGTGACTTCGGAACTTCTGTTCTCTGTCCAGGTGATTGGACTTTTTTTCCCCTACTTCCTAGTCTTCCTAGTCTATATCTACTTCTGGTTAATTCAGTTGGATTTGAAATTGAAATGTCTTCTCATCGCATGGAAGAAATTTGCATCTGATATGGTTGAACAAAGCTGCATTACTGCAGTGTGCCTCTGAATCTGTGTCTTCTGGAGACTGTGGTACTGTGGTTGTGGCCCAAAGGAAAATACAGGGAAAACCTGATGCACACAGACCTGGCTTTTGTGCTCAGCAAAATCAGCAGTTATTTGCAATGCCAGTAGCAACCAAGCCTCTTCCTCCTCACACCAGGACGCTGACACATGTGGTTACTGCTGGCAGCTGAGTTAAGACACTCGATAATGATGTTTAATATTTAAAAGATTAAGATTTTTTATAGATGGTACTGAAAATAAGGGTTTGATGAAATCTTAAAGTCTTTGAATCTCTAGGCTAAATCTTTGCTGGACCACAAAGCCCATATGAATCCTGTTTTACCCAGAGGAAAAAGGAGGCTGTTATGAGATGTATTGGCTACGTACAGAGATCTGAGAGAATTGTCTTCCTCTCTAGTTACTCACAAAGCCCTTGCTAGATTTTTCTGCCAGGTAACACCTTGCTGAGAGTATCTACCATACACTACCGGGGTAATGTATTCCTCCCACCAACTCCTATTTATATTGTCAGTTGCTCTTTGGATTCAACAGAGCTTTCTGAACAATAAAACTCCACATAGCATATGGGTAACACTCTGCCAAACTATTCATGTTCACAGAGTGATTTACTGGGAGAGGGTTGCCAGTGTGTGACTCTGGCAGAATTGCACTTTTCCACAGTTTAGGACAAAAACCACCTCTGAGACCAGAACAAGCAAGGCAAATACAAGTGCACTGCTACCCAATTGCGTCTCTGCTGGGAGCTTGTGCCAGCACAGTGCTGAGGCTGGGCAACAGGCAACTGATAGGCCAGCTGTTGGGCCAAAGACCGTCTGTTCTCTAATAGACAACTGGTTTTGGATGCATATGCAACTCTGAAAAACTTGGCAGTGATTATGTCGTCCCGGTTCTCTCCAATCTGTTTGAAAAAGCCCTGTGACTCTTGAGTACCTGGGGGTAGATAGTGCAGAGGCACATTCAGCTGCTTGTTCCAAATAGAGAGCTTCCGTTGTAAGACCCTTTCTTCCTTTTGCCATTCTTGTGGGGCTGGCAACAACTCTATTTCAGTGGCTGCTTTTCCTCTTATTTAATTTCCTCAGTCTGTTTCAGGAAACCTTCTGTGACCATGAAACAACCAGTCAACCTAATATTCAGGGGTTTTGGAGATTAGGTTCCCTGCGCTGACTAATTATGATCTCCTTGGAACAGCAATAGTGCTTGCATTAAGTAATGCCTCTGTTCCACATGCCGTGACCCATTTTAGCAGTTTGTAGCTTGACCACAGCTGAGATTCAAAGTGGGCTATAAGATACGATGGGCATGACTGCACTGCTCAGAGCATGCTCCAGGAAGGAGACGGGTGGTTTAATTAATTGTATCTGTACCAGCTTCCCAGTAAGAGATTTTTTGGAACTGAGTTTCTTGCCCTGCTCAAACAAGGTAATAACTAAACAGATACATTTCACTCAAGGCCCTGCAAATTTCTGTCCCCAGCTAGTGGCTACACATTTGATTTCTCAAGGTCAGACACAGGGTATTTACACCTGTCTTGAGGGATCTAGTTGAAATCAGTCAGAAATACTGTCCAGGCTGGAGTCTGATGAGAAGGATAAAGGTAGAAAGTGTCAATTTAGGAAAATATTTAGGCTGAATGTGATCTAACCTCTTCCATGTTTCTTAGACTAAACAAAATACCAGGAATAGTGCAGGGGGTGATTTTCAGGGATCTGTAGTTCTTCTGAAGTCTCAGTGTGAAATTACTCATAACACATAAACTAACATGCTCCAACCGTTATAAAACAGCTCTTTATAGTCTCCTGAACATACTTAGTTTGTCAACGAGCTGATTCACCAAGGTGACTGCTGCTTCTCCCACTCCAAGAATGCACCATGTAATTGAAATCATCAGGATGCAACTGTGGCTCCAGACCACTGTTATTAAGCTTGACCCCTTTTGTACAACTATGGCACTGTCCATGTGACAGGATTCCTGTAGTGAAAGCCTCTTTGGACGGTACCTATTCCTGCATCTCACCTGGGGTGAGATGGGTGTGTTACTGTACAAGGTGGACAAAGCAGTAAAGCTGTACTATCTCATAAACAGGGCTGAAGTATCTCCACTGTGCTTTCAACTTCACAGTCAAGTGCTAACTGTCCTTGAACACACAAATAAAAGTATAACTTTCTGTTAATAAGACATCTTAATGTGGAATCTTTTATAGGAAATGCAAAAATGATGAAACATTGTAACAGTGTGTCCAGAGAAGTACTATCAATTTTCAGTAAACAACCATCCATGATGTAGATGGAAGTAGCACAAACCCTGTTTTTTTCCAGGGGATGGAATATGTGACCTTTTAAACTTCCTAGCCTTGTTTCCTATGGTTTTCTGACTTGCAGCAATGAAAAATTTTAATTAAAAATAATTTATTTATCCTCCATTTTTGCCTGCAAGTATTGAAGAGCTCTAGCAGAGGCTGGCTGGTGTTTGCTGAGTCCCCATGGAGCCAGCAGGTGTCATCAGAACCTTTAGTTCTCAGATAGAAAGAAGGATAATTTTGTGTGTTTGGACAGCTGCCCTTCTCTGTGCCTTACTAAGTTTGTGTCATGAGACACAGGACTTAAGCAGGCATGAGACACAAACTTAAAAAAATGGCACTGGTAGATATTTCTGTTCTCCAGGAAGGGCATCTCAAAGTTTCTCCAGTAGATGTGAAATATATGTGCGTTTCTATTTTAAATTTCTGGAAAAAATTCAACTTGAAAGGCAGGAATTACGAAGTGCCTAGGAGACTGGTATATCTAAGGGGAAAATCCTTGTTATTGCACCTTCAAAATCGCAGAAAATTTTACAATCAATGGCTTCTGATGACCTGAACTTGCAATATGAACTATTTTCCCACTATTTCTTACCCAAATTCCATGTTTACATGCACTGCACATGCATCTCCTTACTGCTGTGATAATCAATCTGAGTTCCTGGGACATGCAGTGTTTGACTGTCTGGCCTGAAGCAATTACATGGTGTAATGAAGAAATCTCTGCACTTTGGCCTCTGCAGCAGACATGTAAAAGGTGCCCTCTGGCACTTGCTGAGGGTTACTAAGTACCAAATGAGTGCAAGTTAGTGCTAACTGCATTGTCCAGAGTGGCTGGCAAAGAGTTCTGCACTGTGGGGTTGGGTACTTGAGTTTCTTTGGGGTTTTTCCATTTGAACAGAAATATCAGTGCAGTAACCTGCTGCAGGCCTGGAAGTGAGCATGCTCCTCCTGTTGGAGGCTGCATAGGGTGGATATTCAAAAGCAGGATATTCTTCTTCCTCAGGAAAATGTGTACCTACCTGGCTGTGCTCTCATGGAGTATTTAAGCAGGAAATAGTTTTCATACAGGACTTGGTGTCTTTGTTTAAGCTGCTTCAGCACTTTACACTAGCTGTTCTTCCATGAAATGTGTCTGTGCCTCTCTGGTTCTACTCATTTCTATGTGCTGGTCTGTGGCCAGGCCCTTCCTGAGGTTTTTGAAGACAGTATCAGTGTTGTGATCTATGTATCTATGTTTTGAAGACAGTATCTAACTGAAAAAGTAAAACTAAAGTGGAGAGGCAAGGGCAGTGCTGTAACCTGCCTTCTATCAGAGAATATTTTTCCTCCAAATTTGTCCAAACTGGCACAGGCAGATAAACAAATCTTTAAAATATTAATATTTTCTTCAAATAACATTATGAAGCTGTTATATGGCAACAAAATGGTTCTTGTGAATTTTGAGTTAAAAGGATAATAAATTACATGCTGCTACAAACAAGGGGCATCTATAATGACCGGTCTCAAGTGTAAGGCCAGAGACATTGCACATTTGTGGCTACTGCTCAACTGTATATATAATATTCATTTTCCAGAAAAAGATGTATTAACCTAAAAATCTACTCTAATTTGAACATTTGTAACTAGTATTTCCATTGTTTCTTTCCCATAAGGAAAATTATTTAGACAGCAAAATAATTAAGTGGACAGCAACCTCTGTCTATGAGCTGTACAGGGACTCAAATATGGCTTTCTTTATGTTTCATAAGAATATTGCAGTTACTATGTGGGCAGTGCCAGATGTGAGGTGTTAATTTTTCACTTCCTTGGTTTAGGCTTAATGTCACTTAGCAACCTTACTCATCTTTGAAATGGAACTTCTTAAGGATCCACATACATTGCTAGTGAGAATATAATTTATATTGGAAAAAAATTTGGGAAATGGAGCAAATGCATGAACCTCTGTCAGTCCTGATGGAAACCAGGAACTAAGTTTAAAGTTCTTTTGAGAGGTTTCTTTTAGGCCACTACAGAACTGGTCTTCCCAGTTCCTGATATTTTCTGATTAAAATGCCATCCAACTCTGAACTTTGAATCAGTAAATTTTCAGCTTGAAGTTTTTGAGATTTAGGTTATATTTTCTCTATCTCATTCTCTCTCTCTCGCCTTCTCTCAATTGCATTTTATATATTTTGAAAGTATTCTTTTCTTGCATCCACTGTGATAAAATGATAAAGGTCATGAAATTCATGAGGTCATACCAAATTCATGAAGCTGAATGAGCTAATCCAGGGCAGGCACTTTTACAGCCTGTACTGTGGGAGGAAGTGATGAGCTCATCTTTGCCAGACATCAGATAATCTGCACCAGAGAAGTTATGGAAACCAGGTTTCACTGAATCTGCAGGCCAGACAACTCTTTGTATGTACCAAAAAAGTGCAAATATATTTGCTTTCAGATACTTGTTTTTATGCTGGTGAGTTGATCCCATCAATGTGTCAGAGGTAGATGAAACCTTAATATTAATTTCTGAGATAACAAAGAGTAGTGAGACACGTTCATGATGAGCAGTTTTTATGTAAGAATCCATTTCTATAAGGTGATAGGACAGCTGGAAGGAGGAGAGAAGAAAAGGACAATCAAGGTTGTAGAAAGCTGAGACTTTACTGAACAGAGCTCAGAAAAAGTAACCTCAAAACCCAGCCCAGGATTCCATCAACCCATGAAACATAACTGGCCATTGGAGGTCTGCTCCTTGGCTGGTACCAGCATGTTCCCACATGGTTGGCATGGATGATGCAGTCTCTCAGTAACTCTCTGGGTCACTTGGAGTAGAAAGTTGTGTTCCCATAGGATGTGGACCATGGGTCAGCTCAAAGCACCTTCACTGTCAGGACCCCGTTGGAGATTCAACTGTAGGTTAGTCTTGCTTTTCTGTGCTACAGCCATAACTACAATATCGGCACTGTTCTCTATGCCTTTTCTTGGAAAGATTCCCAGCCTCCTACAGTCAGGATTTTGTGCCAAACTGAAGCATTTAAAAGCCTATAATACACTGTATTATATATTCCTTTAATGAGAGTGGTGTCTCCAGTGTGGGAGCAGTCTTACATCAGACACTTCCTGGGGCTGTGGCCAGATCAGAGTAAGTGACTGAACACATCCAAGATATCCTTCTTACCTCCCAGAAGGCCTCATCTAGCATCGTCACATGTTCCTTCTTAGTCATTTTTGATTGAAAGCACCTATTTTGCTCCCTATATAATGAAACAATTTTTGGATCCCACTGAAGTCACTCTGTAGGAAATGATAGTAACCTTGGTCAGCATGTGATTATAGAATGAATGCAAGAGTTCTGCATCATATAATTTGCTTTTGATGGAGGTATTCATTTTTCTTTTTGGCATTGTAATGAGCATGGAAGCATTTGCATTGACAGGAGGTTTAAATTACAAGCCACCATCCATTCTTCTTCAGTGAGCAGTGGTGTCTTCAAGTTCCAGTCACTGTCCTTCTAAAGGACAGTCAGTCCTGTGGTCAGACTTCTTGTCAGCCAATATTTCTGTTCAGTAGAAGATAAGAGTAGGGTGAATAAGATATTTCAGCTACATTTTATTGAGCAACTGGCTGTATTTAACAAGACTTTGCTCTCTCTGACCAACAAGCAAACAAGTGCTCTTGTGAACACACAGTGCAGTAATCACACAGAATTGAGGACTCTATCAAGAGACTGTAAGAGAACAGACTTTACTTTTTAACATCATGGTTCACACACTTGCCACCCAAACCCATACCTTCAGCTTGACCATAGTTATCTTACAGCTTAGGCACAACATAGCCATAGTAGGCATTGGAAGATCTAAGCTTGGACACAAAGATGCTCCCATTCTAAAGGAAGGATATAATCATTGCACCTACTTTGATGCTTGTGGGAGGTCAGATCAAATGATGATCCACCCTGCCTGTACTCCATACACAGGTTGGTCTTTGCTTTTAACATGCTCCAGATATCCTGTCTCAACTCCTTCTTAGACTTGTGTACGAGTGACGTGGATCATGTGTGACAATGTGCTCAGAGGCTCCACCTCCTGCTATTGTGTACCAGATCAAATTGCTCCTCCCAGGTAATGTGTAACACGATGGGCTGCAGAAGATCAGGAGAACTAAACAGAGCATTGAAAATAGAGAACTGATGTTCTTCATATGAGAAAAGAAACATATAAGCGGCAATAATAAGGGGAGGAAAAGTACCAGTCCTTTTAGCGTGGATATGTTTTATTGTTCTATCAGTAGATTGTAACTGACATCGGGCTGTTCACCTGAGGAAATATTGCAGTGGAACTATGATGGGAAAGCGTTACTATCCTAAATCCTTGTGTGGACTTTCATTCCAGCATGAGTGACTTCTTGGGTGAGCTTAAACTCTTAAACTCTTCAACAGATGACAAATAAAAAAAGATTTCTTATGTCAGGACAAAAGTTTCTGTACAGGAAATTTTCAATCTAGACCTACTTCATTTTAAACCAATCCTTTAGATCATAGCAGAACCTTGGTTTTGTGTGCATCTAGTGTAATGGAAAATGGAATGATTCAGCACATCACCAAATATGATTTTTGGAAATCAATTTAACTCTTTCTGCCCTTTTGAACAAAATTCAATATGTGAAGCCTTGCAAAACTCATGGCTTCCACTGCTAGCTAGCACCACAGGAGTAGGTCTGCTACTGTGGCTGTGTGACTCCCACACTTGACTTACAGAGCAGCTCTTACTCTTGGCATGCCCAGACCTGCCATGATGTGATGGGTTTTGAGTTCTCACTGAGAGCTGAGCAAGTGAGAGCCTCCCTGTATGAGCAATTACACCAATACAGCTGTGCCTGTAGCAGTACAGCTCATGCTGCTCAGGAGAAGTCGCACAAAGAGTCTCCGTATGAGACAGTGGTATAATGACATAACTCCATTACTCCACCGAGCTGGCTGTGGGTTTAACTGCCCTTGCTCAGGCAAGGACCACTTTAGTAATTAATTATGCACATACTGCAGTTTATGTTGGTAACAGCGTGTGTTTTCAAGTAGATGTGATAGATACAGGTGTTGAGGCCAGTCCATAGCATGATGCTGAGAGCCTGCAAGCAAACAAGCTCTAACAGATGAGGTTGCAAAAGCAAAAGTTGAAGCCAGGCTAGAAATTTTGTCCTAAGTATGCATGAAATGCAAACGCCTCATCTTTTTTCAGTTCTGCTGAAAAGAAAAATGAGCTGTGCAAGGGAGTCTTTACCCAGAGTTTTATCTCCTAGTTTAAAATCAAGCAATAGGGAGTTGGGGTGGAAGAACAGTGCAGAGTCAGCATGCTCACTGCAATGCAAACATGAGCATTATCTTAAATTTGCCCTGAGAGAGAAGAAAACAAAGGTATAAGCTAGCAAAGCATTTTCTTATAGAACCTCCTCTGTGCACTGAGAGTGCCTTAGCCACTGTCTCTTTTAATTTGGTTTAATTATACTAACAGTGGTTAACACTTCGATGTCCCCAAACCATACAGTAAAGATCAGTGTGTATAAGCGTATCTGTGTGTGGATGCATCTGTAGGAAAGAAATAGGACACTGAGACTGAGTGCCAGGACTTAAGCAAACAGATGCACAGCTGGAAGGACCTGGACTGTGTAGCTTTGCCCATTAGCCAGGGTTTGTGTAGGAATGGTGGCAAATTGCAGTCACCCCGAAAGCAGGAAGGAATCTGAGAAGACAGCAAGCCTTGGTGGAGCACAGCCCACCTAGGGAGCCCTGCCGGCATATCAAGCAGCACCAGCACTGCTCAGTGGTGTGGGGATACAGCCAGGAGGGAGCAGAGTCCTAAACCCCACTGCTCCTTTTGTCATCTTGACAGTGATACATTTGAGCTGGGGAGAAATCTGTATATTATAAAGTGCTGTCATCACAGTCTCTCCGTAATCTCAAAAATGTCCAGATTTTGTGCTATCTTGATGTGTGGTTTTGTTCACTTCCCCAACTGCATCAGGTGTGAGACTCATCTCTTCCTGATGCACTTCTGGAGCTGTGGAGATATGCCCTGTGTTGGTAAATGTGACCTGCATTGGTGACAATATGATACACATGGCAGGCAGAGCTAAGCTGAAACAAAATGTACTGGCTGTCCTCAAGTGTCTATTCTTGATTATGCAGCGATAAGGTGATCTCAGCCATCCTAAAAATTGTGGGTTTTGCTTGGGTCATGTTAAAGGGGGAATTTGGAAATTGGTATTTTATCTGCAGGGGAGATCATGCCTACAAATACGGCAGCAAAAACACACTCCTGACCTCAGACTTCCAGATTCATGGAAATCTCTCCTTTCCCCTCCTGTCCCTGTCTGTGCTACCCAAAAAAAGGACAGCACACTCAAGGACACCCAATGGATGACACTGGGACTTTTGCATCGTGGTCAGTGACTCTGCCTGGCAGTGAGGCTGACACCTGCAACCCCAAGGCTCCTTCCACCTGAACTCCTGTTTATCATCAGCCCTCCCTGTAGGGAAACCCACCTTTTCTCTGCCCAAGTGGCCTCATGTGTCCAGCCCCAGCACTGCCACTTCTGGTGGCCATGGGCAGAAGCAGAGTGAGATGATCTCCTGTGCTAACCAAAGAGGCTGAGCTTTTCTGCAGCCACCAGCTTAAACACACCCTTGTTTCTTGAACTTTGCATTTATATTTTACTGAAGTCTGGAATAGTTTGAAAGTTTTTCTTCTGTGACCAAAGGACTCCAACTCAACAAAGAAAAATACATACACAATCTGCCTGTTTGGGAAGACTGCTGACTTAGACAGGTTTTTCTGGCTGATGCTGCTGGGCTCCATGGGATGGCATCACCCTCACTGCCCAGCATGACAGGCTGAGATAATTTCCACTGCAGAGCCACTCCAGAAGCGTGTCTTTTCCCAACGACTGTATGAGGAACTCAGGATATATTTTGAGAATATTGAAAAATAAATCCCTCAAGAAATAAAATAAAATAAATTCCCCAAGCTTTTGTTAAAGTTTTAAATATTATAGAATTATTAAGTCATGCTAGACTTTTACCTGTGGCCAAACATGTTAAATTAGTTAAACAGTTATTTCCTGTGCTTTGAAGCCAGCTATTTCAACACCACAGGTAGTCTGATAATCTCTCAGCTGCACCATTTACCAGGCAAATAGCTTCTCTGTGTAAATAACATAGCCAACCCAGGGATATAAAATAATGGATAGAACTAGATCAAGCTGTAATATGAGTGCTTCTAATTATACCCAGATTGCCTAGGGAGCGATGACAAACAAAACCAGATTCTCATGCTTGTCTCCTACAACCAATAACCTGCACAACCACATTCACGTGTGGCCTGAAACAAGATGTCCTTAAAAATGCTGGTGGTTTTCAGTGCCCCAACACCAACAGCACTGGATGTTTCAGCATCAGTTCTGGTCAGAGGCTGGGCACTCTGACACATGTGAATGAACACACAGGGGTTTTGCCACAACAACTTCTGTGTTGCTGTCACAGGACTGACAATCATTTACAGCTGTGAAGATTTGTTTTAAAATAGTTTTTCATGTAACCATGAAGAAAGCAATCTACTAGAGATTTTAGCTGTGATTTCATCTCATCTCAGTGAGCTGCTGTCCTTTGTCAGTGAGTAGAGGCATGCTGATGCCTTCCACTAGTCTGTAGGTGACTGGCTCAGCTACTGAAGATAAGACAGAATAAACAATCATGAAATCTTATTTCTTATAGCTATCCAGGGGGAAAAAAAAGTGCTTTTGGTCAAGTTGCTAAACTTCTAGTGACTGAGTAACAGAGTATCAGTATATCAGATAAGATAAGGAGGCACAGGAAAAGGAGTTCCACTGATGCCTGTTGTACTGCTTTCTTTGGTTTCTGGACTAATAAAGCAGTTTGAAATTCTGTTCTGTGGGACAGATCTCCTCAACAGAGCTCTGGGCCTGTTATCCCCAGAGCAGTCACCCAGAGGGTCCCTGGGCTGTGGGTCAGCCTCCTGCCTGGGGGTGTCCCCTTGCCCCTCTGTGATGTGGCCCTTTACCAGCCTTCTTCATAGTCTTGCTGCTCAGCTGTGGGGAAGAGCTGAATGTCCTGTGGCCCAACATGCAGCAGCAGGCTTGATGGGAGGGCAGGCTAGGGGAGGGTCTTTGGGGGAGAATCGGGACTGCCACCCAGAGCTGTCTCCTTGCCTCTAATTCCTCCTCCCCCTGCTGCACCAACTTTTGCCTTTTGTTCACCAGTGGTCCACAAGGTTTGAAGCACTTGGCAGAGCTCACCGACTGACTACAAAGGGGTGTTTTGGGGGGATGTTTTCTTTCCAAAACATCGGTTCTTCTTCTACCATCAACCAGGCACTGAGAGAAGGGACCTCTGGTATCACTCTGTGAAGCTGATCTTGTGGTTAAACACTACTTTTTGAGTAAACCCATGATGTATTCCTGCTTCAAATATTACAGAAGCTGGCATCCAGGGAAGATTTACCATTTCCTTTCTGGATGCAGTATATGAGTCTCTTGCATATTTCATGAGCTTCTTCCCTTCTTCCCTTGTCAGCAACCTCCAGGAACATCCTCCCATGGCTGGCATGCTGTGTTACCTTGCAGTGGATAGGGTTTTTTCATATTTCATTTAGGAAGCAAGAAAACCATAGGGTGGTTTTGTCCCTTAGCCCTACCCAGGTGTGCAGGGGACTCGCTGATATTACCAATTTGTTTTGCATCCAAGTAACAAGGTAGGTGACTTGAATTCCTACCATTTTCTTACACTGAAAATCTCGTTGTGATGGAAAAACATGCCTTGTATGCAAAGATGATAATTTATTGGTAGTATTTTTAAAATCTTAACAGTTTTATCCAAGAATTAATGGCCTGGTTACAGTACTAAAACTTACTCTTCAGATTATGTATGGTTAAAATTTATACATGCAAACTTTTTAGTACGTTCCCTATTCTCTTGTCTTAGCTTACACTTTCTCTGTTCCACTCATTCCTCAGGTTGATGGCTTCAGCCCTAAGGGAAGGGGTGGCCACTTCCTTGCCAGGAGGAGCACAAGAGGCAGATGTAACCTCTGTGCTTTGGGGTCTGCTTGGGATTGCTGTTACACATTTGCTCACATGTTCTTCCCCTTGCTTTCCTTCATTGTTTCACAGGTCCACAGTACACCTGGACAAAGTACCTGTGCTGTGTTTTACATACACTGCGTACTCAATCTCTGTTCTCCTAATTGCTAGTTATGCCCCAAACTGGTTTCACACAGCTCCCAGTTCTGCAAAGCTTTGATGACCAGTGACTGAGCACTCGTAAGATGTTCATGGCTCTGAGGTGCCCAGTATCATCCTGTGCTTGTACTCTCCAGTCCCCTGTTATCATCCCACCACATCTGTATGCCCCTTCATTCTAGGGCCACAGACACTTCATTCTGTGCAGAACTCCTTGTTCTTAGTACCTCCTGGTTACAGAAATATCTGTATACAATTATACAAAGCAAAGGAAAAAATTAACCTATTACTATTAGGTAATAGCATCCAATTGCTGGCTAGTTACTGTTACAAGCAAAGAAGCTGAAACAAAACCCCGGGCAGGCCCAGACAGGTCCTAGCAAAGCCTGACGAGTGCAGAGACCCGAGGCCTGTGCTGTTAGTTTGACACAAAGCAGGTCGCTGCATTACAAGCAACAACAACACTGCTGTATTTGCGAAGTTAGAGGTTGTACTGACCTGTGTCTTTCCTCCTGCTGGGCAAGAGCTATCAGATCATGCCTGCCTGAACAGTACATAGGGAGTTTTTCCCGTGACTCCTGTTTGTAGGGAGGCTGAAGGGTGTGGGGTGGGAAGTGAGGAGACCTTTTTTCCCTACCTCCAGGTACAGCCTTAGCGATGGTGCAAAACGAGCAAAACCCTAAATGCCTGCTTCAACAAAGAGGGTGGGAGCCCAGGAGGCTGTTGCAGTCTTGGGATGTGGCACTCGGAGCACTTGGAGGCTCTTGGGCTACAGCCGATGGCGTTGCCGTGGTGCAGTCAGTGAAACAGGACTGGCATCTGGCCAAGAGACGAGCAGCTTACCCAAACCTGGGATCACCACAAGCACGGCCGTGAGTTCCGTCCTCACACTTTATAGCTGTGTCAGCTGTGGCAATGCCTAATGAACCTGGTCATTAATTACCCCCGAGATGCGTCTCTGGCTCATTTATATCCCCACACTGCCTGCCACACCAAATGGCAATAGCCCAGTGACCTGAAGCTCTGCCTTTCTGCCCAGCCTCCCTCACTGTGTGCTGTGAGTGCCCTCAAAATGGTTTGTGGAAGGCAGAGAACCCTGTTTATTCCCGCCCTGCATTTTTTGGGAAGGAGAGAGGAGGACCTGCTGGCGCCACAGCTGAGCCGGCAGCGGTCCCCTCCTGCACGAACAAACGGTGCCGGCGAGTGGGAGGGATAAAATGTTAATCTGCAGGAGGGAGAGTGGGAGGCTGTGAAAAAGAGCTGGTCCGGAGAGGAAATGAGGAGAGTGAGTGTAATCAGGAAAACCTGTTTTGTTGCTTGCAGCAACGAGAGCAGGATTAAGAGAGTAGGACTTGGTGGATGGGGGGGAGAGATGAGAACGGGCCTCATAGCAGCACAGCGCAGCATGGATGTAGGCAGGGAGCAAGCTGTCTGCTGCTCTTTTGTGCTGAGTGTGGTGCCTGCCTCTTCTTAACACTGTCTCTGGCAAATCCTGCAGTGGAAAATCACAGCATGATGTCAATACAGCAGGAGCTATTGCCTAATGAAGCAAGTCTAGCAAACGGCTCCTGGACGCCGGTCTTGATTGACAGGAAGTCCCCTGTGGGAACGGCAGACGCCCCTCATCACCACCACTCACTGTCCCTGTAACCTCCCAACACGTTTTACAAACACGGAGAGATCGTATAAAAGATGCAGTGAGAGGAGAAGCACAAACAGTGAGGCGCTAGTTCTTTGCAGCAGCGTATCTGCTCCTGTGCTTCCCTCCTACTGCCCCTGTGGGCTCTTTTCTCTGGAATTTGTGAGGAAACCAGAATTCCAGCATCCTGCTTATGGAGGGGGCACATCTGTGAGGGCACCAAGATACTAAGGGTAGGAAAGGAAGGAGTCTCCTTCAAAAAATAAGGATTAACAGCCTGCAAAAGCTGATTTAGCTTTGAGAAAATTCTCTTCATCTTCAAACCTCTCGCAAAACCACTTTCCTCCTACTATGCTGTATTTCTATGTTTATGTCTTTATCCACTACAAAGTGGTTTACCAGGGAGTGAGCACTATTTAGTGCAGCTGTGGCCTCTGTTTCTTCAACACTTCTTGATGTAAACTCAGAATCACCCTACTAAAATCAATTATGTCCATTTTTCAACTGCAGCTCTAGGGAATTCAGTACATAACTAAGGATCTCACCTTTTTGAGCTCTCTACCCCCTAAAGGTTTTACTGCTGCTTTGCTGGATGTCTGTTGCTTAACAGCAGTTAACAGCAGGAGTGATAACAGCTGAGACTGACCCCACTGAGGCTGCACCCTGCAACTGTATTTCAGGGAGATGAGAAACCTACAGTCAGGCAGGAGGCCTTGTTAGTTACTCCTGTTTGGGCGTTGGGCCACAAAGCCACCCAAACTGATGGGGAAGTGTGCAGGAAGGTGCCAGAAAAGTACATGCATTTCTGTCACTCTGAGTCCTGCCTTTGATACCATGGGTTGTTGATATATTCATCTATACTGAGACTGTATTTAGTCAAAAACCACCATTAAGCATTGTGTTAACAGAGGGTATTTACTAGAAACACAGAGCAGAAAGGGGGCTTTCCTTTAGACTGCAATAGGGGAGACAATGCTTTGCAGAAGACTGATAAAATCACATTTGCTCTTAATTTTGCAGAGGGCACACAAGACCTTGCTGAGGCTGTGTTCTCTTCCCAAGCCATTTGACTGCTTCCAGTGTCATTGCCAATGACACGACACCATTTCATCTCCTTCCAAACCCCGCAACTTTAGAGAAAACAGGGCCAATTGTACCCTTTCTGGTACCAGTTGCCAAGGCAGGTCCACTGAATTCTGGTTTCCAGCCAGCCATCAAGCTGCCCTATGTTCTACCTAGGTGCCTGTCACCCCCTACCTGGGTCAGCTGATTTGGTTATTGTGTGCTCCTTACTTATGTTTTTGGCTGTAAAAGGACAGCATTTGAAAGATCTTTAATTTTCCAGAGCCTCCTTATAGGTTTTCCACGAATTTCAGCTGACAGCACGCTTGTGTAATTGCCATCCAAATACCTCACCTTCCCATTCACCTACATCCTCCTTCTCACTACTGATGGATGCATGTGTGAGAAGTCAGTAACTCCATCTAAATCTGTTAAATTGGCAACATGTGGTGAAAACCTTCAGATTCAAGGCAGATTTGATCCTCCTGCTCTCCTTTAAGCTGCGAGAAACTCAGGAAGATTTGCTGCTAGATTGATACTAAGAATGATAAAAGGTTTCTGGTGCAGAAAGCAGGTTTTTTTTTGTTGAAAGCAGATTTTCACATTCCTAGTGCTGTCTCCATTAGAAGCTTCAGGTTCCTGTGACTCTGCAATTTTGATCCAACTCTTCCCATCTCATATTTACTTAGCGTGAATTACAACCACTTCTGCTTTGTTTGCAATAATGTTCATAATTTTACCTGCTATTCTGGCTGACTACTTCGTATTAAGCAGGAGTCTTCTATTGTAATATAAACATTTCTCTCCAAATGCTGGCAAAGTTTAGGTCTTTCCTTGTCTTACAGTCAAGTAAAAAAGGCATTCTTTTCTAGCTGAATTTAAAACAATTTCTTCCTTCCTTTTCAGCAAGTGTCGTGGTCAATACCAATAGTTTTTGATGATGACATAAAATAAAAACTGTTATTGAAAAAGAACCATATATGAGCTGTTAGAAATGGAAATAAATCATGTCATGCATTTTCACATCTTTAATTAGTAGTAGCAAACAAAATTCATATGTCACTTCAGCTAGGGATGGTCGGGTTAACTATTTTTCCTATGAAGAGTGTGCTGTTTGTATCCCTATCAAAAATCAGCATGAGGAAGGGATGGCTGAATTCAATGGTTGGAGGAAGAGCCACTGCCATTATTTCAGCAGCAGTTGCTGCTGCTGCTTCAGTACCTCTCTCATCAACATCCAGAGAAGCCTTGTGAACAACCTGGGAAAAAAGAAAATAGAGTCACTCTGGGCAGTCAACAGCCACTTGAGAAATGAATTAGACTCCTTCTAAAGAAGCCCTGCTTTGAGGGACCCACTGAGAAGTGAGTAGGGGCAGAAGAGCTGTATTATTGTAGTCACGGCCGCTTAAATGAGGGCTTGGATGGAGCTATGGAAATCTCATTAAAAAGTTCGAAATATTGGATGAAGGGTAGAGGCTCCACCTGTAATTGTTTGTCTGCACCTCCAAAACTGAGTCTCCAGGGTGAGAAGGACAGGTTGTCATGTACCTGGGAGCATTAGTGCTTTTCCTTAAGGAGCCAGGGGTTGATGCTTCTCTCATGTTTCAGATACTGCCCAAAAAGTCTTGGCCAATACCATTCTTGGAAAAACATACATGCAGCAATCTAATCTGATCTCCAGTGTCACTGAGGGCCAAACTCCTTTTTTAAGCTTGCAGGCTGAGGCCTGGGTGACCCAGCTGCAGGCAAGCCAGGAAGCTGGGAGCTGTATTTACCTGGTGCTTCTGGATGCTACTACTGATGGGTTTTCCCGGTATGTTTGTGAAAAAACAGGAAAGGTCCAACAGCCACAGACTTACTTTGGAAACCTTCAGCTCTGGGGTGCCAGTGATGCCAGAGAGATCTGCCTGGTTTGTGAACACATCCACAATTCCCATCTTGCTAAGGGTGTTACGTATTTCATAGCTCCCAGATATAGAAAATTTGGGGAAGTAGAGGTCCATAAAGCTGTTAGGTAGAAGAGAAACATAGAGGGTGGTGAGAGGATTTTTCACCAACATAAAGGAGGGTGAGATATTTGTGTAATTCCCATGAGTGTCAAATCCCAGGAGTTTGGACCCTGAATGTACAATAAGCACTAATTCAATTGCTGGTTCTTTTCACGGTGATACAAGCACTATTATTCTTAATAATAATAATAATAGGAACAATCATAATGGTATTTATCTGGTGTTTTGCTTCAGGAAATTTGAGAGCACTCTGCTAAGTAGGACAGTAACAAGAGCCCCTCTTTACAGGCAGAGATGAGGGACAGCCCATGTCACTCAAGAAGGTGGAGAACTCAAGAGAAGTCCTGACAAAATCTGTTTGGGGAGAAGTGTGGCAAATCCCAACATTTCAAATCAAATAAGTATTTTTGACATAACTGGGGCATTTGGCATGGTCCCAGGTAAGGTCTGTTTCCTGCTGCCTGCACATTTGGATTCCATGTCCTCTAATTTTCTTCCTCCTCTGGGCTGGCCATGATCAAGTTTGCCTTTGACTATGAGCTGTTTGTAGGCAGTTCATGCTTAGTATGCTTTCTGTTGGATTTCTCTTCATGCCCTGTCCAGGGATCCTCAGATCATCCGAGTCACTCACAACAGTGATTACCCTTTAGGTAGCTCAAGTCTTTTGCTGCTTTGCCCAGAGACAGCTTGGGCTGTATAGCAAAACAGATGGGACCTGACTGCAGTGCTGTAGCCCACATGTGATACTGCCCAGTGCACTAGAAGAGGATGGGATCAAGTCCATCAGCACTGCCATCAACAAAACAGTAGGACAGAAATTACCATTTGGTTCTCACAGTTTCTCCCATGAAGAACTTATTCCTATATTGATCCTGACTGACCTTGCACCACAAATTCATTTAGATAAGGGTTTTCCTGATATTGCAGCTGAGAATGATACATTTTTTATTTTAGATAGTTGAGGTATCACATTATTAGCTCATATTCAGTTTGCTACCCATTATGTTTTTACTAACTGTGCTGGTATTTCTGTGATGATGCACTGAGATATATGGGTGTGAACTGCACAGCCTTATTAGTTGTGAATTAGGGCAGAGCTTGGTAAATTAAGCATGTATTAACTTGATATTACTCATCCACTGTTGCTAAGATCTCCTCTCCCAGACAAACAAGGTTGTAAAATGCATTAGCTGATGTTGGTGTCAATGGTTGAAACTAACAGAAACTCATTAGATTTTTATAGTTTCAAAACAAAATGCCAGAAAATCAGGACATCCACAATTAATCACTTGCCTGTTGTAAGATCAACTGTATGCTGCCAGATAATTGTGTAGGATATATCATGTCTATAAGCACTACAAACTGTGTGAATTATGCTTTATTTAAGGTTTAGACTTATGCCTGAGTGAGTGTCTCAGTGACATATGAGAAGTAAAACACACTAGCTGAAATCTCAGTACAGAAGATTTGGTTTAAAATTGTGACCATTCCGCTCAGTCCATGGAGTATTTTAGAAACACCAATCTAGGCTTGCTATTCAAGATGGTTGGGAGAGCAGCAAGTCACTCAGCCATCAACAAAAGAATGGTTAAATACCAACCAGCTGCAAGATTTTTACAGCTAGGGCACACAGGCCAAAAATAACCCACTCAGTTCCCAGAATCACCAAGTTCATAGTGTTTGCATTCCCAAAAAAGAAGAAATACTATAAATTAGGTGTCATTGCAGCTGACTGGCAGAAGATTACCTTTGGAAGAGATGGTCTGACCATTTCTGGATGGTTTCCTTGTCCAGAGTTTGCTCTAACTGCTTCATTTTCCCTTTTGCTGGCAGAACCAGAAATGCAGTAGCACTCCCATTATAATGCAGTCGTACCACAGTGCATGAGAGCTCTTCATCAAAATAGAAGTCAAATCTGCCCATCTGGTGCATCATAGGGACTTTCACAGTAGTTTCAGCATCCACAAAGAACTCCCTTTCTTCAGTATGCTCTGGTTTAAAAGGCTTTTCCCAGCTGCCTGATACAGAGAAGGAGAATTTGACTGAATATCCCATGTTCTATCCCATCACAGACTAAATTTTTTATAGCTAGTAAATAATATTCACCTATTTCTCCGTGTGTTAAATACAGAATTTTCAAACGTAACACTTTAAAATGTATATCACAGTAATGCAAGGATCTTTTACCTGTTCAAAAGAGTGCATTGGATTCCACTTTCAATTTACGTTTCAGATGCCAGTAGTGAAATAATTAGGCAGGTTTTTTTGTACCTACCACTGCTTTTCTGTTCAGGGGATCTAAGTGGCCTTTCTGTAAACATCATCTGTGTACTCATATACTGCATGCACTTAATTTCTATTGTCTTTAATTATAAGCCTCAATTTGTAGATTAAATAATGTAGGATCTCGTATCTGAGTGGTGTTATGTCAGTCTTAAGGGCACATCTAACCCACATCAGAAATGCACAGTTTCTGCTTTGTTCCTTAAAATTTTCTCCCCTATTCATTACTATCTTCTCCCATATATAAATGTTAGTGTGTATGGATAAAGGACTCAGATAGGGGAAAGAAAAAAGGGAATGTAGTAAATTAGGCTATTGAATCATGCATAATTTGAAAAAGAGGCATTAGGTCATGTATAAGTCTCAGTGCCTTCACTGAAAATTAGAAGAGCGTGGAACAATTGGAGTTATGGTTAAACCCAGGAGCACCAGATCAGGCTGCATGGAAGGCTGTGGCTTGGAGCAGAGCTCCTGGAGCTGTCACAAACAGAAATAAGCCTGTGTGGCCTCCAGCTGCCTTCCCATACTGAGAGGGGTCCTGTAACCTCTCCACCACCTCCACTATGCCATTAGGGGACCTTCTGGCCCAGAAAAGAGCACTTAAAATTTTCCCCAGACCAGTTCTCAGTCAAGGTAGCCAACACGAGGTCTGTTGATAAGAATGAATAGTGAGAATGTGAACCCTAGAAGACTTAACTTACCTTTAAAGAAAGCAAAGCTAGCCAGAAGCATTACAGTTTGTGGGTCTATGTCCTTGACCAAATTAGTAATTTTCCCATGTGTTTTCCTCTCTATATAATCATTGATGTGCTTTTCAGCTTCTGTGGGTTTGTTAAAGTCAGTGGTAAAAGCCTCCAGCTGATACAGAGCTTTGGCATCATCTAAAAACTTTTTTAGGAGTTTCAGCTTCTCTGTTACAAAGATGGCATTCCCCATGTTGAGCTGGACTCCGCCCTCAGGATGGTTCAGCATGTGGATTAAGTTGTGGAAGCCTTCATGTATCTCTTTCTCCTGAATCTCTGTAAGGTTGAAGGTGAGTCCTTCCAGGATCTGAGACTGCGTGGCTGATCTAGCCCCAAGAGCCAACATCGCAAATGCAGTGGAGATGCTCACAGGAGAGAAGAAAATGTTCTTATTAGGTGTCTCCTGTGTAACCTCCCTAAAAAACTGGAATGCAAAGTCAGCATTGTTTGGTACAAGTTTGAGGCAAGCGATCGCTTCACCTCCATGATGTATGTGGTGTTTAGGGTCATTTGGATCATGTCCATTGTGGTCACTGGGTGGGAGCTGATTGTGGGCAACTGCATGAAACCCAGCCAGTAGCAAACTGAGGTAGAATGTGGTCTTCATGTTCTTGTGTTAAAATCCTAGAGAAAAAAAAAGGAGATGATATTACTATGGTAAGTAAATAAATGAAGTACAAATAGTTATTCTGTCATTACCACTGAATAAAAAGTCTTCTCTCTTTCTTTTGTCCTCAATTTCCATGTTCTCCAATTCTTGCCAGAATTTTTTTTTTTTATTTTCCCAGGCCTCCTGGCAAGTCTCCAACAACTCTTTCTACCACCCCCACCCTAAATACCTGCAAAGACAAAATTCAGCATGGATTAGTTGAATACACAGCACCCTCAGCAGGCTGGAGAATGGAGCATATCCCATGAGAAAACACCTCGTGGCTAATCGCTGAAAGGCTGCAGTACCACTGTGCTTTTGACACTAATGGTCTGAATAATTCCTTGAAAGTTCATCATAGAAGAAGTCTGGCTGTTTTGCGAGTTAGGGGAGAAAGAAGAAATTCATGCAAGTGAGCAGCAATCAGTAGCTACATAGAATGTGAGCAAATAGGCAGGCAGGAGATCTTTAAATAAACTTTTGGTCAGATTGATAAGGTGCCCTATTTAAAAAAAGGACAAATAGTGGTGGCTGTTCTTCAGCAGCAAACCAGATAAACCCCTACCTCTCTAAGGAAGAGGTGGGTTTTTTTCCTGAATGGAAGTTATGCAATGTTTTAAATAAGAATCTGAAACAACATGTTGCCTCTTCAACCAAACTGTTGGAGTGGGTTCGTTTTCAGCACAGCAGAAGCAATCAATGTCATTAACAAAGAACAAGGCCATATTATTATCAGCTGCTCCACTGGTCAAAGGGCGAAGCCACACTTGGCTGTGGTAGCCTCATTTCATTGCAGAGCTGACACTCTGCACTGTATAAGCTCTTAAAAGAGACCTTGGAAATGGGGTTATGAATGTCCCAATAGGCCTCATTTCTGAGGAGGAATCTAGGGCAAAGAAATGGTGCAAGAGTTGCACAGGGTTTGAGGAGATAATGAGCCAGATTTGCTAAAATTGTGCACAGAGAAACATATTACACCAATTGCACCCTTCATCTCTGGCATGACTCAACTTGAGAGACTCGTCAGAAAGTGCTACACTTATGGTCTTGCTTTCTCTATAAGATCAGAGGGAGCAATTTGTGTTAGCAGTTGAATATCCACTTACAGTTAGACTCATGAGAACAACAAAACATTTTCAAGCTATAATCAAACATTCAAACATTTACATGTTTGTTATAAGTAATTTTAGAAAGAAAGCCTATTTAAGAGCATTACTGACAAGTGTAAGAACTGTAAGGGTTGGGTTCTTGGTAACTACATTTTCAATTACTGTATACAGTAGTCTTAAATTATAGTTTGGTTTCCTCTGATTTTGACATTGAAATACTTCTCCATGTATCTAGATACTTGTAACTCAACATAAGAGCTTCAGTTCTGAATTTTTAAAACTGCTATCAGCAAGCCAATGTATTAGTCAGACTTTGAAAAGAAATCAACTCCCAAACAAAAGCGTCATAGCTAAGCCTAATTTATTTCCACATATCCAGCAGGCTGATTCAGAAGCTGCCTATGAATAAATTATTTACTATGAACTATTTACTCAGCTGCAGTCATAATTTATTAAGAATAACATGAATACCAAAAAAGAGAAACATTTCATTGTTCATTGGCATAAGTTGCCACCTGTTCTCTATCTCATCACATTTAATATTTATTACAAAATATGCACCTGATAGATAGGCTTTTCTATGTATACCTCAAACCACCAATTCTATTTACTTGGAATGCAAAGCAGAAAGGGAGTTTAACTGACTTGACCTCAAAATTATGGTGAAAGGATGTAGAATGATTTTGCTGTAAGGGTTCTGTAAAATACTGGTTACAGTTTTCTGAAGGATATTTTCCCTATCCTGATATTTTTTCTCTATGTAGTTACAACATGTTCGCATTTTGTGGTTAATTTATGTACTTTCATGGAATTAATTTCATTTTATTACAGCTCTGAATTCACAGATAATTAAATACAATCTGAATCTGAATCATCCATCTGTTACTCAGTACTGGCCAATCACAAACTGCCAAGACTCATGAGTCAAACCTCAAAAAATCTTGATAATAGTTAGTTTTAAAGGCATGAGATTATAAAAGACTTAGCAGTTGTGATTTGTAGAGGTCTTTTTTTGTTGTTTAAGCCTTGAAGATACAAGTGACCCTTTCCATTAGTCCCTTTTTTGAAACCTAAAGGTACTTTTATAGTAAGATTTGCACCCTCTGAACCTTCAGAATATGATTGGGGATTGTTACTTCATATTTGACACTCTTTCATTTGATGTCATTGTGACTTCTGGGTAAGCAAGTGATCAACCACTGACAAATTGACAGAAGACACCCTTTCAGCATGAAACAGAAGATGCACATTCTCATATGGTCTTAAAGATTGATAGATTTTCCTATGGAGCATAGTTGCTAATGATTAATTAAAAAGCAAAGAGCTGAGAACCTGTGCTATAAAGCCTTTAGGAAATTCCCAATCTGAAGGAGTTCAGTTTGCAGAAAGCTCTTTAAGACCTTTACTTACATAATTCCCAGAAAAAAAACCAGTTTATCCATCAACATAGCAGTAGAAGTGAAAAGCACTTCTAGTTCCAAACCTAGTCTGACTTGTTGAATAGCCTGAAAGGAAACACTTCTACCTCTGCCTCTTTTCTTTGTGTGTGTTACACAATGACAGTATATTTGTGGTGTTCAAGAATAGGTTCCTCTAAAGAAGAGCTTTTAATCAAACCAGACAATGATAAAAAAGCACGCCAGCACTTGGTGGACAGAGTTTTTGGCAGTTTATCGCTAGTGATAACACTTGCTGAATATATTACCTCTTCCCTAGCACACAGTCTTCCCTACCATGCAACTCAGAAAAAAAATGGAGAACACTGGGATTAGCTGAAGTTACCTTAGAATACTTCCACCAGAAAACCTGGAAGTGAGCTGGACTGAGTTTTCTGACTGACAGAACTTGCTTCTTTGTGGATATAGCTATTTTGTCCATTTTAGGGCTGATTTCTGTCTCTGTGGTTTGAAGAGACAATTCTGAAGACAACTTTCTGCCTTTAGAAAGAACTTTCTGCCATGTATTAATCCAGGAGATGAATATCCATCCCATACTACTCCCGTAAGGTGTCCTCATTGATAATCTCGTTTCAGACAACATGAAAATTTGCACGACTCAGAAATATATGAAAGCATGAAATAGAAAAGCTGTTTGCTCACCAGATGGTGCTGCTTCCCTCCTGATTGTTTCTGAAGGAGGAAATCTGAGAAATTTGTTTCCTGAAAGCAGCACTGTGGGGGCACCAGGCATATCAAGATACAGCACCACCACCAGTGGTGTCTGCTGAACTAAATATCAGCTACCCAGAGACTTGTAAAAAAACTCCACCCAAGCACACGAAAAATCACAAAAGAAAGATTTGACTAGTCATATCTGTGTGTGAGAACATGACCTCAGAAACCTGCTGTCCAGGACCACCTATTCAAAGGAGCATCACAAACTCACATGGGCTTTCCTGGCTGGCCAGAAAGCTCTGCATATTTAATTGTATGCACCTGAACAGGTTCAGGGCTTGTTCCAGACTGATCATCTAGACATTCACTTCTCTTGTCATTCAGAGTTTTGATACCTCTATGCCTGAGCCCCTGAGGAGATTGGAAACACAAGCTGAGGACATTGGACTCTTTGGAGAGTCCAACCACTGTGACTATTTCATTAAATGTAATTCCTTTTGCAGGAGAAATGTGGAAGCCTATTTTACACTATCCTTTAGAAATGTATGTGACTGTTCACAGGGCTGTTTGGTGTTTTTTCTATCTTCTGTGAGCCAGCTTAGTATTGGAGAACTCAGCCAGAAAGTGGCATCATTCACCTCTAAGCCTCCTTTTACCTGGAAACAGGTGAACATGAGCTCTCACTCTTCTACCAGGCCACCATGCGTATTTGCTGTTGAACCTGAGTTACTGCAAACACTCAGGGATGAAGCATCACTGAGGCCAAGAGAATAAAAAAGTAGACAAAAAAGAATGAGTGCAGTGGTTACGGCAGTCAGGTGGGGATTTTCTTCTCTCTGCAAGAACAGATCAGACCATGTTCTCAGTTCCTACATTCCAATGTACACCCGGTCACAGCCCCGTTTCTGACTCATTGAAAATGTTGACCTCACAGTGATCTTCTGAACATGTGAAAATCACCAGTTTCTTGCCTGCCTTCTCAATAGGCCTGTAATCTGATGATTACACCAGTAATGTCTCATCTAAAAGGGAAGCAGACATTAGATATACCATTCCCTAAGCAATGGTATTTCTTGTAGACCTTCAGTATAAAAATCATCAGAATTACTTAAAAAGAATCAACAATACATTAAAAAAGGTTTTAAGCACTCAACCTCAGGCTTTTAATGAATCAGGGCCTATTTCTAGCAGGAGGTACATCAGGGAAAGCCCCCCTTGTAGGATTTCCTGGCTCCAGAGACCACCTTGCTTTCTGGCAAGACACCCTCCTCTGCTTTTAGATTCTTACTCCTTCTTCCAGTGACCTGACAATGTGTAGACAACTCATTGCCTCAGTTGTGATGCCTATGTCCTTTATCTCCAGCTGACGCAATAAAAACCTCTTTATCTAGGACAGATTTCAGTATAAGATGCAACCCTAGAAAAGATTTAGAATTGATTACCTGCAAAAAGAGGAGACACTTTTGAAGTCTCTATAGGAAGCGAAAAAATCACTACTTACAGCAGCTTCCAAGGATCCTGCTATCTTCACCAGGACTACCCTGCAACTCCCTCTCTTATTTATACAGTTAAATAGCATTATGAAAGCAAAATGTCCTCTAGAAAACATTAACCAGGACAGACAAGTGTTACTACTTTAGGAATGATACAGAGTAAACAGTGAAGACAATTTTTCTGGACAAGCACTGATTTTTGCTGTATATGCATGGCCAAACCCTGCCTTTACTTAGAGCAGTCATAAGAGTCCCCTGCATTTCTACACATCCTGCTGCTGGGACTCCAGCTATTCACTCTAGGAAATACTTCGCATGCATCATTAACTTCTGTAAACTGCATGAGTTCATACAGCAGAAGTACTGAAGTGAGTAAAATGAAACATATACATAATACTAGACATGAGCCTAAGGAAAAGACAGCTGGATGCATGCTATAGCCAGATCTCAATTTAGTATTTTTCACAGAGATATTTTGCTTCCTCTACACCAGACTTCTAATAGTTTTTGTTTGGCATATTTGTTTTAAATGATACACTATTTCTTAATTACCTACACTGTCATTAATAAGGGCCAATTTCTGGGGACATCACTGGTGTTCGTAGTGGTTGGGGATTGCTATAGGAATGTGCATCCAGGACCCCATGGCACCCAGCACTCAGCCAGAGTGGTGTCACCCGGTGCCTCATGCAGCAATGGACTGAAGGACAAACTCTTGCCTGTGCTCCCAGTGTGGGCTGGCACAAGGTGCAGGCACTGCCAAAAGGCAGACAGGGAGGGGCAGGCCAGTACATCAGAACCTGCTTTCACACAGAGTTGGACCCATGCAGTCAGGCCACCTGTGTATTACACAACCCCTTTAAGGGTGTGCTCCTGCAGCACCCACAGAGGGGTCACAGGGACTGTGCTAATGTGGGTGTGACTGAGGGATTGGAAAATTCACAGGTCAATGCCCCAGTGAACACCTTCCATCCAGGAGCATCCCCTTAGGAGGTAGGGGATTCAAGGAGAAAAGGTGCTATACATCATAGAATCATTGAGGTTGGGAAATACATCTGAGACCATCAAGTCCAACCATTAACGCAGCACTGAGAACTCCATCACTAAGCCTTGTTGTTGCCAGATCTACACATCTGTTAAATGCCTCCAAAGATGGTGATGCCACCACTTCCCTGGGCATCCTGTTCCAGTGCTTCATAATCCTTTTGATGAAGAAATTTTTTCTAATATCAAATCTAAACATCTCCTAGCACAACTTGAGGCCATTGCCTCTTGTCCTATCACCTCTTACGTGGGAGAAGAGACCGACACCCACCTTGGAGCAACCTCCTTTCAGGCAGTTGTAGAGAATAAAGTCTTCCCTGAGCTTCCTTCTCCCCAGGATAAACAATCCCAGCTCCTCCAGCTGCTCCTCATTAAGACTTGAGCTCCAGACCCTTCACTATCTCCGTTGTCCTTTGCTGGATATGCTCAAGCACTTCAATGTCTTTCTTGTGGTGAAAATGCCTTTTCTTGTAGTGCACATTAAAGAAGGAATCTTTCAGAAAGAAAAGGTTTACAATAACAGGGTAAGTGTTTTGGTAGGATTTTCCTCTGGGCCATTCCTCAGGGGTTAGCAATGAATGGAAGCATTTCTTCTCCTCTCTTTTCCAGCCTGTATGCCTGCACAGTTGAAACTACCAGTAGTTACAGCATGGAAGGTTCTATGCATTTAGGGGTGTTGGCACTTCTGCAAATCCTTTCCTTCCTAGTTTCTACCTCTTTCTCTTCAGTGGGTTCCTTTCACCTGTGCAAAGGTAAGCAGAGTGGTTCAGGAGTTTTGATCCAGACTGCTAGCAAATGTTTTTTAATTGTTTACAGACTGAGAAAAGCAGCTGGGCACATGCAGCCTGTTTTTCTGTAAACTAGCAAATGAAAATAACCTCTGAGGTTACAGAGGCTTACCTAAAACATATTCAGACTGAAGATGAGTAACACATGCACCGAGAGAAAAATGAGAGCACAATTAATGGAAAAGTTCAGCTATGAATAAAGTTACTGAAAAAAGTGAAGGAAAAAATAATTGACTTAATATGACTTCATTTAAGAGCAATTTACTTTTGCAATTGGAAGTACCATTCACCTGCTGACATTTGTATAGGAGTGCAAGAGGGAAAATGAAGTAAATGAAATCTAATCTGTATCCATCTCCAGCATTATATCCAATGTGGCACCTGTTTTCTTTTTCCTCATCTTTGTAACAGTTTCATCCAATCATGCAAGCCATCCTGAAATTTTCTGAGACTCTGTTTCAATATTTGATATCAGAATATGTTGCATATGAACTTGCAGCTCTCTTTTTATGCAGGCAGTAGGCTTATGTAGGCACTGTTCTGGTATTCTGAAAGACAGGAATCCTTCCATTTGGTTCTCTTGGTCTGGAATATTAGTCTTATTACTTTGAACCCCAAGTTACTCTGGAGTTTTTAAAGTATTATTATTATTGTTATTATTATTAATATTAACATACCTTAATAATACTGTTTCATTTTTTAGTAAATTGACAACATTAAAGAGTCATACAGTGTGAATTCCCTTGAAAACAGGCTGGCCATAGTCCAAAAAGAATTAATTATTTAAGTTAGAAGAACTGTGTTCTTGCTTCTCTAGTAGAGAAACACTTTCATCTTTTTAAAATACTTAACTAATTTCCCTAAAAGCCATTTTAAAACACAGTGGGTTGTTGCTGTTCTGATGATGCCTTCTGGAGAGCAGAGAGCACAGAGTCCCTTCAACAATAGCACTGAGTAAATGTCAGTGTGGAACCGGTGAAAGCTGTATCCCACTCCCCTGCCAGGCTACATTTAATTTGTGGAGCTCTGTGTTTCAAGAGGAAAGGCACTCGTGGTTACAGGGAGCAGTTCAGCAGTGACCTGCTGGAACAAATGCCAGTACAGATCAAGTACAATTGTGTCAAGTGCCTGCTCCAGTGCTTCCATGTGACAATACAGCAGACCTTCACCTTTAAGTTCCTTCTTTTTTGCTTTCATGCTGTGCACTGGTCTTGCCCCCTGCCAGCCCCACACAGGGGTCTGGGCTCACTCCAAGGGGGAGTGTCTTGTTCAGACAAAAATTCCAGCTCCGATTAGGGCATGCACACGTAGTACTGTCCCCTGAGCCCCTGCAGTGAGTTCCTTCCCGTGTTTCCAGTCTATCATCAGTTTTTTCTGCAATGCAGTCAAGACCTTCTGGGTCCCAAGGAGAGTTATGTTCTATCAGCTCCAAAATCTGGCTTGGAGTCTGCTTCTTTATCTTAGGCTGTGGTTGCACAATTGCTTTAACCTGACCAAAGTACAGGATGCTGCTGCCAGAGATGTCTCATCCCCCTGCATCCCTGCCATCTCTCCAGGATGTCTGATGGTCTCTGGGAGCTGGAGCCCAGGACAAGTGGGGAGAGGCTGGGGAACAGGTCTTTTTCATCCTGGAGAAGACCAAGGGCGAGGCTGCACTTGCTGTCCTCCCCCACCTAATGGGCTATGTCAGAGAGCAGATGGAGCCAGAGGTGCCCAGTGGTAATGAGCAAGGCACAGGATGCAAGCTGCAGCAAGGGAAACACAAATGAGATCTATGAAAAGGAGTGTTCACAGGGAGCTCAAATACAAGGGCACATCACTGTGTGAGCCTGTGAAACTGCTGTCCTTGAGGACATCCAAAACCTGGCTGGACATGGTCCTGAGCAACCTGAGCTACATTCCAGGCTGGTGCTGCTGTGAGCAGGTGGTGGGATTGGATGACCTCCAGAGGTGCCTTCCAACATAAATTTTCCTACTTTTCTAACAAAAAATGACTGTGAAACCATGCTCTCAGGAGTCCCTGACTTCACTTGCACTGCAGGTTTGCATTTCATCCTGCAGGGAAACTCCTTTCTGCTTCTCATCACATGAGTCCAGAGGCTTTTCCCTGAAACACTCGGCTGCTGGGAAGGTGTCATCTCCCTTGTCCTCTGGCGTGCCCTGGCAGAGCCAGCACAAGGCAAGCAGGCCTCCCTCCTGGCTGCCCAGACACAAGCTCTGCCAGAGCACAGTACACAAAATGCACACTGAGAACAAACAAATCTGGTGGACCATCTGCCATGCTCCCAGCACACCACAGCCATGGCAGGTGGCTCACACTCCTCTGTGGTGCTGCCTGTGCTCAGACTTGCAGCACTGCACAGGACTGTGCCCTTCTCCTCAGAGACTTTGACAGTTCCCAGCACTGGCTGGATCTCAGTAGGAATCCATGTGGCTGCCTTGATTTCTCTAGGCCTGCCTGTAATTCAGGCCTGCTAATGATATGCTTTCTAATAGTCTGTGTGGTGGAGAGAAGGAAACTGGTGAACCTTGGATCAGGCAAAGTTGAATGGGCTATTTTAAAAGTTGCTATGAAAGAAATATTTGGTACGGCCATTTTCTTTCACATATGTCCTTTAGGATGGTAAGTTTTCAGATATGTCCTTAGTGGGGAGCTCAAGACATTGGGATTTAACTCAATTTTCTTTCTAAGTGTGCAAGAAGCATGTGTGCAAAAAACATGACTGCAGG